>NW_027491070.1:0-1478333 GCF_021521415.1 Bidens hawaiensis | reverse complement strand
TCTATTATTTTGATTAGTTTTTTTTAAAGTGTTTGGATTAGCTTATATTCTACAAGTTAATTATGTGTCTTAATAAGTTGTTAAATACAGCATTCTTTAATATGTTAGAGTAATAAGTTGCTTAAAAAATTACTAATCTACCACCATTTGAGGATAATTGAGTAATTTACACCCTTAAACAAATAAGCTTCATCAAATAAGCTAAAAAACCATATTCAAATAAGCTTCTTTAAATCTACTTATACTAATAAAAGAAAATAATTCTGACACATGATATTCTGAGGTTAATTCTCATTATCAAATTCCCTCTAAAATCACTTTTCTATCTTATATATATAATAAAGGAAACCCTTTTATGCCACGTGTCAATCTAATAGTCTTCTATTTTTATTTTTTCCCGCCCAAAATCTAAGGATGATATTGTTGCGATATCATCATTTTATTTTTTTACACAAAAATTAATATATTTAGATATATATGATCTGTAACTTTATGTTATTCAGTAATATTTAAAATTTTGCTTTATTTTTTTTTAATTATTTAAACCCGTGTAATACACGGGTTTTTAATCTAATATTCTATTGACGGAAAAGAAAAAAATAAGCATAAGTTTAAAAAGCTAAGCCAAACACCAAGTTAAGCTTATTTTATATAAAAAAAAACTATAAGCGTTGTTAAAAAAGCTAGGCCAAACACCCCTTAAATTACGTAACATACACGTTCAATCAATTAATTAAGTGATAGAGTCGTATATTCCTAACTACAAATATATATAGTTTCCAAACTATATCGGCTACATTATTAAACAGGGTTCATATTTAATATTGATGCAATCATAAAATCCTCACAACTTTAATCTGTCAACTTTCAACGTTCATAATTTATTGTTTGAACTATTGTCGTGTCCATTTGTATTTTGGCTTTCTTCTACGCATTAATTTTAGTATACTGTACCACTTAATCACACGTAGTAAAATCTTGGACATGAAATATAGATTAATAAGAAACGCTAGACTCGTAAATTATTGTCGCGATTTGAACGCGTCGACTTTAGATGAAAGAGTTTTTCTGAAAAGGCGCTAGCTTATTAAATTTTGTTAAGACAAAATAAAGAATATTGATTAATGCAACATTTAACGATTCCCTTAATGATCATATCATACAAGGCTCGGGCTAGATAACTAAGCGAGCTTTATGCGAGCCTCGGGGTCTAGGCTCGTGCTCGATAAAGGCTCATAACGTTTGGAGCCATTATCATCAGGTCACCCGGCCAATTGATCAAGTTCGTAGGTTAGGTCAAACTTGACTCAAAACGTTATTTCTTATTCAAACTTCAATAAGATGGTGATTGTTTCAAACCTTTTTTTTCTGGACGACAAATCTATTATGCTCATTCACTACTCAAAAATATTGTACGCAATGCTCAGATTGTTTTAAAATAATTTACCTTAATAAGGCTTTCTAGAACAATTACTAACCTTAACCAAATGACCAATGGCGGAGCTTGGACTGAGCCACCGGAGGTGGGGGGAGTTCAAAATGTATACAAAATTTCACAAACGAGAGGGGGGTCGGACTCAAATTTTCGGTCAAAAAAGACTAAACTTACACTACGTAAAAAAATTTTCAGCCGAAAACGGATAAACTTACACTACTGCGTAAAAAAACAGGGGAGCCCGGGGCCACCCCTGGCCCCAATGAAGATTCGCCCCTGAATGACAATAAAAATTCTTTATTAAATATAGCAAACTACATGGCGGATGTAATTGCGTAATATGATAAGAATTAAAACTCTTGTCCATTGATATATTATATATGTGTGTAAATAGAGATGCACCAAATAACCAACAAATCATTTAAAACACTCAATCTTCATCATTCAAAGACGTCCAAAGGAAAGTAACTATCCTTATAAGTACTATTACTGTACTTTAATGTCTGGTTTATGTTTATGATTGAATCAACATGTTTAGGGTTCTATGTTTTTGACTAATGTTTAAGGATTAAATCAACATGGATTTGAACCCGAGATTTTCCATCTACCAAATGGGATAGCATCACATTCACAATTTATTTATTTTCTTACAATATTTGTCACTTGACTTTGACTTCCTACTTCATATATATTCACTCTTAATGTTATTTTTATTTTCACATATCAATTTCGCTTTAGTTCAATTACAATATTCATCCGTCCTCTAATTACCAATTTCACTTTGTTTGATAACAGAAGATGACTTTTAACTCCTTTTCACCTTAGGTAAATATTATAGAAATTCGTGTAATAAATAAAACATTAAATAAATAGTGTTAACGTTTAGGAATTATAAAACGATATTTTTAAGTAAAATATGTTTTTTAACGCTATTCACTCACAATAAACGGATTACGGTTAAAAAAAATGGCACCGTTACAGGTTCTTCGACCTTTAAAACTCTGCCCCGTGAGTTGAAACATAGAATAAGGTAGAGTTAAGCCGTAAGCAAGTTACAAGTTCGGATGTTTTAAATTTTATTTATTTATTTATTTTTTTGCTTTAACTTTAGAATGCCAAAGACAAATAATTTTGAATAAGAAAGTTAGGTGAAGAATAAGAACTAGTAGATAGACTTTTGAATTCAAACTTAGGGTTCTGATTTAAATCTAACAAGAAGAATTTAAGATGATGAGTGTAATTAAGGTGTTCAAGTTTATTTTGGTTAATCCTAATCTAATCTAAAAAGTTTATTTACTTTTTAATTCCTCATTCAAATTGGACATGAAAAGTTAAAAACTGATTTTGTGTTGAGTTTTTCTTTTACATGACAGACACTTGTTTTACGCACTCTTATTAAAAAACTACCAATCGTGTGTGACGGGAAAAAAATAATAGTTTTGTATCATTCATCCGCTCACGTAAAAGACTTCACAAGGAAATAGTCTATATTTGTTAACTGTAAACTTTTATAAACAACCGGCAATATCAGTTGATACTTGATGTTGGATTTTATAAATTTCATATGTAGTTAACTTTTTAGAAAGTTTGTAGTCAGAAATAAATAATTTATTTAAAGAAAAAGGTATTTAAAACTAGGAATTTGTCACACAAACATTTGCATGTTACTATGGCAACATAAGATGGACACATGAGATTTAACAACTAAAACAATTTGACATTTAACACACACACAAAAGTTGACATTTGTTTTGCTATCTCATAAAGTATCAACATTTATTTTTCGATGTCATTGAATATATATTCTATTAACTATTATGATATATGTGATCAAGGAATTCTTAAAGTGACCTAAGATAAAGATGGCAAAAACTAACAAATTTTAAATAACATAGTCCTGTTTCGCATTTTCTGTAAGAGTTAAAAAAATCATATTTTGATAAAAGATCACATAATCGCATATCGTGTTGTGGCTAAACCAAACGCATGGGTTTGAGAGGGGAGGTCTTGAGGTTCACATCCCACAGACGACAAGGTTTAAAAGAAACTCGCCATCACTTCTTCACAAAGTTAATAATGGGGTAAAAAAGGTGTAATTTTTTGGTCCAAAAGGTACAAAATGTTCCCTTTATATATGCTCAAATAGACGTGTAAAAATTTGGTTTAGAAACCAAACCGTTCAGGTTAGTCAAAACCAATTTTAGTCGAACCAAATTGGGTTAGAAACCGGCTTCAAGGCAAGAACGTTTAGCTTTATTTGAACCGATTTGGAACCAAAAAACTCGTTTTTGGTGCATATTTTTGTCATTTTCCAAACCGGTTTGGGGAACAAGACTATGAACTGGTTCGCGCCATTTCTCATACTGATGACGAAATAAAGTTGCAATGTTAGTATGTGACAAAATATAATCTTTTCTTGTTGGCTCACGTCAAGGGCGTTGCCCAGAACCTTGACGAGTTAACTTAGCCAACGATGATTATGTAACGTAGATGCCTCAACAATAATAAAATTTTACTCCAAAAAATTACAAAGACAAATAAAGTCTTAAAAACGTCGCGAAGTCGCCTTTCGACAACACTCAAAGATGTCAAAATTCATGGTAATGAGTCCACCATTTTGCTTTCAAACACCACATAAACTATGTCTATAATAATAATAATAATAATAATAAACCTCAACAAAACAAGAAATTATACAGTGTCGCTGCTAAAACTCACCATAACACGTTTCAAGACCGAACACCTTCTCAAAACAAGCTTTCGCACGCACCCACATCGGCTGCTTGCGACTCCAAAACGTCCTCCCCGACAACCTTTTTAGCACCACCGAAAACCGCCTTCTGATAATAATCATCCTCCATTTTCTTTAACACATCAAACACAATCTTGAAATCCAAACCACCAGAACCCACCAAATGTCCCATTATCTCACCGAAGTTATTTGGCGCTTTTGGTAAATCGATTGCAATATCGTCCAGCAACGACCCGTATGAGACGCACCCGGTTATCAAGTCGGTTCGAGTCAAAACCTTTTTAGTCAGAAGGTGGTCCAGAAGCTTAGCTAGCGGCTCGACACACGGTGGGCTTTTCTCCAAAGCCAGTGAAACCGCTTCCTTCACAAACTCGGAATGATATTCCGGTGCTTTCAGTTCCTCCAAACATTGTAACGCCTCGTCTAGTATACGAACACTGAAATACTCCTCGAGTAAAGAAACCGTCTTTCGTTTTAGTTCGGCGGGATTTTTCGCCTTCACAGGAGACGGTGTTGGAACCGGCTTAGCTGGAGCCGCCTGAGAGGCGGAGATAGAAGCGGCACCACCGGGTCCACCAACCAAGGCACTTGGCTTACCGCTAACAAACCCGACACTACCTTGAGGAAGAAACCTCTGGCTCGGTGACGGTGTCTTGTTTTGCACCGCTGGTTGAACGCCCCGAGGCATTGAGCGGGACCTTTGAACCTCCCAATTATCATTATCCAATCCCGGTGCACCTAGCATCATGCGGGCCCCAGGCATCCCGGGCATCATGCCACCTGTACCTGGTCGGTTGAAACTCGGGCTTACACTCCCTTGTGCTCTGCTGTTTCTCATGCTAGCAGTGGACCCCGCACGCAGCCCCATGTTCTTCTCAGCTTCATTATGAATCTCCGTAATCGTCTTCGCTTTCACCTTTTAGCAAAAAAAATATAATAACAATAAAATATATGAAACTAAAAAAATTAAAAATAACTAAAAGAAAATAGAAAATAATAAACTACCTCCGCCATCCTTGGAATCCATTTTTTGGATATGAGGTCAATAACGTCGCGTACCATAAACTTCATACGGTTTGCCAGCTGTTGATTTGTTGATAATTCCTTAAGCCGAGTAAAATAAAGATCATTAATCCGCCTCGATTTCGGACTCTCATCGAGTTGTTTTCCAATCGTGATAAAAAACTGGCAAATCGCCTCGACATTTTCCTCCTCAGGACAAACCTTGTTGTCCGGTCCCAAAAGTTCCTATATAAATTATCATAATGTAAGTCAGTAACAAAAGTTTACAGTGTTATTATTATTATTATCCAAACAATCATGAATCAAACCTGAACGATGTGATGAACGATTTTCTCGGGGACCATTTTCTGCTTCAAAAGCTCACCGATCAACCGAATGTTTCCAAGAGTGCGGAGTTTAATTAATCTTTCTTTATCTCTACGTTCGGATTCTTGTTCGGGTGCGGTCATCTGCCTTATTTCTGCCAGTAAGTTGTCGGCACCCTCAAACGCCACTTGACAGTTATTTAATAACACACGCTTAAAAGTAATCTCCTTCCCATCAGGTTCATCAGACGGGAATGGAGGAAGCTTTGTGTTGAGATCAGAGCACAGTTGAGCATACATCGGGCAAAATGTTGGCTCGAGAACAGCTTTGTCAAATATTAACGAGATGACACCCTATTTTTATAAGAAAAATGAACATATTATTAACTTTTATTAATAATAACATTTTGATGAAAAAAGATTGATAATGCATACCTTAAGAATATCAGCTGTGGTGATCCCCGAGTCAATGAGTTGACCCTTGAGAAGGTCAAACTTTTCTGGAGTCAACTTGTTCAAGATACTGAAAATAAAAAATAAAAAAAACTTTATTACAATATTTCAATAATCTTAAATATGTAATTATTCAAGCAAATTACTAATTTACCCTTTTACTGTCTTCAAGACACGGTCTTTTTCAGAAAGAGTGCCTCTTTGAACAGACCATGGCACCTCGGCTTTGACCAGTGCAGGAGCAGGGCCACCCGTCTGTCCAAAAACTTAAAAAAATTATTTACATTATAATCAAAAGTTTGATGTAAAATAATAAAGTAGCTTCTTTTGGCATTGTCAAATATATATAAATTTTTAAAAAACCGACCCCTTGGTTAGAGAAGCCTTGTGGTCTACCAAATTGTGAATTCGGGTCTTGTCGGCCCGCATCCCAAGACCGCTCATCCACTGATAGTGGAGCTCTTCCACGCCAGTCCCGATTGTCAGGCTCAGAGTAGCGTGCCTGAGACTGATTTGGCACCTGCAATTAATAATACCATTGTATATGAGTATAAACTATGAGATGCGGTATACATTAAGTAAAGAATACTTACACTTCCTTCAGATCTGGTCCAGTTTTGTGACTCACCGAAAAACTCAGTTTCAACTTCATGTTTGACTTTAAGTATCACCTCAGGGATGTCTACAACCTACAAAAATAAAATTTTACTTTTCATAATTTGGTGTTGATAAAAGATAACTAACAATCCGGCATTAAAAAAACCTAGGGTGAATCGAGGTTAGCACAATTAAGTGAAATAATAAAGTACAAACGCGTAGATAAAATTATTACCTCCCTAAGTTGCAACAGTTGGTCTCTGGTGTAGCGAACACGCTCACCAAGCTCAAAGCGGGAATCATTACTCTGGAAAAAGATTTCAAAAAATGCAAAATTAATGACGCGATGAAGAGAAGAAAAAACTAAAGAGAAATAATTGCGCGTACAACCAACATATTGTTAAAAAAGCAACCAGTATCACAGCATTACAAATGCTTAACAACATATGTGGTCTTTTGCAAAGTTACATTATATATGGCCAATGTGTATAGAATTACACCTACATAACTTGAAGAATTGTTTATTATTTAAAAGCTAAAACAACAAAAATATATCATCAAATTGAAAAAAAAAATGAATAATAGCATAAATCATAAGAATCACACAAAAGAACATCACTTTCATGAACTATACAAGAATCAAAACTGCTGCATTCACCTCCATAACCACCAGCAACATACCACAAAAAACATGTTGAATATCTACAATTCCAACATTACTTTTTTAGAAACCTCAAGTCCCATAACATTACTATATTGTTTGTAACATAAAGTAAATAAAGCTCACTACTTTTATTCAATCTTGTAAAATCAAAAGCATAACCACCACAACACCATCAAAATCACCCAAAAAAACATAAATTAACAAACCAAATAAATAGAAAAAGATTAACATAACAGCTAAAAAACTAACCATGCAGAATATGTTGAATATCTAACATTATTACATTACTATTGTTTGTAACATAAAGTGAACAAAGCTCACTACAACACCATCAAAAATTATCTTTAAACAAACCAAATAAATACAAAAAAATTAACATAACAGCTAAAATACTAACAATTATCAAAAACCAACACAAACCCAGATCCAAGATTAGGGTTTACACAAACCACCCACCTTAAACACTGTGGCGGCGGCGCCGCCGGAGTTGGGCCGGAGCACGGGAATATCCGAAGAGCCAAAAGCTAAGGAATCAAAACGTGGGCCAGTAGTAGTTCGTCCTCGATTAGCACCACCACCACCAGGTCTTAAACTCAACACTGTCTGATCAGCCTGCATACCTCAATTGATTATACTTTGAATTGAATTGAATGAAACCCTAATCGGCGATTGAAGAAGAATGACAAGAATCAAAGAAAAGAAAGATAGGGTTTTGAGTCTCTCTCTAGTAGGGTTAGAGAGAGAAACTTATAGTAAGGGTTGTGGGTTTTTTGTGTTTTCTTTTATAGGTGGAAGTTTGGGGTGGGTTTTGGAGTTTGGTGGTTCTTCAAGGGGGGTATTTGTAGTTTTGTGTTTCGGTTGGAACCGGTTCGGTTTGGTAAACAAAAGTTAAAACCGGTTTATCATCACTTTTGGTTTGGGTTGAAACTGGTTTCTTGATCAGGTTACGATGAGTTTCGCTTTTGGTTTTGATCGGTTTTGCCCGGTTTTGGTTTGGTTAATCGGGATTGAACTGGTTATGGTGAAGAAAATTACAAACCGGTTCTGAACTTACGGTTCTAAACCGATTTTACATAATTGGTTATAAACGGTTTCGGTTTGATTTTCGAGCCGGTTCTATTAACCGGTTTGTTTTCGCGTCTCTAGTTTTAGCTAAGTGTGTGTTTGGGGTTTTATTTAAGTGGAGTATGGGATAGTCCTTTGAGTTTGGGAAAGTGTTGATTTTGGTCATGTGTTTTGTGTGTTGGTTGTTGTTTCTATTAGGGTTTTTTTCTGGGTTTTGTTGTTTTTCGTGGGTAAGAGAGCAAGACATGTATGTATATATGTTTTTATATTGCTTTTATGTGTTTTTATTGTTTTGTTGTGTTTTTATTGCAAGTTTGAATTTGAATTAACGATTCATGTATTTAAGCAATGTTTTTTTACTATAGAGTCGTCCGTGCGATGCAACGGATATTACAAACACTGCTAATCACACATGAAAAAAAATAAGATACTTCGATTAGTAAGAAAAAAACGACCAACAAACGTTTTTTTGTTGTAATTTGTTTTAAAAAGTATTAGGGTGTACATAAGTTATGGTTGTTTAAAAATAGGGAAATGAAGTTTGTTTAAAAGTCAACAAGATATTTAAAAAGATTGTATCGTACGTGTTAAATAACTATTTAAACTGTAAAATTACCTTTTATTTTTTGTGTTCTTCATATGTATTATAATGCTACATAGTATAGATTACAACTTTCAGAAAACGATACAACTAAAATATTCATATAACCGTAGTATAATAACGCTTTATTCTTTTCATCGAAAGTCACGTTTTATTAACATTATACATCTATCTTTATCGATATTGATGTTACAATAAATTTATCCTTCATAGTTATAGAATTTGTGACATGAATTGTGTATTCATTTTATTGTCATGCCTTAACTTTCATTAATGGTGAATTAAAGTCATTTGATACCCAAGCTTTACATTGATGTAACATCATGAAACATGTATTTGGTGGTGTATGCCCACTAATATGAGTCATAAATTATGTTGTGCGTGAATGAATGTCAAACTTGTTGTTTCTCTCTTATTAAGTTATAATAAACTCTAAGTTCACGTGTAATGAGGCATTATGGAGTGTTATAAAGCCTTGAACGTTTTTACAATAAATGTTATGTGTGTCTTGAAATGATAATGATTGAATGACCATCATGGGTCATTAACCATTACGTATGGCCTTACGATACAACTTGGTGATATTATATACATGGAAACCATATCATTTTTTTTCAAGAATCATAATGTTATTCATTGTTAATGATCACATGTATTAGTTGTGATTTACTACTTTTGGAAGCGGTTATATATCATACGTTAAAATCTGTTATTAGACGTATTACACTTATTAATGGTTATCAAGTAGTCGTTGTAGGTGTCGGACTAGTAAAAAATATGTTGTTCTACTTGATGCATTATATCTTTGACAGATGTTATTCATGTTCAAGTATTCTTATATGATGTAAATACTAGAGTAAGTTGAAGGCGAGCAGATAATAAATGTGAATGCACGCTCATGGCCAATGAATGTTATCAAGGCACGTGATTGATCAAACATTTTATTATTGCAAGAGAAAACCGACTCAAAACGCGTTACAATAATTCTCTATTTACCACACAATTAAAAACCTCCAATCAAACCCTATAAATTTAAACAATAACTTGGTTATCATAATAATCATATTACAATTAGAAAAAATAAACCAACTTGTCAACTCAGGTCATTCCATATTCACCAACATGTGAACATGGTCTAGAATTACCAAAATGTCATGCCCAATAGTCAGTCATATGACTCTCGTTAACAACTTGCTAGTTTCACGATATCCTATTCAACATTATTGATTTGGATAGATAAAGTGTTATCAGCTATCACCCTTTATGTTCTACACATGTAGCCATCAAAAGATTTGTCTAGATAGTAGTTATACACGAAACCTTTGGGGTTTAGAATCTGAAAGATCGAGGGCTCGTTTTACCTATAAGAAAGTAGATAATCGAGTATTTGTAGCCAAAAGGAAATTAGCACGAGAAAGGAGAACGAGGCAGTTTGCGACTAATCCCAAGAAGTGATTAACAGCGAGAAATCAACGTGATTGTACCGACTTATGAGAACCTAACCGATAATTCCCTTTCTCATTATCAAATCAATGAACCAATACTCACATCACCAAAAGATTTGGTAATTTGATTTGTCTGATGGGTCAAAAAGATGGATTTAGGGTGATCTCTACATCGTCATTGTTTTTATGGGCAAGTTGTTCACGTCACCAAAAACTTAATGATATCGTTAAACATTAATTATTAAGAATATCATATGTATATTGATAATATTTTGGTTTATATAGTAAATATATCTATTTACTATATTTTTTGTGAGTGAAAAATTGGAAAATATAGTAATTTAATAATTTAAAGAAGTTTTATTTGGTTGAATAAAAAATACATATTATGAATCGTATACGAATAATATTTGAAATGTAAAAGTGATTTAAGATGAAATGTGTTTTTAGCTTTTAATTACTTTTAGATCATAACTATGTCAAAAATGACATTGTCACTAAGAAGCACTATTTTGATTGACTCAAAATGTGTGTTATGTGGTCTTAATGATGAACTTTACAACATCTATTTGTAATTGCAAGGTTGCCAAATGGGTATGATTGATTATTTATGACTGGGTTAAATTACCAAATCTTGTTTATTTCGATTCGGTAAAAGATATCCTTGATTTTTCAAGTAAACATAAAAACAACGAGGAGGAATATCTAGTTATTCAATCTACATCATTGGTCACGTATTGGGTGATTTGGATATCAAGAATTGATTTTTAGTTTGAATGATGTTCCCTTTTCGATATCGAAAACGGTAAATGACATAATATTAATATCATTTATGGGTGAAGAACAAAAGTAAACGCTCAAAATTAGAATCAGAGAAATTGTGCAAGTTTAGTTTTGTGAATTTCTCATTATTGTTTGGTTTATGTTTCCGCCTTGTAACGCGTATTCTTCTTTCTTGTACATTGCTGGTCTTATTACTTCTTGTAAGTTGTCTCCCTTTTCCTTTTCTAATACTTCTAACCTTTTAAAAAAAAAGCAGAATTACATGTATGAGATGAGGATTTCAATGTAACCTCCTTAACATCTTTAGCCTAATTTAAACAAGTCAGCTAAAGAACACAATATCAAGGTGTGAGGAACATGGGCACAACTTAGTTAGGGCCTGGCGCCTCAATTTATTTTGTTTGGTAGTGAAAATTTTTACACATAGTGTAAATTTACACGTTTTGACCAAAAAATTGAGCCCTGCCCACTTTCATTTACAAAATTTTGTACACAAAATGAGAGACCCCTTGACATGTATGGCCAAATTTTAACACATATGAGAAAAAATGTCATTAGACATTGAAAGTTCAAGTAATCAAGTCTCAACGTCTCATAATCAACACATGTTTAAGTGAAAAATAAAAAATTTAAACGAGTCAAACAAACAAACAAGCCAAACTTAATTCATTCAAAAACGAGCCAACTCAACTAAACTCAACTCAAACATCACAAAATCATTAAACCCCTCCTTATCCCCTCCATATCCCAAACAACTCCCAAACCATGTTCCTCCACTCTCCCAATTTCCATTTCACAAAAAACCCAAATCCCAAAATCCAATTACAATTCTCACCCAAAACTCATCATACCCACAAAAGACCCTTAATTGAATGCTCCAAAACAAGGTCCAAAAGAACAGGTAAGTCCAGGTACCCATCAGAGAAAAGAAAGCTTAAGTCAATCCAACAAACACAGACCCAGTTTGACAAATTCAAAGGCTTTTGGAGGCTGTTTAAGCTCTCCGTGTCGGTTGATAAAGACCCTGGTAAAGATTATTATTGTCTTGAGGTTAATCATGCTTTGCTTGAAGAAATTGCTAAAGTTCTTGAATTCCCGGTAATTGATTTGTTTGTTTCGTACCTTATATTTAAGTATTTAATCAAATGTTAGTTATATGTTTATTATTAGAGGTTGATTTACATTATTCGATTCTAATATTTATATATTTTTGAATTTTAATTTTATTTATTGTAAGGATGAGAATTTATAACTCAGTTTAAAAGCTATCTGGTTTTGTGACCCGCTTATTTTTTTACTATAAAATTGTTTTCTAATTATAAATAACATTTTTTGTAAATTGGATATTAATTTTTAATATATCCCTATTTTATAGGATTTTAGTATCAAATATTTGGTAGAGATTAGTTTTTAATTTAATGATATGTTATAACCCGTTTAAGGGCTATCTGGGTTTGGTGAGACCCATACCCGTGAATAAAGCAATTTGGTTGCTTGAGATAATGTAGGAAGCAACCAAAGAGTTTTTAAATGTTTCGTTTATATATGTTTAAGATGTTTTGTAAGTTAAAAAAATATGGGCTTTTTTTAATTAAAAGATGTTGTTAATGACATGATGTTTTAGGATAAAAAGCTCGGAAAAAAGTGGAGCTTGTTTGGTTATCGAGCCCGAGCTCTAGCCTTGTGTGGGAAGGTTGTTTAGGCTCGTCGAGCGTTAATGAGCATAGGATATTTTTAAGTTTTTTTTTTAACTTTTATGGACTTCTATATGTTAGTTTCATGATGCACAGCTGAGCTCGAGCCGAGCTTAGGTTCGTTAACGTTTTTCTCAAAATATATAAAAAAAATTAAAAAATGTATAAAAATTAATTAATAAATTACAAACGAGTTCGAGCCGAGGCGAGCTTGAGAAAAAGACTCATGAGCCAAACTCGAGCTCTCGTAAGTCAAAACGAGCCTAACCAAAGCCGAACCCGGGCTTGGTTCATTTACACCCCTAGTACCTATGCATTGACCTTGAATTATAAATTATGTAGGTTATTACTTCTGCATTATGCGTATGTTATAAGTATAGACTCTAATATACAAATATGCCCCAAAAATAAAAATAAAAAAAAATTAAAAATAAACAAGCTGGCTTGAGCTCAAAACTTATCTCGTCAAGATAAACAGCTGGCTCGGGTCAGCGCCAGCCTGGCTTAGCTCGGCTCGCATACACCCTTAATCTATTTTATGTTATTGTGCAGGTTGCTTCAATGTTACCACCAGAAGCATTTACAGTTCTACGGAAATCATTTGATGCAAGAAAGGTCTATCACTTCACTTCAAAACATAATCTTGAAACATGACAAAATGTTAAAAAGTTTTCAACTTTCAGAGTCAAAAGGAGCCTAACTTTGTGTACACGGTGGAGTTGGATGTCGAAAAGCTCCTAAATTTAGAACCAAGAACTTGGGACTTCATATCACGTTTAGAACCCAAAATTGGATTAATAGAACACACGCCTCATGAACGAGTCGTTGGTGATTTAGTCAACATAATAAATGATAACAAGAAAGTCAACCATGTTACTAAAAGGCCAAAAATTGCAGTCGTGGGTAGCGGTCCAGCTGGCTTGTTTGCAGCTCTTGTTCTTGCAGAATTTGGTGTTGATGTTACTTTAATAGAAAGAGGGCAGCCCGTGGAGACACGTGGGCGCGATATTGGTGCTTTGGTGGTTAGAAAATTACTCCAACCAGAAAGCAACTTTTGTTTTGGCGAGGTTACAGTTCATCATTCGTTTATATTCTTGTTGCATATTTTTGTAAAATGAGAAAAAAATGTTATATTTGTTATTTATCGCAGACTTATGGTTAACAGGGTGGTGCAGGTACTTGGAGTGATGGAAAGCTGGTTACTAGAATCGGGAGGAACAGTGGAAGTGTTTTGTCGGTTAGTTTATTTTCAGTTTATTTTGAAATGACTATTATGATTTTATATTTTTTTATCCTTTACTGAGATTAATTGAATAATGAAAACTTAGGTTATGAAAACGTTAGTTCGGTTTGGAGCTCCAGAAAGCATCTTGATTGATGGAAAACCGCATTTAGGAACCGATAGATTAATTCCACTTCTGCGCAACTTTCGACAACATTTGCAAGATTTGGGGGTGAGTTGCTTACATGTTCAAGTTTTGTTTAAAATGATTTAACAAAATTTTTTTTTCTTTTTTTGAAGGTTAATATTAGGTTTGGAACGCGGGTGGATGATTTGATTGTAGAAAACGGTCATGTCGTTGGTGTCAATGTATCTGATTCAAGTGGAAGGTTACAGTTTAGTAGTGAGAAACTGGGATTTGATGCGGTTGTGCTTGGAGTTGGGCATTCTGCACGGGATGTATATCAAATGCTTCTTTCTCATAATATGGAATTAATTCCAAAAGATTTTGCTGTAAGTTCCGGTTAAAAATTGTCACGTTTTCCATGTATTATCTGTACCTTTTTCCTAATCTTTTATTTCTGATGAACAGGTTGGCTTACGAGTCGAGCATCCGCAAGAATTGATAAACATTATTCAATACTCTAAGTTGGCGAATGAGGTCCGAAACGGGCGTGGGAAAATACCAGTTGCCGATTACAAGGTTGTTGAGTATGTTCAACGAGACGATAATAATGATAATGCACCGTTTGCTTCACAAAGGAGTTGTTATTCTTTCTGTATGTGTCCCGGGGGGCAGGTAATTTATTATTTTATTCTCAGTTTTCTACTTTATGAATGCATGATTTGAAACATTTATTATTGATTACTTGCATTTTTTTTAGGTTGTTGTGACCAGCATAAATCCATCAGAATTATGTATAAATGGCATGTCGTTTTCTCGAAGAGCATCGAAATGGGCTAATGCTGCACTTGCTGTCACTGTTTCATTGAAGGATTTTAATGCTCTTAATTTTCATGGGCCTCTTGCAGGTGTTGAGTTTCAGGTACTTTATTAAATTTATTTATTTTGTTTTTTTATAAAAATCAGCATAACACATCTTTAGCTTGTTATCTTGATTTTATTCCCAAAATTTATATTTTTTATGGTTTAAAACTTTTGGTTTTTTCAAGAGGGAATTCGAACAAAGAGCGGCTACTATGGGAGGTGGAAATTTTGTCGTGCCCGTGCAAACCGTCAAAGATTTCATGAATAATAAATTATCCGGTAAAATCTTGATTCATTTCATATTTTTAACTACTAGATGTTGCAACTTCGAGCCGTTTACTTATATGCGGGTTACTGAGTCAACCGGGTCAAAGCCCAAGTTGTATTTTTAATGTGCAGAACCTTCTAAATGATGTTATTGATTAAAATCATGACTATCGCTTTGTAATCATATATGACATACTCAAAAGGGGATAGCGGCGCAGCTTGTTGTCCGCTTACCCATTATTCAGATGTAGTTCGGTTTGTGTTTCCAATTGAAAATAAATGAATATTTTTATTTAAAAAAAAATAAAAAAAATTGTAAAATAATCAAAAGACCAAAATTACCATTTTGACCCGTTAATCACTGATTGTACTCACGGCTTGTTTTTATGTTAGCAGCTACTATGCCGTCATCAAGCTATCGATTAGGAGTGAAGGCTGCAAATCTTCACGAGTTATTTCCCGTTCATATAACCGAGGCGTTGCAGCAGTCAATCTCAACATTTGACCAAGAGGTTCTATCTTTGACCTCACTTATTTAACTGTAAAAACATATTTTTTTTTACTAATTTGCGGTTCTTGTCTTCAGTTACCGGGATTTATCTCCAATGAAGCCCTTCTGCATGGAGTCGAGGTAAAATTCTATAATTTGTCGTTTTCTTTAAAGTCAACCGGATCCACAAAACCGACTGTTTTTCAGCTTTAAACTAATTGTGATATTTTCTCCAGACGAGAACTAGTTCTCCAGTCCAGATTCCTAGAAACCCCGACACTTATGAGAGCACGTCGTTAGGAGGTCTGTATCCGGTAGGTGAAGGTGCAGGATATGCAGGTGGGATCGTAAGTGCAGCCGTTGATGGCATGTATGCTGGCTTTGCTTTGGCAAAAAGTCTTGATCTTTACGAGGATGACATCGAATCCATTTTCGGAAGGACTCAGAATTCTGGATTTGTGAAATACTAGATATAGAATATCATTTTTATGATACAAAATTTTGATTCTTAGAAACATATTCTCTTATGTAATATGAGGTAGTTGTGATATAATAATACTTATAAAAATACTCAGTTTATATTCCTCACCATACTACTTTTCATGATGAACTTACCTTAACACAATAATAAGCTATGGGTAATTACGTGCAGTGGCGGACCCATAAATTATTTTTTTGGGGGCGATATCGGAACTTAACATTAATTTTAAGAGGGGCGATCGAGATTTTCACATACAAATAACACTAAAATTATTTTTTTAAGGTAGGCGGCCGCTCCCCCTCCTAAACACATAGGTCTGCCTCTCATTACGCGGATGCCTTTTGTGGTTGCTCTATAACTTGCTCCATTAAACTTTGATGCGGGTAACATTCGTGGTCCATAGAAGGTTGTAATTGAGGAGCAAACGTAACGCCATGGAGATAACGCCATGCACCCAAATGACCACGAATGCTACCCGCAACAAAGTTTCTGGGAGCATGAATGTAATTTATCAAAGTCAAGGAGCAAACGTGAAATCAGTGTAAACCACATGGGGCATCAACATAACTAACTCAGTAATTATTTTTCAATGGACAATGTATCACTTTTGTAATTATTTGAGTAATGCTAATTCCATCAATTTATGTAATACATTAATACCTTATAATTTGGTGTCATGAATGTCTAATTTTCATTGTTATGGGTGTGGGTAAAAGTTATTATTGTAGACATCATGATAAAGATATGGTAGAAGTCAATATTGTAAATTAAGGATGCTAAGAGGAGGGGGGGGGGGGCGGTGCGTGGTGGCCTCCCCATCACGCGTGATGGGGTTGGTCACACCGCCGCCGGTGGGTTGGTCACGCGAAAAAAAAGAAATCGCGTGATGACCATCACGCTTGGTGAGGGTTACATTTCCAAGAAAAGAGACGTTAGGGGGGGGGGGGGGGGGTGTCGCCGGAAAAAAAAAACAGAGAAGAAGATAGGGAAGAAGAAAGTGTATTATTATTATTATTATTTATATTTTAAATACAATTTACACATTTAACCCCTTAACTTTCACATTTCTTTTAAACAGAATTTAGAATAATTTACGAATTAAACCTTGAACTTTTGAATGCTATAAAAATTATATAAAAGTCGGCTAAGTTGGCGGAAACGTGACGAGACCTATATCAACCATTTCTTTGTCGGTTTTTATTTATTTATTTATCTTTGTAACATTTAATCTTGCAAAAAAAAAACAAAAAAAAAAAAACCATCACACCACACCACCACCCCTAGTAAAAAACCATCACATGTAATGGATTTGGGATTGATGATGTGACGGATGGTGATTGGGTGGGGTGTGTGATGAGTGATCACACCACATCCACCACCCCTCCCACCCTAAAGTTGTTGGGATTACTTTAGTTGCTTTTTAAATACATAATAGACCTTATTATTTGATCCTATAACGTGCTACATCTAATGATGAATAAATATAATAACGTGTTTAGGGTTTTAATAATATTGAAATTCATGACCCTTAAGACTTATCTTCATAACTAAGTTATGATTTAACCCTTTTTTCCCTTCTTTCATATGAGTGTGATATTATTAACCAAATTGTGGTTATAATTTAATAGTAAAAAGTAATCATAAAAATAATATTATCATAATCTTAAGGGTGTTGGATCTAACCAATAAACTTTTGTTATTTTGTTGGTTTATTTTTAAATATTTTTTTACGGTGGTTTATCCTTTAACAATTCCAATCCTTAAAAAATAATAATTGTAAGTTAACCATACATACCATGGTACTATTAATTTTACATTCTGCATTAGATATTTAGATGTCATTCACACATGTATACAAATATTTATACAGAAATTTGTTCAATGCATAACAATTTAGAATAGATAACTACGAGAATCGCATAAACACTTTTACACATTGCATGAAAGATATTCATACATAATAGAGAGAAAAAACGTGAAGTTATAATACTGTCTAATGTATCATATCTTAAATATGTATACATGCATATACGGTTTCTATAATTGCTTATTTAAATTTGGTTAAGGTGATTGATTATAAAAGGATGCTTGATTGTGTTATTATCTACACAATGAGCTTCTATAGATATAAGCACAACAAACAAATATACATGAATAACACATTAAAAGCTACCGAAAAAGAAAATTATAAAAGTGCATGACAAACATCAAATACATTGTTATAACTTATAAATAAGTGATATATTAAGTTCAAGCACAAGAAATTAATTCTTTCAATTACGTTTATTTAAAATGATTATTCTGTTCTTTTCCACCGAAAAGACTCAAAGAGCATACACATATTATATCCCAAATCCACAAGTTTAAAATTATAATAAGCAGTTAGGCACGAAGCACGCTAGTAGGACCATCTCAAGAATATTAAACAATTGTCACTTTTTACATTTATATTATTATAACCATATTTCTTATTTTTAGTTAGATTAATCAATAAATTATATATAGAGAACAATCTCTTTTAACTTTTTACCCTAGTAAATTGAATCAAATGACACCAACCATTTCCTTTTTTCTAAACTCAAATAAGTGACAACCTTTTGGTTTACCGAACCCAATCGTTAATTGTTTTTTACTAATGAATCAAATTTTCATTTTACCTTTACATTATAAATATTTAATAAAAATTAATAATCATCCCAATATCTACTTGACTATTTCCATTTAATGAAGAGATAATTGTTTAGTTACTTATGTATGATAAAAAATAAATAAATTATCGGTTATGATATTATAGTGTAGCACATACTTTGTATTTAACTAAAGAAAAACATTTTTTATGACATATATAGCTCTACTAGTAAACTATTACAATTTTTTTTTACAACCAAAGGTTAGGATTAACACATGTATGTACACATGATTGCGGTTGTATATAGTTCTATACATTAAGGGTCGCTCAACACACAATCAATTTTATGCTAAGAAATGCAAGAATCAATTAAAAATTGTACATGTTATTCTAACTATGATATATAAAACAGTTATGCAACTATACCATCATCTTTCTTTATTTCTTCCGATTTATCTTTAAATAATTATGTACTCACTCTGATGGTTCTCTATTTAAATTTTCTTTTTACAATAAACACAAGCTCTAAAATTTAAATTTTTTTATAAACTCACATTTTAGGTGTAGTAATATGTTTGTTGATACATTAAAAGTCACGCATACATTGCACATCAAAATTCAAAATCCATGATGGCTATATATACTTTAGTAACTTTATAATGATTATTCTTAAAAGGATTAAAGTGTATGTCTCGTTGGCGCCAAAGCATTCTTCTCTAAGCTCCCTCAATTCTCAACTAACTTCACTCTCTTCATATATTCTTGAAGACGTACCTATTCATCTCCATTCCCGGAGTATCAGAGACCACCCTTAGGAGAAAACCAGTCATAGGTGACGTGACGTATTACTATTAATTATATTGTTATGCATGGGCTTTGAAAATAAGTTATTCATGTTGAAGAGGTAGGTCCCAGCAGAGCCCAGTTGGACCCGTAGGAATCACCTTGAAGAGAGACGTCTGCGCAGAAACCAACTGGATCCGCAGCACCCACCATGCTCAGAGACATGACGTCCTTACGCGCAGTACGCAAGCTGTTCCCGCAGGAAATGCCTCCCAATGGTGTACTCCGCCTGTTCCCGCAGCTGCGGATACAAGCCATCAGGGAAGGCCACCCGCGCAGCAAGGCTACACGCACAAGGCACTTAGCTCTCAATAATTCAGTAGTCACCTGAAAGAATGAGCAAAGCCGGGAACAATCCCGCACAAAGGCGGGAGGGGGAATACTCCCGCCCAAATGAGCCAGTCCGTACGATACTGGAAGATCTTTTGTACTGTACCTGACGAGGTATGGGCAAAAGATCTGACCAGAGATACGACAGCCCATTGACAACAGTATGGCGAGCAGCATGCTCTTGTACTGTATGTCACTATTAGCCGCTACCTACTCACCAACTCCTGTCATACCACGTGCATAGCCTACAGTTGGTGGAAAAGGAATAGTACACAGCAGGCCTGGTCACTGTCAGCCGCTGCCTACCCACCAACTGCCATCATGGCATGTGCGTAGGCCACAGTTGGTAGAACAGGAATACTATTCAGCCGGCCATACCCTCTTGGAAACCTACCTTCGGCTATAAATACCCCAAATGGTATGATCATCTCATCTTATCTTGTATCTTACATCTTATACCTGATATCTGCTCTAGCAATCTCTTAATATACATTTATATTCAAGAGCAATCTAGTCTGATTCTCACGCCGGAGGGTGGTTACAAGGAGAAACCCCCCCTTCTCAGTGACGAGCTTACGGTGTCTGTTTTGCAGGTTATCAGAAGAACCATCTTTGCCGGATCTAACCCCTCGTGGGAAACATCTATTTAACCCCCAGATTATCTGTAATCTGCCCGGGGTAACTTAGTGTTTCTTCATTGGCGCCATCCGTGCATAAAAGCTAGAACTTCATTTCTTTTCAGTTTTTTCAAACTTCTGGAAAGATGGTTAAAGAAACTCCGGTAACCACAACCCGAGCTACTCAGGGGAATACCGGCGACTACACAGTTTTTACGAACACTACCCCGGTTACCCAAGCCGAGGCAAGTGCAGTAAATAATCGCTCACTGGGATTCACCGATACCCAGTTAGAGAGACAACGAACGAGGCTCCCCCGCCAAACACTCGATGAAGTTAAAGCGTGGGCGGAAGCACGTCAAAAAGAATTCCAAGCCGAGTTGGATGAACGCTTACGTTCACTCCAACAGCGTGAGGAATTCGGAGAGTACTGGGACAATGATTCGGAGGAATCCGATAGTGACGCAAACCCTCGTCATAGGGCGAAAGGGAAGCGTAAGGAAACAGATTCCCAACCGAGAAGGCGTTTTGGAGAAACCTTCAAACCAAAAAACGCAGGTGGAAACCCACGTGACTTCTCCAAAACATTTACACCAACTGCTGCAAAGGCGGGAAAGTCCAAATTTGCAAGGGACATTGCGGAAGCAATCGTCCCGAAAAGTGCCAAACAGATGTCTAACATCGGCACTTACGATGGTATATCTGATCCAGACTATCATTTGAACAGGTTCATAGCGGGGGCAACCGTCAGTAGTTGGACGGAACCTACGTGGTGTTACATGTTCCAAATGACGCTTGTTGGGGCAGCTAGAGCGTGGTTCGATCGTCTACCGGTCCACCACATCTACGATTGGGAAGACTTCCAGCAAAAATTTAGCCAACACTTCAGCCAACAAAGAAAGTATACCGAAGAGCAATAGACAATCCTCAAATGCATTCGAGAGGAAGATGAATCTTTGCCAGACTTCATCACTCGCTTCAACTCAAAGAAGCTAAGTCTGGGTAATATTAGCGAAGATCTTGTTTGCTCTGCTTTCATCCAGGGCGCAAACGACCCAGAGCTCATCCGCACCTTAACGGGTAAAGATGGCATGCCATCCACATGGGATGCCATCACGACAGCAGCTAAACGCTTTGCGGAAACGGAGAAGCAATTGGGTAGAGATCTCCCCCAGAGCACAAACCTCTACACCCAGAAAACAAGAGAAGACAACGTCCTTACCGCCCGACTAAACAAAAAGCGGAAGCTAGGCATTTGGCAGTCAAGGGTAAACTTTGACACCTCATCCGGCTTGCAACATCGGTTAGGCGGAAGGGATAACGTACAGTCGAACCAGAACTCCAGATGGACGCCACTCACCAAAAGCGTCACCGAGATATTCGCTACTGAGGAGCTCCCATGGCCAAAGGCTCCAATAATCCGACATCGTCACAATGCTGATCGGAGCAAATACTCTGACTTTCACAGGACAAAAGGCCACAACACTGAAGAATGCACAGACGTAAAGGACATCGTCGAAGCATTTGTCAGAGATGGGACACTCGCACACCTCGTGGCGTAACGAACGCTGAGCAGGCTGATGCGTGTAGAACCCCAGCTGGGGAAAACACGAATAAAATTGCAGCTTCAATGCCGGAGACTACATACTGCGTAAACAACGAGATCCCGAACCAGGTGCATATCGGCTCGATGGCACTCCCATCCCAACAACATGGAAGGGAGCTCAATTACACAGTTTGCATGTAGATCAATTCCAAATTTGTAAAGAAAAGGCCCAGAGCCACTTCTAATGGAAATGATTCTCCTTAGAACATCGACGCTGATGATTTTACATTTATACTTATGAACTTTCCACACGAATATGCCGGTTTTCACCGCATAATTACGGGGAAAAGTCGTTGCGTGGGGAAGGCGGCAAAACCCGCATAAACCCAAAAAACGGCAAACCTTCATGCAGGTCAGTTAAAGGTAGAGTTCAGTCATCCCACTAAATGAAAGTGCCGGTCTATCCGCACGAATCATGATAGAGGAAACTGAACACAACCTATTAACAACCGCGCGTCGAACGGTTAATTTATTCAACACTGATGCCGGTACTCACCGCATAATTATGTAGAAAGTCGTTGCGTGGGGAAGGCAGCAAAACCCGCATAAACCCAAAAAACGGTAAACCTTCACGCAGGTCAGTCATAGGTAACCTTTGGTCATCCCACTAAATGAAAGTGCCGGTCCTAACCGCACAAATCATGAGAGGAAACCAAACCTATTGACAACCGCGCGTCGAGCGGTTAACATATTCAAAATACTTTAGAAAGTTTCGAACAAAAGGATGAGGAAAACCTCCACGCAGGTCAGATATAGGTAAAGTTTAGCCATCCAAGTGCAAGTGACGGTCTTACCCGCACAATCACGAACGAGGAAGCAAAACTTCAACCTATTATCTACCACGTTCAAAGGTTAACTTGTTCTACACTTAGAAAATTTCAAAGGAAAAGATGAGGAAAACTTCCACGCAGGTCAGATATAGGTAAAGTTTAGCCATCCTACTAAGTGCAAGTGACGGTCTTATCCGCACAATCATGAAAGAGGACGCAAAACTTTAACTTATTATCTACCACGTTGAAATGTTAAATTATCTAAGTACTAAAGAAATTGCTAAGTTAAATCAGAATATGCGTGAAATAAACAAGGCAAAGGATTGGCAAATAATCTTTATTCCATCGAAATTCAATTATTACAAAGATTGCTGGGTACATACCCGCATACAAAAGAAGCTATACAAAAATAAAAATCTACTCTAATGGTGGAAAGGGATCTTCAGGATCAAGCCTCAGAACCACTACCACTTGGACCAGCACCATCTGTAGAGTGTGACAGTTCAAGGAAAGCTTTAAGGATAGCTAGCCCATCATCAGCAGCGGCAACTTCGTTTACCTTCTCCACCACCGGATGCGGGAAGGCGGCATACTGATTCACTGCTTGGTCGTATACAGCTTCAGTATCCACATCAAATAAAGGGAAGTTGAAAGGCGGGATGCCTTTCTCAACGAACCCTAGACCAAGCAGGAAGCCGGCCTTTTCCCCATCCTCATGAGAAGCGTTGAGGGCTGCGCTCATAGCATCGTCATAAGACGTATCCGTGAAGACCCGATGCACAACCTACAAAAAAGAAAAAATACAAGTATCAAAACCTTTTCTATTCACAAAGGAGCGCAAAGACATTATGAAGTTAAGCTTACCTGAGAAAACGCTTCTCGAAGAAGCCATTCCTTGGCAACCAGAGCTTCTTGGAGGGCGGCTTGAGCTTGGTTACGGGCGCGTTCGGCTTCACTTTGGTTGAGGTTGGCAAGCAACACTTCTTTAGCCGCAACCTCTTCAACGCCCTTTAGCTTCCGCTCAGTCTGGTCAAGCACCCCCCTCTGGTCCAGGATCTCTTGGAGCTTCTTCGCGTCTTCCATCGCCAAGGCATCATGAGCCTGTTGGAGCGCCTCTAGTTTAGCTTTAAGTTCCTCATTCTCAAGGCGTAGAGGCTCAGCAACAGCTTCAGCCTTGGTGGCCCTTTCAGTTGCGTTCCGAGCAGTTTCCTTAGCCAGCCGAAGCTGTTCGTTAACAGCTTGGGCAGCCTTGGAACGGGCCTCGAGACGGGCCTCAACTTCAACTTCAAGGGCCTTGAACGCCTTCTCCTTCTCCGCAGCAGCGGCGGAGAGCCTCCTATTCTCCTCCCGGACTGCCCGCGTCTGAGCTACTTCTTGAATGCGAGCTGCTTTTAACTTGTCGTTTTCACGACAAAGCAGCTCGACGCAAGGCTGCATCCGGGCCAGGAGAACCCGAAGCTCATTGGTTAGCCTACCCTCCTGGTAGCTAGCCATGGCTTCCCCCAACGCACCACTGGGAGCTGCGTGACGAGCCCACTCCACGCACTCCACAGGTGTGCGAAGGGTTGTTCCTCGGCGGATGTTCCATCGTGGAACATACACTTCATTGGAATCCGACACTGCAAAAAAACAAAAAGCAGTTAGGAAAAGATGATATAAAAAAAAAAAAAAAAAAAGAGGCCAAAAGAACCCTACGCACCTGTAGGGTCAACAACAGGCCGATAGCCGCCAAACCCATCACCTGAACCCAAGGGAAATCCGTCCAAGAGATCAGGTAGATGGGAAGGAGGCAGAGGTTGGCGAGAAGCCCCATGCATACCTGAAGGACCGGCCGTCGTTGCCGATGACGGAGGAGGCATGGTGAAGGCCGCCGCGGTAGTAGAAACCAACGGAGGTGAACTCACTGTAGGTGAACTCACAACCGTGGTTGCCGCTGCGGAGTCCGCAGAAAAAGTAACCGCCGGCTCAGTGAAAGATGCGGTAAATATGGCACTGACAGCCGGCGGTGATGTCATCACAGCTGGAACAGTTGGCTCAACGGAGTGAGCAACTGAACCAGCGGAAGCAGGCGCAGCCGCCTGGGTCGTCGCCTCAGGTAGGCTGACCAAGCCTACCGTCATGGGTCCGGAGGTACTCCTCCCCGCTTCACCCTGGAATGCGGTAGCATCCACGCCTGCACAAAGAAGATAAGTATTAATGATGGAAAGCTATGAAGTTAAAAATAAAGGAAGTTTGTACTTACGGGTTTTCTTGAGCCTATAAGTGCGGACAGGCGGGGACGAACCCGATGGAGCCGGCCTCTTTGCGCCGCTCACCGTCGTCATCCTAGGCTCTCCGGAGGTGACAGTCGTCGCAGCCTCCCGGAGCAGTGGTCTTATCACCACCGTTGTTCCCCGCCACCTCCTCGCTCTCGGTCTCTGAGTCAGACCGAGGCACCGGATCGGCAGTGGAGGCCACCTTCGCCTTCCCCTTCCCGCCGGCGGCCTTCTTCTTCCGCACCAACGGAGGACCATCTGCGGATTCCTCATCAGAACATAAGATTAGAGGAATTCCAGCAGAGGTTTCAGCATTGAGGGGTCGAGGGTTGAATAACGCCTTACCTGGCCGCCTGGCGCTCAGGATCTCGTGGCCTGGCGGGTAGACCTCCACGAACCGATCCGCCATCTGTTCAAGGATGGGCAACTCGTTCTCATCTAGAGCACGAGTACCCATCCGGGCGGGACCATCAGCCTCCCGCGGATACAGGAGCGACTGCAAGTCGTTCCCCTCTGAAATAAAAGAAAACAGTTAGAAGACAAACCTATATAAACAAAGTAAACAGAGCATACCGTAAGGAAGAGAGTTCAAACCGTATTCGAGGACGATCGGGATCTTTTGCGCCTCCGCATCCTTCCACACCCGGCTCATCCCGAGCATCACCATCCCGGACTCCGCAAAGCGGTAAACCGGAGATTGGACTCGGGATATCTTCGAGAACCATTCCGCCTCCTGGTAGTTGGAGGCGTGAAGGCTGGGGAGTGCTTGCCCATTCTTGAACTTCATGGCAAGGGGGATGGCGCGAGCGGAGATAAAAAAGAACTCCCGCTTCCATGAACGAAGACTGCGCTCGGTTGCGCAAATCTTCAAACCCTTGATCCGGGTTATCAGAGTATACCACCCCTGGATGCACCTCCAAGAGTAGAAGGTCATCAGGCGGTCGACGAAGGGCTCAATGCCCAGAATCCGGCACACCCACTCGAAGTGGCGAATCTTCGCGATCGCCATCGGGTGCACCTCGGTCAGGTGTACACCGTGCCTCTCTAGGACACGGTACACAAACTTTGTCAAAGGGAACCTAAGATTCCCATAGACAAAGAATGCAACATATACCCCGATCTTGCCTCTGGGGGCATCATACACCGTCTGATGAGGTTCAGGAAACTCAGGCTCGAGAGACTCGAGCATGAACTTCCTGACGATGTACTGATATAGATCGACAGGCAGAGCACACTGGCACTCGCCAGCAGTACTCTTGTCATCGGCGTACACCCCAGCCTCCTGGGCTGTAGCCTCAAGATCGTGAGAATACATCTTGCAGGTATGAAAAAGAGAACGATTTCAAGAGAATGCTCGACTGAAAAGGTGAGTATTCGCCGGAAATCGTTTTGAAGATGAAGAGAAAAGTGAAAGTGTGGATTACAAAGGACCCTCCCCCCTTTATATACTAATCGCAATTAATGCGATGAATTTAATGCGGAAGAGAGAGAAATCGCAGGTGCAATGAAACTATGACACGTGGCAAAAAGCAAGCTGGCAACAGCTGTTGAAAGGACGCGTGCCAGTAATTTCGCTGCCACGCGCCCGAAAATTCGCGCCCACGCGCCTGTAAAAGCGCCTGGAATGACCATATACTGTCACGTCGCCATAACTTCCTGCACGTCCTGACACAGTCAGAAGAAACCGTCGGACGACGTTTCAATAGTTTGGACTGTTCTTATCCTTTCACCAACTCTTCGAATTTCAAAATTTCAAAAAGATTCAAAAGCGGGAAAATACCCCTTTCCTTGGCAACCAAATAACTGTAAGACAGGTGCGGGTACAGTGTTAAGGCAAAACCCTTCACATACTTAGCACCTGCAGGGAATTGAAGCCAAGAATACCTCGGCGACCAAGTAACTATAAGACGGGTGCGGGTACAGTGTTAAGGCAAAACCCTTCACATACTTAGCACCCGCAGGGAATTGACGCCAGGAATACCTTGGAAGTAAAGTAACCGTAAGACGAGTGCGGGTACAGTGTCAAGGCAAAACCCTTCACATACCTAGCACTCTGCAAGGAATTGAAACCAAGAAGGATCTTCTGGGCAATGCTTGCGGAAACGGGAATAACATCCCCGCATAGCAGGAACGTCGAGAACTACATTGTTTGAAACTCCAAGATGGAATTGGTGGTTTTAACATAATTGATCACTATGTTCAAAACTACCAAAACCTCATGGAGAATCCACACAAGTGGGACTCAACGCTCCTGACTTGCGAGGAGGTTACAGACCTACCCGCATCATACCCAAAGATCAAGCAGGAAAGTCGGGAGTTTCTGCAAGTGACATAAGGACTTCCGCGGGAAGAATCCCCATGGAAAACCTTAAAACTAAACCCTTTGCTTAAGTCCAAAAGTTCACCTCACTTTATTAAACATTCATGAGAAGAACATTGGACTGGGGGGACTTGAAGAGGTAGGTCCCAGCAGAGCCCAGTTGGACCCGCATGACTCACCTTGAAGAGAGACGTCTGCGCAGAAACCAACTGGATCCGCAGGACCCACCATGCTCAGAGACGTGACGTCCTTACGCGCAGTACGCAAGCTGTTCCCGCAGGAAATGCCTCCCAATGGTGTACTCCGCCTGTTCCCGCAGCTGCGGATACAAGCCATCAGGGAAGGCCACCCGCGCAGCAAGGCTACACGCACAAGGCAGTTAGCTCTCAATAATTCAGTAGTCACCTGAAGGAATGAGCAAAGCCGGGAACAATCCCGCACAAAGGCGGGAGGGGGAATACTCCCGCCCAAATGAGCCAGTCCGTACGATACTGGAAGATCTTTTGTACTGTACCTGACGAGGTATGGGCAAAAGATCTGACCAGAGATACGACAGCCCATTGACAACAGTATGGCGAGCAGCATGCTCTTGTACTGTATGTCACTATTAGCCGCTACCTACTCACCAACTCCTGTCATACCACGTGCATAGCCTACAGTTGGTGGAAAAGGAATAGTACACAGCAGGCCTGGTCACTGTTAGCCGCTGCCTACCCACCAACTGCCAGCATGGCACGTGCGTAGGCCACAGTTGGTAGAACAGGAATACTATTCAGCCGGCCATACCCTCTTGGAAACCTACCTTCGGCTATAAATACCCCAAATGATATGATCATCTCATCTTATCTTGTATCTTACATCTTATACCTGATATCTGCTCTAGCAATCTCTTAATATACATTTATATTCAAGAGCAATCTAGTCTGATTCTCACGCCGGAGGGTGTCACAAGGAGGAACCCCCCCCCTTCTCAGTGACGAGCTTACGGTGTCTGTTTTGCAGGTTATCAGAAGAACCATCTTTGCCGGATCTAACCCCTCATGGGAAACATCTATTTAACCCCCAGATTATCTGTAATCTGCCCGGGGTAACTTAGTGTTTCTTCACATGTGTTTCGGTTTTGCTGTTAAAAGTATGTTACTTAATTATGAATTTTATGTTTAATTAGTCTGCTTTAATATATAGTTTTATATTATAAGGTTTGTGCCAAAATAAAGATACAGAAGACAATAGATCCACTTTCTATGAAGATCTTATTTTTTTCTTATTTATGATATTATAATATTATTATTAATAATAATAATTGTGAAGAATAATAATGTATTTACTCCGATTTTTGAGAATTTGTCACTGTTCTGTGAATCTGGGACACCGATCTGCAAAATCCAACATTACATCATGTATTGTTCATGAACATGCTACTAGGTAGTACATAGTACAAAATTAACAAATTATTTATAGGGATGTGATCCTCCCACACCACCCCCATATGCCTATACGGCTCGTATAGGCCAATTAACAAATTATTTATAGGGATGTGATCCTCCCACACCACCCCCATATGCCTATACGGCTCGTATAGGCCTATACGGCCGTATAGGGTACACATGCCTGACAAAGGGACAAAAAAACAACTTTTTGCAGCCTATACGGCCGTATAGGCATACGACCGTATAGGCATTACATGTCTCGTATTGCATTCAGACAAAAGCATAAAAGCTATACGGTCGTATAGGGCTATACGACCGTATAGAAAATAAAAGCTATACGGTCGTATAGGGCTATACGACCGTATAGAAAACATTTTCAGAAACATTCAGACTACCTTAATCGCTGCCGGAAAACGATTTAAAGAAAACCTCAAATTTTGGGGTGTATTTTTATTTTAATGTATGTTGACTAGATGTTAAAAAAACCTCAAATTTTTATTATATGTAAGCAACAAATATGCCTAGACAGTCTTGAGCTTTTGACGAGCTAAGCTTGAGCTCAACATTTAAACCCGTTAAGATAAAAGAACAAAATACGACCCAGATAAATCACATATATTGTATATATGGTCATCATTTTTTTTAAAAAAAAAGTGTCTATAAACGAGCCAAATACGACCCGTATAAATCACATATATTGTATATATGGTCATCATTTTTTTAAAAAAAGTGTCTATACGGCCGTATAGGCCATACGACCCGTATAGGCCTATACTACCTGTATAGGCCTATACGAGGCACAATAAACGATGGCAGACAACCTCTGACACGATTCATGTCCTATACGACCGTATAACCCTATACGAGCCGTATAGGACAAAAAATGGTGTGGGAAGATCATGGGTGGTGTGGGAGGATCCCATGCCTATTTATATCAGGTTTTTACACTAGTGATGCAATTTTTTTTACCGAATAACGACACCAAACCTAGGGCTGGAAATTTCCGACACGAATCTGTTAATACAACACCGCACGAATATTAACAGGTTTGGGTTTGAGCTTAATAAGTTTCGTGTCTTAAACAGATCTGTTTAAATTCATGTCCTAACAGTTAACATGTTAGTAACTTGTTTTATATTTTTAAATAAAGACTTTTGTGGATATTATGAAAATTTTGTTTCACAGGTCATTTCGTGTAAACCTGTTTCTAAATAGGTTCGTGTTTCGAAAAAAATGACACGGTTAGTTATCGTGTCGTGTTTTTTTTCTAACACTACATGTAATTATGTCTTATCGTGTCGTGTCTCACATAGTCACATGCTATGCCAGCTTTCAACGAACCGATACCATAGGTATTCTTTTTTTTCATATTTTCGGTATTTTCAGTAATGATGTTATTATAGTAAAATGTTCATCCATAAATTACTTAACTAGTTAAAATATTTTCAAATCTTATAGTGAGACATGAAATATATGAATTTGTGACAATATTCTGACCTTGTTTGTAAGTATTATAAACATATGTTTCAAGCAGATTCAATGCATTGATGGGATAGACAATGATCTTCTTGTGCACATGGTCTTCCATGTTTGTTTCCATAACTCATATGATTATATAAATTATATACATTATTATTATTACCTTCAATCAGCTGACTTAGTATTTTTTAATTAATTGCACCTATTTGTCTGTTTCTGTTTAGTTAAACTTTAACTGTAAAAATATAAAAAACATACTTCAATTTAAAATCTTAAATGTTATATACACTCATATGCAAGCAGACAGTTTTTCATTTAATGTGCCATCAAGATATGCTGTGTGATTACCCTACCTTAACTCTAACGTGAAGTCTGTGAAAGTGACTGCAGGTTAATATATTGAAATATATTCTATATATATATGATTATATCTTATCTTTGTAGCTCTCTTTCTTTCATTTTCCTCAAAATATGATCTGTAAGTGTGGTCTGTAAAGTGCATATTAATACTCTTTAAGCTTCAATATATTCTTAGTGTTTTTTTTTTTTTGATAATGTTAGGATGTAGGCATCAAAGTGGTTAAATTCAAGAGAATTAATACTTGTTTTCAGATCTGTGTGTGACTGTAAAGAGTATGCTTTTGATCAGCTTTATACTTTTTTGATCATAATATTATTATCTTTATCTATGTGTAACAGCATCTGATCCTATAATAAACTGATATAAAGACTCATAACTGTATTGATCATATTGTCATATGATCAAAGGCATCAATGTGGTCAAACTCAAATCAAAAGATTGAGAAGAATGTTGGTTCTAGATATAGATCACCTACACCGAGGCGTTGCGCTTCACCGAACACATCAAGAACATTTACCAAAACGCCCTTATCAACGAGAGCGTTGTCCACCGAAAGAAGACGGCCCGTCACACCACAATCACCATCATCATCGTCATCGTCATCGAACCCATCCACACCGGTCCATGACACGTCGGTTAACGTTGACCTGGCAGCCCGAAAGGCTGCAGTTGGTGGTAAATTACCAGAAACGTTATGGCCGTCACGAACGCGTAGTCTAAGTGTTTCTTTCATGTCAAATGCATTTTCGCTTTCGACAAGTAAAAGAGAGAAACCGCCACCTCAGGCTCTTACCGACGGCACGCTGAAGCCGTCATCAAACGTGTCGGTGTCACAAAAACGAGTGTCAACACCCGAGAGAAAACGGAGTCCACTTAAAGGCAAAAACGCCATTGTCCAGACAGAAAATCGGTGGCCTGGCAAAACAAGCTCTAAAGGTTTGACCAAAGGCGTTGACTTTCCCGACAAGTCGATGAAAAATTTAACTTTACCAAATATTAATGTTAGAACACACTTGGAAAAATCTGCAAGTGACAATTTACATAGAATGTCTAATAATATTTCTTCAAGTTTATCATCAAGATCTCAATCTTTACCAGCTAATGGATCGGCCCGGTTGCCTTCACCTTGTAAGAAACCGGGCCTGGGCTCAAAATCAAGGCCCATAAGCCCGGCCCCTTCTAAACGGGCTAGTGCTAGTCCTTCTCACATTAGGCCATCTAGCCCGTTGAGACAACCCTGCAGCTCAAACAGAGTTTCGGTTCTTACATTTGTTGCTGATATTAAAAAAGGTAAAAAAGTTAATGATCAGATTGAAGATGCTCATTATTTACGGTTACTTTATAACCGACAACTTCAATGGCGATACATTAATGCCAACGCAGAAGCCGCCTTTAAGTATCAGAAATCAACAGCTCAGGTTTGTACTTATTTTTTCTATTTACATACTAAATTTATTACCGTGTTACATTTTAACTAACAAAATATTATATTTCATAATACAGACATCTCTATATAATGTGTGTAGAAGTACATCAGAACTGCACGCTTCGGTAGCCGCAAAAAAGATCGAGCTTAATCAGTTGAGATTGAAGTTAAAGCTTTCCTCGTGTTTAAACCAACAAGTAAGCCATTTTATTTTAACTTAATTTTATTCTTTTATTTTAAAATATTTAACCGTGACATCTTTGGTTCAGACGGGCTACCTTAATGAATGGGCTAAAATTGAAAACGATCACAATCTTGCACTATCTGGTGCTATTGAAGATCTAAAGTCAAGCACTCTTAGACTTCCTGTAACAGGAGGTGCAACGGTACGTCATTCGTTGAAAAAATGTTTACATATGTAACAAGTTTTAACTCTGAATTTTATATATTAATAGTTGAAGTTTATAAATTTCCAGGTGGATAATCAGACTATGAAGTCGTCTCTTCGGTCAGCACTCGAGGTCATGCAGACAATGGAGTCCACTATGCAGTCTACTATATCAAGGGTATGCAAGTTTGTGTGTGAATATTGTTAATTGGTAGTATAAGATCTTTTTAAATTATTAATTAACAATTCTTAATATTTGTATACACAGTTGGAGGAAAGTAATTGTTTGGCATATGAACTTGCTAATGTAGTGGCACATGAAAGAGCTCTTATTAATGAATGTGAAGCTCTCTTGAATTCTGCAGCTTCTTTACAGGTAAAAAAAATATTTACTGTGTCAAATATGATTAAATATAAGGTTAATACCATAAAAATTAAAAACCAACAAAGTTTAATCTTTTTGTTTTTTTTTAATGTTGGTTATATGCAGGAAAATGAGTACAGCCTTAGGACACATCTAGTACAAATGAAACAAGAGTTGACAACTCACTGAGGCGTGGAGCAACGAGTAATGTTACTTAACGATAAAGAGTTATATTGGTGAACCCGAGATTACCCTTCTGTCATCTTGTGTGTGAAGAAAAATATCGACACACGTTGTAGTACAAGACACGATGAGTGTATAGGTTTCCTAAGAAGCGGAACATTGTAATATGACCATGAATGTCACAATTATATACTAATAAAGAGTGTACATATTAGGCACATGAGAAATCAAATATTTTTAGTTTATCGGTTAAGCTAGCTGAATACTGGAAGAGCACAAATAAATAATGTTTTAAAGTAAGAAAATGCATCAGATCAGCAGTCCATTCACGTGTTTGACCGGTAAAATCAAAAGTCCAAACCCGGATTTATTATAGTTAATTTAAATATATAAATATTAAAAGTTACAATAATAAGTAAGTTATTAGAGTAATAATAACAAATGTAATAAAAAGATATTCAAGCACAATTGCACAATAGTACGGTCACATTAGGTCTCACAAGATTGAGAAGAATATCAGTTCTAGATATATATAGATCACCTACACCGAGGCGTTGCGCTTCACCGAACACGTCAAGAACATTTACCAAAACGCCCCTGTCGGTTCCAACAAGAGCGGTGCCCGTCACACCACAATCACCATCATTATCGTCGTCGTCAAATTATTAAAGTTTTTTAAAATTACATAAACAATAATACTTTTTATTAAAATTCTTTACCGTTGAAAGCAAAAAAACAAACAAAAAAAAATATTTTTAATTAAAAAATCAATCAATCAATCAATCAATCAATCATACCCAGTAAAATCCCACCGACAGCAAAACTATAGGTAGGGTCTAGGGAGGGTGGGATGTAGGCACACCGTACCTCTATCCAAAGGAATAAAGAGGTGGCTTCCAGAGAGACCCTCGGCTCTAAGTACATGTGTATGTGTATGAGTATGAAGCAAAATAAAGGAAATCAAAGTTTAACAGTTATATAAAAACTACTACTAATTATAAAAATATTAATAATAAGGTCACAGTTTAACAGCTATATAAAAGCTAATAATAATTATAATAATAATAATATATGTAAGGGAAATACCATTATGGTATGTGACCTAAATAAGTCAAGTCTAAGCCCTAAGATATTCAATTCTCTCTAAAAATCCTTAACTTTAATTCTACTTCTCCACGAATTCCTATCCTCAACCATGTCCTCGGAGAGGTTTAGGTCTATCAAATCATGCCTAATTCTCTCATCCCAAGTTAATTTCGGTCATCCTCTACCCCTCCTCCCCTCTATAGTAATGTTTTCTACGGATCTAACAGGATTCGTCGTCTGTCTTCTCTTTACATGTCCAAACCATCTCAATCTCCACTCTCTTATCTTGTCTGCTATGTTCGCCACCCCTAATCTCTCGCGAAACACAACGTTTCTTATTCGGTCTAGCCTTGTGTGCCCACACATCCAACGTAGCATTCTCATTTCTGCTACCTCCATATTCCGCACTTGTGCCTTCTTGATGGCCCAACAATCTGTTCCATATAGCATTGCAGGTCTAACTGCCACTATATAGAATTTTCCCTTTAGTTTAGTCGGGAAACTCTTGTCGCACAATATACCTGTGGCTGCTTTCCATCTACACCATCCTACCTGAACTCGGTGGGTCACATCACTGTCTAATTCCCCATAGCCCTGCTTGCGGTGCGCACATATGATGTATATATGTGTGAACCCTCGGGTGGGCAAAAGTGAAATTGCACTAATTTTGACGTTATTTTACTAATCTCGTGAAAATAACGTTAAAAGTGACGGACGGTTAATCAGGCATCATGTAGTGGCGTTGATAGCTGAAAGATAAGGGTACATGCACCGATCAGCCGGTGTCCCGATGATTGAGTGCTATGTGCCTTATGTCCAAGGCTTGATGCAAAACTACTATCGAGCCGGGGGTCTCACCGGAAGCAGCCTCTCTATCCCTATCGGGTAGAGGTAAGGCTGCCTACTTCTTACCCTCCTCAGACCCTACCATAGCTTTGCTATTGGTGGGATATACTGAGTACGATGATAATGATGATGATTAATTAAAAAATGAAAGATAATAAAAGTGGGTGTTTGAAAATGTTTTCAAAAAATTCATATGGAATTTTCCTCTTTCCTTGTCCGAAATCAACGAGTTAATTATACTATTCTTCTTTGGTATATTCAATTCTAGTGAATTTTGTATCATAGCACGAGTCTGGTTAAAAACTCCAACCTAACCCAACCCCAATTTTGTGCACAAGATCAAGTTTGAAAAAACTAATATCTTTGCTAATGCTAAGTTTCATTGTAAACATTGTCAACAACGTAAAATAGGCTTAGTATACCTTACTTAGACATAGTCTTCTCTTTCGATAGAAAATCCTCCATTGGGATTGGATTATAATAAAAGTAATATATCAAGACCCTTGACCCTTCTATTTTAAAGAAAATTCTTCTACATTCTCTTACATCTGACTACTTGTTCTATTTAGATTATTTGCTTTACATCATTGAGAATTCCATTCGAAAAGAAAAAGAAAATGGTCTTTATTATGATAATCAAATGAAGTCTTTACTGTAAAACTTGACTCAAATAATGATATAGAAGTAAGAAACTCAAAATTTAAATGAAAAATTAATTGTATTGGGTCCATTAATCATATTTACTTTTATGAACAATGTCACGTCAGAACTAAACATCGCACCGAAAATTTTATACATTAAACCAGGCACTTGGACTCAAGTCCGTGGTCAGTAAACAGATTCAGCAATCACCACTTTGATTAAAAATCATAATAACATGGACGGACCCACGTGCAGAGTCTGCCACTTTCACCTATCATACCAAACAAAAAGTGACCATGAGCAGCCAGAAAATTAATCATTTGGGTTCAGACTGACTGAGTCCGTAAGTAAATTAAGAGAATGTGTTACATCGGAAAGGCCACAAAGATCTTCATCTTCCTCATCACTGCTCTCATTTTGGGCTTCGGTCTCCTCCGCCGTACCATTCACCCGAAATCACACAAATGCTCCGCCCAAGAATCATGTGATCAGTCTCAACTCTATCCGCCGCCGTCTGTTGTAGGTCCGAATACCGCTCCTTCGCCGTCTGATTCGAGTGCTGAGCAAACTCCGCCGATGGTTGTACTAGCTCCGCCTCCGGGAGTTTGAAGGGTAATTTAATAATATCTGTTATTATTATTATTATTATTATTATTATGGGTTGAGTTATAATAAGAAATTAGTTTTACTATGAAGATAGAAAATAATCTTGTCCATTCATTTTAAAATTGAATGGTTGAGATTATATTAGAGATCATAAAGTGTAAAACAAGGGTAAGAGCATAACAGAGATAACACATTTGTTGACTTTCTCTCCCCACGTGCAAGGCACATGTCAAATACCCCATCATTTTAAAACGTCCATAACTTTTTTATACGACATTTTTTTTCAAAACAATTTCACCATAATAACGAGTGTTTTTTTATCTTTTATATGAGTATCATATTGCTTTATAAAAATAAAAAAAAAATTCGTGGGTTTTTACAAGGTGTGTTTTATCATAATTGTGTGTTTACAAAATTGTGTTATACAAGTGTGTATTTTTTTTTGGCTCATCATATATTCATTTTTTTTTGAGAAAATATTGATCCTTTTATATATAACACAAACCGAACAACATCTGGATAATGGGTAAGCGAGCAACAAGCTGCGCCGCTATCCCATTTTGAATCGCAAAGCCTATTCTACTAAATATAAATCCTTGGTTCCTCGGGCTCTGCGAGTCACTGTGGACCACCTTCTGCATAGTGTAATGGGTAAGCGAGCAACAAGTGTGTTTTATTTTTTCATAGTGTTTTTTGCATTGTGTTTTTTACATTGTGTTATTTAATTGTGTTTTTTATTTTCATAGTGTTTATTCCATTGTGTTTTTTACATTGTGTCTTTTTCATTTTGTTTTTCATAGTGTTTTATTTTCCGACGAAATTTCCAAAGACTTTTCCGGCAATGTGGTGGCGGTGGGCGGTGGTAGTTGTAGGAGATGAGTGAAAATTTAAGTGGGTTTTAATTAAGTGGGTTTTTGAAATTAAATTAAGTGGGTTTCAATATTAAGGTAGTAGACTAAAATACCCTCCTTCCTAGCCTTCTTAGGAAAACCAAACTTCTTATTTGATCATTTCTCTTATTATTATTATTATTATGAGTATGACCACTTGATTTTGATTTTGATTTTGATCAGAGGTGGGCAAATAAACCGGTTAACTGAACCGATCCGAAAACTGAAATGGTTTGAAACCGTAGATTTGGAACCAGTTTGTAATTTCTCCACAAAAACTGGTTGCAAACCGGTTAACCGAAACCGATCAATACCCAAACCGAAACCGATCATAAACCGGTTTTGACTTTTATTGGCCAATCCGAACCGGTTATAAGTTTTAAACCGGTTTATGCACCTCTAATTTTGATGATGATATCCTGAATTTTTTTATTCAAGGGTTACTAATTTGGAGGATCAAATTGGTCAAAAAATTTTCTTTGTATTTTAGTAAAAAACAATTTCAACTATTATTATTATTATTAGGGGTGTGCATGGGACGGTTTTGAGCCAAACCCATAATCATAACCTATACGTCGGTTAATGGATAACCATAACCATAACCGACCCGTTATGGCGGTTTTGGTTAATCGGTTTTGTAGGTTATAGTGAGTCGGTTATGGGTCAGTTAGCCGTAACAAAAACAATGTAATTGGGCCTTAAAATTTGTTACCACTTATTACAAATAGTGACATGACATAATCTAAGAAAGCATGTAATCCATAATATTAATACCAAATATTCAAAAAAGAATGACATAATATAATCTAACAATGAAATTCAACTTAATTTGACAACAAATGATGAACCAAAAACATCAAAATGATATAATCCAACAACATGTTTGATGATAGTTAATCCCAAACATATTAAACATATTGTTGGTTAAATAAATGGGTCAGTCCGGTTATAGCGGTTTTGGAATTATCTTTAACCAAAACCGATCCACATGTTATGTCGGTTATCGGTTAAAATTGGTTCGGTTATGTCGGTTATGGTTCGGCTTAACGGTTATGACAGTTAAGTTGCTCCCCATAATTATTATTATTTAACAGACTAATCTTTAAATGATTAAGAAATCACTGAACGGCCCCTCTTCCCGACTTCCCGTGATCTTGTCTAAATACGGCCCAAATACCTACGGTTTCAAGTAACATTCTTTCATAACAAACTAAACTATTAGTCGAATAACGAATGATTATCTTATGGGTTCATTTATGATCATTAACTCTAACTAATGGATTTCGAATGTTTGTCAACATGTAGGGTTTAATTACCACTTTAGTAGATTTAATTACTCGCAAGAAATCAACTATCCAATTCACATGTAAAAAACTTGCCTCAAACTTCAATTTCACAAGAATGCTGCTGAGAATATTTGATCAAAGTCGCGAAAGCATGATCTGAATACGAAGGACATCTTGGTGAAAAGGATTAAGCTATTCATTCATATGACTATTTATGTTCATAAACCTTTAACTTTGGTGTTTCAATAATAATCTAACTATCTTCAATTATACCATGATTACAAGATGTTCGATTGGAGGTAGTTGGCGGAACCCTAATCTGGTGTTCTTGATTGGGTTACAAAACTAGGCTAGGGTTTGAAGACGAAAAACATTACTTCGATTTCGTGGTATGCGATTCCAAATGGAATTATAAAATTCAATCGCACAGGTTACAATTTTGTCTAACATCAAGTTTTACATTATTAACATTTATAGTCCTTAAAATTTTTCATTTTTGTTCTCAAACTGACTTATTTTCTGTTCATTTTATTTTTACATAGTTCATATCATGAACATATTATGTGTTAATCCAAATAATTAAACGAATTGTGTCAACAAACTGTTTTTTTTTTCATGATAGCTTTTATTGATTTAAATAAACCGACGATCTTGTTCGATTTCAATCGGTTTCTCTTAAATAGTTTATGGAGTTGTTCGTTATCGGGTTAGACAAAAGTTCGACTCTAATGGGTCATATCTGAACGGGTCGTCACTATTAGCCTAATCCTCTTAATGATATTCACAATTTCTGTGCGGATGCTAGGTCGGCGACAAAAACCAAGCCATAGGCAAATTTTGTGAAGATTGAAAGTCTTAGGCCATTGCTATTAGGTACGATCCGTTGCATTTTGTTACCATATTTCTTCTTTTTTTTATATGAATTTGGTACTTTGGTTTAGTTTAGGTAACTTAATTGTTTGATTTTTGGTGACATAACTTTCATTTGTTTGTTTTAAGTTCGAATTGAGAATCATAGTTATGCTTGCTATTCAAGTTCGCGTGTTGTAATTCTTTGAGGTGGTTTTGTAGATCGGTGCTAAGATTATTGAGTGAAAAAATATTCCTCCCTTGAATTCTTTCTACCCATTGCTTTAATCTAAAACTCTTTCTTAGGGGTTTAATCTAATGGAAATTGGAGAATGCGCATTTAGAAATGCTTGGCTGCTAGCATGCTCACATCAATTTTATAACTGTTTGAGATCCTAAACTGTGTGGTGGTAAATTCAGAATTAAGATCTTAAAACATTATAGTTAAAGAATAATCTTTGCCTCTTTGTTTCTATGTGTGCGTATGATTTGATTGTTCTCATCTAATTTTTTTTATTTGATTTGAGTCCGCTTTCAATTAGGTTAGGTAATGAGGTTCGTATGTGTTGCGATGGCATACAACGGCGGCGGAGCGGTGGGCATATGACGACGGTTGGGGATAACTAAATCAATGATGTGTGTTTTTTATCTAATCAATCTTTCTATTTACGCGGTTGTCTTTTGTCACTTCTTTTTTTGTTTTTTGGTTCATCTGTTAAAGATGATGTTGGGGTTCAATGGAGATTAGTGTTATATGAAGTTCTTATATGTAGACAACTTGCTTTGAAACACCATGCTTGGATCGGGTTTCATCCAGGGTCTCACTTCAGGTTTATACGCTTATTTAAAAAATGGTTTTTTGTTGTAGAAATAGACTTTTATAGACTTTATAAAGTTATGCTATGAGCCCATTACTGAGTTTTTATTTTCACTTGAATTGAATGTAGGGATGAGCAAATAGAGTTTTATAAGGACATGACATTTGAGTTGGTGAGTACTTTTTTATGTAAAACACATGTGATGGTTTATGCTAAATAGAGCAATAAACTTATAGATTTTTTATAATAAACATCAATAAAGTGTAAATTGGTATATATATGTATAACTTACTAATTAATGTTGTTGAAAAAATTTTCATTTGGGTGATTTTTAATTTCTAAAAATTTTGCTTTATAGTCGTGTATAGTTCACGTGGTTTCATGTTTTTAATATGGTTTTTTACTTTACTTATTTTTCTTTAATGTGTTTTAAGTAATGTAAGTTAGGTATTTATGTAAGTACTTTATCATGTGTAACTCTAGGAAGCGTGGCTGACACAAACCCAGAGACAACCGGAAGTCGAAAAATGGGTGTTAAAATGGGTTAGTGTCGGAATGGGTTTTAGCAAATTTATTTTGGGTCAAAACTGGTCCTAAGCAAAATTAGTTCGGGTCAAAATGGGTTCTATGCAAAATGATTTCATTTTAATCTGGGCCATGTTGATTTAATTTCAATCCGAGCCATTTTAAAGAAGCGTCATTCGGTTTGGGTCAAAACGGGTTTTGGTGAAAACGGAATCGGGTTAAAATTAGTCATTTTACAATTGGTTATACTCCATAATATATCAAATACTATTTTGACTAGATGTCTAGATGAACATTTCTTTCTTTTCCTATTCATTGTATAACCTTGAGTTTGTAGTATGGAGAATATGCAGAACTTCGAGAGTAGTTAAAAGTATCAAGAGGATCAGAGGTGGTATCCAGGAGCTTCATGGTTGGCTGAACATGGTAGGTCTAAAGGTGAACAGATAAACAATTTGGCTTCTTTTAATTTGCAATTAGCTTTTAGTGTATGTTTTTAACTGTAATTGTGTTGCACTTTGAGAGTCAGCTTTAAAACATCAGTAAAATCATCCTTGGTCACCACGTGCAGCAAAGCACTGGTACAGAAATTCATTAATTAATTTTTAATTATTAGCTTCTTATATTGTCTTCACTTAGTATATGAAACTAAATGATAATATTATATTGTTCTACATGTTTGTATTGCTTCCTTTGTTATCAGATGAGTCATGATTTTTAGATATACATATGGTTTTAGGACACTCTAAATGAACCGAATGAACTTGAATAAGTGCATGTTTGTGTTCGTTCATTTAACTTTAAACAAAAACCGATAGTAAATGAACCAAATATTTGTGTTAATGTGTGTTCATTTAAAAGTGAACATGTTTGTGTTCGTTTGTTAAAAATCATCAATAGGATTGTACTAACCTTGAATGCCAAAAACGAATCAATAGGGCTGTACTAACCTTGAATCGAAGAATAGAAGCCTTTGTTTTCACTGGATTAAACGAAATCAAAAGGGAGCAGGGGTATAGAGTTACGATCAGTAATTTAGGATTTAGGGTTGGAGTGATGGTAGGCGACGATTGTATTAGATGGGTTAGGGGTCCAGTATTGGAGTAAGGAGATAAAGGATGGTACCCATCAAATATCCTTTTGAGATTTTATGACCCGTGTAAGGGTTAAACGGTTCAAAAACGAGCTAAATCAATGAAAGCTCTCCATTTTGTTTGTGTTTGATACCCTCTTTACCTTAACATACACCGTATTAACATATATAATAACATTATGTAAGAGTAAAGTGTAGTACATGAGGATCAAATGTTTATTTTATAAACGAATGGAACGAACACGAACTACCCGTGTAATACACAACAAAATAATTTTTAATTTAATTTAGTTAAAAATACGTTCGTACAAATAATAAATTATAATCAACCGAAATAAGAAATGGACAAATATTTTCATACAAAGAAAAAAATCGTTACAGGAATGATGGTCATTATGTAAGTATTAAATCTAAACTTAAACTCCCAATTATTAACACACCCATCTCAATCCAAAGACGTCAAGGAAAGGGTGGAGTTTGATAGGATTCGAGAAGAGAGAATTCCAATGTGAAGAGGATGGACAGTGTGAAGAGATAATCAGTTTGACCCGATTAAACCCATCAGACCTATGACCCGTGAATTTTAAAGCATAAACGGGTTAAAATCGGGCTAAATCAATGAGAGCTCAGCGTTTACAAATAAAGTAATTTGGTGACTCAATAGGATTTTTTAGTAGACAATTATATAGATAGTTGACTCTGCAATTTGCATCTACTTCCTCCCCTAAAAATCTGTTAACATCAAATAAAAATTCATTCTTTGTAAGTGCAGTGTCTCCTCTAAAAATCTGTTAAAAATTCATTCTTTGTAAGTGCAGTGTCTGCTTCCTTTGGAGTTGTGGAAGGTTAGTAAAGGATTAGGCATTGAAGGATAATAGCAACCCAAATTATCAAACACCGTCGTGATGAACTCAATATAGCCACCACCAATCATCCTACAAATTAACATAACAAACTAATGTATACGTATTATATAAAAACAAAACTCGGTTAAATAATAAAACAAATAATTAAAAAAATATATAATAATTGCAGCAAGCCCATACAAAACATACAAGAAACCAACAAACTAAACTTCATATAAGTAAAAAATATAATAGTGATCCAGAAAATGAAATGAAAACGCATACGACAACAAAACAAAATATGCATGCCTGTTTAGAGCTCATTGAGGTGATCTTTATATAACTTGTCCATACGAACGTAAATAAAACAAACGAACCAACCTCAATTCCAACTACAAATATAATATACTTTATTGATTGATTTAACTTTCAATTTTAATATCCAAACATATCGTACATGAAAAACACATATTCGTAATAACCCGCGTAACACGCGGGCTAAAAACTAGTAATATATAATTCATGATTCATCTCCAATCTCCATTTTTGAGTTTGTTTCACTTTCCATGATCTTGCTGTGTCGAAACTAAGATTTATGATTCGGTTTCTAAGATGAGAGTGTTTACAAAGCATGCGACAAATTAAAAAAAAAAGGAAGAATTCTCAGTGCCAATGTGTCATTACTTAACTATGTTTTACGAATTACACATTAAAAAAGTTTAGCGGATACTACTGTTAAGGATGTAAGCTAGCGTAACCACTAATGTGCTACTTGAAATTGGCTCGTTAAAAGCTTGAAATGGCCTTAGCTTAATGAGCTGAGGCTAAATTCAAGCTCATTGCCTCATTTAACTAATCAGCTCAAGCCTAAATTTGAGCTCCTTTAATAAACGAGCTCGAACACGAGTTTTGCATACCGAACTTGAGCCCAAACGAGCCTTTATGTATTTAAATTATATAAATTTATTATATAATTAATAAATAACTAAATAACAAATTTTATTATATATAAAGTCAAGATGAAGTTAGCTTGATGATATGTATTTTGTTAATTATAAAGGTTTAATTACACACACACATATTTGTTTTTAGTCACTTTGCAATTATATTTTTGTAATTAATTATTTTAATTTAATTTACAAGAAAGTTTGCTATATTCATTCAGAAATAGTTGAACCTATTATAATCCATTTGTTCTTTCATGTTCATTTTTGAATGAAAGATAAATTAATCTACTTAATGTTTTATATTTGTTTATTTGTGTTCAATTAAGTTAGCTTAGAGCATTCACAGTCCATTTCATATCTATATCCACATAATTACAATAAAAATCACTATATTTTATCTTTCATTTTTAAATAAATAAGATTTTTTATACCTTTATCATTACCTTTTCACTCCTCTACTCACAATCACTTTCAGAAAATATTAATAAATTATACGGTGTGAACAGTGAAAGCTCAAATTTGTAATATGACCATGAATGTCACAATTATATACTAATAAAGAGTGTACATATTAGGCACATGAGAAATCAAATATTTTAAGTTTATCAGTTAAGCTAGTTGAATACCGGAAGAGCACAAATAAATAATGTTTTAAAGTAAGAAAACACATCAGATCAGCAGTCTCGTTTACGTGTTTGACCGGTTAAACCAAAGTCCAAACCCGGATTTATTATAGTTAATTTAAAATATAAAAAATATTAAAAGTTACAATAATAATTAATTTATTATAGTAATAAAGAAGATATTCAAGCACCATTGCACAATAGTACGGTCACATTAGGTCTCATCTCGCGGTATTAAATACATCAAAATCTTCGTTCGGCATAGACACAGGCCTGCCCTAAAAGTTTAGCCTAGATCCAAGCCCAGTTTATAAACCATAAAATTTTGGCTAAAAAATGGTACAACTAATTATTTGATTGTACCGAGTTATTCAACTGGGTTGACTAGTTAGCTCTATAATTTCATAAAAATGGTACATTGTCGCCACTAATACTTAACATGATGATGTTCATGATAGTGAGGGCCAGGGGTGGCCTCGACCCTTGTTTTTCCGTAGTAGTGTAAATTTACCCATACGTCCGAAAATTTGTATACGTAGTGTAAAATTACCCGTTTTTGACCAAAAATTTTAGTCTACCCCCTCGTTTATGAAATTTTGTATATATTTTGAGCCCCCGGCGTTCTCGTCCAATATTCGCCACTGATAACGTTAGCATTCAACTTTTAGCGATGCTAGTTATGTGGCATGAGGTTTTAGCGGTGACAATTAATGACATGTCATGTGAGCTTTAGAGACACCTTTTTTTAGCATCAACAAAGATTTGTTTGTAATAACATCGAAGCTTTATCAACGACATTTTAGAGGCGGCATCTCATCGCTATTGCCTTTAAATGGCGAAACCTTGTAGTGATATACAGTTTCAACTCAAAAAATAATCTAAAAGTGCACGATTCCATTGTATAGGAAAGGTTGCTTGGTTATAACTAATCGGTTGAATAGTTTATGAAATGTTGCTAGGTTAATATTTTTAATCAGAGGTAAATATGGGCCGCTATAAGTAAAATTATCTATTGCTTGAACTAGTACGATGGTAGGAGTTAGGATGATCGGTGATACCGACTGTTCAAATTGCAAACCGTTCACCCTGGGTTAAAACGTACCGGCCACTTGCCTCGTATCCAATATAAACCGGTTTTTTAACACAACGTTTACTTCAATATTAAAATATGCTTAAAAGATATTCACAATTACACTTATGAATGCCTAAATAAACTATTTGTTGGTAATTCTGGACCATATTCACAATTTAATGAATATCAAAGGATCTAAGTTGACAAATCAATCAAGCTAGTTTAATTATATTCTAATTATAATATAATTAATATAATAATTTCTTGATCACCAAGTAAGTTAGTGTTACATGTAAATATATGACTCCAACTTGAACATCACAAGAATTAAAAAAAGTCGGTGGATTTTTAAAAGACATTTAATACTTTTCAAATAAGTCATTCATTCATTCAAGAATCTGTCTTTGTTTTCTTGTTCTTGATATCAAAACTGTTGATATATGTATTTAATACCATCATTCGATCAACTCACTATGTCCGATGATATATGTAATGATTTGTTGGCTGATATCTTTTCAAGACTACCACCCAAATTCATCATCCGGTTAAGATCACTCTCCAAATACTGGCATTCTCGTATCGCTACCGCGGACTTCATCCGCAATCACCACCTTCGATATTGTTCTAAAACCCCCAAAAAATTCCTCATCAAACACCTTATTAATTGCGGAGACTGTGAGTTGAAAAACATCTATACATTACATCCTCCCGGCATAGACCAGTTGCCGTTGTATCCTGAGTCGAGTTCCTGGAGTATACATTACAGGTACACAGTACCTGGAGTCGAGTTCCCTTACAATACCGACACTGAAGTTGTCGGTTCGTGTAACGGAATTATCTGTTTCCGTTACCACGAAATTATTATGTTATGGAACTTGTCAATTAAGCGGGAACTTATGGTGCCACGTCATCCTTGCTTAAAAAGCACTTCAAGATCTTTTAGGGTTGCTTTAGGGTTTGGTTTTGATTCCATCACTGATGATTACAAGCTTGTGGTTTTATCTTACTCCAAAAGACACAAGTTAGATGACATAATGCTTATATATACTCGTTGAAAACCGACTCGTGGAAGGCGACCCCTTCACCGCCTTCCAGGTTTTATCGTGTGAAGTCGAGGGCGTGTTTATTTAATGGAATATTGCATTGGGTGGTTAATGGTTGTTTAAACGAACCCTCACTGGAAGATGACACACAACGGATTCGTTACATATTGACATTTGATATGAATAAACATGTTTTCGGCCACATGTTGTTGCCTTCACATTCGCATTGGAGGATCAGACAACTAACAATCATTAATGGTTGTCTAGCAGTGGTTTGTTTGGAGGAAGAAGAAGGAGAAGGAGAAGGAGAAGGAGAAGATTATTATTATTGGAGTATTAAGGTAATGAAAGAGTACAATAATGTTGAGTCATGGTTTGTGCTTTATACCTTTGAGGCAGAGGTATATGGTAATGAAGTAAGAGTTTTTCAAGGTGTTACTAATGGTGATATAGTGGCATACTATGATGGACCAACAGTTTATAATTTTGAAACAAAGTTGTTGACAAAACTTGTGAATTTTGGGCCTTATTGTTTTGACCTTGAGATGGATACTTATGTGGAAAGCCTTGAATTATTAGACAAAGAAAGAGGGACACAGTGTGGGGAGACTGTGTTCCCTTGGACTAAAGAGGAGAATCACAAAAGAATTTGTTTAGGCTATCGGTCCCCAAGTTGCGATAGCCCTAAGGTGGTGTTCCCACAACCCAGCCCGACAAGCAAGTTCACTCAGCTCGTTTCTTCTTCGTTGTTTTCCTTACTAGGCGACGCCCTTCCCATAGAACTCCCTTCCACATTGAGTGTTGGAAGCAAGCGGCGGCTATATACCGTGTACCGGAACTTATAACAAGTATTAAATGGTGAGTTGTGAGGTTTTGAATTATAACTTTTACTATTTTTTCTAGTTAAACATCTTGTTTGAATTATATTTCATATTTTGCACCTTTATGAATGACTTGTTGTGACTCAATCCTTTACTTGGTTATTTTTTTTGTATAGCTACTAATTTGTTTGGAACCAATACCAATGGCAATATCTCATGTTCTCAAAAAGCATTTTCTCTCCTCAAATGCCAATTGCAACAAATACTAATAGATGGGTTAGAACAAGTGGTGAAATGGTCGAGCAAGCTTTATAAAAAGGTACGAACGCTCGGTCCGAGTAGTGATGATTTAATACCACTTAAAGAGGGCCTCGTATTAGGCTTTGAAAATACAACCTAATTGATACAATTGCTAACAAAATAATAATAATTAAAAAAACCCAACCAGCTTAAACCGACATACCATACAACTTGCATTGCACGCCAAGTTATACGTGCTTGCCTTGCATAATTGATATTTTCAAAGGTTTCTCCTTTTACTTAGGAAACAAAGTTTCCTAGCTCATCATATACATGACCGTATAATTTGAACGAACATCAACTCATACGACCCGTATAAATATAAATATTATGGCCAATTGACCATTAAATAATTATTTGTTAAACTAAATCAATTTTAATATTAAAAAAAATGTTTATGCGAAATTAAACCAATATTTTTGATACGTCTTAATAAACTTTAACTTCAATTATGTCTTCACAACAATCGTGTAATTAGAGGGGAATGGATACTTATGGGTACTACCCATTCACCGTTATTTCATTTCTACCTTCAAATACCCATAAGACCATAAACCAGAAAATAACTGGAAACACCTACCCATAAGTATCCTAAAACTCGTTTTTATAATATATGTAATAAATTGATTATTAATGGGTGTTTTAATTTCTTTAAAAGTCTCCAACAATCATATAACCACATGGTAAACCTTTGACACAAATTGTAATTTGACAAACTACCATATAGTTAGGGGTGTAAACTATCCATAAACCTTACCCACATATTAGCCATTTTATAAATTTATATCGAAAGCATAACCTAATCCCCAAATTCATGTATGAACCCCCAAGATCCCAAATCGTTATCATTTATCCGTTTCGCTTAGTTAGTATTTGATTTTAGCATATCTATATATTTGTTAGGATTGTTCGTTGAGGTTCATCGAATTGTTCGTTCAACTCACTCAAACCATCATCTATACCATCCTCTCTATCAAAGTGAGTTTTTCATAACCTCTTTTTTAACGCTTTACAATATTTTTGAAGTATAACACGTCACAATTTTTTTCTTGTTAGTTATGCACTTGCTTACAAACCTATTCGCATTATAGCATTCGTGTTAATATTATTCTCTCTTATTGTTAATGATACATACATGAATTATGTGCGACGCTAGTTGATGACGTGGCATTGGGTTTTAGCGGCAACAACTGATGACATGTCATGTGAGCCTTTTTAGCGTCAACGAAGATTTGTTTGTAATAACGCCGAAGCTTTACCAACGACATTTTAGCAGCAACATGCCATTGCTATTGCCTTTAGCGGCGAATCTTATGGTTATCGCGTCGACAAGAAAATTTACTAGGTTATAACTAATCGATTGGATAGTATAGAAAATGTTGCTAGGTTAATATTTTTAATCAGAGGCAAATATGGGCCACAAAATGTCTAAACAAGAAAATTTACCTATTGCTTGAACTGGTACTATGGTAGAAGCTAGTGTCATTGGTAATACCGTCAGTTCAAATTACAAACCGTTCTCCCTGATCTAAAACGTACTGGCCACTTGCCTGGTATCCGGTATAAGTGGGGTTTTAAAATAGTGTTTACTTCAATATTAAAATATGCTTAAAAGATATTCTCAATTATACTCATGGATGTCTAACTAAATAAATTATTTGTTGGTAATTTTGAACCGTATTCACAATTTGGTGAATATTGAAGGACCTAATTTGACAAATCAATCAAGTTAATTTAACGTTTTAGTTGTATTATAATTAATATGGTAATTTCTTGATCACCTAGTGTTAAATATAAATATATGACTCCAACTTGAACATCACAAGAATTCAAAAAGTCAAACAACATTCATCTTTTGTTTCGATCAACATCGATACCGTACGTAACACAATGTCCGATGATATATGTAATGATTTGTTGGCTGATATCTTTTCAAGACTACCACCCAAATCCGTCATCCGGTTAAGATCACTCTCCAAATACTGGTATTCTCGCATCACTACCGCGGAATTCATCAGCAATCACCGCCTTCGATATTCTTCTAAAAACCCTAAAAAATTCCTCATTAAACACCTAATTAATTGCGGAAGTTGTGAGTTGAAAAACATCTATACATTACACCCGGCCGGCATAGACCATTTGCCGTTGGATCCTGACTCCAGGTACACAGTACCTGGAGTCAAGTCCCCTCACAATATCGACGACACTGAAGTTGTCGGTTCGTGTAACGGAATTATCTGTTTCCGTGTTACCAGGAAATTATTACGTTATGGAACTTGTCAATTAGGCGGGAACTTATGGTGCCACGTCATCCTTGCTTGAAAAGCACTTCAGGATCTTTTAGGGTTGCTTTAGGGTTTGGTTTTGATTCCATCACTGATGATTACAAGCTTGTGGTTTTATCTTACTCCAAAAGACACAAGTTAGATGAAAATAATGCTTATGTATACTCGTTGAAAACCGACTCGTGGAAGGCAACCCCTTCCCCGTCTTCCAGGTTTTATCGTGTGAAGTCGAGGGCGTGTTTATTTAATGGAGTATTGCATTGGGTGGTTGACGGTTGTTTAACCGAACCGTCACCGGAAGATGACAAACAACATATTCGTTACCTATTGACATTTGATATGAATACACATGTTTTCGGCCACATGTTGTTGCCTTCACATTCACATTGGAGGATCAGACAACTAACAATCATTAATGGTTGTCTAGCAGTGGTTTGTTGGGAAGAAGATGATTTTTATTGGAGTATTAAGGTAATGAAAGAGTACAATAATGTTGAGTCATGGTTTGTGCTTTATACCTTTGAGGCAGAGGGATATTTTTGGGCAGTAAGAGTTTTTCAAGGTGTTACTAATGGTGATATAGTGGCATACTATAATGGACCAACAGTTTATAATTTTAAAACAAAGTTGTTGACAAAACTTGCGAGTTTTGGGTCTTATTGTTATGACCTTGAGATGGATACTTATGTGGAAGGCCTTGAATTATTAGACAAAGAAAGAGGTACACATTGTGAGAAGACTGTGTTCCCTTGGACTAAAGAGGAGAATCACAAAAGAATTTTTTTAGGCTATCGCCCCCCGCGTTGCGATAGCCCTGAGGTGGTGCTCCCGCAACCCAGCCCGTCACGCAGCTTCACTCAGCTTCACTCAGCTTCACTCAGCCCGTTTCTTCTTCGTTGTTTTCCTTGCCAGGCGATGCCATTCCCGTAGACCTCCCTTCCACATCGGGCGCTTGAAGCTAGCAGCGGCTATATACCGTGTACCGGAACTTATAACATGTATTAAATGGTGAGTTGTGAGGTTTTGAATTATAACTTTTACTATTTTTTCTAGTTAAACATCTTGTTTGAATTATGTTTCATGTTTTCCACCTTTATGAATTACTTGTTGTGACTCAATCCTTTACTTATTATTTGATGATTTTTTTTTTGTATTGCTACTAATTTGTTTGGAACCAATACCACTTATGGCAATACCTCATGTTCTCCAAAAGCATTTTCTCTCCTCAATTTCAACAAATATTAATAGATGGGTTAGAACAAGTGGTGAAATGATCGAGCAAGCTTTATATAAGGTACGAACGCTCAATGCGGGTAGTGATGATTTAATACCCCATAAAGCGGCCCCGGTATTGGGCTTTGAAAATGCATCATAATTGGTAATATTGCTATATTGTTTTTCACATAATTAAAACCGTGATTTCATATGCCCTTTTAATAACGAGCCCTCAAATTTGAAAGGATTTTCGGAGACAGGTATGCTAATAGGATACTAATAATTAAAAAAACCCAAACATCTTAAACCGACATACCATACAACTTGCATTGCACACCAAGTTTTATGAGCTTGCCCCATAAAGCACGCCAAGCTAAAAATAATAATTGATATTTTCGAAGGTTTCTCCTTTTATTTAGGAACCAAAGTTTCCTAGCCTTAAGGATTTGTGGCCTACGTGAGATTATATCTTCATAATCATAGTTCTTGTTTTTATCATCGTTGCTTTGCAATAATTAATGTTGAATCTTGGTGGGTGTGTATGAGTTTAAAGCATTGGTGATATCTAATGCAATAAGAGTTTTTCAAGGTATTACTAATAGTGATTTAGTGGCTTACTATGATGGATCAATGGTTTATAATTTTCAAGGGTCGAGTTTCAAACTCCGAGACCAAACAAACAAGCTAAGGGACCAATATGGTCAAGACTCCAACCAAGTGCGGAAGCTTCTAAACCTTTTGATGCAAGATCCTTGATCGGCAACAAAGGTAAACGTAATTTTTCAGCTCGTTCCACCAACAGCTGGACCCAGTTATCAAAAACTCACTCAGAAATTTTCACAACCGAGAATTTGACTTTCCGGAAGCCTCAACCAATACCACGAAAATCATTCCTCGATACCAAAAAACATTGCTCATATCATAATGATGTTGGACACAGCACGAATGAGTGTGTGGCTCTCAGAAATGAAATTGAAGCAGCTGTTTAAAACGGTAAACTCGAACATTTGGTCAAAGGCGTGCGAGGAGGGACTGGAAAACCTCCCGCAAAGGATAACCAAGGTCCGGCCAAAAGGCAAATCAAAGATCTGAATGTCCACATGATTCAAGGGGGACATTTGGGTAAAGGAAAATGAAGGGAATATTCGGACGAAGAATGGAAGAATGCAAACGTTATTTTTCCTCGGATCAAAGGAGGCCCGTGCAACAAAAACCCGCTGATAATTACTGCTGAGTTTGGCCACTACCGATCACAATATGTGTTTTTTGACACAGGCAGTACGTCCGATATCATGTACGAGCAATGTTTCGAACAACTGGATGAGGAAGACAAAGAAAGATTACAGCCAGTTCATGCTCCTGTTTCTGGTTTCGGGGGAGAGATAATGCACCCGCGGGGTGTCATCACTTTCCCGGTTACACTAAGTGACGGAGTACATTCAAGAACAGAGGAAGTTGAATTTTTGGTCTTACCAGCAACTTCCAAACATGACGTTATCTTGGGACGAGAAGCAATTGGAGATTTCAATGCCCACCCATCCAGCACATGGTGCAGTAGGAGTTCCAACCCGCACTGGTGTGGCGATAATCCATGTAAACAGACATTGTTTTACAACTGAAAGTTCAAGACCAAGCAAGGTTCCAAAACAGGCTAAAAGGACCGAATCCGAAAAATGGGTTTTGAAGAAGAAATTTCCGGATTAGACAATTACAATAGGACCCGCTATCTCGGAAATAGTGAGAACCTTTTTAAAGTAATTATTAATCAAGAACATTAACATTTTTGCTTGGCAACCCGCGGACATGACCGGTGTCCTGCGGAGCATTTTGGAACACAAATTAAGGGTGAATCCGTTAATCACCCCAATTGTCTAAAAGAAACGAAAAATGGGTCCAGAGCAAACAAAAGCTATGAATGAACAAGTACAAGAACTTCTTCATGCCGGAATCATACGAGAAATCAATTATCAAACATGGGTGGCTAACCCAGTGATTGTCCCAAAAAGCAACGGAACGTGGATGATGTGCATAGATTACAAAGACTTGAACAAGGCGTGTCCGAAAGATTGTTACCCGCTTCCGGAGATTGACTTAAAAGTAGACGCTGTGGCCCCATTTAAATTCAAGTGTTTCCTAGATGCCTACAAAGGGTATCATCAGATTCACATGGCAGCTGGCGACGAGGACAAGACAGCGTTCTGAACTGATCAAGGAACATTCTGTTACAGAATGATGCATTTTGGATTGAAGAACGCGGGGGCCACATATCAACGACTGATGGATCAGGCTTTCAAAAGTCAAATAAGTCAGAATCTCGAAGTGTATATGGATGATTTGGTAATCAAAAGCATTGAAGAAGATCAGATGTTAAGGGATATCGAAGAAACCTTCAAAAAATTACGAAGCATCAACATGAAATTGAACCCGGCTAAATGTTCATTTGGCATGGAAGAGGGTAAATTCCTTGGGGTCATAGTAACAGGCGTGGGCTTCAAAGCCAACCCAGATAAGGTCCAAGCTATAGCCCGCATGCCTTCACCCTCTTCCCTCAAGGAATTTCAAACACTTAATGGAAGACTTGTGGCGTTGAACCGATTCTTAGCAAATCACGCGGCCAAGTCCTATCCATTCGTGTCAACACTTAGAAATTGCCTTAATAAGGCACATTTCAAGTGGACCGCGGAAGCTGAGAAAGCATTCTTAGAAGTTAAGAAATGCTTAATGGAGCTTCCTACCTTAACATCACCATATGCGGGTGAACCCTTGACATTATATTTATCTGCCTCAGACATTGCCATAGGAGCCGTTCTGCTGACTGATAGGAAAAATGTTCAAATTCCAATCTATTACGTCAGTAGAACGTTATCGGACCCGAAAACAAGATATTTGATGTTAGAAAAGTTGGTTTTGGCATTAGTTTATGCTGCCAGAAGACTCTGCAGATATTTCCAGGGCCATCCTATCAATGTATTAACCGGGTACAAGATCAAGAATGTGCTGAGTAAACCTGAGTTGTCCGGGCGACTGGCAAAGTGGGCTATTGAATTAGGTTAACACTCGATTGAGTATAAGCCCAGACCAGCGATTAAGGGGCAGGTACTCGCGGACTTCGTCACAGAGGTTCCGAAGTATAAAGAACAAGAATGCCTAATCGAACAACAACCCCAAGCACCTCCGGAACAAGGGCAAGTTTGGTCATTGTTCATGGACGGAGCTTCCAGCAGCGAAGGGTCAGGCGCAGGTTTAAGGATAGTCAATCCCGAGGGGCATGAATTTACGTACGCCATCAAGTTGGACTTCATAAGTACCAACAATGAGGCAGAATACGAAGCCTTCCTGGCAGGACTGCGGATAGCGAAAATACTGGGGGTGAAACATTTAGAGGCTCGGGTGGATTCTATGCTAATTGCGGGACAAATAAACGGAACATATGAAGCCAAAAATGATGTCATGGCTTCTTATTTGTCACAAGCAAGAGTCTTGATTCGTCAATTTTCCTCCTTCAGTATTGTTCACATCAAGAGGAGCGAGAACAAATCGGCGGACGCTCTTAGCAAACTAGCTTCAATGAATTTTGAGCATCTCGCCAAAGATATTCGTGTAGAAGTTCTAGATCATCCATTCGTTCCAGAAAACCAAGTCTTGATAATTCAAACGGGCGTTGAATCTTGGATGTCACCCATTATAGCTTATCTGTCTTCCGGAACGCTTCCAACAGGAAAGGCTGAAGCTCGGAAGATTAAGCATAAAGCTCTGAATTACCAGTTGATTGACGATATCTTGTACCGGAGGTCATTCCTTGGTCCACTGTTACGTTGCGTGGACGCGGAAGACGCAAATTACCTAATTCGAGAAATTCACGAAGGTATTTGTGGGTTACACGCGGGACCAAGAATGACGGTTTTAAAGATAATGAACGCAGGGTACTATTGGCCTGGCATGCATTTAGACGCTGTGCAGGAAATCAGAAAGTGCGATTCATGCCAGCGTCATGCCCCCAACACCCTGCGTCCAAAAAACGAACTAATTCCAGTAACTTCTGCCTGGCCGTTCCAAGAGTGGGCTATTGACATTATGGGACCTTTTCCAGAAGCCCCGGGTCGAGTCAAGTTCCTGATAGTGGCCATTGATTACTTCACCAAATGGGTAGAAGCCAAACCAGTTGCATCAATCACGGCTTCAAATGTGAAAAAATTCCTTTGGGAATTTATCATTTGCCGGTTTGGCCTCCCACAGGAGTTGGTAAGTGACAATGGGACCCAATTTGCTGATAGTGGATTGCAAGCATGGTTGAAAGAGCTACAAGTCATTCAAACCTTTACATCCGTAGCTCATCCGCAAGCAAACGGTCAGGTCGAAAGGATCAACCGAACTATCAAGGAAGGGATCAAGGCAAGGCTAGGGATGAAACGAACGGGTTGGGTGGACGAATTGCCCCATGTACTCTGGGCCTTCCGCACTCAAAAGAACTCCAGTAATTTGGAGACACCCTTTAGCCTGACCTATGGCACTGAAGCTATGATCTCTGCAGAGATCGGGATCCCATCCACGAGGGTTCTGTTGATTGATAACAACGACCACGAACTCAGGATGAATCTAGACCTATTAAAAGAAAGAAGAGAACTAGCATTGATTCGCGAGCACAATTATAAGCGACAGCTTGAGAAATATTACAACTCGCGAGTCCAAAAATGCAAGTTCGATGCGGGAGACTTTGTCTCCCGCAATAACGAGGCTTCCGGCCAGGAGCCTCCGGGCAAACTAGCCCCAACTTGGGAAGGACCTTACAAAATCAAGCAAGTTCTAGCAAAAGGTGCCTATAAGTTAGAGAAGTTGGACGGGACTGAGGTCCCTAGAACTTGGAACGCAGCACAATTGAAGAAATGCTATATATAGCAGTTTCGTTCATTTTTTACTTTTTAGGCCTGCGTGCCTATATAGATTAGTAAGTTATGCAATTTCTTTCTGTAAGGCTTCCGCCCAACGAATATAGAATGTCTAGTTACTTTCATGTTATTGTAAGATGTAATCTTTTATTGACAAAACCGAAGTTCCGGATAAACACTTATATTATAGTACATAAGACAAAGTGCACCGGAAGAAACACAAAGACTTCTTATTTTAATCAAAAGAGATTACAAAACAGGAAGCAAAATTTACAAAGAGAAGTACATATACATCTACGGGGCAGCATTTTCGCCTTTCGCAGTGTCTTTGGCTTCTTCATCGTCTTCCTCTTCAAGATCTAGCAACTCCTTTAGTTGCTATATCTGGCATCATCCTTATTTGCGAGTTCCGATATATGGTCAGAGAGTGAAAACTTCAAAGTATCAAACTCCTTGGTCTTCTCCTCTAGGATGGACACAATATCTTTGCCGGCCAACACATATTCCTCTGGAGATAGGCCCTCGGAACCGAACTTATAACCTTCCTCAAAACCCATTTGTCGGCCCGCCTGCTCGGAGGCACGGAGGAGTATCGCAACACAATTCCCGAGATCATCACTGTTGCGAACGTCGGTAATAACCTGTTAAATCATACAAGCATAAGTAAACACATATAAACCCGAATCACTTGTATCAATAATAAGACTCGATATCTTGGGAATCGCTGTCGATAAAAGCCACTTCTTGTCCGCTTGGGCTCGGAGGAAATCCATTTTATGACCAGCACATTCCAGAGCTTGGTCTCGATTCTTGGCATTCAAAGCGGACAGACGTTGATCTTTGGCCACTGAGTCGGCTTGAAGAGTCTTGATAAGCTTAGCTTGTTCATCCAGTTATTTCTGGAGAACAATCTTAGCTTCCTCAGCAGCAAGTTGCGCGGCTTTCGCCACTTCCATAGCCCGATGACTGTCTTGGGCGTCGGTCAGCGCTTTAAGAGCCTCTTTCTTGGCCTCAAGCAAGTTCCGCTCGGTTTCCTCCAACTCATCATTCATAGCTAACCAGTCCCGGCGAAGCTCCTGGTTAGTGGACACGGCATTCGCCACATGATAAGAGTTGGAGTCAATGAGTTCTTGGCGGATGCGGCGACGTTGTCGTTCATTCTCTGAAGGAGGAAGACTTTCGTCAAAATATTTCTGACAAACATCCGCATTACTCAATACTGAGTTTCGCCGTAGCGACCACCGGGGATGATACGGAGCAGTATCCTCACCCACCTGAGAGGAAGAAGCTTGCCCCCCGCGTTTAAACACACTAACCCCACCCTAATCATGGACGTTATGCTCTTCACTGGGTGGAGATGTGTGGAACTGATCAGCTTCACCAACCACTTTGCCCCTGTTAGGAGAAGAATCCGATAAATCGATCGGTTCTTGAACAGTGTTCTTTGGCGAGGTTGGTGGAGTTGAAAGTTCGGTAGCAGCAGAGTCCTTTAATCCTAAAATACTCCAAAAATAAAAATCTTTAAGCTACTAGAAATGGTAAACAGAAGAGAAATCGTAAAGGGTCAAGTCTCACTTTTAGAAGCGTCTTGGGCAGCAAGCTCCCGAAGACGGGCGCCCAAGACCGGGACATCAACCTTAGCCTTCTTCTTTTTCTTCTTCTTAGGCGCAGCATCGGAAGCCTGCGCCTTCCGTTTCTCTGCAGATTTTGAAGCACCCACTTCCGCAGCCTGAGGTTCGCCCTCAACGGATTGAGGACCATCTTCCTCACCTGCCGACGGATCGGTGATGGCATTCAAATATTGCTTGCGGGTCAAACCTACAGACGAATGCGAAAGGTTAGTAGCACCAATCGATAACCCTCCCTCGCAGAGCGACGATTCTTCGCTAGAAGAAAGTAGTACTATCTCTCCACTCGGAGTAACGGCAGTTATCCGTCGAGGTTGGGAAATACCTTCGCACTTTTTGACTAACTCCTCACCTTAAGCATACATCGCCTCAGAAACTATAAGCTCCGGACTCAGAGTAGTAGAGAATAGGAAGTAGACTCGAGTGCGCTCCAAGAATGGTACATCTCTTTGATCAATTTCACGACGCACCATCATACCTTCCTCACGGTCCATGAGAGCGTTGAAAACAGAACATTCTCCTACACGAGAAAACAATAAAGTTAGCACAAGAAAGGATACTGAGAACGAATTACCAACATACTTACGTCCACCGGTTCCCTCATAATATGGTTCCAATTGAGGGAAGGCCATAAACGGCTCATATTCACATGAACCATGGCACCTTCATGAATAGGACGCATAGGTGTAGGCGTCCGGGTCAGAGTGTCGAACCACTTGTGCCCAGTGTATTCAATAACGGGAATCTCAGAAAGTGGATCTTCCGGCTTTCGTCGAGTCATGGTAAACGGGATGACATCTTCCCGAATCCAAAAGAACTTGGATTTCCATCCATGGATACTACGGATCCATTCGAAGCCAATCGAAACCTTCCCGGTAGTAGCGAAGCCATACCACCCGTCACGATATGTCATCTTGTAGAAAATGGCAAACATATTGACGGATGGTTCATAACTGTGAGATTGACAACATTATTCGAAATGTCGAATCCGTAGCATCCTAAATGGGTGAATTTGGGATAAATGAAGTCCGTATTTTTTCAGAACAGACCTTACGAATTTCGTCACGGGTAATCGGAAGTTACCCGTGGTAAAATGGTCAAGATATACCGCCATCTTCCTCGGAGGCGGCGCAGTCGCGATGGCCTCCTTGGTCGGACGTTCGGCTTCCCAGTCCGGCGGAAAGCCATATACGTTCTTAACATCCTCAAAATATTTTTCTTTATTGTCACATCCTACTTCATTGATAGAAGGAGGATTTTTCTTCTGGGTAGCCATTGGAATCAAGTAATACAGAGTGGCTATAGAAGAATAGAGTTCTCTGATATGAATGAGAGCAAAAATGTGTAAGTGATAAGAAGGGGCGAAGGCATCAAGGCCTATTTATACTCATCGCAATTAATGCGACCGTTTGACTAACAGAAGAAAGAGAAAATAAGGACCAGGGGATGATTGACACGTCAGGCGGGAAATTCGAAAAAGCGCCTACAGGCTGTCAAACAAGCAATTAACACGTCTTGTCAGCCACCGCCTAAAAACCTCTCTCCGTCACATCACCAGTACTATCCATTCAACTTGCACAAATTTAAAATTTGAAGAAAGATATTTTGCAAAGATCCCTTTCATTAGTATCCAAAATAGTGATTACAAAAACATGAAAAGAAAACTACAAGTTCGAGTTCTAGATCCTACATCTACCCTATAGATTCTAAGGCCCCGTGCCTTCCGGAGCATTCTGGACCGCATCGTCCGCCTTGTCATCACCCGACTGGTCATCATCAGACTCGTCATCAGATTCATCATCAATTTATACCCGCAACTGCTTCACTCCATCCTCAGACGAGGCAAATTCCGGAAGCATATTTTGTAGCGGAAAGATCAAATCATCATATTCTTGGACCCGCATATTAAGTTCTTGCTCCGCGTCAATTCCATATTGAGGATGGCTCTGCACAGATTGTCCAGACTGGGCAAAGGTCAACCCTTCGTTAAAACCTTTCACCCGGCCAACCCCTTCAGAAGCAGTCGTCAAGTTTACAAAGCAATCAGTGAGCTCCGTACTTCTCTTAACATGACGGATGACCTATAGAAGCAGTCCGTTAAACGTCATAAAAAGAAGTAGACAAGGAAATTAAGCAGTATCCAAGGAAAAACTTACCAAGTCAAGACCACGGTTGAGGAAATATCGCCTCTCCTGCTCAGCGCGCTCCGCCCCTGCCACGAAGTTGTTGCAATTCGGCGGAGGCGCGGTCACCAGCTTTAGTATGAGATTGCAAGAGAGAGTCGTATGCGGACTGCATTTCGACAATAGTTTTGTCTTTCATCTCAGATTGTTCTCCTTGCAGTCTTAAAGCCTCCTCGAGCTCTTGAATCCGGGCGTTTTGTTGAGACACTTCATCCTGTGCCTTCGCCAACTCATCCCTTTTTCTTTGAGTTTCTGCTCGGGAAGCTTCAAGGGTGGCATTGGACCTCTCGCAGGCATCCTTCCACCGCTTAGCAGCATCAGTATTTTGCGTCTTTTCTTGTTCAAGTGCAATCTCAGCATCAGATTGTTTCCACCTAGCTGCACTTGCTGCCTTACGGTGTTCCTCATCTTCTTTCTTTGCAGCTTTCACTTCATCGGAAGCAGCACCAAGCTTACCGCCCATTGTCCGCCACTCCCGTAAGATTTCCTGACTACAAGCTAGGCTGTTAGTCATGGAAACAGCTAAGTCAGAATGGATTTCATCGCGGGAACCGGTCAGCTGATATGCTTTCTCAGCCGGTGGCATGCAGTGTTCAACAAAACTCAAACAAGTCTTGAAAGAAAAAACCCGAGATCCGTTGACAATGTCCCAAGACGGGACAAACAAATCGTAATCTCCCCCCAACTGAACGTTCTCCAAATATTGGGAACTAGATGTCCCGAGACGAACAGGAGTGGAGGAAGATTGTTGAAACCCACCTTGGGTGGAGCCTCCCCCAGCCTCATGGACATATGGTCCAGAAAAGAAATCATCTCCCCCACCCGATGAGAAGGGCAAGGAGGCAGGATTAAATTGAGAACCAGACTGTGGAAAAGTTTCATCAACCCTAAAACCTCCCGAAGTATCTTCAGGATTCTCTTGTTGAGAACCAGTGGCTTCAACATTTTGGAACAAATGGTCCAAAGACCCGAAAGTTATTGACTGAACGTTAGATCCCTCCTCGACTGCCTCAATAAGAGGAGTAACTGGTTTTTCCATCTCCTTCTCCGGAGGAGGTGATGGTTGTTTCTCAAAAGTCAGAGTTGGCTTGGATAGCTTACCAATCACCGGACGCTCAGCAATTGACGGATCTGCATAACAAAATCATAAGTCAGATCCCACTGTCATGAACAATCAAAATTAACAAGTAAAGACTTACCTTTCACTGTCCCCAAACGCTTAGAAAGGTTGGGTGGTAATGGTTTCCTCGGACGATGTGTCCGGTGTTTCTTGGCTTTTGGCTCTTTCCCGGCATCCGCTGCACTGGTGCCCGTGTCACTTGCCTGAGATGCACGAAGGGATCTCTTCCGGTAAAGCTCTGTCAACAAGTGAGAAACAGATAAAACTTCAGGAGTATCATATGAGCTTCTTTCCTCAAGGACGACAGAATCGTCACTTAAAGTAACAACCATCCCATCGGAAGTTAGCGCGTTAAGAGGTGGAGGATTCAGGATGTACATACCTATTTCAAAGATAACGTCCGAGACAACTGGTTCGGCACGCACTTTAACCGGAAAGAGGAAATACTGGGCATCCTTCTCCAATATGGGCGTATGCTTCACATCGCGAATAGTTTTACTCACACAGCCCTTGTCATCTTCTAGAGCGTTCAACATCGAGCCAAAACATGAAAACAAACAGCAAATGTCACTAAAAAAACCGCTAAAACACAAAAAGGTGGGAAAAAGCAAAAACAGTAAGACTTACGGCCGTTTAATTCAACGAAAACGGGCTCCATGAAAGGTGAAGACCACAACCGGCTCATCCCCGCCCATACAAGGGCTTCCTCGGGAAGCGATCGTATCGGAACCAGTCACGTTTCTCGTGAGCAGCCGGTGTGATGTCAATAAGAGCGTCGTTCGGAGAGCGACGAACCATGACCTCCGGTATCACGTCCTCGGAGATCCAGAAGAATTTTTTCTTCCAATCCGTGGAAGTTTCTTCAATAACATTACTGATAGTTCTATCCGGCAAGCTATGGAAAGTGTACCATCCGTTCCGATTTGCCATCTTATAGAATACAGCAAATCGATCCAGCCGAGGTACTAAGTCATGTGCCATACACACGAACTTGAAATGTCGAATTCGCATGACAGCACGCGGGTGAAGTTGGGACAAATGAATCCCAAATGCCTTAATCACCCGTTGGAAGAACTTTGTGACGGGAAGACGGAAGTTCCCATGCTCAAAATAATCGGCATATAGCGCCATCTTTCCTGGAGGTGGAAAGCTGGCTATAGAACCAGAAGAAGGGAACTCCGGTCCCCACTCCGGAGGAACACCATAAGTCGTGATAAGTTTCTGGTATTCCCCTTGGTCCCAACAGACTTTTATTTCATCGACCTCAGATTGGGCAGGTGCCATCGAAAACGCTTGGTAAAAATGTTTGGATTAGTTCAAAGGAATCAAAAAGAAATATGGAAAGATAGAAGAAAGAAAACAAGTTCGTAATCAAGATTTGAAGGCGATAAAACTTCAAAAAGAAGTTAACTCTCTCTATTTATACTCACCACAATTAATGCGATGGGATATGAACAGTAGAGAGAGGAAAAACCGTCCAGTAATAGATCGCCACGTCACGCGGGAAATTCGAAAAAGAGAAAAAGTTGTACAGTCGGGTACAGTAACAGCCGTCAAAAACGTCCTGTCACCTGCACACGCGCCTGCGAGTGGTCAACTTGTCATTTTTCATGATTATCCACAAACAGCAAAAGATATTTCCCACCAACTTGCAAAGTCAGAAACCCCCAAATCCACATCAAGTCCAGAATTTCATCCGCATAAAATACTTCACACGGAAGAAACACTGGACTGGGGGGACTTATAGAGGTAGGGTACCAAAAAGACTCAAATACCCTTAAATAATGCTTGCGGGTCAATCAGAAGTCCCTCATAAAGCACCCGCGGGACATATAAACTATCCGCATAATCAATTGAGGAAGAAACACTCTCATAGCACATGCGGAAGCGTCATAGCACCCTCAGAAGTCATCCGCAAGAAGGAATAACCTTCCGCGTAAATGGCCACGAGGTAATGCTCCGGGACAGCTGTCACATTCTAGAAGATTTACCAAGATGCTTTCTTGGGTAATACGTGATCTCTGGGCCAATTAGCCAATGACACCTGGCAAGGTCGTTATAACCGTGCACACGGCCAATATTCCCCCGATAACCAAAGATAAAGAGGCACGTGTCCAGGTTGTTATACATGCACATGCAACGTATAGGATGAACCTATCACATAGAAACACGTGTCCAGACGGTTATGCAGGTATATTCTTAAGGGACAGCTGGCCCAATCATCTTCCCACACCCTTCGGCTATAAATACCATCTCGATCATCATGAGGTATTCATACACAATCACGGTACTCTCTCAATTTACTTAAGTACTTTATCTTCTCATCAGGACTGTACTTATTCTCACGCCGGAGGGTGGTTACGATAAGAACCCCCACCTCATCCTTCCCGTAACGAGCTCACAGTGTTCTGTTTTGCAGGATTCACGTCATTGGACTTTGGGAGTTGTGTTCGTATCGTATTGACAGTTAACCGTATCCTACCATGTGGACTCATCGGATCTAAGACCCATTAGTGGGGAGTAGATCTGTGTTTCTTCACTATTGCTACAAAGAAAGATTTAGGTTTCAGTTAAAATTATTATAATTAAACAATATAAAGCTAGCTTAGCTCATACACTTGCAGGTACTTAGGTTTCAGTTTGATTAAGCTTGACTTCTCTTTCTTCTTTGGTGCTTATTTTTGTATTTGTTTAGGACCAGCACCAATGTCATGTTCTTGTCTAAAGTTTTTTCTCTCCTCAATGAAAAGTTGACTTGGCAAAACCGTATGCCGAGGCTATGATGGTGACCGACATCTGCCTCGGAAAAATTGACGCCTGATTCTAAGCGCTTAGGTAGGAATGGAGTGCCTGCTGGAACTAATCAGCAAACTATGTCTTTCAAAAAAATGGAAAAGCAAACCGAACGGGTTGGTTGGGTTGCCAGAACAACCACAACCGTTTGGATCGGTCATTAGAACATCCATGTTTTTAATAATTCAAAACCTCTTTCTTTAAAATATTTATGCATATTCCTAAGTTAAAAAAAAATTACTCGGTTTACATTGTCGATTCCAAACCAAACTGTCAAAACCAGATTGGATATTTAAACCTGTGAACCAAACAATATAAATCTTGGGTGTTTACCCGAACATTGCCCTGTTTAACCCGAAAGTTTTTAACTTTTAACTGTTGACTTATTAATACATCAAAATATACATTTTTACAATAAAATATAAAAATTTTGAATATACCAATTATTATATATTATAATTTTGAATGTCGGTCATAGACACAATAACTACTGTTCATTTTGCAGCGCATCAATTTTTTTACATGCTGCCTTATCATTTGTACTTTGTATACTTGTTCCATGCCTTACACGTACGAGTCTCGCCATCCACGTGGTTATCTGCTATCTCTTCTTTTTCTTCACTCTCTAACACATCAATACATCAGAAAGTCGCATCTGATTCTCCGTCTCCACCATCGCCTACGTACACCACGGCATCTCTCGCCATGACCACGGTTTAAGTTTGTTGTCTGTCACATCACAGTTGGATTTGGCACCATCGTCACGTCATCGATGTCTTCAACAGTTGACACATCATCGGCTTTAGCACCACCGCTATCGTCTTCAACCTAAACTACCACCGACGTGCTAAGGAAGCCATCGATTGAACCAATATTGTTTGAAAAATATTATTTGAAACTACTTATTTTATGTATTTTAGCTATATCAGCTACTGGAAATAAATTTTATTGTGAATTTTATGATTTCTAGGTTTGGTGTTCTGTTTATGAATTTACCCTCGGTTAGATTTTGTTATTCATTTTCTAAAGCTTCAAAAGTTTCATATGCAGACATTTGCCCCCCTTTTGATTTACATTAAACATGCAAATTATCCAAGAAAGAGTGAGTACCTTTCAAGATTAAAGTGTTCATTTTGCTACAAGAAGCAGTAACCACCACGGACCAAACCCAAATTCTGTCTCAAATCACAAATGTCAAGAAAGAAACACGCAGATGGGATTATTCTCATTGTAGTGGTGGTTTTTCGGTGTTTATGGCTTGAATGGTGTTCAAGATTCTGAATGGATTCGTTGTTATAAAGGCTATGATGATGAACTTGGCTTCATTCGAGCCTTCAAATTTGTCTTTATGATATATGATGATACAGTCGCGGATTTGCAACACTGGGGTTTGAGGTTATGATGATTATCGAAGGTCTGAAGCGATTCAGATAGATTGATTGTTTTTATATCTTCGATGTGATGCTTTGATTACGAGTTGAAATGATGAGACTGTGCTTATTTAGTTGCGGCTTTTTGGATGTTTATGTGGTTTGAAACCGATCTGAGCACATTTGGTGTCCGTTCGTTGCTGCTCCATTCTTACGAGTTTATAATTGGTCTGCTTATGTTTGTACTTTGTGTTTTGCTATGATGCTATGTAATTTGGAATGGTAACGTCTTCCTTTTGTACCGTTGAACGAGATATGCTTCTTCCTTGTGTACCGTTGAACTTTGAATTACTTTCATTTTTCAAATACATGATCGAAATTGAGAAGTTTCGATTGAGTCTACAATCTCGATAACCAAGATCTGAGATTTTTCTACAGTTTCACAACCCCCGCAACGCGGGGGGTCGAAATACTAGTTACATTTTAAATATAACATATTTTTATCAATTTCCCAACTAATTTAGTTTATTACATAAAACACAGTTTGAAAATAAAATAACAAATTAAATGTGTTAAACTCGTGTACCTATCAAGTTGACCTGAACACGACCCGGTTTAGCCAAACAGGATCACAGGTTCGATACGAATTTGACTCGAACCTGTATATACCAAACCTGCTAATTTTGTGTTAGGTTTGTGTGGTGTAAAAAGTTTTGTCTCCCATCTGCAGCTAATCCAGCTACATTCTGTATCAGATAACATAAATTAAACACTTTCTGAAGTATAGCCAATACATTTACTTGTTTACTGGAAGTATTTCAAAAACTACATGATATAAACTTACCATACTCATCATCCATCACCATTTAAAACATAACATATACTTTTGAAATAGACAAATACAACAAACTAAGACATAATTCAAATCTACCATCCCAGAATGATGATGAATATATTGACTCTACAATCAGAATAAGGCAGCATCATCGTCAATCGGCTTCTCCACTCCCTATAATCCACAAATTATTCTATATCATTCTTGAAACAGAGTTAAATGTTAATTATATTCTTTAACTGGATTAACTCCTACATTACAAACTACTCCCTCTGTCCCATTAAAATGTCTATATATTTTTTTTTGTCCAGTTACAAATGTTCACTTTCAAAATTTATAAGTCAATTTCCAAGTTTACCCTCAAACACACACAACTATAATTAATAAATAATATTGATGGACCCAATTTTCAAAGGCATATAATTAATAAATAATATTGATGGATCCAATTTTCAAGGGTAGTAATGTTATTTGTTAAGCAAAAAATGTAATCATTCAATTTGCCTTAAACTTTATGTTTTTCAACACTTTTAATGGGACGAAGATAGTAATCATTTGTGGCCTGCATTCGTACAACAGTTAAAAAAACAAATGTTGTAACGCCCAAAAATCTAAGGGCCTTTTTTTAGTGTATGTGTCAAACCGATTATATTTTGGCCAGAGCAAAATTGAATATATGGAAGTTACTAACAATTTCAATTATGGTCAAACTTGGTTAATTACGGTCAAAATTGAATACAAAGTCAAGTGTTTTAGTGAAACTTAATTAAACAAAGTCAATATTGATTTCCGTTGACATATTTCACCAGATATAATACATTGGTGTTAAAAGTAACTCAACGAAGCCCATCATAACCCACAAAAATTTAATATAGCTCTTAACAAGTAATAAAACTCATTATGAGATGTGTGACTCATTATAAACTTTATCATCACTAATATGATCTTATGGATCTTGCCACAATAAAATAAAAACAAAACAATTATGACTCTTAAGATCCAATATTGTTTTAAAATAATAAAGTTTTCAGCGGTAGATAATTCTTCTTTTTAGTAAACTAGGAAACAATCATCTATTTAATTTTTAGAATTTATTAACTTTATATGTTATGTTATTTCGTTTTAATTAAATTAGGAGATAAATACTTTCCTAGTTGTAATCCTACACCATTAAATATTTGTTTGTTCTTCATCCATGTTTGCGTTTCGTGACTTAGTTTCAGCACATAATGTCTAGCTATATTTGTAGTGATTTGATGGTTCAAATCTTTGAAAGACTACCACCCAAATCCATCATCCGGTTCCAATCACTCTCCAAATACTGGCATTCTCGTCTTCTTAGCCCCGAATTCCTCAAAGATCACCGCCTTCGATGTTCTAAAAACCCTCCAAAGGTCATCATCCGACACATCATTGGTCATGGAAATCACGAGAAGAGAGACATCTACACATTGCATTCAGCAGACCAGTTCGACCCTGGTTCTGGGCTCGTGTTCATACCCGGAGTTGAGTTCCCCTATGCGCAGAAGGTTTCTGTTATTGGTTCTTGTAATGGAATTCTGTGTCTGTATGATAAAAATAAGGAAATTTTAAGTCTATGTAACTTTTCAATCAGGCGCAAACTAAACGTGCCATGTCGTCTTCCTTTGAAATCAAGAACCTATGCTATGTTTGCATTAGGATTTGGTTTTGACCCGATCACTGATGATTACAACATTGTGGCTATATGTTACAACATTGTGGCGATCCCTTCCCCATCTACTCCGCTTATTTATTATACTTATCTAACGCGGAAGGCATGCTTTTTCCATGGAAAATTGCATTGGTTGGTTCATGGTTATTCAACAACACACGGGGGCCCTAGTAATTATATATTGACATTCAGTTTGAGCAGTCGAGTATTTGGCTACATTTTGTTGCCTAAATCTTGGAAAGTCGAGCAGGTAACCACCATAAATGGTTGTCTAGCGGTGGTTCATACGGAATATAATAACTTTTTGAAAGATGATTATAGTTGGATTCGGGTGATGAAAGAGTATGGTAATATTGAATCTTTGTCTCCACTTTCTAAAGTGAAAAGAGATTCATATAGACGGATGACAGTTTTCCAACCCATCATTAATGGTGATATATTGGCATACTTCCGTGCCAAAGGTTCAAAAGTTTATTTATATAAACAAACAAATGTGACAAATCATTTGGAATTTGGAACTGATTGTTGCAAACTTCAGATGGATACGTATGTTGAAAGCCTCGAATTGGTTGACAGAGAACGTGCGACAACTTGTGGGAAAACCGTATTCTCTTGGACCGAAAAGGATAGCTTATCGCGAATGTATTCTTGATGCAGGGTCGGCGAGCACTGTTTCATGACTGAGTCCAGACGCAAGCTATGGATAATGGTGTTTCAATTTGAATTTCAATAGTCTTGCATAATCCTTTTCTATTACTTAAGTTTGCATATTTTGTTTTGTTTTGAATGTTTTTGGTTGAATATTAAATTGGAGAATGTTGTTTTGGAACCTACGGTTTTGCTTATCGGTCTTTGATTAACTAAAGTGTCATGAGCCATTTGAATGTTTTCGTTCCCTCATCAATTATACTTTCCCCGTTATTTCTTTTTTCTACTTTTTTCCGAAGTATGTTTTTTCTTCTTCTAAAAGCTTTACTAATTACCTGTTTGTTGCTAAGTGAAGAAGCTGCAATAAACAAGAACTATACTTATATTACTATACATGTCCTTCGGAATCATTTAAATAAAATAACGCTCATACACTTGTAGATACATGGATCGTGTGTTGTCTTTCGTTTTATTATTCGGTGCTTCTTTTTGTGTAATAGCTTTGTTAGGAACCATCAACTGCTAACTACAAAAGAACAAATAGACAGTCGGGCAGGTTGGGATAGCCGATAGGGGTGTGTTTTTTAACCGTACCCGAATAACAAACCTGACTCGAAGCAAACTGAGACCCGAATGTACCCGACCCGAATAAACTCTTAACCCGAACCCGAGAATAAACATTCGGGTTGGTATTTGGGTTAAAATATCCAAAATCGGGTTGACCCGAACAACCCGAATAACTCAAATTCTTGGCTGCTGCATATGTACACATTAATATTTTAATTAAGGCATGTTCTCTTCATTCAATTTACAATTTAATTTTTCAAAACTCTAAATCTCTATTTCTTTTAAGTATTACTCGGTGGTTCTTTTAATTTCAAAATCCACAACCACACATCATATAGAATCATGCAAATCAGTGAAACACTCATGTCGTAACTACACTCAACTTGGTTCATTCAAATCTATTTCAAGGTATCACTTTATATCTTTTTTTCAATCTAGTCTGATCAATGATGCCTAGTTCCGTCATTTTTGATAAGTGTTCATAATACTTATCAAATTTTATGTTCCAAACATTTTATTTCTATTAAGTTTTGGAATTATGATGGTTTTGGATTTTGTTATAGTTAAATATGGTTGTATGTTGAAATTGACTTAGATTATGTTTTATGAAGGTTTGAATTATGGTGAATATTTTTTTAGACCCGAAACCCCACCTGTTCTACCCGAACAACCCGACCTTATTTGGGTTGATTCTTGGGTCAATTTGCTTTGAGCTCAAACCCGAATAACCCGACCCAAACAACCCGATTCCCGAATAAATAACCCGAAGAAAGCCCGGATGTTGGGTAGTATGTCATAACGGGTCGGGTGGGGTTGGATGAAAGTGTATCCTATAGTGAATGTATTGAACAATTACCATTTTTTTATATTGACGTCAATTTGAGCAGTCGTGTTTTTTGCTACATTTGGTTGCCTGGATCTTGGATAATCGAACACGTAACCACCGTAAATGGTATTCTAGCAGTATTTTCTCCGGAAAATTATGACTTTGATGGAGATGAATATAGTTTGATTCGGGTGATGGAGTATGGTAATTCTAAATCTTGGTCTCCAGTTTTTAAACGGAAAGATGATGTATTTTATGGGATGATAGTTTTCCAACCCATCATTAATGGTGATATACTACTGAGATATATCTAGTCTGTAATACTCGAACAAGTCTTACAAAATGTTTGGAATTTGGACCAGATTGTTCCAAACTTGGCATGGATACGTATGCGGTATGTTGAAAGCCTCGAACTGGTTGACAAAGAACGTGGGACAGCTTGTGGGAAAACAGTATTCTCTTGGACGCAATAAGTTCATCGCGAATGTATGATTTTACTATTTTTCTAGTTTTGTGAAAGTCCTGTTTTAATATAACATGTTTTATATTTTTTAAATATTTTTTTAGATGTGTTTTTTTAATGGTTCAAAAATAGTAGTTCTTAACTTTAAATAATTCTCTTATAATACTCAACCAACCTGGGGTTTGATATATATACAAATCGAAAAGGTGTGATGAAGAATATATAAAACTAGCTTAATATTTTGACATCAATCATAATCGACTTTTTTTCCGCATGTAAATAAACTTTGAATTACAGATTTATCTTTACATAAAACGTCATATCCTAATTTGTGTCAAATTTAATTGTCATAAATATATATATTTTTTTAATGGGGTCTCCATCAACGGAGAAATAAAAAAGACTACCTTTGATATCTCCGACTGAGTCATGATGCTACAGAGGGTAAATAGAGAGGAAAAGGAGATAGTTATGCTAATGATGTGATATAAAGCTACTGATTCTCAAAAGCCATTTTTGCTAAGGCAAGTTAAGAAAACACAAACGTGACACACTCTATACCGGATGCATGGTCATACTAGTCATGGCAAGCAAAAGACGATCTTACGGGATTCTAACACATCAACGCCCTTAATTAGTATGATGTATTATACCGGCATAAAGGTGGTGGTTATTGACAAAGTCAAATAGCTCGTATAGTCGTATGACCATTTTAGTTTGGCATACAACTAGTATGGTGACGTCACATTGTATAAAGGTGGTGGTTATTGACAAAGTCAAACCATTTTAGTTTGTCTCATTTATACATAAATGTTTGTTATATACAAAACCAGCTTTTATCCTTCGTATTATGGTGGTTGTTTTACATTATACGTTTTTAATATTTATATATTGTTTTAGATTTTAATTTTATTTATTGTAAGAAAGTTAATAATATATACTTAGAGTTTGATGATGAAAGTGTTTCACAAATAAATTAGATGCTATAACCCGGTTTAAAAGATATATGGGTTTGGTGAGACCCATGACCCATTTATTTTTTTTACTATAAAGTTGTTTCTTAATTATTGATTATCTTTTAAAAACCTTCATAGCAAAGAACTTTCAAACATTTCGTGGTGGCTTAAGATAATACGAGAATCAACCAGAGAACTTTTAAATATTTCGTTTATATATATTTAAGACGTGAGGTAAATCCGGGAGAATAAAATCGTGCTGCATAGCATGAATAAAGTTATTGAAAATAGTTGGAACTAGTGTTTTTCTCGGCACGTTGTGTTGGGTCAGTCGGTAAAACACGGGCGGTGGTAAAACATAAGCGTTGATACGGTAAGTCGACGTGAATTTGGTCGGTTTCAGTTACGTGTGTTATTATATCGAAACTAAGACAAAAATAAAAAAAAAATTATAAAAATTGGGGTGGACCAATGGCGTGGCGTCGGTCGGTAAAACTTGATCATTTGAAAAACCCGACCGTTATTGATGCCCGACGTTGAGGCGGTTGAGCCTACGTGAATTCAGTCGTTTTCGTCATGTTCGTTACGGTACCGGAACTAAAAAAACAAAAATCAGCATTCAGCCGTTTTCGTTACAGTACTGTAACTAATACAAAACGCAGTGAGCCTACGAGAATTCAGTCAGTTTCTGACGCGCTCGGCGCGAACTGTAACTAAAACAAAATAATAAAAAAAGAACAAAAACAAAATTCACATTCGATAGGTTTTCATTACGTTAATTACGGCCGAAACAAAAACAAAAAAAAACAAAAAAAATAAAGAAAATACTACCAATAGGGTGCCGCAAAGCGGCCCAGTCATAACTTTGCGGCACCAAACTTGTTAGTTATATTACTAACTAGTGATTTACCCGTCGCGTTGCGGCAGGGCGGCTGGTATAACCCCAGCGTTGAAACCCGAATGTTGGTAAAACTCGAGCGTTACAACGGCGAGTCGACACGAATTTAGACATTATCTGGTAGGCTCGTGACCGTTAGTAAACCTAAGCGTTAAAACTCGAAAAATAAATTGGTCAAGTTAACATATAAAAATATTAACATATGAAAAATAAAATATTCGACGTCTATTTGGTCGGTAAACCCGGGCAGTGATAAAAACTCAATTGTTGTCGGTCCCGAGAATTATGGCGGTATCTCAACACAAATTCGGTCGGATTTTGTTAATTTCGTTACGGTACCGAAGCTAAAAAACGGAAAACATATAAAAATTGAGGTGGACTAATTAGGTGGTGTCGTTTAGTAAAATCGGGGCACTGGTAAAACCTGCGCGTTGTGAGTCCTAGACGCCGAGGCTATTAGTCTACGTGAAATCAAAACTCGAGTTTTCGTCACGTTCATTACCGTACCGAAATTAAAACAATGAAAAACCAAAATTGATGTTCGATCGGTTTACATTACGTTCGTTATTGTACCGGAAATCAAAAACAAAATGCGGAGACTAATAAGATAACACCAAGTGGTCCAATCGGCACTTGTCGACACCAAACTCCTAAATTATTATATATAATAATAATATAATTAATACTTCAAAACTCATGTTTATCTTACTTTTATATTTATGCGTCATAAAATACTTAAATATATATTTTGTTGTCAATAAACTCTAGGTAGATTTTTCTTCTTATTATTTTAAGAGGCGATTATCTTTTTAATTTAAAATTTTATTAATACTTTATGTTATTTGGTTTTAAATTAAGAGAGGATTCTTCTTCTATTTCAAATAGGAGTTTCCTAGTTGTAATCGTTTACGGGATCAGTCTATATATATTTATAACATACTCATTAATCTACAACCTAATTAACCATTCATTAATTCTTTTTTGCGTTTTATGAATTAGTTGCATGCAGCACACTATGTCTGGCTATGTCTGTGATGATTTGTTGGTTCAAATCTTCGAAAGGCTCCCACCCAAATCCGTCATCCGGTTTCGATCACTCTCCAAGTACTGGCATTCTCGTCTTCTTAGTCCCGAATTCCTCCACCTTCACCGCCTTAGATGCTCTAAAAACCCTCCAAAAGTCATCATCAGACACATCATTCGTGGTGAAAAACACAAGTACTATAGAGACATCTATACATTACACTCGGGAGACAAGTTGCCGTTAGACCCAGATTCTGGGTTTGTCGGCGTACCCGGAGTTGAATTCCCCTATTATCTATATCCGTTGTGGAGTTCGGTTATTGGTTCTTGTAATGGAATTCTGTGCCTGCACAATAATACAAGTATAACTCTACGGAACTTGTTAGTCAGGCGCAAACTAATCGTCCCACTTCATCCCCCTTTGAAATCAAGTACCTATGGTAGTAGTTTAGTATTAGGATTTGGTTTTGACTCGATCACTGATGATTACAACATTGTGGCTGTAGCTAACAATCGTGGTGCATTTATTTACTCCTTGAAAACAGACTCGTGGAGTGTGATCCCTTCCCCGTCTGCTCGGCTTTCTGTTACTTATAATGTAGAGACAGAGGTGAGTGCATGCTTTTTCAACGGAATATTGCATTGGGTGGGTGAAGGTAATTCAACAGCACACGAGAGCTGGACTAATTTTATATTGACATTCAATTTGAGCAGTCATGTTTTTGGTTGCATTCGGTTGCGTGAATATCGGGATATAGAACAGATAACCACCATAAATGGTTGTCTAGCAGTGGTTTCTCCGGTTTATGACCACTTTGGGGAAGAAAGTTATAGTTGGATCCGGGTGATGAAAGAGTATGGTAATACTGAATCTTGGTCTACACATTTTAAACTGAAAAGGGTTTATAGCCGAGTTTTCCAACCCATCATTAATGGTGATATACTGGCATACTGCAACCATAAAGGGTCAAAAGTTTATAATACTCGAACAAGGCTTAAAAAATGTTTGAAATTTGGACCTGATTGTATCAAAGTTGAGATGGATCCGTATGTTGAAAGCCTTGAATTGGTCGACAAAGAACGCGCGACAACTTGTGGGAAAACTGTATACTCTTGGACAAAATAAGTTCGTCGCGAATGTTTGGTTTTACTATTTTTCTAGTTTTTTTGAAAGTCCGGTATGTTTGGTTGCTAAGTGAAGAAGCTGAATAAATAAGATTTAAACTCTAATGCTACAAAGAAAGATTTAGGACATTAAATAGAATACAAACTCACGATCTCTTACAAAAGTTGTCCATATACGAGTCTTATAGGTCACGCAGTGTATGGATATCATCTACCTTGGTGTCCAAATTTCGTGGCCAAAAAATAGTAGAAGCTGGAAAGCATATGACCTACCTCGCCTACGTCATCACGGAGGATCAGCTCAATAGCATTGTTTTTTAACTCGTTTTCACGTCCCTTGAAGCTTACTATTAATTTAACCCGAAAGATTAACAAAAGGTTCATATTAAAAACAATCATATGATGATCATATGCAGTGGTTTATAAGCGTACCTTGTCACCGTCTTTTATAAACTTCTGAGCTGGCATCAAATTTCATACTTTGGTCAATATACTTCTTAGGCCAAGGGTATACGTCCTTAACGCTGAGGACGTTATATCTGAATTGGCAAGGGTTAACGAATGGCATACCACTCCTTTCATGGGTTAAGGGGTGTTAAATGTGGGGTGGATTAAAATATTAACGTGTTTTAAAATCCTCTACACACGCGCAATAATTTCTTTAAGGTAAGATGGAGTGAAATGAGGCAAAGTAGATGATGTGATACTTATGTGGAGTTAAAAAGCGCGTGGACTACAATAAAATCAAAAGAAGTGATCAAGATACTAAACAAAGAAATAAAAGGCATACAGCTGCATGTTTCTTCGGCTGATTTTTTCTTTTTTCTTTTTTCTTTTTTTTTGCTTATATTTGTATTTTCAATGAAATTTGGAGAAGTTATGGTCAATACCAATAAAAGATTTAAAAAAAAAATTATAAGACAAAATAATTAAGAGTGTGCATGAAACCGAAAAAAATGGATCCGAAACTAAAAAAAACATTTTTAACTAACTGTTGGATAACAACATAACTAAATTTAATGATTCTTTGTGAAGACCAATAAGATTATACAACTAACTCTTCAAAAGACATTTTTTTGTCGAAGGGAAATGAAGAAGTCCGGTTGATTTGTCACAAGAAACAACTCCATTCTCATAAGAAATATTACCACCCAAGTAAATTTTTAGAAGAAATAGATTGAATGAAGACATTGTGAATGAGGGAGCTATGTTTTAAGTGAACTATGTTTCCGAATTATTTATATGTAATAAATATTACAACCCAAGTAAATTCTTAAAAGAAATATTACACCCAAGTGTTTTGATACTAGTTTAGAGTATAATTTTTGAAAAAAGAAAAAAAACATTTTTTAAAAAAAATTGCATTGTTTTTAACCAATAAAAGAGATTAAACAATATCGACTTGATCAACAAGTTGGTTTTTTAATAATGTGACAATAATCTAATACATCTGAACCTAACAAAATATATTCAAAAGATTTTTTTCGGATGGAAGACATATAATAAGATAAAAATATACAAATCGTTTTATCATTTTTATAAAGAGATTATATATTATCTCTTTAAATATATTTTATTATGATAATAAATATTATTATTATCATAAAGAATAATAAACATAAAAAAAGAGAAACTTAAAAAAAAGATTTACAAAAATTAATCAATATTACTCTTTTGATAAGCATTACAAAGACGATAGTAATATGTAAAATAAAATTGTTAAATGAATTAAAAGTTTAGAGATACGTTTAATCTTAAAATATATATTATGTTGTTTTAAAGTTGTCAATAAAACGCTAGGTAGATAATTCTTCTTAGTTTAATTTAAGAAACGATTATTTATTTAATTTTTAAATTTTATTAATATTTTACGTTATTTGGTTTAAAATTAGGCGAGTGTTCTTCTACTCTTTCAAATGGGGGTTTCCTAGTTGTAATCGTTTACGTGATCAGTCTATATATATATATATATATATATATATATATATTCATAACGTACTCATTAATCTACAACCTAAACCATTCTTTAATTCTTCTGCGTTTTGGGAATTAAGGGGTGTTTGGGATTACTTATTTTACCTCCTTATAACTTTTCAGTAAGTTTATAAATTACAAAAGCGTAACTTATGAAACTCTTCATTTCACAATAAAAGCAATCCCAAACACTTTATAAGATATAAGTTGATGAAAATAAGCAATCTCAAACACCCCCTTAGTTGTCAGCACACAATGTCTGGCTATAATGTCTGTGATGATTTGCTGGTTCAAATCTTCGAAAGGCTCCCACCCAAATCCATCATTTGGTTTCGATCACTCTCCAAATACTGGCATTCTCATCTTCTTAGCCCCGAATTCCTCCACCTTCACCGCCTTCGATCTTCTAAAAACCTTCCAAAAGTCATCATCAGACACATCATTTGTGATGAAATACACAAGTATAGAGACATCTATACACTACACTCACTAGACAAGTTGCCGTTCGACCCAGATTCTGGGTTTGTCAGCATGCCCGGAGTTGAATTCCCTTATTATCTATATCCGGTGAGGAGTTTGGTTATTGGTTCTTGTAATGGAATTATGTGCCTGCACAATAATACAAGTATAATTCTTTGGAACTTGTCAGTCAGGCGCAAACTAATTGTCCCACGTCATCCCCCTTTGAAATATAGTACCTATGGTACTAGTTTAGCATTATGATTTGGTTTTGACACCATCGCCAATGATTACAACATTGTGGCCATACCTAACCATAACAGTGCATTTATTGTTGGGTTTCAACGGTGGTTCGTAACGAAAACAGATAAACCTTTTTAAGCCGTTTTAGTAATTATTTCGTTTCGATAGTTATTAATCAATATTAATAAGTATGGATATAAAACGAACTATAAAAACGCAGCGGAACGATTATACGATATGAACGAACCAAAACCGAAGAACCCAAAACCCGGATCCGATTACAACTATTATACGAGTACGATTAAACAATAATAAAACAACCATAGTTAAGTTATCGATATACCTCAGTTATCGAAACCGGGAAGACACCGAAGGTGATGTGTAGTGAAACACACTTACTTTTCGTATCATTTTTATCATGTTTTAATTGCATTTTAGTGTAATTATTAAGTTTTATGGTTTGTTTATGCTTGATTTTATAAATATAATTGTTTACTTGTAGGTTGTGAAGTTTGGTGGAAAAAAGAGTTAAATTGAAGAGTTTAGGGGCCTAATTGTGCAACTTTCAAACTTATAAGTCAAGGCCCGACCCAAGCCCACTTCTTAAAAGCCTTTTATAATATTATATTTAATTAATAACAAGGATAATCAGCCATTATTCAGCTACTAATCCCGAAATACAGCCAAGAACCCTAAAACCCTAACCTAACTACAAGTTCCGATCGGAACTTCTGCCGCCGGCCGGAAAAAGAAGAAAAAAAAAAGAAAGAAGGTGGCGGCTGAGGCTGTTGGCGGCTGGAAATCAAAGAGGGACATCGGGGCAGCTGCTAGGGGCTTCAAACAAGCAAAGATCTCAGCCATAATACTTAGTAAAACATTCATAAACTTTATTTACTTCTCAAGAACCCTAACTTTGTTAATTTGATCTTTTGATTTGAATTGTTTTGCAATTGATTGATTGTTTGACTTATAATTGATTGTGTTTGGATCTTGAATGAGTTTTATAATGTTTATGATGATGTTTATGGTGTTTTTCTTAAGTATGCATGGCTGTCCAAAATTAATGAGTAGCTAAACTTGTTTGTTCTACCTAGGATAGATGATTGTTGAGTGGTTTTAACTTGTTTAATGGATTGTTAATGTTCAAGACTTGAATTATTGATGTAAAGTTTAACTAAACCATAAATTAGATTGTGTGTGATGGCTGTGTTTTATTTGTTATTGCTTATAATCCTCTTGCATTAGTTAATGGAATTGGTTTTGATTAATTGATTGCTTGTTAAACTCTTTACTTGGTGTTTTGGGTTTATTTGCGGGAAGTACAACCGTAGGGATAAGTGGGTAATATAATCATCTAAAATCAGTTAAAATACACCTTCTTTGAGACCGAGAGGTGATAAGAAGTAATATTGTCTCGTAGCTTTCACTTGTTAGAATTAAGACCGCGCGAGAGCGTGTTTTTGTCTTGTCAAGTTTGAGTGTTTATGTGCAATTAGTTGGTTTAATTTGGGTTAAGTTAAATTGTTCCTCTATCCTTGGTGACATAGTATTTGTCTCAATTAGGATAGTGTGTCGATGAGACCGAGAGGAGAGTCGTCAATTGAACACGTTAATAATTGTTTTTCCGGTTTATTCTTTAAAATCGATTAAAATAAGTTAGAGATTGTTAGAGAGACTGAGAGGTAATTTGACTTTCTTAAACAAATTTTAGTTGTGTCATCTTTTATAACCGGTGTCGTGAATATTTTCAATCCATTGTCTTGTTATTTCTGTCAACATGATTCATTCCTAGGTAGACGTTTTTATTCATTGAATTTAAACCAAAGTTTTCAAAGTATTTTGTTAAAAGTTTTCGTTTAATTAAGTTAAGTAGTTTAATCATTTTTAAATATTATTTTGGTGAGTCTTAGTTAGAGTTTCGTAATTATAAACGTTTTCACGTGTCTTCGAGTTCGATATCCGGACTTTCCTTATCTGTGCTATACGCGATCGGTACACTTGCCGTTTGTGTGAACTAGGATAGATTGTTTGGTTTTTAAAGCTTAGTTGCGACTTGTGTTTATTCATATATATATTTTCGCACATCAGAAGGCTAACGAGATGCGCTAGAAAAGACACAATCAGCATCCAACGAAAAATCCGGCGACGGCGGCAGCTAGCAGCGGCGGATTCCGGCTGGTCACACAATTCAGGTCCGACGGCTGTAGTGGTCGGCGGATAACAGTGAACAACGGCAGCAGCTTTTAGTAACCAAACGACCTTACTGGAACCACAGAGCTTCTCCGGCGACGACGCAAACTGACGGCGGCGGTGGCGGTTTTCCGGCGGTCAACAGTAGAAGACGGGAACAGCCATGCAGCAAGAGGTTGAGCTGCGGTGGTGTAGTTGTTGTACTGGTGACCTCCGGTGAAGCTTATAATGGCTGCAAAGGGTGGTCACGTTTTTCCGGCGGCCGGAAAAACACGCCGGCGATGGTGGCGACTGGAATAGAATGTATATGGTGGCTAGGGTTTATTGTTAAAGATGTTGTGCTAATCATATGCATATATATAGTATACTATATATGGAAATGTATTAGGGTTTATCATCTTTAATCCATTGGGCTTAAAGCCCAATTACAAACTCAAAGCCTAAACCATTATCCATTGCATCTAATTGAATGTGTCGGGCCCAAATAACGTTTAAATGGGTTTACGTGTTTCGTTACCCCCGGTGTAACTCATACCGGGTCACATCAGGTCGGTCGCGTTGACTTGACCCGAACCGACCATTAAATCCAACAGTCTCCCACTTGGACGGATTTGGGTCAAGTATCACAACGCTAACAGCCAGAGGCATTCTAGCTACACATAGCTGTCCCAAACCAAATATGACATTTTTAAATCCATAACCAAAGTATCTTGGAATACCTTATTGCAAGATAATGAATTTATAGTAATCGTTGTCATCTATCCTTTCTGTATAAGACATTAATTGAACAATGAGACATGGATCAAATCAATATCATATGGCGTTCAATTATTGTAATTCTCGATATAGAATCAAAGTGGTCCAATCAAACACACAGTTAGTTTGGGTGAGGCCTCACACTTTACCAGTTTGAATCAACGAGTGCGCCAATATGTCTAACTGTTACATTTAAATGTAAGAGTACAGAATCCCATCTTGACTACATACAACTCCCACTGAACTCCAGAACATTCCCAACCAATGCCTTTTTGGCTGGCAGTTACGCAACAGCGGTTGACATGATCAAAGAATATTCCTCGGTAAACGAAAGTTCTGATATGTATCTCAGGTCTAAGGATACTAAATGAACATACTATTATCAAAACATCTTATGATCAAGATCCATGAAGATGATTTGATGCGAGTTACATCCAACGTCATTCATAATGAGGTCTGTGAGTTTGGAAGTCAATTGCTTGAGTCCAAAGTCAGAATAGTCTTAATTCAGAATCTCTCCTACGAGTCTGACCGACTACGGATAATTTAGAATACAATATTCACGGATTAAACGTATTAAAATGAACACAGTTACATTATTCAACGTTTGCATTTAACCATTAAATTAAAAGTGAACAGAGAAGTACAACTGATTAAACGTTCATACATCCAAATACTAAATCAAAATAAATCACTAGCAAGTTTAAGCCCGATAGCATCTCTATGCTTGTCCTGAGTCATCGGCTTAGTGAACGGGTCATCTAGATTTTGATCTATGTTTACTTTGCTCATTATGATGTCACCTTGTTCCAGTATTTTTTGTACATAGTGGAACTAAAAATGTGCTTGGCCATGTGATGATAATTGGGCTCTTTGGCTTGAGCAATAACACCTGTGTTATCATATATTACGTCGATCATTTTCCTAAACTTGGAATTAGATCGAGGTTGGCTATGAATTTCTTCATCCAAGCAGATTATGAGCGAGAAGCATCTCGGTCATTTTGGAAGTTAGCGTCAGTGTAACATCTTACAGTGAGCTCCTCTTCCACTCATCCAAACACTCTTACGAGATGTCAGGTCTAGTGCATAATGTAACATTACGGGAATTTTGGGCCAAAAATGACAACTCTCCAAAGTTAAGGGACTAATCCTGCCAAATTCAAACTCCAAAGTTAAAAATGAAAAATCTGTTTTCTTCTCCTATCGCGCTACGCGATGGGGACAAGGGACAAGCCATCGCGTATCGCGATGGGGCTTGGTCAAACCTTCTGGAAGGGGTCAACAGCGATACGTGATCGCTGGTTGAACCTACGACATCGCGTATCGCGATGACGTGTCCCGACACCTCTGGCACAAGACTGCCACGCGTCCACACGTGGCACACCTCTCACCACGTGTCCCGACATGTGGCAACACGTGGCACATCGCCCGCCACGTGTTAACACGTGGCACACCGTCTGCCACGTAGCAACACGTGGCAGACCTACGTGACGATGCAAAGCTACATCGCGCTACGCGATGGGTGACTAGGGGCCTATCGCGTATCGCGATAGGATCCAAGATTTTGCCTATAAATAGCAGGTCTGGGGTCTTCATAAACCACACCAAAATCAGTTCTTAATCCTCTCTCTAAACATCTCTCTACACCTCGAAATTCGTGCCAACGATCCACCTCGAAAACCGTGCCCCGATTCCTCGATAAACGTGCCATACCTCGATATTCGTACCACTCCCCGATGACGTTCCGATCAAGAATGTGATCCCGTACCGACGTCCCGACGATCATCTCGAAGTGCGTGCCGTTAAAAGTTGGTGTCTCGAGAAGCGTGCCGAAGTGAAGTGGCGATCAAAGCGAGTGTTGAAAAGATTAAGTGGTGTAGAAGTGCTGCTCGAGTATCTAGGAAATATTAAGCCGAGGAAAGGTAAGGCTTACTACCCGACTAAAATAATAATAAAATATTATAAAGGCTTAATGCCCTAAGTGGGAATTATACTCGATGTTTATAAAAAAGAAAAGTAATATAACAAGGAAAAGCAATAAAGAAAGAAATATGGAAGTGTGTATATATATATGTTAATTATATATAAATCCTTGTTATGATTATTATATAAGTAATAGGGATATTCTTATATGATAAAAGAAAAAGAATACGTTTCTTAGAAAGGAAGAAAACGACGGGTTTTTATAATAAACTAAAGGTTTATAAATATTGCTTTTAAAACTAAAGGTTTTAAAGTAAAAGAAATGAACTAAAGGTTCATCGAGATAATAAGACTAAAGGTCTTAAGCCGGATTGTATATCCGACTAATAAAAGTTATACTCGTATTATAGGTGCGAGATAGCAAGAAAGATTACGTAACGACGGTGTTGGAAACCGATCCCGATCAAAGGTGAATACGCCCTACTTTTACAAACTTGTTTTCAAATAAAAAAACGTGTTATGTGTAAAACTTTACATGAGACTAAGTGTCTCTAAAAACATTATTAATAAGAGTAAAAGCCTAACCCTCAGGCTGTAGTATACGTTTGTCTGGATCCTTACATATGTGAAAAAATGCGGTGGGCACATCGCACCACGCCTGGTCACGACCTCCAGCCACGATGGGCCGAACTAAAGTATGTTCGAGTGAAAATGACCTTGTGTATAGTTATGGTACCTAAGTACGTCGGGACGCTGCGGTGTCTTGCTGGGGTGACCATGGTAGAGGCTCGAGTTTATAATGATATTGTTTTAACTTTGTAATTCCTAAGCCAAGATGGGCCGAGGCATGCGTAACCCTCGAGGGGTAACAAAGTAAAAGAAAATATTTCCGCGTCAGCATATTCACCAGCATTCGTTGCTGACGTATTTTTATAACATTTTGCAGGTAACCAAGATTAGAGCTAAAGGACGAAGGCTCAAGAATCCGATGGCTCGGATAATTTTTGTTAAATGTTAATATAACTAAAATGGTGGTTTTGTAAACTTAAAACAAGTAAACACAAATGGAACTTGTTTCCATCTTTTGTAATGTAAATATTTTATAACTTTGATCCTTAAGTTTTAAAGTCTTTCGCTAATTAACCGTAACTCTGATTTATTTACAAATGTGGTACCAACTATCGAGTCATACGCCTAGGCCTAAGATGGGGGCGTGACAGGTTGGTATCAGAGCCATCGATCTTAGCGAATTGGGTATCATTAAACAATACCCAAGCTTCGATCCAAGCATAGGAAAATATTTACCTGTTTATTTGAATAGGGATAAGATTGGTTGGTAACCTTCTCTTTCCCTCTCTACATTCTAAACCACCCAAAGATGTCATATGAAAAATTAATGGAGTATTATGATCGTGAAGCAAGAAGAGCAAGAAAATACTACAAGTTCCCAAAAGACGTCATGGATGAAGATGACTTTGAGTCCTTCTTTAGCTGAGACCAATACGTTGAACGTCCCAAACCGGTGTACTTCCCCGGGACTGAACAATGCCCAATCAAACTACCCGATAGTCCGCCACCACAAAGAATCGAACCCTCAAGACACTCGAGCTATCATCCACCCTCAATGCCTATGTATCAACCAGCATACCCCTCAGAAATTCCCACCTACCAACCACCACAAGTACCACAATACTACCCAACCGGATATTTTCCAAATGCACACCTATCCTATACCTTCCTTTCAAACCGACCCATAAAGGAAGAACCAAAATCCCCATCCTCCGATTGGATGCAGTGCCACTCCGACCAGCGAAGGTGGCATACTGGAAGCTCTACCGCTCATGAAGCCAACTCACAACCCAACAATGGCGAAGGATCATCCCGTAAACCAAGAATGAGGGTGACGATGCCTTACGAGAGTTTCAAGATGCCTGCGATAATCAACGAACCTGCTCAGTATATGGAAGACGAGGAAGAGCCTATGGAGGAAGAAGAGGAGGATTCCGAAGAGGAGGATCCTATGGAAGAAACCGAACCGGGAGAAGAGCATCCCGACAACCCTAATGAGATATCAACATCCATTGATGGATCACTCACTTCCAACAATCAAAGTTACGGTTCTGTCGATCCGTATGTGCAGTACCTTGAGCAGTTAAGGAACCAAGCTTCATCAAGCTTCCCGCCATTTCAAGGAAGGATTCCTTCAATTCAAGAACAAGCTGATGAGATTCGTGAGCAAAATCAAGCCGCCGAGACATACCTCTACCTTGCAGCTGATCAGACTTACGTCCCGTATCCTGAACCGAGAAACCACTTCGAGATGGTGACTCTGGGTATGACCCACCGCCACAATACGGATACCCCGACGTCATTCCACAATCGTACGAGGAACACCTTGATCGCGCATTGCACGAGACGGATGACTGGAAGAAGAAGATGGCCGAGGAAGGGAAAAAGAAGAAGAAGATAGGAGAGAAGCTTCTTCACAAATGCAACAAACTGACAAGGGTTGTCAAGAAATTTCTGAAGGACTGAAATGATGGTGGTAATGGTGTGAGGACTGAAATGATGGTGGTAATGGTGTGTTTCAAGAGAAGAAGCGTGTGTGTGCTCAAATATATGTGTGCAATGTAGTTTGTTGTAATGTGTTGTATGGATAAGAAAATATATATACATCGGATATGAATGTATATATATAAGTGTGTGTTGTAATAATCCTTGTATATACTGTGTATGGTATATACAAATGATGAAATAAATGTGTGTTTAATAAAGAAATTCGATAAATTTCAGATATAAAAGAATAGAAAGAAAAAGATAAATGTCTTAACAAAGTAATAACGTTGAGGTTTCCCAAAAAGCATCTGAGAAACAAAAAGAAAAAGGAAAAGGACCTGAAAACGAACAAGAAGATCCCCGAAAAATTTATGGATCGAATTCAAAAGATGATTAGAGACGCTGTTAGGGAAGGATCCATGGCTAGGTCCCAATCTCGTCAAACGAAACATTCTCACTCTCACTCGGTTAATCCGTCCCGAAAATCTGTTTCCAAACCCCGTTTTAGACCCTCGCATGTAGATGAGAGTATACATGAATCAAACGCCGATGGAGGCATTCGTCAAGAATTTAAGAGGCTTAAGATTGGTGGGTGTACGTTCAAGGACTTCAAGTATTATGGGCCGAAAGAATTCCATGGCGATAAGGGAGCCATCGTGACTGTTAGGTGGCTTGAAGAGATGGAAACGATTGTAATCACGAGCAAGTGTTCGGAAGAGGAGAAAATTCAATACTCCGCCCTGATGTTCAAAGGCGAAGTGCTAGAGTGGTGGAACACGCTAATCATGAGTAGAGGAAGGGAGGCAATGTATGGGTTGTCATGGAGCGAGTTTAAGGAACTGTTAATGTCAAAATTCTGTCTGATGCATGAAACGGACCAAATCCAAACCAAGTTCCTAGCTCACAAGGTCGTCGGAACGAACCTTCGTGAGTATAATACCAAATTCCACGAGTACTTGTAGGTTCCCAGCCGGATCTACACGGAAATATCTCGTATTACGTAGGTGCGGAATCCCTACGTAAGACGATACGAGTGTTAGACGCGATATACGTTAAACCCAAGTACAAAGACACGTTACAATACTCAATAGACACGTTGTATTGCAACTACTTTAACACGTGATAGCCAAATCACAATTACACGTACTAAATTCCCCTCTTCAAAATAAGCCGTAGCCAAACATATATAGTTATCGACAACTTCGCCAAACAGACTAGGCGAAGTTGTTGATAACTTCGCTTGTCCACAAGTTCGCTTATATTAGGTGAACTTGTGAGACAAGTTAACTAAAACACCAATACAAATCAAACTAACACGATTATAGACACTAGATACTGAACTACTGACATCATGTACCAACAGACTCCCCCTTGGCAGTAGCTTCATATCTCAATCTTCAATCACGTGTCTTGTAATCCCAAAACTCTCGAGTCACCCGCCTTCAAGCATGAACGCCTTCTCCGACACAAACCGAAACTACTCTTTGATATTTCTTTGCTTCTTCTTTCCATGCAGGAATATAGAATATCTTTTTCTCGTTCAGCACCTGCAAGTCAGCTTGAGACAAATTCACCAAGTGCATTGGATCATACACTCACAGCAACTCTTGTTCATCTTCATCCTCCATCACCGCTTCAGCTGTTTCACTATCAACATACCACCATTTCAGATTCTTTAAGACATCCTTGGGCATTTGTTTCATCGGCACTTCTTTTAAACACCGGATCGGCTTATACTTCATTATCATCCAAGGTTTGCCATCAGCTCTCATACCTCTGTCTTTATCTTCAACGAGCTTTCCTTTCTGCGGCTTTAATAACTCTAACTTTTTATCTTTTATACTTTCTTTCCAAACGATCTTCCCAATAATCCTAGCCATATTATCATCACTCTTATTTATCAACCCCAACTTGGCTAAGTTCTTCACCTCACACTCCGGCAAGGTATTAAACGATATCAACAATCTCTTGAAATACTGAACTCCATCAAAACGTTTAATCACAAACAGTCTCAACTGCTCATCGTATAACCAGCATATAATCCCCTTCTTCGATTCAGCATACCCTTTGATGTTGTAACTCTTCTTAAACATAGTTGGGACCGCTGGTTTCTTTGTCTTTACAAACCATTGAGCATAGCCTTCTTTCCATCTTGGCTGCTCTTCCCATTCAGTCTCCTCGCTTCCCGTATCTTGACCCAAATTTGGCTTATCAGCTTCTGGAATTTCATGCTCAATGTTATCCTCCAAAATCTCTCCCTCTTCAACCTCACTGTCAATCACAATCTCAGCCCTTATCTTCTCAATCTCTTCAATCGGTAACACATCGTCGTCACCTTCAATATCAACATCCACCATCTCCTCATCATCCACTACCACCACGTCATCACCCCCCGATTCACCAGTTGCACCAGTAGACTCCCCCTGAGATGTGGAAGTCCCAAGAGCTTGTTCAGTTCTTGGCAACTCACCCCCTGCACCTTTCGATGCATTGGGATCATCGTCTCGATCATTCCTCTTCTTCGTCCTCAACTCGTCACCTTTGCAGCTCGTCTCCCCCCTGAGATGCCAAGAACTGTTTCAAGGCATCAAAAAGTTTACCGTGCTCAATCAGGAGGGACGACTGAATCTGATTCTCTGCAACAAGGCGCTGAATAGCGTGAGTCTGGATCAGATTTATTCTCGACTGTTCCGCCACGACCCTTTCAAGAGCTGCTATTCTGTCCGAGTCAGATAAGGTTGCATCAAAATCAAAACTCATATGAGAGGTGTCTTGAGCATACGGTGAAGGGATCCCCAAAGTAGCCGGGACATCAGAAACAGGTTGAAACGTAACCGCAGGTGGTATTGTAACAGATAACCCTGCGGTGGCAACCAGCGTCGACTCAACGAATCTTGTAACAACCTCCGATGGAGTAAGTGTAGGAGGTGGCAAGGAAACAATTTCTGAAGTCGAAAGCTGAAATGTGGTAGGTGGAATGCCAAAAGAAGATGATGTTGTCAAAACGGGGGCACTTGAGGTGATCGGTCCTGTCACAGGCAACGATGCAGGGACAATAGTCATACCAGATAGAGCATGTGGAGAGAAACGAACCACCCTCGAGCTTTCACCAGCTCCCGATCCTTCACCCGTTCTTGAGCTCTTAGATCGACGAATCAAACGACCCAACTCCTCCTCAAAATCAGATTCACTGTCATCTGTATCTTTCTTTCTTTTCCCATGAATCCTTTCTTGAGCGACCAGTATTTGTCTTGCTTCAGCAACATCATCAGCTGAGGAGTCAGAGTCGGTTCTTTCAGAATCAGCTACTAACGTAGCTACCAACGACACATCCATACTAGAAACCTGTGCATCTGAAACCTGAACCTCTTCCTCAGGATCAACTCGTTCCATGTCAAAAAAATCCTTGGCCACCAAAAGCCGCTTCAAGGTCTACGTGTTCCTCCGGCGCCACAACAGGAACAGCAGGCAATGCCTGCTGTACCACAGGTGGTGGTTGAGAAACCGCAGCCTGTTGCGGTTCCGGATCCCGAAACTCGTCTCTACGAGGAGCAACATACGCCGGGTTGATCAAATAACCAAAAAGCGGAGTATGTCATGGACGAAGCTCTGGTTTACTTCGAGCACTTGATGATCTGCATTGTGCAAATATTCTCTTGCTGACACTCTCTACATAACGAATCGGTCGGCGCTGAGGTAGCGAAGGAGCTACGTGATTCAAGATCATTTGTAAAAACCGTGGATACATCAAGAATCTTTCACGAGCCACCGCTCGTCTCTGACGGTCTATCTCATAAAACACCATTTGACTAAAGCTGTAACGCTTGTTGTAAGTCAGTGCTGTCATTGCCGATTGCATCGTGGCACCCATACCGTCCGTACCAGCCTTTCTACCCGACATGCACATGATCATCACGTGCATGAGAAAGCACCATTGATCCAACAAAAATCCCTTGTGCCTCTGAGTGTCACCCAATGGACCAGAATAGCCCATTCTTAAAAATGCACCATCTCTGAATGGAGCAACAAAGTCCGTAGGGTCATCTCTCGTTTCGTTCCCAAACTGCAAAGCGACCCTTATCTGTTCCGATGAGAACTGCACCACCTGATTGTTAACGGTGGCGCGCAATACTGGGGGTTCGACTCTACAATCGTATTCAACCGTCTGCCAGAAGTCTTCTATGTTTGGCAGAGAAATGGGCATAGTTGTAGTAATAGCATGGAAAATACGCGAGCGAATCCGAAAAGTGATGATCTCGCGATAATCATCAACACCGCTAGCATCCGGGTCCAGTGTGATGTACATATTGTGCCCCGGAAATAATTGGCGGTTGTTATCACCACCTTCGTCACCACCGGCTCCTGCTACAGCTGCCATATCTGCACCACAAACGGTCTAAGTTAGAGAATCGTCAAGGCAGATTGTAACTTTGCTTATTACCATGAGCGAAGTTAAGATAAACATTAGTGGGCAAGCGAAGTTAGACATAGGGCGAAGTTGAGCACAACTTCGCCTATACAATAACTTCGCCTTACAACAGATTAACTTTTAAATAATATTTAAAGCATCAGGCGAAGTTAAGCCTAAGGAGAAGTTAAGGATAACTTCGTCTAATCATAACTTCGCCCCTGATTAATTTAAAATTTAAAGTAATAGGCGAAGTTAAGCCTTAGGCGAAGTTGAGAACAACTTCGCCTAAACTATAACTTCGCCTGAACTGAAACGGCAAAGGTTTAGACGTCCAAACGAGATGTCTTTTGGATAATTTGATGATTGTAGACTCTAAAAAACATGTTTTTATGGAGATCTAGACGATCAAGTTGATTACGAACACGTTAAAAACTAGTTTGAAAAGCGGGTGTATAAGGGTTAGCATGAACGAGGTCACAACCCGGACCAAAACGACATCTGATTGACATGATCGACATGAATTATACGTTATCCCAACTCTACACACCTTTAAAACGAAATGAAATCGAGAAAAATAACAAGGTTTGATTCGAAATGTAACTTCGCCGAGGGTAAAGTGATAAGTTCGCTTGAGTTTTGTGATAATATTAAAACTGTTTGACTGACTTGTCCTTTATATAGGTTTGAATTATACAGGCGAAGTTAGGGTTAACTTCGCTTACCCCTTAACTTCGCCTCTTAAACAACTTCGCTTAGTGTTAAAAAAAATACATAATAGTCCCTTATAAATTTGAACATTATGCAATAGTCTTTTAAAACTACATGTAAAGATTTAATGTTACGATCAAAGACCAAGTAACCAAGTTTTAAACCATAAAACGACATAAGCAATGAAAATTTTAGAAATAAAGTACACGGGATCAAATTTCAGTCTTGACAGGGACTTGAATGTTTTAGAAAAGATCCGAAAAGGAATCATACTAGTTAAGTGACTGTCACATAGATCCATGTTCAGCTGTATTATGACATAAAGAACAGGTTGTAAGCAGGTAAACAACTTAGTATGGTTTTCATCGCTTCTGTGATACGGATTAGGTTCAATTAAGCTCAAAATATAAACGTACAACACATCAGAGATTGTAGGTTCCTGGACGGATCTTACACGAGATATCCCGATATACACAGGTGCGGAATCCCTGTGTAGATCGTTACAGACGTAGAATATTAGCTCACGAACACACGAACACACAATACGAACAACCACACGTTATATTGATAACTCACACCGAGAAGCTTACAGACTCACGTCAATAGACTCACACGTAACTGAACTCGATCTACCAAAACCTAAAATGACCAACTCTGAAACAGTAACCCGTAGGTTACTTAAATACACGACAACTTCGCCTCAGGCGAAGTTGTCAATAACTTCGCTCGTTGAACAAGTTCGCCTAGGCGAACTTGTCAACAACTTCGCTTGGTTAACAAGTTCGCCTAAGCGAACTTGTCAACAACTTCGCTGTTACACAAACAATTACATAAACAATATTACAGACTCGATTACAGACTTTATACATATGAACTACTGACATCTATGCACCAACAGACTCCCCCTTGGCAGTAGCTTCATATCTTGATCTTTCAGCTCTTGTCTTGTAATCCTGTATCTTCATGCGTGCACTCCTTCTCTAACACACACCATGACTACTCGCTGATATTTCCTTGCTTCATCCTTCCAAGCAGGAATATAGAATATCTTCTTTTCGTTCAACGCTTGCAAATCAGCTTTCGATAAGTTAACAAGATGCATCGGGTCATACACCCTCAGCACTTCTTGTTCATCTTCGTCTTCCATCACGGCTTCAGCAGTCTGGCAATCAACGTACCACCATTTTAGATTCTTCAACACATCTTGAGGCATATTCTTCATTGGAACCTCCTTGATGCATCGGATCGGCTTGTACTTCATCACCATCCATGGCTTGCCATCTGCTCTCAATCCCCTCTCTGTATCCTCCACGAGCTTTCCCTTCTGTGGCTTTAATAGTTCAAACTTCTTTTCTTTTACGCCTTCTTTCCACACAATCTTCTCAATCATTCTTGCCATATTGTTGTTACTTCTGTTTATCAGGCCCAATCTGCCCAAATCTTTCACCTCGCATTCCGGCAACGTGTTGAAAGATCTCAACATTCTCTTGAAGTATTGAATGCCATCATAACGTTTTACCACAAATAACTTGATCTGTTCATCATAAATCCAACAGATGATTCCCTTCTTCGCCTCAGCATAGCCTTTAATGTTATAGCTTTTCTTGAACATGGCTGGAACAGCAGGCTTCTTGGTCTTGATAAACCAATGAGCACAGCCTTCCTTCCACCTAGGCTGCTCCTCCCACTCAGTAGTCTCATCCATCTCAGCCCTCACATCGGCTTTCTCAACCTCAGGGATCTCGTGCTCGACATTTTCATCAACAATCTCTCCTTCCTCTATCACATTTTCAACCATAATTTCTGCACCAATCTTTTCAATCTCACTGATTGGCAGAACATCTTCATCAAATAATACATCGTCGCTGAACATGTCATCATCAAGTTCCTTCAGCGCATCGATCACGTCATCATCACCACCAGCCGCTTCGGTAGACTCCCCCTCAGCTGTGGAAGCCCCAAGAGCTTGTGAGGTTCTTGGCAGCTCACCACCTGCACCTTCCGGTGCATTGGGATCATCGTCTCGGTCTTCTCTACGCTTGGTCCTCAACTCATCTCCTCTACAGCTCATCTCCCCCTGAGATGCCAAGAACTCCTTCAAGGCATCTATTATTTTCCCGTGCTCAGCCAGGAGGAAAGCCTGCAGTTGATTTGCTTCCACTAGGCTTTGAATAGTCTTTGACTGCTCAGCTACAATCCGCTCTAGTGAAGCTATCCGTTCCGAGTCAGAACTGGGCGTGTCCGCAGGTGGTACCGTACCCGATACTCCTGCAGTAGTGGTGACCGTAGACTCAACAAATCGTGCTACTACCACCGGTGGAGTACGCGATTGAGGTGGTAGAGACACAATTTCTGGAGCCGACGTCTGGACGGCTGTGATCTGTGGAATGTCAGCCGACGATGTAGCCACTACGGGAACAACCGTAGCGCTTGTACTCGATACCTGCACAGAGGTAGGAACAAGGGACATACCAGACAAGGCAGGTGGAGCAAAACGTGCAAACCTTGAAGTCTCTCCGGCTCCAACACCCATACCTGTTGTTTCCCTTCTTGAGCGCTTTCGTACCAGCTGTACAGCCTCCTCTTCATCAACTTCCTCATCTTCGTCATCAACAATTCTCTTCTGCTTACCCACCGTTCTCTCATGTCTCACCATCATCTGTCTGGCCTCTTCCATCACATCATCAAAATCAGCTTGTGGACCCGAGACTTGAATATTCTCATGTGAATCAAATCGGTCCATATCAAACAACCCTTGCCCGCCGAACATGGCGTCAAGATCAATCTCAGAAGCTGGCACAGCAGCAGATGCAGCAGAAGATACAGCAGGCGCAGCTGATACAGCCTGGGGTGCTGCCGCCTGTTGTTGTCTTGGATCCCTAAACTCGTCCCCCGCCGCAGGTACATACTCCGGATTTATAAGATACCCAAAGAGCGGAGTATGCCTGGGACGCAGCTCAGGCTTGCTTCGTGCGCTGGAAGTGCGACACTGAGCAAAGATACGTTTCGTCACACATTCCACGTATCGAATAGGGCGTCTTTGAGGTAGCGACGGAGCCACATGATTTAAAATCATCTGTAGGAATCGTGGATACATCGTAAACCGCTCACGCGCCACAGCCCTCCTCTGACGATCGATCTCGTAAAAGATCATCTGACTAAAAGAATATCTTTTATTGTAAGTCAGGGCAGTCATAGCAGACTGCATCGTCGCACCCATTCCATCAGTGCCCGCCTTCCGTCCCGACATACAGACTATCATGACATGCATTAGGAAGCGCCACTGATCTAATAAGAATCCTTTCCTTCGCTGTGTATCCCCTAAGAGACCTGAATACCCCATCCTTAGGAACGCGCCATCACGAAAAGGAGCAACAAACTCCGTGGGGTCATCTCTTGTTTCTTCTCCAAACTGCAACGCCACCCGTATGTGTTCAGAGGAAAACTGAACAACTTGACCATTAACGGTGGCTCGCATCACCGGGGGCTCAACCCGGCAATCATACTCTACCGTTTGCCAAAAGTCTTCAATATTCGGCAGTGAAATAGGCAGGGTAGTTGTGATAGCGTGAAATATTCTTGAGCGCAGGAGAAAGGTAATAACCTCCCGGTAGTCCTCCACGCCTTTTGCATCTGGATCTAGAGTGATGAACTGGTTATGAGCTGGAAAGAATAGCCTCTGATCGTCACCGTCATCACCACCAGCTCCTCCAACAGCAGCCATATCTGCACTAAACGAACCAAGTTAGATAACCGTTAAGCAACACACAAGTTCGCTTTATACCATGAGTGAAGTTATGATCAAACATGTATAGGCGAACTTAAAGGTGAGGCGAAGTTGGGAACAACTTCGCTTCATCTGTAAGTTCGTCTAATTAAATTTAAGTAAAATGATCAAGGCGAAGTTGATGTTAACTTCGCCTTATCACAACATCGCCTAGGCGAAGATAAGAGTTAGGCGAAATTAAGCTTCAGGCGAAGTTGTGGATAACTTCGCCTCAAGCAAAATTAAGCCCCAGGCGAAGTTGCGGATAACTTCGCCTAAACCCTAACTTCGCCTTCATCTGAATCGGCGACTGTTCAGATTCAAACGGCCATTAATCCGATGATTTCACACGATTTGACGATCCAGGAGAGAAGAACACAACATATTAATGTTATTAAGACGAAAAGTTCGTCCATGAACACGTAACACAAGTTTGAAAAACTCGGTTTTGAAGGTCCGACGACCCGAGGTCTCGAACCGGGTAAAAACGACCATGAAAAGAACATGTTAGTGATGTATATCGACAACACGTACCCTCAAGTGATAATCGAAACTGGAAACGAAGATCGAAATCGGAATAGGAAACAAGTTCGCCGGAAAATTCTTAAGTTCGCCGGAAAATTCGGAGCTTAAGTTCGCTGATACTTTGAAAATAATGAAAATCACTGTTTAAAAAACCTTATATAGGGTCAGTGTAGTTCAGGCGAAGTTACGGATAACTTCGCCTAGGCGAAGTTAAGCACAAGTTCGCCTGATTCAACAACTTCGCCTATAATTTCAAAATCAAACCTTTAAGTTTGAACATTTTGCAATTAACATTTGAAACTTTCAAAAAGAGTTAAACAAATATGATCATGTCTAAGTAACCAGTTATCAAAAAAAGACAACTACAAAAATAGGAAAAACTTATAAAAATTTAACAAATAAGGGATCAAATTTCAGTCTAGTCAGGGACACCACGTTTTAGAAAAGATCCCAACAGGAATCATACTAACTACGTGACTGTTACATAGATCCGTGTTTAGCTGTATTATGACATATAGAGACAGGTTGTAAGCAGGTAATATACTTAAGATGGTTTTCATCGTTTCTGTGATACGAGTTAGGTTCAATTAATCCTTAAAATTTAAGTGGGCAACAACTCAGAAATATTGATGCCTCCTATCTATCCTCAAAGCGTATTTGGCTTTCCCCAAGTCACCCCGAATTGACTTCGACCCATAGTGTCTGATTAACTTGTAAGTATTTTATGTCTGGATCCCGTATTCATTGTTACTCCATGATTGAGAAGTCTCGATATCTTGAACTCTCTAATGTTACAATAACTTCATAAGTATTTTTTTTTTTTGTTCAAACGATACTTATAGACTTCAGAGTAATAAATAACTGCAAGTCCCGAATCTGGATCACTGCAGTGTCTTGAAACGCTTTCTTCACGGGAATCAGAACACTTACGGGCTCGTGTATGACTGGGTAATCACTTTTCTGCCTATCATTCGGAAAGATATACATGAAGACACGCAAAACTCTTAAGGAGTTTCCACATAAAATCAAGTAAACTTTAATTTGTATCACATCTACTTTTACGCACCATAAAAAGTTACCATGACATACAATGATTGTCCTAAAGCCTTTTAAGCCTAATAACTTCACCAGTTAAGCACACAAAGATAGTAAATATATCATTTTCCACGGTTGGATCAATTTTCTGTTAAACATAGCAAAGAACTTCTTTACGAAGTATTAGACTTGAAAAATAATTTCATTTCCCCTAAAAAATTTTGACTTTAGTCACCCCGATCACGTCAAAGTCTTCAGGTAAACGGCAATCCCGAAGATCCAATGGATCAACTGGACCGACCACATACAAGTATGTGTCCTTCTCACTAAGAATGACCGACTAATTTTTAGTGACAGAAAGAAAACACATCTTAACTGCCCCGGTCACTTTCAGTCATCTGGTTAATGGCGACCCTCATTCTCTAAGTAGAAACGAGGACCAAAACATATCCGAGGATATGTCCATCAAACTGAGGTAACCGACTATTTTTAAGCAATAGTGATGGTTTTTTTTTTTTTTTTTTTTTTTTTTTTTTTTTTTTTGAACATATTCACAAAAACATGGTTACTCGGGATTGATCATCCCGTTCAGCTCAATTAGGTTTTGAAATCTGGATTTATCAAAAGCTTTTGTAAATAAATCAGCGAAATTTTCCAGCGTATCGACCTTTTCGACCTTGATCAGTTTCTTCTCAGCACAATCCCGTATGAAGTGATGACGAATGTCAATATGTTTAGTTTTACTATGCTTCACGGGATTGTTAATTACTGAGATGGCAGCAGTGTTATCAATTAAAATAGGAGTGAGTAAGAAATTCAGACCATAGTCGCGCAATTGTTGCTGAATCCACAAAACCTGAGAACAGCAGTTGGATGCTGCCATATATTCAGCTTCGCACGTTGAGATTGCGACTGAAGTCTGCTTCTTGCATTGCCACGACACCAATCTGCCACCAAGAAACTGACAACCTCCAGTTGTTGACTTCCGACTCTGATTGCACCCTCCATAATCAGAATCTGTATATGCTACCAGTTCTACGTCTCCTCCCTTCGGGTACCACAACCCTAGCTTCGGCTTGCCTTTAAGATACCGCAAAATCCTCTTCACACCCTTCATGTGAGATTCCTTTGGGTTTGCCTGAAAACGAGCACAAAGACAAACAGCAAATATTATATCAGGCCTAGAAGCAGTTAAATACATCAAAGAACCTATTATAGCCCGATACTGAGTTGGGTCCACATCTGCGTCACCGTCAATTTCAGCTCCCAACTTGTGGTTGACGCAAATTGGAGTGTCAAATGGAGAAGAGTCCTCCATCTTGAAACGCTTGAGGACATCATGAACATATTTTGTTTGATGAATGAACATCCCATCCTTCTTTTGATCAACCTGCAATCCTAAAAAGAACGTTAGTTCACCCATAGCACTCATCTCGAATCTTTTCTTCATAACGGCCTCAAATTCCTGACACATGGAGACTCTTGATGCAGCAAATATGATGTCATCCACGTAGACTTGAACTAGCAGGAAGTCACTTCCTTCTCTCTTCACAAACAAAGTACTGTCGATCAAACCCCTTTCAAAACCATTTTCTAGCAAGTAGTCCGATAACGTTGAATACCAGGCACGAGGTGCCTGATGTAATCCATACAGCGCCTTGCTCAACTTGTATACGTGATCAGGAAAGTCTGGGTCAGGAAAACCCGGAGGTTGCTCAACATACACAACCTCATCCACTTTCCCATTGAGGAACGCACTCTTCACATCTAGCTGAAATACCTTCATCTTTTCATGAGCAGCAAACGCCAGAAACAATCTTATGGCTTCCAATCTGGCGACAGGAGCAAACACTTCGTTATAATCAATCCCCTCTTGTTGATTAAAACCTTTCATGACAAGCCTCGCCTTGTTTCTTATAATGATCCCCTTATCATCTCTCTTGCACTTGAACACCCATTTTGTGCCTATCGCATGCACATTCTTTGGTTTTTCAACCAAAGTCCAAACTTCCATCTTCTCGAATTGAGCCAACTCTTCTTGCATGGCCTCGACCCACGAGCTGTCCTTTAAAGCCATTTGATAATTTTTCGGCTCAATCTGGCTTATAAAGCAGGTATACAGGCATTCATCGATTATTCCTGTCTCCTTAATGCTTGTATAAACACAGGTGTGTTCATTCAAGCTGCTTCTCGTTTGTACACCTGAGGACACATCACCAATCACATTATCCAAAGGGTGATTTTTATGTATTCTCGTGGTCGGAACAGAACCGACATGCAAATTATCTTCCAAATTAGAAGAGATCTCATCAATGGTTGTTTCATGCTGAGAGTGAAAAGGATTGATAAATTCTTCTTCAGTTGAGGCAGCAGGGGTATCGATAGTGTTTGATGAGGAAGGTTGACATTTTTCAATCAGCTGTCTTTGCAATAGATTTTCTTCCTCATCGAGTATCATCTTCGTCGCAACTCTTTCTTCTTCTTCAGAAATCTCCAAATCCGGTACGTTAAACGACTTAAAAAGCTTAACATAGTCGAAAAGCTCAGCAGGTCCATTGCTTGGTTTTGGCGGTTGGTAACTTGTGATGTCAGTGTTACATACCACCTCCACCTTGCAAGTCGAAGTATTGAAGACACGCCTGTTGGGAGTCCCAACAACATAACCGACTAAGATTCCTTCATCGGCTACTTCTCCAAATTTCGAATTTGTCTTCAAGATCGAACAAGGAGACCCGAATGGTTCAAGACCACTCAAGTTGGGCTTCCTTCCATGCATAAGCTCGTAGCAAGTTTTACCAAGTCTCTTAACGGTTAACACTCTATTCAGAACATAGCAGGCTGTAGCGACTGCTTCAGCCCAGAACATCACAGGAAGCTTCGAATCTGCCAGCATAGTCCTGGCTCCTTCAATTAAAGTTCGGTTCTTCCTTTCAGCCACTCCATTCTGTTGCGGAGTATACGGAGCGCTGTATTGATGTTCAATCCCTTTCTGAAGACAGAAGATCTCCATTTCAAAATTCTTGAACTCTGTCCCATTGTCACTTCTGATGAACTTAACTGTTTTACTCATGACGTTCTCAACTTTAGTAATCAAACTCTTCACCATTTGAGCCGTCTCATCTTTCGATTTCAGAAAATATACCCACGAGTATCGCGAGTAGTCATCAGTGATCACCAAGCAGTAAGAAGTACCTCCTAGACTTTTTACATTCACTGGACCGAAGAGATCCATGTGAAGCAGTTCTAGAGTACTGGCAATTGAGTTGACCTTCTTGGTGAGATGGGATTTCTTGTGTTGCTTTCCCTTCTTGCATGCAATACATTTGTCTTCAAAGTTAAAACTTTTCAAGGGAACGCCCATCACAAGCCCATTTTTGACAATGTGGTTCATCTTCCGAAGATGAATGTGCCCCATTCTCCTGTGCCATAGTTCGGATTCTGATTCGCTTGCTTTCGTCAACAAACATGATTCTCCCAAGGCCATTTCAGTAGACCTCATATCCATCACATACGTATTTGTATCACGTGGAGCTGTCATCACTATCCACTCTTCTGGTATCTGAAAACCAGGCTTCAACACGATCGCCTCATTCTTCGTGAAGTGAACAGTATACTCATTATCACAAATCTGCGACACACTCAGCAGATTGTGCTTCAGCTCTTCCACAAAATTCACATTCTCAAGTGTCATCTTCCCATTGGACACCGTTCCTTTCCCAGTAATTCTTCCTCCACTTTCACCAGCAAAACTAACTCTGGCTCCCTGAACAGGTTTTAAGTCGTGCAACAAGAATTTGTTGCCCGTCATGTGCCGGGAACAGCCGCTATCTACAATCCAAAGACTGTGGGCAGCCCTGTTCAACTGTTCCTGCACAATAAAGCAAATGATTAGAATCTAGGGACCCAAGACCAATTGGTCTTGGATCTATACATCCCGTACTTCTGCTTTCCGAAGTTAGCATTTGAATAATTCCTGTCAGTCCTAGTAGGAAATCTCATTGGAGATTGAATGTGAGGCCTTCCAAACCTATGTGTATTGAAAGTATTATATCTTATGGTTTGGTGATTAGCATTGTAAAACTGAGGTTTGTTTCTGTGAAAACCTGAATTAGTTACATTTTGAAACTTTAAAGGGTTTTCATTTTTAACAGTATTAAAATTACTAGTAGACTTATGCTCAGTTTTAATAGGCCTCCCACCTCTGAATTTCGGCGTTAGAGGACAATCTGCAACAAGATGTCCTACCTTATTACACCTAAAACAACACCTATATTCCATTTTCTTTTCAAATGTTGTTTTGGATGTAGAGGCAGTGTTACCAGCCGTTCGTCTCACATAAGGTGGGACGTACGGGTTGAGTGGAGTACTCTTTTTAGAAGTTTTATCTTTATCTCCACCAGTGGGTAACACTGCCTTCTCTTTTGTCTTACCCGATTCGGACAACTTATCCGAATCCGATGAGACTGGACTCGTAACAGAAATATTTACACTTGAAACAGGCGAACTCGTTTCGCCACTACTAACACTTGAATCTTTACTTGTAACCTTGATAGGAATTGTCTGAGAAACTTCAAAATCAGCAGATTTCTGTACACTAGGGTTAAAAGTGTAATTGTGGTTATACGGTGGTGGAACCTCGTGATAACCAATTCCTCCTCTCTTTGTAGAGGTACCTTGATCACTAACAAGGTGATCAAGAATAGCTGAGGAATTTCGGAACTGCTCCAGTTTTCGGTTCAGTTCCACCACTTTCACCTGGTGGTCAGCAATCTGCTTTTCACGTTCAGCAATCAGTTTAGTCTTTTCTTCTAAAACCTCATAACTAAGATCAATAACTTCAATTTTCTCAGCAAGTTTAGTTTTTAAGCTTTTAACATCTTTTTCACATGCTTTAATTTTAACTTTGTAACTGTTTTCTCTTGCTTTTGTGAAGTGATGATCTTCTTTAAGAGTTTTAAATTCAGCATCTAAACGAACATACTGATCAGTCATGGTAGCAAGTTGCTCAGACAAATTTTCACATTTAGTACAAATAGATTTAGAACTTACCTCGGAGCGTTGATCATTTTTATCTGCCATGAAAGCTTTTTCCTTACCAGTAGCTTTCTCTTCTCCGGTAGTCTTCTCACGTTCTTCATTCTCAACCTTAGCCATATTTGCCTGTTCATTATTTTCATTCAAATGCAGGTTCCAGTTGTATTCACCTGCTTCTCTGGACAGCATGGCATTGACTTCTTTAGTACTTCCAGTGTGCTGTGAGGACCGGCCCTGACCACGCTCAACTCTCTCGTTTCTGCAATCTTTGGCAAAGTGCCCGTTTTGTTGACAGTTATAGCACCTTACCTTGGACTTGTCGAACCCTGGCCTGCCACCAACAAACTTTCTCCCCGTCTTCCTCATGAACTTCTTCACTCGCCTCACTATCATGGCCATCTGCCATTGTAAATCCATCTCCTCCAGATCATCAGCATCGATCTGGTCATAGTCTTCATCTAGCATTGCCGGATCAACTACCTTTCCTTGAATATAGTTTTCGTATGAAGCAATAAATGAAGCATAGAGGCCAAACTGCTCTTCAGCAGATTTGACGCTCATTGGCATCTTTGAGTAATTATTGCTTGAGGAACTTGAAGATCCACCACTCTGGCTTGCTGTCTGTTGAGTACCACTTGATCCACTCGCAACAAAGCAAACATCCCCATTTGAATTAACTGACACATGCCCCTCCTGTGAAGAATTGGCACCCGACTCACCTTTCGAGTAGTAGGCGGCAGAGTCAGTTTTTGAACTTGTATTGGAGTTCACTTTCGCACCATACATGCTTGGATCTTGAACCTGATCCATAGATGTTTCTTTCCTCACCATATTAAGCTCAAAAGTTCTGAGCTTGTTGACAGCGGTTTCAAGATCATAAGTAGAGAAGTCCTTGTCTTCTCTCATTAATACAGTATACATCTCCCATTTTGGTGGGAGAGCATCGAGAAGTTTTTCTACAATCTCTTCTTCTCGGTAGGAAATGGAGTAGTTACTCAATTCAGTCATGAGATGATAATATCGAGTGATAATATCATCAAGAGATTCGTTCTTTAAGTACTTAAAGACTGAAAATTGAGTTTTAAGCAGCTTTATCTTTGAGGCCCGAATGCCTACATTTCCTTCGAATCTGCTCTCAAGAGCTTCCCAAAGCTCTCTAGCCGATGTATACTTCCTGAATGTATGGAGGATCTCCTGCGGAAGAGCCATTGTGATTGCAGCATGAGCCTTGCTTTCGGCTTCGTACATCTTCTTCTCCTCCTCTTCCATTTTACTGTATTTCTTTATTTGGTCTCGACCCTCATACTGCATGATTGGTGGAATATATCCATCTTGGATGCATACCCACATTTTTGCATCCTGGTACTTAACATACTGTATGAACCGATCCTTCCACGCAACAAAGTCGGTTCCTTTTAGCAATCTTGGGGCCTTTGTGGCTGACCCCGCTTCAACTTCCATCTTGACAAGCTCTGAAATGTTGATTGACGACATCCTTCTTGAAGACCAAGAAACCCGAATAAATTCTGAAATGGGCGAAGTTAGAAAAATTTCTTCGAAACAGTACTGTAGGCGAAGTTAAGTATAACTTCGCTTAAGTAAAAACTTCGCTGGATCCTTTGTAAATTCGCGTAAATGGGCGAAGTTGAGAATAACTTCGCTTAGGATAAGCGAACTTAGAAAGTAAGCGAACTTGAAGTGAACTTCGCTGAACGAGGCGAACTTGAGAAGAACTTCGCTGAGTTAGGCGAAGTTGAGGAGGTAGGCGAAGTTATGAATAACTTCGCTTCTCCTTATATCTTCGCTGAAACCCTACGATCCTGACGGCAACTTCGCCTGATGAACAGCAACTTCGCCTGACGAACTTGATGTAGGTTCCTGGACGGATCGTACACGGGATGTCGCTATCTGCGCAGGTGCGGAATCCCTGCGTAGGTAGATACGAGCGTAGAATACGTATAAATCAAACACACGAGCAATAACCGAAACACGTTATATTGATAACCCGAACACGTGACACGCTGTCACTATTACAGACTCTGACTTGTAAACACGTAACCCTAACCAATCTCGCGAACTCACGAACTCTCGAACACTCGAACTGTTGCGGTGAACAGTTTAAATAAACATGACAACTTCGCCTCAAGCGAAGTTGTCCATAACTTCGCTTGTTCAACAAGTTCGCCTGAGCGAACTTGTTGACAACTTCGCTCGTTACATAAACATAAACATAATCAAAAACATAATTACATTACAGACTCGATTACAAACGTTAGACTATGAACTACTGACATACATGTACCAACAGACTCCCCCTTGGCAGTAGCTTCATATCTTGATCTTCAAAGCTTGAGTCTTGTAATCTTGTAGCTTTACGCATGCGCTCCTTCTCTAACACATACCGACACCACCCTTTGATATTTCCTTGCTTGATCCTTCCAAGCAGGAATGTAGAAGATCTACATTTCGTTGAGCATCTTCAGATCAGCTTGCGATAGATTAACAAGATGCATCGGGTCGTAAACCCTAAGCACTTCTTGTTCATCCTCATCTTCCATTACCGCCTCCGCTGTTTCACAATCCACGAACCACCATTTTAGGTCTTTGAGCACGTCCTTGGGCATAAGCTTCATCGGTACTTCTTTAAGGCACCGTATCGGTTTATACTTCATAACCATCCAAGGCTTTCCATCAGCTCTCAAACCTCTATCCTTGTCTTCGACAAGTTTCCCCTTTTGTGGTTTCAGCAGCTCAAACTTCTTCTCCTTAATGCTCTCTTTCCATACGATCTTTCCGATGACTCTAGCCATGTTATTGTCACTTCGATTTATCAACCCCAATCTGGCTAAGTCTTTAACCTCACATTCAGGCAGTGTGTTTAATGATCTCAAAGTTCTCCTGAAGTACTGAATCCCGTCATACCTTTTGATCACGAAGAGCCGCAGCTGCTCATCATAATACCTTTCTTTGCTTCAGCGTATCCCTTAATATTGTAACTCTTTTTGAACATTTTAGGGACCGCCGGTTTCTTCGTCTTTACGAACCATTGAGCACAACATTCCTTCCAATTCGGCTGCTCTTCCCATTCAGTATCTTCCACAACTGTCTCATCACCCATATCGGGCATCTCAACCTCTGGAATCTCGTGTTCAATATCTTCATCTACTATCTCCCCTTCTTCTATTACATTTTCAACAATAATTTGCTCACCGATCTTCTCAATCTCATCACTCGGTAGCACATCTTCTTCAAGCATAAAATCATCATCATCATCATCTAGCTCTCTCAACGCGTCGATTACATCATCAACATCATCACCAGCATCCATATCTACCACATCATCACCAGCTGCGCTTGTAGACTCCCCCTCAGCTGTGGAAGTACCAAGAGCTATAGAAGTTCTTGGCAGCTCACCACCTGTACCTTCCGGTGCATTAGGATCATCGTCATGATCTTCTCTCCGTTTTGTCCTCAACTCATCTCCCCTACAGCTCATCTCCCCCTGAGATGCCAAGAACGCTTTCATAGCGTCTATGATCTTCCCATGCTCGACCAGGAGGGAGGCCTGTAGTTGGTTTGCTTCCACTAGGCTTTGAATAGTCTTGGACTGCTCAGCTACGATCCGCTCTAGTGAAGCTATCCTTTCGGAGTCTGAAGTAAGCGTTGGAGTTGGCGGGACATCAGCAGCAGAAGTGACCGCAGGTGGTACACTTGGTAACCCTGCAGTAGTAGTGACTGTAGACTCAACAAATCGTGCTACTACCACCGATGGAGTAAGCGATTGAGGTGGTAGAGACACAATTGTTGGAGTCGACGTCTGAACGGCAGTAACCTGTGCTGTAGAAGGAATAAGAGACATACCAGACAAGGCAGGTGGAGCAAAACGTACCAGCCTTGAAGTTTCTCCAGCTCCCGAACCCATACCTGTCCGTTCTCTTCTTGAACGTCTGAGCACTAGCTGAACTGCTTCTTCTTCATCATCTTCCTCGTCATCGTCGTAAACCGTTCTCATCCTCTTCCCAAGCGTTCTCTCCCTAGACACCAGCAAACGTCTAGCTTCAGCAAATGTCTCATCAAGATCGGAGTCAGCTACCGAAGTAACTGCTCTAGTAACATCCATGGCCTGAGAACCCGCGACATCCATATCAAACAATCCTTGGCCGCTAAAAGCAGCATCAAGGTCGACGTCTTCAGCAGCAGGCGCAGCTGATACAGCATGAGGTGCTGCCGCCTGTTGTGGTCTTGGGTCTCTGAACTCGTCCCCACCAGCAGGAACATACTCCGGGTTGACAAGATACCCAAACAGTGGAGTATGCCTGGGACGCAGCTCAGGCTTGCTTCGTGCGCTAGAAGTGCGACACTGAGCAAAGATACGCTTCGTCACACATTCAACGTATCTAATAGGGCGTCTCTGAGGTAGCAACGGAGCCACATGATTGAGAATCATTTGTAAGAATCGAGGATACATAATAAATCGCTCACGCGCCACAGCCCTCCTCTGACGATCAATCTCGTAAAATATCAGCTGACTAAATGAGTATCTTCTGTTGTAAGTCAGGGCAGTCATGGCAGACTGCATCGTCGCGCCCATTCCATCAGTTCCTGCCTTCCTCCCAGACATGCACACGATCAAGACGTGCATTAGGAAGCGCCACTGATCTAGCAAAAATCCTTTTCTCCTCTGCGTGTCCCCCAACGGACCTGAATAACCCATCCTGAGATATGCCCCATCACGAAAAGGAGCTACGAACTCCGTCGGGTCATCCCTCGTTTCTTCTCCAAACTGCAAAGCCAACCGTATATCTTCTGAAGAGAACTGCACAACATGACCATTTACGGTTGCTCGCATCACTGGGGGATCAACCCGGCAATCATACTCTACCGACTGCCAAAAGTCTTCAATGTTAGGTAGTGAAATAGGCAGGGTATTCGTGATCGCATGGAAGATCCTTGAGCGCAGGAGAAATGTGATTATTTCCCTGTAGTCCTCCACGCCACTTGCGTCTGGGTCTAGCATGATGTACTGGTTATGTGCTGGAAAGAACTGTCTTTGATCATTACCGTCATCACCACCAGCACCGCCAACAGCAGCCATATCTGCACTAAACGAACCAAATTAGATAACTGTTAAGCAACTCACAAGTTCGCGTTATACCATGAGCGAAGTTGTGATTAAAATTGTATAGGCGAACTTAAAGGTGAGGCGAAGTTGGGAACAACTTCGCTTCATCTGTAAGTTAGTCTAAATAACTGTTAAACAAATTGCTTTAGGCGAAGTTGAAGATAACTTCGCCTTATCACAACATCGCCTCAGGCGAAGATAAGTGTTAGGCGAAATTAAGCTTCAGGCGAAGTTGTGTATAACTTCGCCTCAAGCGAAATTAAGCACCAGGCGAAGTTGCGGATAACTTCGCCTAAACCCTAACTTCGCCTAAACCCTAACGGCGACTGTCCAGATTCCAACACCGGAAATCCGGTGTTTTCGGCTAAGTCCGACGATCAAGAACATCAATACACATGATATTAAGGATTTGAAGTTGAAAAGGATGTCCATCCACACGTTAACACAAGTTTTTAAGATTTCGGTTTCGAAGGTCCGACGACCCGAGGTCTCGAACCGGGTAAAAACGATCAAGAACGAACAAGTTTGTGAGAGATATCGACAACACATACCCTCAATGATAATAGAAACTTGAAGCAAAGATCGAAATCGGAGATAAAAATCAAGTTCGCCGGAGCTCTCGCAATTTCGCCGGAAAACTCTCAAGTTCGCTGATATATAATGAAGTTTACTGTTGAAAATCACCTTATATAGGGTCAGAGTTGGTCAGGCGAAGTTAAGGATAACTTCGCCTAGGCGAAGTTAAGCACAAGTTCGCCTGATTCAACAACTTCGCCTATATTTTCAGAATCAACCCTTTAAGTTTGAACATTTTGCAATTAACATTTGAAAGTTTCATAAAGAGTTAAACAAAAATGATCAAGTCTAAGTAACCAGTTATAAAATAATACAACTACAAAAATAGAAAAACTTATAAAAATTTAACGAAATAAAGGATCAAATTTCAGTCTAGTCAGGGACCACTATGTTTTTAGAAAAGATCCTAACAGGAATCACACTCACTACGTGACTGTCATATAGATCCGTGTTTAGCCGTATTATGACATAGAGAAACAGGTTGTAAGCATGTAAATAACTTAAATGGTTTTCATCGTTTCTGTGATACGGATTAAGGTTCAATTTAGCTCAAAATTTAAGTGGGCAACAACTCAGAGATAATGAAGCCTTCTATCTATTCTCAAAGCGTATTTGGCTATACCCAAGTCACCCCGAATTGACTTCGACCCATAGTGTTTGATTAACTTGTAGATACTCGTTGTCTGCTTCCCGTTCTCTTCTTACTCCAGAATTGAGAAGTCTTGATTGTTACAATAACTCATAAGTACTTAATTTTTTTTTTTTTTTTTTTTTTAACACACATACTTATAGACTTCGGAGTACTAAACCACTGCAAGTCCCGAATCTGGATCACTGCAGTGTCTTGAAATGCTTTCTTCACGGGAATCAGAACACTTACGGGCTCGTGTATGACTGGGTAGTCGCTTTTCTGCCTATCATTCGGAAAGAAATGCATGAAGACATTCAAAACTCTTAAGGAGTTTCCACGTAAAATCGAGTAATTTAAGTTAATATCACATACACTTTTACGCACCATAAAAATTACCATGACATACAATGGCTGTCCTATAGTCTTTTAAGCCTAATAACTTCACTAGTTAAGCACACACAATCAGTATATATATCATTTTCCAAGGTTGGATCAACTTTCTGTTAAACATAGCACATTTACTTCATACGAAGTAATAGACTTGAAAAGTAATTTCATTTCCCATAAAAAAATTTTGACTTCAGTCACCCCGATCAAGTCAAAGTCTTCAGGTAAACGGCAATCCTGAAGATCTAATGGATCAACTGGACCGACCACATACAAGTATGTGTCCTTCTAACTATGTATGACCGACTAATTTTCAGCGACAGAAAGAAAACACATCATAACTGCCCCGGTCACTTTCAGTCATCTGGTTAATGGCGACCCTCATTTTCTAAGTAGAAACGAGGACCAAAACATATCCGTGGATATGTCCATCAAACTGAGGTAACCGACTAATTTTAAGCAATAGTGAAATTTTTTTTTTTTTAATTAATTAATTTTTTTTTTAAGACACAAAAGAAAATCATGGTTACTCGGGATTGATCATCCCGTTTAGCTCAATTAGGTTTTGAAATCTGGATTTATCAAACGCTTTTGTAAATAAATCAGCGAAATTCTCGAGCGTATCAACTTTTTCGATCTTAATCAGTTTCTTCTCAGCACAATCCCGTATGAAATGATGACGAATGTCAATATGTTTGGTTTTACTATGTTTCATGGGATTGTTAATTACTGAGATGGCTGCAGTGTTATCAATTAAAATAGGAGTGAGTAAGAAATTCAGACCATAGTCGCGCAATTGTTGCTGAATCCACAAAACCTGTGAACAGCAGTTGGATGCTGCCATATATTCAGCTTCACATGTTGAGATTGCAACTGACGTCTGTTTCTTGCACTGCCAGGAAACTAGTCTTCCACCGAGAAACTGACATCCTCCTGTTGTCGACTTCCGACTCTGATTGCACCCTCCATAATCAGAATCAGTATAAGCAACTAGTTCCACGTCTCCTCCCTTCGGGTACCAAAACCCTAGCTTCGGCTTGCCCTTGAGATACCGTAGTATCCTCTTTGCACCTTTCAAATGAGATTCTTTCGGATTTGCCTGAAAACGTGCACAAAGACAAACAGCAAACATTATATCAGGCCTAGAAGCAGTTAAATACATTAATGAACCTATTATCGCCCGATACAGAGTTGGGTCCACATCTGCGTCACCATCTGATTCAGCGCCCAATTTGTGATTGACGCAGATTGGAGTGTCATATGGAGAACTGTCCTCCATCTTGAATCGCTTGAGCACATCATGAACGTACTTCGTCTGATGAATGAACATCCCGTCCTTCTTCTGATCAACCTGCAATCCTAGAAAGAAAGTTAGTTCACCCATAGCACTCATTTCGAACCTTTTCTTCATGACATCCTCAAAATCTTGACACATGGAGACTCTTGATGCAGCAAATATGATGTCATCCACGTAGACTTGAACTAGTAGGAAGTCGCTTCCTTCTCTCTTCACGAACAGTGTGCTGTCAATTAAACCCCTTTCAAAACCATTTTCTAGCAAGTAGTCCGATAACGTTGAATACCAGGCACGAGGTGCCTGATGTAATCCATATAGTGCCTTGCTCAACTTGTATACGTGATCTGGGAAATCTGGGTCAGGAAAACCCGGAGGTTGCTCAACATACACAACCTCATCCACTTTCCCATTGAGGAACGCACTCTTCACGTCCAACTGAAACACCTTCATTCTCTTACATGCAGCAAACGCCAAAAACAATCTTATCGCTTCCAACCGGGCGACAGGAGCGAACACCTCATTGTAATCAATACCCTCTTGCTGATTAAAACCTTTAACAACCAGCCTTGCCTTGTTTCTAATGATAATCCCCTTTTCATCCCTCTTGCACTTAAACACCCATTTTGTGCCTATAGCATGCACATTCCTTGGTTTTTCAACCAAAGTCCAGACTTCCATCTTCTCGAATTGAGCCAACTCTTCTTGCATGGCCTCGACCCACGAGCTGTCCTTAAGAGCCATCTGATAATTTTTCGGTTCAATCTGGCTAATAAAGCAGGAGTACAAACATTCGTTCATTATACCCGTTTCTTTAATGCTTGTATAAACACAGGTGTGCTCATTCAAGCTACTTCTGGTTTGTACACTGGAGGACACATCACCTATAATATTCTCCAATGGGTGATCTCTGTGAATTCTCGTGGTCGGAACAGCACCGACATGCAAATTATCTTCCAAATTTGAAGAGATCTCATCAATGGTTGTTTCTGGCTGAGAGTGAAATGGATTGATAAACTCATCTTCAGGTAAGGCAGCAGGGGTATCAATAGTGTTTGATGTGGAAGGTTGACTTTTCTCAATAAGCTGTCGCTGCAATAGATTCTCTTCCTCATCAAGTATCATCTTCGACGCAATTCTTTCTTCTTCTTCAGAAATTTCCAAATTAGGGATGTTAAATGACTTAAACAGCTTAACATAGTCGAAAAGCTCAGCAGGTCCATTGCTTGGTTTTGGCGATTGGTAACTAGTAATGTCGGTGTTACACACCACCTCCACTTTGCAAGTCGACGTATTGAAGACCCGTCTGTTGGGAGTCCCAACAACATAACCGACTAAGATTCCTTCATCGGCTACTTCACCAAATTTCGAATTAGTCTTCAAAATCGAACAAGGAGACCCGAATGGTTCAAGACCGTTCAAGTTGGGCTTCCTTCCATGCATAAGCTCGTAACATGTTTTTCCAAGTCTCTTAACGGTTAACACTCTATTCAGAACATAGCAGGCTGTAGCGACTGCTTCAGCCCAGAACATCACAGGAAGCTTCGAATCTGCCAGCATAGTCCTGGCTCCTTCAATTAAAGTTCGGTTCTTCCTTTCAGCCACTCCATTCTGTTGCGGAGTATACGGAGCGCTGTATTGATGTTCAATCCCTTTCTGAAGACAGAAGATCTCCATTTCAAAATTCTTGAACTCTGTCCCATTGTCACTTCTGATGAACTTAACTGTTTTACTCATGACGTTCTCAACTTTAGTAATCAAACTCTTCACCATTTGAGCCGTCTCATCTTTCGATTTCAGAAAATATACCCACGAGTATCGCGAGTAGTCATCAGTGATCACCAAGCAGTAAGAAGTACCTCCTAGACTTTTTACATTCACTGGACCGAAGAGATCCATGTGAAGCAGTTCTAGAGTACTGGCAATTGAGTTGACCTTCTTGGTGAGATGGGATTTCTTGTGTTGCTTTCCCTTCTTGCATGCAATACATTTGTCTTCAAAGTTAAAACTTTTCAAGGGAACGCCCATCACAAGCCCATTTTTGACAATGTGGTTCATCTTCCGAAGATGAATGTGCCCCATTCTCCTGTGCCATAGTTCGGATTCTGATTCGCTTGCTTTCGTCAACAAACATGATTCTCCCAAGGCCATTTCAGTAGACCTCATATCCATCACATACGTATTTGTATCACGTGGAGCTGTCATCACTATCCACTCTTCTGGTATCTGAAAACCAGGCTTCAACACGATCGCCTCATTCTTCGTGAAGTGAACAGTATACTCATTATCACAAATCTGCGACACACTCAGCAGATTGTGCTTCAGCTCTTCCACAAAATTCACATTCTCAAGTGTCATCTTCCCATTGGACACCGTTCCTTTCCCAGTAATTCTTCCTCCACTTTCACCAGCAAAACTAACTCTGGCTCCCTGAACAGGTTTTAAGTCGTGCAACAAGAATTTGTTGCCCGTCATGTGCCGGGAACAGCCGCTATCTACAATCCAAAGACTGTGGGCAGCCCTGTTCAACTGTTCCTGCACAATAAAGCAAATGATTAGAATCTAGGGACCCAAGACCAATTGGTCTTGGATCTATACATCCCGTACTTCTGCTTTCCGAAGTTAGCATTTGAATAATTCCTGTCAGTCCTAGTAGGAAATCTCATTGGAGATTGAATGTGAGGCCTTCCAAACCTATGTGTATTGAAAGTATTATATCTTATGGTTTGGTGATTAGCATTGTAAAACTGAGGTTTGTTTCTGTGAAAACCTGAATTAGTTACATTTTGAAACTTTAAAGGGTTTTCATTTTTAACAGTATTAAAATTACTAGTAGACTGCTTCAGCCCAGAATATCACAGGAAGTTTTGAATCTGCCAGCATAGTTCTGGCTCCTTCAATTAAAGTTCGGTTCTTCCTTTCAGCCACTCCATTCTGTTGCGGAGTATACGGAGCGCTGTATTGATGTTCAATTCCTTTCTGAAGACAGAAGATTTCCATTTCAAAGTTCTTGAACTCTGTCCCATTGTCACTACTGATGAACTTTACTGTTTTACTCATGACGTTCTCAACTTTAGTAATCAAACTCTTCACCATTTGAGCCGTCTCATCTTTCGATTTCAGAAAATATACCCACGAGTATCGCGAGTAGTCATCAGTGATCACCAAGCAGTAAGAAGTACCTCCTAGACTTTTTACATTCACGGGACCGAAGAGATCCATGTGAAGTAGTTCTAGAGTACCGGCAATAGAGTTGACCTTCTTGGTGAGATGGGATTTCTTGTGTTGCTTTCCCTTCTTGCATGCTATACATTTGTCTTCAAAGTTAAAACTTTTTAAGGGAACGCCCATCACAAGCCCATTCTTGACAATGAAGTTCATCTTCCGAAGATGAATGTGCCCCATTCTCCTGTGCCACAATTCAGATTCTGATTCGCTTGCTTTTGTCATTAAACAAGATTCTCCCGTGGCCATTTCAGTAGACCTCATATCCATCACATATGTATTTGTTTCACGTGGAGCTTTCATTACTATCCACTCGTCTGGTATCTGGAAACCAGGCTTCAACACGATCGCTTCATTCTTCGTGAAATGGACAGTGTAATCTTTATCACAAATCTGCGACACACTCAGCAGATTGTGTTTCAATTCCTCCACAAAATTCACATTCTCAAGTGTCATCCTTCCATTTGACACTGTACCTCTACCAGTAATTCTTCCTCCGCTTTCACCAGCAAAACTAACTCTCGCTCCCTGAACAGGTTTTAAGTCTTGCAACAAGTGTTTGTTGCCCGTCATGTGCCGGGAACAGCCGCTATCTACAATCCAAAGACTGTGGGCAGCCCTGTTCAACTGTTCCTGCACAATAAAACAGAGAATTAGAATCTTGGGACCCAAGACCAATTGGTCTTGGATCGATACGTCCCGTACCCTGGCTTTCCAAAGTTAGCATCAGGATAATTCCTGTAAGTCCTGTTAGGAAATCTCCTTGAAGATTGAGTGTGATGCCTTCCAAACCTATGTGAATTGAAAGTATTATATCTAGTGGTTTGGTTGAAAAACTGAGGTTTGTTTTTATGAAAACTTGAATTAGTTACATTTTGGCATTTTGAAAAGTTTTCATTTTTAGCAGTATCAAACTGATGCTTATTCTCAGTTTTATTTGGCCTCACACCTCTGTATCTCGGCGTCAGAGGGCAATCTGCAACAAGATGTCCTAATTTATTACATCTAAAGCAACACCTACTCTCCATTTTCTTTTCAAATGTTGGTTTGGATGTAGAGGCAGTGTTACCAGCCGTTCGTCTCACATAAGGTGGGACATACGGGTTGAGTGGAGTACTCTTTTTAGAAGATTTATTTTTATCTCCACCAGTGGGTAACACTACCTTCTCTTTCGTCTTACCTGATTCGGACAACTTATCCGAATCCGATGAGACTGGACTCGTAACAGAAATATTTACACTAGAAACAGGCGAACTCGTTTCGCCATTACTAACAGTTGGTTCTTTACATGTAACCTTGATTGGAACTGTCTGAGGAACTTCAAAATCCACAGATTTCTGAATACTAGGGTTGAAAGTGTAGTTGTGGTTATAAGGTGGTGGCACCTCGTGATAACCAATTCCTCCCCTCTTTGCAGAGGTACCTTGATCACTAACGAGGTGTTCTAGAATAGCTGAGGAATTTCGGAACTGCTCGAGTTTTCGGTTCAGTTCCACCACTTTCACCTGGTGGTCAGCAATCTGCTTTTCTCGTTCAGCAATAAGTTTAGTCTTTTCTTCTAAAACCTCATAACTTAGGTCAATTACATCAATTTTTTCAGCAAGTTTAGTTTTTAAGCTTTTGACATCTTTTTCACATGCTTTTATTTTAACTTTGTAACTGTTTTCTCTTGCCTTAGTAAAATGATGATCTTCTTTAAGCGTTTTGAATTCAGCATCTAAACGAACATACTGATCAGTTATGGTAGCAAGTTGCTCAGACAAATTCTCACATTTTGTACAAACAGGTTTAGAACTTACCTCGGAGGGTTGACCATCGTTATCTGCCATGAAAGCTTTCTCCTTACCAGTAGCTTTCTCCTCTCCAGTCATCTTCTCACAATCTTCATTTTCTACCTTAGCCATATTCGCCTGCTCACCAGTTTCATTTGCATGCAGGTTCCAGTTGTATTCACCGGCTTCTCTAGACAACATGGCATTGACTTCTCTACTAATCCCAGTAGGCTGTGCAGACCGGCCTTGACCCCGTTCAACTCTCTCGTTTCTGCATTCTTTAGCAAAGTGCCCATACTGTTGACAGTTATAGCACCTCACTTTAGACTTGTCGAATCCGGGCCTACCACCAACAAATTTTCTCCCCGTCTTATTCATGAAACGCTTGACTCGCCTCACTATCATGGCCATTTGCCATTGCAAATCCATCTCCTCCAGATCATCAGCATCGATCTGGTCATAATCCTCATCCAAAACAGCAGGGTCCACAATCTTCCCTTGTATGTAGTTCTCATATGAAGCAATAAAAGATGCATAGACTGCAAACTGCTCTTCAGCAGATTTGACACTCATTGGCATCTTGGAATAGTTATTGCTTGAGGCACTGGGAGAGAAACTACTGTTGGATGTTTGAGGTTTCGAAGCACTTGAACCTCCAGCAACAAAGCAAACATCACCGTTCATGTTTACTGAAACGTTTCCTTCATGAGAAGAGTCAGAACCTAACTCTCCTTTGGAGTAGTAAGTAGCAGATTTAGGCTTCGAACTTGAGCCTGAGTTAAGTTTGGCACCATACATACCAGGGTCTTGAATCTGATCTGTTGGTGTCTCTTTACGAACCATATTAAGCTCAAAGGTTCTGAGCTTGTTTACTGCTGTCTCCAAATCACAATTAGGAAAGTCTCTGTCTTCCCTCATCAGAACTGTGTACATTTCCCACTTTGGTGGGAGAGCATCGAGAAGCTTTTCAACTATCTCCTCTTCTCCGTAAGCAATCGAATAGTTGTTTAGCTCTGTCATTAGATGATAGTATCGAGTGATAATATCATCCAGAGATTCGTTCTTCAAATATTTGAAGACAGAGAACTGAGTCTTCAACAGTTTAATCTTCGAGGCACGAATACCCACGTTCCCTTCGAATCTATTTTCAAGAGCATCCCAAAGCTCTCGAGCCGATGTATACTTTCTGAAAGTATGAAGGATCTCCTGTGGAAGAGCCATAGTGATAGCTGCGTGAGCCTTGCTTTCGGCTTCGTACATCTTCTTCTCCTCTTCCTCCATCTTGCTGTACTTCTTAACCACATCACGACCTTCGTACACCATTGTCGGTGGGATATATCCATCCTGGATGCACACCCACATCTTTGCATCCTGGTATTTAATATATTGAATGAATCTATCCTTCCATGCCACAAAGTCAGTTCCTTTTGACAGCCTTGGGGCCTTAGTGGCTGACCCCGCTTCGACTTCCATTTTTACCAATTCAGAGATGTTAATTTGCGACATCTTCTCAAAACCTGAAAAATTCAAAAATTTGTCCAAACAGTACTAAAGGCGAAGTTAAGAATAACTTCGCTTAAGTGTTAACTTCGCTGGAAAAATTCTTAAATTCGTGTGACTCGGCGAAGTTGAGAATAACTTCGCTTAAGGTAAGCGAACTTATCAGGTAAGCGAAGTTGAGGATAACTTCGCTAAGGCGAACTTATGAGGCAGGCGAAGTTGTGAATAACTTCGCTGAACCTTATATCTTCGCCGAAACCCTACTTTCAGTGACGGCAACTTCGCCTGAAGAACAGTAACTTCGCCCGATGAACACTGAAAATATTCAGATCTGTTTTCGACGAATCTGCAGTTTCCGGTCGTTGTAAAGGCTTGAAAATGACTGTATATAGTGATTAGAACTCAATACGAACAAAAACTCGTCCCGTGAATAGGTCAAACGAGACGTTTTCTACACCCGCGTGAAATCCCGAACCTCACAATCGAGCCGATGGCTCTGATACCAATTGTAGGTTCCTGGACGGATCGTACACGGGATGTCGCTATCTGCGCAGGTGCGGAATCCCTGCGTAGGTAGATACGAGCGTAGAATACGTATAAATCAAACACACGAGCAATAACCGAAACACGTTATATTGATAACCCGAACACGTGACACGCTGTCACTATTACAGACTCTGACTTGTAAACACGTAACCCTAACCAATCTCGCGAACTCTCGAACACTCGAACTGTTGCGGTGAACAGTTTAAATAAACATGACAACTTCGCCTCAAGCGAAGTTGTCCATAACTTCGCTTGTTCAACAAGTTCGCCTGAGCGAACTTGTTGACAACTTCGCTCGTTACATAAACATAAACATAATCAAAAACATAATTACATTACAGACTCGATTACAAACGTTAGACTATGAACTACTGACATACATGTACCAACACTTGAACTTTCTGCAGATCTGAAAAACGGATTTTAACGACGATTTTGACGATTTGAAGGCTTAAACACACTGGTAGGAAGCTAGAATGAGCAAAAACACCACAAACTCGTCCCGGTAACACCCGAAATGGAACGAATTCTACCCCCGCGTGAATATCCCGAACCACACAATCGAGCAAAAGCTCTGATACCAATTGTAGGTTCCCTGGACGGATCACACGAGATATCCCGATATACTCAGGTGCGGAATCCCTGTGTAGATCGTTACGGACGTAGAATATTAGCTCACGAACACACGTACACACAATACGAACAACCACACGTTATATTGATAACTCAAACCGAGATGCTTACAGACTCACGTCAATAGACTCACACATAACTGAACTCGATCAACCAAAACCTAAAATGACCAACTCTGAAACAGTAACCCGTAGGTTACTTAAATACACGACAACTTCGCCTCAGGCGAAGTTGTCAATAACTTCGCTCGTTGAACAAGTTCGCCTAGGCGAACTTGTCAACAACTTCGCTTGGTTAACAAGTTCGCCTAAGCGAACTTGTCAACAACTTTGCTGTTACACAAACAATTACATAAACAATATTACAGACTCGATTACAGACTTTATACATATGAACTACTGACATCTATGCACCAACAGAGATTGTGATGCCTCCCATCTATTCTCAAGACTTATTTGACTTTCCCCGAGTCACCCCGAGTTGACCTCGACCCGTAGTGTCTGATTAAACCGTAAATACATCTTAATCTTTTAGAGTCTTCTACCCTTTCTCTTTCTTGCCTCTTGATTGATAAGTATAACATTGTAAGCTTCAGAAGTCTTAACAAGGAATTTTTTTTTTTTGATAATTAAGATTTACATAGCTTCAAATAGTAGACTACTGCAAGTCCTGAATCTGGATCACTGCAGGTACTTGACACACTATCTTCTTGGGAATCAGAACACTCACGGGCTCGTGTATGACTGGGTAATCGCTTTTCTGCCTATCATTCGGAAAGATATATATGGAGACATACACAACTCTTAATGAGTTGTTCCTTTAAATCGAGAAGATTTAGTTAGTATCACTTCTACTTTTACGCACCATAAAAAGCTACCATAACATACAACGAATATTCTAGAGTTTTTTAGGCCTAATAACTTCACTAGTTAAGCACACATAAATAGTTTGAGTATCACTTTCCAAGGTTGGATCAATTTTCTTAGAAACATTGTATAGAAACTTCTTACGAAGTTGTAGACTTGAAAAATTATATCATCTCCCTAAAAAAATTTAAATTCTATCGCCCCGATCAAGTCAAATTTATCAGGTAAACGGCTATCCTGAAGATCCAATGGATCAGCTGGACCGACTACATACGAATATGTGTCCTTTTAACTAAGTATGAACGACTATTTTTCAGCGAAAGAATAAAAACACATCATAAACCGCCCCAGTCGCTTTCTGTCATCTGGTTAATGGCTATCCTCATAATCTACTGGTAGAAGTGAGGACCAAACACATCCGAAGATATGTCCTTCAAACTGAAGCAACCGACATAATTCTAAGCGATAGTGACGTTTTTTTTAAGTAAAAACGAAAAATACGGTTACTCGAGATTGATCATCCCATTAAGCTCAACAAGGTTTTGAAAACGAGTTCTGTCAAACGCTTTAGTAAAAAGATCAGCGAAATTATCTAACGAATCAACCTTTTCGAGCACTATTAATTTCTTCTCAGCACAATCCCGTATAAAATGATGACGAATGTCAATGTGTTTAGTTTTGCTATGTTTTACGGGATTGTTAGTTACTGAGATTGCAGCAGTGTTATCAATACAAATAGGAGTTTGAGTAAAATTCAGACCGTAATCGCGCAATTGCTGTTGTATCCAAAGAACCCGGGAGTAGCAGTTTGATGTTGCCATGTACTCTGCTTCACAGGTAGAAATGGCTACAGAGGTTTGCTTCTTGCACTGCCACGAAACCAATCTTCCTCCCAGAAACTGACATCCACCGGTCGTTGACTTCCTGTTCTGATTGCTACCTCCATAGTCAGAATCTGTATAAGCGACCAAATCCAAGTCTCCCCCTTTCGTGTACCACAATCCCAGATTAGGCTTGCCTTTGAGATACCGCAGTATTCTCTTCACTCCCTTCATGTGAGATTCCTTTGGGCTAGCCTGAAATCGAGCACAGAGACAAACTGTAAACATAATGTCAGGTCTAGATGCAGTTAAATACATTAAAGAACCTATGATTGCTCGATATAGGGTGGGGTCCACATCTGCGTCACTGTCTGAATCAGCACCCAGCTTGTGGTTGACGCAAACCGGAATATCAAATGGAGTGCTGTCCTCCATCTTGAAGCGTTTGAGAACGTCTTGGACATATTTAGTTTGATGGATGAACATCCCCTCCTTCTTCTGATCAACCTGAAATCCTAAAAAGAAAGTTAATTCACCCATTGCACTCATTTCAAACCTCCTTTTCATGACTTCCTCAAATTCCTGACACATGGCGACTTTTGAAGCAGCAAAGATGATGTCGTCCACGTAGACTTGAACTAGGAGAAAGTCTCCCCCCTTTTTCTTGACAAACAGCGTGCTGTCGATCTTTCCTCTTTCGAACCCATTCTCAAGTAAGTAATCAGACAAGGTTGCGTACCAGGCACGAGGGGCCTGATGTAGTCCATATAGCGCTTTACTTAACTTGTACACGTGATCAGGAAAGCATGGGTCAGGAAAACCTGGAGGCTGCTCAACGTACACAACCTCATCGACTTTACCGTTAAGAAACGCACTTTTCACATCTAACTTGAACACCTTCAACTCATTGTGTGTAGCAAATGCCAAAAACAAACGAATCGCTTCCAATCTTGCCACAGGAGCAAACACTTCATTGTAGTCGATCCCTTCTTGCTGATTAAACCCTTTTACGACCAGCCTCGCCTTGTTCCTGATGATTATTCCTTTCTCATCTCTCTTACATTTGAAAACCCATTTGGTGCCAATCGCATGCACATTCTTCGGTTTTGCAACCAATTTCCATACCTCCATCTTCTCGAACTGGGCTAACTCTTCTTGCATGGCTTCGACCCACGAGCTGTCTTTTAGAGCCATTTGATAGTTCTTTGGTTCAATCTGGCTGATGAAGCAGGTGTACAAGCACTCGTTAATGATACTTGTTTCTTTAATGCTTGCGTAAACACAGGTGTGCTCATTCAAGCTTCGTCTTGTTTGTACACCGTCAGATAGATCACCTATCACGTTCTCTAAAGGGTGATTTTTGTGAACTCCAGTAGTCGGAACCGGACTGACTTGCAGATTGTCTTCCAGGTTCGGAGAGAGTTCATCAATGGGTGATTGTTGTTGAGAGTGAAAAGGGTTGTAAAATTCTTCTTCAGTAGAGGCGGCAGGAGCATTAACGGCATTTGACGTGGAAGGTTGACTTTCGTCGTATCATGGACGTTGCACAATATTTTCCTCCTCATCATACAAAATCTGTGAAGCAATTTTCACATCAACTTCTGCAAAATCCAAGTAAGGCATATTAAAGGATTTGAACAGTTTATCATAGTCAAAAACTTCAGTGGGTCCCGTGCTGGGCATTGGTGGTTTGTAACTCGTGATGTCGGTGTTACATACCACTTCAACCTTGCTGTTCGATAAATTAAAGACTCTTCTGTTGGGTGTCCCAACAACATATCCGACTAAAATACCTTCGTCGGCTTTCTAACCAAATTTAGAGTGCGTTCGACTCTCTCATTTGTACATTCCTTGGCAAAGTGACCATTTTGTTGACAGTTATAGTATCGAACCTTTGACTTGTCAAACCCTGGTCTTTCACCAACGAACTTTCTACCCGTTTTCTTCATGAACAGTTTAACTCTTCTTACTATCATCGCCATCTGCCACAGCAGATCCATCTCTTCCAGATCATCAGCATCAATCTGATCATAGTCTTCATCCAAAGTTGCGGGATCAACTATTTTACCTTTGATGTAATTCTCATAAGATGCAATGAAAGATGCATAGAGGGCAAACTGCTGTTCAGCTGATTTAACACTCATGGGCATCTGTGAGTATTTGTTGGTTTGAGCATTTGATGGAAAGTTACCAGTTGTGGCTTGAGGTTTTGAAGAATTATTTCCTGCAGCTACGAAACATACATCACCATCCATATTGAGAGTCACATGACCATCATGAGTTGAGTTTGAGCTTGAGTCTCCCTTTGAGTAGTAAGCAGATGATTCTGAATTTGAACTTGAACTTGAACTAAATTTTGCACCGTACATTCCCGGATCCTGAACCTGATCAGTTGGTGTCTCTTTCCGAACTATGTTTAGTTCAAAAGTTCGTAATTTATTGACTGCTGTTTCCAAATCAATATCGGCAAACTCTTTATCTTCTCTCATCAAAACCGTGTACATTTCCCATTTCGGTGGAAGAGCATCAAGAAGTTTCTCTACTATCTCCTCTTCTTTGTATACAATGGAGTAATTGCTGAGTTCGGTCATCAGGTGATAATATCTTGTGATGATATCATCAAGTGATTCATTTTTCAAATATTTGAACACCGAGAATTGGGTTTTTAGTAGCTTAATTTTGGATGCACGTATCCCCACATTACCTTCATATCGATTTTCTAGAGCTTCCCATCGCTCTCTAGCGGTTTTGTATTTCCTGAAGGTGAGAAGAATCTCTTGTGGAAGAGCCATAGTGATCGCCGCATGAGCTTAACTCTCTGCCTCATACATTTTCCTTTCCTCCTCATCCATCTTACTGTACTTCTTTATTTGATCACGACCCTCAAACAAGGCTGTTGGTGGAATGTATCCATCTTGTATGCATACCCACATCTTAGCATCTTGATATTTAACGTACTGTTCAAACCGATCTTTCCAAGCAACGAAATCGGTACCCTTAAGCATTTTCGGAGCCTTAGTTGCTGAACCGGCTTCAACTTCCATTTTCACTAGTTCTGTGATGTTTATCGAAGTCATCGTTGAAAGAAACACAACTCAAAACACGAGGAAAGTATAAAATAATTTTTTATTATTTTGAACAGTGCCCAGTAGGCGAAGTTAAGTATAACTTCGCTTAAGCTTAACTTCGCTAAACCTTAACTTCGCTAACTTCTAAACTTCGCCTGATGTTAACTTCGCTTAATGACAACTTCGCTTAATTCAAGCGAACTTGTGAGACAGGCGAAGTTAATGATAACTTCGCTTAAACTTATATCTTCGCCTAAACCCTACAAACAGTGGCGGCAACTTCGCCTGATGAACACAAGGTTTTTGCAGGTTTGATTTTGACGTATTGCGAGGTATGCGAAGGTGTCATTCTTGATGGTGGGAGATGGGTAGGACACAAAAACTCGATATTTCAACGTAAACTCGTCCCGCGAATAGTCGAACGGAACGATTTCTACACTCGTGTGATAATCCCGAACCACACAATCACGAGCAAACGCTCTGATACCAATTGTAGGTTCCCAGCCGGATCTACACGGAAATATCTCGTATTACGTAGGTGCGGAATCCCTACGTAAGACGATACGAGTGTTAGACGCGATATACGTTAAACCCAAGTACAAAGACATGTCACAGTACTCAATAGACACGTTGTATTGCAACTACTTTAACACGTGATAGCCAAATCACAATTACACGTACTAAATTCCCCTCTTCAAAACAAGCCGTAGCCAAACATATATAGTTATCGACAACTTCGCCTAACAGACTAGGCGAAGTTGTTGATTACTTCGCTTGTCCACAAGTTCGCTTATATTAGGCGAACTTGTGAGACAAGTTAACTAAAACACCAATACAAATCAAACTAACACGATTACAGACACTAGATACTGAACTACTGACATCATGTACCAACAGTACTGCCGCTTGGTGCCCCAGCTGGTTACCCCGGAATCCAGCAAAGTTACACGCTATATATGGGGGCTACCGCGGGAAATTCGTGACATGGTGAGGTCGCACTTGCCTCAAACCGCCGACTCCGCGATGGAATTGGCCGGATATTTAATGGGTGGAATGATCCTCAATAAAGAAGAAGATAAGAAGGTCGTGTCGACGCAAGATACGAGGAAGGATGGAAATACCCGTTTCAAGGGTAACGGAGTCGACCAACGAAGGTCGGGCTTCAACTTCGGCATCCCACAATGCAAGACTTGCAAGAAATACCATAGGGGTCGATGCCATCTAACTCCCCGTCCTTGTGAGTCATGTCACAAATTTGGCCACGCCACGACCGATTGCTGGAAGAAGAAGATGACTTGCTACAACTGCAAGGAGATGGGACACCTTAGCTTCGAGTGCCCCAAGAATAAGCCCGCGACTGGATGTGCAGGTGGTAGCGGTCAGAAGAATGAGCCCAAGAAGGGCAATGCAAGAGTGTTCGTCCTTGATACAAAGAAAGCGGCCGACACACTGGAAACCATTACCGGTACGTTTCTTGTTAACAATATCTATGCTAGAGTCTTGTTTGATTCAGGAGCCAATTTAAGTTTTATAGATTATAAGTTTTGTAGTCTATTAAACGAACCCTTAATCAAACTTAATGAAACTCTAAGCGTCGAGACCGCTAGTGGTGAAATTGTTAAAATCTCCGAAGCTTTAGAAAACGGAAAAATCTTATTAGCCGGTTATATTTTACCCATCCAATTTCTACCTATGACTCTTGCTGGTTTTGATGTTGTGTTGGGTATGGATTGGTTATCCGAAAAACATGCCCGTATCCTTTGCAATAGCAAGACCATTGAACTCCAATCCCCGGAAAAACGTACCATACGAATCGAAGGGGATAAGGACGTTGGCCAAGTTAGCCTAATCTCTATGATAAAGGCTAACAAATGTTTAAATCAAGGATGCTTAGCATTCATGGCCTACGTCACCGAAGAACCTAAACCCAAGGAAATCAAAGACGTTCCTGTAGTTTCAGATTTTGCCGATGTCTTTCCCGACGAACTCCCCGGCATTCCCCCAAATCGCGAGGTAGAATTTAGAATCGATCTCATTCCCGCACTGCTCCGATCGCCAAGGCTCCATATCGCCTCGCATCAACCGAGATGAAAGAACTGAAGAAACAACTTGACCAGCTTCTCGAGAAAGGATTCATACGACCAAGTTCATCGCCATGGGGAGCGCCGATACTTTTTGTCAAGAAGAAGGATGGATCCATGCGAATGTGCATAGACTACCGAGCCCTCAATAAAGTTACGATCAAGAACCGATACCCACTTCCCTGAATTGACGATTTGTTTGATCAACTCCAAGGTGCTAGCTTCTTTTCCAAGATCGATCTCTGCTCCGGCTATCACCAACTTAAGGTTCAATCTGAAGACATTCCAAAGACCGCGTTTCGAACAAGGTACGGCCATTATGAATTCACCGTTATGCCATTTGGACTTACTAATGAGCCGGCTGAGTTCATGGACATGATGAATCGTATCTGTAAGCCTTACTTAGATAAGTTTGTGATCGTGTTCATCGACGACATATTAATTTATTCTAAGTCTAAGGCCGATCATGAGAATCACCTTCGAACGTTACTTGAAACTCTTAGGGCCGAGAAATTGTACGCCAAGTTCTCGAAATGCGAGTTCTGGTTGCACGAGGTGCAATTTCTTGGTCACATCATCAACGTTAATGGTATTCAAGTAGACCCCGCTAAGATTGAAGCTATCTCGAAGTGGGAGATCCTAAATTCGCCAACCGAGATTCAAAGTTTCTTAGGATTGGCCGGCTATTATCGAAGGTTCATCGAGAACTTTTCTCGAATCGCTGTTCCCCTAACCTCCTTGACTCGAAAGAACGTCAAATATGAATGGGGAACAAAGCAACAAGAGGCGTTCGATATACTCAAACAAAAGCTTACCCAAGCTCCCATACTGGCCTTTCCAGAAGGTATTGAAGACTTCGTTGTCTTTTGCGATGCGTCCCATTCCGGCTTGGGATGTGTATTGATGCAACGAAAGAAAGTAATCGCTTACGCCTCTCATCAATTGAAAGTACACGAGAAGAATTACACGACTCACGATCTAGAGTTAGGCGCCATAATCTTCGCACTTAAGATATGGAGGCACTATCTCTATGGAGTAAGATTTACCGTGTACACTGATCATAAGAGCTTAAAGCATATCTTTGATCAAAAGGAGCTCAACATGCGCCAACGACGCTGGATGGAGACTCTTAACGACTATGACTGCGAAATAGTTTATCATGAAGGCAAAGCCAACGTTGTGGCTGATGCCTTAAGTCGTAAAGAGCACGAAAAGCCAAAAAGAGTCCGAGCGTTAAGGCTAGAACTTCAAATTGATCTTGTTGACCAAATCAAATCCGCCCAAACTCAAGCAATCAACGAGAATCAAATCTCTGATGAAAAACGTAATGGCACCATTGACTCGCTAGTCAAAGGTGACGATGGTATCCTTAGACTTGGCAAAAGGATTTGGGTACCAACTGTGGGAGGATTGCGTGAGAAGATCTTAAACGAAGCCCATAGGTCTAAGTACATGATGCATCCCGGGAGTGACAAAATGTACCATAACCTCAAGGAGAACTATTGGTGGAATGGAATGAAAAGAGACGTCGCTTCGCATGTTGCGAAATGCTTAACATGTTTGAAAGTCAATGCTGAACACCAAAAGCCTTCTGGATTGCTTCAGCAACCCGAACTTCCCGTATGGAAGTGGGAGTTGATTACCATGGATTTCATTACTAAACTCCCTAAAACGACTCGACAACATAATGCAATCTGGGTAATTGTGGATCGATTAACAAAGTCCGCACACTTTATACCTGTCAATGAGTCTTACTCAATGGACAAATTAGCTCGTATCTATGTTAACAATATTGTGGCCCTACATGGGGTACCACTGTCCATTATTTCTGATAGAGACAGCCGTTTCACGTCTCACTTCTGGAAAAGCTTCCAACAAGCGCTAGGTACGAAGTTAAACCTTATCACTGCCTATCATCCACAAACTGATGGGCAAAGCGAAAGGACAATTCAAACGTTGGAAGATATGCTCTGAGCTTGCGTGATAGACTTAGGTGGAAGTTGGGATGAACACTTACCCCTAATGGAATTTTTCGTATAACAATAGTTATCATGCAAGTATTCAAGCCGCACCGTTTGAGGCGTTGTATGGTCGAAAATGTAGATCGCCCGTGTGTTGGTCTGAAACTGGAGATAATCAATTATCTGGACCCGAGATAGTCCAAAAAACTACCGAAAAAGTCCTTCAAATCCACGAAAGACTTAAGACGTCACGTGATCGCCAAAAGAGTTACGCCGATGTCCGTCGTAAGCTGTTAGAATTCAATTTCGGTGATAAAGTTCTTTTGAAAGTCTCGCCATGGAAAGGCGTAGTCCACTTCGGCAATAAAGGAAAGTTAAGTCCTCGATTTGTTGGACCCTTTGAGGTACTTGTACGAATTGGTACCGTCGCATACCGATTGCGACTGCCCGAGGAAATGCAAGGGATACACGATGTATTCCATATCTCGAATCTGCGTAAATGTTTAGCCGATGAATCTCTCTCGATGCCGTTAAAAGATGTTGAAATTAATGAAAACTTAAAATTTGTTGAGCGCCCAATTCAAATCGAAGATTCAAAACTTAAGAAGCTCAAAAGACGAACTTTGAAAATAGTGAAAGTAAAATGGGATTCCCGACGAGGACCCGAGTGTACTTGGGAACTCGAGTCTGAAATGAGAAAGAAATACCCCCACTTATTCTCGTGAAACAATCTCGAGGACGAGATTTATTTCAAGGTGGGGAGGATGTAACATCACAGGAATTTTGGGCCAAAAATGACAACTCTCCAAAGTTAAGGGACTAATCCTGCCAAATTCAAACTCCAAAGTTAAAAATGAAAAATATGTTTTCTTCTCCTATCACGCTACGCGATGGGGACAAGGGACAAGCCATCGCGTATCGCGATGGGGCTTGGTCAAACCTTCTGGAAGAGGTCAACAGCGATGCGCGATCGCTGGTTGAACCTACGACATCGCGTATCGTGATGACGTGTCCCGACACCTCTGGCACAAGACTGCCACGCGTCCACACGTGGCACACCTCTCGCCACGTGTCCCGACACGTGGCAACACGTGGCACATCGTCCGCCACGTGTTAACACATGGCACACCGTCTGCCACGTAGCAACACGTGGCAGACCTACATGGTGACGATGCAAAGCTACATCGCGCTACACGATGGGTGACTAGGGGCTTATCGCGTATCGCGATAGGATCCTAGATTTTTCCTATAAATAGCAGGTCCGGGGTCTTCATAAACCACACCAAAATCAGTTCTCAATCCTCTCTCTAAACATCTCTCTACACCTCGAAATTCGTCTCCACCTCGAAAACCGTGCCCCGATTCCTCGATAAACGTGCCATACCTCGATATTCGTACCACTCCCCGACAACGTTCCGATCAAGAAGGTGATCCCGTACCGACGTACCGACGATCATCTCGAAGTGCGTGCCGTGAAAAGTTGGTGTCTCGAGAAGCGTGCCGAAGTGAAGTGGCGATCAAAGCGAGTGTTGAAAAGATTAAGTGGCGTAGAAGTGCTGCTCGAGTATCTAGGAAATATTAAGCCGAGGAAAGGTAAGGCTTACTACCCGACTAAAATAATAATAAAATATTATAAAGGCTTAATGCCCTAAGTCGGAATTATACTCGATATTTATAAAAAAGAAAGTAATATAACAAGGAAAAGCAATAAAGAAAGAAATATGGAAGTGTATATATATATATGTGTGTGAATTATATATAAATCCTTGTTATGATTATTATATAAGTAATAGGGATATTCTTATATGATAAAAGAAAAAGAATACGTTTCTTAGAAAAGAAGAAAACGTCGGGTTTTTATAATAAACTAAAGGTTTATAAATATTGCTTTTAAAACTAAAGGTTTTAAAGTAAAAGAAATGAACTAAAGGTTCATCGAGATAATAAGACTAAAGGTCTTAAGCCGGATTGTATATCCGACTAACAAAAGTTATACTCGTACTATAGGTGCGAGATAGCAAGAAAGATTACATAAGGACGGTGTTGGAAACCGATCCCGATCAAAGGTGAATAGCCCTACTTTTACAAACTAGTTTTCAAATAAAAAAAACGTGTTATGTGTAAAACTTTACATGAGACTAAGTGTCCCTAAAAACATTATTAATATGAGTAAAAGCCTAGCCCTCAGGCTGTAGTATACGTTTGTCTGGATCCTTACATATGTGAAAAAATGCGGTGGGCACATCGCACCACGCATGGTCACGACCTCCAGCCACGATGGGCCGAACCAAAGTATGTTCGAGTGAGAATGACCTTGTGTATAGTTATGGTTCCTAAGTACGTCGGTACGCTGCGGTGTCTTGCTGGGGTGACCTAGGTAGAGGCTCGAGTTTATAATGATATTGTTTTAACTTTTTTATTCCTAAGCCAAGATGGGCCGAGGCATGCGTAACCCTCGAGGGGTAACAAAGTAAAAGAAAATATTTTCGCGTCAGCGTATTCACCAGCATTCGTTGCTGACGTATTTTTATAACATTTTGCAGGTAACCAAGATTAGAGCTAAAGGACGAAGGCTCAAGAATCCGATGGCTCGGATAATTTTTGTTAAATGTTAATATAACTAAAATGGTGGTTTTGTAAACTTAAAACAAGTAAAAACAAATGGAACTTCTTTCCATCTTTTGTAATGTAAATATTTTATAACTTTGATCCTTAAGTTTTAAAGTCTTCCGCTAATTAACCGTAACTCTGATTTATTTACAAATGTGGTACCAACTATCGAGTCACACGCCTAGGCCTAAGATGGGGGCGTGACACATAATATAGCGTTCATGACAGAGCCAATCGCTGAAGCATATGGAATTACTTGCATGTGCTTTGTTTCAATGTCCGTTGCCGGAGATTGCGATTAGATAAAACGGTTCTTTTAGCAATGGAACAGCTCCCATCATGGAGTTGTCCATTGAGAAGCGTGTCATGACTTTGCTTATGTATGTACATTGACTTAGCCTTAGAATCTGCTTAGATCTATCTCTATAGATCTTTATTCCCAGAATATATGCGGCTTCTCCAAGATCTTTCATTGCAAAACAAGATTCCAACCAGTGCTTAACTTCCTTAAGCATAGGAATGTTGTTTCTAATTATCAGTATATCATCCGCATACAAGATGAGGAATGATATAGTGCTCCCACTAGCCTTTCTGTAAACACAAGGCTCATCTTCATTTTTGATAAAACCAAACTCTTTGATTTTCTCATCAAAGTGAAGATTCCAGCTTCGAGATGCTTGCTTAAAATCCACTTGCTCCCTGTTGCCCGACCTTCGGGGGGTAGCTCAATAAAGTTCTAGACTTGATTGTCATGAATAGATTGCATCTCGGCGTTCATGGCTTCACGCCGTTTCTCAGATTCCGGATCTAAGATTGCATCTTTGTAGTTAGTAGTTTCGTTGCTAGACTTGGCTACTAATAAGACTTCGGGATCATCTAAATTCCTTAGGTATTTATAATTTGGTACGAGAGTCCTACTACTTATGCGAACGCTCGTGTTCACGTCTAATGTATTAGCAACAACAACTTGTTGATCAGACGCTCCAACTTCCTCAGCGGTTGATTGTGGTTCTTGAATTTCTTCAAGATCGATAATGTTATCTCCAGTTCCTTGAGCGAGAAATTCTTTCTCGAGGAAGTGGCCTTTCCTCTTGATAGAAATCATATTTGTATCAGGATGAAAGAAGTAATAACCGCTTTGGTAGTAGTATTTGACGAATGCGGGAAACGGTCATAAGGGCGAAACTCCAAAAAGGAGTGAGGCAAGTTGGTTCTACACATCATCGATCGAACCATGTTTAGCAAAGTTTGATTCCTCCTCTCGCTCACGCCATTATGTTGGGGTGTGCCAGGTGGAGTGAGCTGTGAAACAATTCCACGCTCTTTTAGATGAGTGATGAACTCTGAGCTGAGATACTCTTCACCTCGATCTAATCGAAGTATCTTAATGGTTTTACCAAGTGGGTTTTCCACTTCGTTTTGAAACTATTTGAACCTTTCAAAAGTTTCATGCTTGTGTTTCATAAGATACACATAAGCATATCGACTATAATCGTCGAAAAAAAAGAAACGAAGTATCTTTCATGGTTTTTAGTCATGGTTCTGAAAGGTCCACATACATTAGTATGTATGAGTCCTAAAAGATGACTTGCTCGCTCACTTTTATTAGTGAAGGAGTCTTTGGCGAGTTTGCCAGCTAAGCAAGGCTCACAATTGTCAAAAGAGTCCGGTCCTGTGGATTCAAGAATCCCTTCGGATTGGAGTCTTTTAACTCTTGTCTTGATTGTGTGGCCAAGTCGGCAATGCCATAGAAATGTATCATTGATGCCAGATCTGATACGTTTCCAAAGATTATATACGTTATTATTAGTTTGAACATCAATCTCTTATATATCATTTCGAGATTTAGCCTCAAAATAAAAGATATCATTTAAGTAAGCAGAAATAGCCATGCCATTAAAACACGTACTTAAAACCTTGTTCAAATAGTAAAGAAACTGAAACGATGTTGCTGGTCCAAACAGGAGCATACAAATAATTATTCAAAGGAAAAACTAGGCTAGATGGACAAGTAAAATGAAATACTCCAGTTGCCAGAACTGGTACTCTCTTCTCATCTCCAACGATGAGTTCCATGCTGCCTTTATTCAGTTTCCTCCACTTCTCAGGCTCCTGCAAGACATTAACGATGTGGAAACCACATCCGGTATCAAATACCCATGTGTTGCTAGAGACAGTGAAAAGTTTAATAACGTATATGGAAATACCTCGAGAAGAGCCTTCACCATTGGCTCTCTTCATCTTGATCTCAGCAAGGTACTTGGGACAGTTTCGCATCCAGTGTCCCATTTGGTTGCATTGGTAGCACTTGCGCTCCTCAGGGGGCGGCGGTGGTATCTTTGGAACCCCTTTGTTAGCATTGGTGGCACGAGGGGCAGCAATGGTAACATTCTTCTTGCCATTACCCTTATAACCCCGGTTCTTGGGATTAGGCTTCTTGACACCAGCAGATCGGATCATCAGAACTTGATTGGTCCTTGAAGGAATGTTCATCTCAGCCGTCTTGAGCATGTTGTGAAGCTCCGGCACTGTCTTCATCCAGCCATTCATGTTGAAATTCATTAAGAACTGGTCGTATGAGCTGGGGAGAGAGTTGAGGATGAAATCAGCTGCCATCTCATCAGAAAGGGGATAATCAAGTTTCTTGAGCTGATCGATGTGCCCCTTCATCTTAAGAACATGCGCACTGACGGGGGACCCTTCTACCATCTTGCAACTAATGAGTTGTTTCATGGTGTCGAATCGTTCTTGACGGGCTTGTTTCTGGAACATGCCCTTGAGTTGCTCAAGCATCTCATAGGCACCAAAGTCTTCCAAGTCTTTAGCAAGCTCAGAAGTCATGGTGGCTAGTATAATACAGGAGACCTCAGCCGAGTCATCCTTATGCTTGTCAAGAACTTTTCGAGCAGCGGCTGTGTTGTTTTCAGGCTCGGTTGGAACAGGTCCATCGAGAACATACAGGCGCTTTGTCATGGTCAGAACAAGTCTCAAGTTGCGGTGCCATTCGATGAAGTTGGTACCGTTCAGTTTATCCTTCTCAAGGATAGTCTTAAGGGCGTAGGGTGAGTATTCGTTTGACATCTGATTAATTAAGCAAAACTAAATTTAATTAGTATTTTCGACGTTGTAGTCCTATTATTAATGACCCAATAACATTAATAAAATAGGAGTATGAGAATTTGGCTTCCAGTTATTAAAGGCAGCTGTAGCACACAACATTAATAAGTGGTTAGGCAGACTGACAACAATTGTCAATTGTGAATAGAGCACAACTCTCGGTTATGAGGCCTATAGAGACAACGATTGTCTGTATAGATACGTTTAGCCTCATCTTTGCCCACTTTAAGTCTCCAGACAGCTTTAGCACGTAACAGGAGAGTAAAGTAATAGTTGTCCTAGTACCGTGACTTGTGAAAGTGCCGGATGTGTCAACGAAACGCTTTCACCTTGATGGGATAGGATAGAAAACAAGTGAGGTGTTGTAGCTCCAAACACTCGAAATTTCGCAGTATGCCTCAAGTGTGACTTGTAGTAGGATTGGCTTAAACTATTGGTTTTAAAATTGGGATTAATTTTAAAATTACCAAATAGAGTAAAAGTCAAAATTTACTAAAACGGCTTAAAAAGGTTTATCCGTTTTCGTTCAGAACCACCGTTGAAACCCAACAGTGGTATCAGGGCCGCGGTTACAACGTACGAGTCGATCCCGGTTCGCTTTAAACCGGATCTACATCTTAAACTTTAAATCATTTAAATTTTATAGATCTAGATTTGTTTTCAGGTGATTTTGAGTTTGTCAAAGTTTTGTTTATTTTATTTGACCAAGTCAAAACGACCCGAAATTTTATTTTTTTTGAATATGTAAATCCGGCCCCGACCTATATGTTTGTTTGGTTGTGTTTGGTGTTTGAGCTTGTTTTGGCCATATGGTTGGTTCAAAAGTTGTAAAAAGGTTATTATTTAATTTTCGGTTTTCTTTTGGCCATAGAGATGGTTCAAATTTGTAATAGGACAAATTGTTGTTAGTTTATAAATTTGTAATTAAGAAGACAGGAACATCTGTGCAGCAAGAGGTTGAGCTGCGGTGGTGTAGTTGTTGTACTGGTGACCTCCGGTGAAGCTTATAATAGCTGCAAAGGGTGGTCACGTTTTTCCGGCGGCCGAAAAAACGCGCCGACGATGGTGGCGGCTGGAATAGAATGTATATGGTGGCTAGGGTTTATTGTTAAAGATGTTGTGCTAATCATATGCATATATATAGTATACTATATATGGAAATGTATTAGGGTTTATCATCTTTAATCCATTGGGCTTAAAGCCCAATTACAAACTCAAAGCCTAAACCATTATCCATTGCATCTAATTGAATGTGTCGGGCCCAAATAACGTTTAAATGGGTTTACGTGTTTCGTTACCCCGGTGTAACTCATACCGGGTCACATCGGGTCGGTCGCGTTAACTTGACCCGAACCGAACATTAAATCCAACATTTATGTACTCCTTGAAAACAGACTCGTGGAGTGCGATCCCTCCACCCTCTGCTCGGATTTCTATTACTCATAATGTAGAGAGGGAGGCGGGTGCATGCTTTTTCAACGGATTATTGCATTGGCTGGGTGAAGGTTATTCAACAATATACGAGCGCCGGACTAATTTTATATTGACATTCAATTTGAGCACTCATGTTTTTGGTTACATTTGGTTGCCTGAATATCGGGCAATAAAACAGGTAACCACCATAAATGGTTGTCTAGCAGTGGTTTCTTCGGTTTATGACCACTTTATGAAAAAAAGTTATAGTTGGATTCAGGTGATGAAAGAGTATGGTAATACTGAATCTTGGTCTGCACTTTTTAAACTGCAAAAGATTTATGGGATGACAGTTTTCCAACCCATCATTAATGGTGATATACTTGCAAACTACGGTGAATGGTCAAGAGTTTATAATACTCGAACAAAGTTCACAAAGGAATTTGGACCTGGTTGTTGCAAAGTTGAGATGGAAACGTATGTTGAAAGCCTCGAACTGGCTGACAACGAACGGGCAACAAATTGTGGGAAAACAGTCTACTCTTGGAAAAAATAAGTTCATTGCGAATGTATGGTTTTACTATTTTTCTAGTTTTTTGAAAGTCCTGTTTTAATATAAGATGTTGAACTAAATTTTACACTATTAAATATGGTTGCTAAGTGAAGAATCTGAAATAAACAAGAATTAACTCTATTTCTACATAGAAAGATTTTAGGACATTAGAACTATACATGGCTTCAAAAATCTGTTAAATTGTCTCAGTTTCAGTTCCGGTTGACTTCTCTTTCTTCTTTGGTGCTTATTTTTGTATTTGTTTGGAACCAGCACCGATGTCATGTTCTTTTCTAAAGTTTTTTTTCTCCACACTGGCTAACTATAAAATCAAAAAACACAGAAGAATGTTGGCATTGTCAAGCACATAGAATATATAAAAAGGTAGTTAGATAGATAAAGACACCACTCCCATGGTGTCTGTAGAGACCTATACTTATTGCATACGCCTATACGAGCCGTATAGACATTGGGTGCCTGAAATTAATATGGAAAGTTCATGCTCGAAGATTTTTGCAGTCGGTACTGGTCATATAGGCCTATGAAAGTAGATTTATACGATTCGTATAGGTCTATAAAGGCCTATGCAAGGCGTATAGGCACAACTTTTTCTTTTCTTTTTTTATTTTTGTTTAAATTATTGTATAGGATCCCGTTTTTAATTTATTAGACGTACGTTTAATAAAAAAAACACAAAATTTAAATAAATAAATAAATAAATGGAATTGTGCTTATACAAGATACATAAACGCAAACACAAAGTGGCATCTCTGACAAAAGTTGTCCCTATATGGTCCGTATAGACCTATTTATGCGAGTTGTATAGGTCACAGATAGTGTCCGGATATCTACCCTGGTGTCAAAAGGAGCATTAATAATGACAAGATTCTTGCCTTTAAATAAGGGGCTCATTTTCCAGATTTTCACATTCGCATTCCAGACCACATCACAGGTTGTATCGGTCGAGTTTCAGCCGTTTGGTAACGTTTTCATCCTCTATTGGGGTTCAAGAAGTATATTATCAACTTTCTAATTGGTTTTAGTTTAATAAACGATAATAGAACTAATTGTCATATGGGCCATATGTATTCGCTTGACATGCGAAAAATGATCATAGGGGTCGTATAACAAGTCGTATGAGTTAGTGTCTTTTCAAACTATGTGAGTCATATAATGTGTTATATTGAACAAAAGTGAAGATGTGACGATGCACGCTACTCATGGAAAAGTCATACGACCCATATTTGTCATGCGTTTCGTATGATGACATATATCATATAGTGTACATGTTGGCAATTTCTAGTTAAAGATTTGGAGTGCAAGGCAAATAACTTGGCATGCAAGACATGAGTTATTTAAAGAATATATATTGTTGGTGTTATGTGATGGTCAACCAAAGTCAACTGTTACAATAAGGTTCAGGGGTATATTCTGTCAATATGCAGAAGTTACTTTAAGAGATAAAACAATATTAAGTCAAGTTGTCACATCTTGTGAACTTTAAGGGGGTAAACTGTAAAAGTTGAAAAAAGGATTCTGTTACCGACTAGATGGTTCGTTAAAAGCTATTTCTAGGGTTTTAGTTAGTTCAGTTCTTTGATTCAATTCTCTCTCAATAGTATATCATTTTCATTGATTGTTAGTTCTTTAGATTCGTTTTCTTTTCGTATTCGGGAAGCCCTAATCTTTGATTATCGGTGCTCTTGTATTCTTTCTAATTCAGTGAATAACAATAGAAGTTGTTCGTAATTGTTCTTATCAGTTTTGTTCCAAATCCGCTTAAAATTGATAACAAGTGGTATCAGAGCCTTGTTGCTCTTGATTACAAAGACGGTGTTCTTGATCTGATTGAAGGAATTGAAAGATGGTAAACGCTAAGTTTGATTTGGAGAAATTTGATGCCAAGAATGATTTCAGTTTGTGGAGGGTTAAGATGAGGGCATTATTGGTTCATCAAGGCATCTCCGATGCTTTGTTGGGAGAACCGAATATGCCAGACACGTTCACAGGTCGAGAGAAGAAAGATATTTTAGAAAAGGCTCATAGTGCAATTATCTTGAGTCTTGGCGATAGGGTTCTTCGAGAGGTGTCTAAAGAACTCACTGCTGCTGGTGTTTGGGCAAAATTGGAGTCTTTGTACATGACAGTCTCTTGAAAATTGTATATATCTCAAGAAACGGTTATATACTTTTCAAATGTCATCTTGTAAGTCCTTAGAAGATCATACGGATGAATTTAATAAGTTGGTTTTGGATTTAGAGAATATAGAGGTTGAGTTAGAAGAAGAGGATCAGGCTATTATCTTCTTGACTTCTCTACCAACATCTTATGAACATTTTGTTGATACGTTGATGTATGGTAGAGAAACTTTGTCAATGGAAGAAGTCTTGGCCACCTTGAATTCGAAGGAATTAAAAGAGAGAGGTGAAGTTAGAGATGATGGTGGTGATGGGCTATTTGTCAGAGGAAGGCCCGAACATATATCTGTAAAAACAAAGAATCATTCAAGGTCAAAATCTAAGTTCAAGAAAAGATGCTATATTTGTAACTCAGATCAACACTTCAAGAAAGAGTGTCCAGAAAGAAAGAAGAAAAAGGATAAGGGGAGTACATCAAAAGGTAATAATAATAATAATTCTGGTGATGATTTTCTAGATGGGTATGAGACTGGTGGTGATGCATATATGGTAGTGTCAAACTCAGAATCTTATTCTGAATGGATAATGGATTCTGGGTGCTCCTATCATATGACTCCTAACAAAGATCATTTCAAGGATATAGAGATGAAAGATTTTGGTGTGGTGCAGTTAGGTGATAATAGGCCATGCAAAATTTTAGGGGGTAGGAACGGTGTCTCTCAAATTAGAAAATGGAACTAAGTTTGATCTAAAGAAAGTAAGGTACATTCCTGATCTTAAAAGAAATTTAGTGTCATTAGGTACTTTTGAAAGTTAAGGGTATACTGTTAATCTGAGAAATGGTAAAGCTAAGGTGATAAATGGATCTTTAGTGTTGTTATCTGGTTCAAGAAGAGGAAACAACATTTATGTTTTAGATGGAGATGTAGTGCAGGGTTCTGTTTCTGTAGTTGAGGGTAAAACTGAAAAGATAACTGAATTATGGCATAATAGGTTGGGCCATATAAGTAACCAATGTTTGGCTGAATTGAAGAAACAGAAGGTCATAGATAATTTGGGTAGTTGTGATCTAAAACAATGTGAACATTGTATCCTTGGGAAGGCAAGAAGGGTTAGTTTCACAAAAGGCATTCATAGTACTAAGGGCATTTTAGACTATGTACATGCTGATCTATGGGGGCCTGCTAAGTATGCATCTTTAGGTGGAGCCAGATATTTCTTAAGTATAATTGATGATTACTCAAGAAGGGTATGGTTGTATGTACTTAAGAGTAAGGATCAAGCTTTTAGGAAGTTTAAAGAATGGAAACTACTTGTAGAAAATCAGTGTGAAAGAAAGATTAAGAAGCTTAGAACTGATAATGGCTTGGAATTTTGTAGTGGGTGGTTTAACAAATTTTGCAAAGATCAAGGTATAGCAAGACACCTTACAGTTCCTGTTACCCCACAACAAAATGGGATTGTAGAAAGAATGAACATAACCCTATTAGACAAGGTGAGGTGTATGTTGTCTAAATCAGGCCTGCCTTAGGAATTTTGGGCAGAAGCAGTGTCTACTGCTGCTTATTTGATCAATTGATCACCATCATCAGCTCTTGATATGGTGACTCCTATGGAGAAATGGTCTGGTAAGCCTGCAAACTATAACAATCTTAGAGTGTTTGGCTCTTTAGCATATGCACGTGTGAATCAGGGGAAACTAGAACCCAGGGCAATTAAATGTGTATTTTTGGGTTATCCGGATGGTGTGAAGGCATATAGATTGTGGAGAATTGATGAGGTTAGTCCAAGGATCATAGTAAGCAGAGATGTTGTGTTTAATGAAGAGTTTATGTACAGAGACATAATGAACAAAGGAAAAGGTATTTCTGATCAGGGGCAGAATGGTAAAATTGAGGTGGAGTTTACACCTGATGAAGATAAGGGTGAAGAAAATGGTAATATAGAAACATTTGAAGATGGTGAGTCTAGCAATTACAATTTGGCTAGAGATAGAACCAGAAGACAAATAGTGAAACCATTGAGGTTTAGAGGAGAGACAGATGTGTCTGCTGTTGCTTTTATGACAGCAGAATCTGAAGCAGTTAATGAACCTTTCACTTATCATGAAGCTATTCAATATAAAGATCAAAGATTGTGGATAAAAGCTATGGAAGAAGAAATGGAGTCTTTACAAAAGAATGAGACTTGGGAATTGGTAGAGAAGCCCGAGAATAAGAAGCTTGTAGATTGTAAATGGATCTTCAAGGTGAAAGAAGGCATCTCAGGAAATGAACCACCTAGGTATAAGGCTAGGTTGGTGGCCAAGGGATTTACACAGAAAGCAGGTATTGATTATAATGAAATCTTTAGTCCAGTAGTAAAGCATACTTCCATAAGGGTACTGTTGTCATTTGTTGCCAGCCAAGACTATGAGTTGCAACAACTTGATGTTAAAACTGTTTTCCTGCATGGAAATTTGAATGAGCAAATTTATATGAAACAACCTTTAGGTTTCATAGAGAAGGGGCAGGAAGAAAAGGTGTGTTTGTTTAAAAGGTCTTTATATGGACTTAAGCAATCACCTAGGCAGTGGTATCTTAGGTTTGATGAAAACATGCTTTCACAGGGTTTTTCTAGAAGTATGTATGACACTTGTGTTTATTATAGAAAATGTGAAAGTGGTGATATGGTATATCTTCTACTGTATGTAGATGATATGTTAGTGGCCTGTAAGAATAGTGATGAAATTAAGGCTACCAAGGATCTCCTAATGAAAGAGTTTGAAATGAAAGATTTAGGTGAAGCTAAGAAAATCTTAGGGATGGAGATTGAAAGAGATAGGGAGAAAAGAGTCTTAAAGTTGTCACAAAGTTCTTATACAAAGAAGGTGTTAAGTAATTTCTTTATGAATCAAAGTACACCAGTGTTGACTCCAATGGGTCAACAATTCAAATTATCAAATAGAGATTCTCCTGCAACTGATGAGGAAAAGTTGAAATTAGATGGTGTTCCTTATGCAAATGCAGTGGGCAGTCTTATGTATTTGATGGTGTGCACAAGACCTGATCTTTCTTATGCTGTCAGTCTGGTAAGCAGATTCTTATCTAATCCTGGTCATCAACATTGGAAGCTGTGAAATGGATATTTAGGTACTTAAATGGTACAACAAATGTTGGGTTAATATTTGGTGAAAGTACATATTTCAAGGCAGTGGTACAAGGTTATGTTGATGCATATTTTGCCAAGGATCTAGATAAGGGTAGATCAGTCACAGGATATATTTTCAAGGTACTTGGAAGTGTGGTTAGTTGGAAATCTACTTTGCAAAAGGTAGTAGCTTTGTCAACTACTGAAAGTGAATATATTGCATTAACTGAAGCTGTCAAAGAGGCAATTTGATTAAAAGGTTTTGTCTCCGAACTTGGTTTTGAAGTTGATAGAGCATTGGTATTGTGTGATAATCAAGGTGCGTTACAATTATCTAAAAATCCAATGTTTCATGAAAGGACAAAACATATAAATGTCAAGTTGCATTTTATCCGGGAAATAATCAGTGCCAAAGAGGTTGAGGTGGAACATGTAAGTACTGATTGGAATGCATCTGACATGTTGACCAAAGTGGTTTCAAGTGCAAAGTTTGATATGTGTTTGAAGCTACTGGATATTGGTGATTAAAATGATAGTTGTTGTTGATCATAACATAAAGGTGGAGATTGTTGGAGGTGTTATGTGATGGTCAACCAAAGTCAACTGTTAGTTAAACTGTTACAATAAGGTTCTGTCAATATGCAGAAGTTACTTTAAGAGATAAAACAATATTAAGTCAAGTTGTCACATCTTGTGAACTTCAAGGGGGTAAACTATAAAAGTAGAAAAAAGGATTCTGTTACCGACTAGATGGTTCGTTAAAAGCTGTTTCTAGGGTTTTAGTTAGTTCAGTTCTTTGATTCAATTCTCTCTCAATAGTATATCATTTTCATTTATTGTTAGTTCTTTAGATTCTTTTTCTTTTCGTATTCAGGAAGCCCTAATCTTTGATTATCGGTGCTCTTGTATTCTTTCTAATTCAGTGAATAACAATAGAAGTTGTTCGTAATTGTTCTTATCAGTTTTGTTCCAAATCCGCTTAAAATTGATAACAAGTGGTATCAGAGCCTTGTTGCTCTTGATTACAAAGACGGTGTTCTTGATCTGATTGAAGGAATTGAAAGATGGTAAACGCTAAGTTTGATTTGGAGAAATTTGATGGCAAGAATGATTTCAATTTGTGGAGGGTTAAGATGAGGGCATTATTGGTTCATCAAGGCATCTCCGATGCTTTGTTGGGAGAACCGAATATGCCAGACACGTTCACAGGTCGAGAGAAGAAAGATATTTTAGAAAAGGCTCATAGTGCAATTATCTTGAGTCTTGGCGATAGGGTTCTTCGAGAGGTGTCTAAAGAACTCACTGCTGCTGGTGTTTGGGCAAAACTGGAGTCTTTGTACATGACAGTCTCTTGAAAATTGTATATATCTCAAGAAACGGTTATATACTTTTCAAATGTCATCTTGTAAGTCCTTAGAAGATCATACGGATGAATTTAATAAGTTGGTTTTGGATTTAGAGAATATAGAGGTTGAGTTAGAAGAAGAGGATCAGGCTATTATCTTCTTGACTTCTCTACCAACATCTTATGAACATTTTGTTGATACGTTGATGTATGGTAGAGAAACTTTGTCAATGGAAGAAGTCTTGGCCACCTTGAATTCAAAGGAATTAAAAAAGAGAGGTGAAGTTAGAGATGATGGTGGTGATGGGCTATTTGTCAAAGGAAGGCCCGAACATAGATCTGTAAAAACAAAGAATCATTCAAGGTCAAAATCTAAGTTCAAGAAAAGATGCTATATTTGTAACTCAGATCAACACTTCATGAAAATGTGTCCAGAAAGAAAGAAGAAAAAGGATAAGGGAAGTACATCAAAAGGTAATAATAATAATTATGGTGATGATTTTCTAGATGGGTATGAGACTGGTGGTAATGCATATATGGTAGTGTCAAACTCAGAATCTTATTCTGAATGGATTATGGATTCTGGGTGCTCCTATCATATGACTCCTAACAAAGATCATTTCAAAGATATAGAGATGAAAGATTTTGGTGTGGTGCAGTTAGGTGATAATAGGCCATGCAAAATTTTGGGGGGTAGGAACTGTGTTTCTCAAATTAGAAAATGGAACTAAGTTTGATCTAAAGAAAGTAAGGTACATTCCTGATCTTAAAAGAAATTTAGTGTCATTAGGTACTTTTGAAAGTGAAAGGTATACTGTTAATCTGAGAAATGGTAAAGCTACGGTGATAAATGGATCTTTAGTGTTGTTATCTGGTTCAAGAAGAGGAAACAACATTTATGTTTTAGATGGAGATGTAGTGCAGGGTTCTGTTTCTGTAGTTGAGGGTAAAACTGAAAAGATAACTGAATTATGGCATAATAGGTTGGGCCATATAAGTAACCAATGTTTGGCTGAATTGAAGAAACAGAAGGTCATAGATAATTTGGGTAGTTGTGATCTAAAACAATGTGAACATTGTGTTCTTGGGAAGGCAAGAAGGGTTAGTTTCACAAAAGACATTCATAGTACTAAGGGCATTTTAGACTATGTACATGCTGATCTATGGGGCCTGCAAGTATGCATCTTTAGGTGGAGCCAGATATTTCTTAAGTATAATTGATGATTACTCAAGAAGGGTATGGTTGTATGTACTTAAGAGTAAGGATCAAGCTTTTGAGAAGTTTAAAGAATGGAAACTACTTGTAGAAAATCAGTGTGAAAGAAAGATTAAGAAGCTTAAAACTGATAATGGCTTGGAATTTTGTAGTGGGTGGTTTAACAAATTCTGCAAAGATTAAGGTATAGCAAGACACCTTACAGTTCCTGGTACCCCACAACAAAATGGGATTGTAGCAAGACCCGTTTATTTTTTTTACTATGAAATTTGTTTTTTAATTATAAATTATATTTATGAAATTTAATAATATACTTATGGTTTGATGAAACCCAAGACCCGTTTATTTTTTTACTATCAAATTGGTTTTTTAATTTAAATAATATATATCTTTTTTAAAATAAATAAGATATTATTTTTTATTATATCCTATTTTATAGGATTTTTACATAAATAATTTGGTGAGAATAATTTTTAATTTAATGAGATGTTATAACCCGTTTAAGAAATATATGGGTTTGGTAAGACCCATACCCATGAATTCGGGTCAAATGCATGAGAAGCCTTCATTTAAAAATCAAGCAAATCTGGTGACTCCAAAAAAAAGGGGAGCGACTACATCGCGACACGTAAGATTTTTATGTCTTCGTTTACGGGGGTTGTTTTATATTGTTTGTTCCAATATTTATTTGTTTTTTGAATTTATATTTTTCTTATTGTATCAAAGTTAATAATATACTTATTGTTTGGTGATAAATTGTTTCACAAATAAATGAGATGTTAATAACCCGGTTTAAAAACTATATGGTTCTGATGAGACCCAAGACCTGCTTATTTTTTTACTATGAAATTGATTTTTTAATTATAAATAATATTTATGAAAGTTAATAATATACTTATGGTTTGATGAGACCTAAGACCCGTTTATTTTTTTTACCAATAAAATTGGTTTTTTTAATATATATATATATATATATATATATATATATATATATATATATTTTAAAATAATTAAGATATTAATTTTTAGTATATCCTATTTTATAGGATTTTTACATCAATAATTTGGTGAGAATAATTTTTTTTAATGAGATGTTATAACCCGTTTAAGGAATATCTGGGTTTGGTAAGATCCATACCCATGAATTCGGGTCAAATGCATGAGTAGCCTCCATTTAAAAATCAAGTAAATCTGGTGACTCCAAAAAAAAGGGGAGCGACCACATCGCGACACCTAGAATTTTTGGATCTTCGTTTATATATATATTATAGATTATGCATCAAATTATACTTAAATACATGTTATATTGTTTCAAAATTTTCAAGAAATTTCTATAAAACTCTTGGTAGATAATTCTTATTGATTTAAGAAGAGATTATCTATATAATTTTAAATTTAAATAATGTTTTAAAAAAAAAGAAAAAAACATTTTTTTAAAGTGTTTTAATACTTTAGAGTATTCTGTTTAATCAATAAAAGAGATTAAACAACATCAACTTGATCAACAAGTCGGTTCTTTTCTAATGTGACAATAATCTAATACATCCGAACCTCACAAAATATATTCAAAAGTTTTTTTTTCGGGCTGGGGACATATAATAAGATAAAAATATACAAATCGTTTTATCTTTTTATAAAGAGATTATATCATTATTTCTTTAAATATATTTTATTATGATAATAAATATTATTATTATTATTATCATAAAGAATAATAAATACAAAAAGAGAGGGGAAAAAAACCTTTACAAAAAATAATCAATATTACTCTTATGATCAAAATTACAAAAAATATTAAAGGATAGTAATATATGAAATAAAATTATTAAATAAATTAAAAGCCAGGGGAGGGGTATATGTGACAAGTACACAAATGGGTACGTTTAATCGAACCCATCATAAAATATATATTATGTTGTTTTAAAGTTGTCAATGAAACTCTAGGTAGATTAATCTTAGCTTAATTTAAGAAACGATTATCTTTTAATTTAAAATTTTATTAATATTTTATGTTATTTGGTTTTAAATAAAGAGAGGATTCTTCTTCTATTTCAAATACGAGTTTCCTATCAGTCTATATATTATATTCATAACAGACTCATTCATCTACTACCCAAACCATTCATCAATTCTTCTGCGTTTTGTGAATTAGTTGCCATGCCACCACACAATGTCTGGCTATGTCTGTGATGATTTGTTGGTTCAAATCTTCGAAAGGCTCCCACCCAAATCCATCATCCGGTTTCGATCACTCTCCAAATACTGGCGATCTCGTCTTCTTAGCCCCGAATTCCTCCACCTTCACCGCCTTCGATCTTCTAAAAACCCTCCAAAAGTCATCATCAGACACATCATTGGTGGTGAAATACACGACAGAGACATCTATACGTTACACTCGCAGGACAAGTTGCCGTTAAACCCATATTCTAGGTTTGTCGGCATACCCGGAGTTGAATTCCCCTATTATCTATATCCGTTGAGGAGTTCGGTTATTGGTTCTTGTAATGGAATTCTGTGTGTGCACAATAATACAAGTATAACTCTATGGAACTTGTTAGTCAGGCGCAAACTAATCGTCCCACTTCATTCCCCTTTGAAATCAAGTACCTATGGTAGTAGTTTAGCATTAGGATTTGGTTTTGACTCGATCACTGATGACTACAACATTGTGGCTGTATCTTACAATAGTGGTGCGTTTATTTACTCCTTGAAAACAGACTCGTGGAGTGTGATCCCTTCCCCGTCTGTTCGGGTTTCTTATTCTTCTATAACGTCGAAGGCATGCTTTTTCAATGGAATATTGCATTGGGTGGGCAAAGGTAATTCAACAGCACACGAGAGCTGGACTAATCTTATATTGACATTCAATTTGAGCAGTCGTGTTTTTCTTTACATTTGGTTGCCTGAATGTCGGGTAATAGAACAGGTAACCACCATAAATGGTTGTCTAGTAGTGGCTTCTTCGGTTTATGACCAGTCTATGAAAAAAAGTTATAGTTGGATTCATGTGATGAAAGCGAATGGTAACATTGAATCTTGGTCTGCACCTTTTAAAATGAAAAGAAAGCCATTTGATGAGATCAAAGTTTTCCAACCCATCAATAATAGTGATATACTGGCATACTACGGTGAAGGGTCAAACGTTTATAACATTCAAACAGGGTTTAGAAAATCTTTGGAATTTGGACCTGGTTGTTGCAAAGTTGAGATGGAAACGTATGTTGAAAGCCTCGAACTGGCTGACAACAAACGGGCAACAAAATGTGGGAAAACAGTCTACTCTTGGAAAAAATAAGTTCATCGCGAATGCATGGTTTTACTATTTTTCTAGTTTTTTGAAAGTCCTGTATGTTTTAATATAGGAGGTTGAACTAAATTTTACACTATTTATTATGGTTGCTAAGTGAAGAAGCTGAAATAAACAAGAATTAAACTCTATTGCTACAAAGAAAGATTTAGGACATCAGAACTATACATGGCTTCAAAAATCTGTTAAATTTCTGAGAAATAAATAAAAATAAAGCTATCTCAACTCATACACTTGCAGATACTTGGGTCTCAGTTTTGGTTCCGGTTGACTTCTCTTTCTTCTTTGGTGCTTCTTTTTGTATAGCAACTTTGTTTGGAACCAACACCATTGTCATGTTCCTGTCTTTATAATTTTGCTCTCCTCAACGGCCAACTGTAAAATCACATAAAACAGAAAGAATGTTGACCAGTTAGACTAAATAAAAAAAAGGATGTTAGTATGCGATCGTATAAGCCTATACGACCCGCATAAACATTGTGTGTCCGACATTTGTACGAGAATTCAAGCTCGAAGCTTTTTGCAGTCAATACTGGTCATATAGGCCTATACCAGTCGTATATGTCTATCTCATATAGGCCTATACAAAGCGTACATGCACAACTTTTTTATTTGAATATTGTTTAAAATAAAAAATTTATAAGATACCATTTGTAATTAATTAAACTTAAACAAAAAAATCGCAAAATTTAGGGGGGGGGGGGGATTGTGCCTAAACAACTCATACATATCTTAATCCTAATTTGTGTCAAATATAATTGTCATAAATATATTTTAATGGGGTCCCTGGCCATCAACGGAGAAACAAAAAAGTACCTTTGATATCTCCGACTAGTTCACATGCATGTGTTTGGTACATATAGTCATGATGCCACAGAGGGTAAATAGAGAGGAAAAGGAGATAGTTATGCTAATGATGTGATATAAAGCTACTGATTCTCAAAAGCCATTTTTGCTAAGGCAAGTTAAGAAAACACAAACGTGACACACTCTATACCGGATGTATGGTCATACTAGTCATGGCAAGCAAAAGACGATCTTACGGGATTCTAACACATCAACGCCCTTAATTAGTATGATGTATTATACCGGCATAAAGGTGGTGGTTATTGACAAAGTCAAACAGCTCGTATGACCATTTTAGTTTGGCATACAACTCGTAACGTGACGTCACATTGTATACATAAGTAGCACATGCCTTTTAGATCATTGGTGTAGTTATAAAGCCCTATCCCTGTGCGTTATCTGCAACGTGACGCCCAGTCAGAGTTATGGCTTTTTACAAAAACATGGTGTAGTCATAACTCTCCACCCCCAGGCGTTATGCGCCACGTGGCGCTTAGTGACTACTAATTTTTTTTTGTTTTTTTAAATAATAATTCATTTACGGTGAATAAAATAATAAATACTTAACCAACGTGGTAGGCTTGTACAATTAATAGAAGGACGATAGATATAAGCAAAACCTATAACCGAGTATAATCCATAACCTCAAACATATGAAGGTTTCAATCATATCAACAACCAAAATAATAAAATACAAAAATGACAATCACTTTCCTTCTAACAACACCAAAACCCTAGCTCTACCTCACCTCCACATCTCCTCCGATTATGGCGGATCTTAGCCAAATCACCTCCACATCACCTCAACACGTATGACGGCGGCGGATCTGGATCTTGTACGACGGATCAGGCATGTAATCGACTGTACGATGACGGAGGATCTAGATCTTTTTCGACGGATCCGGCATGTAATCGACTGTGCGACGGGCGGATCTGGATCTTGTTCAATACCCATCAGTTGTTCAGCAAAATTAACGGTCAAATATGCTTGAAATTCGTGCCATTCAAGCGTTTTGTATAAACCGTTGGGAAAAAAATACCCAAAATGCCGGAGGGGGCGGTGTGCCCCGGCGTTTTGGCCCAAAACATTGCGCAAAAAGCTCCATTACGGATGGTCTTATTTCATTGATACATAAACGTTTGTCATATACAAAACTAGCTTTTATCCTCCGTATTACGGTGGTTTGTTTTACATTATACGTTTTTAATATTTATATATTTTTTTAGATTTTAAATTTATTTATTGTAAGGAGGTTAATAATATATTTAGGGTTTGATGATGAAAGTGTTTCACAAATTAATTTGATGTTATTATCCGGTTTAAAAGATGTTATAAAACTTTCATATCAAATATCTGGTGTGATTAACTTTTAATTTAATTAGATGTTATAACTCGTTTAAGGGCTATCTGGGTTGGGTGAGACTCATGGCTGTGAATTTGGTTCAAATGCTTGAGAAACCTTTATTTACAAATAAATAAATAAATAAAACAATCTGATGGTTTAAGATAATGTGGGTAGCAACCATAAGACTTTTAAATGTTTTGTTTATATATATTTAAGATGTTTTCTGTCATTAAGTTTGGCAAAGGACGTCCATTGAAAAACCGTGCAAACATAAATGACGTCTTTTGCCATTTTGTCTATATATATTTAAGATGTGAGTTAAATCCAGGAGAATAAAATGGCGGTGCATAGCAGTGTTTTAAAAATCGGTTCAAGCCGGCCGGTTAACCGGATTTCACATAACAAGCCGGTATTTTGAGTCCGGTATTTTTGGCCGGTTTGTTAGAACATCGTACCGCCGGTTTTTTCAAAAGTATTGGTTTTTACCAGCGAACCGGTTTTAATTCCGAAATATTTCTGATATTTGCGACCCATATTTTTTCGAAATTACTTTTAACCTAACATTTAACATTTAAACGTGTAAACTTTAGGATTATTTTTTTAAATTGAGTGCGTTTGTATTATTTTTATAATGAATTAACTTTTGGATTATTTTTTGTTATGTAATCATTTACTTTTAGGTTATTTTTTTTTACTGAAGTTGCATTTTAAAAAAATTATAAGATAAACTATTCAGCCGGTTGAACCTCCTAGAATAACCCGATTAAATCGTTTGTACCATTTTTTAGCTAAATCCGATACAAGTAAAATACCGATTTTTAAAACATTGGTGCATAGCATGAATAAAATTATTGAAAATAGTTGGAATTAATACTTCAACAACTAATGTTTATCATACTTTTATATTTATGCGTCATAAAATACTTCAATATATATTATGTTGTTTTAAAGTTGTCAATAAAACTCATTCATAATAAATCTTCTTAGCTTAATTTAAGAAACGATTATCTTTTCAATTTAGAATTTTATTAATATTTTATGTTATTTGGTTTTAAATAAAGAGAGGATTCTTCTTCTATTTCAAATAAGAGTTTCCTATCAGTCTATATATTATATTCATAACAGACTCATTCATCTACAACCCAAACCATTCATTAATTCTGCGTTTTGTGAATTAGTTGCCAGCACACAATGTATGTCTCTGTCTGTGATGATTTGTTTGTTCAAATCTTCGAAAGGCTCCCACCCAAATCCATCATTCGGTTTCGATCACTCTCCAAATACTGGCGATCTCGTCTTCTTAGCCCCGAATTCCTCCACCTTCACCGCCTTCGATCTTTTAAAAACCCTCCAAAAGTCATCATCAGACACATCATTGGTGGTGAAAAACACGATAGAGACATATATACACTACACTCGCGGGACCAGTTGCCGTTAGACCCAGATTCTGGGTTTGTCGGCATACCCGGAGTTGAATTCCCCTATTATATATATTCGTTGAGGAGTTCGGTTATTGGTTCTTGTAATGGAATTATATGCCTGCACAATAATACAAGTATAACTCTATGGAACTTTTCGTTCAGGCGCAAACTAATCGTCCCACGTCATCCTCCTTTGAAATTAGATAGTGTTAATTTAAAATTAGGATTTGGTTTTGACCCCATCGCCAATGATTACAACATTGTGGCCATAACTTACAATAACAATGCATTTATGTACTCCTTGAAAACAGACTCGTGGAGTGCGATCCCTCCACCCTCTGCTCGGATTTCTAATACTTATAATGTAAAGACGGTGGTGAGTGCATGCTTTTTCAATGGAATATTGCATTGGGCGGGTAAAGGTAATATAACAGCATGCGAGGGCTGGACTAACTTTATATTGACATTCAATTTGAGCAGTCATGTTTTTGGTTACATTTGGTTGCCTGAATATCGGGTAATAGAACAGGTAACCGCCATAAATGGTTGTCTAGCAGTGGTTTATTCGGCTTATGACCCGTTTATGAAAAAAAGTTATAGTTGGATTCAGGTGATGAAAGAGTATGGTAACATTGAATCTTGGTCTATAGTTTTTAAACTGGAAAAGATTTATAGGATGACAGTTTTCCAACCCATGATTAATGGTGATATACTGGCAACCCACGGTTTATGGTCAAGAGTTTATAATACTCGAACAAAGTTCACAAAATCTTTGGAATTTGGACCTGGTTGTTGCAAAGTTGAGATGCAAACATATGTTGAAAGCCTCGAACTGGCTGACAACAAACGGGCAACAAATTGTGGGAAAACAGTCTACTCTTGGAAAAAATAAGTTCATCGTGAATGTATGGTTTTACTATTTTTCTAGTTTTTTGAAAGTCCTGTTTTTATATAAGATGTTGAACTAAATTTTACACTATTTATTATGGTTGCTAAGTGAAGAAGCTGCAATAAACAAGAATTAAACTATTGTTACAAAGAAAGATTTAGGACATTAGAACTATACATGGCTTCAAAAATCTGTTCAAATTCTGATAAATAAATAAAAATAAAGCTACCTCAGCTCATACACTTACAGATACTTGGGTCTCGGTTTCGGTTCCGGTTGACTTCTCTTTCTTCTTTGGTGCTTCTTTTTGTATAGCAGCTTTGTTTGGAACCAACACCATTGTCATGTTCCTGTCTTTATAGTTTTTGCTCTCCTCAACGGCCAACTGTAAAATCACAGAAAACAGAAAGAATGTTGACCTTGTCAGACACATGGAATTAAAAAAAAAGGATGTTAGTATACGAATCGAATAAGCCTATACGACCCATATAGACATTGTGTGTTCGACATTTGTACGAAAGTTCAAGCTCGACGCTTTTTGCAGTCAATACTGGTCATATAGGCCTATACGAGTCGTACAGGTCTGTCTCGTATAGGCCTATACGAAGCGTATAGGCACTACTTTTTTATTTGAATTTTTTTTAAAAATAAAAATCTATAAGATACCATTTGTAATTAATTAAACTTTTAATAAAAAAAATCGCAAAATTTAATTTGAAAAAAGGGAATTGTGCCTAAACAACTCATACATATCTTATATAAGTCGTATAGACCTATACTGCTCGTATGGGACTATACAAGGCACACAAACTAACGATCTCTGAAAAAAGTTGTCCCTATACGACCCGTATAAACCTATATCTACCATGGTGTCCAAATATCCTGTGCCAAAATAAAAATAGTAGAAACTGGAAAGCATATGACCTACCTCGCCTACGTCACCACGGAAACGTTGCATAAGCTCAATAGCATTGTTTTTGAACTCGTTTTCACGTCCCTTCAAGCTTACTATTAGTTTAACCTGAAAGATAACCAAAAAGGGCATATTAAAAGCAATCAAATAATGATTATATACAACGGTTTATAACTTATAAGTACCTTGTCACCATCTTTTAGAAACCTCTGAGCAGCTTTCAAACGCACGGTGTAATCATGCACGTCGATGTTGTAACTGCCAGTAAATGTCATTGGATTGTAATTGTTAAATGAGTAAATATATAAAACGTCAACTAAAGTTTCTTACCCCATTTTAAGCTCCTTTTGAACCATACGATGAGCTGGCATCAAATTTCATACTTTGGTCAGTATACTTCTTACTATAAGGTTGATCAAAAGAACTGAAAATTTTTCTAAACAAAGAAATAAGAGGCATTCACCAGCATTTTTCTTCTGCTGATCTTTTTTCTTCTTTTGTTGCTCATATTTATATTTTCTGTGAAATTTGAAGAACTTATAGTCAAAACCATTAAAAAAAATTAAAAACTTTATATGACAAATATTAGGGGTGTGCATGAAACAGAAAATTCAATCCGAAACCATAAAAAACAAACCAAAACAAAAACCGACGGCTCAGTTTTGGTTTTGCATGTAATAAGAGCCGGAAAAAAAGCGAAGCGAAATTCTATATTAATGTACAACTTTTTTAAAATTATGTAACTCAAATATTTTGGCCAAAATGTAAATTACCAATTAGTTATTGATTAACATAATAATTTAGGCATAAATTCATTATTTTAGGCCAAATATTTTTTCTCGGCCCACAATTTCAACTCAAATGGCAAAACCAAAAGGTGTTCAAAAACCAAAGTTTCGGTTTTAACCCAAAACTGACCCAAACCGAACCGTGCACACCTTGAAATAACCAAGAATTACACGACATCATTCCATTTAACAAAGAAACTTTAAAGGAGATGTAACTTACTTGTAGTCCATCAACTTGACAACAGGAGGATCTGCGTCGGGAGAGACTATAAACTACAAAGATAAATAACATAATATAATATATGTTACTATATGTCAGGATTGAACAGCTGAAAACCATATCCTCAAGCAAAAAAGATGAAGCAACTACAAGAGTCAAAAACTGAATGTATGGGATTAATAACAAATTCAAATGCAACCGGTACATACCAGATCAAGCACGGCATCTTCAGCCATCTGAATGGCAGCACTTTTGGATACCACACCAACCTAATAAAACAATCGAATCAGATTCGACATAGATAGAAAGAACACAGATGTAAGAAGAAGATGATGCAGAACACTCACCATGTTTTGTTCTTCATCAATAAGCCTCACAGTACTTGACCTATTTTGAACAATCAAAATGTACCAAAACAGCGCAAATATTAAATTATATACCGTGTTGTAAAACTCTCTACAAGCTAGTCAGGCCGTAGGGTACTGACTAGGCGACTAATGATTAATCAGGACTAATCGGATAATTTTGAAACTTACACAGATATATTTCTACATACGTTTTTTTAAAGATTTTGCAAATAAACACATGTCGAAGGTGTTTAAACAAAAAAAAGCCATAAAAATATTATGTAAAATTAGTATCTTATATGTAAAAATGAACTTTTAATTAATAATTTTATACATGTAAAAGACATAAAACACATGGTTCTCATTCCCTGATTTTTTATGACTTTTATATTTAACTTTTAATAATTCACCCCTATACACACACACCAATCTTTTCAAAATTTTTATATATCTTTCAAACTAATTAACCGGATTGAATCAACAAGCACAAATTTTCAAATACTTCAAAAAAGCTTACCAATTTTGACCGATTTCAACCAACGTTGACCAAAATTTGACTGATTATTATAAATTACATCACAATTCCTAACTCCTAAATCATCTGTTACCTAAAAAATACTTCTAATATGTGTTTATATGCAAAAACCAAAAATAAAAACATATATATTATGTAAAAAAGAGTTTTCTACATGTAAAAAAGAGCTTTAATATTTCTTTACAAATAAAAACATGGTTGTCGGCGAACCGGCTCCCAGTTTTTTGTGATTCCCTTTAAAGTCACCCCTATATCTACACAAACACACACACACACCAATTTTTTCAACATTTCATATATAATTTTTTTAACTTATTAACCGAATAATTTTTCGAATTCTTCAATCAAATTTTACTAATTTTGACCGATTTCAACCGAAGTTGACCAAAATTTGACCGGTTATTATAAATTACATCGCATTTTCTAATTCCTAAACCATCTGTGACCTAAAAAGACTTCTATACGTGTAAAAATGAGTTTTTTACATGTAAAAATGAACTTTTAATAATTTTACAAATACTTCCAAAAAGTATACCAATTTAGCCCGATTCGACCACCGTTGACGAAAATTTGACCGATCACATTTCCTAATTCCTAAACCATCAGTAACCTAGAAATCACATCCTCTAATCACTTCACAAATAAACTACAATAACCCCCAATTAAGGCACCTCTACTAAAACTAGGGTTCCATTTTCATAATCAACAACAATTAAAATGTATTAAATTTGATAAAACTGAACACGTACTTGACACGTGAGACATCTAGTGCTGGATCGTCATCGGAGTTCTGATTCTGCCGTCTATTATCACCCTGCCGTGAATAGCCTCCGCCGCCGCCGTAACGGCAGGTGATGCGGCAGGTGTTGAAGGTGAAAGTGGTCGGAAAGTGAAGGTAGGGTTTTGATTGGAGGTGTGAGAGAGTGATTGGTGGTTTGAATGGTGGAATTGAGCAGCTGCTGGTAGTTGCAGTAGTAATCCCAGCCATTGATATTGTTTCTGCTAGTGATTGTAAGAAGCTATTGTTATTATTATTATTATTATTATTATCTTATCATATATCACATCTCTATTTGAGAAGATGGTTTGGTTATACAATAAAGGTCCGGGGTTTGGTGATGGTTACAAGTATGGACCCTCGTTCGCGGCGGTGGTTTATTTACGTTTGCTTGATTAATAAATGAACGAACATTAACAAGAAATTTCTAAGGTGTCTGGGATTGCTTATTTTAGCAAGAGGCAATTTCATATAATTGTAACAAGTTTTACAACGGTTTCAATTATGACACTCAAGTTTAAAAACTGTTTTACTTAAGCCACTCAGCTTTTAATATTTTATTAAATTAAAATTTTTAACATGTTTTTTTATTAGAATTATTTTTATCTTTTTTTGATGTTAACGTTGAACGGTGATATGACTTTTATTTTTATTTTTAAGTAATAATGATAATGAATCTTTAGGCAATGGAATGTGAATCAAATTGGAATGGAATGATATTAAATATTAAATGCAAGACCGTTCATATTTGAACTTATCTATCTATAATAATAATATATATAAATGAAAACTCAAAAATCTTAGGTGTCGCAATGTGGTTGCTCATTCCGTTTTTTGAGTCACCAGATTTGCTTGATTTTTAAATGGATGTTTCTTATGCATTTGACCCGAATTCACGGGTATGGATCTTATCAAATCCATATATTTTTTAAACGGGTTATAACATCTCATTAAATTAAAAACTACATCTCACCAAATATTTGATATAATAATCCTATAAAGTATGGATATACTAAAAATTAATATATGATTTATTTAAAAAAAGATATATACTATTTATAATTAAAAAACCAAATTGTAGTAAAAAAAATAAACGAGTCTTTAGTCTCATCAAACTCATATAGCTTTTAAACCGGGTTATAACATCTCATTTATTTGTGAAACAATTTATCATCAAACCATAAGTATATTATTAACTTTTATACAATAAAAAATATAATAATTCAAGAAATAAATAAATATTAGAAACAAATAATATAAAATAACTCCCGTAATACGAGGATAAAAACTAGTTAATTTATATTTAAAGATATTAATTCTTTTGTTGGTGAGTGGTGGTGGTCGTTTCTTTTGTGTATGATTTCAGTTGGTTCTAGAAATCTGATTTTCGCTTGAATGAGGCATCTTGTTGTCCCTTTCTATTCTACTAGGAATCTAGTTAGTGTCACGTATAACACAATGGTGAAAAATATAGAGCGGGGCTTTATAATTTGGAAGATGTGATAGTCTAAACACAAGAAAATTATTGTTCCAAAAATAAAAATTAATAGTAATAATAGTAGTAATGATGAATTTAGGGGTGTTCTTCCGCTTGCAACTTAAATAGGCAAATGATAATCCAACATAATTTAAACACATAATTCTTAGAATTAAAGCAACATTATAATCTTCATCTGCATAATCGATCGAACAACACTTGTAAAGTCGAATTAACTTGAAACCAATCAGTAGAATAAATAAGCAATTATAACTTAGAAGTAGAATAGCTAGAGAACGTGAAATAGGTAGAATGTCAATCGAAGAGTGATAAATACTAAACGATTGAGCGTGCCACACTAATAATATAAGGGTATAAAGCACATAAAAAAAATTTGGGTATACCCAAAACCACTAAAGGAGTAACCAGTAACCGAATTGGAACGGTTCAGTTTGGTGATTCTGGGTTCCGTTTCATGGATACAAGTAGCTTCGGGTTCGAACTAACAATTTATTTGGTCATGATGCAATTTTTATGTTTATCTTATTTCTTACTTTGTCTATCATTCTTGGCTTTGATCTTACAATACTGAATTCTCTGATACCGGTTGACGTAGTTTTTCTTAGCAATCATGTTAGATCAAGAATTCAATATTGAAAGATCAAAATCAAGAAATTCTTTAATAATAAAAAATAATAATAATAATAATCAACCAAGTTCTCCGTTCACAAAACAAACAATATAAACTAGCCTAAATCCTAGAAAATAATCAACTGCTTGAAAAGATAAACACAATCAACAAAGTCAAATCAAAAGATAAACCAAAGTTTAAATCATCATCATCTTATATTAAAATATGACATTTAAAAGACTAGAAAAATAGTAAAACCTAACTCCGAAAGCAGATGAGATTCGCGATGAAATTATTCTTTTTCGGTCCAAGTGAATACAGTTTTTCGATTTCCCACAAGTTGTCGCGCGTTCTTTGTCGACCAATTCAAGGCTTTCAACATATGGATCCATCTCAACTTCGATAGAATTAGGTCCAAATTCCAAACATTTTGTAAACTTTGTTTGAATGTTATAAACTTTTGACCCTTTACCATAGTATGCCAGTATATCACCATTAATGATAGGTTGGAAAACTTTGATCTCATCAAATGGCTCTCTTTTCAGTTCAAAAAGTGCAGACCAAGATTCAATGTTACCATACTCTTTCATCACCCGAATCCAACTCAAAGTTTTTTTCATAAACTGGTCATAACCCGAAGAAACCACTGCTAGACAACCATTTATGGTGGTTACCTGTTTTATTACCCGATATTCAGGCAACTAAATGTAACCAAAAACATGACTGCTCAAATCGAATGTCAATATAAAATAAGGCCACCTCGTGTGTGTTGGTGACCAACCTCTACCCACCCAATGCAATATTCCATTGAAAAAGCATGCCTTCAACTCTACATAAGCAATAAAAAACCGAGTAGACGGGGAAGGGATCTCACTCCACGAGTCTGTTTTCAAGGAGTAAATAATTGCGGCTCTTAAATCGTAAGATACAGACACAATGTTGTAATCATCAGTGATCGAGTCAAAACCAAATCCTAATGCTAACCTAATAAATGTACTTGGTTTCAAAGAAGGATCACATGACACGATTAGTTTGCGCCTGATTGAAAAGTTCCATAGAGTTATACTTTTATTATTGTAGAGGCACAAAATTCCATTACAAGAACCAATAACCGAACCCATCAACGGATGTAGATGATAGGGGAATTCAACTCCAGGTATGTCGCGTAACCTAGAATCAGGGTCTAACGGCAACTGGTCCCGCGAGTGTAATGTATAAATGTCTTTATACTCGTGTTTTTTTCCATCAACAATCACGTGTGTGATGATGACTTTTGGAGGGTTTTTAGAGCTTCGAAGGCGGTGAATGTGGAGGAATTCGGGGCTAAGAAAACGAGAATGCCAGTATTTGGAGAGTGATCGAAACCGGATGATGGATTTGGGTGGAAGCCTTTCGAAGATTTGAACCAACAAATCATCACAGACATTATAGCAGCCAGACATTATTAGTGAATGGTTTGGGTTGTAGACTAATGAGTATGTTATGAATATATATATATATATATATAGAGACTGATCACGTAAATGATTACAACTAGGAAACTTCTATTTGAAATAGAAGAAGAATCCTCTCTTAATTTAAAACCAAATAACATAACTTATTAATAAAATTCTAAATTAAAAAGGTAATCATCTCTTAAAATAATAAGAAGAAAAATCTAGCAATAGTTTCAACAATATCATGCATTTATCACATTCATATTCCATTATTTTAATATATTTTGTATGATGGATTAATTTTGATTACGAAGAAAACAAGATTAAATTAAATGATGATGCGCTATGATATGAGATAAAGAGATAAATGTTCATGCCACTAGATTTGTCAAAACTGATTACTAGAGTCAGGAGTCGTACTTCACAAAATTGGTTAAGGACCTAAGTCAAAATGATTTTAACATGGATATTGGTAACTATAAGTTATATTGATAATTAATTAGTGCTTATATTAAATTTATGTTTAAGAATTAATAATTTCTAATTTGTTTTTTCTTATGGGCCGGTTTTAAAAGTTTAACGGGTGACTGCAAAGTTTTATGTGAGGTGATTTGGAATTTTGCGTCTCTATAATACTAATAAAAATAAAGGTGGGCGGCTACGGACTACCTCCTCCTTCTTAACTGGGTACGCCGCTGGTCTTCACAATCCCATGCATGAACTTAGGGTCTGTTAGAATGAGACAATTTATACATCAAATATGGAACTTGCTTTTAAGAATTGATGTACACAATCAACAGACAAAGAAAATGCATACGGTTAAAAAAGGTCGATAATCCGACTCATATAGATCTATATGGGTATCATTCGAACAACTTTTGTCGAAGATCATCAGTGTGTGTGTGTAAGTTAGTGTTGTGTGTTTTTGTGCTTCGTATAGGGCCTATACGAGCAATATAGGTCTATACAATTCATATAACCCTTATAAGAGTCGTATAGGCATAATTTTTTTTTGTGTTTTTCTAATAGAAGTTTAATTAATTAAAAGCAAGATCTTATAAAAAGACAAACAAAAAAATATGTTGTACACATACACTTTGTATATGCTATACTATCCATATAGACTGGCCTATACAAGATAGACATATACGACTCGTATAAGCTTATATGATTGACCGGTATAGACTTTAAAAAGCTTTTGAGTCTGAACATTTCATACATATGTCAAACACTATTTCATGTGTCTTACCAAGTCAATATTCTTTCTGTTTTTTTGTTATTTTACAATTAACCGTTAAACTTAAAGAGACAGGAACATTTACATTAGTGTTGGTTCCAAACAAAGCAGAAAAGCAGCTATACAACCTATACTATACTTGTTGGTATCCTATAGAAACATCCAAACGATTTACAATGAGGTGACAGGTAAGCGGGCAACAAGCTGCGCCGCAACCCCCTTATGGATAGCAAACCCAATCCTACTAAAAATAAAGTTTCAGTTCTTATGGGCCGATACGTTACTATGCACAACTTACTGAACCCTGTTCAAAAGGTCCACGACATCCGGATCTAAGAAACCAAAAGTGTCCGTGTACCAGAACCGAGCCCCAAGTATCTGCAAGATTTTTGAAACCGTGTATAGTTCTAATTTCCTAAATCGTGTATGAGCTGAGGTAGCTTTATTTTTATTTATATCTCAGAATTTTAAAAGATTTTTGAAAACCGTGTATAGTTCTAATTTCCTAAATCGTTCTTTGTAACAATAGAGTTTAATTCTTGTTTATTTCAGCTTCTTCACTTATAAGCAACCATGATTAACAGTGCAAAAAATTTAGTTAAACATCTTATATCAAAACAAGACTTTCAAAAAACTAGAAAAATAGTAAAATCATTCACAATGAACTTATTTCTTCCAAGAGTATAAGGTTTTCCCACAATTTATTGCCCGTTTTTTGTCAACCAGTTCGAGGCTTTCAACATATGTGTCCATCTCAACTCTGTAGCAACCAGGTCCAAATCTGAAAAACTTTGTAAGCTTTGTTTGAGTGTTAAAAACTTTTGAACCTTTGGCACGGAAGTATGCCAATATATCACCATTAATGATGGGTTGGAAAACTGTCATCCGTTTATATGAAACTCTTTTCACTTTAGAAAGTGGAGACAAAGATTCAATATTACCATACTCTTTCATCACCCGAATCCAGCTATAATCATCTTTCGAAAAGTTATTATATTCCGGATGAACCACTGCTAGACAACCATTTATGGTGGTTACCTGCTCGACGTTCCAAGATTTAGGCAACAAAATGTAGCCAAATACTCGACTGCTCAAATTGAATGTCAATATAAAACAACTAGTGCCTATGGTTGAAGTACCACAAACCACCCAATGCAATATTCCATTGAAAAAACATGCCTTCGGCTTTACACGAGTATAAGAAAGCCGAGTAGACGGGGAGGGGATTGCACTCCACGAGTCTGTTTTCAAGGAGTATATAAGTGTACGGTTTTCTTGTAATGTGTATCCTTTGTAACATATAGCCACAATGTTGTAATCATCAATGATCGGGTCAAAACCAAATCCTAATCTAACTCTGTATAGGTACCTGAATTCAAAGGAGGATGACGTGGCACGATTAGTTTGCGTCTGATTGAAAAGTTCCATAGACTTATAATTCCCTTACCATGATCATACAGACACAGAATTCCGTTATAAGAACCAATAACTGAATCCATATGTTGGCTATAGGGGAACTCAACTCTGAGCATGCCAACGAACCCAGATTCTAGATCTGTTGGCAACCGGTCACCTGAGTGCAATGTATAGATGACTCTATGGTTGTACAATCCAGCAATCCCATGTCTGGCGAGTACCTTTGGAGGGTTTTTAGAGCATTGAAGGCGGTGAAGGTGGAGGAATTCGGGGCTAAGAAGACGAGATCGCCGGTATTTGGAGAGTGATCGAAACCGGATGATGGATTTGGGTGGTAGTCTTACAAAGATTTGAACCAACAAATCATCTAAAGACATAGGCAGACATTATTATGTTTTCACAAAACACAAACAAACAAATCAAGCGGATCGGATGAATGGGACGTAGGTTGTAAAGATTGAGTTGTTACATAGATAGGAAACTCTTAATTTAAAACCACATAACACAAAATACTAAAAAAAAAACACAATATATAATTGATAATCGTTTCCTAAATTTATAAGAAAAAATATCTACCGAGAGTTTTATGGAAGGTGAAAAGTAGGAAATCGATACTATATAATAAATAAAGCTTTCTAATGTCACTTGTAATCACCAAAATATTCCTTATAAATTTTTCTCTCCTCTCTCTCATATTAAATACATTTCTCTTTCTTATTAATAATTTGTATTTCATTTTTTTCTTTTTAAAATTTCATTTTCTCTTTTTAATAATTTTTTTCTTATTTAAAAAACTAAATACCGGCAAATATGTTATTTTGTTTTATATAAATATATTGTATTAGTTATTAATATAAGTAATATGATTGCAAAAATTAAGGTTTTAAATCTATTATAATAGTTAATATTAAGATTTTATAAGAAATAATATTATTGGACGAAAAAGGCAAGAATAATTCATATTTAAAATTTCAATAAACTTTAACTTATTAAATATATATATATATATATATATATATATATGTATATATATATATATATATATGATTGTTTATTAAGTTTAAAAAAATTTTAAAGACCCTTAAAAGACAAATTCACTAATGATGTATTTTTAGTGTATATGTTAATTAAAAGAGCGAGTTTCTTTAACTGGTTAAAGTATCAACCATGGTCCAAGTCAAACAGCTTATGATAAGAATGAGTTTCGGTCCACGGGTTGGTTTAAAAAGTAACCATTTACAACCTCTTTTTTAATTGATTGTTTAATCAACTCGTCATTTATGTTAAGTTCATCATCTTAAATGTTCACAAAAATATAAACACTAGACTACATGTTTTGATTTTTCAGGTGGATAAAACAACTTCTTAGCTTTGGAATACAAATGTTAGACATTAATCAGATGAAAATTTGACTTTTTTTATCTTTCTGTTATTGAATATTTCAAAAATATAGATTTCTTTAGTGAACGAGTTTTACGTGCACCATTATATGAGGTTGTTCAAGAAATTAACAAATGTTTGATATCCGTATTTCCGGAAGATGAAATATATTACCATTCTTTAGGTGGTATATATCAGACATAAAATGATACGTTACAAAAAAGTATTAGTTTCCTTATGTTTTAAATGACCTCAAAATTTAAGTTAGTCAAGTCATAGGTTAGTCATAAAAGTCAATGTTGAAGTGATGTTGCTTAAAATATTAACTAGAAAATTGGTCTATGCAATGAAACTAAACTACATATGAAAATAAAATATGATAAATGTGCTATAGAAGCCGAAATCATACAAAGAATGAAATTTTCACTTTATTTTTGTTTTGCCATGAAGATTAATAAAAAATAAGGTCAATCATTATAGATGGTTGATTTGTTTTTTAGACAATTTATTTTAGCTTGTGGTCAATTATGTGTTGCTTTGTCTAGAGTTAAAAGCAGAAATAGTAAAATTAATAAATTTTGATAAAGAAAGTAAAGCTACATATATTGCGACAAAACAATAGTTAGAGATTTATGATTTTTTTAACAACTTTTATTTCTATATTGTGTATTTTATTCTACCATATAATATATCTTTATATTGTTGAACATATATATTTTTTTTTTGTATTTCACATTGTGTTATTATTTAATTAAATTTATTTATTTTAACCCGTGTGCTACACGGGTAACTAACCTAGTTGCTAATATATACCTTCTTTTTAAAAGTAAATTTTCTTGTGTATTAGGCTATCGTATTTCTCAAATTTGGATAGGTTCGTTGTCTCACTCTGGCAGACTATGTTATCTTAACCCGTCTCACGCTGGTTTCAGAGTTTGGCGTAGGCACTTCCCTGGAAAACCATACCACCGGTTATCACTTGACAGCCGTCGTGCAACCACAAAAGCATAACTCAACAAGCGGTGATCGAACGAAAACCTAGATGAGCTCAGGATTCGAACAGACAACCTTATCAAACTTGAATCTCCACTAAAAACCTTATGTTAAATTTAAAAGTAAGATAAACATGAGTAGTTTTCGGCTTGTAGCATTCCAACTAGAATGCTAATGTTCAGTATTTGTTCATGTTACCATTTTACTGTCCCCCGGCTTTAACTTGCAAATTGTATATAACAAACACTCATGTATATGTTAATTGCATTTTTATGTATACTTTAGAGCACTTAAAAAGTAAAATTTCATCAATATATTCATCACATTTATATTTCATTATCTTGTGCAATATTTATCCTGGTATAATGGAATATACTTTAGAATATTATTATTATTTTTTTAGTTGCGGAGCCATTTCGAGAGATGGCAACGAAGGTAGGAAGAGTTAAAGGGTTAAATAAGACAAGATCATATTCTTATTTTATGACGGATTATTGATTACAAAGAAAACAGGATTACTAATGATGCACATGCCATTAGTTTTGTCACAACTGATTACTTATGGTCAGGCAAAAACAAATCTCTAACACAATCCTATATATTGTATGAATTACATTAAGGATTATGTTGGGATATTGAAACAAGAACAAATACAACTTAATTTTTATCCTCTTCACCTCTTAAAGTAGTTCTTGCTGATAACATGTTTTTGTAAGAAATTACCTACTAGCAAGAATATGAGAAGATAATTAATGAGAGAATAATCGTATATTATCCATTGGTTATATGTAATACGATTAGGGTTGTAATCAAGCTGAGCCAGAGCGAGCTCGAGCTCAAACTTAAACGAGTTGGCTTGAGCTTGGCTTGTTAACCTTATCGAGCTGAAAAACCAAGCTCGAGCTTGTTAATTTTTTTTACAGATATATTGATATATAAACAACAAAAATATAGTTTTGAACAAGTTATGTAAAATTTATAACTACAAAAATTATAACATTATATATATATATATGTGTTTTATTTTTGTAATTGTTTTTGGTTTATAATGTTTTTAAAACTCAAGTAGCATAATATATGTATTATATTTTTACTTTTTTCCCCTTATTTTGATAGGCTATTATTTTCACTACATATTAAAATTTAGTTTTCAATCTATACAAGACGAGCCACTAGCCAGGCCAAGATCAAACCACGAGCCAAGCCGACTCGTTTAAATTCAAGCGTTTTTCAAGCAAGCCACGAACCAGTAAACAATCCTACGTACATACAATGAGATGTCAATGAGTTTTAATAAGAAAGGAAAACTTAAAAAACAAGGTAATCTATATCGATCATTGATGGTTCTGGTAATTAATAAAGACACTAATAATATCTATATATAACACAAACTTACAAAATATACTAATTTTAATAAATATTTTTTAACAAACTATTTATGTAAATAAATTTCTCAAAATATATACTCAACCATCTTTTACTTAGGTAAATAAGTCCCCCCATACATCCACCACACCACCACCACCAAACTATGGATACCGGACCTCCTTCGCCGCCACTATTCGCCTTCGAAACCACCACCAACACCACCATTCCTCACATGTACTATACCACCGGTACCGCAACAAACGACACCGGTTCAAACCATAGCAACCCATTATTAACCATAACAATGATCGTTCTCTTGTCCGTCATCATCGTTTCCGCCTTTATCTGCTTATTCTGTCGAAACAAGGCCCCTAACGACGTCGTTTCCGAACACCGAAACCAACAACACATGCATCATCACATAATATCAATACCCAACAACAATGCACAACAACTCGACTGGCTACCAGTATTCACTTTCTCTTCAATAACCGGAACAAACAAACAACTCGATTGCGCGGTTTGTTTGTCGAAATTTGAAGCTAAAGACAGTCTCAAAAGGCTTCCATGCTTCCATGCATTCCACGTAGAATGCATTGATGCATGGCTTAAATGTAACCAAACATGCCCACTCTGCCGCTCGGGTTTAAGCCTTACCGAACAAGCGGATGATATTATAAACGAAACTGTCCCCAACAACAGCCCGAGCAATAGTTTCCGGGTTGAGATTGGAACTATTAACCCTAGACAAGATTTGTCCGTATCGGACCGGTCGTATTCGTTTGGCTCGGTTGAGTACGTTATGGACGAGAGTTATGATATTCCGGTGGAGTCGACTCACCGGGTATCCTTCTCCGATGACAAGGATGAACCATTGGCAGGTGGGAGTCGTAACTGGTTGCGTGATTACTTGGATCGTGGTTCGGGAAGGTGGGTCAGTACCGAAAGCAGTCGCCGGAGCGAAATTGTGGACGACTGTGAAGCAAATCACGGTGGAATTGGGGTGGAGATAAGTGAGTATTTCCGGTGGGTATCAGGGGTATAATGGTAAGTTTTGTGATAATATGTCGATGGTGTACAAGGTTTAATGCGTAAGGTACAAGTTAGTATAGCACGAGTTTGTTGAGATTTAGGGTTTTATACTTTTGCTTGCATGGAATTGGATGATATCTAGCTTTTTTTTTATATTGCATTTGTTTGGATGTTTGGATTGTTATAACTTATAAACACGTTTAGCTAAATAACTTAGGTTGAGTTGATAGTAAAGATTTACGAGATGACCCGTTTAATCTATATACTTTATAGTTGTAAGAATTATTATGCTAAACTTTAAACTAAATGGGCATTTATTTATTTTGGGTTGAGAGACAATAGATCATGTCCGACTTTAAGGGTCTGTCATGTGGGCGCCTAGTTGGGGCATTTTTTTACGGAGCCACAATTTTTTTAAAAAAATTTCCGACGTTATATATATATAATACCTATATAATCCCACTATTTTATAATACTCACACACATTTTAGACCTACTTTTATTAAAATTGAAAAATGCTCATTACTTTTAATTAATCAACAAAAGTTAAACAAAGAAAACATAAGAAATGAATGAGCTGATTGAATGATAACAAAGTCAACTTCGAACACTGGCAGTCACGGTAACATCTGCATAAAGGGGTTTTTCGAAATTATAGTTATCGGAATCTTATTTTGAATCCACAATACCCCAAGAAAAACTTAATGAGTTGGTAATGATAGCTATCAAAAACGGAATATTAGAGAGGATAACATGCGAAGAGTTGGTTCACGAATTTGTTGCTCTCAAGAATGTTATGTGAGCTTTCACAAATCCTCGATTAGTTATTAATAACTTATTCTTTATGTTATAAACTCATTCTAATACTATCATTCAAAATAAACTTAAAATTATCACCTTGTTGTAATACCGATTACCGACTTTTTGTTTGTAGAGAAGCATGACGATTATTTTGTCTTGCACATATTTATGACAATTATTTATTGATATGTTTTCCTTCTTTATGTAGTGTAGCATCATAATTATTTTGGCTTACATACATGTCATGTCTTCTTTTTAAAACTTTTAACGTTCTTTGACTTTACATTGTGTAAAAAGGAATAATAAAATGGTAACAGATTCGATACCAACTATTTTTTTTTCCGGAGAATGACCAATTTTTATCAAGTAAATTAGTAATTGATACCGACTATATGGTACAAATTTGGTCCAAGGCCAGAGCCTACACAATTTAAAAGTAAGCCAGGTTATCAAATTGTATAATTACATTATTTGTAAGAGACGTCATACCATTAGGTCATGAGTAATATAGTAAACAATTATTTAATCTTTTGTTTGTTTCTATCTGATATTCGTATTTACTAACTAAATTTGTTACTATTATCTTAACCTAAACATTTTTTTCACATTCAAATTACTCTCTTTAGGTTCTTATGTTCAACCTTCGATCATCTAGATAGGGATAACATGTTTAATTCCAATAGGATAAGCATGATGTGTGGAATCTATGGTTGGTTGCTAAGCAAATATGCATATTGTAGACAACTTTTTTTATAATTGGGGGTAATTAGACCACAATGACATTAGATATAGTTTAGGGACTAGTTATGCAATATAGTATTATGTAACCATAATCTAATAGAAACACAATTTTTAATGAATTAACTGGGGACAATGAAATCTTAGTTATGTGAATAATGGCAGCTATCTTCATATAGAGAAAAATGGATCTCACTTCTAAGGAAACGAACTTCAATTTTTAGGTCAATGAACCTCACATTTTTTACATTTATATATGAGATAATTGATTCTCGCAAAATAGTAATACAAGGCGTATGATGAAAGTTCGAGTTTGTCATGTCTTACACTGTCTTTACAATAATAGCTTTACGATATCTAGAGCCACTACAAGCATATAATACACACAATATGGCTTTACTGTGATCTTTGGGTAGAAGAGAGAAATTTATTTTTGATTTTTTGTCAACGTTTTAAATGTAATTGTGGGTTTAAATCTTGTGTATTCAGTTAGCATTATTAAGGCATGTGTGATGTATAGGAAAAAACCCTCAATGAGAAGAAATATCAATCAATCACGTTATATTTTAGTCCCCCACCCCCCTATATAATCCGAGTTATCTTCACAAATGTTTGAACACTTAATTATAGACAACTGAGTTGGCAGGTAATCATCTTCCATTACAATTTCCCTATGCATGAACTAGTTGTATCAATATTCACTACTAGAAAAAACACCTTTAACGACACGCATTGCGTGTCATTAAAGGGTACAGATGACATGCAAATTCGAGTTGTTGAAGCCCCAGTCATAAATTAAATATGACATGCATCTGCGTGTCATATTTTATGACATGCATTAATGACACACATTTATGACATGCTTTTACGACCTCCATATGACTTACATTTATGCGTGTCATTGTATTATTATTTTTTAAAAATATATGTTGATTTATTTTTGCATAATTAATAATTTTTACATTCATCATCATCATCATCTTACTCAGTATATCCCACCAATAGCAATGCTATGGTAGGGTCTGAGGAGGGTAAGATGTAGACAGCCTTACCTCTATCCCATAGAGATAGAGAGGCTGCTTCCGATGAGACCCCCGGCTCGATAGTAGTTTTGAATCAAGCCTTGGACATAAGACACATAACACTCAATCATCGGGACACCGGCTGATTGGTGCTGATTAATAATTTTTACATTAGTGACTATAATTAAATTCTCATGGCAAAAAACATAAAATACGGATATAGCAAACTATCAATTTCATTTCATAATTTAATATCTTAAGTCAAATAATACAAATATTGCCAAGTGAACAAAATTTTGGTTTAATAGTCAATAAAATACATCACCAGTAAACAAATTGTGTTATATCACTTGACCATTATACTCGACTTCCATCAAAATCCGCCTCCGTGTATTCATTTTTGCCTCCCCCAACCTGAGAAGAACATTAAACCAAGAAAATGTTCAGAAACTTGGTAGGGCTAAAATGAATTGGGTCAAAACAAGCCAATATAAACATAATCAAACCAGTAAAATACACTTACATTGATAATTTGATATTGATGAGTATTTCAAGTCCTTCACCAATGATCTCCTTAATGAACTTTAACATTGAGTAACCACACTTAGTACTTTTCAACTGAGTTGGACACTTCACAATTAAATTCAATTCAACATGTTCTTATTAATCGGCTCTCGGATTTTGATGGTTTGGCAAAAGCTACAAGTTGGATATTATAAGGGAAGCCTCATAGTATTTAGTATTTACTTACAGAAGTATGTAACTTCTGCATTATTCAAACAATGTGTTAAGACTAACGCCGGTATGAAATAAATTACAATAGTCAGTAAACAGATAAACAAAACGGAAATTACTTGGTTCAATACCCATTTTAGAAACTCATAAACTGAAATGGGTAAAGTGGGCCAAGAAAAAAGAAAATATATCAGCTAACAAAGGTCATTTTGATCCATATTAGATTTGCCTTTTAATTCTTTTCAAAAAACAATCTCAACATATGGTTTGGTAAACATAAATCCTATATTAAAAACCATAAATTCAAACTGTAACAAAACATTCATTATATCTTGTTATCATTTATAACTTGTGGCCAAACCAGTTTGAAACCGGGTAGCTTATATGCAGGTTTGGTTTGGAGTTAAAAGTTATCTGTCAATATTTTTTATTCTTGGTTTTTATAAATTAGATCTTCTTTTATACGCACCAGGATTTTTCAAGCTGATTCTTTTGAGCGGGGTTGGATAAAATTTCAAGCATTCGGCACATTGATGGATCCTGCAAATAAAATGCATTTGATAGTCGGTTCTACATGACCAACCACACATAACGATATTTGATTAAAAGAAACCAATACTAATAACGTTACCTACCTGATGATGAAATCTAAATTGAATCATGTTTAAACGTTAATTTTCACCCGGTTGATTTTTAAAAGTCGAAACCTCACAAAAATCTGAAACTTTTGTGAGCCATCCCTGTTTTAACTCGTCTGAACTCTGTGTTGCCTAACATCACAGCCTGTTTAACATTCAAGATTTAAAATTAATAGGTGTGCAAGTTGAATACATAAAATGTTACTTATATACTAATGTATTATAATACTATTAAATGTGCTCTTTCATGGAAAACCCGTTTACCCAATAATTAATGCTTTCCGCCTGTCTCGATTTACAAGCTGTTGGAATGGGGCGGGAGGCTCTCAAGGTATCTGCTGTTGCAGAGTTGTACAATAAGGCTAATGAGATATTAGAGTGAGCCTCAATAGTTTCTTATTTATAATGTTATATTTGTTTAGAGTTTGGGGCAAATGATTACTCTTATTTTCAAATAAATAAATTAACATATAGTTATATTTGCTTTAAGGTTTGATATCTTGGACGTTTGCATTAACGGGCCAAAATAAAAGTTGGATTCCACTATTTTAAGTCAAAGTTTCATATTTCATTTCAAGTAATTATTTAGCTAAACATCCAATATTTCAAATCATAAAAGCAAATCATTTAACTAATAAACAAATAAAAACTTACTTATTGGTATATCTTCAATATGTGCAGCCAGCAATATATAGAACACAAAGTCGTCTTTTTTTAACTAGAAAATGCACATGTAATGCAGCTCTCTATTCAACTTTCATTGTTATCGGGCCGTTAATCATCTCAATTTTGGCATCTATTGGGTCACCAAAAACAAAATTGGTTTACGAAAACAAGATCCAGATTTAATAATAACATCTCAAATAATAAGTCAGATTTATGCAAACAAGATCCAGATTTAAAATCGAAAAAGTTTGAAATATATAAATAAAGTATAAGAAGTGATCTAAATAGGATAAATCTTACCGATTAGAGTGATCGTTTCCATAAATTGCGAAGCAACAACGAAAACCCTAAAATTTGGGGATTTTATTAGTTGCAATGGCATGAGGTCTGTCACCGAACAGGTTTATCGTGCGGATTTAACCGATTGTCCAGAGGCAAAGAGCGGGAGCGAAGGTAGTGGGCGGTGATTTGTGAACTAGGGATGCGGTGGAAACAAGATATCACGACTAGACTATGATATGGATAAGGGTTTTAAAGATTTGATAAATATATTTTAAAATTCAAGATGACACGCATAATTTTATCTTCTTATTTATGACACTGAATCAATAACGCACAAAAATACATGTCATAAATCATTCAAATTTTAAAAAATATGACGCTTTTTTAATGACACATACATTTACATGTCATAAATCCTCGCGTGTCATAGTATGCATGTCATTAAAGGTGTTTTTTCTAGTAGTGATTGTTAATTAACTCAATCTGTGTTTTGCTATTTTGAATGGTGAACTTTTCTTAATGCTTATATGTGAAACTTGAATCCAAAACCGTAAAACCTATTCTTTTTTAAGCTTTCCTTTTGTCAATCGACCATCGACCCCTCGGTAACTATCATGTTTTAAACATATTTTATCGAAAGCATACTATCTATATACATTTATTTGTTTATTTCTATCATTTTTATCATAGTTTTCATGAATCTTTTTGAAAACCATTTGTTCAACATAGTTTGTCTTTACCGTACTTTATTGACTTAAAAAATAATGTTTATGTAGTTAAAATATAAGATATTATATGTGACATTCGTCAAAATCGGGTCCCGTTTGTACTCGTTTGTATTCGTTTATGATTCGTTTATCATGTAAACCGACCCGTTTTTGTAAACCAAAACTTATGATATAATCAAAATGATGGTTTTATGTTACAATATTGTTTTACACTTGTTGGGGCTTGAAAACATCCTTTTCGGGCCTAAAAACGCGTTGTGTGGAAGATTATCGAGAACCTAGTAATCAAAGAGAAATAAGTAATCTTGCAAATTTGCAATGAGGTGACAAAAGTATGACATAAAGGTGATACTTTCAACCATTTACTTATAATTGGGCTGGTTTGGATTATTCTTTTAATCTCTAATGGCTCAAAATTATAACATAAAAAAATAACTTAAAGATGGTCGAAAGGGTTGAAAGTCGCAAAAACAAAATTTTAATGCGTAACACCTCATGAATCATCACATTAGAAAGACTTGATTATTGCTGAAATAATGTAACTTTTATAATCATATTTGTTACATTACATATCAAAAAATATTGGACATAAGTTTTTCTGACCCATTGGCCACCTCTAGCGTAAAAGAAAGCTAGTGCACATTAATTCGTTCATAATAAATCTTTTAAGAAAACTGCAATATTAACAAACGAAGTGCAGATTAAAAAGTACCTCTAGCATTATAACCCAGCACGGTTGTTGCTCTGCATCCCCTGTTTTAAGAGCAAAACTATTAATCCCATGTGTTCATGGATACTCAGACAAGAGAAAGTCCAGCTGCACGATATACCAGCAAAACAGAACTTTCTCAAAGTTTCATTAAATAAACATATATTTAACCGATAATACATAGTTGTAAAAACTGCAGGTGCAAAAAAAGTGGTAGTAGAATATACCCCATCCGGTACGATCAGCAGCATCACGACATTCTACTTTGAATTTCGACAAGTGACTGCTAACTTCTCCAACTGTTTCCATCTGTTTCTTGGCTAATGAAGAACTAATTTCTACTGAACTGCACAAAAAGTATAGTTCTTCACAAAAAAATAATAAAACAAAATTAACTTGAAACTGAATAATATTAAACATTAGTAGTTAGTCAAAATATGTTACAGATTAGTACATGCAAATTTTATAGAAAAACAGAATACATACATGTATGACATGTTATTGTAAACTCGTGTAGGGGCATTCAACATTATGTAATCCAATATGCCCTTTGCACAAGTTCCAGATCCACCTCCAATTTCATAGATCTGAAAGCACCACGGATAGAAAATTAGTTATTTTCTTGTTCTTTATCTTATTAAAGAAAACAGAGCAAGAAAACTGATGTATTATACAGAATGCCAAAAGTTTATCTTTCAAAATTATCAAATATATACAACTCACCTTAACACTGCGTTCTCGAGTTTTTAATTAAAAGAAAGGAAAGTATAAGATTGGATAGGATGGTAGAAGAAAAGAAAGTAGATGCATATAATGCATTCTCAAGTTTAATGAAAAATGATAGAAAGGGGAAGAAAAGAAATGTTTAATAACATTCTTTAGTTTAAATAAAAATGAAAAGAAAAAAATGTGTAATTTTACAAATATAGCCTTTTTAAAACAATTATTATATGTAGATTGAAGGGTAAAGTGGTAATTTTAAATATTTATCCTTTCCTTTCTTTCCAAATCATGCCAAATTGGCAAGAAAACTTTGGGACTTAAAACACCCAAGTTTTCCTATCATTTCCTATCATTTCTTTTATAAAAAAAACTCAAGAATGAAGATTCAAACTAAAATCTTATCATTTCCTTTCTTATCCCATGGGAAAAAAAACTCAAGAATACAGTGTAAGTGGAAAAGAAAGATTAGTTGTTCGCAAAATTGCTTCAGCAATCCCGTGGACATACCAAGGCTACAAGCAAAAGATAAAATTCAGTAAGATGGCCAAAAGAAGAGTTGTGAATTACCAAACTACCCATCAACGCATTGCACCAAAATTGTTAAACAAACAAGTTTGTATCTTGAACAGCTCTACTGGAGTAAACCAAGAAACATCATTCTGCTTGTATAGTTTTTACAAATGTGACATGTAGGCCTTCCTTCCTGAAAAAGCCCACCCATTGAAGTTTTAAGCACAAACCTAATGCGTTCCATACAACAAACAGTCATTAATCATAGATATTCTATAAGTTTCACGTGACAAACAATTATTGCAAAGTGATGCATTATAATTTGCTAACTGCTAAGGTGTGACATATTAAAGAAACAATCAACAGTGACTTAGGCTGAGGTATAAACCGGTCCATATACAATCTCTTAATGATCAATAGATGACATAAAGACCTTGCAGACTTATATAGGTTTATTAGAAGTGATCTATCAATCAGAAGAATAAATTACTAAAAACTAGACAATCATGATTAAAAAGTAGATATATATGTAATACCTTGCAACTTATGAAAGTTGATGCTCCTGTCAAGCACCCCAACAGATCTTGGGCTTTGTGAAAAATATCCATGTTCGGGATGATATAATGTCGAGTGTATGAAGTCTCTAACCTGTTCAACCAAAAGCATAAAACTCATTTCCACAGGTGTGTTTAGGGCTCTAAACCAAAACCGAAGAAGGCCTAGTCCTTGTTCGTTCTCTACGTGTTTATGATCAGACAAACAAACACAAACAATGTTTAATTTGATTTGGCTAACCGATAATGGTTAGTGTCAGTGATTCTGTGTGGCTATTTAACATTCATATTGATGTGTTAATTTTACATATAATAAATTATTTAACCACATAATACTACTACATATAGTAAAACATTTGTGTTTGTTTTATTAAATGAACAAACATGAACACACGTTTCATTTGTTCATTTATGTCCATGAACATTCGTTTGTTTATATTGGTGAAGTGTTGGTTTAGATTTAAAACACGAACATGAACACAGTATATTTGTTTGATTAAGTGTTGGTTTAAAGTAAAATGAAGGAACATTGTTTACAGGCAGTATGTATATATGTATAATAGTTAATAATTATATAGTTGGTTAAATGTATATATATATGAATAAGCGTAAACATAAACGGACGCAAACGAGGCCTAATGTATGTATGAATTCCTAATTCTCATTACTTGATTCAAATTAACAAACTAGTGATGAAATTAGGTTAGGTTAGGTTAGGTGAATAATAATAATAATAATAATAATAATAAGAGAGCATACGAGAAGAGGCGTGTCTCCGACTACGAACTGTGTGGAGAAGAATGCCACCACGTGTAGTACAGCTTGATGATGATTTGTGAAGAAGAAGAAGACGACGACTGCATTTGTATGCAGTAAACGCCATCTCCGATCGATCGATTGATTGATTTCAGTGAGGGGTTAAGGATTTTGGTTTTCAGGGTTTTGAATTGACGGACGTTACTCATTTCTGTTAAATGTGTGACTGAAATGACTAAATTACCCTCATTATTGCTATCATAGGGCAGATACGACGTTTGGGTTTTATCCCCGTCCGAAGTAATGAACGGTAAAACCTAACTTAAACATAAGAACAGCCACAACTCACAACAAATAAAACACCCGCTCGAGCTAAACTGACATAAAAAATAACAAATACATTACCTAGATTATGGATGCTTAGTACTAGAGGTGGGTTGGGTTGAATTTGAGTGATGGGTCAGGATGGGTATGGATATGGGGTCAGGATGGATTTTTAAAATAGATTGTTAGGATGGATATGGGTCAAAATGGGTAAAACTAACTCATCTTGACCCAAGTGAAGGTTGACATTTAAAGAGTTTTAAAAACCCCTCAACAAAATATTCAAAAAAACTATTAAAAAAATAATAACTTAAAATATAAATAAAAAACGCTAAATATAAAATAACTAAAATGTTTCCCCCATCATCGTCATTCATTAAAAAAATAATAATAAAAATAAAAAATTGGTCGTTTCGGTATCTGCTCGGTTTCGACTTCTCGGTTTTTTCGGCTTCATTGTTGTTTTGTTTTAGTCAGTTTTTTCGGTTTCATTTCGTTTTTTTTGTTTCGTTTCGATTCATTTGTTTTATTTTGGTCCGCTACGTTTCAACTTTTTTTGTTTCGTTTTGGTAAGCTTTTTGATTGCACGTCGCTTTTTTTTGTTTTGTTTTGGTAAGCTTTTTGATTGCATTTCGTTTTTTTGTTTCGTTTTGGTCAGTTTTTCTATTTCGGTTCAGTTTCGTTTCAGTTTTTTTGTTTCGTTTGGTCGGTTCGGTGTTTTTGATTCGTTTTGGTCCGGTTTTAAATTGCATTTAGTTTTTTTATGTTTCCTTTTGGTCAGTTTTTCAGTTTCAATTCGGTTTTTTTGTTTCGTTTTGGCCGTTTTTCTATTTTGGTTCAATTTCGTTTCGGTTTTTTGTTTCGCTTTGATTGGTTCAGTGTTTTTGTTTTGTTTCGATCAGCTTTTCAGTTGCTAATTTTTTCCATCTTTGTCTCTTTATCTATCACTAGTTCACTACTAACTTATTTCCGTCTATGTTTTTTACGGTATTTTACAACTATTATATTAGTAATTGCTTTATTTCTTTTTTTAACCTCTTAGCCACACTTTATGTTAACTTGATTACTATTTTTTACATATAAAAAAAGAGGTTCTTGAAGTTAAGGTCTTAGTTGGAGCAACACTTTTATCTTCTAGAATCAATTTAAGGTATATTCTTATCTCACGCTCCCTAAACTCATATATAAGACATTTTAAACCTGAATTCGATCACCACCAAATATTCGAAAGATGTTATCTTCAAGACTGGGAAAGAAACGGGTACTTCCGGGATCCCCTTGCCTTCCACTTCGCCCGCGTAGCTGTTTACATTTGGTAGTTCAAATATTATTCACATGCATATGTAAGTGCATATGTATGTTTATAAAATCAAGAACTCAATACGCTACGCTACGCTATGGTATGCTTTGCTATATAGCATAACATGGCTACATACATGCATATATGTAATTATCAAGTGAGAACCTTAAATACGGTTAGAGCAAATACTAAATGCACAATAAAACGCATAAAGTGCACAAATATAGCAAAAATACAATGGTGCTTCTATTAATATCGCACAATTTAAGGTTCTTGAGTGATTGACTCTGTGTGTATAATACGGAGTCATATTAGAAGAAAAAAACTTCACCTGATTGTCAATTCGTCGTGACTCATGGCGTTATGTACCAACAACATGAAGTCCTCCAGCAGCTACCACCACCAATTCCCGTTTGGAAATGAGAAGACATTGCTATGGACTTTATCACTAAACTACCCAACACCCAAAAAGGAAACGATAGTATTTGGGTGATCATTGATCGTTTAACCAAGTCTGCTCATTTCATTCCGATTCGCGAGAAGTATTCGATCGAGCAGCTTGCTCAAATATATGTTCGGGAAATTGTGTGCCGACACGGTTTGCCATTTTCTATCATCTCCGATCGCGATGCTTGTTTTACTTCTCATTTTTGGCGATCTCTTCCAGAAACCTTGGGAACACGTCTCGATCTTAGCACCGCTTATCATCCTCAAACGGACGGTCAATCCGAACGTACGATTCAAACACTCGAGGATATGCTACGAGCGTGTGTTCTTGATTTTGGTGGATATTGGGATTATCACATTCCTTTCATCGAGTTTTCGTACAATAACAACTATCATTCTAGCATCGATATGGCTCCTTTTGAAGCTCTTTACGGTCGTAAATGTCGTTCCCCGATTGGTTGGAACGAAATCGGTGAAGCTCAAATCACGGGACCCGAAATGGTCTAAGAAGCCACCGACGTTATCGATTGAATCCGTAAGAACCTCTTAGCCGCTAGAAGTCGTCAAAAGAGTTACACCGACAAATGGCGAAAACTGATCGAATTTAATGTTGACGATCTTGTCATTCTAAAAGTATCTCCTTGGAAGGGGTAGTCTGTTTTGGAAAGAAGGGTAAGCTAGCTCCTCGTTTTGTTGGTCCTTTCAAAATTCTTGAACGTGTTGGGAATTTAGCTTATCGACTCGAACTACCGCAAGAACTTGTCGGTGTTCATCCGACGTTTCATGTTTTAAATTTTAAAAAGTGCTTAGCCGAGGATAATCTCCATATACCTCTCGACGAAGTACATGTCGGTGAGTCGATGATTATGGTTGAACGACCCATTGAGATCATGGATCGCAGCGAGAAGAAAACCAACGTAGTCATATTCGGTTAGTCAAAGTTCGTTGGGAATAACGGCGTGGCACGGAATTTACTTGGGAACGAGAAGACACAATGAAAGAGAAGTATCCACATTTGTTTGCATCACCATCTTCGTCTTAATTTCGGGACGAAATTTCTTCAAGTAGGGGATACTGTGACATTCGTCAAAATCGGGTCACGTTTGTACTCGTTTGTATTCGTTTATGATCCTTTTATCATGTAAACCAACCCGTTTTGTAAATCAAAACTTATGATATAATCAAAATGATGGTTTTTATGTTACAATATTTTTTTACACTTGTTGGGGCTTGAAAACATCCTTTTTGTGCCTTAAAACGCGTTAAAATCACTTAAAACAAACTTCGGGGGCCATTCGGTCATTTTTGAAAGTTATAAAAATAATTCTAGACCAACTTGTCTCCTTGTTTGGTTTATCGTCCATTAAATCCAAGTTTTAACCACCAAATCACTTGTTTAACCAAATTAAGCTCTTTCTATAAATACCCAACCCTTTCCCATATAAATCCTTGCTCATAAACTCTTTCCTCACTCAAATTCAAGAATCATTCCAGATTGTTTTTCATATTTATGTCAAGTTTGACTTCCAAAGTCAAACTAAGTTAGTTCTTCATTTTTATTAGTATATCTTAGTCTAAATTAATACTTGAAGCATATGACACAACATATATATAATACAACCCTTGTTATCTTTGGTAGTTACTTATCCGGCCCCGGTTGGTTAAGTTTCAGGCCTCGTAAGGCAAGGATAAATGAAGGACTTTCGTGGTCTTTGTTATACACTTTTCGCATCTAACCATCTAACTTTATCATTGCTTACTAACCATGCTAACTTATACTTATCTTGCTTATTTATCAAGTCCCATGGTTATGGGTTTGAATAGTCTAGCCTTGGTTTAACCGTAAATAGCTCCAAACCGTAAACCGAACTTTGTTTACTAGTTTTGTTAAATAATTGTTTAAACATGCTTTATGTTGAACTAGGGATGACAAAAAAGCCCGTGCCTGACGGGTATACCCGAAAGCCGAAATAAATTAGACGGATATACCCGAAACCCGATGGGTATGGGCCGGTATGGGATTAGGATTTAAAAATTTTCGCGAGTACGGGCTGAGTATGGGATTAGATGATACCCGCCCCGATTACCCGAAAACACATACCTGTTTACCCGAACCATATACCCGAATTATATACCCGCAAAATTCTTTGTATTTCATAGGTTGTGAAGCATATATATATATATATAATTATATACAGATTATAATGATATTATTTATTTATTGTCATGCTTATATATATGGAGGGCATTATATTTAAATTTGTAATAATGGTTGTATGAATAAGATGTATAAAATAATTATAATGGATAAAAAATGTACTTGAAAGTCCCAACTGGTATACCCGATACCCGCGGGTATGCCCGATACCTGACGGGTAATTACCCGAAAAATACCCGACGGGTAATGTGCCGAGTATGAGACACAGTTTAACAAGCGGGTATGAGCATGGGATTACCGATACCCGGCCCGAACCACGCCCGTTTCCATCCCTATGTTGGACTTAAGTTTCTAAAATCATTATTATAAGTTCTATGATTATGAGTTTGAAGATTCTAACCTCGGTCTTAACCCGAAACTAGATCCGAACCGAAAACCAAACTTTCATTTAAAGACTTTATTGTTAACTTTTTTGTTGTAAAACTTGAGTTTCATCATTTATAAGTTATTATACAAGTTCTTTGATATTTGGGCATGTGGAAACCATCTATGAACTTATTGTGAGATGGAAACCGAACCAAACCAAACTAAACCGATTTTCACTCGCTTAAGACATACAAGTGTGTTGTTAGCTATCAAGACTTGTATATTTATTTAAAAATACTTTACAAACTGATTTTAAATATTTTATTAAAGTACTTGGAATGTTGAATCAAACTTGAATTTATAACAAAGTTTGGACCGACAAAACCGAACACGCGCTTAACGTGCGTTTTTAGTTCTAAAACAATAGAACTACATACTTGGTTAGGTGTTAATATATTTTTATGAGTTATCTCATAAAATTTAATATTTTGGAAAGTTGTCTTTGGGTTTGACCAATTATCAAGACCCGAACCAACAACCCGAACACTCGTTAAAACCCGTTTTAGTATCTTTATTCTAAAGGGACTTGCATTATTGCATTTTTACCCACTTTATTACTTAACATAGGTTGAGTATATATTAAGGTTAGATGCTTTAACCCGGTTCGAGTAAACTTACAATTTTAAAGGGTTATTATTACAATTTCTTAAATAGTTACCTTTTAAACCTTAAACTTTAATTGTTTACATTTCTTAACTTTTATTTTTAAAGTTTTTATAAAACAACATTTCTAATACAAGACTTTTATTTTTATTTAGGCCTTGCTCGTTAGACTCCATCCTTTCGTTTTCCCGTCTTTTACCGACCAAGTTTTATACTTGAATGTGAGTACTTTCATACCTCGTTTTTCATCTTTCGTTTTGGGTGTGACATTTCATACTTATTCAAATTAAATGCTTTATACTTGAGTCTTAAACCACAAACATTATTATATACTTTAGTTAAATAAATGCTCGATTTGGTGTTCTATGCTTATATGTTTATATGCTTATGTGTTTTATCGCTTTTGGAGGGTTGATTCATAAATCCGTGAACTATATGGTATTCTCTTATAGCACAGTGTCGTTAATGTATTCTTATTAACGACCTCATGAAATCCGAATATATTTGGTATTCTCTTATAGACGGTGCCGCTAATGTATTCTTATTAGCGACCTCATATTATCCAAATTACTGCTATTTATTTGTTGTTTCGTATACAAGATTGTGACTTTTCTTATTATATACATATATGCTCAAAACTATGAATTGCTTACCAACCTTTGTGTTGATAAACTTTATTTTATGAAATGTTACAGGTTTGCATTTAGGTTGATTATAGAGTTGGAGAAAACGTCATCAGGACCTTTAGGATATTAGCAAAAAATGAACAATATTTATTTGCTATATTTTGTTATGTTTATTTTATGAGCAAGTATGTTATGTGACATTTTGATGTTGTGAAATTTAAATGAGTTTGTTAAATATTATCGCTTAAAATAGTGTCATGCGTTTATGGGCAATCCGTCGCATCGCGGTATGTTCCGCCGCCTTTGGTCGGGGCGTGACATTATAGTAGAAGGGGATTCTTGATTTTCTATGACTTAAACCCAAGTAAGATACTCATAAGGAATTCCCATCCCGTACTCCATCCCTAGTTCTACAATTACACTAAAAACACTACATTTTTTCTTTCTTGTTCAACTAATTGTTTTATACCTTTATCATTACAGTTTTCTCTCTCATATACTCACAACCAATTCAACAAATATGAAAATAAATATGGGCAAACAAAGTTTCTCAAAATTTACAAAAAATCAATATATTTTCTATCCACCTTATAATTTACACTCACAACAACTTACAATCCCACCCTTTAATATCTAATTCCACTCATATAATTATAGGAAACAGGCTGAGAATGCTCAAAAAAGCAACTAAACAAGACCAACATGAAGAAATGAACTAAAGTATCATTCGGTCAAATCTCACTTTTGACACATCTTTGATATTTTATAAAATTACCAAAAAGACCATTTTACCCTCACCCATAAAACTTTAAGAAAACAACAAGGGCTAGTCCTACACAAGGTTTTAGCCAGGGTTTACTCATCCATCGGCTTCTTCTTCAACCTTATTTCCATTTCACCCTTATCCACCTCTCACCCAAAACCCATGGCTTCATCTTCTATCTTCTCTCCAAACCCTAGACCCACCACCACCACTACCACCAGTGACCTCCATTCTCCATGGTCAACCAAATTAGTCAAACCAAGAAAACCCAATAAACCCACAACCCATCTCCACCTCTTCAAAACCCCATCTCTAAACCCATTAATCTACTCATCCTCTTTCCCACACAATCTCAAATTACCCTCTTTAAAAGACCCAATTTTCACCACACATTCACACCCACTACCAGACTCCATTGATGAAAACTTCACCAAGAATCTTGAAAAGCTTGCAACTTTACAACAAATCCCAACTGGGTTTGACTCAGTTTCTGATTTGGAGATGAACCCTAAAAGGGTTTACCTTCAAGAGCCTCCATGGATTAGTTCACTCTTAATCAAGAATTTCTATAAAAACAAGAAAAGGGTAAAATTGGAATTTGATAAAAGGAATTATTATATTTTGAGGAGGAGGCAGATTAAGGCTGAGACTGAGGCTTGGGATAAGATGACTGAAGAGTATAGGGAGTTTCAAAGAGAGATGTGTGAGAAGAAATTGGCGCCTAATTTGCCTTATGTCAAGTCATTGTTTGCAGGGTGGTTTGAGCCGCTGAGTAAGGCGATTGAGAAGGAGCAGAAGTCGCCGAATACGAAGAAGCATCAGGAGGCGTATGCTCCGTATATTGACTCGTTGCCTGCGGATAAAATGGCGATTATTGTTATGCATAAGATGATGGGGTTGTTGATGATGGGGCATGATCATAGGTATGTTAGAGTGGTTCAGGCGGCTATTCAGATTGGTATGGCGGTTGAGATGGAGGTGAGTTGGTTATTTCTGTTTCGAAAACATACTTGGTTTTGTTGTACATGTAACTGGATTGATTAGGGGTTTATATTTAATGACTATTAAGTATGTAGATGGTCAGGATGAGTTTTGGATTATTAGGCCTGTAAGTGTTCGTGTTAGTTTGTTTAACGTTAACCGAACAAACGAACAAATACGAACTGTTAAATGTGTTCGTTCGTTAAGGAAATGAAGTTGTTCGTGTTCGTTTATGTTTGTTCGTTAATAGTATAAACGAACGGTTCACGGACATAACTGAATGTAACCTTGCAAACACCAATTATAAGTAAATGTGAACATCAACCTGTTGGGCCTACAAAGTCAGTGAAACTATACTAAATTGTAATCGACGACATGCAATTTCATAGAACTAGAATAAATTGTAATGGGCCTAAAAGTTTAAAGATTATATAAACGAACTGTAAACGAATTTAAATGAAGGAAGTCAGGAACGTAAACGAACATTCACGAACATAAATGAATGAACGGGACAGTGTTCATGTTCGTTTGTTCAACCAAATGAACAAAAAGTTATGTTAACGTTATATAAATGAACTTCCAGCTCAACGATTCACGAACAGTTCACTGAACATTCAGTTCATTTACAAGCCTAATAATCAAAAGATCATAATTGTTTTAAAATTTTGATTTGACTATACCCAAATAGTTTTAACTGATTATTTGAGAAGTTAATAATCAGATAACCACTTTAAAAAAGGAACCACGAATGTTCCCTTAGTTAAAAACAACACATTACTTTATGTATTGGCTGAATAGTTTTATTTTTGTACATAACATATTGGTTATAAAACATTAAATTTGGGTTATTAATTAGAAAAATGTTCATTGGCATATTGGAGACATTTGTATGTACCATAGCATTTATATTGTTTTTTACAATGTTGTAGATGATATGTACTAAGAGGTAATTTGCAGGTTAGAATACAAACTTTCTTGGAGAAAACCAAGAATGGCCCAAAAAAGGTCTTGATTCAAGCTCAGGAAGATGAAGCAAAAGAAAACGAGATGCTTAGAAAACGTGTTAAAACTTTAATCAAACGGAAAAAAATAAGGGAGGTACAAAAGATTTTGCAAAACGAAGAATATATACCTTGGGGCAGAGATAAGCAAGCAAAGGTTCGTTCTCACCAATCTATGTTTCTAAATATTCTAATAATTTATGATAGTGAGATTATAATGTATTATATTTAATGACTAGTAGTAATGTTATTGCTTATTTTAATACAGCTGGGATGTCGTCTTATTGAGTTATTAACAGAAGTAGCTTATGTTCAATCTCCAGTTAGTCAGTCAGCTGACGCGCCACCCGATATTCGACCTGCATTTCGACACTTATTTAAGATTATAGCGATGGAATCGGGGTAAACTTGTCATTTCTTTTAAAGCATCTTATTTTTATTGTGTTTAAACGTGTTTGTACATCAAACTCGAATTAGGTGGATATAATTTATAAAAGAATTAAAGTAACTAACTTTATGCTAATATTATTAAAATTTGCAGTCAAATCAGAAAGTGTGGAGTTATTGAATGCGATAAAACGATTCTCACTGGACTTGAAAGAACTGTAAGTTATCCTTTTAGTTTATGTCTTCCGTTGATTTCACCAAATTGTGTATTTTGACCCTAAACAGTTTTGACCCGTTACCCAACCCATCAATATTCAACATATACTATCAAGACCCTATATGGGATGATGGGTTATGTATTTTTCTATGAAGTATGTTTAATCCTCTAATATGTTAAATGCAGGCTCGACACATGATAATTCCTTACGTGCCTATGTTGGTGCCTCCAAGAAAGTGGAAAGGGTATTAATTTAAATAAGTTTTGATGTTATTATACGTTTATTTATATCTTTGTTTTCAAAATAAAAACAATTGGTGACGTCTACTTTTGAAATAAAAATATTACACACTCGTTTTCAGGTATGACAACGGGGGGCACTTCTTCTTACCTTCATATCTCATGCGTACTCACGGATCAAAACAACAACAAGAGGCTGTTAAGAATGCTCCATTTTCTCAAATGCAGAAAATATACGAGGTATAAACTTCATTTACTGTTTATTAGCATTGAACAGTTTACTATTCTTTGATTTGTAAAGAGACGTTAATAAACAGTTTTTGTATGAATTGGACATGAACAGGCATTGGATACACTTGGAGATACCAAATGGAGAATAAATAAAAGATTACTTGATGTTGTTGAAAGCATTTGGGCTGCAGGTGGTGATATTGCTGGTCTTGTTAATCGTGAAGACGTGAGCATATAAAGTTTTGTGCTTTATTATTATTATCATTATTATTATTATTATTATTATTATTATATTTTTTACTTCAAATTTAAGAAATACATATCATTTGATTATAGGTTTCTGTTCCCGATCTGAATTCTGAGGACTCGAGTGATGTAAAAGAATGGAGATGGAGTGTGAGGAAAACAAAGAAAATCAACCAGGAATTACATTCTCAACGATGCGACATTGAATTAAAGCTTTCGGTAATCATTCTATCCCGTCATTATCTTATAATCTACTTCAATTGTGATTAATATTATAATTATGCATATTATTATCAGGTGGCTCGAAGGATGAAAGATGAAGAAGGCTTTTACTATCCTCACAATCTTGACTTTCGGGGCCGAGCCTATCCAATGCACCCGCATTTAAACCATTTAAGCTCTGATTTATGTAGGGGGATTCTCGAGTTCGCTGAAGGAAGACCGTTAGGGAAATCGGGCTTACGATGGTTACGGATACATTTAGCAAATCTATACGGTTCTGGAGTCGAGAAACTTTCATATGATGGTCGATTACAGTTTGTGGAAGATCATATAAATGATATCATCGATTCGGCTGATAATCCGCTCGGTGGAAATCGATGGTGGTTAACCGCTGAAGACCCGTTTCAGTGTTTAGCAGCTTGTATCAATTTGTCAGAAACTTTAAAAAGTTCATCACCTCATACTGTTATTTCTCATTTGCCAGTTCATCAGGTAGTACATGCTCATTTCTGAATATAGGCTCGGATTGGCTCGTTTATGTTTTAATTAATTTCATAAAATTATATTTTGTTATAGGATGGTTCATGCAATGGGCTCCAGCATTATGCTGCACTGGGACGAGATACCGTATGTTTCCACTTTGGACTTTTTTTTCCAATATCTTATAGATAGATTTTTATATTACAATTCTTTTTAAATATTTTGCATGTAAATGTTTATTTATCAAATGTTTTTCTACTTTTGCAGTTAGAAGCTGCTGCAGTGAATCTAGTTGCTGGAGAGAAGCCTTCTGATGTCTACTCAGAGATTGCAGTAAGGTTAGCTTGTGAAGATTATTTGTATATTAACTATATATGTATTTAAATAGTTTAGTTTGACTTTGGAGGTCAAACATGCTTATCTTCTTTTGACTTCAAATATGACGAGAACATGTAAAATTTCGACAAAAAAAATCGACTTGTATTAAAAATACTACAGATACAATAGTTATGAATTTGATTTTATTATTGAGCCCATATCCTCTTGAACATAAGAAACCATAAGTTTGACATGAAAAGTCAACTAGTTTTCTTGAAAAACATATTTACTTTTTTGAAAATATTTTAATATTTTGGTTGGTTCGTTAGGGTTCATGAGATCATGCAACGGGACAGTGAAAAAGATCCAACAAGTTATCCAAATGCTGTACTAGCCAAGCTTCTAATCGGACAGGTTCGTTTTATGCTTTTACAGTCTTTTTTGAGAAAATTTGGTATATATGATTTAAAATTAGCTTTTAGTTTATTCTTATATAATACAATGCATTCAGCAATTGATGATAAAATTATTGGAACTATTCAGGTGAACAGAAAACTAGTCAAACAAACGGTAATGACGTCCGTTTATGGCGTTACATTTGTCGGTGCACGTGAACAAATTAAAAGAAGACTACAAGAGAAGGGTCATATTACTGATGACCAACTGCTGTTTAGTGCGTCTTGTTATGCTGCTAAAGTGAGTATCTATCAACTAATTACTGTACGCCTTTTGAAATATTTCGATTTGGTCATTATATTAAACTGCAAGTAATTATCCTGCCATAGGTCACACTGGAGGCCCTTGAAGAGATCTTTGAAGCGGCCCGTGGTACTATGTGTTGGCTCGGGGACTGTGCAAAGGCATGTGTTCTATGCTATTATAGTATTATCCAATTGAGACATTTTATAATAAAATTAAATGAACTATAAAAATTCAATTAGGCTTGTTAATAAATTATGTTTTTACAGGTGATTGCTGCTGAAAATCAACCCGTTCGGTGGACCACCCCTCTAGGCCTTCCTGTCGTGCAACCGTATTTTAAAACTAAGCGCCACATTGTAAGCAACTTTAAAATTAGATTATTCCCATTTCTTTTCAAATTTTTTATTTGAGTTTGAAACCGGTCTAAACAATGTGTTGCAGATAAAAACTTCTCTTCAGGTCTTAGCTTTGCAACGAGAGGGTAATACGGTAATTTCCCGTCACCTATCAAAATTATTTTCTTATAAATTATTATTCTTTTTTCAATAATAATTACAGGTCGAGGTTAAAAAACAAAGAACCGCATTCCCGCCAAATTTTGTGCATTCACTTGATGGTACACATATGATGATGACTGCAGTAGCTTGTAGGGATGCGGGATTGCGTTTTGCAGGTTTGTCTTGTCCCTTTAATAAATAAGTTTTATATAACATTTATATTACAAGATCTTATTATTTGTATATGACAGGTGTTCATGATTCCTTCTGGACACATGCATGCGATGTTGACAAGATGAACGTAATACTACGAGAAAAGTTTGTCGAGCTTTATCGAACGCCAATTCTTGAAAATGTAAGCATATCTCGATCACCATCTTGTAAATGACCCTTTTGCCCTTATCATATTTGTAAATGACCCTTTCGCCCTTCGCAGCTGCTCGAGAGTTTTCAAACAACGTATCCAGGACTCGAGTTCCCACCCCTACCCCAAAGAGGAGACTTTGACTTAAATGAAGTTATTAAATCACCATACTTTTTCAACTAATCTGCGTATAATAGACCCCGCGATATATTTACAAGGCGGCTAGAAGCATCATCGATGATTAAAAGTATCAAAGATCATATGATGTTGTTATCATATTGATGGTAAAAGGATGAGGAGATTTAAAGTGCGTTGACCTGAAAAGTCAAAGGATGCAGAGTCAAAATATGAACTTTTTTTCTTAGTAGCGGAGAATGTACATTTTGTGGAGGCGGTGATAGTTTGGTGCAGCGGTTGACCATCATGGGTTCAAGTAGGTTTACTGTAGATTATTAACCCGAGATGATCATGGCTGTTGAGAAGTTGAGTTAATTAGGCGGGTTGTTGAAGTCGGTTTTGTGTAAATGTTATATTATTAATAATCTTGTACAATTTTGTGTGGAGGAAAAAGATGAATACAATCTGTTTGTTTACTGTATCAATGAGATTTAAATGACATTATATTGGTGAGGGGTTCAACAGCGTCTTAAAATTATCGAACCGAATTTGAGTTTAGTTTAAGTTGGTTGTGTGGGCCCCAAAACTTAGGTTCCGACCCAAATGGTTTTGGGGCCCACTTAACTTGACATCAACCTAACCTAAGATACTTGAGTTTGGCTTACTAAATGCTCGGATAGTGCTAAAGTTTAAACGAGCTTAAACTCAAATTTCAACATAAAATAAGCTCATTTAATAAACGAGTCTAAGTGCATGTTTGAGCTTGACATATTAAGTTTTGCTAGCCTTGTGAATCTAAACAAACATCTTATTATATTAATATATAGTAATAGTAATATTATTTAATATATTATGATAGAAATTACTAAAAAAATTTATTTCACATATATGAAGTTATAACTTATAACTATAATATAATAGTACACATATAATATATATGTAAAGGAAGTTAATAAATAATAAACGAGCCAGAACCAAACGTAAACTTTCAAAAAGAGCCGAGGCGCAACTTTGAGAGTTTGGCTCGGCTCGTTTACACCTCTAGTTTTATATAGACAGATAAAAGTTAAGAGAAACAATAATATACATAGTTTTTTTACATGATACATGGAGAGTTAATTTTATACAACAGAACAGGTTAAAGATCAGCATCAACTGTACATTTAAGTGGGAACAAATTCAATCAAATGATCAATCAACTTTCAGTTTTTCCAATTCAAAAGTCAAGTTTATGTACACTTAATTAATAATCCTCGGTTCGTTACTAATTCTTCCATCATATCTTAACCGAGTTTTCACGATCAGGAAGCAGCGGCGGGTGAATGAATAGTAGTAGCGTCCGGTAACATCGCAACCGTCACTATAAAATACTCGCACCCAGCGGGTAAACCATATGGGTTCAACTGGCTCGAGCCCATGGAGGAGGTGGTTGCAGTGGGAGATTGTACCGGAGATGACTTCACGGCTTGTTTTTCAATATGCACGATCTGGCCTACGATGTAGGTGGGTCGGTGTGGAAGATGGTCGGTAAATAAAGCAACCGACTCTGAAGAAAGATAGTAATGAGTGCAGTTTCGGTTTATGGCTTCGTAGTGCCCGGCTGCATTAAGTACAAATGCAGCAATCTCGTGAAGCTCCAAACGACCGAATGATATCTTCTCCTTGTTCACCTAATAATATATTATATTAAATAAGTAAATAAATATTATTTGTAATATGTTTGTGATTTTGTTAGAAAGTATACCTGTTTTTCAGTTTGAAGCTTCATGTATAAAGTATTGGCCAATTCTTTCTTTTCTTCCAAATCTTTTGCAAGTTGTTCGTGTGACGTCTCTGCCTTTGTGTACCGATCGATCAACTCGGCTCGTTGCCTTGTTAACAAAAGGACTTTCTCCATAAACACACGAATACACTCGCGGAACTCGTTTATACCGTCATCCCCGTTCTCATTCGCAGATCTAAAAATTAAAAATTTTCAATGATAATTAATAAAATATTATAATACATATAGTCAACTTTTCATTCTATGATTTAATTTAGGTTAAAAACATATGTAAAAAATTGAGAGCTTACGTGGCAAGCGATTGAGCTAACGCACGGAGTGACTCAGCAAAACCGGCCACACCACTAGATGAAACACACGTTTTTAGCCTTTCAAAAAGGCTGCGGATTTTGACAACCGAAGCACGCAACGCAGTATATTCAGCCGCCTTACGGTCCGCTGCACAAAGATGAGTTTGAGCCTCTTCTCTTGCTTCATGCAGACAGTTCTCCAAGTGAGCACAATTCATCTACACCCCAAAAAAACATATTAATATATACATAGTCAACAACTAATATCATATATTCACTTACAATATACCTGAGATTGTTCTAGAAGATTCCGACTGATTTCCAACTCGCTAACCAACCTTGTAACCTCCTCCATTGCAGCTTGAAGCTTAGTTTCCATCTCGTTTAACTGATTCGACTTCTCGGTAAGCAAATTCTGCAACTCGGCATCACCGCCACTAGCTTCGACCGGTTCATCAAAAGTCAACTCTTTCAGAGGCGGCGGCGACATGTACTCAGCGGTCGAACTAGTTGCCAACACCATTGTCTCCTTTTCATCTTTTTCGTCATGGGTTGGTTCCACCATTGACGAGTCCAAATTAGGATTCAAAGTTCCAAATGAATCATTAGTATTACCTCCCGATTTCAAAAGTAACAAACTCGAAGCGTAAGAAGCTTCGTCCATCGGCTCGGATGACACATCTTTATTAATTTTGTTTTCTAAAGAATACTGATCTGATAACCGGTTTTCAAGCTCTTTAATCCGCTTCTCATACGACTCACACTGCATCTGCTTGACTTTCAACATGTTGACCAAATGCTTCTCGTGTTCATCTTTCAATCTCAAAGCCTCAGCGGTTTTTTCAGCCGAGTTTTTCAACACGTTCCCGATTTCACCATCTTCAAATTCGGTATCGGGTGAAAAAGAACAAAGAATTGCTATATTCGAAGCGAGTTCGGCTTTTAACTTCGCATTTTCAACTTCCAATTTGCTCGTCCCCGCAATCTCCACCAATTCAGAAGCTTCCACAGAATCATTGAAACTTTCGGTACCAATTTCGGAACTTTCTTCACCATCTTGAGAGATTGACGACAAGCCTTTTCTGAAAGAAACCCCGACTAAATGCTCAGGGGCGAAACTGTCCAAATCTGATATATCTATATCGAGTAAATTAGTATCAAAAGGAGCTACATTGACATTACACGTGCTCGGGGTATCGTATAATCCCATTGATGCTAAAATATCACGAGGTATAAACAAACTGTTGACTTTCAAAAAGTCTTCTCGTCTTCTTATTTCCAATTCCCGTTTGGTTGCAAGCCTTTCGGCTAACTGGCCCGCCATTCCCATATAAAGTTTCATTGATGCTTTTCTCCTTACTATCTCTGCCAAACACGCTCGATACGCGGGCCCGATCCCACGAACCACTTTCAAATGCTCGAATTGATCGTTTTGGCGTTTTAACGCTTCCGTGAAAACCGAAAACTTGTACCGTACGTCTTTGATTGTGTACTGAATATAAGCGATCTTTTGCATGTATTTGTGAACGAAAGTATTCATTTCGGTTTTCTTGTTTTTGCAAAAGATTAACAGGTTGGAAATGGCGCGCTCACAGTCTTGCATTTTCGGGAGATAACTTTTGTCGTGACCCTCATACATTGGGCCTAATGCTGACACAGCATCATGAGGACGGAGAGAATTCGAGAGTTGACTTGTCAAACAATCATCCACGAGTTTCTTCACCAAACCGACATCTTTGCTGCATTAACATATATTTGAAGTTAAGTGTCAGAAATAGGGATGACAATAGGTTCCAAATAATCGGTTACATAACTCAAATCCACACATCCAGGCCTGTAATCGAACCGAACAAATGAACGAATACAAACACTTAAACGAACGGATTTTCTTGTTCGTGTTCATTCGTTTCGAAATGAACGTGTTCATGTTCGTTTGTGTTCGTTCGCTAATACTCTAAACGAACGGTTCACGAGCATAAACGAGCAAACATAATTGAACATAGGTAGACAAACATAACTGAGCAAACACCAATTAAAATTGAACATCAACATCAATTTGTTGGGCATAAAAAGTTAATACTGTTAGACTAAACTGTAATGGATGATATTTTAATTTCATAAAACAAAACTAAATTGTAATAGGCCTAAATTTAAGTGAATATATAAACAAACTTAAGCAAACTAATAATGTAAATGAACGAATGTACATAAAAGAATATGAACGAACGGGATATGTATTCATGTTTGTTGTTTAACTAAATGAACAAAAACTTTTGTTCAAGTTCCTTCTTTAATTAACTAAACGAGCACGAACAACTATCCCGCAAAACTGTTCACGAAAGGTTTACTGAACGTTTGGTTTGTTAACAGGCCTACAAACATCCCCTATAATCTATATGCTTATAGTTGGAACAAAATATTTGGGCTTAACAATTGAGTAAAATGTAGAAGAATAAACAAGAAACCAAACCTCAAAGCTTGCATTATACTTTTCTGCTCGTTAATATGGTGTTCGTGCTCACTAACCGTCCTTTCCAAATCTTTACTAAAGATTGAAGCTTTACTAGAAAACAAATGTTCGGTTCGTTGTTTTAACTCTCCAAATTCCTGTTTAAAGTCTCCAACTTTACTTTCAAACTGCCTGTGAGAGTTACTACAATCATCCACCATTTTTTGCAAATTATCTTCTTTAACGAAATCCAATAAACACTTGCGATCGGAAGTTTGTAACATGGGTATAAGTTTAATAGACTTAAGTCTTTCTAAATCCCTTCCAAAGTTAACTAAAAGATTCGAATGTGTTCTTTGTTGTTGCGAGTAGCACTTAGCAAAATCCATGTAGTTTTGGAGGATCATCTTGTAGAAATGGTCCAAATTACCCCTGGCAATCTCCAATGCCTTCTCTTGCACCCCAAACTCTCTTGCAAATCGGTTACACATCTCGTATTTTACAAGGGTACGACGGTAAATTGCGTCCCCGAGCCGGTAATGGTACCTAAACTGTCTCTCGTATGATGGTAACGCCTTTAAAGCAGGGTCTGGGGCTTCATCTAACGGATGCGGATCATGTGACGATGCCGCCGGTCTTTGAGGGTCGGGGTATTCGTTTTCAGATAATTCGAGTTCTTCGGATCCCGGTGGAACCGAATTACTTCGCATTTTCGATTTATTAAATACGAAAATTTCCCGATCATCAGATGGGAGTTTGTACGCTGAGAGAGGATTCTGAGGTTCAAGTTTCAAATCCAAATACAAAAGAAGCTGATCGGTTAACCGAATCCCGGACAGCGATTCTAAATACTGTTGGATTGATTCGACAAGGGTATATTCGTCACATTCGAGTTCAAAAGAATGCCCGTTTTCGGCTATATGAACCAAAAGCTTCCCCCTTTGTATCACATTCTCACTTGAACTCATCTTTTACAACCCTAAAAAAAATCCCAATTATTATATACAAATTCAAGATTTTTAATTTCAATCCAAAGAATCTTGTAACATTATTGAAGATAGAGATGTAAAGAAGGAAAAAAACCAATTTACCCTTGACAGATTTGATCAAATCCAATCCAGCTACTGTCTCACCATCACCAAAATCTGCAACAAGATTCAGTTCAAACCAAATAAAACCCTAAATCAAATCAAAACCCACCACCAAATCTTCAAAAGTTATCAAATTTCAGAAACCCTAAGTACCAATCAACACCCACAATTAAAATCAACCCAAGATTCAAGAAACCCACCAAGATTCTATCAATAAAACCCTAACTTTATCAAAATTAAACCCCAAATCTTGAAAATTTACAAGCTTTTAAGCCAAGATAACGAATACCCAGAAAGGAAAACAAGTATGATTGTATAAAAATCCAAACTTTAATGATGGGTTGAATAAATTTACAAGATTTTAAGCCAAGATAACGAATACCCAGAAAGGGAAACAAGTGTAATTGTATAAAGATTGTATAAAAATCCAAACTTTAATGATGGGTTGAATGAAATAAAGTATCAAGAATATATGGAATGACTTAAGGATTTGGGTAAGAAAGAAAGAACAAGTTTATCACGAAAGACGGTCTACTATTTAATAAAATATTTAAATATTTAAAGATTCAATGAATATATATAAAAAATGTGATTTTTTTGGGTTGAGTATTAAAATATAAATAGTATGGGTGGCAGATAAACCTTTAGAGATGATAACGTAGACCACAAGGTATGTTGAATCCTGGTTATGTTCTTGCTTCACAATTTGATTTTGTGAAGACTTGATTATTGTATTTATTATATTTGGGGATTTGGATTATGATGGAGACTATATAGAGTTAGTTGTTGTAACAATTTGAGTTGTAACATGATTGAGTTTTAGTTACATTTTCTTTTTAATGATGGTGAAGTTTTTAAATTGCAAATGGTCTAGTAAAGAAAATCACTTTATCTTGACTTTACACAAGATGCTTTGATAAATCAAACTAGATTTATAAACTTTATCTTGACTTTACCCGAAATTGATTATATTGTAATTTATTTATGATTTTATGAAAAAGGACATGTTTTAACAGGGAAAATCCCTAAAATGTTCGTTTTTTACGCGAGTCAAAGAAATAAGAAATATGCAAGGCTACTAAAAATTTCAAGAATGTCCATGCAATTACTGTTTGGTCATATCTTATTTTATGTCAGACGACTTTTTTAAATAGAGGACAATATAATTGACGACTTTATAAAAGCGGGGACAACTTTATATAATATGGGACGACTTTATTGGTGTTTTGTTCTTTGAAAACCATTATCTCTTTTATAAAGTCTGCATATGTTATATAAAGTTGTCCCCTCGTTTATAAAGTCGCCTATTTGTTTATAAGCCGTCACCTCTTTTATAAAGTCGAGCTATCTTTTATATCGTCCTCTATTCTAAAAAATCACCCGACAAGAAATAAGGTATGACCCGACGGTAATTGCATTGACATTCTTGGAATTTTAGTGGTCTTAGGACATTTCTTTGACTCCTTGGAAGGAATGGATATTTTGAGATTTTCATTTTAGTTTTTGTGATATTGTTTTTCAGTAATAACAACTTGCACGTGTGATGATTTAAATCCACAATCTCATATATGTAAGAGTAGCATTCATACATCATAGTAGATTTCAAATTTGATGATCAAGGGACTTGAGTATGAGTAATTTGTTGCATCTCAAAAAGTTAAAATTATTTAAATATATACGAGAAACTTTATCAGAAAAAAAAAATTAAAAAATACACTCATTTTTTGTAAACAATTAAGTTTCTTTCTTGGTTAACAGATTATTTTTCAAATAAATTGATTTTGTTTTGATAAAGAAAAAAAATAGCATAACACAAGTATCAAAAAGGCCAATATGAGAAAGCCCAATAATAATTTTGCTTAATTGTAGATCATTTACAAGTTTTGCAAGAGAAGTAAATTAGACGAAAGATGAACGTAATACATCTATCAAAGTAAACCTAACATATAACAAGTTATAGTTTGTTTATCTGAATATTGAAAAGGTTAAAGTTTACATGTTAAAAAGCAAGTGAAAGACTTTTGATTCTTAAAATAAGGAATATAATTGTGATGAATTTCCTTGCTTTAGGCTTAGAACTTTTGATAACTTTTAAACTCTACCTAACTTTTGATAAAATAGTCTTTTGAGTATAAGTTTTTGGTACGGCCAACTATTACGTGCTACGATCATAACATGTAACACAGTTTACACAAGACATCATAACATTATATAGACAAAAGACTAATTACCTCACTAATACTCAAAATCAAAGTTAACTAGAACAATAAGTAATATAAACGTTGCAATAAATTTAATCGTACCCCAAGTATCGTCGAGGCAGTGTCAAAATCTAAAATTTCATAAATTAGAGTAATAAAACTATATTATTTTATTAAATATTTATATTTATATATACAGTATACAAGTTTTAAACAGAGAAATAGCAAGAAGCATGTAAAGGTGCGCAAACTAGTTTATAGGTCCGAACCGGTTCGGGTTCAGTCAAACGTGGTGAACATCAGTTTTTGACTCAAACTGAAGCGGTTTATCAGGAAAAAAATGATCGGTTCAGTTTGAAACCGGTTTATAACCATATCGGTTGGGGTTAATTGGTTTCAACCAAACTAGATTCTAATTCGCTTTCGGTTCCTTTAAAACCGTTCCCGTTTGTAACGCCGAATTTATTTTTCATCTCAAGCAGCTGGGTCGAACACTTGAACCTAAATATACTCATTTGAAACCAAATGGGAGCTCAATTCTGTAAACAGCTTTCATAGTGGGCTGATAGTCTTTTGGTCCGGCCACAATAAACAGAAGCCCACCAAATTTTAAGGGAAAGTGAAATATAATTAAATGAACTAATGAAGCATTTGAAAATTTTGTGTAAAACAAGATTTTATTAGAATTTCATTTATTTACTTCATGAATTATAAGCAAGGATATGTTTTTGGGGAAATATATATTTCCAACTGTTTTGTGAAATTAGTTTAATGTTGACTAATTTAGTCCAAAAGATAAGTTTGATATATATGATGGCCAATTAGACTAAAAGTATAGTTCAAAATAGTCTAAGATGAATATTAAAATATTCATAGAAGGTTAATTGGGGAAGTTATTTAGATACTAAAAAAATATAGTCATATAGCAATGGAAGAATATATCTTGTTCTTTTCTTTTTTAATATTCACAACACTCAGAAGGAACACCTTATTACAAACCAATATATACCCCCCCCCACCCTACATCTTTGTTCGCATTCGCCTGTAGATGCGCTGCTCCTTTCCCAGCTACGGTAGCGCGGCCACCACTGCCTTCAACATCTTTATGTTTAGCAATTATACAATTGAAACAAAGTATAAAGGAAATTGGCAGTTGGACTTCAAACTTCAAAGGACCATTATATAAATTATACTTATATAACTATATACACATATAGTAGAGAAAGGGGGGGGGGGATTTATTTGCTTGCTGTGTTTCTTTCTTTATTTAGGTACAATGTGAGAATCCCAAAATAAGCTAACATTCTATAAATAACAATTTACCTTTCCCAATTTTATTAAAAGAAATTTGAAGAAGCAAAGTAGCTGATTACCATTTTGCTTGTGTTATGAGCGAGCCCTTTGCCTTTGGGGACAACTACACTCAGTTCATTAGCGTGTCTGAATTCCGGTTCCCACAGCATTCGCCAAATTCATATCATGAAGCTTCTGAAACTTAAGTGCAGTCTTGAGCCTTTCGACAAGAAGAGATATCGTTGGCCTTCTTTCACGAGAATAGTGCAAGCACTGGAAGGCAATGCTTGAAAATGTTTCCAAAGCAGTCATGTCCAATATTGATGGTGTGAGATCTTTAAAGATAACCCGGTCTAACTTGTTATCTATGTAGCTTTGTTTCCACATAGGCACTAAAATCTCCAACTGATTATTGGTATACTTAAAGCATAATCTCCCACAAAGGACCTCGAATAAGACGACCACAAACGAGTATATGTCCGATTCTTTGGTTAGGGAGTATGTTTCCATATATTGGGGATCACAATAACCAGGGGTGCCCACAACGTTGGTGATAAGAACCGTGTGACGTTGATTAGCAGGTCCTATTTTTGAAAGTCCCATGTCTGAAAGTTTAGCATTCCAGTTTTCATCTAGCAAAATATTGGCACTTTTTACATCTCTGTGGAGAACTCTTTGTTGGGTGCCCTTGTCATCATGGAGATAGGCTAGACCCCTTGCGGCATCAAGGCATATCTTGGGACGTTGTGTCCACGTGAGAGCAGTGGAGCCTAAATGACGATCGAGGCTTCCATGTGATGCATGCTCGTACACAAGGATCTTCTCCCCGTCCTCGTCACAAAATCCGAGGAGAGATATGAGATTCTTATGTGTGTAACGGGAAAGCATCATAATCTCTTTCCAAAACTCCGGGTCTCCTTGTCCAAATTCACGATTCAAACATTTAATAGCAACCAAGCTCCGCCCCAGAGAGTGAGAGATTACCCCTTCGTACACCTTCCCGAATCCACCGGTTCCAATGACTTTGCTACTGAAGGTATTGGTGGCTTTTTCTAGTTTCCTTAGACGGATTCTAAGATGCTCAAATTCTTTCGTGACGCACACCATTATTTTTGGATCAAATAAAAATAAGAAAGGAGAAATAAATAATTCTAATCATTTGAAAGGAGATAAACCTGTAAATTGTAAAATCGATTTGATACCTGAAACAAAAGAAGACGGTTTGGAATCCAAAGAAGACGATTTGGAATCCCAAGAGGATGGGTTGGAATCCCCGGAAGACGGTTTGGAATCCAAAGAAGACAGTCTGGAAACGAGTGCACGGCTAATTGTATGAACAATGTCTTTAATAAAAGTGATTTCAGACCTGGAACAAAAGAAGGAAAATGAATTTAGAAAAAAAAAAAGGTTCACATTTGCTTCTCAACAAGTGTTTCACATTATATATGCAGAGTTAAATAAAATTGAATAGAGATATTGAAGCATACCCTGAAAGTACCATCCCCTTTAAATCAGCAACCTCTCTTAGTGCTGCCTTCCACTGATTCACCTTGACTCCCTCTTCTGTTTCCATCGTGAAGCTTCCTCGCTGGTTCCGGACATCTGAAGGATGAACTTTATAAAACAAAGGCAAAACGAAATGATTGCGTTGCTTGCGTTGCTCGAGGATCGACGAAAGCTCATCAAGGCATCACCTTGATCTTGCAAAGTTCTCTGAAAGTATGACTATTGAAGCCCGAGATTCTCTTAAAACTATCTTGATATCTGGGAGTTTTTCCCCCTCCTGGAGCTCAACCTCATCCAAGTAAGTTTTGATTCCAGCTTTACGTAACGCCTCATAAAGATGAGCCGTAAACGAATGACGAGTATCCTCGCCTCTGAAGCTGAGATAAACATCATACTTGTAATTGATTAGAGCCATTTAAATTTCATAAGAAGTTGTGAAAGGAAACTTAGTGGGAGAAGAATATATAGCCATCAGAAATTAAAAGTCTTCTTAAAATATCCATGGACAATTGCGACCATCAAAAAAGTCAAATAGTCTTCTTAAAATATCCAGGGATATAGTTCTACCATCGAAATAGTGTTGATTTATATATGTTGGATTAGACAATGAGATTAAACATGCCAAATTGGCGTTATTGTCTAAAAAAATTTCATCAATCTAAGAGTTGTCCACCTATATAACTCTAGCTCGTAAAAATATTTTTGTTATTTACAAGTTCAAATGAAATATGTTTCTCAGCCAGTTTAAGTATTTTAATAATAAAACTAAGGGGTAATTAATTGTTAAATGATTAAATTAAATACCAAAAACTTATTAAATTAGTTATACGAATATGTATAACTAAACAATTTGGCGGTAGTTATCATGTTTCTTTCATTCAACTAATTGATGATAGTTTAGCCAATATATTGTGGGAAAGAATATCATTCCTATTTCTCATCCATTAATTGTGGCTAGTATTATGGTTTCTTTATTCGGTTTATTTCTTCTATTTAACTTTGTATTGTAATCTTGGATGATTAAGAAATAAACATACCAAAATTCTCATGGTACCAGAGTAGGTTACGCTCTACCAAAAATTCCAAAAACCCTAATCACACCACATCTCAAACCATGGCCGGTGGCGATGCGGCTGCTCCCAAAAATCAAAAACAAGATCAGAGCCTTGACCATGGCTCTCCCTATTACTTGCATCCTTCGGATACCCCAAGACAGATACAGGTAAACGATCTCTTGAACGACAACAACTACCTAGATTGGTTTCAAGAGATGGAGAATTTTTTGTTTGCCAAGAATAAGATATGTTTCGTTGACGGCTCGATGAAGAAACCTGAGAAGAATGATCCAAACCACATGGCGTGGCTTCGTTGTGATGCCATGATAAAGGGGTGGCTTACCACGTCCATGGAAAAAGAGATAAGGGTTAGCGTAAAATACGCGACCACTTCAGAAGAAATATGGAACGACTTACGGGAACGTTTTGGCAAAGAAAGTGCACCCAGGGCTTACGAGTTGAAACAACTCCTAAGCATGATAAGACAAGATGGAGCCTCTGTCTCGGCTTACTACACGAGGCTTAAGGTTATTTGGGATGAAATTGGGTCCGTGTTCTCCATGCCAAAGTGCTCGTGTGATGGCTGCACTTGTGGCATCAGTAAGGCGATTAGCGATTTGAGAGACAAGGAGAAATTGTATGAATTTCTCCTAGGTATCGACAGTGATTATTCCACCATTAGAACACAGATCCTCGCTATGAAACCGGTTCTTCCTTGGGCGAAGCTTACCGTCTCGTCTCTGAAGATGAGCAACAAAGGGCTGTCTCTCGTGGAAAGAAGGTGACCATGGATAATGCCGTAGCCTTTCATACCCATGTTAGACGTGAAGGGGCTGCTGGGAATCAAAACAGATCTGGTCCAAGGACCACTAAAGGTGGGAAAGGAGAAAAGGAGTGTCACTGTGACTTTTGCAATAAAGATGGGCACAAGCGTGAGGGTTGTTTCAAACTCATTGGATACTCGGACTGGTGGCCAGGTAAAGGGAAACTCGAAAAAGTCAATCCCAAGGCGGCTTGTGTTGAAGAGAGTCCCTTGCCGGGCCTGAACAGTGAACAATACCAACAATTCCTAAACATTTTCGGTGATAAAGTTTCAGCCCAAACATCCTTGACTGACAACTTTGCAGGTAATGTTAGACGCGAAGGTAAATGGCTCGTTGACTCAGGTGCCTCTGTTCATATAACACACAGAAAAGAATGGCTTGACATTCAAAACAAGACATCTAATGAGCTGCCCGTTTCCATCCCTAATGGGTCTTTAATTCCCGTCGAAGGGAAGGGAACTTGCACCTTACCAAATGGTTTAAAAATAAAGGATATTTTGCACGTTCCCAAATTTACATGCAACATTTTATCCGTAAGCCGCTTGTCAAATGACTTACAATGTGCCGTAACCTTCTTCCCTACCTTTTGTGTCATGCAGGATTTGAGCACGAGGAGGTTGATTGGAGCGGGTGAGTGCAAAGACGGTCTTTACGAAGTGGACATGGCGGGTAGTGAAAGGGAGGCTATGATGGTGACCTTAGATGTTTGGCACAGGCGTTTGGGTCATGCTTCACGAGACAAGCTTTCGCGTTTTGATTTTATTGATTTTCCTTCAAAGACTAGTATGTTTTTTTGTGATTCTTGTGTTAAGGCTAAACATAAAAGATTGCCCTTTCCTGCTAGTTCTATTAAAACTGAAGATTGTTTTGAGCTTTTACATTGAGGCCAATTTATCGAAGAAGTTCTGGGGGGAATGTATACTGACCGCTGCGCATGTGATCAACCGCTTGCCCTCAAAAACCATAAACGACAAGACCCCGTATGAAATGGTCCATAAAGAAAAACCGAACTTTGATCTCTTAAGGGTTTTCGGTTGTCTAGCCTATTACAGGAACACGGCCACAGGCGGTGATAAGCTCGAAGAGAGGGGGAAGCCGGGGGTGTTTCTCCACTATCCCGTTGGAACGAAGGGTTATAAGGTTTTGGATACACAAAAAAATAAGTTCATCATCTCAAGGGATGTAAAATTCATTGAAAACATAATTCCTTCTAAGAATGACAAAACTCATTGTTTGAACAAAGAAGATGGGGTTTTTAGTTTCCCACCTTGGTATTATGGGGGACCAAAATACCTTCAGACACGCTGCAGAAGATATAGACAATAATGAAGAAGTTATAAATCCAAGACTAAGGGAAGTTGAGGTCTTGGACTCGGAGACCGAAGACAATGAGGCTGACCCCTCCGAACCTATGCATCATGACATTGAACCGGAAAATTCAAACACTGAACCGGAACCCCTAAGTGCCAAACCAGAATCGGTAAATGTTGAAACACAAGCTCAACAAAGTGAGGCTGAACCCGTTTTGAGAGAGAAAAGAGAAAGGTCAAGGTCGAAACGTCTCGATGGTTATGATGTTACACTACCACCGTCCCTTGACCACGCACCATCCGCCTCCGATCAACGCTCCTCTACGGTACATCTCATGTCTTACTATGTTACTTATGATAAATTTTCTAAACCTCACAAAGTTTTTTTGTCGGCCATCGATAAAAACGATGAGCCTAAAACCTTTCACCAAGCCGTGCAAAATGAAAACTGGAGGATGGCTATGAAACGAGAGATTAAAGCACTCGAGATGAATGGAACGTGGACCCTCGAAGACTTGCCCAAAGGAAAGGGAAGAAGGCTATTGATTCTAAGTGGGTGTATAAGATTAAGCACAAGCCAAATGGGGAGGTTGAGAGATACAAGGCTCGTTTGGTTGCGAAGGGCTTTACACAAATGGAAGGTGTCGATTTTCATGATACTTTCGCCCCTGTTGCCAAGTTGGTTACGGTCCGAACCATCTTGGCGGTAGCGGTTAAGAAGAATTGGCTCGTTCATCAACTTGATGTGAACAATGCGTTCCTCCTTGGGGACTTACATGAGAAAGTTTATAAGAAGATTCCTCAAGGATTTGAGAAAGAAAAGGGAGACAAAGTTTGTCGTCTAAGAAAGTCCTTTGGTATCATAAGTTCACCGGTGCCTTGCTTGAAGATGGGTTTAAACAATCTAAAGCCGATCACTCACTCTTCATATTTAAAAATGGGGGGACGTACTGTAACATACGAAAATCAAAAACCAAAAAATATCAATTGTCGAATTAATAAGTCGGATATTGTAAGGGTTAATAACTGGTAGGATAGATAAAACGTTAACGAAGAAAAATCGAAGATTTTAAATATAAATGTATTTTGCTAGCTAATAAGGAAAAGATTTTAATAACGACAAGATTAGGGTTGTTTAAAATTATTTCTAAACTTAAAGGTTGGAAGTGTAAATGTTTAAATTACTAAAGTAAACAGTTTTATGAATATGAAATAACTACTAAAGTATGTAGTATATATTACTGAAATTGGGGAAATAGTAATTATAATAAGACAATTATATACGTATACAGAGAACATTACCAAATAAATAAAGTGTACATGGATATCAAAGCATAATCTAAATTACAATAATATTATAGGTCCCCGCGACATATAATTCAAGCTTACGGTTACCGCTATTTCGCTTAAAAGGTATGGATTCCGTGTTTCTCTTCTTTTAGCTTTATATTGTTTTCACCGTTCTCGTAGTGTACGGATTTTGTGGTCTTTTACTTGTAGCGTAAATATTATTTCCATCGTTCTCATAGTGTACGGGTTTCGTGGCCTTGCACTAGTAGCGTCATACCGTGTCTTTGCTCTCATAGTATATGGATTCTCGAGTCGTTAATCGCGTTATAGTTATTGAGTTGATTCATAGTATTGTGTCACCGTTATTATTGAATATTGTTATTTTTCAATTGTTAAGTGAAATTGTCATGCACGCGATATAATATATCTTATTGCACTCATTATCGCATGTTCCTAATAGACCATTGTACATTGACTGATTGTTATTGAGACATATTATATTGATATTGACCATTGTTATTGTCTTTATTTGACCTCAATACTCGAGCATTTATCCACCTATGGGGATGTAGGGCGTCAATCGAGGCACCTTTGACGTGCTCTATCTGTGGCGGAGCGATTAGTCCACAATGTCTCTATTTTATTATGCGACGAGAGCCTTTACTGATTACTGAGAGGCGTATGGATCGATCCTAGGTAAACTGTTACTGGAGTGAGATGGTTAGGTGTGTGTGTCCACATTCCCATCTCACTTAATTACTGATGCATTAGTCTGTAGCTAATGTACATACTGTTACTGGCTCACATGGGTATTTCCATATATATTGTTATTGTACTGATTCATAACTGATCGTTCAGCGTATTGCTAGTGTTACCGGCTCATAGACTGTACTTGTTTCTCCTGTGATCGTTTATTGTATTGCATTGTTCTTCACCGTTTGTTACTGCTATTTTCCTCCGTTACCGGGCAATTTTTGGCTCATCCTTGTTTCTTTGTTTTGTGTTTTCTTTAATTTGTTACAGGTACTCAAGGGAATCCGGGGAACGTGTGATAAGAGAGTAAAAGTAAAAGTCTTAAGTTGGAAAATGGGGAACTTAAATAATTTCTTTTGAGTGAAACAACTTTATTTATTTTCGTTGTCAATGATATTGAACCTTTTTGGTATTGAATGAGTTTAAAATTTTAAATTTGGATTTTTATTTATCGTATCGAGTGACACGTCGGCCCTAACCGGGCTGGGGTGTTACACGTACGTTACCGTGTTAATTTATGTTGACGACGTAATTATGGTTGGAAACGATATCAACAAGATGAACGAAACGAAAGCTTCTCTAGATAAACGGTTTAGCATTAAAGACCTTGGAAATCTCAAATATTTCTTAGGGATCGAAGTTGCTCGAACAGAAGAAGGCATGGTTCTTAGCCAAAGGAAGTATACTCTCGATATCCTTGAAGATGCCGGCATGCTCGGTTGCCGCCCAAGCCCAATGCCCATGGAACAAAATCTGAAGTTAGGAACCGGAGAAGAGGAAGAGCGCGTAAATGCAAGTCATTATCGGCGGTTGATTGGGAGATTACTTTATCTCCAAGCCACTCGCCCTGACATTACACACTATGTCCGCATACTAAGTCTATAATAACCCAAACTTTTGTATTAGATAACAAACGAATAACCATAATTTTAATATAAATATTATTTTTAAACTGTAAATGGTATAATTAATAATAATAATAATAACATCAACGGATGAGTGTTTTGAATAAAATATGAAATTTAAGAATTTGAGTTTGAGCAAGTTTACAACTTGTAACATTCCAGCGAAAACTTGAGCAACAAACAACTAACTTATTTAGGAATTTGATCACGCTTATAACTCGTTTAATATATATATACACAAACGCGATAAGACTCCAACATAAATCTCACAAAACCCTACTGCCATCATATTCGGTTCTGCCGTTACTTGAAAACCACCGCCGCCGCAACTGTTTTAAACCACCACCACTGGCCTCTCTCTCTCTACGTGACCCTACCTTGTTTCTGATTCAAGCGGTCGCCGGTGACTCCACTGCCGACGGACCGTCACGGACCTGTAGTAGTTCATCGCTGCTATCCTTGCAAATTTCATTGCTTCCGTGTCGCGAGACAAGTTCACTTCGTCACCACCGTCAAGTACCGTGCACCACCACCGTTCTGCAAACTTCCGGGAATACACCGCCGCTGCCATCGATCTCCCCAATTTAGTAAGAGACAAGTACCAACCCGGGTCAGTTTCATTCTTTTGATATCATATTTACGTGACAAAGTGGCAACTCATTCGGTTAAATACGCAGCCACCGTCACGCGTCCGGTTACTTCCTCCGCCCTCGCTTTCTGATACGTTCGTTTTGGTCTGGCTTTTGAGGTAACTGTTAACAATCTGATTACGAATACTTGTACGGTTATAGTGTCTATAACCGTTTGTTTGTTCCGGCGACTAAAGCGAATTTCAAAACTTTGTTATAAAGAAAATACACAAACTAATAACATCGGTAATCTGGTTCGTTTACTGTATTTACATGATTTAGAATGTGTAATTAAAGAATCAAAAGATAGTCATGTTTCTTGTATACGTAAGTGATATGCATGTGTTTATATAATAATAATAATAATAATAATAATAATAATAATAATAATAATAATAATAATAATAATGTTATGAGTAGCTTTCAAACTAATTAAAAACCGGGAAATCTGTTTTGTTGAAGGAACATATGTTAAACCACAAATAATTTCATGTAAACAAAATAAATGGTATTTTGAGAATTCTAACTGAACGAAAAGAGAGATGTAAAAAATATAAAAGTCTCTATCGCCAGAACACAGGTCAACTAGTGAACTAAACAAGTTAACACATCTAAGCAAATCTTTTGAAATAAATAAAATGTAGGTATTAGTACAACGTAACGCGGCTCGGCTTTATTTGCTTACTCATCGACTATTAAGGTACGGTTTCTGGTTTCTGTCACTCATAGTATAAATTATATTCCGTTACTTCATTACGGATTCTGTTTCTTGTTACTTCGTAGTACGGTTTCTGGTTTCTGTCACTCATAGTATAAATTATATTCCGTTACTTCATTACGGATTCTGTTTCTTGTTACTTCGTAGTACGGTTTCTGTTTTTGTTACTCTTAGTATCAATTATATTCTGTTACTTGGTAGTACGGTTTCCGTCTTTGTTTCCTCTTAGTATTATTTATATTCCGTTACTTTGTAGTACGGATTTTAGTTTTCTTCACTCATAGTACTGGTTCTATATTATATTCTATGTCCGTCACTTCGTAGTGCGGATTTTTGTTATTTTTCAGTTTCAGATTGAGTTCAGTTTATCCGTATGATATGTTTAATATTAAGTTTTTAACATGCAATAGGTTATATATATTTTGTATTCATTGTTGCATGTTCCTGTTCGAATTTAGTTATATGAATTTAGCTTCAGTACTCTGTTACCCGAGCATTTCTGACTTGTCGTTGGGGCGTCAACGACATGGCACTTATCGTGACAGTGCGTAATCAAAGTTCACGGCGTCTCTAGCTTGTGCTTGTATAAGCACTCTGGCCCCTAGAGGCGTATAGATCGATCTTAGCTCCGACTCCTGACTCCTGACATGGCACTTATCGTGACAGTGCGTAATCAAAGTTCACGGCGTCTCTGAAAGTACTCATGTAGTACCTTGGCCACTTAGAGGCGTATAGATCGATCTTAGCTCCGACTCCTGACTCCTGACTCCTGACTTCTGTTTGAGATGGAACAATGTGTGCACGCCACCCACACCGTCTCTTTGGTGCATGGACTAGCTAGCTGTGTGCCCCTCTGTTTAGGCTCTGGGTGCTTCCGTATTACACGACCTATTTATTTTAACATCATCGTCGTGTATTTTAGTAATTATATTTTGTTTCGCTATATTTCTGGTCCGTTTTGATATGTGTATATGTATTTGATTAAATTTGAGTATATTCAGATTACGTCCCGATCGTGTATCGGATTATGTTTCGCATTTAATTATAGTTCAGTTAAATGTGACACGTTATATGTTACACGTCACACATTATATGTTACAAGTTATATGTTTCTGGCTCTGGGTGTTTTTGTTATAGTTCTGATATATTTCCGCATGCGTTTGACCATGTTCTGGCCAAGTGTCGGATAATACATCCGAATTTTGTTAAGTATATGTTTCGGTAAAAAGGGTTGGTTTCGATTTTGAATTGAAGTTCGTATATTTATTCTCTTACGTCTGTCCTTACCTATACTATTGTTCTTTCCGTTACTGGGCAATTTTTGGCTCAGCCGTGTTTTCTTGTTTTGTTTTTCTTATTTTGTTTTCAGGTAATCCGGGATTCGGGGAATTTAGTGATGAGAGATAAAAATGAAGTTCAAGCTTCTAAAAGTTAATTCATTTTGTTTAATAATATGACGTAGGTTGCATTAATTTTTGTTGTATTTTGGATTGTGGCGTTGATTTGATATCTGTAATAGTAACACGTTAGCCTGTTCCGGGTTGGGGTGTTACAGTTATGGTATCAGAGCTCAGGCTCTTTCCTGTAGAAAACTTATACAATAAATAATTAATCATGTGAGTTAATGGGTAGACGTCGGGTTAGGATTCCTCTTTTCGTTCTCCGCATATTCCGTAAATCTTTATCTTTCAGCTCATACGCTACCTTACTTCCAGATGCCTCCTAGAAGACGTGTGAATCGCCAAAACGAGAATGATGCTGGAAACGACCCTCCTCTTGCGACCCTTGTTACTAACGCCGTCAATGCAGCTATTGCGGAAATAGTCCCTAACATCATACAACAGTTGCAGCAGAACAATGCCGGTGGCAACAATGCCGGTGGCAACAATGTCGGTGGTAACAACGCCGGTGGCAACAACGCCAGTGGAAACAATGCTGGAGGCAACAATCATCCTGTTGGTATTCATGTCTGGCTTGAGCGTTTTCAAAAGCAAAAGCCAAAATCCTTTAGTACTGCTAGTTCTCCAGTAGAAGCTGAAAACTGGATCGCGCACATCGAGAAACTGTTTGAAGTGCTGGGTGTTGAAGATGTGTTTAAGGTTCGGTTAGCTACTTACAAGCTCGAAGATGACGCTCACAGATGGTGGAAGACACTGAAAGCTGCACGTGGTGGAGACAATTATGCTGCTACACTTCCTTGGAATGAATTCCGTACTTTGTTTTACCAACAGTATTTCACTGATGCTGATCGCAGTGAATATTTGAGAGAATATTCTTCAATTATTCAGACTAATGATGAGCCCATCGTTGAGTTTAAAAATCGTTTCAGTCGATTGGTTAGTTTTCTTGGCCCAACCGTAGGCACGCAAGAACAACAGACCAACTATTTCAAGTGGGCCATTTGTGACCGAGATAGGAAGTTTATCTTGAACCTCCGTTTTAATGACATAAATGAGATAGTTGATGCGGTTAAGAACCTTGATAATGATAAGAAACACCGCCAGAAGTCTTTTGATGAAAGTCGTAAGCGGCCAAGAGAAAATAATCAGGGTCAATCTTCTGCTCAGGTTGGAACCGAACAGTCCCTTGTACCCCGAGACCGTAGACAGCGTACTGATGGGAATTTCAACAATCAGCCACGAAATGGGGGAAATCAAAATCAGAATCATAGGACCGCACAGAATAATATGCAACAACATCATAACCCCACCAGAGCTCAACCACTTAATCAACAAAACCGAAATACTCCTCTGTGTGGCACGTGTGGGAAACGTCATGGAGGTGCTTGTCGTCGAGCTGAAGGTCGTTGTTTTAGATGCGGAGATGCAGGACACATGATCAGAGACTGCCCTCAGCGGGACCCTAGAGCTAATAATGGAGAAAACGCTAGACCTGCGCAAAAAGATTAGTTCTGGGGAAATTGAAGCCATGAACCGTTTTGATTATCCGTATTTGTTTTCGTTTTAGTACCCCGTATTTCAGTTTATTTGGGTTTGATTTCGTGCGAATTTGGATTTTGTTAAGTTTCACACTCTGTTTATCTGTCATGTTAGAAGACTCTTATGTTTGGTATGTTTGAAGTTTAGCATATTTGGGTCGTGTTTCGTATCATTTATGTCAAGATTTTGACATCATTTTTTTTAGTATATCAACACGTCATTTTTTTTTATATAAGTTTAGTCTTTAAGATGTGTAATGGAAGGACCGTTAGGACACACTCGTAAGGTAAATTGATGATTATGGTCGCGAACGTAACCATGAATTTACAGGTATGTATGTGTGCTACTAAAATCCATTTTGCAGCTTAATGTTCCTCTAATATTTAGATACGACATTGTCTTAAGTTTTCGCTATTATCTGCTAGTGTTACGTGTCTTTTATTATATATTTATTTATTTTTATATCAGTGTAGAAATGCATGTTAATATTCAAAATATGTTTTTGAAAATTTACGTTTTAAGTCTTGATTTTTTTTTTTTTTTTTGTATTCCATTAGTTATCACTTTTTATTTCCACTTATAAGTCACATGTTTCAGTTATCTGTCTTTCGTTTTGGTTATTAGTTACACAATTTAGTAATAGGCTTTAGCTCATCAAAATTTATTTATTTTAGTTATTAGTTATCCACTATGTTATATGTAATTCTGTGTTCAAATGAAATTTTGATTTCCGTTTATAAGAACTAGTATTATCCGATACAAGTTTTAGGTTACCCATAGTTTCGTTCAATATCATCATGGCAACGAGTCAGCTATTTCAGTTTGGATTGTTTTGATTTCATATGAATTCTGTTTTATATGTCCTAATATTTGTTTCCAAGACTTTGCAATTGTCATGTCTGAATTTATGAAAGTTTTAAGTTTGTTTCGTTTCCGTGATATCCGAAAGTATGTGTCACCGTCTAACAATTTCGAGGACGAAATTTTTTTTAGGGGAGTATAATTATAATAACCCAAACTTTTGTATTAGATAACAAACGAATAACCATAATTTTAAGATAAATATTATTTTTAAACTGTAAATGGTATAATTAATAATAATAATAATAACATCAACGGATGAGTGTTTTGAATAAAATATGAAATTTAAGAATTTGAGTTTGAGCATGTTTACAACTTGTAACATTCCAGCGAAAACTTGAGCAACAAACAACTAACTTATTTAGGAATTTGATCACGCTTATAACTCGTTTAATATATATATACACAAACGCGATAAGACTCCAACATAAATCTCACAAAACCCTACTGCCATCATATTCGGTTCTGCCGTTACTTGAAAACCACCGCCGCCGCAACTGTTTTAAACCACCACCACTGGCCTCTCTCTCTCTACGTGACCCTACCTTGTTTCTGATTCAAGCGGTCGCCGGTGACTCCACTGCCGACGGACCGTCACGGACCTGTAGTAGTTCATCGCTGCTATCCTTGCAAATTTCATTGCTTCCGTGTCGCGAGACAAGTTCACTTCGTCACCACCGTCAAGTACCGTGCACCACCACCGTTCTGCAAACTTCCGGGAATACACCGCCGCTGCCATCGATCTCCCCAATTTAGTAAGAGACAAGTACCAACCCGGGTCAGTTTCATTCTTTTGATATCATATTTACGTGACAAAGTGGCAACTCATTCGGTTAAATACGCAGCCACCGTCACGCGTCCGGTTACTTCCTCCGCCCTCGCTTTCTGATACGTTCGTTTTGGTCTGGCTTTTGAGGTAACTGTTAACAATCTAATTACGAATACTTGTACGGTTATAGTGTCTATAACCGTTTGTTTGTTCCGGCGACTAAAGCGAATTTCAAAACTTTGTTATAAAGAAAATACACAAACTAATAACATCGATAATCTGGTTCGTTTACTGTATTTACATGATTTAGAATGTGTAATTAAAGAATCAAAAGATAGTCATGTTTCTTGTATACGTAAGTGATATGCATGTGTTTATATAATAATAATAATAATAATAATAATAATAATAATAATAATAATAATAATAATAATAATAATAATGTTATGAGTAGCTTTCAAACTAATTAAAAACCGGGAAATCTGTTTTGTTGAAGGAACATATGTTAAACCACAAATAATTTCATGTAAACAAAATAAATGGTATTTTGAGAATTCTAACTGAACGAAAAGAGAGATGTAAAAAATATAAAAGTCTCTATCGCCAGAACACAGGTCAACTAGTGAACTAAACAAGTTAACACATCTAAGCAAATCTTTTGAAATAAATAAAATGTAGGTATTAGTACAACGTAACGCGGCTCGGCTTTATTTGCTTACTCATCGACTATTAAGGTACGGTTTCTGGTTTCTGTCACTTATAGTATAAATTATATTCCGTTACTTCATTACGGATTCTGTTTCTTGTTACTTCGTAGTACGGTTTCTGGTTTCTGTCACTCATAGTATAAATTATATTCCGTTACTTCATTACGGATTCTGTTTCTTGTTACTTCGTAGTACGGTTTCTGTTTTTGTTACTCTTAGTATCAATTATATTCTGTTACTTGGTAGTACGGTTTCCGTCTTTGTTTCCTCTTAGTATTATTTATATTCCGTTACTTTGTAGTACGGATTTTAGTTTTCTTCACTCATAGTACTGGTTCTATATTATATTCTATGTCCGTCACTTCGTAGTGCGGATTTTTGTTATTTTTCAGTTTCAGATTGAGTTCAGTTTATCCGTATGATATGTTTAATATTAAGTTTTTAACATGCAATAGGTTATATATATTTTGTATTCATTGTTGCATGTTCCTGTTCGAATTTAGTTATATGAATTTAGCTTCAGTACTCTGTTACCCGAGCATTTCTGACTTGTCGTTGGGGCGTCAACGACATGGCACTTATCGTGACAGTGCGTAATCAAAGTTCACGGCGTCTCTAGCTTGTGCTTGTATAAGCACTCTGGCCCCTAGAGGCGTATAGATCGATCTTAGCTCCGACTCCTGACTCCTGACATGACACTTATCGTGACAGTGCGTAATCAAAGTTCACGGCGTCTCTGAAAGTACTCATGTAGTACCTTGGCCACTTAGAGGCGTATAGATCGATCTTAGCTCCGACTCCTGACTCCTGACTCCTGACTTCTGTTTGAGATGGAACAATGTGTGCACGCCACCCACACCGTCTCTTTGGTGCATGGACTAGCTAGCTGTGTGCCCCTCTGTTTAGGCTCTGGGTGCTTCCGTATTACACGACCTATTTATTTTAACATCATCGTCGTGTATTTTAGTAATTATATTTTGTTTCGCTATATTTCTGGTCCGTTTTGATATGTGTATATGTATTTGATTAAATTTGAGTATATTCAGATTACGTCCCGATCGTGTATCGGATTATGTTTCGCATTTAATTATAGTTCAGTTAAATGTTACACGTTATATGTTACACGTCACACATTATATGTTACAAGTTATATGTTTCTGGCTCTGGGTGTTTTTGTTATAGTTCTGATATATTTCCGCATGCGTTTGACCATGTTCTGGCCAAGTGTCGGATCATACATCCGAATTTTGTTAAGTATATGTTTCGGTAAAAAGGGTTGGTTTCGAGTTTGAATTGAAGTTCGTATATTTATTCTCTTACGTCTGTCCTTACCTATACTATTGTTCTTTCCGTTACTGGGCAATTTTTGGCTCAGCCGTGTTTTCTTGTTTTGTTTTTCTTATTTTGTTTTCAGGTAATCCGGGATTCGGGGAATTTAGTGATGAGAGATAAAAATGAAGTTCAAGCTTCTAAAAGTTAATTCATTTTGTTTAATAATATGACGTAGGTTGCATTAATTTTTGTTGTATTTTGGATTGTGGCGTTGATTTGATATCTGTAATAGTAACACGTTAGCCTGTTCCGGGTTGGGGTGTTACAAAGTCTGTTTGTTGCTGACCCCCGCCAAAGCCATATGGAAGCCGCGACTCGAGTTCTTCGTTACCTGAAAGCCACGGCCGGTCAGGGTATCTTACTTCTCAAGAAAGGGGGAAACAACCTCGTTGCTTACACCGATTCTGACTGGCTTGGATGTCCCATCACAAGAAGGTCGAGAACCGGATACCTTCTTTTAATTAGAGGCTCACCCGTGTCATGGAAATCGAAGAAACAGTCAGTCGTGTCTCGGTCATCTGCTGAAGCTGAATACAGGGCTATGGCTACTACCGTTAGTGAAATTCTTTGGATGAGGTGGCTTCTCAAGGACCTTGACATTGTTCAAACGGCCCCAACGACCCTATTCTGTGACAATCTTGCCGTTAAGCACATTGCGAACAATCCCGTCTTCCACGAACGAACTAAGCATGTTGAGATGGATTGCTATTTTGTTCGTGAGCGAGTTGAATCGAAAGAAATTGAGCCGCTTCACATCAACACCAAACAACAGGTAGCAGATTTATTCACCAAGGCTCTTGGTTCGAGACAGTTGCAGACATTACTTGACAAGTTGGGCGTTCGTAATCTTCACGCGCCAACTTGAGGGGGAATATTGTGGGAAAGAATATCATTCCTATTTCTCATCCGTTAATTGTGGCTAGTATTATGGTTTCCTTATTCGTTTTGTTTTTTCTATTTAACTTTGTATTGTAATCTTGGATGATTAAGAAATAAACATACCAAAATTCTCACAATAAGCCAAACAATTTATTGTATTATTTACATGATAAAGTCGACTCGTTTAGATACAGTCAACGCCTACCATAATGTCATGATTAATAGATTATGAAAAGGTTTAAAGTATATACATTTTTATCGAATTTTATCCGAAAAGACCCGTTTTTCCTACACATATTCGTAAAAGAAATCAAGAATTAACCACGAAAATCAATGCAACACTATCGTCTGTTGCAAGAATCAAAGACAATGAAAATATACACGTTTATTTTAAACTTTTCGCAATTCATTTGTACAAGGTTTTTATGTTTTTTTTTGTATCGTCCTATCTAATTTGTTTTTATAACATAGCTATCGTTCTAGGAAAAAACAATAGAATCATAATCTCTAGTTCTCCGCTATCACCAGTTTCACTAGCTTAACGAAGATCCCCCACCACCGCCATCGTTGGAAGTTCGTGTGGTCATTTCTCATTTTATATGTTTTAACTGCCGAAGAAGATCCCCTAGCTTTATAAAGATCCTGCGCCACCATCATTGTTGGAAGTACTTGTGGTCATCTCTCATCTTATATGTTCTAACTGCTTAAGAAGCTGATGGATATCAGGTCGATCCTCTGGTAATTCGGAAACACAAACCATTGCCAGCTGCAAAACATTGAACATCTCTCTTGCATGAAGTGGAGAATATATCTGTAGCTCAAGATCAAGAACCTTAGTAGTGCACTTTAGTTGCTGATCAACCGAACGCACCCATCGTGGCAAATCTACATCGCCTGGTGATTTTCCAGTTATGAGTTCTAACATGATCACACCTAAACTGTAGATATCGGTTTTTGTATCAGCTTTCTCGGGCAAAGAAAGTTCTGGTCCTCGAATCATATTTGTGTTTGCAACAGCCGTTATTAGCTGTGACAACCCGAAATCAGAAATTTTGGGGTTTAAGTACTCATCAAGGAAAACATTTCCAGATGTTAGATTTCCATGGATTATATTGTGATGGGTGTGGAGACTATGCAAACCTCTCGCCACTCCTTTTGCGATTTGCATTCTTGTTGCCCAAATTATCGATTTTTTTGGTCTTCTAACTGCATTCAAATCAACAAAATATTTTTTTTAATACGAAATTATCTGACCTTTTTTTTTAAATTGTCAGATTACATATAATACTAGATTACCATGGATAAGAGTAGCAAGGCTTCCTTTAGACATGTAGTCATATGCCAGAAGTTTCTCTTCTAAATTTGAGGACAAATAATAATCCCTCATTACCAAAAGATTGGGATGCCTAATTTCCCCAAGCAAATTTAATTCACCTTCTAGTTGTGTCTTACTTTTAGTAGGATTTCCTGTCAATCTATTTACTGCAACTTGATCACCATTTAACAATGTTCCTTTATAATAAGTCCCATAAGTGCTTTCACACTTCACCTTCTCAGGACCTAATTCCCTGAAAAGATCCCCGAACGTAAAACTCATTGTACCATCAAGGTGTGCAAGCTCTTCCTTTTCCTGGAACAAGCAACAAGCAAATATGAAGCAAATCAATAGTAGAACTCGGCTGCACCTTTATATACAGTTATACATATAGTTATTGGCAATGGTATTATGGTAAAATAAAGTTAGCCTAGACCACTACGGCATTACCTGATCGATCATTATGTATAAACAATGAAGGCTAACCCCCCCCCCCCCCCCCAAAAAAAAACTTAACCCTAAAAGTTAAACTAAACACGAAGGCTAAACCGAAATTTATTTTATTTTATTTTATTTATTTATTTATAACAAGGGATGCTAGATAAAAAATTTTGTTTTTTTTACCTTTTTTATGTGTTTTATATATTTTCAACTTTTTCCTTGAATAACAATTTATCAATTTCACTTTTCTTAATACAAAATGAAGCAGCAAAAGTAATAAATTACCTTTTTGCCAAGAAAGATTGCTTTCCATTTAGAGAGAAGTTCATATAGTTCTGTTTCAAGACGCTCCTGATACTCAAGTGCAATCTCAAGCCTTTCCATAATAAGAGACATTGTTGGTCGTTCTTCACGTAACTCGTGCTAACACTGGAATGCAATTTCAGAAAATGTTTTCAAAGAATTCGGGTCCATTGGTGGTGTGATATCTTTAAAAATAATCTGGTCTAGTTTCTTATTTATGTAGCTTTGTTTCCATATGGGCACTAAAATCTCTAAAGGATGATCATTGGTGTATTTATAGCATAATCTCCCACAGAGGACTTCAAATAAGACGACTCCAAAAGAGTATATGTCTGATTCTTTGGTTATGGCGTACGTCACCATATATTGTGGATCACAATAACCAGGGGTACCTACAATGTTGGTGAAAAGAGCCGAGTGTGGTTGATTAGCAGGCCCTATTTTGGAAAGTCCCATATCTGAAAGTTTAGCATTCCAATTGTCATCTAGCAGAATGTTTGCACTTTTTATGTCTCTGTGGATAACTCTTTGTTGGGTACCCTTGTGATCATGAAGGTAGGCTAGGCCCTTAGCAACATCAAGGCATATCTTGAGACGTTTTGTCCATGTGAGAACAGTGGAGCTCAAATGGTGATCAAGACTTCCATTAGATTCATGCTCGTACACAAGAATTTTCTCACCATCCTCGTCACAATATCCGAGAAGAGAGATGAGATTCTTATGTGTGTAACGGGTGAGCATCGCGATCTCCTTTAAGAACTCAGGGTCTCCTTGTCCAAATTGACGATTCAAACGCTTAATAGCAACAATGCTTCGCCCCCTAGAGTGATAAACTTCTCCTTCGTATACATTCCCAAATCCACCCGTTCCGAGAACTTTGCTACTAAAACTATTGGTGGCTTTCTTTATCTCTTCCAAATTGATTTTAAGGTGTTCAAACTCTTTCATTACGGATGCCATTATTGGCATGCGATGGGTTTGAACCGGGTTACTTCAGATCCCAGAATTTAATTGGGGCAGAAAACTAGAATGAATAATGATATTTTGAATGTGGAGGCTACGAAAAATGAAAGGCCTGAAATGTTTATTTAAAAAAGGAAAATCAGAGTTATGCAAGATACAATTGACTTCTAAATTTCTAGTTCCAGAATATAGATTAAATTTAAAAAAAAAAAAGCTTAAATGAGTACACCAACTACCTGCTGACACGTGGTGCACGTACGCGTAAATCAGCAGGATTCCTTTCCGCGCACTCGTTTTCTTTTTCAATATTTTTATCACCTTTTTTCAATTTATATACAACAATGTTTTAAAAACCGGAATCTAACTCGCATCGGATTGATTTAAAAAAGTGGTTGTGACAATCGTCAATTTCAGGTTAAGTCCGTTAACTCAACTCCGTCAATTCAAACTTAAAGATCACTGAATCTATAACGCACACCTCATTACATTTAAACTAGGGTTTAAATGACGCTTGACACTTAATACATGTGTAGTCTTTCGGGATTTGCACCGAAACGCAAACGAGTGGTGAATAAACGAAAAACGCCAAAACAATAATTATGTGATAATTATGTGTTAGACTTATGTGTTATGTGATAACATTGTTATAAACGTTAACTCAATGTGCTAGAACTAGTTAATTAAGCTAGAAAAGTAACATTTGAAAGTGGAGGGACCTAGATGTAACATGATTGTTATTAAATAATATTAAGCTAAAACCCTAGCCTCTCTTTCTCTCTCAAAACCGATCGGCCAGCCCCCCTTCTCCCTTGTTCTTGGCTGCCGTCAATCACACACACACATACATACAAGAATCGTTCAAGTTTATTGGAGATTAAGGTGCTAGGAAGGTATAAACATCTATCCTATGCATCCTCTATGCTTAATCTTGATTTTGAATGGGTTAATTATAAACCCTAGGTCCGATTTTTCATATGTATATGTGTTCATAGGTTTTATTTTGATTTGATGATGTATTGATGATGATTTGATGACTAGAATTGATATTGTTACATGTTAATTGTTGTGTCTTTGATTTTGAGATCAAATAAAACCCTAACCATGTATGAATGGTGTAATCATGGATAGTGGTTATGGGGTCTAGAATGTTATATGAATGAATTGTGGTCTATAGATGGTTAATATGTTGAGTTTTGTTGCAAACAGTTTCTGGACAGATTGTGTTGTTGATGTTCAATTGACTGTATCGGGGTGTAAATGTGAAAATTGGTTAAGATTATTGATACTACAGTAAACTAGGTTGAGTCTAGTTTCTAAAGAATATAAATTTGTAATTTTTGGACGTGTAAAAGTTAACCTTTATGATTTTACAAAAACGTTGTGCAAAGCTGAGTTGTTAGACCTGCTGTTAGGTTGTTTTGTAAATATTATATCTCATGAACTACGAGACCAATTGGGTTGGTTCCACTTCTGGAAGTTGACTTGTTGAGTTAGGAACCTAACCCAAGTGGTCTTGCATTTGTTGGACTTTTAGTTTAACGGGAATTTCAAATAACATTCTGTTGCGCATGAATTTGACTGTTATGAGTTTGCTGTAATGTTTTGATCATTATGAGAAATCTATGTGGAATAAAAATAAAATAAAATATGTTCTGGAAACCTAACACATGCATGCTTTTGTAATGATTTTTGGTAAATTAATTGAGATGCTATGATCGGTGGAATAGTACAATCTTTCAAGTAGAATTTCTGTCTCGGTGAAACTAGCTGCTGAATTTTGTGAAAATGCATGAAACATGATAATTGCTAGTTAATTGTTATGTTCTGACCAAATTGCCCCTGCGGGGAATACTTGCTAAATAGTTGTCGTGTTTTGACCAAATTGCCCTTACGGGGAGTAATTGCTAGTGATGTACATTATTAATACATGACACGTAAATAATTGCTCACACATGCAACGTATCACAGATGTACTTGTTAAAGTCACACACGATTCACAAACGAAACTGTAGGTTCCCTGGACGGATCACACGAGATATCCCGATATACACAGGTGCGGAATCCCTGTGTAGATCGTTACGGACGTAGAATACAAGCTCACAAACACACGAACACGATACGAACAAACACACGTTATATTAATAACTCGAACCGTGATACTTACAGACTCTCGACCTCACGTCACTTGACTCACTGAATTACACGTAAATTAACCAACTCGATCAACTTGTAAACATGAACCCGTAGCCTATATAAATACACGACAACTTCGCCTCAGGCGAAGTTGTCCTTAACTTCGCTCGTTCAACAAGTTCGCCTAGGCGAACTTGTCAACAACTTCGCTTGGTTAACAAGTTCGCCTAAGCGAACTTGTCAACAACTTCGCTTTAACAAACAAATACACAAACAATATTACAGACTCGATTACAGACATTAGACATATGAACTACTGACATCTATGCACCAACAGACTCCCCCTTGGCAGTAGCTTCATATCTTGATCTTTCAGCTCTTGTCTCGTAATCCTGTATCTTCATGCGTGCACTCCTTCTCTAACACACACCGTGACTACTCGCTGATATTTCCTTGCTTCATCCTTCCAAGCAGGAATATAGAATATCTTATTTTCATTCAACACTTGCAGATCAGCTTTCGATAAGTTAACAAGATGCATCGGATCATACACCCTCAGCACTTCTTGTTCATCTTCGTCTTCCATCACGGCTTCAGCAGTCTGGCAATCAACGTACCACCATTTTAGATTCTTCAACACATCTTGAGGCATAGTCTTCATTGGAACCTCCTTGATGCATCGGATCGGTTTGTACTTCATCACCATCCATGGCTTGCCATCTGCTCTCATTCCCCTTTCTGTATCCTCCACGAGCTTTCCCTTCTGTGGCTTTAATAATTCAAACTTCTTTTCTTTTATGCTTTCTTTCCACACGATCTTCTCAATCACTCTTGCCATGTTGTTGTCACTTCTATTTATCAGGCCCAACCTGGCCAAATCCTTCACCTCACATTCCGGCAACGTATTGAGAGATCTCAACATTCTTTTGAAGTATTGAATACCATCATAACGCTTCACCACAAACAACTTCATCTGTTCATCATATATCCAACAGATAATTCCCTTCTTCGACTCAGCATAGCCTTTGATGTTATAACTCTTCTTGAACATGGCTGGAACAGCAGGCTTCTTGGTCTTGATAAACCAATGAGCACAGCCTTCCTTCCACCTAGGCTGCTCCTCCCACTCAGTCTCATCCATCTCAGTATCCATGTCGGCTTTCTCAACATCAGGGATCTCGTGTTCAACGTCTTCTTCTACTATCTCTCCTTCTTCTATCCCATCTTCAATCACAATCTGCTCACCGATCTTCTCAATCACATCACTCGGCAGCACATCTTCATCGAACAACACATCATCACTGAACATATCATCGTCCAGTTCCTTCAACGCATCAATCACGTCATCCTCCACTAACACCACATCATCACCACCAGCCGCGTCGGTAGACTCCCCCTCAGCTGTGGAAGTACCAAGAGCTTGAGAAGTTCTTGGCAGCTCACCACCTGCATCTTTCGATGCATTGGGATCATCGTCTCGGTCGTTTCTCTTCTTCGTTCTGAGCTCGTCGCCTTTACAGCTCATCTCCCCCTGAGATGCCAAGAACTCCTTCAAGGCATCTATAACTTTCCCATGCTCAACCAGGAGGGATGCCTGTAGTTGATTTGCTTCCACTAGGCTTTGAATAGTCTTAGATTGCTCTGCCACGATCCGCTCTAGTGAAGCTATTCTCTCTGAGTCTGAAGTAGGCGTAGGCGAGACACCAGAAGCAGGCGTAACCGCAGGTGGTACCATACCTGATAACCCTGCAGTAGTGATGACCGTTGACTCTACAAATCGTGCAGCTACCACCGACTGAGTAAGCGTTGGAGGTGGTAGAGACACGATCTCCGGAGTCGACGTCTGGATAGCAGTGATGGATGGAGTGCCAGCAGATGATGTAGCCACCACGGGAACATCCGCAGCGCTTGTACTTGTAACCTGTACAGAAGAAGGAACAATAGACATACCAGACAGTGCGGCCGGAGCAAAACGTACTATCCTTGAAGTCTCTCCAGCTCCCATGCCAGCACCTGTCCTTTCCCGTCTTGATCTTCTTATCAGCTTATGTATATCTTCTTCCTCTTCTGACTCTTCATCATCCTCCGTTCTCTTTCTTTTCCCAAACGTTCTCTCTCGAGACACCATCAACCGTCTCCCCTCATCCATGATCTCATCCAAATCTGAGTCAGCTATCGAAGTTGCTGCTCTAGTAACACTTACACTCGAACCCTGTGCAGCCGAGACCTGCACCACTTCAACTTGATCCATATCAAAATAACCTTGACCTCCAAAAACAACGTCAAGATCTATATCCTCAGCAGCCGACACAACAGGCACAGCAGGAGCAGGAACAGCTTGAGTTGCTCCTGCCTGTCGCGGTTGAGGATCTCTGAACTCGTCCCCACCAGCAGGAACATACTCTGGGTTAATTAAAAACCCAAACAGTGGAGTATGCCTGGGACGACGTTCAGGGTTGCTCCTCGCACTTGAAGTGCGGCATTGAGCAAAGATACGTTTGCTCACAGATTCTACGTATCTGATTGGGCGTCTCTGAGGTAGATTCGGAGCCACATGGTTCAATATCATCTGGATAAAACGTGGGTACATAATGAACTGCTCCCGAGACATCGCCCTTCTTTGCCTGTCAATCTCGTAAAAGACCATCTGACTGAAACTGAAGCGTTTATTGTAAGTCAGTGCAGTCATTGCAGACTGCATGGTCGCACCCATACCGTCAGTGCCCGCCTTCCTCCCAGACATGCAAACTATCAAAACGTGCATGAGGAAGCGCCACTGATCTAGAAGGAAACCCTTCCTCTTCTGGGTATCACCTAATGGACCAGAGTAGCCCATTCGGAGAAACTCTCCATCACGGAACGGCGCTACGAACTCAGTTGGGTCGTCCCTCGTCTCTTTTCCAAACCGTAATGCCACCCGTATCTGTTCAGAATTGAACTGAACAGGTTGATTGTTCACAGTCGCTCGCATGACCGGGGGCTCAACACGACAGTCGTATTCGACCGTCTGCCAGAAGTCTTCGATATTCGGCAAGGATATCGGCAGAGTGTTTGTGATGGCATGAAAAATCCTCGAGCGTAGGAGGAAAGTTATGATCTCGCGGTAATCGTCCACGCCGCTCGCCTCCGGGTCAAGTGTAATGTACATATTGTGACCCGGGAAGAATTGACGTTGGTTATCACCATCGTCTCCTCCTGCACCTCCAGCACCAGCTACCGCAGCCATATCTGCAACAAACGAACCAAGTTAGTTAAACATTAAGACTTAGCACAAGTTCGCTTAGTTACCATGAGCGAAGTTGTGATAAACTCATTATAGGCGAAGTTAAAGGTGAGGCGAAGTTGGGAACAACTTCGCTTCAGCTTTAAGTTCGTCTAATTAATATTAAGTAAAAATGATCCAGGCGAAGTTAATGTTAACTTCGCCTCATCTCAACATCGCCTCAGGCGAATTTAAGTTTCAGGCGAAGTTACGGATAACTTCGCCTCAGGCGAACTTAAGTTTCAGGCGAAGTTACGGATAACTTCGCCTGAATCTGAATCGGCGACAGTAAGGATTATAGAACAACGTGCAGTTGATGATTCGGCTAGTTTAGACGATTAAGTACTCTTAAACACAAGTTTTAAGGACATGTTGACGATCAGTATGTTTATCAATACGTAAAAACACAAGTTATGAAACTCGGTTGAATGTCCGACGATTCGAGGTTAATAACCCGGTTGTCGAAACAACCTTAGATTAATCAAAGAACATATAACATGTGATAAACGAACCCTAACAACCTTTAGATCGGTTTGAAATCGAAGAACAAGATAACACGAAGGATTAGTATAAGTTCGCTGTGAATAATATAAGTTCGCCGGAAAAGATGTCGGATAAGTTCGCTGTGGATATAAGTTATGAACAGGGTGACCTTTGAACATCCTTATATAGGGGCGGAGTTATACAGGCGAAGTTACGGATAACTTCGACTAGGCGAAGTTATCCTTAACTTCGCCTGTTCAATAACATCGCCTAAAATTTTAAAATTTAACCCTTAAAATGTTAACAGTTATCAATTAAGTTATAAATTTTCCTTTAAGAAATAAATAACATGATCAAGTCTAAGTAACCAGTTAAAAAATCATAAAACTATCTAAGTACAAAAACTTAAAAAATTTAAAGTATAAGGGATCAAATTTCAGTCTCGATAGGGACTGCCACGTTTTAGAAAAGATCCGAACAGGAATCATACTAAGTATGTGACTGTCACATAGATCCGTGTTTAGCTGTATTATGACATAAAGAGACAGGTTGTAAGCAGGTAAATAACTTAAGATGGTTTTCATCGTTTCTGTGATACGAGTTATATTCGATTAAGCCTCAAAATTTAAGTGGGCAACAACTCAGAAATATTGATGTCTCCTATCTATCCTCAAAGCGTATTTGGCTTTCCCCAAGTCACCCCGAATTGACTTCGACCCATAGTGTCTGATTAAGTTGTAAGTACTCTTCTTCTGGTTCCCGTTCTTCTTCTTACTCTAAAATTGAGAAGTCTTGATATTTTGTCATCTCTAACAATGTTTCAATAACTCCAAATTTTTTTTTTTTTTTTTTTTTTTAATAAACATAGACTTCAAAGTAGAAATTAACTGCAAGTCCCGAATCTGGATCACTGCAGTATCTTGAGATGCTATCTTCACGGGAATCAGAACACACATGGGCTCGTGTATGACTGGGTAATCGCTTTTCTGCCTATCATTCGGAAAGATATATATATGAAGACATGCAAAACTCTTAAGGAGTTTCCACGTAAAATCAAGTAGATTTAGTTTGTATCACGTCTACTTTTACGCACCATAAAAAGTTACCATGACATACAATGACTGTCCTAAAGCCTTTTAAGCCTAATAACTTCACTAGTTAAGCACACAGAATCAGTATATCTATCATTTTCCAAGGTTGGATCAATTTTCTGTTAAACATAGCTAACGAACTTCTTACGAAGTAACAGACTTGAAAAATAATTTCATTTCCCTTTTTTTCAAAATTTTAACATTAATCGCCCCGACCAAAACAAAGTCTTCAGGTAAACGGCTATCCCGAAGATCCAATGGATCAGCTGGACCGACCACATACTAGTATGTGTCCTTCTAACTAAGTATGATCGACTACTTTTAAGCGAAAGAATGAAAACTCATCATAAACCGCCCCGGTCACTATCAGTAATCTGGTTAATGGCTATCCTCAAAATTTACAAGTAGAAAATGAGGACCAAAACATATCCGAAGACAAGTCCTTCAAACTGATGTAACCGACATATTTTTAAGCGATTAGTGACGTTTTTTTTTTTTTTTAAATATCAAAAGAAAAACATGGTTACTCGGGATTGATCATCCCATTCAATTCAATAAGGTTTTGAAATCTGGATTTGTCAAACGCTTTAGTGTATAAATCAGCGAAATTATCAAGCGTATCCACCTTTTCAAGCATTATCAGTTTCTTCTCAGCACAATCCCGTATGAAATGATGACGTATGTCAATGTGTTTAGTTTTACTATGTTTCACGGGATTGTTAGTTACTGAGATAGCAGCTGTGTTATCAATGCAAATAGGAGTAAGTAGGAAATTCAGACCATAGTCGCGCAACTGTTGTTGAATCCAAAGAACCTGAGAGCAGCAGTTGGATGCTGCCATGTATTCTGCCTCACAGGTTGAAATTGCGACTGAAGTCTGCTTCTTGCATTGCCACGACACCAATCTGCCACCAAGAAACTGACATCCTCCAGTTGTTGACTTCCGACTCTGATTGCACCCTCCATAATCAGAATCTGTGTAAGCGACCAGCTCCAAGTCTCCTCCTCTCGGGTACCACAACCCCAGCTTCGGCTTGCCCTTGAGATACCGCAGTATCCTCTTTGCACCTTTCAAATGAGATTCTTTTGGATTTGCCTGAAAACGTGCACAAAGACAAACAGCAAACATTATATCAGGCCTAGATGCAGTTAAGTACATTAAAGAACCTATTATTGCCCGATATTGAGTTGGGTCCACATCTGCATCACCGTCTACTTCAGCACCCAATTTGTGATTGACGCAGATTGGAGTATCATATGGAGAACTGCCCTCCATCTTGAAGCGCTTGAGCACATCATGAACATACTTTGTCTGATGAATGAACATCCCGTCCTTCCTCTGATCAACCTGCAATCCTAGAAAGAAAGTTAGTTCACCCATAGCACTCATTTCAAACCTTTTCTTCATGACGGCTTCAAACTCCTGACACATGGAGACTTTTGATGCAGCAAAAATAATGTCATCCACGTAAACTTGTACCAACAGGAAGTCGCTTCCATCTCTTTTGAAGAACAACGTGCTATCAATTTTCCCTCTTTCAAAACCATTCTCGAGCAAGTAATCCGATAAAGTTGCATACCAGGCACGAGATGCCTGATGTAATCCATACAACGCCTTGCTCAACCTGTACACGTGATCTGGAAAGTCTGGGTCAGGAAAACCCGGAGGTTGCTCAACATACACAACCTCATCAACTTTCCCATTCAAAAACGCACTCTTCACATCTAGCTGAAACACCTTCATCTTTTCATAAGCAGCAAACGCCAAAAACAATCTTATGGCTTCCAACCTGGCGACAGGAGCGAACACTTCGTTATAATCAATCCCCTCTTGTTGATTAAAACCTTTGACGACTAGCCTCGCCTTGTTTCTTATGATAATCCCTTTCTCATCTCTCTTGCACTTAAACACCCATTTTGTGCCTATCGCATGCACATTCTTTGGTTTTTCAACCAAAGTCCAAACTTCCATCTTCTCGAATTGAGCCAACTCTTCTTGCATGGCCTCGACCCACGAGCTGTCCTTTAAAGCCATTTGATAATTCTTCGGTTCAATCTGGCTTATAAAGCAGTTATACAGGCATTCATTGATTATTCCTGTCTCCTTAATGCTTGTATAAACACATGTGTGTTCATTCAAGCTACTTCTCGTTTGTACACCTGAGGACACATCACCAATCACATTATCCAAAGGGTGATCTTTATGAATTCTCGTGGTCGGAACAGAACCGACATGCAAATTATCTTCCAAATTAGAAGAGATCTCATCAATGGTTGTTTCATGCTGAGAGTGAAAAGGATTGATAAATTCTTCTTCAGCAGAGGCAGCAGGGGTACCGATAGTGTTTGATGAGGAAGGTTGACATTTTTCAATCAGCTGTCTTTGCAATAGATTTTCTTCCTCATCGAGTATCATCTTCGTCGCAGCTCTTTCTTCTTCTTCTTCAGAAATCTCCAAATCCGGTATGTTAAACGACTTAAAAAGCTTAACATAGTCGAAGAGCTCAGCAGGTCCATTGCTAGGTTTTGGCGGTTGGTAACTTGTGATGTCGATGTTACACACCACCTCCACCTTGCAGGTCGAAGTATTGAAGACACGTCTGTTGGGTGTACCAACAACATAACCGACTAAGATTCCTTCATCGGCTACTTCGCCAAATTTAGAGTTTGTCTTCAAGATCGAACAAGGGGACCCGAATGGTTCAAGACCACTCAAGTTGGGCTTCCTTCCATACATAAGCTCGTAACACGTTTTACCAAGTCTCTTAACAGTTAACACTCTATTCAGAACATAGCAGGCTGTAGCAACCGCTTCAGCCCAGAACATCACAGGAAGCTTCGAATCTGCCAGCATAGTTCTGGCTCCTTCAATTAAAGTTCGGTTCTTCCTTTCAGCCACTCCATTCTGTTGCGGAGTATACGGAACGCTGTATTGATGTTCAATTCCTTTCTGAAGACAGAAGATTTCCATCTCAAAATTTTTGAACTCCGTTCCATTGTCACTCCTGATGAACTTAACTGTTTTACTCATGACGTTCTCAACTTTGGTAATCAAATTCTTCACCATTTGAGCCGTTTCATCTTTCGATTTCAGAAAATATACCCACGAATATCGCGAGTAGTCATCAGTGATCACCAAACAATAAGAAGTACCTCCTAGACTTTTTACATTCACGGGACCGAAGAGATCCATGTGAAGCAGTTCTAGAGTACTGGCAATAGAGTTGACCTTCTTGGTGAGATGGGATTTCTTGTGTTGCTTTCCCTTCTTGCATGCAATACATTTGTCTTCAAAGTTAAAACTTTTCAAGGGAACGCCCATCACAAGTCCATTCCTGACAATGTGGTTCATCTTCCGAAGATGAATGTGCCCCATCCTCCTGTGCCACAATTCGGATTCCGATTCGCTTGCTTTCGTCATTAAACATGATTCTCCCGTGGCCATTTCAGTAGACCTCATATCCATCACATAAGTATTTGTATCACGTGGAGCTTTCGTCACTATCCACTCGTCTGGTATCTGAAAACCAGGCTTCAACACGATCGCCTCATTCTTCGTGAAATGAACAGTGTACTCCTTATCACAAATCTGCGACACACTCAGCAGATTGTGCTTCAACTCTTCTACAAAGTTCACATTCTCAAGAGTTATTTTCCCATTGGACACCGTTCCTTTTCCAGTAATTCTTCCTCCACTTTCACCAGCAAAGCTAACTCTCGCTCCTTGAACAGGTTTTAAGTCGTGCAACAAATATTTGTTACCCGTCATGTGCCGGGAACAGCCGCTATCTACAATCCAAAGACTGTGGGCAGCCCTGTTCAACTGTTCCTGCACAATAAAGCAAAGGATTAGAATCTTGGGACCCAAGACCAATTGGTCTTGGATCTATACATCCCGTACTTCTGCTTTCCAAAGTTAGCATCTGGATAATTCCTGTCAGTCCTATTAGGAAATCTCCTTGGAAATTTAGTGTGAGGCCTTCCAAACCTATGTACATTGAAAGTATTATATCTTGTGGTTTGGTTATTAGCATTGTTAAACTGAGGTTTGTTTCTGTGAAAACCTGAATTAGTTACATTTAGGAACTTTGAAGGGTTTTCATTTTTAGCAGTATTAAAATTACCGTTAGACTTATGCTCAGTTTTAATAGGCCTCACACCTCTGAATTTCGGCGTCAGAGGACAATCTGCAACAAGATGTCCTAACTTATTACACCTAAAACAACACCTATACTCCATTTTCTTTTCAAAGGTTGTTTTGGATGTCGAGGCAGTGTTACCGGCCGTTCGTCTCACATAAGGTGGGACGTACGGGTTGAGTGGAGTACTCTTTTTATAGGTTTTATCTTTTTCTCCACCAGTGGGTAACACTACCTTCTCTTTTGTCTTACCTGATTCGGACAACTTATCCGAATCCGATGAGGCTGGACTCGTAACAGAAATTTTCACACTTGAAACAGGCGAACTCGTTTCGCCACTACTAACACTTGGTTCTTTACTCGTAATCTTGATAGGAGCTGTCTGAGGAACTTCAAAATCAACAGATTTCTGAACACTAGGGTTAAAAGTGTAATTGTGGTTATAAGGTGGTGGAACCTCGTGATAACCAATTCCTCCCCTCTTTGTAGAGGTACCTTGATCACTAACAAGGTGATCAAGAATAGCTGAGGAATTTCTGAACTGTTCAAGTTTTCGGTTCAGTTCCACCACTTTCACCTGGTGGTCAGCAATCTGCTTTTCTCGTTCAGCAATCAGTTTAGTCTTTTCTTCTAAAACCTCATAACTTAGATCAATTACTTCAATTTTTTTCAGCAAGTTTTGTTTTTAAGCTTTTAACATCTTTTTCACACGCTTTTATTTTAACTTTGTAACTGTTTTCTCTTGCTTTCATAAAGTGATGATCTTCTTTAAGAGTTTTAAATTCAGCATCTAAACGAACATACTGATCAGTTATGGTAGCAAGTTGCTCAGACAAATCCTCACAATTAGTACAAATAGATTTAGAACTTACCTCGGAGAGTTGATCATTGTTATCTGCCATGAAAGCTTTTTCCTTACCAGTAGCTTTCTCTTCTCCGTTAATCTTCTCACATTCTTCATTCTCAACCTTAGCCATATTTGCCTGTTCACTAGTTTCATTCGAATGCAGGTTCCAGTTGTATTCACCTGCTTCTCTGGACAGCATGGCATTGACTTCTTTACTACTCCCAGAGTACTGTGCAGACCTGCCTTGACCCCGTTCAACTCGCTCGTTTCTGCACTCTTTGGCAAAGTGCCCGTTTTGTTGACAGTTATAGCACCTCACCTTAGACTTGTCGAACCCTGGCCTGCCACCAACAAACTTTCTCCCCGTCTTTCTCATAAACTTCTTCACTCTCCTCACTATCATGGCCATCTGCCATTGTAAATCCATTTCCTCCAGATCATCAGCATCGATCTGGTCATAGTCTTCATCTAGCATCGCTGGATCAACCACCTTTCCTTGAATATAGTTTTCATATGAAGCAATAAATGAAGCATAGAGACCAAACTGCTCTTCAGCAGATTTGACGCTCATTGGCATCTTAGAGTAATTATTGCTTGAGGAACTTGAAGATCCACTAATCTTGCTTGCTGTCTGTTGAGTACCACTTGATCCACCCGCAACAAAGCAAACATCCCCATTTGAGTTTACTGACACTTGCCCCTCCTGTGAAGAATTAGCACCCGACTCACCCTTCGAGTAGTAGGCGGCAGAATCAGTCTTTGAACTTGTATTGGAGTTTACTTTAGCACCGTACATGCCTGGATCTTGAACCTGATCCATAGATGTTTCTTTTCTTACCATATTAAGCTCAAAAGTTCTGAGCTTGTTGACAGTGGTTTCAAGATCATAAGTAGGGAAGTCCTTGTCTTCCCTCATCAGTACAGTATACATCTCCCATTTTGGTGGGAGAGCATCGAGAAGTTTTTCCACAATCTCTTCTTCTCGGTATGAAATGGAGTAGTTACTCAATTCAGTCATTAGATGATAATATCGAGTGATAATGTCATCCAGAGATTCGTTCTTTAAGTACTTAAAGACTGAAAATTGAGTTTTGAGCAACTTTATCTTTGAAGCCCGAATACCTACATTTCCTTCAAATCTGCTCTCAAGAGCTTCCCAAAGCTCTCTAGCTAATGTATACTTTCTGAACGTATAGAGGATCTCCTGTTGAAGAGCCATTGTGATTGCAGCATGAGCCTTGCTCTCGGCTTCATACATCTTTTTCTCCTCCTCTTCCATTTTACTGTATTTCTTGATTTGGTCTCGACCCTCATACTCCATGATTGGTGGAATATATCCATCTTGGATGCATACCCACATTTTCGCATCCTGGTACTTAACGTATTGTATGAACCGATCCTTCCACGCGACAAAATCGGTTCCCTTCAGCAACCTTGGGGCCTTTGTAGCTGACCCCGCTTCAACTTCCATCTTTACAAGCTCCGAAATGTTGATCGACGACATCCTTCTTGAAGACTAAGAAACCCGAAAAAAATCTGAGTAGGCGAAGTTAAACAAAAATTCCTCTGAACAGTACTGTAGGCGAAGTTAATGATAACTTCGCTTAAGTAATAACTTCGCTGGATTCTTCTTAAATTCGCGTGACTGGGCGAAGTTAAGAATAACTTCGCTTAGGATAAGCGAACTTAGAGAGTAGGCGAACTTGAAGAAAACTTCGCTGAGCTAGGCGAACTTGATGAGAACTTCGCTGAGTTAGGCGAAGTTGAGGAGGTAGGCGAAGTTGTGAATAACTTCGCTTCTCCTTATATCTTCGCTGAAACCCTACGTATCCTGACGGCAACTTCGCCTGATGAACAGCAACTTCGCCTGACGAACTTAAACTTTCTGCAGATCTGAAAATCGGATTTTAACGACGTTTTTGACGGTTTAAAGGCTTCAACACACTGGTAGGAGGCTAGAATGAGCAAAAACACCACAAACTCGTCCCGTGAATACCCGAAATGGAACGAATTCTACACCCGCGTGAATATCCCGAACCACACAATCGAGCAAAAGCTCTGATACCAATTGTAGGTTCCCTGGACGGACCACACGAGATATCCCGATATACACAGGTGCGGAATCCCTGTGTAGATCGTTACGGACGTAGAATACAAGCTCACAAACACACGAACACGATACGAACAAACACACGTTATATTAATAACTCGAACCGTGATACTTACAGACTCTCGACCTCACGTCACTTGACTCACTGAATTACACGTAAATTAACCAACTCGATCAACTTGTAAACATGAACCCGTAGCCTATATAAATACACGACAACTTCGCCTCAGGCGAAGTTGTCCTTAACTTCGCTCGTTCAACAAGTTCGCCTAGGTGAACTTGTCAACAACTTCGCTTGGTTAACAAGTTCGCCTAAGCGAACTTGTCAACAACTTCGCTTTAACAAACAAATACACAAACAATATTACAGACTCGATTACAGACATTAGACATATGAACTACTGACATCTATGCACCAACAGAAACACGAAATATATTGTGTGCATAGGTATTATGTGCCGAGTCTAGAGACTCGATAATATTTCCGACACGTAGAAAAATCTCTTTGTTGTTTAAGAACGCTAGAGAGAGTTTTTCTGTGACACGCATCCCTTGGTGATTTATTTTGGGAAATACTTCGCAAGCAGTGAGTTCACTTACCCCTTTTAAATTGTTTTCAAACGCTTTTCACTTGGGGAGATAACATACTCCGAAAACGCATTTAAGATTTTGTTAATATAGATTATATATAACTTGTAAAGACTAAGTGGCAAACGCAATAACTAAAGTCCTTCATTCACATCGAACCGTTTAATATTGGATAATAGCGAGTCATTGTTGAGTAGTACTACTGGGTTTGACAAACCCCACCCAACGCTAAACTCGACTGGAGGTCGAGTGGGTGTAATCTTGGCTAAACACATACCATGGTCGGGATAGACCTGGTGGCAAGGCAAATGATAAACAGTTAGCTTCGGTGTCGAACACTTAGTAATACTTGTTTTATAGGCTAGCTACCTATAGATATATAATTGACATAACACTATCTGGTAACGCAAAACGCTGAAACGCAAAACGCTGAACGCAAACGCTAAACGCTTTATTTTATATAAACTTGTGAATTCACCAACCCCGTGTTGACACTTTTAGTATGTTATTCTCAGGTAGCCGAGGCGGGCGCGCGGTATAGGATCATGCATTGCTTGAAACGCTTTTGTTATGCAAACTATTTTTTTAAAACTGTTATCATTTGGTTTAAGTCGTCCTGCGTGACGCAACATTTATTTCATGGTTTTTACGCTTCCGCATTTAATTACTCGTAAACGTTTTCGTGGTTTGAAAACTTTGTTTTATGGTTTGATTATAACTAATGAATCCGATCCTGTTAGTTCACACCCTCTGACGGTAAAACTCCGTTAGTGGATTTTGAGGGTGTGACAGTGGTACAACCAGTTGTATTAGGTTTTATCGAAATGTTCAACCGGGTTAAATAATTTACCCTATAATTTTATGTAAATGCAAGCTTAACTCAAAGAGTAATCCGTAACTACATGATTTCATAATAACAAAATAATCAAAAATATTCAATTCTCCAAAAACAAAAATAATCGATAGTTTACTCATCTCAATGTTAATTGTTAGGTAAAAAGTTACTTTCAAAAAAATATGGACCGCAAATATCAAAATCTCTTAACCGGTTTGACTATACAATCTGGTATTTTAGGAAAAAAAACCTTCTTTATTATAGCAAACAAGCCCAAACATTCATATTTGTGCGAAATTCAGTTTAATCAGTACTACTAGGCGGTCATAACGGTTTTGAAAACATTGATACAAACTATTTAAGACGTTTATTATTCTTTTCATATATATGGTCTTTTTATTTCCTTTTCCTAGATAGGCTTTATTTTATTGCATAATTGGTGCTTTCTTATTGCAATATATCAATGGTTCATTGTCATTTTTAATGTGGTGTAGTGGTAAGAAGTTTGGATTTCACAATGGATACTCAAGTTTAATTCATACTTACAACACTTTGGGAAGACATGGGTGGTTCAATGAAGGAAGACTGAGATCTTTGTGATCTCTAGTTCGAACCTAAGGGCGTCCGAGTTTTACCACCGGTGAGCTTTTGGGCGGGTGAGTTTTCCCGAAACTGGAGATAACTTGTGGGGGCTTACGGGCTATGTACGGCTGGGTTGAGCAGCTGACGTTTTCCTTTTGCCATTGGGTCACCTCATACGAGGAACCTAGTCATTCTATATTTCTTGGCCGCCGTTCAAAAAAATAAAAAAAATAGAAATACTCTTCTGGAATTCTTTTATCATAACGATTTTGTTACTATAATAGTATTTTTTTTATTAATAAAAATTAAGTAATACAAATTATAATTAAAATTATAAGAATAGTAATTATTGTAGAAAAATAGAAAAGTTAGGCAGCGTTCGGTATGAGGTATTATTCCAAACAAACCTTAAAGCATTCCCAACTCATCCCCTATATTAATGTGAGGAGAGTTAGTAAATTATAGGGTGATTTTTTGTAAATTTGGGAAAACTTTGTTTGTTCCTGTTTATTTTTAAATATTTGTTGAATTGGTTGTGAATAGAGGAGAGAAAAAACTGTAATGATAAAGATATAAAGTAATATTATTTAATTGAAACGGAGAGAGAAATGTAGTGTTTTGTAATGTAATTATAAAGATGAGGATGGAAAACAGGATGAGAATGCTCTTAGCATTCTCAGCAACTTTTTTATCTCTATCTCCATAATTACACTAACAATCACTACATTTTCACTCTCACTACTTTTTAACAATCACTATATTTTCTCTTTCCTCTACTCACAAGTGTTTTTAAATATATTAAAAAATAAATAGAGGGTGAATAATGTTCCTCCAAATTTACTATTTTTTAAAAAATTTTCTCTTTTTTCCATTCACAACCACTTATAAACCTCTAATATATTTAGAGATTTTCCTCACAGTATTTTAAAGGAGCTTATATGAATGCTCTAATAACATCAGAAAAATACGTTACTTTAAAATAACACAAATATTAATCCCTAAAGACTTCTCCATTCTTTCAGAGTGGAGATAAGATATACTATGTTTTATCTTAAAACTCGGAATGAATGGATATAAATACAAGATGACAGTTTATAATTGGTGTGGTGTGTAAAATACGACAACTTGATCTAAGATACCTTTTTGTTTGCTTGACAATCTTGACCTTTAATTTGATCAATGTATTAGCTCAGAGTATAACATTATGGCACATGAAAAGAGCCCAACGAATTACAAATTACAGTACACGTGGTGCACATACACGCCACATAAGACTTTTCTGTTATCACCTTTGTTTATTTTTCTTTTTTAAACGGCAACCTATCACCTTTTTTTACTTGATAGTTTACACAAACTACTATAGAAAAAAAAACATACTATGTTGGTCAAGAAATTAACTCTTAAAACAACTAGCAAATATGTTTAATAGATGTCAGTTGCTCTTGTAAAATTTGTAACAACATTAAAAACACATAACAATGTAACAATGATAACATGTTTAATAGTTAATACATTACAAACGCCTTACTGACACCAGTAACGTCACTAAAGACTTTTCTTTCAGTATAGAGATAAGGTGTTGTCTTAAGGGGCACACCCACCCTTGACATTGATTTTTGAAAATTTAGTTGAAAACGTATGACCAAAAATTTGAGTAATCCCGTTGTAAAGTTTATAGCGACACCAAATTAACAACTCAAAATTTGTCGTAATGGCAAACACTTGAGTAAACAAAAGTTATAATTCAACGGTTTGAATCCATAATTAGCTATATATATAATTGATAAACAAACATTAATATGATAAATTTAAATGGACCAACACATATTTTATCCAGTTACAGAAAGCATGTTGATTTTTTATGGTATTTCCCCGTTTAAAAATGCATGGGGTTATAAGTGCAATATGGCATAACTAGGGGCGCATTCGTGTAACTAATTCATGTTAATATTCAATGCAGACTTCTTTATACAACAAAACAGATGCTGATTCACTTAAATCAACAATAATATTATTACAATCTACACTATCTCTAATACCTCCAATTTCAGTAGCTTGATCATGGTCCAGGGCTACCATCATCCCTGGAACTTGTGGCGGTTTCTGGTCTAATCTGTTCCAACTCATGAAGAATCATCCGAATATCTGGCCGATCCAGTGGTGCTCTAGAAACACAATCCAAAGCTAGCTTAAAACTATTCAAAAGTGCACCCTCATTAACTGTATAAGCATCTTTTTGCAGACCATGATAAAAAACCTCAATAGTCCAATTTGTTCCTACCATCAAATGCACCCATTGTGGTAAATCAAGATCCTGGACGTCTCCTGGTGACTTCCCGGTTAAGATTTCTAACATTATCACACCCAAACTATAGACATCGGCGGCTTTTGTATAAGGTTTGTTAAGCCTGGTAACCTCAGGAGCATGGTAGCCGAGAACCCCGATTGTTGAAATTGTACTTGAGTATGTAGAAGCTGTTATGAGCTGTGATAGCCCGAAATCATAAATCTTGGGGTTAATGTTCTCGTCGAGCAAAATGTTGTTTGATGTTAGATTACCATGGATTATATTGTAACAAGTGTGGAGGCTATGCAAACCTCTAGCCACTCCTTTTACTATATGCATTCTTGTTGACAAATCTACATATTGTTTGTATTCCGGATCTGTGTATTCAATTCAAGAAAAACAACTACTTATATACGAAATAATAAAGTACTTCGTTACCGATTTTATGTAATCTTGATTTTGTATTTTCATTAAATCTACTTATAAATTAAAATCAGTATCTTTACTCCTAAACAAAAGGAATATTACTGAATAGGTGCTCCATCCTTTGGAGGTCGTGGGTTCAAACCTTGATGTAGACAAGTTAGGAGGATTTAAGAGATGATTGGCCGTTAAAAAAGTATATTTTCTTACCATGAAGAAAAGCAGCAAGGCTTCCTTTAGGCGTGTAATCATAAACGAGAAAGTTGGCATCGTCTGGGTGCAAATAATAAGCCGTCATAGCCAAAAGATTCGGATGCCTAATTTTACCAAGCAAATATAGTTCAAATTCGACTAGTGACTGATGCTTAGTAAAATATCCTCTCAATCTATTTACTGCAATGTGATCACCATTTAACAATGTTCCTTTATAATAAGTCCCATAAGTGCTTTCACCCATTACCTCGGCTGATGCATTCAAAAGATCATCGGCTGTGAAACTCGTAGTACCATCAAAGTGTAAAAACTTTCCTGCTTTTCTAACACCAGCCTTTTTCCTTTTCTAAAACAAGCAACAAACAAATATGAAGCAAATAATTATGATATATTATATTAAGAAGAAAATTTTATGAAAATCTATTGTAACTAGTGACAAATTCCGCTCGCTGCAGCGGAAATTCATTCGGCATCAGGTTACGATGTCGGTACTTTTTATAGCAATAGGAAGTAAAAACCTAAGAGAATAAAGTCATAATATGTCAAAAAAGATAGCAACACATGTTTACATCGGTTGAAAAACCATAAAAACAAAATAAGAGGTGAAACCGAGACTAAGAAAAATTGTTCATACCAACCACACCGGAGGTGTTAAAATTTGTAACACTCGATTTTGGCTTGTACATATGCTTAAATGACTTGATAATATAACGCGACTATTCATATGGGTATGGCAAAATTATATGCATTTGATAGTATTTATTTTATAAATATATATGGTTATTAAAAAGAAAAAAAACACCAAAGCTAGAAACTACTATGCATCGATATCAATTGGCAAGGATAATAAGTGTCATCCTTGCGCAGAGACCTTGCTAATCTTCTTATCGGATGTCCCCGAAGTTACGACAAGGATAATAAGTTGTGTGTAAACATTATGCTAATCTTCATCAAACCATTATCTGTTGCTAAAAAGTTGAAGCAAAGTAGCTAGCTAATTACCTTTTTGCCCATGTTAAGAAAGAGTCCTCTGCCTTTGGAGAATAGTACGCCCACTTCATCAACGCAACTGGATTTCCTAGAAGTTCCCATGTCTTTAGCTTGTTTCATTTCATGACGCTTCTGAAACTTAGGTGCAATCGCAAGCTTTTTAACAAGAAGAGATATTGTTGGTCGTTGTTCACGAGAGTTGTGCAAGCACTGGAATGCAATGCTTGAAAATGTTTCTAAAGCAGTTGGGTCCATTGGTGGTGTGAGATCTTTAAAGATAACTTGTTCTAGTTTCTTATGTTTGTAGCTTTGTTTCCACATGGGCACTAAAATCTCTAAAGGATAACCATTCGTGTATTTAAAGCATAATCTCCCGCATAGGACTTCAAATAAAACCACTCCTAAAGAGTAAATGTCTGATTCTTTAGTTAGGGCGTATGTCTCCATATACTGGGGATCACAATAACCAGGGGTGCCTACAACATTGGTGAAGAGAACTGTGTGCAACTGATTAGCAGGCCCTAGTTTTGAAAGTCCCATGTCTGAAAGTTTAGCATTCCAGTTGTCATCTAGCAGGATATTGGCACTTTTAATATCTCTATGGAGAACTCTTTGTTGATTGTCCTTGTGATCGTGTAAGTAGGTTAGCCCTCTTGCAACATCAAGGCATATCTTGAGGCGTTGTGTCCATGTGAGAGCAGTAGAGCTTAAATGACGATCAAGGCTTCCGTTAGATGCATGTTCGTACACGATGATCTTCTCACCATCCTCGTCACAAAACCCGAGGAGAGATACGAGATTAGTATGTGTGTAACGCGAAAGCATCATTATCTCTTTCCAAAACTCTGGATCTCCTTGCCCAAATTCACGATTCAAACGTTTAATAGCAACCATGCTTCGCCCCTTTGAGTGAGAGACTTCTCCTTCGTAAACCTTTCCAAATCCACCAGCTCCTATAACTTTGCTACCAAAATTGTTGGTGGCTTTTCTTAACTCTTCCAAATGGATTTTAAGGTATTCAAACTCTTTGGTGACTGATGCCATTAGAATTTATGATTCAAATAATACCAAGAGTGGTTCAGATCGAATAAGTGTTCTACTCGACTAAAAGTTGAGAACTTCAAAGGTGATGTAATGTAAGAGGGTGTTTTTATTCTTTGTAATGATTTGAAAAGGCTGAGCCTTGGGCTATCCGTTGGTGCCGGCAGAGAACAAGGAAAAGCTTTTGGAGACATGTTTTTTTTATATTTCTTTTACCAGCAAAGGAAACTTCCGCTAAGAACAAAGACTAAAAAACAAAATGAGAGTAGAATTAAATGGTGCTGACAATCACAATGAGTAAAAAACAATGGAAACTTTTGCTAGGAAACAAAAAACATCCGCTAGGACAACAAGGTGCGGACAATCACAAAGAGCAACACTCAAAATGAGAGTAGAATTAAATGGTTTTATTTTTAGTTATCTATGTTTATTATGAAATAATGTCTGTATAATATTTCAAGGAATGAAGATTTTTTTTTGTAATCAGCAGACCTTTAATTAGGCACTAATGTAGCTTTTAGTATGCAGGAATGGATGGTAGAATTAATGGAATCGCCCATTGTAAGGAAATGGAGAAATGTGTGTTTTGTTGATTAAAAGAATGTAATTAGCTATTACCTAGTCCGTTTCATTTCCTCTAAAACACCTCAATTTCATTCCATACATACCCCATATTTTTTTTTCATTCTATTTCCTCTTTCACCCTACATTACCTCCACCACCCACCACTACCAATCATCACCGTTGCCGGCCTCCATCGTCATTACCGCCGCCACCACCCACCGCCACGTTGGTGAAAAGATTCGTGTGCTTTTGATTAGTATGACCTATTTTGAAAGTCCCATGTAAAAGAGTTTAGCATTCCAGTTCTCATCTAGGAGGATGTTGGCACTTTTTATATCGTTGTGAACTCTTTCTTGGGTGCCCTTGTGATCATGAAGGTAGGTTAGCCCCCTTGCAACATCAAGGTAAATATGGAGACGTTTTGTCCATGTGAGAACAGTGTAGTTTAAATGGTGATCAAGACTTCCATTAGACGCATGCTCGTATACAAGAATCTTCTCACCATCCTCATCACTATATCCGAGGAGAGAGATGAGATTTTTAGGTTTGTAACGGGAAAGCATCATTATTTCCTTCAAGAACTCAGGGTCCCCTTGCCCAAGTTCACGATTCAAACATTTAATAGCAACACTGCTAAAATGAGAGGCTTCTCTTTCATATACCCTCCCAAATCCACCGGTTCCAATTGTTGGTGGCTTTCTTTAGCTCTTCCAGATGGATTTTAAGATGTTCAAACTCTTCCATGACAGATGCCATATTTGTGGATCAAATAAAACGTATGAGCTTAAATTAAGTGTTCCAATCAAGTGAAATATGAGGACTTGAAAGGAGATATAAAGTAAGCACCATTACAAAAAGGTTTTGTATTCTATCTAATGGAAGGAAACGAAAGACATATGAAAATACTTAATTCCAGCTGTGATAGCCTAAACAGTGGGTGGTTGTCATATCTTCTAGTTGGCCTCAGATATTAATTATATACTTGCAGACAATACAATTCCTGTTTCTGATACGTATTAATTAGTGAAGTATAGTCGATTTTACTAGTTGATGCTTATGCAAATAATTGTTAAATAATTTGTTATTATCTAGACCTCATAGGTATATATCAACTTTGCACATTTCATTCTGCGCTGGACGTCCTAGATTAAAGAGGCTTATAACACGTTAGAAATCTTGATTCAAATTAAACATTTAGTTATCCATGTAAACAAATTTACACAAATTAAATTCAAACTGGTATTTACAACAAAACAAATAAGGATAATAACAGAATCAAAATCTTTAATATCACCGATCTCCTATTTCACTAGCTTAACGAAGATCCCGCACCACCATCATCTTTGGAAGTACTTGTGGGCGATTCTGATTTTATTTTTTCAAACTGCCGAAACACCAGTTGAATATCTGGTTGGTGATATGGAAACACAATTCATAGCCAGCTTCAAAACATTCGACATCTCTTTTCCATCAAGTGATCTATCCCTCACCATTGAGTTGTCAAAAAGCTCAGTACCCCATTCTTGTTGTGTAAACAAAACCCATTTCGGTAAGTCTCGGTCTATCAACTCTACTGGTGATTTTCCAGTTATGAGTTCTAACATGATCACACCCAAACTGTAGATGTCGGTTTTGGTATCGGCTATCTTGAGCATAGAAAGTTCGGGAGCCTGGTACCCCAGGACCCCATCTGTTGCAGTCATATTTGAGTTTTCAGCAACCGTTATGAGCCGTGACAACCCGAAATCAGAAATCTTGGGGTTAAAGTACTCATCAAGGAAAACATTTCCGGATGTTAGATTTCCATGGATTATATTGTGATGGGTGTGGAGGCTATGCAAACCTCTTGCCACTCCTTTTGCTATTTTCATTCTTGTTGCCCAGTTTGTCGGTTGTTTTGGTTCCGTAGCTACATTTAAGTCATTAGAACTAAGTTTTTGAATACAAAATAATATGGTTTTTTAAAATTTGTCAAACTAACATATAAATATATAATACTAGATTATAAAAAAATAATATCATCATCATCGTACTGAGTAAATCCCGCCAATAGCAAAACTATAGTACGGTCTGTGGAGGGTATGTAGACAGTCTTATCTCTACCCCATAGGAACAGAGAGGATGATTTCGGCGAGACATCAAAGTTGGTAATGTACATTTCTTTCTGGTTTCTTTCTAGAGTTTTAATTTACAAATACCAACTAGCTAAGTATTATCTTTCAGAAACATGAAGGACTCAAGTGGCTCAAACCCACCACCACCAGTGCCACCAATACGACCATGACTGCAACGACTACAACAAGTCATGCTGAGAAACCCGAGAAATTCCCATGGTTGCACTTTTAAAGGTGGCAACAAAAGATATGCATGCTTGATTTACTTAGTTTGGTGTGAGGCCTTTATAGGCATACATCATAATCATTTACATGTTCTTCCAAGATTAAATTGTGAAGCCAATCTGGAACCCGGCTTGATAATAGTTTTCTATCAAGCCTTGGACATAAGACACATAACACTCAACCACCGGTTGGCCGATTGGTGCATATACCGTTGTCTTTCGGCTATTAACGCTACCACATGATGCCTGATTAACCTTCCGATACTTTTGACGTTATTTTCACGAGATTAGTAGAATAACGTCAAAATTAATGCAATTTCACTTTTGCTCACCCGAGGGTTCACATATGTATACATTATATGCGCGCACCACAAGCATAGCGTATAAAAAAATAGTTACCATATATACATTTATTTATTATAAACAAATAAATAAATAAAAGGAAAGAATAATTACCATGGAAAAAACAAGCAAGGCTTCCTTTAGGCATGTAGTCATAAACCAGAAGTTTCTTTTCTGATTTTGAGGACAAATAATAAGCCCTCATTACCAAAAGATTCGGATGCCTAATTTTCCCAAGCAAATTTAATTCAACTTGGACTTGTGTCTTACTTTTAGTAGGATTTCCTCTCAATCTGTGTACTGCAAAGTGATCACCACTTTCCAGTTTTGCACTATAATAAGTCCCATAACTGCTATACCCCGTTGCCTCAGCAGACCCCCCCAAGAGATCCTGTAATGTAAAACTCATTGTACCATCAAGGTGTACCATAAGTTCTCTTTCTTCCCTTTTCTAGAACAAGCAACAAAAAAATGTAAAGCAAATCAATGGTAGAACTCGGCAGCACCTTAATATAAAGTATAAACTATACATATTATTGACAATGTTATTGTGTGGTGGTATGATAAAGGTAGCCTAGACCACTACCTGATCATTGTATAAATAACTAGTGTTTTACCCGACGCGTTGTATCGGGCAACTCGGATCTATTTATGTAACCGTCGCATTGCGGTGGTACACTAATGTGGACTCGGTTGGTATAGGCTAAGTTCGTTAAGATAGCGACACAAAATTAAAAAAACTAATTTTATGCAGGAAACAATAACGACGTTGCTCGTATAAATTATAATAAAAAAAACTAACATATTAAAAAGGTCGTAACGTTAATGACACTAATTATCCCGCACACACGTTGCTTGGAGAATACGGTTGGTAAACCCGGAACGTTGTAATAACGAGTCAACACATTCATTATGGTACCGGAACTAAACCTAAAAAACAAATTCGTCAAATTAACATATTTAAAATAAATAAAAAAGCCAAAAAAAATAGAGGCACTTATATAACGTATTATAACAAAATATATTTAAAACAATATTTAATTGGTAAGTAAAATCCGGGCATTGGTAAAACATGAGCGTTGCAGCGACAAGTCGACGCATATTCGGTCGGTATCGATTACGTTCGTAACGGTAGCATAATTAAAACCAAAAACTAGATTAATGAAAATAAGATTATAGTTATATAAAACATATGAAAATTAAAATATTCAAAACGATGGATTGTAAAAACGAAAATAATTGGAAAAGAAACTTAGGGGTTTTTGGAATTGCTTAATTTATCTTCTTATGACTTATAACTTATAATCCATAAGGTGTTTGAGAAAGTTAAAATTTATGAGTGTATAAGTCATATTATAATTTATGATTTTATAAATCATAAGATGGTAAAATAAGTAATCCCAAACATCCCTTAATCAAATCTATCTTCTAACTATTATAATGTTGTAACACCTCCTGAATAATTAATATACTTTCTCGAATAGATATAATAACTTAGGAAGATCTAGTAATTTTTTAAACACTTGGGTTTGGGTTCTTTCGAAGGGGAAGGTCTTGGAAAAGTCTCACATATGACAAAGATAAAAAAAAATTCGTTGTTAAAACAAATAATAATTAGGGGTGAGTAAGATAAGGGTCGGACCCTTAAAACCCGGTTACCCGACTCTTAAAACCCTTAATTAGACCCGGATAAATAATATGTGTAGGGTAAAGGGTATTTAAATTTCATCTTAAAGGGTAAAAGGGTTTCAAGGGTCCGACCCTTTTTCAAACCCTTAACCCGTTTACTAGATAGATATACGCCAGATTCACGATTAATATGAAATTTATGAGAGGTTTGTATTTTATATATGATTAATCAGAAATTTTCAACTACTAAGAAAAATAAAAATAAGGGTCATACTACTGAATGGAAACATATATATGGAAATCACTAAATTGTTCTCTACAAGTAATTTGTGAATTTGAATATTGTTTGCATTAGTTTAAATGATCGATAAACTTTCGAAGTTAGACTTTACTATGTTATTAAATGAAAGTATAATTGTTCTAGGATTGATATATTAAAATCATTTATGAGATATGGAACTAGTAAAGGCAGAAAAATGAGACGTGATTATTGTCTTAAAGGGTAAAGGGTTGGACCCTTGAAACCCTTATTTATACCCGACTCTTTTATTGGTTAGAGGGTAGGGTCTAGGGTCTATCTTTCTTCCTAAAAGGGTAAAGAGTCCGGGTAGAATATTAGGTAAAAGGGTCGGGTCTTACCCTTTGAACAGTCCTAATAATAATAATAATAATAATTCAGTAAATCCTAAAAACCGGTGATTTGAAAGTTGTGTGACGAATAACTTTATTTATATAACTGATTTTGCTAACGAACGTAGTATGAGTAATAACAAGAAGTTAAGGATACCAACATTGTCCAACTCACTACCATCATGTACACTGTCAAATGTTTAAAACTTAATTCATAAATACTAAAGAATTGGGTTTAAAAAAAAAGAGTTGTGCACTAACATCTTTCTAGAGAGAAAAGAAGAAAGAAAGAGCCAAAAGTAGCAGGTAGCTAATTACCTTTTCCCCAAGAAAAAGCCCTTTGCCTTTGAAGAGAAGTGTGTTCAAGTATGTCCGAGAAGTTCCCACATCATTAACCAGTTTCATCTCATGACTTTCTTGAAACTTAAGTGCAATCTCAAGCTGTTTCATGATAAGAGACGTTGTTGGACGTTGTTCACGTGACTCGTGCAAACATTGGTATGCAATTTCTGAAAATGTTTTCAAAGAAGTCGGGTGCATTGGTGGTGTGAGATCTTTAAAGATAATCTGTTCTAGTTTCTTATGTTTGTAGCTTTGTTTCCACATAGGCACTAGAATCTCTAACCGATCGTTGGTCCATTTAAAGCATAATGTCCCACATAGAACTTCAAATAAGACTACTCCAAAAGAGTATATGTCCGATTCTTTGGTTAAGGCATACGTCACCATATACTGGGGATCACAATAACCAGGGGTACCTGCAACATTGGTGAAAAGAACTGTGTGGCGTTGATTAGCAGGACCCAATTTTGAAAGTCCCATATCAGAAAGTTTAGCATTCCAATTGTCATCTAGCAAGATATTGGCACTTTTTATATCTCTATGGAGAACCCTTTGTTGGGTGTCCTTGTGATCATGTAGGTAAGTTAACCCTCTTGCAACATCGAGGCATATCTTGAGGCGTCGCATCCACGTGAGAGCAGTAGAGCTTAGATGACGATCGAGGCTTCCATTAGATGCATGTTCGTACACGATGATCTTCTCACCATCCTCGTCACAGTATCCGAGGAGAGATATGAGATTACTATGCGTGTAACGAGAAAGCATCATTATCTCCTTCCAAAACTCTGCATCTCCTTGCCCGTGTTTACGATTCAAGCGTTTAATAGCAGCCATGCTTCGCCTCTTTGAGTGAGAGACTTCTCCTTCGTACACCTTCCCAAATCCACCAGCTCCTATAATTTTGCTACCGAAATTATTGGTGGCTTTTCTTAACTCTTCCAAATGGATTTTAAGATGTTCAAACTCTTTGGTGACTGATGCCATTATAATTTATGCTCTACTCCACTAAAAGCTGAGAACTTAAAAGATGATGTAAGGTAAGAACCAACACTAAATATGGTGCTTTCAATGTGCTTGGTTAAATGAAGCAGCACAATGCCCACAGGTACTAGCCTGAGTAATTGGTATTGTGAGATGAAAGAAAAGCCGTCACTGGGAATTAGACACGAGGTTGGACGGTTTGTACTGGGCCCGACAGTTACGAGAGAGCGAGGCTTTGTGAAGAAACAACCAAGGGGAAAAAAGAGAGAGGCAAGGAATGAAAAGGCTGAGCCTTGGGCTATCCGTCGATGCTGGCAGATAACAAGGAAAAGCTTTGGAAACATGTTTTTATATTTATTTATTTAAGAACATAGACAGAAAAAAAAAAGAAAATTTGTTACAAGGCATAGGACAGCCAGGCGCTGCTGACAAAGAGCAAAGCCCAAAATGAGACTAGAATTAAATGGTTTTGTTTTTTTAATAATTATCTATGTTTATTATAATATATTTTCTGTATGTATAATATTTCTAGGATTGAAGATCTTTTTTCTTATTCGTATTTGATTATATTTTGTTTAGTTTTGATTAACAATATTTTTATTTATAATTTGGATTTTTATTAAATTGTGACACACATGGGTTCTTGTTAAAGAACGAAATGGTATAACTCACCAAAACGTAAATGATGCAACGGTAAAACCAAACAGAAGATCGATTCACGTTGATTCTACGAATACCCGTGAAGAACTTCACAAAACTCCCAAAATCCCACCCAAAGGTCTAAGGGAAAGAAGAGGAAAAAACAATTATTATCAAAATCAATTCTGTCTTTCTGAATTACATAACCAAACTATAAATAAGAGTTCTAATACGAAACGGGCCTAAAACGGGCCATGGGCCAAACACAAACCCAAAAATAAAAACGTAAAAAGTGCTGAAAAACAATAAAAGGCCCATAACTTTATTTAGGAGTCGTTTTTGGGCTTCAGACAGGGGCCAAACCGCCGACGGCGTTTGCCACAATGTGCTCCTCGTCTGAAGCTTCGATTTGACTGATAATGGGCCTGAAACGGAGCTTCGTGGGCCAAGTTATGCCTGTTTTCGTGGGCCACCCTTTGTTGCGCGATCTTGGGCCTCCAGAAACATAATAGCCCGATCTTCAATACTTGGGCCCACATCAGTAAAGGATAAATTTGGTTGAATAACTAGAAAAATATAATTCTAAAACCAATTACAAACTTATCTAACCATAATCATAACTTTGATTAGGTTATATAGACCATGACTTGGTACAATTAAAGATATATGGACTAGAACTTCAAATTAAATAATAAACAAACTCACATGCTGTAAGGCCAATATTTGTGAATTGAGATATCAAATGACAAAACCCGTTAATTATATTATGGTCAAGAAAATAATTAAAGTCGATGAGAAAAGCGGACACGAAACGAGAGCTTCGGGAACGCACATTTAGCTTCAACGGGAGATCTTCTAGTTTGTTTGTATTGTTTAGCTATAAATAGGGACTTGTATTTCTATTTATGTGTGTTTTCATGGTGTAATCAACCACCCAAGGGGAGCTCACCTTGGGTGGGATCGGTTCGTTTATTATATAAATGTTTTAACCGATTACGGAGTCGTTCACTATACTTACTATCTTTATAATTTTGCTCGATCGTTTGGTTTACCGCACCCGTCTCGAAATATGTATCAAGTGCAAAATCTGTTCGAGTGGTCGTTTTGGGACCTACAATTGGTATCAGAGCGGGTTGAATCTTATGATTCAACTTTGCTCTTGATATTCGAGTTCTATTTCCGCTATTACCCCAACCGAGACGTTAAACACCCGTTAGACTGGTCACTATGGTGAGGGGCTTCGAAGCCCCTCCCCAGTGCCACGTCAGCGCCACGTGTGCACCGAGGGCTTCAAAGCCCCACCCCAAAGATGCCCCTCAATGGTGTGGGGGCTTCGAAGCCCCTTTATTTATTATTTTTTATAAAACCCAAAAATCAACCAACACAATAACCCACAGCCGATCTCATCCTCTTCTTCCTCATCCTCATCCGCCTCTTCTTCCTCATCCTCATCCTCCACTTCACCACCACTACTGATCTCACCAAAACCTCAAAACCCACAGCCACCCAAAACCTCCAAAACCCACCAACACCTCCACCACCACCTTCTTCAAAACCACCGCCGGAGACAACAATTCATATACCACCATCACTGGTCTCTACCAATGCCGGAGACCTTTGTGTTATCGCCGGCCGGAAATTGGTCGGAATTTGGAAAGGTATGTATGTGTGTTTGAGAGAGAGAGAGAGAGAGAGGGCCCACATGTATTCCCATCTGCGCCGGCCGTTGAAACCACCCAACCTTTGGCGCCCTTAGTTGGACCGCGCCCCACGGCGGTGTTCGGCGCCCAACGGCGCCCGCCACATTAGCCAACGGAGCCCCATAGCGAGTAGTCTTATAGGTTGAAAATAAAGTTTGAAGATCTTGGAAATAAAGTGGGAAATAAGTGTGTTTGAAGCATTCTCCTTGTAGATCTGGATGTTCGGGATCTACAAGTGCCTGATTCGGGCGTTTCGGAAACCGTTCCGCCATACAACGAAAATCCGGCGACCCTACGGTTCTTTCCGGTAACTGTTGGCGGTGGTAAATGGTGGTTGTCCGGGTTTCAGTTTAAAAAAAAAAGATGCGGCTGATAGTGGCGGGCACGTCGGTGGAAGCCGGAAGAAAGATGGTCGCTGCGTTTTCCGGCCATACGTTTTGCCGGAGTAGTGGTCGGAGATTTTTTTTCGGCGGTGACAGATGAATCGGAAGAAGGAGACGTGCGGCTGTTATGGTGGCGGCGGCGGCAGTTAATTGTTTTTCGGTGATGGGGAGCCGACAGATTGTTGATGGGTGAAGACTTAGTTGTTGGCTGCTGGTGACGGTGGTGATTATTCGGCGGTGGATGGATTACTTTTTCCGGCAGCCGCGGTTTCCCGGCAATGGATGGCCAGTATATGTTAGATCAAGATGGGTGGTGGCTACAGGTGGCTGGTGGCACAGTGGCGGAGGTGGCCGGAACCGATTTCCGGCGACCGGCAACCGAAACCGCGATTCCGGTGGGGGGTGGCGGCTGCTACTTCTTATGTCACAAAATGTTTATGTTCACCTTTTATGCCATAATCTAGCTTATATGGTGAAGTGGGCTTGGGCTGGGCCTCATTTTCAAAACACCAACTACATGGGCTAGCTGCTTACATTGTATTGGGCTGTTAGTACTATGGGCTGTCCAAACTGATTAAGAAACATGCCAGCCCACTTCTTTCTTATTTGGGCTGCTGGGATTATTTTTTTGGCCACTTCTTTGCAAGATAATTTTGGGCCAAGAAATAATTGTCGTTCGGGATTGACCAATCTGAAGAAAGTCAAATTTGTTCGGGTTTTTCGTCATTATTGTACCGTGTTCAAAGCATATTATTTATGTTATTTTTAAGACGTTCGAGAATTAGATCCTGAAAACGTGGGCTACGAGCATCGAGATGCTTATTTATTAAGGTGACAATTTTTAAACAAGTTGAATTTAATATGGAATTAAATTGTTTAAGCTCTCAACCTGAAAATGTGGGCTACGAGTATCTGGGATACTTATTTATTAGGGGTGAGTTACCTAAATATTTTCATTCACGGAAATAATAAGCTTTGTCATTTGATCGTTATCCCCGATTGTTCTTCTAAACCTATATTGCTTGAAGATCCGAGATGGATAAAGAAGTGATAACTCCTTCATGAATGAATTAGGTGGATCATACCTTTAGGGGGTGATTGAAGAGACTTCGGCTTTGTTAGGTTGATTCGTGAAGATGCGAGACATGGTTCAACAAAGTTTTGATATCATAAGTCAAGGGGGTGATTGTAAGGCCAATATTTGTGACTTGAGATATCAAATGAAGAAACCCGTTAATTATATTATGGTCAAGAAAATAATTAAAGCCGATAATTATCTATGTTTATTATAATATATTTTCTGTATGTATAATATTTCTTGGATTGAGGATCTTTGTTCTTATTCGTATTTGATTATATTTTGTTTAGTTTTGATTAACAATATTTTTATTTATAATTTGGATTTTTATTAAATTGTGACACACATGGGTTCTTGTTAAAGAACGAAATGGTATAACTCACCAAAACGTAAAGGATAAATTTGGTTGAATAACTAGAAAAATATAATTCTAAAACCGATTACAAACTTATCTAACCATAATCATAACTTTGATTAGGTTATATAGACCATGACTTGGTGCAATTAAAGATATATGGACTAGAACTCCAAATTAAATAATATACAAACTCACATGCTGTAAGGCCAATATTTATGACTTGAGATATCAAATGACAAAACCTGTTAATTATATTATGGTCAAGAAAATAATTAAAGCCGATGAAAAAACCGGATACGAAACGAGAGCTTCGGGAACGCACATTTAGCTTCAACGGGAGATCTTCTAGTTTGTTTGTATTGTTTAGCTATAAATAGGGACTTGTGTTTCTATTTATGTGTGTTTTCATGGTGTAATCAACCAGCCAAGGGGAGCTCACCTTGGGTGGGATCGGTTCATTTATTATGTAAATGTTTTAACCGATTACGGAGTCGTTCACTATACTTACTATCTTTATATTTTTGTTCAATCGTTTGATTTACCGCACCCGTCTCAAAATATGTATCACGTGCAAAATCTGTTCGAGTGGTCATTTTGGGACCTACACATGCTTATCTGCTAATCTAGTTAGGTAGTTAGCTATTGTAACATCCTGAAATTTCTAAGAATAAATAATTAATATATTATTTATTTAAGATGAGAAAGTTTACTTAAGTTAGTAGAGAAATAAAATAATAAAGATGGATTGATAAGTAGGCTAATTAGATGAATTAATTATGGACCAAAAAGGAAAGATGGTGTAACACCCCGGCTAAAGCGGAAACGCCTGAGTGTGACATACAGATTGCCCAAAACACATGTGACATTATTAAGTGACAATATTATCATTAATTCATTCCAAAGCATCAGGTACACAAGTTATTTCAAATGAACAAACACATTGGAAAAGGAACAAAACAAACATCTTCTTGTTTATTATCTAGATAACCTAACTTCTAGTATCCTCTTCATTACATCCTCTAATGAAAGTACCTGTAGCAATATATAAAATAAAGTCAACTAATTGAATAGTTTGTGAGTTCACACAGTTTAAATACTACATAAAAACCATACAATTTCATGAAAACTTGTGAAAAACACATAATGGTTCTTTACACTAGAAACAATGGTCCAGGAGTGTAAAGAATAAATGAAGGTTTTTTCCAGTTGGGATTGTGCACCAACGTACTCAGATCAGAGTCCCTTTTCCACCAGAAACAAATGGTCCATGGGTGCAAAGGGGGGCGTATGATCATACTTATCGAAGAAATCCATGCACGTAATATTTGAGCAAGTAACAAGTAAACACACAAGTCCATGATGCGAATTGTAGTTTGTAAATAAATAAACGAAATTGAATTTTGATAGGATATATATGCTACCCCCAAAATAGTAAAAAGGTAAAAAGGGGGTGTGAGAAACTCACCTTTGATATTGGAGACAACTTGAAATAATATGTAACATCCCGAAATTTCCAAAATGATATTAATTATATTACTTCTTAATAGAGGGAAAGTTTACTCGGGTTATCGGGAAATAAATAAATAGAGTAGGAGTTGGTATGGGTCGGGCTAGTGTTGGGTAATGGATATGGGTTATGGACTTGGGTTATGAAAGAAGGAAGGAGAGTCCATGGGCTTAAGCCCATGATCCCTAAATATAAATACCATTAACCACCATTTAATCCTCATTTCCATACACACACACCCAAAACACACAACCCGAACCAAGATCCGAAGGCGAAAACCCGAGCTTGTTGGTGCTGGAACGTTGTGACGGACCAAAACAACATCAAGGCTTAACTGTGTTCGTAGTTTGACTCGTTCAAGGTACGTTTATAGTTAGAAATCGTTCGTGTAGGTTCGGGTTGATTTGAGAAATGATAGATCTGAGTTTGTATGGTAAAAACGAATCCAACAAAGCTAATCTTACTGAAAATGGTTATGATTTGATGGGTTAATCGATTGATAAAAAGAACCCGTAACCTTTATGCCTAAATCGCACCCTTTAAACATCGATGTTAGGTCGATTTGATGGTTGGGGTTTGTAGGCGCTGGTCAGACGATCCCGTGGGTACCTAAATCGAGATATTTGGTTAAGAAACGAAGGTGATTAAGGGATTTAAGAACGAACAGTAGCTGCAGACGACAACTTCGCCTGCAAGCTAAGTTCGCCTGATGAACTTCGCCTGCAAGCTAAGTTCGCCTGATGACAACTTCGCCTGCAAGCTAAGTTCGCCTGATGAACTTCGCCTGCAAGCTAAGTTCGCCTGATGAACTTCGCCTGCAAGCTAAGTTCGCCTGATGACAACTACGCCTAAAGCCAAGTTCGCCTGATGACAACTTCGCCTAAAGCCAAGTTCGCCTGATGACAACTTTGCCTAAAGCCAAGTTCGCCTGATGACAACTTCGCCTAAAGCCAAGTTCGCCTGATGACAACTTCGCCTAAAGCTAAGTTCGCCTAAGGTTTAACTTCGCCTAAAGCTAAGTTCGCCTAAGGTTTAACTTCGCCTAAAGTCAAGTTCGATTAGAGAATATATTAAAACGATAAGTAAAAGTAAGCTAATACTAGGCCACCAGATTAGATCAGGCGAGTACTGATACGTGTAACTTATACAGTCAGCCGAGCTCAGTTAAAGAAGGGATTTACAACTATCAGAGGAAGAAGCAGAGTTCAGGTGAGTTTCTAGCCCCATTCCTTGTTATGTTTTCGGGGCTGTGTGCATACTCGATGTGTTGTTAATACATTTATCCTAAGTGATAAGTGTATGCCATATGTGATATATGTGATGGATATGAATGATTGCTTGTCGGTACGCGAACGATCTTCGGATATTGCGCGTACTGTCAGGTTAAAAATAAAGGTACGAATATTATATATCGAAGATGTATGAATATTACAAATGAATACTTGTCGGGGCGTGAACGATCTTCGGATATTGCACGTAACGACAAGGGGTATGGTTGTTAAATGAAGGATGTAAAGAACGCCTAGAATGTTTTTATGCTATAATGTAATTATTGTATATGTGAAGTATGTGTATACAGGTACACGAATGGTATGTGAGTTCTACGTTCGACATAGTAAGTTAGGATGGCAAATCCCTCTAGCTTCTGTCGGACATAGACTCGGCTGGTGATGGCGTAGTTAAGGACTGCGAGCCTTATACGTGATGTAGATGATAGATATAAACGTAGATAGAGACGGTAGGCCTTATACGTGTTATAGGAGATAGACGCCAACGTAGATAAGGACGGCGGACCTTATACGTAACGTAGATAAGGACTGCGGACCTTATACATAATATAGGTAGGCGTCAGCACAGGAAAGGACTGTGGACCTTATACGTGCTTTAGCATGGGGGAGGACTGCGGACCTCGTACGTGCTATGAATTAGGTTGCAACATAGGGAAGGATCGTGGACCTTGTACGTGTTGTGGATGTATGATGGTATAGGGAAGGATCGCGGACCTTGTACGTACCATGAATGGTGAACATAGGTAAGGACGGCGGACCTTTTACGTGTTCATGACCTTGAGTACAGGTATAGACGGCGGACTATACGCACTCTCGGTAGACTGAGGTTAGTGATTGTAGATATGTATGTATGTATGGTAGTAAGTATGTATGTAGAACAGAAGGGTAATTGGTTAAGTATGGATATGTATCTTCGGATATGTATGTATGTGTATGTATTGTGTGGCGTCCGATTATCTAGAACTCACTCAGCGTAGCTGACTTTTAGTATGCACGCAGGTGAGTAGGATGAGGCAGCTCGCTTGAGGAGACACGTGGCACTGAATAAGAGGCTGGCATCGGAAGACTCAAGACGTTTAAGTTAATGTTCGTTAATGAAAGACAAAATGATGTTTTAAGACAAGACGTGTTTTGTTACGAAATGTTTTATGAAAGTTTTTATATTTCGCGAAAGTTTTAATGAACTCTGATTTGTAAGAACTGTGTTTATGAGTAAATCCGACGCTAAAGTAGGGCTACCGGGTTCGGGGCCTTACATAATAACTGAAAGCGAGTTAACAAACAAAGCAATTGAATCTCACGAAACTATAAATAATAACGAAGATACAAAAATCAAGGACTAGCTACCGGAATTATAAAGTTAATTAAATTATGGTAAATGGGGACTTGGGGATTTTTAATGAGTTTAGCAAAAAAGAAAATAAAGTTTATATAAATCATTTGATGTTTATTAGTTGAAGAATGATTTGTAGACAAATAATTATAAGTTATTAATTTAAGATTAAATAATAATATTAATAAAAATTTATGATTAAACATTTGTTTCCAAGTAACATAATTAATTAATTAACTTAAATGTTTTGCTTGAATTCTCTTAAAGAAAATCATAAATAGTAGTTATGTTGAAATAAAATAAACAATAATTAATTTACTCAATTATTAATTCAAAGATATGAAGTATGTTATATCTATTGTAAAATATTTTAAATAAAAGAAATTTTTATAAATAATCTTATTTAAAAGAAAGTTTATATGTTATGATGATCAACGAATCATAAGGTTTAGATAAATATATATATTCATGTTTGTTCTTGCAAAATAACTAGGCTTGATCCAAGGTTTAGAAAAATCAAAATGTTCATCTTGGATATCCATGATCATAATGATTCTTAAAACCAAGATATAATATTTTTATGATAAAAGTAACATGATCATGAAGAACAACTTATGAACAAGTATGAACATTCAAGATAAAATCAAAACAAAAGCTATAAAATGCTTGAAATGGTAACAACTTACTTGTGAGTGCTCTTAAACTTAAGAAAAGAATGGATTGAGGTGTGAAAATAATGAAGGATTTGTCCTCCTTTTATAGTGAAAATATAGAGTTGTTATGTCTTATGGAATTAAAGAAATTAAATCATGTTTAATATAATTAAAACACAAATTAAAAATAGTTTAATGGAGCATTCAAAAGGTTTAACTATTTTAATAAACTTTGTGTAATTAAAACATATATTAGTTTTTTTAATTAGTTAAGTAATATAATATGAAAAGATGATGATAGCGATAATAATTATAATAAAAGTAGTAGTAATAGTTAAATAATAATTCTAGTAAATTGCATGGGACATGTACATAAATATTTGATCTTGATTATGAATGTTTTAAATTTGTATGTAATACTACAAGGGTGGTGAAAAGTATAATTGCATAGAAATGATCACATAAAATACATTAACGAAAGTTGAGATTAATTAATAATATTATAAAAATATATAAATTTAAATAGAAACAAAACCAAAAATTTAAAACGAGTCAGGTTTTCGGGTTTAAAAATTAATGAATGTTACAGGATTCACAACTTTTAGAAATTTCGTCCCGAAATTAAAATAAAGATAAAATTTTAGAAGAAAACAACTAAAATACAGAGTTGTTAGAAGTTTTAAAAATTTTATATATAAGGAAAAATAAAAATAAAAAATAGTGCCGATCTTTAATGACCCGAAAGAACGCCACAAAAAGCAAAAATGACAAGAACACTTATATATAGGATGTACCAGCGGCATATCCACCATGCCCTTATAATATTGTATTTGTCCCGTTCCCCAAAATCATTCAAAATTTCGAGTTATTTCACACAACCGGACTTATTATACTTTCCATGCAAGGACTTTGATAATTACGTGTCGACCCATAATTACCTCTATCGTCGGATAGTCCATATAACTTGCTCTGTTGTGTGGTGTTAAGGCATAGACTTTAGATCATTAAATAAAATACTCATATAGAACATTGAAAATAAAAAATAATGAATTAAAGTGGTAAAAAAAAAACATTACAAAAGACATTGTCAGATCATTCAAGCCAAGGGCAACGCAAAAACACTAAGTCAAGTAAATAAATTCATCGTGTCTAAAGTAAGTAATAGTTTCCGAACACGAAATAAACGAGGTAATGAAGTTAAAGAATGAAACATTTAGAATTATAAACATCGTAACATGTAATTGAAATAATGGGGTTGAGAATAACGTGGCAAGCCAACGTAGCATTTAACCAACGAAATATGAACATGTAAATTGATAACGCATTTGGTTCCAGAATAGCTTAGATAAACGAAATTTTTAGGTATTAAAATAGCATGATGTTTAACAATGGAAATCTCCGAATGAATTACATCGCAATTAACGAGAACATTGAGATGAAATGAAGTGAACATTACGACATATAACTAATAATTTGAAATAAAGCGGATAAATGAAATACTATTATCATAATATTAAAATCCATTAAGTTTATGAAAAAAAATTCCAATAGCAACCTTGAGTTTATCAAAGTAAGTAGTTGAAACCTCGAAATTAAATAAAGCATTTGTTCCAGATTTGATGAAATCAAGAACAACAAAATGGTTTAAATAAAACATCGAGTGAAAGAGAAGTACACGAATAAACAGAACAATTTGTGTAAAAATATAATATAACATAAACTCGGCATGTATATGGGACACCGTCCCGGTTCTAAGTAAACGAATTCGTTTGGAGAGAACCGGTCACCGATAGTAAAGTGTAGAAATATAATGAAAATACGGTTTCTATTAAGTAATTATGTACACATACATATTCATAGTCCCAAATTCCACTTAACGTTGATGGGAAATTGGTCATAGATCATAAGATTTGAAATAACAAAGGTAAACCGATTTAGCAAAACGAATAAGTATGATGTACGAATTTATGTTTCGTAAAATACAAATGAATATGGATCCAAGATCAATGGACAATCAAAATAAACTACATAAACAATATTCTAAAGAAGTTGATGTAAAAGTCACTTTGGGTAAGTACGAAACATACGTGAAAGAGAAAATAAAGAAAAGTAAATGTAGCTTGCGACACTTGTCTTCTGGAATGTAGGTTTGTTTGTTGCATAAAGGTTGACGTAAGAAATGGTGCCATGACTTGTTAGCTGAAACTCATTGGCGTTAACGAAGGGGAAAGAAGGGAAGGGATATATCATATATTTTAATTTACGAAAATCGGTTGTAAATCGTGATGTTTTTAAATTTCATGGTGAAATAAAATTTATTCTATTATATTTAGATTTTTAGATATCGCTAAGACTTGCAAGTTTTATGAAACTTTAAACGTAAAAACCAATGTTTCTTTTGGCCAATGACATAGGAAAAAAAACAATTATCAAGTTACTTGACTTGTTGAATGAAAATTAGTTTCAAAAGGACTCAAAACTTGTTTGAAGCAAATATATTACTTTAATTATTGTTATATTAATAGTAGTGACTATGATACTAGAAATAATAATATTACTAATAACAATAATAATAAAAACATTAACATTAATAATAATAATAATATTGATAATTACCGTAATAATAATAATGATGGTGACGGTGATGGTACTAATAACAATAGTAGTAGTAGTAGTAATATTAGCAGTGATGATAATATTAGTAACTTTAATAATAATAATAATAATAAAGATAATAAATTCTTTTTAAATAAAATCAATTTGACTGAAAGTAAAAAATAACTGAGGATTTGGAATTAGGCGCAAGGTGTTAGTAAAAGAAATAAATTGTAGGAAAGTATGCAAAAGTAAATATAGACGAGTTTGATGAGTTTTGTAAGATCTAAGTATTGTAACCGGAAAATTCATGTAAAGTCGACAAAGGATGCGGGGTTAGAATATTGCATAGCGAAAATAAGTTAGGCCTTTTGAAGTATGGGAGGTGTGCTCGGCTCACCATGTAAGGCCCCGTCACCGGTAACCCTACTTTCGTGTTGGATTTACTTATAAACACAGTTCTAAATATCAGAGTTAATTAAAACTTTTCGCGGAATATAAAACATCAATTATTTGTTACAAAACATTAAATCTTTTCTTTGATACCATACACAAAACTTTATATTTAAAACATCTTTACTTCTTTCTTCAGATGCCAGCCGTTCAATCCATGCCGTGTGTCATCCTCATGCTAACTCTATAATCAGCTCACCTGCGTGCATACTAAAAGTCAGCTACGCTGAGTGAGTTCTAGTTAATCGAACGCCATACAATACATACACATACACACATATCCGTAGATACATATCCATACTTCACTAGTTACCCTTCTGTTCTACATACATACTTGCTACCATACATACATACATATCTACAACCACTAACCTCAGTCTACCGAGAGTACGTTCATAGTTCACCGTCTATACCTGTACTCAAGGTCGTGAACACGTACAAGGTTCGCAGTCCTTACCTATGTTCACCATTTATGGTACGTACAAGGATCGCGGTCCTTCCCTATACCATAGTACATCCACAACACGTACAAGGTTCGCAGTCCTTCCCTATGTTGCAACCTAATTCATAGCACGTACGAGGTTCGCAGTCCTCCCCTATGCTACAAATACAGCACGTATAAGGTTCACAGTCCTTTCCTATGCTGAAACACATCCACAACACGTACAAGGTTCGCAGACCTTCCCTATGTTGCAACCTAACTCATAGCACGTACGAGGTTCGCAGTCCTCCCCTATGCTACAAAACCAGCACGTATAAGGTTCACAGCCCTTTCCTATGCTGACACACATCCACAACACGTACAAGGTTCGCAGACCTTCCCTATGTTGCAACCTAACTCATAGCACGTACGAGGTTCGCAGTCCTCCCCTATGCTACAAAACCAGCACGTATAAGGTTCACAGCCCTTTCCTATGCTGACACACATCCACAACACGTACAAGGTTCGCAGACCTTCCCTATGTTGCAACCTAACTCATAGCACGTACGAGGTTCGCAGTCCTCCCCTATGCTACAAAACCAGCACGTATAAGGTTCACAGCCCTTTCCTATGCTGACACCTATCTACATTTACATTTATCATCTACATCACGTATAAGGCTCGCAGTCCTTAACTACGCCATCACCTGCCGAGTCTATGTCCGACAGAAGCTAGAGGGATTTGCCATCCTAACTTACCATGTCGAACATAGAACTCACATGCCATTCGTGTACCTATATACACATACTTACATTATAACATAAGAACACTCTAGGCATTCTTTACCTCATTCATTTAACAACCATACCCCTTGTCGTTACGTGCAATATCCGAAGATCGTTCACGCCCCGACAAGTATTCATTTGAAATATTCATACATCTTCGATATATAATATTCGTACCTTTATTTTTAACCTGACAGTACGCGCAATATCCGAAGATCGTTCGCGTACCGACAAACAATCATTCATATCTATCACACATATCACATATGACATACACTTATCACTTAGGATAAATGTATTAACAACACATCGAGTATGCACACAGCCCCGAAAACATAACAAGGAATGGGGCTAGAAACTCACCTGGACTCTGCTTCTTCCTCTGGTAGCTGTAAATCCCTTCTTTAACTGAGCTCGGCTAACTGTACAAGTTACACGTATCAATACTCGCCTGACCTAATCTGGTGGCCTAGTATTAGCTTACTTTAACTTATCGCTTTAAAATTTATTTTCTAAACGAACTTCACTTTAGGCGAAGTTAAACCTCGGGCGAACTTGGCTTCAGGCGAAGTTAAACCTTAGGCGAACTTGGCTTCAGGCGAAGTTAAACCTTAGGCGAACTTGGCTTCAGGCGAAGTTAAACCTTAGGCGAACTTGGCTTCAGGCGAAGTTAAACCTTAGGCGAACTTGGCTTCAGGCGAAGTTATCCTTAGGCGAACTTGGCTTCAGGCGAAGTTATCCTTAGGCGAACTTGGCCGTAGGCGAAGTTATCCTTAGGCGAAGTTACGCTTGAAGGCGAAGTTACGCTTGAAGGCGAAGTTCATCAGGCGAACTTAATCTTGCAGGCGAAGTTATCGCGCTGCAGATCTGTTTGCCCATAACTCCTTCGTTTCTTAGCCAAATAACTCGATTTTGGTACCCACGGAATCGTATGATCGGCGCCTACAAATCCCAACCATCAAATCGGCCTAAAATCGACGTTTTAGGGGTCCGATTTGGGCAGTTTGGGTTTCGGGTCCGGTTAACCCATCCAATCCTAACCATTTTCAGTAATATTAGCTTTGTTGGATTTGTTCTTACCTTACCAACTCAGATCTATCAACAAAATCTCGGGTCTCGGCTTCGAATCTTGATCGGTTAGAATGTGTGTGTTTTGAGTGTGTGAAGAAATAGATGTAAATGAAGATATTTTGGGATTTTGGGGGTATTTATATCCCTGAAATCCCATTCTCATTTAACCCATCTCAATTAATCCAAATCCATAACCAACGTCCATTACCCGACACTAGCCCGACCCATACCAACTCCTATTCTTTTATTTATTTCCTGATAACCCGAGTAAACTTTCCCTCTATTATTAAGTAATATAATTAATATTATCTTGAAATTTCGGGATGTTACACACCATAATGATGTCAAGCTGGAAGCGTGTGATCAAGCATATGATTGAGACAAATGGTTAGGTACATGTCTTGCAGATGGGTGATTGGCGTTGAGTTTGGGTAGGTTTTAGCAATAAGTGGTAACTGAATCTACCACAGATTGAAGCATATCAACGTTTCAGGGAAGTAAAGTGATGGGATTTACACATAATGTTAAAAGGGTGTGTTTCCGTGTGAGGGTTTTCGGTTGGGTTTGGTTTGAGTTTCCAAGAATTGTGCTGGATTTGAATTGAGAATTACTGTAGCGATGAAGGTGGGTGCGTTCAAACATGGGTGATCGGGATCGCGGAGGGAATTTACTTGATAACTTGGATTGTCATTTTGCGAGTGGAGTGCGACAACTAGGAAGGCGAGGAGGCATGATACGAAACGTGAAGAATCCGCGTGACCTGGGACGTAAATATGAAAACGACTAATAGATACATCAATAAAAACAAGTAAAGAAAAGAAATCACATGAAACAAATTTGAAATCGAACTTGGAATTCCATGAAACGTCATGAGTTTTCACCTTTCAATAAACGAAAACCTCATAAATTATTGAATAACCATAGGGAAAAAGTATTAAACTTAACAATAAATAGTGAAATCGAATTGAAAATCGAGGGTTCATGTACCACCATGACTTTTTAAATTTCAATTCTAAAACATAAGGGTAAATAAATATGGAAATAAGGTAATCGAATTGAAATTCGACCATTCATGTATCACCCTAACTTTTTGAATTTTCGATTCTAAAACATAATAGTAAAATAATAAATTAATCGTATTGAAATTCGGTTATTACCTTCCGAACATCTAAAATTTTAGACCGTAAATGGATGTATAAATAACGAAAATGAGTCACAAAATTTTTAAACTTCGCTATTCTCTTATAAAAATGCGTAATTAAATCGAATCGAAAGTTGGGTATTCGTGTACAGACTTCCAGTTAAAACACATTGTAAAACATATAGGAGTGCAACCATATTCTTTTCACAAAGAGAACATGGTCACGTTTGAAAACTTAAAGTTGTGATTCATATGGCGTTGAAAGTGGTATGCTTTGGCTTAATAGAGTTCATGCTCTTTCCTAACTCTCCAGGTAAGCAACCGGGTCCCGCGTCTGATTAGGATTTATACGCATTGCTTATCCTTAGGTTTCAATAACCTTGGTGTCAAGAGTTTCGGAAAACAGGCACGTCCCCCTTACAGTTTACTACATACCCGCCATAACGAACCATCTTTAAGAGGAAGAAATATCGGGCAACCAAAAATCGAAAATCTGATTATTGAAATTGAAAATCTTTGCGTTAGGCATAGGCCTTGGACTTGTGTGTGCTTGTGTAATTAAAGTAATTGAAGTAATTGAATCATCAGTATAATAGTATTTGCATACATGAGGCATAAACAAATCAATAATAACCAAATAATGTGCATTGAACAATCAAATAAGGCTCACATAATTTCTAATCATGCAACCTAAACAATTAAGCAAATAAACTATAACCAACTAGAACACTACGTCTAATGTCATATCTTATAGGCACGGCTCTGATACCAATCTGTAACATTCGGCCCCTCGCACCACCAATATTGAACGCTCTGCCCACGAAGAGCTCACGGATTTGTTTTTGGTTGCCCAAAACGCGTTGGTGATTGAAGAGGCAGAACATTTACTTATGAACCAAGGATCTCTCTTGTCCACGGCCGATGTGGGATAGCCTAAGAGTGGGACAATGTTGTGTTTGCCAAGGGTGTTACAGATGGGCCTAAGGTTCATGGGCTTAAGGGAGTATAAATACCCCTTAAAACCCTAATCCTTTCCATTTCCATACATCTCCACACCATAACCTACACCATCAAAACACACACTTAACTCAATTCCCGTTTTTGGGAAAACCACCCACAAAGACACAAAGATTCTCGGAGATCTAGCCGTCGGATCGGTTTCAAATTTTAACTGAGTGTTCATGGTATATAAATGAAGATTTCCACCTAACAGATTTTCGATCCGAGGTCGGGAAGTCCGGTTTTTATTAGCAAAACCGTAGCAGCTCAAAAATGAAGATTCCGGCGAATGTTCAGCTTTTACGGCGACTGTAGCGGCGATTTCCGGCGAAGGTGAGCTGATGGGTTTGTAGATCGGGGAGAGAAAATTCTGTGGCCGCTTGAATCACTCAAATCCGAGTTCGTTTGATATGGTTTTGCTCTATTCGAGTGATTCGAACAAAAACATCAAAGGTACGTTTTTGTTAAAAATGTTTACTTTTCGTGTACGGATTTACATGAAAATTGATAGGATGATAGATCGGGTCATGATTATTGATAAAATTATGAACTTGATAGTACACGGGTTAGTTGGCTCGTTTCGGGTAAAACGAGTAGTGTTCGGTTTGCAAAAAGGACCGGTAAACGAAGTTGGGTTTGCATGAAACTTGGTAGGATAGTAAATCGGTCCCTATTATGTGAGAAAGTTGTAAAATTTAACATAAATAAGTTGTTTGGAATGAAAAACGGGTAAATGAGGTAAGATCCCGGTTTTCCGGCGATGACGGCGCCGGAAAAGCGTATACAAGGATGAAAAGAATATTAAAACCCTAACCCTAATTCGTTATGTGAAACTAACGAATTAAAGGTAATTCGTTAACTGACTAGCCTTAATTCGTGAACTGATTCGTTAACGAATGAATGACGAACTAGCTCCAATTCGTTAAATAATTCGTTATGATGATTAGTTAAGGAAGAACAATGAACTAGCTTCAATTCAGTTAAGCCAGTTCGTTATAAAAGATTAGTTCATTATAAAGAGTCCAGTTCGCTATAAGGGTTAATTAGTTATAAAGGCCAATTCGTTATGTGGCCATTTGTTAAAGACTAGGATAACGAATCAGATAATGTAAGATAGCGAATCAGATAACGAATCAGGTGATTCGTTACTCACCCAGTTCGCTATATTCTAAATAACGAATTAAAAGTTTGAAAGAATGACAGAAAGGCCCTTGGAGTTAGAATAAATGGTTTAATTACATATTAGCCCCTGGACTTTATTAATTTATGAAAGATACCTTTAAAGGTTAACGTGTAACGATTAACTAACCGGGTAATGACTCAATAGAGTAAAATCGGCTTAGACGCTTAAGATTAGTTAAGTAAGCAGTAAGAGGGCTAGAACAATATTTAATATAATTGTATCTATTAAACAGTTAGTCGCTCATAGCAAAGGAAGGGAATAACCTTAAACGGCGGAAACAACCGAGATCAGGTGAGTTTCTAGCCCCACTTCCTTGTTATGTTTTCGGGGCTGTGTGCATACTCGATGTGATAGTTAATACACTTACCTTAAGTGGTAAGTGTATGCCTTATATGAATTATGTATGACGATTGCTTGATGGTGCATGAACGATCTTCGGATATTGCATGGACCGTCAGGTGGTAGCTAAAGATATGAATGATATATATGATGTATGATTGATGTATGAATGAAGTATGTATGATGTATGAATGATATATGTATGGTATGTAAATTGTACGTGAACGATCTTCGGATATTGCACGTGTTATTAAGACAAGTATGTAAAGGACATGTATGTTACAGTAGCACAATATAAAGGGACCAGACCCTAATAATATATGTGAGGATAGGGACCAGACCCTTATAATATCTGTGAGGATAGGACCAGACCCTTATAATATCTATGATGGTAGGGACCAGACCCTAATAATATCTGTGATGTTGGGGACCAGACCCTTATAATATCTGTGAGGTTATAGGGCGGAAGGCTCTTTAAGCAGTATGGATAGTTATGCATGTAAAGTAAGTATGAATAATGTACACCCCTTCAGGCATGTGTACAAGTATGTGAACTGATTGTATGTTGTATGATTAACTAGAACTCACTCAGCGTAGCTGACTTTTAGTACGCACGCTGGTGAGTAAATTGAGGCAGCTAGCTTGAGCGGGCACATGGTGGGTGAATAAGAGACTGGCATCCGAAGACTCAAGATGTTTAATATATTCCGCGAATGTTTTTATTAACTCTGATTATTAGAACTATGTTAATGAGTAAATCCAACGTCCAAATGTGAGGCACCGGTAACGGGGCCTTACAGCTATCATAAATTAAATACAACTCATTTAAGTTAATTATAATTTATTTAATTAATTGACTCATTTCCATAACTCGAAACCAGCCCAACGTAAACCGTCTCATTGACTCGAGAACGGGGATTAAGTCCAACACGTATTGTTTTTTGGCATTATTTGGTTGATTAATTAATTGTAAAGCGGGTTATTGTAAATTACTAAAATATTGTGTTAAAATCCATGTAGACATTGGCAAAGGCACAATTTGATGTTCAAATTCCACAGACGATTAATTGTTAATCGGTATCCTACCGACTAGTAGCCGATTATTCGTCATTTGGTCAATTAAGTGAAAACTGAAAATTTTATTCATAAAGTTTCTGGTATATATGTATATGTATATTTGAAAAATTACATATAAATTCCTATCAAATTAATCTCAGTTAATTGCTAGTTCCTACTCTACTGTCCCTAGCATAGGGATGAGCAAATGGTACAGGGTATTGTACCGAACCGGGTGTCATCGATACCCATTCGGTACCAACATTTTTAAGTTTTAGAATTGGTACGGTACCGTATCCATTTTTTGATAATTTTGTTATATGTACTTTGGGTACCGATACTTTCGTTGTGTCCATAGTTTAGCGAGTTCTACAACACTGTTTGTTTGTAGTGGCTATGGATTGCATGAACAAGGCAAATGAGTAAAAAAAACTTGCAATGAATTAAGAGAGTACGTATCTTTATTATTACAAGTAACTTATTTTACACTTCGTGTAAATGCATCACTTTTACGTTTAAGTAATGTTTATATTTACATTTCTTGTAATTCATTTTATATGGTATTGTTATATATGTTTGGATCAAATACAAATTAAATTAACGTGTTAAATGTGAGAATTGAAGGAAACGACCAAATCATGTTGTTTTCAATTTCGCCAATCAGTACGAAGCGTTGAAGCATCCCTGATCAACAAAGCAGAATACGTAATCAATTGAAGCATCCCTGTTTCTCATCGATCGTTGAAGCTTCCTAAAACTGACCAATTGAACCAACCAATCAATTGTATATACGGATATACCTAATCAACCGATCAGTTGTGGTAATTACATCGAGTGTTACACTATGATCGATGTAATTTCACTACACAATAATTACACTATGTTTTAATTCTACTACACTATAATTCCACTATGTTGTATATATAATTACAATATTTGATTCTTACAGTTATTAAGTTAATTTGTATTTGATCAAAACCCCATAATGGTAAATAAGTAAAATGCAAAACTTGTATTCACAACAAAACAGATCTTGATTTGAGGATGATAGAACCATAATCTCCATTCTCCACTATCACTAACCTCCAATTTCACTAGCTTAATGGAGGTCTAGCGCCACCATCATCGTTGGAAGCACTCGTGGCCATTGTTTGTCTAATGTCTTCCAACTGATGAAGAACCAGCTGAACATCCAGTGGCTTATCTGGGTATCGGGGAAACACAATCTAAAGCCAGCTGCAAAATCTTCATCATCTGTTCTTCTTCAAGTAAAGTGTTACTTAACATTAATTCAGAATCAAAAACCTCATGGGTCCACTCTTCTTGTATGAGAGAATGCACCCATTGTGGTAAATCTATCTCTACAGGTGATTTCCGGGTTAGGATTTCTAGCATGAACACACCCAAACTGTAGATATCGGTTTTCGTATCAGCTTTCTCGGGCAAAGAAAGTTCTGGTCCTTGAATCGTATTTAAGTTTGCAACAGCCGTGATTAGCTGTGACAACCCGAAATCAGAAATCTTGGGGTTAATGTTCTCATCAAGGAAAACAAAGCTTGATGTTAGATTTCCATGGACTATATTGTGATGGGTGTGGAGGCAATGCAAACCTCTAGCCACTCCTTCTACGATTTGCATTCTTGTTGCCCAATTTAGCGGTTGTTTTGGTTTTCTAACTGCAGTCAAGTTAACAAAAAAAAATTGAATATGAAATAATCTGATTTTATTTTAAACTTGTGTGCCAAATTAACATGTAATACTAGATTAAAAAAAAGGAATATTAATTACCATGGAGAAGAGTAGCAACACTCCCTGTACACATGTAGTCATAAACCAAAAGTTTTTCTTCTAACTTTGAGTCCAAATAATAAGCCCTCATTGCCAAAAGATTCGGATGCCTAATTTTCCCAAGCAAATTTAATTCAACTTCTACTTCTGTCTTACTTTTAATAGGATTCATCTCATGACGCTCCTGAAACTTAAGTGCAATCTCAAGCTTTTTCAAAAGAACAGACATTGTTGGTCGTTGTTCACGTGAGTCGTGCAAACATTGGAATGCAATTTCTGAAAGCGTTTTTAAAGAATTCGAGTCCATTGGTGGTGTGATACCTTTAAAGATAATTTGTTCTAGTTTCTTGTGTTGGTAGCTTTGTTTCCACGTAGGCACTAAAATCTCTAACTGATCGTTGGTCCATTTAAAGCATAATGTCCCACGTAGAACTTCAAATAAGACTACTCCAAAAGAGTATATGTCCGATTCTTTGGTTAAGGCATACGTCATCATATAATGGGGATCACAATAACTAGGGGTACCTACAACATTGGTGAAAAGAACAGTATGTTGTTGATTAGCAGGTCCTATTTTTGAAAGTCCCATGTCAGCAAGTTTAGCATTCCAATTGTCATCTAGCAAGATATTGGCACTTTTTATATCTCTATGGAGAACCCTTTGTTGGGTGTCCTTGTGATCATGTAGGTAGGTTAGCCCTCTTGCAACATCAAGGCATATTTTGAGGCGTTGCGTCCATGTAAGAGCGGTAGAGCTTAGATGACGATCAAGGCTTCCATTAGATGCATGCTCGTACACGATGATCTTCTCACCATCCTCGTCACAGAATCCGAGGAGAGATATGAGATTATTATGCATGTAACGAGAAAGCATCATTATCTCCTTCCGAAACTCTGGATCTCCTTGCCCATATTTACGATTCAAACGTTTAATAGCAACCATGCTTCGCCCCTTTGAGTGAGAGACTTCTCCTTCGTTCACCTTCCCAAATCCACCGGCTCCTATAATTTTGCTACCGAAATTATTGGTGGCTTTTCTTAACTCTTCCAAATGGATTTTAAGATGTTCAAACTCTTTGGTGACCGATACCATTATAATTTATGTTCTACTCCACTAAAAGCTGAGAACTTAAAAGATGATGTAATGTAAGAATCAACACTAAAGATGGTGCTTTCAATGTGCTTGGTTAAATGAAGCAGCACAATGCCCAAAAGTACTAGCCTGAGTTTATTGGTTTTGTGAGATTAAAGAAAAACAGTCACTGAGAATTAAACACGAGGTTGGAGAGTTTGTATTGGGGGCAACGGTTACGAGAGAGCAATGCTTTGTGAAGATACAATCAAGGGGAAAAAGAGAGAGGCAAGGAATGAAAAGGTTGAGCCTTGGGCTATCCGACGATGCTGGCAGCTGATAATTTGCAGTTTAGAGGATTAGTTTGCAGACCTAAATCAATAAAGCAAGCTGCATTGAAAATGAGTGTTAAGTGTGTCGACTTTAAATAGTATCCTTCTGTTTATTACAACAAACAAACACTCCATTACAGATTACAAGAGTCCCCCGCAACGCGCAGGTCACTTTACTAGTTAAAAATTAAAATACAAGTAAAGTTTTCGTAGCACAAAGACTTTTAAAAAAGTGGCAGGCTAGTTAAATTTTTCGTGTATGTTTCAACGATCATTAAGTTTTAGAAAAATGCATGACAATTTACTGTTTTGATGAAAATGTCCAAGTGGTTGTTAACAAAATTGTAAGTTTATTTCATGTGTAGTCATTGTGGTAGCACAAGGTCTGGGAAAAACTAGGCATGGGCCCTAGATAATAATCATAATTTATAGATTAAATTTTAATTTATTCGAATTATAGGATGAGCTACATCAGTCGGGATACAATGAATCATGTGGAACACATGATGTGCTCACCGAGGCCCTGGATACTAAGGAACAGCGTGGACATGTGCACGGAATGGGAAAGATTGTAACACAAGACCAATATATTTCTATATCCAAGACTGTTAAGCGGTACTTGGACACCGAGCAAAAGAAGACCAATGAACGGTTCAACAAACTTGAAGATGAGCTAGAGAAACTTAAAGGAATACATAGTGTTTCTGAAGCCGAAGTTGCCAAAATGGGGGGGGCATGAAGAAGAGTTTGAAGACGCACCACTTGATCAAGCATCACCTGTAAGTATAGCAGTCTTTTATACTTTCATTACGGTATCAGTTTAGTAAATTCACTACAGTAGGTTTATAAGTTATAGTGTCACGGTTGACTCTTTGTAGTCAAAGCTGCAGATTAAGGCTGATCAAAATGTGACAATTCAATTTAGTATCAACATACTAATGGAAGTTATTATGTTGTGTGATTATAAATAAGACACAAATCAGTACTGAAACCACTACAACATGAGTATTTTTGTTGTAAGTTATTATGTTATGTGATTGATAAATAAGACACAAATCAGTTCTGAAACCACTACAACATGAGTATTTATGCTATAAGTAGACTCAATTGGCTTCTACTTTTGATCTTGTATCCAGTTTTCGTATAGTATATGCTAGATCAGGTTATTAAGTTGCCTAATGAAATCTGAATCTAATTTATAAGTAAGTTTCAAATATTGAGTAAGAGCATTTAACAATTAGATTTTAATCTCTTCTCACTAATCTAAAACTTTCTCAGGTTGGGGGAGGGAACAATAATACACGGATGCTGATATTGAAGGAATTCGTGAAAAGTGGTCGACTTTTGTGGCATCCTTTATTTACCAGTGAAACTTCGTATTGACATTAGTGAAATGTTAACTTTGAAATGTTGTTAATTTTGAATATTTGTTAGTATTTTATGCAATATTATTGAAATAAATTGTTTTGCTATATATGAATTTTAAGTTGTGTTATGAGACGTTAATTGTCATTATTTAATGTGGAAATGATAACTATGCCAATTTTTTTTATAATATTTCAAACGATGACACGCAAATGCGTGTCAAAAAACACGTCAAGAATGCGTGTCATAAAAAGATGACAAACAAATTTGCGTCATCTTTTTTTTATGACAGTGTCTTCCTTGACAAGATTTGGCATGTCATCTACCCCTTTAATGATGCGTATTGTGCGTCATTCAAGGTCTATTTTCTAGTAGTGTAATTCAAGGAAAAGCTTTTGGACACATATTTATTTTTTATTTATATTCATTAAGAACATAGACAAAAACAAACAAACAAAAGAACAAAACAAAACAAAATTTGTAACAGGAATATGACAGCCAGGTGCTGCTGACAAAGAGCAACACCCAAAATGAGTCTAGAATTACATGGTTTTATTTTTTTAATAATTATCTATGTTTATTATAAAATATTTTATGTATACTATTTCTAGGATTGAAGATCTTTTTTCGTATCATATGGTCCTTCACATAGGCTCTAAGGTTTGACTATATTTTGTTTAGTTTTGATTAACAATATTTTTATTTATAATTTGGACTTTTATTGAATCGTGACACTTATCTAATTGAACACCTATATCAAACATTAAGTTGACAAATAACAATATGACGCATAGCGGAAGCAAGAAAAATAACATGGTTAATTCATGTTGGCAGTTTAACCAATAAGCCAGAAATTAGCTACAATATTATTTACATGCTATAGTTTGGACGTGATGACCAGGTCACATCTCTATGTTTGTTAACCAAGAAACCATGATTATGAAATTGTTTAATTCCAACCTATGATATCCCTCTGTGTTTGAACAAGAAGCCATGATTATGAATCGTACACACTGAATATGCAAAAGTAAAATCTTAAACTTAGTAAATAATGTTTAATATCCTATAGTTTGGGCAGGGTGGTGTTCCCATTGGTACCAAACTCATCCCAAAGTCACTCCATTAACCCTTATTGAGATGCTGCCACAGCTGAAAACAGTGAAGATATACACTTAATGTGTGATACTGATAAGGCGGTGCATTTGAAAGGACAATACATTTTGCATCTTGTTATCCGCAATCTGGTTGTAGAAATCACGCCTAAACGCCGATTAATCGCTAGTCAGTTTTCCACCGACTAATCGCCAATATTCGCTTGAAAATTTTATATATAAAGTTTTTGGTGTATTTTTTTATATTTGAGACAATCCAATTAATCTCGATTAATCGCTAATACCTACTCCATCGTCTGACTAGTACCTCGTAGGGATGAGCTAATGGTACAAGGTGTTGTACTGAACCGGGTACCGTCGATACCCATTCATTATCGGTACCCGCATTTTTAGGTTTCCGGATCGATATTGTAATAGTACCGGTATCCATTTTTGATCATTTTCGTTCCATCATATCGTACTCTGATTCTGTACACCACTATCGTATAGTACGGTGCGTGTTGGTGTACTATACAGTGTCCCTCTTTTCACCATAGAAATTCTTCAAGCTTTATCATTCTCATTTCTTGTTCCTTGAGTCTCATTCAAAACCTTCCATAATTCATATTTAAGCTCCATGTTTGCTCGTTTAAGCATCGAACACCTGCAATCATAAAAGACCTTAAAGTAATTGTGTTCAGTATATATAAATAAATAAAACAAACGATATTAAACATTAAAAACACATCTTTTCACCCACTCATCAAATACCGGTACCGGAAATCACAACTTTTTGGTACCGGTACCGAAATGTACTTCAATTCCAAACCGGTACTGAGACGGTGCCGGTATCGAAGGAAAAATTCGGGAAATACTGGTATCATACTGTACCAGTACCGAAAAGTCAAAACTTGTTAATTGATACTGACGGTACCAGTACCAAATCCGCTCATCTCTATTTCGCGTTTACTTAATTAGGTTGGGGCGAGTGAATTAAGAACCCATTGCTTTACATGTAATTGTTCGTTTTGTTTTTGCTTAGATATTATAATCATTTTCAAGTTTTAATGAAATTTTTGCAGCAACAACAATAATAAATAATAATAATAATAATAATAATAGTAAAAAAAATAATTAAAAGAGAAGACTTATTGAAAGTCAGCAGTTTATACTTTATTGTTGTCCCTGGATGTGTTGAGAATATTTTGACTTCCCTAGATATTTATAGAAGAATGATGACTTTATATTCTTCTATCTGTTCACTTCGTTTTGGACCTCTTATCTAATTTTAATGGCTTCTACTCCATCCTTTACGTACACATACACCTGCGCTTATCAATTACAAGTATGATGTTTTTCTAAGCTTTATAGGTGAAGATACTGGGTATATTTTACGCCTCGTCTTCATGAGGCGTTACATCAAGCGGGAATTAGCACCTTAATCCGGGAACTGAAGGCAGATGTCAAGAAATCAATATTAGAATCCAGGTATGAAAGCATGATTATTACAGATATTGTTCAGGAAATTTATAATGTACTGGATTTGAAACAACGTTCTTTTCTTCCAGGTATCAACTAACTTAAATTAATTATCGCTTATTCTCTTTTCAGTTGGATTAAGCACTTAATCAAACTTACCCCTTTCATTTTTATTTGATCAACAAATAAGGATTCGTCATGAAAGAGTTTGAACATCTTAAAATCCAACTAGAAGAGCTAAAGAAAGCCACTAATAGTTTTAGTAACAAAGTTATTGGAAGTGGTGGATTTGGGAAGGTATACGAAGGAGAAGTCTCTCACTCTAGGGGCCGAAGCATGGTTGCTATTAAGCGTTTGAATCATGAATTTGGACAAGGAGAGCCCGAGTTTAGGAAGGAGATCATGATGCTTTCTCGTTACACACATAAGAATCTCATCTCTCTGCTCGGATTTTGTGACGAGGATGGTGAGAAGATCCTTGTGTACGAGCATGCGTCTAATGGAAGCCTCGATCGCCATTTAAGATCCACTACTCTCACGTGGACACAACGTCTTAAGATATGCCTTGATGTTGCAAAGGGGCTAAGATACCTTCATGATCATAAGGGCACCCAACAAAGAGTTCTCCATAGAGATATAAAAAGTGCCAATATCTTGTTAGATGACAACTGGAATGCTAAACTATCTGATTTGGGACTTTCAAAAGTAGGACCTGCTAACCAGCAACACACGTTTCTTTTCACTAATATTGTGGGCACCCCTGGTCATTGTGACCCCAATACATGGAGACGTACACCCTAACCAAAGAATCAGACATATACTCTCTAGGGGTCGTCTTCTTTGAGGTCCTCTGTGGGAGATTATGCTTTAATTATACCAAAGGCATGTTTGAGATTTTAGTGCCTACATGGAAACAAAGCTACATACATAAGAAGCTAGACCAAATTATCTTTAATGATCTCACGCCACCAATGGACCTGAGTTCTTTAGAAACATTTTCAGACATTGCATTCCAATGTTTGCACTACTCTCGTGAACAAAGGCCATCAATCTCTCTACTTGTGAAAAAGCTCGAGAATGTGCTTGAGTTTCAGAAGCTTCTCGACATGAATCTGGCTTATGTTGTGGGAACTCCTGAGGAATACAAACATGTTGATGAACCCAGTGTACTTCTCTTTAAACGAGGCAAACGGATAAATAGCTAAAAATTTTCTTATAATTGAAATGAGAATGGTAAACTATTTTTTAGAGAATGTTAGCTTATTTAATGAACTTAAAAGGAAGAAACTCAGCAATCAAATTCAAATGATAATATTCCAAACGATATGATGGTATAGGTGTAACTTGTAATAATTGGTTTGCTTCATGCATGTTTGTTTCTTATTCTAGAAAAGAGAAGGAGCTAAACAGAATGAGGCTGAAGGCAGGGGTGGCTGCGCTATGATAGCCGTAAAAGGGGCTGTACAACCACAGTCGGGAAAGGAAGTAGGAGAATTTGTACACTTTGATGGCTCAGTAGGTTTCACAGTTGACGATCTTTTGAATGCAACAACCGAGATAACCGGGAAAAGCACTTATGCAAGTGTTTATAAGGAAGCATTGGAAAATGGGGATGAAGTTGCAATAAGAGAATTTAGAGAAGATGTTACTAAAAATCACCAAGAATTTAAAGTGGAATTAAATTTGCTTGGGAAAATTAAGCATCTGAATCTTTTGGCAATAAGGGCTTATCATTTGGGCCCTGAAGGAGTCAAACTTCTGGTTTTTGATTCCATGCCTAAAGGAAGTCTTGCAGATTATTTCCATGTTAAGCAGATATATATATTCTTCCGTGAATCTGCGGCTAGTTCAGTTCTAATCCAGGCAAGGGATGTATACTAATGTGACTACTATTCTTCTGCAAAGCTAACGCATAAAACATATTTTTGAATGCATAAAAAAGCAAAATTTTTTCGTAATCTAGAATTTCTCGTTTGTGACAAAATTTCGTTTGCTTGTATTTTACACGAGCAATGTCTGTTCAAAACATAAAACTAGTAACTGATTTTTTTAATTAATTTTAGTTGTTTGATGATCCTGTAAAATTCGGATTTTTTTTTTTTGTTTGGTACTCAAGACACTTGATTTTGTTAATGTCTTAAATGCAGCTAGAAGACCCGAAACACGGGTAGATTGGGCAGTAAGAATGCAAATAGTGAAAGGAGTGAGTAGAGGTTTGCATTGCCTCCACACTCATCACAATATAATCCATGGAAATCTAACATCACACAATGTGTTTCTGGATGAGAACATTAACCAAAAAATTTCTGAATTCTAGATGTTACGGCTCACGACTATTGCTACAAATTCAAATATGATTGCAGATGCCAGGATTCTCGGCTACCAAGCCCCCGATGTTTTCAATATCAAGGAAGTTGTTATGAAAGCCGACGTCTACAGTTTGGGTGTGATAATGTTAGAACTCCTAACTGGGAAATCACCGGGAAAGGCTAATAGTCTTTGTTTACCACAATTGGTGGCTTTGATTATGAAAAAAGGGGGGACTAGTACGGTTTTTGATCCAGAATTGATGAAAGATGCTTCCAAAGTTGGTGATACTGAGTTGTTGAATACTTTGAAACTGGCCTTGAAATGTGTTCATCCATCACCACAGAATCGACCAGATGCTCAGCTAGTTTTTCAACAGTTGGAAGAGATTAGACCAGAAACCACTACAAATTCCGGCGATGATGTTTTGTGCATAGTTACCTGATTCGCGGTACGCCTCGGTATGGGTTCGCGAATCGGGTACGCAATTCGTAGATGCTTACGTTTTCGGTTCGCAGGGGGTAGGTTCATTCCGGTACGAACCGGTACAAACCGGTACGATGTACCATATAGTTCGATTCGATATACCCAAATAAAAATTTTGCTATTTATAATTTATATATAATTGTGTATATATCGTGTTTATGTTATACTTTTTACGTATAAACTTATAAGTTTAAGAATCAAATGTAAACTAGTGAAAATAGTGAGAGTTAATTGTTAATAAACACAAATTAATTTTACTAATTTTATTGTTAATATTTAATAACTTTAGGAAGTAAATGTAAGCAGGTGAAAGCTTAAGGGGTTGAATGTCAAATTAACCAAACTTTTATAACCTATAGGCTATAACAAAACCACCCACGTTCTAATTTCATAAACGCCCCGTCAGTTCCAGATCCTCCTTTTCCGGCAAAAATGGCAGCACCACTATCAGAAATTCGCGTAGGTTCGGCGCATGATGTGGATTTGGATCGCCGAATCGGGCTTAATCGGAACGCCGAATTGACCGGAATCGGAACGCCGAACCAAAGCGATTGAATTCGCTTTCGAATTTCGATTCGGTACGAACCTATCCAATACGAAATTCGTGGCTAGGGTAGCGAATTAGGTAACTATGGCTTTGTGTAATTATTAAAGACAACATGATCCAACATGAAACTCGGTATAAACATAATGAACATTTTGTGTAACACTTCTCCTCCGTACACTGTCCCAAATACACCAGCCCCGGTAGCTTTGCTTGCAAAACTCATGGTTGCTTTTTTTAACTCTCTTAAATGGATTCTAAGATGTTCAAACCCATTGTTTTTGGATCAAATAAAAATGAGAAAGGTTAAATCGATAAAGGGTTCTAATCAACTGAAATATTGAGAGAAACAAAAAAAATTTAAAAACATTTTAATACCTGGAACAAAAGAAGATGGTTTTGAATCTAGTACATCGTAAACTCTGAACAATATTTGCAATAAAAGTGGTTTCAGACCTATAAAGAGATATAAAATTGTATAGGGGTACTGAAGCGTACTCTGAAACAACCATGCTAGTCAAATTAGCAACCTCTGTCAGGGCTGCCTTAATTCCACCGGTTCACATTGTCCTCCTTCGACTCTCTCTTCTGCTTCCATCATGAAATTCCCCCGGTGGTTCCTGACATCGGATGGACCAACTCTATAATACACTGGTAAAACAAAATGACTACCTTGCGTTCTTTGTTTGACTGTTTGAGGATCCACAAAAGCTCTTCAAGGCACCAATATGAATGTCCAAAGTACGTTCTCCAAAAGTACAATTATTGAAGCCTGAGATTTTGTTATTGATCTCGCGGTTTCTAGCTTCAGTTTTTTATTTCTATTGATTTCATCATCAACTATGAAAGTGCTAATTCCCACTTGAAGTGACGCTTCATGAAGATGAGCCGTAAAAGAATGACAAGTATCTTCACTTGAGAAGCTGAGAAAAACATCATACTTGTAATCGATTGGTACATATGTAGAGAATGAAGCTGAAGCCATTAAAATTAGTTAAGAGGTTGTGAAATGAAGTGAAGGTATCGAAGAACATAAAGCCATCAAAGACTCAAAAGTCTTCTCAAAATTGAAAATACATTAGGCACAATAACATGGTTTTTTTCCGAAGAATTTTACAAATTTCCACTTTTAATTGAAAATAGTTTTTATTTGAATTATTAGTTTTTCAACATTAAGGCTAGATTTATTGGTAGGGTTCTCGTAGGTTCAATTTTTCAACTATCTGGATTTCTTTTGAACAACCTTAAATATTACGGCCACATTCATGGTTTGAAGATGATGTTTCTTGTGATGTGAACATAGAAGCTTCTATTTCATTTTGATGAGCTAACGATTTTTTTACCCGTGCATTGCTGCGGAGTTTATGTTTGTACAATTACAGATATATAACACTCAAGCTTACATACGTACAAGCCAACTTCTTGACTGTAATTCTTTTTTAAGTACATTATTATACAAAAATGATGAAACAGTCATTTGCACACAATATTATTATATATTTTTCGTATGTATAAGTATAAACTATAAAGTATCTCTATTATTTTATTTTATGGTGAACTGCGGTTTTCGTCCATGTGGTTTGTCCTAATCTGCGATTTTAGTCCAGTAGTTTCAAATTTGCGATTTTCGTCAATGTGGTTTCATTTCACTTGCAATTAAATTCGAATTCATTAACCTGGTCGTTAAACCCATCAGCGTGCCCCTCACGTGAGGGGCATTTTTGTCCTTTTTCTCCTCAAATAAACCCCAGTCGTAATTCGCAAGTCCCCCCTCACGTGAGGGGTTGAAGTGTAATTTGGAAATATAGGACAAAACTGCCCCTCACGTGAAGGGTAGGCTGATGGGTTTAACAACAAGATTTAGCGTGGTTAATAAATTCGGGTTTAATTGCAGGTAAAATGAAACCACATGGACGAGAATTGCAAATTTGAAACTATTTGACTAAAACCGCATATTTGGATAAATCACAGGGACGAAAACCACAGTTTACTCTTTATTTTAACTGAAAGGGCTCATTTTCCCTACACATATTCATAAAAATGAATCAAGAATTAACCACAATAATCAATGCAACACTATCATCCTTGTATACAGATTACATGTAAACTTGTATTTACAACAATTTATATCTTGATTTGAGGTTGACAGAATCATAATCTCAATTATCACTAACTTGCATTACCATCATTGCTGGAACTTGTGGCCGTTTCTGATCTAATCTGTTCCAGCTGTTGAAGAACCAGGTGAGCATCGGGTCGATTCAGTGGTAATTCGTAAACACAATCCATAGCCAGATGCAACACCTTGAACATCTCTTCTTCTTCTTCAAGTGAAGTATGTTCTCTCATTAATGAAACATCAAAAACCTCACTAGTCCACTCTTGTTGTGTAATCGAACGCACCCATTGTGGTAAGTCTTGATCTTTCATCTGTCTTGGTGATTTCCCAGTTAAAATTTCTAACATGATCACACCCAAACTATAGATATCGGTTTTCATATCAGCTTTCTCAAGCGTAGAAAGCTCGGGAGCCTGGTACCCCAGGACCCCGGCTACTAAACTCAAACTTGAGTATGTAGCAGGCGTTAAGAGTTGTGACAACCCGAAATCAGAAATCTTGGGATTAATGTCCTCATCGAGGAAAACGTTGCTTGATGTTAGGTTTCCATGGATTATATTGTGACCGATGTGGACGCTTTGCAAACCTCTAGCCATTCCTTTTACTATTTGCATTCTTGTTTCCCAATTTATCGGTTGTTTTGGTCCTAAAGCTGCATTCAAGTCAACAGGTTCAAGTTTTATAATACAAAATTATCTGAACTTTTAAAATTTTCTCCGAGTTAGGCTACTACTTAAACAATACAAAGTAATTTACTGGTTTTAAGTAATCTTGTTTTTCAAGGAAACACGCATTTATCAAGAATGAGCATTTCTAGATTCAAAAAAAGAATGATTACTTACGATGGAGAAAAGTAGCAATGTTTCCTTTAGGCGGGTAATCATATATCAGAATTTTCTCTCCTTCCGGGAGTATATAATAAGCCCGCATTGTCAGAAGATTCGGATGCCTAATGTTCGCAAGCATTCTTAATTCAGCTTCGACTTCGACCTCAGTCTGATTTTTAGTAAAATTCCCTCCCAATTTATTTGCAGCAACGCGTTTACCATTGTACAACGTCCCTTTATAATACCTCCCGTAAGTGCTACACCCCATTAGCTCACCCGATCCATTCAAAATTTCATCTGCAGTGAACAATAGTGTATCGTCAAAGTGTATAAGTTTCCCTTCTGGCTTTCTGGCACCGTTGTCTTCACCAGTTTTTTGTATAGCCATTTCCTTTTTCTAGAACAAGCAACAAACACATATTCATTTCAAAATTTGTTTATTGTATATATATCACCAATATTTTATAATTTTATATGTACTCCATGCAAGTTTTTTTTATAACTGTACAAATGTAATATTATTTTCTTACTATATATTAGTAACTAAACATAAATTAAATTTTTTAAAAATATAAATGGATATTTAATCTGTAATTCTGAATAATTTGAATGTGGTAACTTGTTTATATAAATGACCATGCTAACAAAACATTAATAAGTTACAACTTATCATTCTAAGTTTTCTAAACAAAAAAAGAAGCAATGGTAGCTATTTACCTTTTTGCCAAGAAAGAGCCCTTTGCCTTTCGAGAAAAGTTTGTTCATGTATGTTTGAGAAGTTCCCATAGCATCATCCAGTTTCATCTCATGATGCTCCTGAAACTTGAGAGCGGTGTGAAACTTTTTCACAAGTAGAGACATTGTTGGTCGTTGTTCACGAGAGTCATGCAAACACTGGAATGCAATGTCTGAAAATGTTTTCAAAGAAGTCGGGTCCATCGTTGGAATTATATCTTTAAAGATAATTTGGTCTAGTTTCTTATGTAGGTAGCTATGTTTCCACATAGGCACTAAAATCTCTAAGTGATTGTTGGTCCATTTAAAGCACAATATCCCACATAGGACTTCAAATAGCACGACTCCAAAAGAGTATGTCTGATTCTTTGGTTAGAGCGTACGTCACCATATATTGGGGATCGCAGTATCCAGGGGTACCTACAACATTGGTGAAAAGAACAGTATGTTGTTGATTAGCAGGTCCTATTTTTGAAAGTCCCATGTCAGCAAGTTTAGCATTCCAGTTTTCATCTAGCAGGATGTTGGCACTTTTTATATCTCTATGGAGAACTCTTTGTTGGGTGCCCTTGTGATCATGAAGGTAGGCTAGCCCTCTTGCAACATCAAGGCATATCTTGAGACGTTTTGTCCATGTGAGAACAGTGGAGCTTAAATGACGATCAAGACTTCCATTAGATGCGTGCTCATACACAAGGATTCTCTCGCCGTCCTCGTCACAAAATCCAACGAGAGAGATGAGATTCTTATATGTGTAACGGGAAAGCATCACAATCTCCTTCAAGAACTCAGGGTCTCCTTGCCCAAATTCACGATTCAAACGCTTAATTGCAACAATGCTTCGCCCCTTAGAGTGAGAGACTTCTCCTTCGTACACCTTCCCAAATCCACCGGTTCCGATTACTTTGCTACTAAAACTATTGGTAGCTTTCTTTATCTCTTCCAAATGGATTTTAAGGTGTTCAAACTCTTTCATTACCGATGCCATATTTGTATATAAATTAAAAAACTTTCAAAGTTCAAAACTTGAAAGGAGATGTTATCTTGTTCAATGTTTTCGGAGGCCTAATACAAACTTCAAAATTGAGCCCCTTTTTAGAGTCACCTAAGCCTAGCAAAACAAGGGGCCATTGCGAGTATTAACAAAGATCATATATATTCTTATTCAATCAGCAACATAAAAAAAGGAAATTTGAACTTGACACCCTCATAAATTTGCATAACTAATGACTATATATCAAAATCTTTGAATACCTGGCATGCTTTGGGGCAGAAAAGAAAAGTAGAATAATAATATTTTGATTGTGGAGGCTACGATAATGAAGGCTCTGATATATGATGATGACAACAGTTATGCAAAATACAATTGACTTCTATATTATTTGTAATCTATAGATTTGAATCTAACAAAAACTTAAGATGAATACACCATGTAGCTGCTGACACGTGGTGCAGGTACGAAAATATCAGTCGCCTAACTTGACTTATCTAGGCCATTGGTACGTGTGCATTGAATTACCTACCGCCTATATATATATTCGTTTTCTTTTTCATTCTTTTTCATTCTTTTTTAGAGCGGTAGTTTGTCTTAACCTGGTTTGCGTTGGCTTTTAAAGTTTGGTTGGGATATATAATTGAAAATTACACGGTCGGCTATCACTTGATAGTCGTTGTGCCAGTATAAGAGCTAAACACTCTAGCGTAAAAACGGTGAGATGAAAACACGGGTGCGCTCGGGATTCAAACTGACAACCTCGCAAACACTAGCTCAAATTCTTCGTTGTCATTAATTACCAAAAGTGACACAAGTGAGGCTAACAGAACCCAAACCTTCTATCACTAAGTCACAAGTAACAACCATTGTAAGTTTATTTATTCAAAAATAAAATTAGTAATTCAATAAAAGGTGCATAAATCGGTTTTAGCCCCGATATGTTCAGGTTCAAACAAATATCAACAAAACCGGTTCGGTTTGGAAACCTATTTCCTAATGGAAATGGATCGTTCGGTTTGAAACATGTTTTAACCGATTTTGTTCGGGTTTAACCTGTTTCAAGCCAGTTATAATTGGGGGGAGCTCTCAAACCGATATCGGTTCAGTTTCAAACAAACGATACCAATTTTATAATCGGCTTCGATTTGGGTTAAAACCGGCCTACATGGCTACATGAATTGTTATTTCGTTTTCTGGTTCAGCCCGTAAGCCCAGCCCAAAAAGAAAACTTTTTTTTTAATAAGTCAAAGCCCATTACCTCTCCATTTAATAACATCGGATGAGCATCTAGGTTTTACTTCTCATTGGCTGCTAATCAGATAAAGTAGCCGCTAGCATAGTACCATACTAGTCAAGTTGATGCACGCCCATTTCTATGCTTAATCATCAACCATAGGTTCGTAACTTTGTTTAGTTTTTTTTTTTTTGACTTTGATGTTGTTTAGTAGATTTGTTCAAGAAAAAAGATTTAGAATTTGTTGTTTATGTTTAAATCTATGAATTTGCTGCTACTAATTGTTTGGAAGTAATTATTTATAGATTGAGTCTTAAATTTTTGAAATACATATGTGACTTTGGATCAATAGTGGAAGTATATATATATATATATAGGTATATTTTTATATAAAATGATTTTAATTGTTAAGGTTAGTTTGATTATCTTGGTATTAGGGATCGGTGTTTTTTCGTAAAACGAAATTTGCATTTCAAAAAAGAAAAAGTTGTGTTAAGAGTTTCTAGTTAGTAATTAGTGTGTTATGTGAGCCTATCTATGGGCATGCTATTCATTGAATCAATCTTATTAAAAAAGAATAATTACATTATGTCTTTTTTTCTGTTTTTGTGTGTTGGTTTCACAGTTTTACTTACATCTATGTTTCAAATTTATAACTTTCAGTTGACTGGATCTTTTGATTTGGCGTATCTCATTTCAATTTAATCAGCAAATAATGGTGTTCCTGATGAAAGAGTTTGAGCATCTTGATATCCATTTGGAAGAGTTTTGGTAGCAAAGTTATTGAAGCTCGTGGATTTGGATAGGTGTATGAAAATGAAATCTCTCACTCTAAAGGGGGAAGCTTGGTTGCTATGAAGCACTTTGAATCGTGAATATGGGCAATGAGGCCCTGAGTTTTGGAAGGAGATCACGATGCTTTCCCGTTACACTTGTAAAAGTCTTATATTCTCATCTCTCTTCTCGGATTATGTGATGAGAATGGTGAGAAGATCCTTGTGTACGAGTATGCAACCGATAGCTTTAGTCGCCGCTTTGAAGGGTCAACAAACTTTTCTAGTCTCCTTGGTCACCTAGGGTGGCGGCTCTTACAATGAGCTCTTTTTGTTCGGCGAGGAGTGTCTGAATCTGGTATTCTAGTACCTTCCGATACATAGTAGTTGAATTCCAGGCTTAAGGTTTTGTTTTCTTCTAGAATATCAAGGTTTATGGCAGGGGAGTCGGTGAGGAAATTGGAGAACAAATTAAAACACGTTTTAGAAGAGATTAGTGGCATAGAAAATTCGTTCAAGAAGGCGCAACGACTAGCTGCATTTGTGGAGTCGGAAAACCATATGGAAGAGAAGGCGTGTGAGAAAGAGTTCGTTGGGAGGAGGATTGGTGAGTTCAAGTCTGCAAATGCAATGTTTGCTTGATTATCTGGTTGGGGAGGCGCTTGGAAATTTTTATAAATGATTTAATTTGCTAACAAACATTCTTTGAATAACAATTTATCATTTTTATTTTTCTTAAATAAAAAAGAAGCAGCAAAAGTAAATAATTACCTTTTGGCCAAGAAAGAGCCCATTCATGTATAGTTCTCGACTCTCCTGACACTTAAGTGATGGTATATATATTTGGTATGTTATTGACTCATACCATCTTTGTTGTTGAAAAGATATTTAAATTATGTGTTAGCGATAAAATCAATAAAAAATTTTATATTCTTTACTTATATTATTGATATCTTATTCAGATTGAATAAAACATACGAAGTGTTAAAAAACAATGTTGATTGAAGTGTTGATTGGATATACAATAAAATGAATTGTCTTCTAAATTGAAATTGAAAAAAAAAGGTTAAATAAGTAAAAACTACTATGAAAAAACTCCTAACCTTTGTTGTCCATAAATTTCAGCCAAGTAAATTTGCGTCATGCTTGAACTCCCAACGAACTTTGACCAAAGGAATTCGTCTACGTTTAGTTTCCTTATCCTTGCGGTCCATAATCTCCACGGGATTCTTAAAGAAATACATTGTTTCATCGATATGTGCTTCATCGAGAGGGATATGAAGATTCTCGTCGGCTAAGCATTTTTTTTATTCGAAACATAAGAATTTTGATGAACACCATAGAGTTATTGTGGTAAATTTAGCTTGTAAGCAACACTTCCGATTCTTTCAAGAATTTTAAACGGGCCAACATATCGAGGAGTAAGTTTTCCCATTTCCCAAACAAACCGAACAAACCGCTCCTTTACAAGGAGATATTTTGAGAAGGACAAGATCACCAACGTTGAATGTTTTATTATTTAAGTATCTCCTTGTAAAGTATCTCCAATGTTAGAGAAAGACGTTTTTTTTTTAAATGTGGCAACATTTTGTTCTAAATATCATTTTTATACACACAAATAGTAATATAATAATATCTGCATGAACGTTTTATTTTTAAAATAAATCAAACACCAAGGTTTGAGTTGCAAATTATAATTTATAATTAATAATGCATAAAAATATCATAAACTTATTATATAAGTCATAAATAAAAATTATTATATGAAATAACTACTAGGGTTGTGCAACGGTTCAAAACCGCTAGATCCGAACAAGAAGCAAAAATGACTGAAAAAAGGAACCGGAACCTATTATAGTGAACCAGTTCGGTTCTAGAACCGGTAAAGTCGGTTCTAGCCAGAACCGGTTCAGTCGTTTATTTATCAAATGGGTTGTACAAACTTTGCAAATTGCAAAACAAGTTTATAAAATTGTATGTCTTCTTTCATGATAAATTATTTAGATTAAAGCATGAACATCCGTTATAATTTTTTATTAAAACATAATTGTTGAAGTTAAATAAATGATTAGTGGCGATAGATTAAAAGAAGATAATTTCATTTTATATTGAATTACCTTAAAAGCTTAAATCAAAATTGATCTTAATTGCTAGGTATTAAACGCGAAGAAATAAGGCTTGATTTACAAAATGATTGAATGGATGCACGTTAATAAGTTACCCTTATAAAAATGGGGATTGGTAAATTTAGTTAAAACATTTTTAATATTCTGGTTCTTTGGTCCCACGTCTAGAACTGTCGGTTTTACCCTGAACCGAACTAGGAACCGTTTAATGCAAATTCTGAGAACAGGAAACCATAAGGTTACACACGCTAGCGGTTCTGAGGCACCAGTTCAGTTCCGATTCCTCAGTTCGCACGTTTCCGAATCTTTTTTTATTCACCCCCAGAAATAACTCAACTTATGTAATACATATAATTTTTTTTTACTTTTATTAAATTTTTCGTTTGTGTGAACCAATACTAACAGACTTCTAAATGTGAACCCGCTACAACGCAATGGGTAGAAACCAATACCTTTTACTTTGCTTAGGCTTAAGAGGAATTTAATGTGATGCGTGCATAAATTTTCAGTAGTAAATATATATTTTTGTACATCTAAATGTTGTGTACAAATTCCTATCTTTGGCTTCACTTTTGGTTCTGTATGACTCTGGTTGACTGGTTATGATAAGTAACTAAATACTACTAACAGTATATGCTTGTTAATGCTTGTGAAAATAATCAACACCTGTCAAAAGCAAGAAATATATATAAAAAAAAATTTAATAAAAAAATGAAAAGTTGAGGAAGCCTACGACCCATTTTGAAACCGATATTTCAATATCATAAAAGAACATTCACACCATGAAAAACCAATTATTTATTTTCCAAGAAATTTCCACTCTCTTAAGTCTTAAATGTGTCCTAACCCCTAAATTCCAATTTATTACTATTTTTCCATAAATAACGAAATTTCAATGAAATTGGATAAAGAGAAACATCTAACCACCCAAGCAACACTCCTCTCAATATATTTATTTTTAAATCGTTTTAAATTACAATATTTTTAACAAGTTTTTTTTAACGTAAGTGTATACCGTATAGTGGACGTTTTGGTAAAAAACGATCAAAATAGATATTGTGAGTGAAGAGAACATAGATGGTGTTTGACAACCGATTTTGTTGTGATAGGGGCAAACCCCAACAAGATGGTCAGATGCTTATATAAGTCAAGTCGGTTGTGGATGGTCTTACTACACAAATTACATACCCCTAAGGCCTAAACATCTGTTTATATTAATTAACTTACTAAACATACTACAACTCAAACTCCTACTTTCTATACTTTCAAACGAATAAGATAAGCATACAACTAAATAAACCTACCAATCAATAAATCTAAGCATTCGAACTTTACTTTTTTTTAAAGGTATTATTTAAATACTAATCAAATAAACTTTTATCTTTAACTCTTCAGATTTCTTTTAAACTTGTTTTAAGATTAACTTTCAAAATAATTAACAAAAAGGTATTTATGACGAATAACAAGGCATCTAAATTATTCACAACTCCATAACTAAAAACTTTAAAAAAATATAGTATATTAATTATTTTCTTCAAAAAGCATTAATAATAATAATAATAATAATAATAATAATAGTTCCGGTGACTTGTTTTATGGGGTTTACCTATTCAATGACGCATTCACAACCCATAACTAAAAACTTTAAAAAATATAGTATATTAATTATTTTCTTCAAAAAGCATTAATAATAATAATAATAATAGTTCCGGTGACTTGTTTTCTGGGGTTTACCTATTCAATGACGCATTCACAACCCATAACTAAAAACTTTAAAAAATATAGTATATTAATTATTTTCTTCAAAAAGCATTAATAATAATAATAATAGTTCCGGTGACTTGTTTTCTGGGGTTTACCTATTCAATGACGCATTCACAACCCATAACTAAAAACTTTAAAAAATATAGTATATTAATTATTTTCTTCAAAAAGCATTAATAATAATAATAATAATAATAATAATAATAATTCCGGTGACTTGTTTTCTGGGGTTTACTTATTCAATGACGCATTCACAACCCGACCCGACCCGACCCGAAAAACCAACCATGAAGTTGCCTATATACATTGAATTCAAAGTTTCAAACAATACATAACTATTCAATGGGAGGAGATAACTTTCTTCTCAGAGGCAATTCATCAAACACCTTATTATCTGCATTAACTCTAAACCAAGACACCATGCAACAAATTCAACATCAACATCAACAACAACAAATCACACAACTGAGAAACCAACTAGCCGAATAAGCGCTCAAGGAAGCCCGAATCCAGACCGAAAAGCGTGTTCTTGAAACCCGAGTGGCTGCAATGTACAAAGGATTCGATAAACAACAACAAGAACTTGTTGAAGCCACCTCAAAAGCCTTGGCTTACAAACAAGACATAATGGAAGAGAATGTTCGCATTCGGTACGCGCTGCAGCTGGCTCTAGATGAAGATACAATATTTGTATCTTCTTTGGTACCTCTTCTTGCTGATCAGTCTTTTCATCCTGCAAATATTGATGCATATTCTGTTGTTAGTAGTTTAAGACTTATGTTTAAACATTATCAAGAAAGAATTAATATATCCGAACAAGTATATCAGCCTTTGGTTATTCATTCTCATCATTTACCATCAATTCTTGAAGAAGAACAAGAACCTGAGGATTCGGAACAAGATGACAATGAAAGTGATGAGTTTGATGATGTGGATATTAATATTAATAATAATATTATTAATATTAATACACCACTGCCCACAGTTGAGGATTTGCAGATTACTGGTGACCCTTATCCTGGAAACACGATTCAAGCTAGCGGGTATTCAAGAAAAGGGACGACTCGTTGTGGGTTCGAGTGGGTTCGTTATTTGCAAGACGGGTCGATGAAGTATATAGAAGGTGCAACACTTCCTGATTATACCGTCACAGCGGATGATCTAGATAATTATCTAGCGGTTATTGTGCAGCCACTTGACGACAAACAATGAAAGGGTGAAGTCGTAAAATGTTTTGCAAATGGTAATAAGAAGATCACGTGTCATCCGGATATGCTTCGTGAGATTGAGAAATCCGTAAGTTTAGGTTGTGCGAGTTTTGAGGTGTTTGTTTTGAACGGGACTCGTGACGCTTGGGAACCGGGGATTTTGGATGTTAAGAAGAGTGGTTATAGTATTAAGGTTAATGGACCGAATAATGGTGTTGTGGTGGTTAATGATAAGTATGCAATAACCACTGTTGTTGATCTAGCAGCTGAAGATTTGTTACAGTTTTGTATAGTTGGGCCTGAGGGTGTAGAGCAGTATTTATGTGCATATTGTGATGAAACCGACGTTAGGTGCTCAAGAGACGCAATTGTGTTAACGATGAGATTGTTTATTAAACGAGCGGTTGATAAAGAGTTAGGGAAGAAGAAGAAAAGAGGTTTGTTTTTCTAAGTAAGTTTTATGTTGTTTGTTAGTATATAGGCTTTGTAGTGTTTGTTTTATTCTTGTTGCTTACATTGATTGATAATGAAATAGTATATTGTCATGAACATTGGTAAGGTAATTAGGTAACATCTAAATAATCAAAGTGCCAATTAGTTTATGAAGTCAAATGACCGTTACACATGAGGTCAAACGGGCGTTGACTTGACCGATCACATATTCTTCTGTTTCCACTTAAGAAATCACAGGGAAATTGTGAGGTGTGTGGAATAAGTCATTAACCAGAGGAAAAGTGATTCATCATCTCTAGTGTCTTGTGTTCAACATCAGCTTAGTAAGTATATTTTAGGATTTCAAAATACAAGTTTAGGTTGAATAGAGTGTGGTTGTAATATGATTAAAGCGGAAAGCAAACGAGTAAGTCAAAATTGTTGTAAGACTAGACGCTATGGGCGCCATTGGGTGAAGTTTTTGGGCGCCAAACACCGCCGAGGAGCATCGTTGGGCTTGGGCGCCGATGGGTATCTTGGTGGGCCCTCTCTCTGTCCATCTCACACACACACACACATGCATATGTATGTGTGTGTGTATATAATGGGGCGTTCAACGGCTTTAAACCACCGCGAGACATTATAGGTTGGTGCTTTGATGCCCCAGTGCTCACGTGCTGTTGACGTGGCACTGTGGAGGGGCATCGATGCCCCTCACCATAGAGGATAATCTAATAAGATTATGATAATGCGCATTGGAATGGCCGTCATGTCTGAGATGTATGAAAACGGACATTTCAAGTAAATCAGATTACGGTTGGGTTTAAACTAACAGTATAAGACATTTCAAGTAAATCAAACAGACATAACGTTCAAACGTACCTGAATGACATATTGATGTATAGAAATGATATAAGGTTGTATATAATGTGTATTATGTTTGTATACTTATTTGAAATGAAAATTTGACATAACAGAGTCAACAAATAGGAGAAATAAATTACTTATGAAATTGTTATTTATATTGTGGTATTAATAAATAAAGTTAAATCAATTAAATAAAGTGGTTAAAAAGTCAATATAACGAGTGCATATCAAGTTAAATGAAAATAACGTTCCTCGTCTCTCTTTTCCTTTTCTTAAAAACGAAAAATCTAACTTAACTTCTAAATTATTACATCTTTTTTTTTTTATGATGACGAGACTTGAACCCTTACTTGAAAATGACAAAGTCTTATCAATCTGTATATCGACAGGTCAAATTAGTGTTCGTCATCTTCTTCTACTTTGATTAAACGGGAAGCTTAGTGATAGTAGGGATGAGCAAATTCGGTACCGGTACCGAAGTTTTGAGTTTCGGGATCGGTACGGTACCGGTATTTCCCGAATTTTTACCTTCGGTACCGGTATTATCCCGGTACCGGTACCGGTACCGAATTTTTACCTTCGGTACCGGTATTATCCCGGTACCGTACCGGTACCGATACCAAGAATTCGCGAGTTTTGGGATCGGTATTTTCGGTACCGTTACGGTACCGAGCTCAATTGATAGCATCGGGTACTAAATTAGATGACAACACTGAGTACTAAATTATTAAGGTTTGACTAAAGTGAAGACGTTTCCATCTTACTACAAAACGAGAACACGACACCCTCGACATCGAACAAAAAATCCAATTCTTGCGGCTTTGTGAACGCGGACTTCGAGAACACCAACATGTTAACATTAACAAGGTACTACCAAAGGAAAGGTATGTTGGTTAGAGTAAACGCGTGTGAGTGTTGTCTTATGATAGCCCCCGGCACCATGTTGTGGTCATTGCCACTGCCATAACCATTGATGCCGCCGCAACCATATCCACCGTCACCACTAGCCACCACAAAATTTAAATTTAGTTGGTGAAAATATTCTAATAACTATTGAGTTATTTTTCATACGACTCATTTGAACATGACTTCATTTTGGCATAATCCATTTTGACCAATATGAAATTGATATTTTTTTTTAATAAAAAATGAATGCTTTAACCCGAACTCATTTTGCTTAGAATCTGTATGACCATATCAAACCAGATTACATTATGGCCACCCAAAAGCTAAAACCGTCCAATCCACCCAGTTTGCCGTGCTTACACATAGGTTGCTTTTGGTAGCCTTATGCATCAAAATCAAGCGTATTAACATACTCGAGTTTAATGTATTCGATACAAATAAACGGGTATGACGGTATGTACCATATGAATCTTTGTTTATTCCCATGAAATTTATCAAAGAACACTCCAAAACAGACTTAAAGGTCAAATGAAGCAACTCTCTTTTTCAAAAATTCACTAGATGTAAAATTACATCGTTCCAAAAAAAATAAAATTAGTTACTTGTTACAAGGACTGTTTACTTTTGCCAATAAAATTAAATTATTTTATTACCGTACAATTGTACTATTAAAAATAAAATTCAGTTGTGACCCGTAAAAAGGTTATATCTTTTAGAACGACGACTTTCTTTTTTGTGTTTAAGTCATCGTACTCTTTAATTTGGAGAGTCCCGTTGCCACACTTTGGCCAGACTGGAGCCACGCTGGCTTCAGGGTTTGGCTTGACGTTACCCCGGGAAATCATATTGTCGGTTGCCACTTAACAATCGTTGTGCCATCACAAGAGTAGAACTCTCTGGCATAAAAAATGATGAGACTAAAATTCGGGTGGACTCGGGATTCGAGTTGTTAATCTTGCAATAACTAGTTTAAACCATTTATTATTAATATAAAAAAAAACTAGTTAAAAAGATTGTTTACCTTTTAACCATAACATTTAATTATTTTATTACCGTACAATTGTACTATGAAAAATAAAATTCTGTTTTACGTGACCGCGTGTAACAAATAATTAAACTATTACACGAGTAAATAAATTAAATATATATATATACACACAAGAATACATATAATAAAAGATGATGTAATGAGGATCCAGACTAGTGGCCTAAAATAGCCAAGAGTTGTAAATGAGCCGTTTTCTAGTACTTACAAATTCCTTCAGAAATCAATCAGAACAAACAAGCAACAGCCAGTAAGTACATGCCTCTGCACCTTATCCTATCCTACCTCACCATTTCCTTATTTCATATCCCATATATCATCCTCTCAATTCCAATATTCTCATCTCAATTTCCTAGCATTTCTTCATTCGGGTTCGATTATTTTCGATTAGTTTTCGTTTCCCGATTGCAGGATATTGAATTACACTCAGTTTAATGATTGGTTAATCATTCCTTCCACCTTTTAATTGATTAGCTAGCATTGTTATTGTTTGTCTAGTAACTTGTATTTGTATCGGTCGTTAACATGGCTCCGAAAGCTAGCAAGGGGAAACCGAATAAAGGTAAGGGCGAAAAGAAGAAGGAAGAGAAAGGTACGATTATTTCTTTGTTCGTTCGTTTGATTTTACTTTTATTGTTATTGGTGTTTGTTTATCGAAATTCAAGTTAAGTGAGATAAGTTTGAAGATGGTTATATCAGTATATATAGCATATGGTTATATGCTACGTACAAGTTTATTAAATGTTTTTGTAGTTTTTTACTTGAAGTCAGTTATCTATTAAAAGCGTTGCATATATATACTGATACATATGCTATGTCTAAGACGGTTAGGTGAGACATTACCTACAACAACAATAAATAATGCCCACATTTTCTTTGCGTGTTGCGAATATTATTCACGTGTAAAGGTTATCAAGTTAAAAGTAAGTTAAGCGTGATTGTATATTAATTTCAACGTCTCTAGTTTTCCTACGTTTTTTCTGTGTTTTCATAAGCAGTTTTCGATGAGTTAAGATATGTTATCTCACTTTCTATGATTAACATTTTTTGTATATGTTTACTGTTTTCTTGATAACCAACAATTTATTCTAATATTTGTTTGTTTAATTTTGATATAGTATTACCAACTGTTATTGAAATTGTGGTAGAGACTCCTGAAGAATCCCAGCTAACACTAAAGGTAATGAAAAAGTGAAGTTATTTGGTGTGGATGGGTGTAGACATGTTTATATGTGTGTGGTCACTATGAATATTAGATTGGGTTGACTTTTTTTTTATTTGTGATTTGACTATAGGGAATATCAACGGACAAGATCTTAGATGTTAGAAAGCTTTTAGCAGTTCATGTGGAATCATGCTACTTGACCAACTACTCTTTGTCCCATGAGGTATTTTTTAATGTGGTACTTGTTATGTTATTTTGTTCCAATGTTTTAAAAGTAAATTTATTCAATTATAGGTTTGAGATTATAAGACATAAACATTAGATTTTCATTTTAGAGAAGACAAATTAGTGGGACCTTAAAAAGACCCACTCTAAATTAAAATGTCTCAACTTTGTGATGTTGTGTTGGATATGAGAGCATTTTAATCCACAAGTATATCTAATCTTTATCAAGTTAAAGTGGGCCCCACAACCACACATATTATTACTTACAAATGTTTTGTGATTTGTGGGTGGATAAAGTTCTAGTGTTTCTAACATCAAGAGGTTTATTATTTCTTAATTATTTTATTTATACAAAGTATAACTATTTGTATATGTTAATTGCATCTCTACTCTCTAGTGTATATTATTTAATTAATTAAATCTAATCATATGTATAATAATATCATTTACTTACATATGTAGTAAATTAAATAAAACTTCTTATATTTATATGTTGTACATAATATGCTCGTTTATTAAAGGAGCGCAAATTTAGGCTCGGCCTCAAACACGTGTAAGCCTGACTCGATTTTAGCTTTTCATTAGTACATTGGCTCAAGAGTGGCTCGGTTTGTTTACACTTGTCTTAAATTGTTTTCTTCATAAAAATTTAAATCAATATTTGACATAACGTCAACTCATATCCGATAAATTGATAATTAACAAAAAACAACATATAACAAACGTTGACGGGTCAGGTTGGTTCTTAACTCAAATGTTACGTATTTTGAGTCTTATCCAACTAGTAATTAGGTTATTTCTATTTGCAAAGCTTGTGAAAACATATGCTTTTTGTAATCTTGGTCCCTATTGTATGATAGTGTTAAAATTGGATTTCATAAATTTAATTAGACAAAAAGATTAGATATCACATGTCATATATAATGCTTTCATCAAAAGAACATATAAACGTTTTTTTCTTGAAAAGCTTGTTGGTGATCATATTCTTCATCATAATCATCATGTTCATTTGTTTGAACTTAAAAAGGTGTTGGTTTAAGTGTTAGCTAAAACTGGAAATATAATTTGTTATAGATTGATCCCAATTTAGCATATAGGCTTGTCCTCCACCTCGTCAATAATTCACAAAAGAGTTGATTAGGTCACCATATTTTCGCATTTGGGTTTCTGGTCCAATGGTATGAGAGTGATGGTTAAGGTTTGGGATCTTTATGATCTCAGGTTTGAAACATAACTCAATAGGGGGGAGGGGGGGGGGTTCCATAGTGACGGGTTTCCCCTTAATGGTAATCATAGGCAAATCAGAATTGGAGCAAAAATCAATATATACGGTTAACATCCAGTTAAAAAAAACTTTCTAAGGTATTGAAAATAGTTCCAAATATTGTTAATAAACTTTCACCCCATTTTTCTTAAAAAAATAAACATTTGATCAGTCATTGTTACTTAAATGTCATATACATAAATAATATATAAAAAATGAATATTGAATACTACAAGTATATAATATATACAACATAAAATTCAAATTGCATTTGCTCATAAGCCATATCAATAGTAGTGTTTAGCCTTTTCTAAGTGTTTTTAGATAACCTAAACCATGAATCATACGGATAATGTGATTTTTTAACACCATAATTTTACTTTTATTGTCAATTTTTAAGTGCGATCTTACTCTATTCTAAAAGTACATCCGTTTATAACTACTAAATCAATAACAAATTTTTATCTTAGTATTGTTTCTAAACGACATAAATAACAATTAAGGACATAATAAGTTACCATTCGTAAGAGTTAAATTGTCTGAGGAATTAAGGACATAATAAGTTACGAATTTAAAGTATGAATTATTAATATTATATTCATTTATTGAAATTAAATTTGTTTTATTAATGCATTTACTTGACAAATTGTTAGGTACGTGGACCAAGGCTAAAAGACTCCGTCGAAATCGCTTCTCTCAAACCATGCCACTTAACGGTCGTCGAAGGTAAACTTCTGACTAGAGGTGTTCGAAAAAAAATCCGAAACCTGGTTTTTTTATACTCGGGTTTTAACTATTTGAACCCGTACCTGGATAGGGATATGGTATGCATTTCGATACCAAAACTCATACCCGAAACATGACCCGATTTGTACCCGATACTACCGAAAATCGGAACTGGTTCCTTACCTGGAATCGATTTTTTCCAATACCTGAAACCCCCTTTTTCAAATACACGATCTATACTTAAAATTACCCAAAAAAATACCTAGAAAACATCACCCTTTAAAAAACTCAACATGTAACAAAAAGATCTCGAAAAGTAACCACCCAATAATAAGGCTTTTTCAATACCCGGGAATAGAGTATTCAAATACCTTGTTTTGAAATACCGGTTCTACACCTGACCCGAACCCGGTGCATAAGGTATGATTTTTAGAGACAATACCCGAACCGACTCAAGTACGACCAATATCCGTATTTCCAATACTCAATTCCGGGTATTAGAAAAACCCGATTTATGCACCTCAGCTCCTAACTCAATAACTCATATTCTTTTGTAGCCAAACTAACAAATGATAAAACTTAAGGGACTAATATGAAACAATTTCTAAAAACTTTACGCAGAGGATTACACCGAAGATCTCGCCGTCGCACACGTCCGGCGGCTGCTGGATATCGTCGCCTGCACCACCACATTCGGCGGTTCATCTAATCCTACTCGACCGGAACCTAACGGACCGGATTCAACCAATGGAGAATCCGGTTCGCCTGAGAAGCCAGATCCGACGGCTGAGATCTATCCGCAGCCGAAGCTCGGACAGTTCTACGACTTCTTCTCGTTCGCTCTCCTTACGCCTCCGGTCCAGTGTATGTCCGGTTCAGTTTCTATCTGTTTAATAAATATTATTAATATGTCATGGTTATGTGATTGTGTTGTTGCAGATATTAAGAGATCTGCTCGGCCTTTTGTGGAGGAGAAAACGGACGATGATTTCTTTCAAATTGATGTGAGAATCGTTTATTTGTTAGCAAATTGTATGATAACCGAACCGTTAACCGAAAACTTATGGAAATGAACTGAAATAAACCGAAACTGAATTAACTGAAAACCAATTGGTTAATAAACTAGATTAACCGATCACTTTGGTTTCGGTTGAGGCTAATAACCAAGCTGAACCATGCTCTGGGCTGTAATCAAGCCAGGGCGAGCTCAGCTCGTTAACTTTATAGAGGTGAAAACTCAAGCTCGAGCTGAGCTCTTGTTAATTTTTTATATATATTTTTTATTGCTTTTTATATTTTTTTATTTATTTATTTTTTCTACAGATATTTGATATATATACGACAAATATATAAATATAATTTTTAACAACAATTTATATAAAAGATATAGCTAGAGAATTGATATATAAATGACAAAATATAACCTTTAACAACAATTTATATGAAAGTTATAGCTAGAGAATTTATAACATTATACATTTTATTTTTGTTCTATTTTTTATAATAATGTTTTAAAGCTCGAGTGGCATAATATATGTATTATTATTTTTCATGTCGGCTATTATTATCATATATTAAGATGATAAACCTTAAATACACAATAGCCAATTTGGGATTTTTATTGGAAGTTCATGAGATAAGAGTGATTGAAAGTTGAAAAGAAAATAGTGATTAATTTGTAATTATGAAAAGAAAATATACATATGCATATGCCATACGCCTATTATTTATACATGTTAATATTGGTGGTCGGTATGAACAATGTTTGCCAAATGTCCTTTAGTAGTGAGCAATCCCGGTACAACCGTACAAACAAGAATGCACAGAGTATAATATGAAACTGCACAAATAACATCCTTGTATTTAATATGTGTACAATATTGATATCGTTTATTTTAGAATAAAACTGAGTTTTCATATAAGGGTGACACAATGCTCGAATAATAATGCCTTTATACCATTTTACACGATTGGCTAATCTCATTTTAAAGGTGCTGGTGTATAGCTAATAAGTTTACATGTTATTCTGTTTAGATCTAAAATGATTATATCTAACGAAAAATAGGGATTTATTATACCATTTCACAAATCTTTAAAACTCTTACTCAATTGTGTACCACCATTTTGAATGGTGACCATAGTCAACTCTCAATGTTTCAAGTGGCTTCTTGATGGCATTCATAGTGTTACCGTCATCTAGGTTCTCTCCATGATCATTTTCTCTCTCATCTCTTATTCGTTTATTCGTTCTCACTCTCTCCTTCATTCCCTCACAAAACTTATTCAAGCTTACAGAGAACTTTAGATGATACCTAATACGCATTCTCAAATCTCATTCCTCTTCTCTCCTAGATATCATTTAAATCTACATATCATGATATCAAAAGGCATCAATTAAGGTCAATTAGGTCCTTTGAAGTCACGTAAATCAAATCACTAAACCTTGAATTTGGGTTTAGTGATATTTGACAATTGACATGACATTTTGACTTAGTTTTACTTGTTTGTCACTTGGAAAGGATTTTAATCTTTACACGTATCTCTAATACGGTAATACCATCTTATTCTGATTCCTATTTTAATAGCGTAATAACAATATTGAAAAATTGATATGCTTGTAGGCAGAAGTTGCCATGTTGTAAACAGAAGCATGTTCTTGCTAATTAAAGAATAGGGTGGCATAAGTTTGTGTTAAGCATAAAATTCATCCTTCAATCAGAATGAGGCGTCGCCTTATTTATGGGGTCATGCTTATTGAAGATGTAGTTCTTGTGACATAAATATCGCATTTTATACAAAGTATCTTGGTCATGAATACTCCATGATATAGTTAGTTCACTTTCTATGCTATTATTAAGTTGCGAGTGCGTGTTATATACAAATAAGCGGCATTAATGACTAATTCGATGATTAAAGTCTCCTTTCTCATGTATGATAATTAAAGGGATTTGTTTTACCATTATCATACAATTAACTTTTCTTCAAATTACCATATCCATCCGTTCTAAAATCTTTAATTTACAAGTTGAGAGGTATATGATGATTAAAAACTTTAATTAACAAGTTGAGACATAACTAATTATTAATTAAACGGGATCATTTTATAAAAGTACCTCTTAATAAATATATATATCAAAAGAACAATTAAGTAATGTAATTTGTAAGACATTTTATTTCCTTTGAGTAAATTACATTTTTCGTCTTTACATTTGTACCATTTTTCATTGGTTATTTTTAACTTTTAAAAATGTCAGGAACTGTACTTTACGTTCAAAAATCCTCACACGGGTGTCATTTTCATTAACATATGTCAAATTTGTCAGTTAAACCACCATACACATGTGGGTATTTTAGTCTTTTTCACTCATACATTTTTTTAACGATTCATGCATTTATTGTTGTCAAACAGTTTTCTTTTCATTCAAATGTTGTGTTCCTTGTCTTCTTGTTTCAATGTAACCATCTATATAGATCAAATAATTAAAATTATTAAAACTAATAGGATTATAACAATAATTATATGTTGTTAAATCCTTTTTTAAAAGGCACAAAAATTTACATAAAAGTTTCAATTTATCTCACTCATATATATCATGAATATAAGATTAAGGGGTGTGGGGGCTCCAACAGAGCCAAGAACCAATAATATTATGACGTGTTGTAGATAGAGAAACTGGATAAGGGGGATGTTGGAGCCCCTGGTGGAGCCCCTGGTGTGGAGGGGCTCTAGCAGGGGCTCCAGCGAAATTTTTTTTTATAAATATATTCAAACAACATATTATTAAAAAAACACACATTAATATCTAAAATTCAAATTACAAAAAAAAACATACTAAAAGTTAAACAATATTTTTTTAATTGATATAAAAATGAGTGAAATGGAGTATAGTTTATATAGAAAATATTTTTTTTTTGTTTTTTTTCGGCTGGTCAAACACCCCAACGGGTGAAAAACCCTCAAAAATTGTGCCCTCCTCTCTCTCTTCTCCCGCTACCATTCTCACGGCTATCCAAAGCGTCTCTCTAGCGCCCCTGTTGGTGTGATATTAGCGCCCCCTTTGAAGCCCCCACACCCCTCAGTCTAAACGTGATTTTATTCTTTTTGAGATCTTTTCATTTTTTTGGGTGTTTATTGTTGATTGGAAGAGTACAAGAAATGGAAAAGCAGAGTAGAGTAGTAGAGTTGCAGGGAAATAATGATATGGATGTAGTAGATGAGGGTGTAGTGAAGTCTTATCCCATCCACATGATATTGCTCTTCAAATCTATATCCCATCTTTAGTCACATTCTTGTAAATCCATTATTTGTAGATTTGTTACAATTGTATCTCATATTCAAATTATTTATTTTACTAATGCAACAAGGAGTTACAAATATACATGTTTTATAGGATTTAATAGATTGTTAATGTTCATATTGTAACTTATATTATATATTATATAGGGGAAGGTTTATGTAAATTTTAGTGTTAACATGAGAACGTAGGAAATAATACTGATTTATAAAAAAAATGAGAACGTAAGATTCAACACCAACTACAATATCAATTTATATAAACAATGATTAATAATAACAAAGAAAAAAGCCTAAAAATTACAACAAAAAAATCAAAATCAATAACAAGATAATAACATATATAAGCAAATAATTATAACAGCAAAAGAAAAAAAATCTAATATTAACAACAAAATATATATAAGCAAATACTTATAATGTCCCATAATCGAAAATTAACAAATACGAACAAAAAATAACAGCAAACACCTATAAAATAAACCTAATGATAACAACAAACTAGTTCTCACTGTTTTTATGTTAATAATAAAATGTATTTGTTCATGTTTCCATAGATTATTATGATTCGTTCTGGTAGACTAACACCAAACTTAACATTGATGTTTGAGTTGAGATTTGTATAATCTTACAAACAATTTGGTTATTGAAAAAAAAATTTAAGACTTTAAATAACATCCTAACGACCATTAGTTAGCATTCAAAGAAACATACAACGTATCAGTGATATCTCATTTATAATTATAGCAACCATTCCATCTACGTTTAAATAAAATATATTAATAATTATATTAAGTTATAAATGATAATAAGCGACAACCATATTTATTCTTCTAAAGTTTTTCAACATGTTACATATTATCCATAAAATAAAATGCATAAGCTGATTTTATTGGTGAGAGGACATTCATCGAGTAGAATGAACCCGAATCTCCAAAGCACCCCTAATAAATCGGGTTTGGTTATCGGATAAGATTGTAAATGAACCAAACGTTTGATGAATTGTTTGTGAACCGTTTAACGGAAGGTTCGTTTATCTTCGTTTATTTATGTTCGTTTACATATTAATAGAAAATAATAAAATATTATCTTAAAGAGTAATTTACTTAGGTTATGTTTGTTTTTGCTTATAAGGTCTGCAAGGAGCCTATATCTGCGGGCGCGCAGACATAAGCTCTTGAAGACTGTTTGTTTAAAAAAAAAAGATCTGAAAATTATTTTTATTGTCTTAAAAAATAAGTTTTTTTCACCATCTTCACACTTCTTAACAACATACTAAGTACCAACACCCAATGTCAAACACCACAACCATCCACCACCATCCACCGTCCGCCGCCGCCACCCCCACCCACCACCACCGTCCGCCGCCACCACCACCACCACCACCACCCACCTTCCGCCACCACCACCGTCAATCACCCACCACCACCACCGTCCATCACCACCACCGTCCACTACCACCACCATCCACCACCACCACCCACCGTTCGTCGCCACCACCACCCGCCACCACCCACCGTCCGCCGCCACCACCATCCACTGCCACCACCCCGTCACCACCACCAATACCCGCCACAACCATCCACCACCACCATAGTTCACCACCCACCACCACCCATTGTCGGCCACCATCACGGTCCACCACCCACCACCACCCATTGTCGGCCACCATCACGGTCCACCACCCACCACCACAAACGTCAATCACCACCACCCACCGTTCACCGCCTACCACAATCGTCTACCACCACTCACTTCCATAGTTCATACACCACTACCAATTATTTTAGCAGTCTACAAACGTTAAATGACTTTTATCTACTTTAATATATATGATAGGTAACTTATTTTCAGCTTATGCAGACGTTATCCAATTTATAAAACAAACAGTATTATATTTTCAGATTGCAGACCTTCAGACCACATCTTCAGTTGCAGACATTAAATCAGATGAAATCAGATTGCAGACAATTTTTGTCTTCAAAAACAAACAGCACCTTAATGGTTTTATATTTATTCATTTATGTTCGTTTATGCTTGTTTGTGTTCATTTACATTTGTTCTTATATGTTCATTTATGTTTGTTAAGTCATATTCGTGAATTGTTCGTTTAGAATTGAAATAAACGGACACGGACACAGATATGTGTTTGATTAAGCGTTCGTGTTCGTTTAAAGTTAAACAAACAGCCACGAATATGCCCTTGATCATATTTGTTCGTTTTGATTACATGCTATTGTATGTATTTCAGTTTCACCGCTAAGAGTTGTAATGTTGTATTATTCAAATTTCAAACATTATAGAACAACATACTTTTAAAACTAAACATTAATATTTCTAAAAGAAAATACAATAAAATATATGTATTTCCTCCTTTGCCGTGCTTCATAAACATAAAGCTATCAGACCAACAGTGAAAAAAGAAAGCCACTTATTCAAATAAAAGTTAAAAAAAGATAAAAGGAATAATAAGCTTATGTTAGCCACACCTGCGCATTTTAGCCATTAAAGCAACTTAAAAAAGTAAGCTCCATATAATAAAAGTAAAAAAAAGGAATAATAAGCTTCGCCTTTCAAATAATAATAATAATAATAATAATAATAATTTTATAATTTACACTTTCACCCCCTCACTCACTCACTGTCACTGACACCAGATTCTCTCTCTACGCTACAAATATAACTCTTTGCAACTCCACATTTTGTGACACTTATAATAATATTAATAATAGAAACCTACCTGACACATATAAACTAACACATTTATTTCATGTTATTATTACTATTGTTATTTTCCCACAACTTATTCCTCTTCTTCACTTGCAACATTCAATGATCATCAACAACATGTTTCAATATCAAACTCTAGGATTTTCACTCCTATGTTTTCTTGTTCTGTTTCCTCTTCTTTCCACGTCTTACGAAGCCTGTAATCCCGAAGGTTTTCACTTTTCGATTTCTTGTTTTACTTTTGACATATTAAAAAAATCGGTCTAGGCAACTCAGTACTCTCTTTATAATAATATTAAAGAATAAATATCATTTTTTTTTAAATATAGTATGTTGTTATATAAATATTAATAAACTTATAATATTTAACACATATATAATTTCTCAAATATTATTATTTTTATATAATTTACCATTTCTGAGTACTCCGGCTTATGCTAAGTACTCGCAACTCTCTAGCGGACAATATTTTGACACGGTTATTTGTGATGTTACATATGATATGGGTATTTGATATCTTGATGTGAAATTGTGTGTGCAGTTGAGGCTTTGATTATGATTAGAAGTGGTTTGAATGATCCACATGGTGTTCTTGGCAACTGGGATGAAGATTCTGTTGACCCTTGTAGCTGGGCTATGATTACTTGCTCTCCTGATAATCTTGTCACTGGCCTGTAAGTTTTTTTTGTCAGAGATATAGATTAAATTAACGTGTTATCCGTGTTAATCAAGCAGTATAATTACATATACCACATAGTGTAATTATAGACTTTATAGTATAGTGTATTGTATATATAATTACACTGTGGCGCCGCAGTTTGTTGCCGGCTTACCTGCCTCTTTATTGTAATCGGACCCTTTTATTTGCTTGATCATAAGTTAACTTGAAAAATAAAAAAAAATAATAAAAAAATAAAAAAGTAAAAAAAAATACACTGTTTGATTCACATAATTAGGACGTTAATTTAATCTGTACGATAGCTTTCCGCGTATAATATATTGTATACACAAAATATTCATTGTTTTATCTAAAACCCTTGTGGGGTTTGGTACAGTGGTGCTCCAAGCCAGGGTTTATCAGGAATGTTATCAGGGGTTATTGCTAATCTTACAAATATTCGTCAAGTGTAAGTTTTTTTTTTTTTTTTAATGTGTTTTCTTGAAAAAATATATTGAAATGGAAATATTATAAAAGGGTTGATTTGTTGATGATCAAAACAGGTTGTTGCAGAATAATAATATCTCCGGTGAGATTCCGGTTGGTATAGGCCACCTTCCGAAGCTGCAGACGTTGGATTTATCGAATAACGAATTAACCGGTCATGTGCCGGAGTCGCTTAGTCTTTTAAACAGCCTACAATACTTGTAAGTAATCACTAAAACAGGGTCCATGTGATAGAATGAAAAAGGTTACGCAGTTGGTATGATAGGGCCTAAAAAGTCATAGGAGCCATAAATCGTACGGTTTTTAATGCTAGCCCGTATGATTTTATGGCTCGTATGATAGAACGAAAAAGTTATGCGGTGTGATAGGGCCAAAAAAATCATAGTATCCGATTATGGTGGTCAAATAAGTCGTATCTTTGACTCTTTGTCGGTCAAAACATTAATACGGGCCATATGATTTGGCCCTCATACGACCCATAGGATCATCTGTAGGTGCCAAATCATACGTCTCGTATTCAGTGGTCACGTCTTCATTGGTCAAAACATCAATATTTTATGATTTCGCTCTCATACGACCCATATGGCCATTTTTCACTTTATGAGGGCCAATAATTACGGCTCGTATTCAGTGGTCACATCTTTGTCGATCAAAACATCAATACGAATCGTATGATTTGGCCCTCATACGACCCATATGGCCATTTTCACGTAACGAGGGCCAAATTATACGGTTCGTATTTAATGGTCATATCAATCATGTGACTCGTGTCTTTTGTCGAGTCAAAAACATCATATATGCTATGTTATTTGGTCATCATACGACCTGTATGACCATTTTTCACCCTATCATACAGTCCGTATGATGCGTATGTGGCCACTAAAACAAACCAACTTTCTCTAAAACTCCATATATGAAACATGATCTTTGATGGGTCAATTTTAGTTTTCTTTTTTTTCTTTAAATTGACTATTCAATTGTTTGGATTTTCTTTCTTAATTTGACATTATTTGACCAATGATGTTTGTTTAAAATTTGTCATGTAATGAGTAGAAGGTTAAACAACAACAGCTTATCTGGAACTATTCCTTTGTCCTTAGCTTCTGTTCCTCAACTTGCACTCCTGTGAGTTCATTTCTTTATTAATATTTTATTTTGTTTAGTCTTTGTCTACTGTTTGTTTACCTGTAAACATGTTTGAAATCATTAAATCTTTGACAAATTTTGTTCATTTCAGAGATTTGTCAAACAACAATCTCAGTGGTCCTGTTCCCAAGTTTGCAGCAAGAACATTCAAGTATGTTTGTATGAATCTTGTAAAAACAATTTTTAATACTGAAAAAAAAAAAGATTACATTTTTTAATATAAATCTAATATTAAAAAGATTGCATTTTTGTCTGTTTCTTGAAACAGTGTTTTGGGTAATCCTATGATCTGTGGGAGTCATGCTAATCAAGGTTGTTATGGGTCAACTTTACCTATGCCTCTTTCTTTTGGGCTTAATTCAACATCAGGTATGGTTTAATAAAAAAATATATATTTTTTTAAAAAAAAGTTTGTTTTTTTTAAAATTTGAAATTTTTAGGCAAAGGTAAGTCGAAAAGAGTCGCAATTGCTCTCGGAATCACAGTCGGTTGTCTCGTGTTTCTCGTCACGTGTCTTGGAGTTTTATTGTGGAAGAGAAGTAGAAACTTGAAGCAAAGCATTCTTGATATTAATGGTATGTGTGAATTCTTTGTAGTCAAGATTTTCAAAGTCAAACAAGCCCGATTTCGGTTGCGTGTTTGATATTATTCAAATTGGACATGAATTATGTAAACCATGCTTAGATAATTAAATGTTAATGGTAAATGTGTAATATGTATCTTAGTGTTTAACTAGAAAAGTGTAGTTTGACTTTTAATGTTTGACCTTTAAATAAAAAGAAACAAACATAAATTGACATCCATTATTCACATGTGTATTCATGTCATGATTGACTTCTAAAGTCAACATATCTGATATGATCTATTTTATTTTAGAACATTCAAATATTTAAATATTTAATATGAAGATATGCAAATTTTTAAGTTTGACCTCAAAAGTCAACAATTTTGGTAACAGATATACCAGAAGAGGGTCTAATGACTTTAGGCAACTTAAAAAGCTTCACATTCAAAGAGCTTCAATACGCAACCGATAACTTCAGCTCGAAAAATATTCTTGGTGCTGGAGGATTCGGTAACGTTTACAAGGGAAAACTAGGAGATGGGACAATGGTGGCGGTCAAACGTTTGAAAGACGTTAATGGGACCGCAGGAGAATCACAATTCAGGACAGAATTGGAGCTCATTAGCCTAGCAGTTCACCGAAATCTGCTTCGGTTGATCGGTTATTGTGTAACTCCGGTTGAGAGGCTTTTGGTTTACCCTTTTATGTCTAATGGCAGTGTAGCTTCAAGGCTTAGAGGTTTATAGTTTTTCTAATATTATCTTGTATTATTTATTGCATTATCAAAAAGTCAACTATAAAGTCAAACATTATTTCAGGTAAACCACCATTGGATTGGAATGCTCGAAAGAGAATCGCGATTGGGGCTGCGCGCGGGTTATTATATCTACACGAGCAATGTGACCTGAAAATTATTCACCGAGACGTGAAGGCGGCTAATGTTTTGTTAGATGAGTTTAATGAGGCAGTGGTGGGTGACTTTGGGCTAGCTAAGCTACTTGACCATGCTGACTCACATGTGACCACCGAGGTTCGTGGTACTGTGGGCCATATTGCACTGGAATATCTCTCGACAGGACAGTCGTCTGAGAAAACTGATGTTTTTTGTTTCGGGAGTTTGTTGTTGGAACTGATAACGGGAATGAGAGCTTTCGAGTTTGGGAAAACGGTTAATCAGAAAGGCGTAATGCTTGAATGGGTAAGTTTGTTTTCATATAAAATTATATGATTTTAGGTCTCGAGATAATAGGCCATACAGTACACCAACACTATGTATTGTTGAGAGAGAGATGAGAGCTGTTGGTGTACTGTATAGCCTACGTGATAGTATAGTAAAAAAGTAAAAAGAAAATAAAATAATTGTGAAAATTACATATTTTGTATTTTAGTTGTATGGGCAAAATGATCATTTTTATAAAACTAATAGAAAAAGTTAACAATAGTTAAAAAAAATAGAAAAGTGTGAGCATATGCATACATGACTTGTACCATACAAGTCTTGATGCACAAGGTACAAGACTGCTAAGTATGCGAAACGTTTTTTTTACTCCAGGTGAAAAAGGCGCACCAAGAGAAGAAGGTGGAGCTTTTAGCGGACAAAGAGCTCGGTACCAACTATGATCAAATCGACGTGTTGGAAATGTTACAAGTGGCGTTACTTTGTACTCAGTACACCCTGCCCACCGACCACGGATGTCAGAGGTGGTTAGGATGCTAGAAGGAGACGGTTTAGCCGAAAAATGGGCAGCTACACATAATAATATGAGCCATAACAGCCTTAGAAAGACTGGGATGGTCCAAAAACTTGAGGACAATGATGATGACTATACATCAAGCATGCTTGGAGTGATGTTGATGGATGATGACCATGATGCCCATGCCATGGTACTCTCAGGTCCAAGATGAGCATCAAATGTTACATACACAAATAGGAATGTTAAAGAAAAAAAAAGTGTAAACATTTGGTGGGGGAGTGAATATATATATTTTGGTATATATAGATTGATATTTTTATTTTATTATGTCTTGAAATTGGGGTCTAGTTTGATTATCTATGTTTTACTTGTAGAAAATATATTAGTGGAATGGATATCAGCTGCATAATTGTGTCATTTTTCTTTTTCTATTTATTATTATTTTAAAATATTAATTATTATAAAACTGCTTATCTAACTCCCCTCTATTCCATTAAATCAACAATGATACTCGTAATTAATATGAGAATAAAATACCAAATACATGTATTAAATAGTTTATATTTTCATAAATTTTAATTTGTTAGAAACAAGGCAGTAAAAGTAAAAGTAAAAGTAGTTAGACAGACCTTAGGCGGTCGACAGAAAAGTTGAAAGTACTCGAATAAAGTAAATATAAAGAAAATTAGTTCTTGATATTATATGTATGCCAATACAAGCATATTTCACGTAAACAAGGTACCCTGGCCGACTCGGCGCCGCCTAGCTCGACTTTTGACCGACTTGGAGTACCCTTGACCAACTTTTGACTGACTCCAACTAATCTTGGCCGACTTGAAGAAAGTTTCTTTAGAAGTGGTCTGAGGATCGACTACTCTCCACGTAAGCCGACTTTTTCAACATTGCTTAAAATACTAAAGTATTCTAAAAATTGCTAACCATGAAATAATATTCATTCTTTAATACTACATAAATAAGAATTATATTTTATTTTTTAAGTCAAAATCGGAAAGATTTAACCGACTAGATCCGATTCTCGCTAAAGTTGACCACATTTGATTGATTTGGAGTAATTCGACGGAATTAAAGAAAATCGTCTTGACATCATACCTTGTAGTGATTACTCGTCTACTTAAGGAGTCGTCAACCTTCTAGACCTACTTTCACAACATTGGTTAATATTTATGGCACTATTTATAAATAAATAACTATATTTATTTTATTTATGTGATGTAGTGGATGTTTTTGGTGGGGATACGTAACAAATAATAATAATGATGTGCTTTTGTCTCAAAGCTAAAGAATAGAAATTGAAAGCGAAAGTTGGCCGAGACAAGGTACCCTTTTCCTAGGCATGCCCTTTTGTTCTCACTACTTTTATTATTATGTATTTATTTTTCAAAAATATTTAAAAATAATTGATAAATTCACCTAATACTTTAACAATCTTGATCAAACTACTAATAAATTTAGGTGATAATTATCATATCCATGTAACTATATTCATCAATACACAAAGTCATGAAGTAGTTTGATGATTATTGTGATATTCGGTTCTCTTATTCGACACATAAAGGGTATGCTTAATTCAATTGTAACTGTGACCTATAAATATATATTATTTGAAGATGGTTGCGTCACTTGTGTGTTCTTAGGCAAATGAATACAAACCGACAAGAAATCTTAAACCCAAAAAATTTGGGACGGAATTTTACTTTTAGGGTATAAGATTGGTTTTAAAAATTTTTACTGGTAGATAGGTATGGTATTAGGTTATATCCAACACATTTACCCGATTCATACACCTAAACATTTAACTCACTAATTTTTAATTTTTATATTCCTAATTTTCTTGGGTATTAAATAATATAAACATACTTCCATAAGAAATGCATTTGAAAATCTCAACAAACGTCATTCTAAAAAATAATGGGTATATCAAATATATGTGGATATACGGGTAATTACTTGACACGCTACATATATTGTGTTGGGTATGAGATTAAGGGTTACTAATACAAATCTCGTTGTCATAGTAACTTTTAGTTGTCTTAACTCTTAATCCATCAATGCCCCAAAGTATATTTACAACTTTATCTTTTTAAATCTTGGATTTAATTTGAATTACAAATTTTAACTTGTGTCACACCAGTCAGTATCACTTTCACCAACAAAGCCAAACAAAGTTAAAAGAGATGTTTTGGAGATAAATTTTTGCTTTTAACCTTTCATGACTTTTAGTATGGGGGTAGAATGGGAATATTTTGTCAATTGTATGATCCTTCCAACTCCCTTTTAACTTTGTTTGGCTTTGTTTGTGAAAGTTATACGGAGTGGTGTGACATAAACTATAATTTGTAAATTCAAATTAAATTAAAGGTTCAAAAAATAAATATACTTTTGAGTTTTGATATACATCACAGGTGCTTTTAAAGATGAAAGTTACCTAGAAGGCACATTGAAATGATTGTAATCTTATCAACTATTTTACTTTTAAAAAGTTAATTATTGTTCTGATGATATATCTTATAATCATGGTTATTAAGCTAAGTATAATACAAAGTTAAAATGTCTAATAACACTCTATTAAGCCCGAACAATCAAACCCACTAACATTGTTTTGGGATATTTTAGTCAGGCCCAAACCCTTCATGATCAATTCTGGTTTACGATTAAGCGACTCATAACTGAAACGAATTAACATGTAAACCCGATTAACCATAAACTACCGGTTATCATTCCACGATTAGCCAAATCCAAACCGAACTACCCGTAAAACCGAACCAAAGTTATAAGGTTCGGTGTATTTCTATGAAAATCCAAAATTATTGTTCGGTTTTGTTTATACCTCATTAGAAAACCAAACTGCACCAAACCAAGCCAACCATGGAACCGAACAGTACTAAACTTGTTAGAATGTTTTCCATCGGATTTATAGCCCAAATTATTGTTTTTGGTCAAAAGTTTCGGGGCATATTAGTTAATAAGTAGTTATTAATAAGTAGTTAACTTAGACCAAAAGTTTAAAGCTCAAATTAGGGGTGTGCGTGGTGCGGTTTGGTGTGGTTTTTGGCTAAAACCAAACCGAAAACCAAAACTTCGGTTTTTAAAGTTTTTGAAACAGTTCAGTTTTGGTTTTTTTCGGTTTCGGTTTTTTCAGTTTTTGCCATTTGAGCCTGAAAATTTTAGACCGAAATTTTTTTGGCAAAACTATATAAATTTAGGTATAAATAATTTTGTTAATTGTAAAATTAAAGACTATTATACATTTGACCAAAAATATTTGTTACATATTTATTAAATTCTTATAAATTACTTACTATAAAATATAAAAAAACAAAAATTTAGGAATTTGGTTCGGTTCGATTTTTTCTGTTTTAATTACATGAAAAACCAAACCGAACCGTTAGTTCGGTTTATATAAAAACATAAAAACAAACCGACGGTTTTTGTTTCGGTTCGGTATTTTCGTTTTGAATTTTTCGATTTTTTCGGTTTCTTGCACACCCCTCGCCCAAATTCATCAATAAACTGAAAACCAACACATAATCATATAAAACCCAACCCATGCGTAAAACCAAACGCCGAAACCGAAGTTCTGATTCTGCTCCCATTTGAGCCTAAAACTGACTTATGAACACCTCCGTTAACAACAGTATCCATTATTCAAAGAAACAAATAAGTTGTTTCCACTCTCCATCATGAAAACAACCCAACTGTGAGCAAACAATGTGATTCTTTTAACAAAACCAAAGCATTTGATTAGAAAGTTTTACAACAACCAACCTCCTATAAAACCATGTGAACTCTAGGCTGAACGGCTTTTTTAGTATTCCTTTCGATAGGTTAACTACACCAATCAATCCCCAAAGTCTAAAACGACCAAATATCTTATAACTCATGGGCATATCGTTACAACGAAACTAAATCACCCGGAAAATGTTACCAAATCTGAAACTACCGACCTTTTGCTTTGACAAATTTGCCCCTGGAGGCTTTCTTCTCCATCTTCTCTCTTTTCTTCCGAGTCTTTTCATCCTCTTCAACACCCTGTTAATTGGTATAAAGTAAAAACAAGTGAAAATCATGTATTCTATACGGGTCAGGCAGGTTGACCCTAAACACTTTTGTCCAAAATTTATATAATGTTTAACTAGTAGTCGGTTTAGTCGAGGTGATACATGGTTGTAGACATGTAAACAAACCAAACAGTCAATGAACCGTCCGGCGGGAAGTTTGTTTATGTTCATTAATCAATAAACGAACAAACATGAATACGTGTCTCGGTCATTTATGTCCGTGAACATTATTTTAAGTTTTGTTTAACTTCATTAATATATGATTATCTTCATTTAAATACTTAGGCCCGTCTTACAAATTAGTTCAGTTTTATGAAATCAAAATAACATAGTCTAGTTTTATTAAACTTTTAGGCATAAGTGCATAACATACTGACATTCACATTTACTTCTAATTGGTATTCGCTTGGTTATGTTAGTCATCTATGTTCAACTATCTCCGTTCGTTTATACTATTAACAATCAAACACGATTCGTTCGTTTAACCGTTCGTGTTCGATCTTTTGATCAATTAAAGTCAAACAAACGAACACGAACATGCCCCTTTCGTGTTTTTTTGTTCGTTTACAAGCTTACATAGTCCGGTCCGGCGACAATTTTTTTACAAAATTTATAAATTGTTAATAACTAACATTCATAGTCAATATAGATATATAATTTCAGTAGTCATCTAATTTAAGTACAAAACATACCTCGGAACCTTGAGGAAGAAATCCCTTAACCAAACCCCATCCCTTGTAAACTGCAAATGCTGGTATCTGAAAAAAAAAAACAATACAAGATTTACTTAAAGAAGCTTCTACAAAGACAAGATTCCAAAAACAATAATAACACAAGCATCATACCACCGCATATATCCACCAAAACTTCCCAGATATGATAGATGTGAGTTGCACAAAGCAAGTAATGTAGATAACATCATGTAGGTATCTGCAAACAAAATATAAACAAGATAAAGACTAATACACCAATGACAAATAACTACTAAAAAAACTAAGTTAAAATACACACCCGCAAGCTCCACCAGTACTCATATCAAATCCACCATCTAAAAGATCACCATCATCAGTATAGGTAGGTTTTGCCATTGATGCTAGTTGATTATAGCAAAGATAATACGCGAGTGAAGTTAATATTAGTCCAATCCAATGCAGCCATGTAAAAGTTGAATAAAATACCCCTGCCCTTAACACAAGAAAAATGACCTACAAAATATCATATACAAGACATTTATATGCAGTACAAATATATACATAAACAAAGTAACAAACAAGGAAACAAGTATAAATATCATCAATGATCATCATTATATCAATGGATCACTTATGAAGACACACTAATTAAAGATTTGCAGCATGCATATAAGTAGGACTGTAAACAAACCAAACTGAACTGAACAAGACCAAGTTCATGTTCACCCGTTAAGCGGGTAGGACTGTAAAATCTCTTGTTGGTGTTTGTTTGTTAAAAAAACTAGTCTGTGAACGGTTCACAAACACAAATGAAGGGACAAAGATGAAAACCATAGTTATCAAATGCGTTAGGCGCACTCAAGGCGCATAGGCCTCACCTGGGCCTAGGCGCAAGGCGCAAAAAAAGCGAGGGCCTGTGGATAAAAAAGCGCACTTAAATGAAAAATAAAAAATATATATTCTATATGAAAAATAATACTGTTGTTCAAATAAAAATAAACAAAAGCTATCATATAACATTTAATATCATCTAACTAACACCAAAAATTCTAAAATAGTTAAGATTGACCTCTCCAAGATCTAAGTTTCAATAGCACTCTTTGTGTTCCTTTTGCTCGGCTTTCATCTTCTTGTGTTCCTGGCATAGACAATGCCGAAGCGCTCACCTAGAAACTAGAAGCGCATTTATAGAGCCTCGCATGAAAAAATGTGCCTAGGCGCAAGAAGCGAGGGCTTTTAAAAACTATGATGAAAACAAACAATGTTTAATTTGATTTGACTAACCGAGAGTGGTCATTGTCAACAGTTCGGCCCTGCTACCAAGCTTGTGTTGGTGTTCTTTTAACATTCATTCATATCCATATGTTAAATTTACATATAAACTAACCACATAATACTGATATGTGTGTGTGTGTTTTATAGTTAACAATTTTGCTTAGATCTATATGATACGAAAACGAACATTAACGAAGAACAATTGAGCGAATGTGGCCTCTGTTCGTGTTTATGAAACGAACATAAACGAAAGAGTTCCACCTAGATCCAAGTATCTATCTGTCTAGATGTCGAAATTGATGTTTACAAGGTATGAAACAAGCATCTGTAACTGATTCTGTTTGTAGCAGAATGCACATTCATATGTAACTAATTCTAGTATTCGTGTGCACGACTGACTTTCGAAGCTAATTCTAGTATTCGTCTTAATAATTATGATATACATCGATGATATCGAAGTGGAATTAAATAGCATACACTAATCAATTTGAATCAAACAATAACAATTGTGTAAATGTAAGAAGGTATCAAGATATTATTACATTGGAAGCGATGATGAGGCGAAACAGATTGTTCATGTGACGACTGTTCTCTTCCCGTCGTTTCTTAGCACCTTGATTCGCCATATCTTCGATTGATTAATTGACTGAATAACAATAATAATAAGAATTGTAAAACCCTAGACCAGGAATTGGGAAGAGCTTACTTGAGTTGGAAGAGTTAAAAAGCATACAAGTTACAACAACCACATACAAGACAGGTAAACGAGTCAAGCTCGAGCTGGTTTCGACTTAAGGGCAATGTTGTAGAAATCGTTAGTCAGACGGTGGGATAGGGTCTGACGATTAGTCGGGATTAATGTATGATTTCAGTTTTATATATACATGCACGTATTTTTATATGTAAATACACTATGGCCGCAAATTGACTGGAATCTCGTCGGAAGTCGCAAATTTTTTGTTGAAACCTTGTCGGTAACAGCCGATTAAGTTTGATTAATCTTGATTTTGATCGGAATTAACCATTGGCTAATTAGCCCAAAGTTAATCAGTGAGGTTGGGACTGGTGATTAATCGGTAATTAATCGATACCTAAATGGGATTTTTATAACTAATGCTTGCGAGAGCTCAAGCTCTTTTTCTAAACTCAGACTCATTAGTTGGTTTCTCAAGCTAAAATATGTATGCAATTGTTTGATTAGTGTAACGTGTAATCTTGTACAAGGTGTGTATTTATTTTAAGCAAGGTTGCTAAAACACAACTACACAAGGGTAACATTCACACTGCTTACTCCTTAATTACTTGAACAATTTTTTTACCAAGTTCCTAATATTATGTTATTATCAGTTATTTGACAATCACCATACATTATCTTGTGAATTGCTATTATACATTCACTCATACAATGATCCTTTCGGACATGGTCGGCTCTAAGAATTCATGTGTCCCGACCGAGCCGAAAATAATATGTCCTTTAAGTCTTAAAGTACTAAATAATGTAAACAGTTTTTTATACGAAGATTAAAGTTATGACAATAAACATAAAAATTAGCCAATAATGGTATTTTAAAAAATTTTCCGTGCCCCGGCCGGCCGCTCACATCGCCCGCCCTGCTAGTTTCGGAATCTAACTTCACAACCATTTAGATAATAATGCAAGGCTCGTATTTTTTAGTTTCTTCACTCCTAACTAGTCTCGAATTTCAGGTTTAGTAGTCGATTCTACGACAACCCAATGTATATTTTCATTTTTTGCTCATCTCCACCCCAACTGCTAATTACAGTTTTAGGGGCTTTAAACATATTAAAAAAATAATAGTGATCGGCCAAATAACGAATTGACAAGCATTAATTTTTTCAAAAAAAAAAACATTAATTGTTACCTCTAGTCTTTAACGTCCACCCATACAGTTTACTTTTTGACATATATTTGTCCCGAATTTGGATATAATGTAAAAACACCATAGGACTCTTGATAGATTCAATAAATTCGTGTTCGATCATCCCCACTCCCCAATATGATTGAGCATCGTATTGTATGTGTACAGTGTATGTGATATTGTTAAACTCTTAAGCACGTGTAAGAAGATGTAATTGTATAATCTTGTATTATATACTTAATTCGTATTGCATGATACTACCTCTAACATCTACTAATCACGTTGTGTCTAATAGATATCTTAGGCCTGTTATCAAGTAGAGTAACACCATGAAATTATATCTTTGTGAATTGCTTCTTTACTTCTTTTTTATTAATAAGTTTGGTCAACCCATGCGCATCAAATCATGCCACGATTAATAATGAAAATGCACTTTAAAAAATAATAATCACATGTGTTGTGCATGTTACAGCTTTCACTTAATATAATATATAGGTAGATGTGATATCAAATTGGCTTATTTTCCTACCCTGAAAACCTCATTATTAGAAGTAACTCTATTCTATTATTGTTTTTAGAGGATTATACATGTATATAACATAATAATAATAATAATAATAATAATAATAATAATTATTATTATTATTATTACTGTAATATAAATAACAATTTTGGCATTTGGCGATACCGTATCAGTCAATGAATTTGTTTTTAAGTTCAGTTACCATAATAATCACAATGGAAACTAACTAAATGTCAAGTTTTTTTAGTTTCAGTACCATAATAAACCTGAAAGAAAACAACCGAGTTTGCATAGATTCGTGGCCTTATTTAAAGCCCATGACCGAAAACGCTCGGGCTTTACCAATGCGCAAGTTTACCGACCAACCACCTCAGCTTTTATATTTTTTTTTCGTTTTTTAGTTCTGGCACCTAACACACGTAATCAAAACCGACAGAATTCGTGTCAAGTTATCGCTTTAATACTTGGAACCACAACATTTGAGTTTTACCACCGTCTGAGTTTGCCAACCAAATAAACATCGTTTAAAATATTTTGTTTTATTATATGTTAATGTTTTTATATGTTAATTTGACGATTTATTTTTTTTTTGGTTTAAACACTTAAAGTTTTATTAATGGTGTCTATATTGTAACGAACACAGCCAATACTGACCGAATTCATGTAAACTCATTGTCGTAGCGCTTGAGTTTTACCAACGTTTATCTTTCAACGCTGGAGTTTTGTCAACCGTCCGAGCGCATTGCACCGGGTAGAAAAACTTGTTTGTGTTTAACTTTAAAAGTTTACATCAAATCCTGAAAATTTTTTTATAAAATAATACTAAAAGTTAGTAAATAAAATAAAAAGTTACCAAGAAATAATATTAACAAAGTTAAATAATTATCTGTTGAATAATAATTACAATTTGCAGGCAGCCCAGATCGCATCGTGCAATTCAATTCCATTCCAAGAAACCAGGCTTCTTTTCTCTCCACCAATTTAGGGTTCTTCATCGATCCTAACATTATCGTCAATTTATCCAAAACAGGGTATTATTATTACTTTATCCTCAATACCCACTTTCTCAAACCACTTCAATTTCAATTTTCAGCATCCCAATTTCCTAAATTTCAATAATTTCTTGATCCAACAATCAAGCCCAGGTTCGTTCTTCATTACCCATATCCTTAATTTCATTCTTGCATAATAAAGTTGTTAACTTTATGATCTTTTGTTGTTGGGTGTCCTTAAAAATTAAAAAATCCCCCAATTTATTATCTTTTGCTGTTTGGTTGATCATTGAATTATTATTATTATTAAAATTGTTATGGGAATTAGTTAAAAATTTGATTTTGTTGAAGTTTAAAAACAGGGGTTTAATTATGGATTGATTGATTGGATTCTGTAACTGAATATGTATTTTACTGTTACAGGTTGTTGTTAGATTGGGATAAAGTTTTTTTTTTTTAAGTGATCAAGATTTGTAGTTTAACATTTAAAGAACTGGATTCAAGATGAGGAGAGCTTTGGTCAAATCATTCGGGCCGACACGATCGGCTTTTCGACATCAAGGGGATAAAGTATCAACCGGGGTCGCAAAAAGATTATTGGCATCGAATTTAAATAATGGGATTTATGATAAATCATCTTATAATAGTTGTAAATGTGGGGGCCCTTTGTTTTCAAGGACTTTGTCTTCTGATGCTGCTGATGTGAACTACAAAGGTTCTTGATTTTTTTTATTAATTTTTTTTATTGATTTGTGGTTAAAAGTATATTTACTTTTATTGTGTTTGATATTTATAGCAGAAGTGAAAAAAGCGGGACCGCTTGTGGAGTATGAGCGAAGAATAGCGGCTGGTGAGCTTGATGATGGCGATAATTCTCAGGTAGTTACTGATCGGAAGTATAAAGACATGATTTTTTATTTTACCGTTTTCTTATCATGCGCTTGCAGATTGGTACCCTAAAAGAAATCCAGAGACTGTATGATGAGCTTGTTGAATCAGCCGATGCTTGTCGTTTGGATCGTTATTCTGATCATGGGAAAGCCGGGAGGTAAATATTGTTATTATACTCTGTTTTTTTATAATTATTCTGAGCTTGTGGTTTTGAAAACTGTAAAAGAGACTGGCATTACTATATCTGAAATTTGTAATTATCATGCAAGGGTAGTTTAGTCATTTTACTCTTTAGTTAGCGAAAAATTTAACACTAGTTAGTGGAAAGGACGAAAAGTGTGAAAGAATATGAACGTCATGGATGTTTTTGTACTTATCGAAGTTAAAAGAACCAATATGCAAGTAACCCTAAACGTAAAGGACGAAATATGTAATTGACCCTAAAGTTAAAGTCACAAAGCTTCATTATTTGTTTATTTTACTTGTATTATGCATTTGGTTACTAATGTTTTAAGTTGGATTACAGGAGCCGGTGGTTATGGTCCCGTCTCATGCCACAATCTTCGGTCTCACCTGTAAAAGGACTCTATCTTTACGGAGGCGTTGGCACTGGAAAAACCATGTTAATGGATTTATTTTATGATCAATTGTAAGCACCACAAATTGTAGTTTGAAAATATATTTAAAAAAGTTAAGTTCTTGTTGGTTAAAATTCTTGATACATGATTTCAAATTATTAGGCCTTGCAATTGGAGGAAAAAGAGGATTCATTTTCATGACTTTATGCTGACCGTGCATAGTCGGTTGCAAGTAAGTTACTTTCTGTATGTTGTATTATTAACCAGACCCATATTTGTAAAACTACACAGATGGTCCCTGTGGTTTGCTCATATTGCACGTTTAGTCCCCACCTTTCTAAAAGTACACTGGCAGTCCCTTCTGTTCACTACTTCACTCAAATGTGAGTCTAGGCCTGTAAATGAACACTAGCGGAGCATGTTCGTTCGTTTAACTTTAGCCAAACAAACGACTGGACATGAACAATTAAACGAACGGAGTATTGTTCGTGTCCGTTTGTTAAGACAATGAGTGTGTTCATGTTCGTTTATGTTTGTTCTTTATCAATATATATGAACGGTTCACGAATGTAAACGAAGAAACATAGCTGGACATAGATGAATGGACATAACTGAGCTAAAACAGTTAAAAGTAAACTTGACTAACAGTATATTGAGGCATTGAGCCTACAAAGCTGTTAAAACTAGATAAAATTGTAGTGGGCCTAAAAGTTTAAATATATATATCAACGAACATAAATGAACGCAAACGAACGAGCATAGACGAATTCAAATGAATGTTCACGAACACAGATGAACAAACGAAACATATTCATGTTCGTTCGTTAACTAAATGAACAAAAAGTTTTGTTCATGTTCATTCGTTTATTAAATTAACGAACTTCTCGCCGAATGGTTCATTGAACGTTCGGTTCGTTTACAGACGGATGGAGGTGAACTTTTTTGTTAATGTTTTTAGAAATGACTAAAATATTCTTTAATAATATGGTTGTAATTCACAATGCAGAAACACAGAGGCGTGTCTGATCCGCTTGAAGTTGTTGCAGGAGAGATATCGGATGAATCCATCTTATTATGCTTAGATGAGTTCATGGTATGATGGAATTTCATAAATTATACGCAACTTTGTGGCCAGGGTTTCGTTGACTTTACGGGTCGTTGATTATCCTTCCGCATATGTTATTTGTAGGTTAATGATGTAGCCGATGCTTTAATACTAAACCGTTTATTTGGCCATCTTTTTAACAATGGTGCTGTAAGTAACTAACAATTTGTACATTTTCTGATTTCTTACTTGTGTTCCATTATAAGTTTATAACAAAGCTGAACGGTTTATTTTTGTGTTTGTGATGGAAGTATAGATACTTGTTGCTACATCAAACCGTGCTCCCGACAAACTTTATGAAGGTGGATTGCAAAGAGACCTTTTTCTACCATTTATCGCCACCCTTAAGGTAATTTCATTAATTATGACTTTTTTTTTAATTTTTATTTTAACCATTTTTCTTGTTAGTTATTGTGTTTTTGTTTCATGGATGCAGGAAAGATGTGTAATACATGAAATTGGCTCGTTAATAGATTATCGGAAGAGAACCTCGGTAAAAATGCAAACTTTTTCACTCTCTTTAAAAAAATATTATCTTTTTAAAAAATATATGATTTAACTTAAATCCTGTATTTTTTTACTTTAAACTTAGGCTGAAGAAGGTTTCTACTTCGTAAAGAGCGAGTCTGATTTTCTTATGCAAAAGTTTAAAGAGTTGGTTGGGGAACAACATACGCCGCAGCCTCACGAAGTGGAAGTTGTTATGGGTCGAAAATTACAAGTATATCCGATTTATTAATATTAGTTTATGTTATATGAAATTTATATTATTTTGAAGCAACTTTATTTTACTTATTGTGTGTGATGCATAGGTTCCGTTGGGTGCTAATGGATGTGCATATTTTTCTTTTGAGGAACTTTGTGACAAACCTCTCGGTGCTGCTGACTATTTTGGGCTATGCAGTAAGTAAATCAATTAAATAAGATATTTTAATTAAGTAATTTTAATTTATAATGACGCTTAAATAATTCTAACGACAGAGAAATTTCATACCTTGGCGTTGGATAACGTGCCGATATTTGGGCTCCACAACAGAACAGCAGCCTATCGATTTGTCACTCTTGTTGATGTTAGTATCTTGTCGATCACTTTTTGTAGTCAAACTTCACAGTGTGCTTACTTGTAATAATAATAACGGAATAATATGCATACAGGTCATGTATGAGAATAAGGCGAGACTAATGTGTACAGCCGAGGGGACTCCTTTTGAACTTTTTGAAAGAATTGTGACCATTTCCGATGCTCAAAGTAGAGCCCCTAGAACCTCATCAAGGTCAAGAAAAAATGACGATTATGACATTTGTGTTGATAACGAACTCGGGTTTGCAAAAGATCGCACTATTAGCAGGTACGTCTTGTTTTTACTTTAAAGAGCTGGTCTAACAAAACTGATTCCATTTCAAGATTTTATAGGTTTGACCTTGAAAAGTCAATGTATATGACATGTGGATAATAAATAACAGGCTGACAGAAATGAACAGCAGTGAGTATCTTGAGCAACATGCAGAAATGATAGCGGGGAAGGGAGGTCAAAGTCAAAGGGTTGAATACAACAATGATCATGTGGTACAAGCATGAACAAATTAGGTTTTGTTAGATATTGTTTTATTTCTTACATAAGTTGGTGGATCAGGTAAAATAATTTGCACTGAAACACCCAAAGTGACCACCTTCTTTATATGAAATACGTAAGGTTGAAATTGGTGGCAAAGATTTTTGAAGTTCGGATGCATAGATAGATAAGCGCATTAAGCATTATTGTTGTAATAATATTGTAACTTGCCAACATTCGGATTGAAATTAATAGACTAAGTTTTCTTCTTTTTTTAACCATCTTGATTACTTGTGAACTGTTACAAAATACAAAATACAAACTTGAGCACATTGAACTGGTTTTAGCAAAATACAAAACACAAAATAAAACTCATGATAACGATATTTCGAAATGAGTCATATTTTACTCTAACCAAATGAGTGGAGGCAAGTTGAGTTGATCATATCATACACTTCTCTACATTTCTTCTTATGGTCAAAACTCGAAACAGAACGATAGTATATATTACATGTATCATGTATCATGTATGCATGTGTTGCATCAAGAACAGAAAAGAGAAAATAGCATAAGATTAATAAGCATGACACATTATGAGTGGGTTCCATTAAGAAATGATCAACAAAATCTAGGATCAAAGTGCAATAACACTATCATTTTGAAACAAGACAGCTGCAGAAGTAAAAACTAATAAGTCCAAGAATCAAACTACTAAAAGAGTAAAGCAGAGAAGCATTTTTAGGGCCAACATTATGACTCCCATCAAAGTTTGTCATGAATAGTATCTCAAATATGCAGAGATTAACCAAAATCTTTTTAACCATTGGTTCGTATCCATAATCTAGCCTTGTTTTTTCCTCCTTGATGCTATCTCTAAAGCCCATGCTTTACCAATGTCCGTCTGAAACTTGCCTGCAATAATACAATATATGTCGTTAAGAAAGTCAAATATGACTATATGAGGATGGAATATGGATATATAAATAAAGTTTAGCTAGATTTAGAATAATCAACGTGGTACGTTATATATAAAGTTAAATGCAAGTAACCTTCTGTAACATGTGAGATTGTTTTATAACAAAAATGGATCAAATTTCCATACCTGCAGTAGACTCAAAAAATTCCTCCAAGTCTTTGTTTTGTTCTGCATATTATACAACTTAGAAAATTATTACAAATAATACACAAACTAATCGTTTACTTAATGTTACATATCATACTGATACTATTGATTATGGTCCATAAAATTCAGATATATTTCAGAAACAACTTACGGTTTTCATATTCCAAAGCTTGAAGTATCATCTCAATCTGAAAGGATAAAGAACAACTAACATCAGTTAATACACTACAAAAACAGTTATATATAAATAAATATAAGCTTTATACCTTTCATGCAACCATAACACTAAAAAGACGATAATTCTTTCAAATGTAAATGAACTTGTTTATTACGTATGAAAGCATACCTTATCAAAGTCCTTAACAACCTTAGCTTCATTTGTAGAATTTTCTTCATACTCCATCCATAACTCGTGTATCTCATCAGCTGTAATACGCTACAGCAAGTAAGAAATTACCAAAATGCCTATGAAATTGTTGTACAGTAACAAGAGTATTACGCACCTCGTGGTCCCCCACCTAGAAGTTTACACATATGTTCTATTGCTTCTTTCTCAAGCCGACTTTTTTCCGCCTTTGGGACCCCATCCGAGGGTGTGATGTCACCAACAATTGCTATCCAAAAAACAAATCCAAATACGCTATAAATACTCTATTTGATGATAGTATGTTAAGTTGCTTACTACCTTCTGCAATATCATGCACAATGGCCATTTTTATACACCTGCAAGATGAAACCAACAAAAGATTCAAAGTTAAGCCAAGTAAATAAAGATTAATATGTATTTAACGAGAAAAACACTAACCTGTCTCGGTTGACTCCAGGAGTGTCATTAGAAATAAGAGCCATCAACCCCATTCTATACATGTGGTCCGCAATAGATTCAGGGCCAGCAATGTCTCTTTTCACCCATCCTGCTCTTTTAGTTGACTGAAATAAATACATCAATAACCACACGTGAAGAAGACCAGCAGAACAAGAAAAATCGAACAATAGGAACTCAAATGGCTTAAAAATACATAAAAGTCATGATAGATGTGACACTAGTTATGAGTTATCAATCATTATCAACTGACTCAGACAATCACTTTAACATAAATACAATATATTTCAAACTTTATTGGAGCTGAAATCAATTATGAGAGTGAAAGGCACTCATCCTTGAAAACAACTTCATAATCTGTAGGGCTTTATATTTCAATTTCACACAAGCTAAATGTAAATCAAGTCTATGATACACAAATGAATGAAAACACCATCAATATTTTCACTGCTTTTTAAAGTCTACTCACTTTGTGCAATCAAGATATCATTCTGCCACTATCATCACTTGTAAACTTAGGGTTTCTAAGCATCCTAGCTTGTAAATTTAGGGCTTTAATTATAAGTCAAACTCAGACAAACAGACACAAATAACTAATAAATAATTATCAAACAACAGTCTTCTTCAACTTATACGCAATTCATAGTTATTAAAAGCCCTCGCTTCTTGCGCTTAGGCACATTTTCTAGGTGAGGTCCAATATATGCGCTTTTAGTTCCTAGGCGCTCGCCTTTTGAAGTTGACGACACCTTTATTGGTATTGATGACCGATCAAGAACAATGATCATTTTAACCTTTGCTATTAATTATGTTTTGAACTTTTGGTTTTCATGTGTTGAACACTTTGGTACGTTACTTTGAACATTTTGTTATTCAAGTTTTGGAATTACATTTGAATCTTGACTCTTTTAGAAACTTTTGGTACTATCAAAAACATTAAAATGTTATATAATAGCTTTTGTTTATTTTATATGAAGAATAGTATTTTTTTTTCTAATACATAATATATTTTAATTTTTATTTAAGTGCATTTTTTTTCTCTTAGGCCCTAATTTTTTTCGCGCCTTGCGCCTAGACCCTAAGCGAGGCCTATGCGCCCTGAGTGCACCTAGCGCCTTTGATAACTATGACACAATTTATCTTTCAATTACTTTACACAAATTTCATCACACACACCACATAAAACTAAACATAAGCATAACATACATGATAATACATAGTTCGATCCACATTGATACAATTCACATTTGGTTAATCATTAAACACAATGAATGAAAACACCATCAACATTTTCTACTTACTTCATTCAGATTATATACAGCTTTCTGCAATCAATAAATCATTCAAAGGTTCGTAACATGTAAGCATCAACCTATTTCACAAATTAGGGCTTCACAACTCCAATTGTATTTATCTATCAATCAATTAGCCTAAAAATGCGATCGGAAACCTAAAACGGATAACGCATAGTGTTGAATAATAATAATAATAATAATAATACCTTAAGGCTATGGCAAAGAGTGAGGAAATCAATGGCGGAGGAAGGCGACGGTGATGATGAGTCCGATGATGACGCCATTCTGCAAACCCTAGAATTGAAAACTTTGAGGTGAAATGGTGGAGTTGGAGGCAATAAGAATGATTTAACGGTAGTAACGGTAGCACTTAAACTGAAAGCCAACCGACTCATCATGTATGTATATGTATATGTATATGTATATGTATGTATAACTATAACTTACTAACTAACTGCTTTCTCCGTTTGGATCACAGATTGGATTATATTTTCCGGTACTGCACCGTTAACAACAACAGCCCATGTGTGGATAATAATTAGACATGTGGTAACTGGTAAGTTTACCCTAGTTACTTAATCTTTGCACTAATACTAGGAACAACTTGTCTCATGCGTCAGGGCCGTCACTTTTATTCTAAACCAAACTTAAAAAAACCCGTACCCGAACCTGAACCCGAACCGAAGTAAATCAGATTGGTTTTCAGGTTCAATTTATAAGTTTCGTGTCAACCCGAAAAACCCAAATTAACTTTTAGTTTTGAAATTAAATATATTTTTATGTATGATAGACTTAGTCTTAGCCACTAAAGTTATTAGAATCTGACCATAATCGATTGTTGTTATTACAACTATTATTACAACTATTATTGATCGATTGTTTATTGTTAATTTATGTTTTCCATTTATTACTAATAGCAACCGTAATCGAACAATCAAATCACGTCCAATTGAAGAAGATTATGGTTTGAGTTAGTTACCTAGTTTTATTCTTCTTTTGAATTATTTTATAAAGTTATGTTGGTTTATTATTTGATTATTTGCGTTACGAGCAAAGGGGGATATGTTGTTTTAAATTTAGCATTGAAGTTTTTTTTTTTTTTTGGTTTTGTTTTCTAGAATACTTGAAACCTGATTAACCTAACCTAAAAAAACTTGAACCCGAAAAACCCATGAGAGATTTGGGTTGGGTTTCAGATTAAGATATAACACTTTAAAACCCGAAGAACCTGCTCGAAAAACCCGAAGAGCACCCCTAGTTGATGCAGTAAGTCGTCGTGAATTCTGTCGGTTTTAATTACGTGTGCTATTGTACCGGAACTAAGACAAAAAATAAAACAAAAAAATATAAAAATTAGGGTGGATCAATGGCGTGGAGTCGGTCAGTAAAACTCGATCATTGGTAAACCCGACCGTTATCGATCCCGGACCTTGAAGTGGTGAGTCTACGCGAATTTGGTCGGTTTTCATCATGTTCGTTACGGTGCCAGGACTAAAAAAATCAACATTCGATTAGTTTCGTTACGTTACTGGAACTAAAACAAAATGCGGTGAGTTTAGTCGATTCGGCCGGTTTTAGTCATGGTACCGTAACTAAAACAAAATAATAAAAAAGAACAAAAACAAAATGGACATTCAGTTAGTTTTTGTTACAATCATTACAAGCCAAAACTAAAACAAAACAAACACAATACACACACACACACAAACCACCTAATACATTGCCGCAAAGTGACCCAATGGGGGCTTTGCGGCACCAAACTTTCTAATTGTAATATAACTAGCGATTAATCGACGCATAGTCGGGATTTTTGCAACACTGGTGGCAATGACGACGGTTACAATGGTTGTGGTGGCTACGAAGACGATGGAGGTGGGGGGGGGGGTTAAGCGGTGGTGGTAAAGAGGAGGTAGTGGTGGTCAGGTGGTAGCTAGGGTGGTTAGGTGATGGTTGTCAGGTGGTGTTGTTGAGAGTGTAGTATGAAAGATGAATAAAGTGAAGCCGACGGGTATGAATGATTTAAGTAATCATTTATTCAATCTAATTGACCAACTAAACACCATTTTTTGTCATTCCTTCGTAATCACTCATACATTTCATTTCACGTTGTGTTCCCGAGTTCATTTATGAAAAAGAAAAGTTTATTTTCTTTTCGTCTCTTTTATTTTGTCATCTACTATTTTTCTTCAATTCTCTTTCCTTTTAAATCTTTCCAACTTGAAAATATACAATTTTTTTTTATTTTACTCTTAATTTTCTCTCTCCCCTCAAAAGCACTCATTTTGTTTTTTTGTTCCTTAAATTAAAACACAACAAAAATTTTCCATCATTCATTTTACTTCTCTTTCCTCTTTTTTAAAATATACAAAGTTTGTTATTTTAGTTTCATTTTCTCTCTCTCCTAGACGCACCCGTGTTTCCATTCCATAAATAAAAACACAACAAAGTTTTCCCATCCTTCATTTTCCTTCTCTTTTCTCTTTTTGAAAATATACAAAGTTTGTTACTTTGACGCGTCCCTTTCGTTTTTTCATTCCATAAATAAAACACGACAAAGTTTTTCCGTCCTTCGTTTTACTTCCCTTTCCTCTTATAAATAAACTAGGATTTTACCCGGTGCAACATTGGTAAAATCTGGGAGGTGGTACTGGAACTAAAACAAAAGGCGGTGACTTTACGCGAATTTGGTCAGTTTCCTTCTCTTTCGTTACGATACCGGAACAAAAATAAAAAAGAAAATTGATATCCGGTCGGTTTTCGTTATGTTCGTTATGGTACCGGAGTTAAAAAAAATGGCATCAAAACCCTAGCTATATCATCATCACTTATTAGAAAATTAGGTTAATTAATACAAGCAGTACTTGTCCGATGCTTAATTTACAAATAGGGAAAATTACCAACCCAAATGATCATTGTTGACCTACAAATTACCAGTTAAATTGACCAGCTGCATAAATTTGCCGGCTATTGTGGTAAATTTGTTTGGTCAAATTAATGCTTATTTTAGTGTGTAGTCAATAATAATGCCAATAGGTCAAACTTGAACATCATGTTGGTCCTTTTAACATAATAGAAATTCATCTTGTAAAGTTGGAAGAAAATATGTTGTTTTTTTAATTTTTTTGTAAGAAAGAAACCGGAAACAATGGCATTGTTGACTTGCATTTAGTTTGACTCGCAAAGTATGAAGCTTTATCTCATGTTTATTGTGAAGTTACTTTTTGTAAACTCATTTTGGCATGGCTAAACCAATTTTGATCTAACTGTGGATTCTTGTTGGTTGATGTTATTATATACTGTGGAGGTAGGGTACTAAACCCTAGGTACGGCCGTCACTTATTACATTACGTGTTGTATTTAACTATTTATTACATTATTAGTATACTAACCAAGGCCCAATGGGCTGAGGGGTGTGGAGGTAACCTCTAACCGGACTTGGCCCAATAAGATTAGGGTTTCATGATGGTATACCATGAGGTTCATCTCCATTGTGAAAGGAGCCTGAGCCTCCCACATATTTTTGTGTATGTAAATAAGAGAAACTCTTAGTAGTCAACTCCACTTTCCCCATGGCAGGTCTCGAGCAAACTGGAAAAGAAGATCGAGATGTGAGTTTGTTCATCATGGAGACCGGATAACATTAATCTGAGCCCACCACGGGTTAGATTGATGATTATCCAGTCTCGGTTGAGATATCAAGCTAATCCTACCCCGGGTTAGTTTCATGTTTCTTCATATATGTAGGTACAAGCTAGGTTGGGTAGAGTGCTCACCTTATATATCAGCTATCACTAATCAAGAAATTAATCATCAAGCTAAGTTGGTATATATCTTAGTCATTATTTTATGTCAAAACATTGAGACCATTTGCAGTGGTACTGTGTGATTATATATAGCTCGTGATCAATTTGGCTAATTTGTTGCAGGTATTTCATATATAAAAGGAAGCAATATTCAAGACGTATAGAATCAGGTATGATTCCATGAAATCTCAGCCACAGTAATCTATGGGCTCTTCGGGATCGGGCATATACGTCTTTAGCTAATAGGTATCCGGTATGGCTTGAATGTAGAAAACACCGAAAAACGAAACTATCACCAAAAACATTTGGAAACGGTGGAAAAAAATCCAAGTTCCTGCATGCCACCTCGGGCACTAATAGATAACAATCGTAACTAATAATATTTGTATAAATTAAGATGATCTTATCTTAATTTAGAGTAATCTCTTGTATTTGTAATTCCCTATTTAAAGGGCTGAATTAATGAGAATGGGAAAACGACTCCAATCATAATTCTATCATGGTATCATACCTATAGATCCTAAACCCTAATTCTCTCCCATCGCCTCCCTCCTTCCGCTACCTTTTTTTTTCTTCTCTGCCGGATCTCTCTTCTCCCTAACAGGCAACATTCAATGGCCTCTCCCATTCACCCTGCCATCACCGTTACCAATATCCGGAATTTCATTACGTTAACCCTCGACAACGAAAGCGCCCAATACGTAACATGGTCCGAACTTTTCAAGATCCACTGTACTGCTCATCAGGTGTCCGACCACCTCCTGCCCCGTATCAAACTTGATGCATCGGCCTCAACAGACAAAGACAAAGGTCCTGTTGTCCCTCCTCAGACCGAGGAAGAATGGAGACGCATTGACGCTATCGTTCTACAATGGATATATGGCACGATATCCATTGATCTTACTCAAACAGTGATGAAGAAAAATACTACTGCACATGAAGTCTCTGGATCGCTTTGGAGAATTTATTTCAAGATAACAAGAGTGCTTGGGCCTTGCATCTCCAATCGAAACTGAATAACACCCGTCTCGAATCTTTTAAAGATATGGCCTCGTACTGCCAAGAAGTGAAGATTTTAGCCGATCAACTGGCTAACGTGGATGTCCCTCTATATCCAACCCAACTGGTCTTACAGGTTCTTGGGGGCCTCGCAGAGCAATATCGAACCGTGGCCACCGTAATCTGTTCCACCGACCCATTACCCGAATTCAATGTTTGTCGCTCAAGACTCTGCCAAGAGGAAACCGACTTGGCTGCTCATGCACTCCACGCTGCTCAAAGCGCAGGGGCTGCTCTCCTTGCTGCATCAAAGACAGAAACATCACATGAAGCCTCGCATAACAACAAAACAGAAAGCACAGCTGATTGGGGAAGAGGTCGAAGCCGCGGACGCGGCCGTGGTCGGGGCAGAACTATGTTTGGACGGGGCAGAGGGGGAACTCCACATCATCCTCAGACTCCATGGGGACCGTTACTCGCCTATCAACCCGAAGCAACTCCACACTCCTGGCAACATTGGCAAACTATGCCACCGTGCCCGTACCCGACAGTCGCTAGGCCACCGACACAAACCTCTCAGGCCATACTTGGACCACGGCCAGCGCAAGCATATCAGATGGGTTACGTACCAACTGGTTACATACCGACAAATATTGACTAGGCATTCCAGACAATGTCACTTTATTCGCCCGAGCATCCTTGATACATGGACACCGGTGCAACCAACCACATGACCAACCATCCAGGTAATTTTCACTCAATTTTAATACCGGTATCTCACGCAATATAATTGTTGGCGACGGTAATATCATTCCCGTGACCGGACAAGGCAACCAAATCCTTAAACCACCTTACCCACCCTTTAAACTAAATAATGTTCTACTTGCCCCGAACATTATTAAAAACTTACTTTCTGTTCGCCGCCTAACTACCGATAACCAAATATCAATTAATTTTGACCCGTTTGGTTTTCTTGTGAAGGATCTCAAGACCAAGGCGCGTATCCTACGCAGTGATAGCACTGGGGACCTCTATCCTCTCACGCCCGAGGTTCTATCCAAGATTCGCTGCTGCTTTATCCCAAGACGTGTGGCATCAACGCCTGGGCCACCCGCCTCTCGATTTACTTAAGTCTTTAAATAAGTCAAACTTTATTCATTGTAATAAATTTCATTCTCAAGTTTGTGAACCATGTATTTTTGGGAAAAGCATTAAACTACCGTTTGTCAATTCTAGTTCTTTTACTTGCATGCATTTTGATTTAATTCATAGTGATTTATGGACATCGCTCATCGTTAGCACGGGTGGTCATCGATACTACATTTTATTTATCGATGACTACACGAATTTCCTATGGACCTACCCGATTTCTAATAAATCACAAGTCTTTTCGAATTTTAAACAATTTTACACTCTCATCGAAACTCAGTTTGAACGCAAAATCAAACAGTTTCAGTGCGACAATGGAAAAGAATATTCAAACAACTCTTTTCTAGCATTCGGCGCTCAAAACGGATTGCAGTTTCGCTTCTCGTGCCCCCACACCTCTTCTCAAAATGGGAAAGCGGGACGAACCATCCGCTCAATTAATAATATTGTTCGCACCCTTCTTGCCCAAGCCAACCTCCCAAACAACTTCTGGCACCATGCCTTGGAAGTCGCTACTTACCTTCTTAATATCTTACCCACCAAAACCCTTAAAAACCGCACACCGACACACATCCTATACAATCGCGCACCGACTATGATCATTTACGAGTGTTCGGTTGCTTGTGCTACCCTTTAATACCATACACCATAATTCACAAACTGGAACTCCGATCCAAACCGTGCGTGTTCCTCAGTTACCCGACCCAACACCGAGGATATAAATGTCTCGACCTCACCTCACATAAAATAATCGTATGTCGACATGTACGATTTGATGAAAACAATTTCCCATTCAAAACTATTAACAAACCGTCTCTTCAACACTACAACTTCCTCACTGATGACCTTAATCCAAATATTTGGTCTCAAGTTGGCAATCCAAAACCCACCGCCCCTATATTACCAAACACCAACCTGCCTCCTAATAGCCCAAATACCAACACTCTGCCGTTTGTCTATTCCAGGCGGCCCCGAAACCAGCCTCCACCACAGCCTTCGGCCACTTCACCAGAAACACAACAGCCCTCGGTTACCCCTCCCTTACCCACGACTAACCCACCAAACCCACCCCATTTAATGACCCGACGTTTCGTAGTCTAACTGGTGCGCTACAATATCTGACATTCACTCGTCCTGACATATCATACGCGGTTCAACAGGTATGTACGCATATGCATGCTCCGCACGTCACACACTGTAATGCCTTAATTCGCATCCTTCGATATTTAAAGGATACGCAAAATCTCGGTCTCACGCTTGGTACTACAGGTACTCAACAGTTACGGGCATACACGGATGCTGACTGGGCAGGCTGTCCGGACACACGCCGATCGACCTCCGGATATTGTGTGTATTTTAGTGACAACCTTCTCTCATGGTCGTCAAAGCGCCAATCAACGGTCTCTCGATCGAGCGCTGAGGCTGAATACAGGGGTGTCGCAAATGTCGTAGCTGAAATATGTTGGCTCCGGAATTTACTTCTTTAGCTCCGTAGGCCATTATCGTCAGCCACACTGGTATACTGCGATAACATAAGTGCAATTTACTTGTCGGGAAACACGGTTCAACATCAAAGAAACGAAACATATTGAACTTGATATACACTTTGTGCGTGAACAAATGCAACGGGGGAAGGTTCGAATTATACACGTACCTACAAGATACCAGATTGCTGACATTTTCACCAAAGGCCTACCGAAGATTTTGTTCGAAGATTTCAGGTCCAGTCTCAGCATCAGAGAACCTCCCGCTTCGACTGCGGGGGTGTAATAGATAACAATCGTAACTAATAATATTTGTATAATATTTGTATAAATTAAGATGATCTTATCTTAATTTAGAGTAATCTCTTGTATTTGTAATTCCCTATTTAAAGGGCTGAATTAATGAGAATGGGAAAACGATTCCAATCATAATTCTACCAGGCACCACAAAAATATGTTCATAGCGAGCTTCAAGATCCGAAAGAAACAAAAACGGCCCGAGTACTCCTGGTGTTTATAGTTGATCCACGCATAAGAGACTTCCCATTTGTTGACGAGTCAACTGCTCCCTCGAGAAATTCTGGATATGAGATATGTATGTGTAAACGCGTAGCCGGCGGCCTATCTGGACCGTGTGCATGAACAAGCTGCAGCCTATAGCCCAAAGGGTCATTCCTTTGCGCATTTAGGCGTATTGCATTTCGCATTGTTACATAGCCCAATAAGTGGTTCAAGTGGAGGGGCAAGTTAACTCTTCATATTCCATATGTTGCATATCACAAAGCCTGAATCTTGATACCAAAATACCAACAGATGGGGTGTGCACAAAACCGAAAAAACCGAACCGAAAAAACCAAACCGAAATAGAAACCGGTGGTTCGGTTTTGAACTTAGCAAAAACCGAAATATTGGTTTTGGTTTGGTTTTGTATTTTGTTAAGAACCAAAAAAACCGAACCGAAATATCCATAACATCTTAACCATAATCATTAAAACAAAATCTACCGATGGATATTTGTTTAAATTTAGCATATTGTAAATACAAGTATATTTGGTTTGCAAGTATGATTAAAAACCAATAATAGGTACTTTCGGTTTTGATTTTGAATTTTAATTTCAAATATGTCTTTTATTATCTTTTAATATTTTAGGTGCATATATTCAATTTTCTATTAGTCATTAGTTTAAAAAAAATGGCATGCTCGATTTCAATATCTTGGGTCAAGTGTTTTTTGCCCAAAAAGTTTTGGCTCGACTAGCAAAACCGAAAAAACCGCATTCAAAACCGAGCTGAAAACCAAAAACCGAAAAAACCGAAACCGAATGGTTTTAAAAATCATAAAACCGAAAGTTTGGTTTTTTGGTTCGGTTTTAGTCAAAACCGCACCGAACCGCACCACGCACACCCCTACCAACAGAGTACGAAAACAACCACTTAACTCGAGGATTTCTGGCGCATGATCCACATCAAGACCAAAATCCCTCAAGTAATACGTAACCGTGTCTTGGTCGTTCCTTGCCCTAAATCCAACCACCTGGTGGTTGTGGAACTCTCATCCTATGAAAATGAGTGTACGTCCATACCGAACCCCGCGGTTGTATGCGCGAATGAAGTTATTTTCATTAACTAACCTTTCGAATCTTGGGCTGAGCCTTCTAACATCAACAAGGCGTGGCATGTCTAGCCTTTGAAGGAATGACCACAAAAATTCGTCGTTAAAATCATCAAAACGAGTGCAAATTTCATCTATCGATCAGGAATATCAATGAAGATGGGTTTCAATGTGTTTACGAAATTATATGCCTCATTGTTGCGCTTCCAATAAGGTGTCTTTATGCAATTACACCAATACATACTTTCTTAATTGATAAAAGAACTAATAATACTTTCTTCAAAATGGCTTCTGGATAGCAAAAACATAACATTGCAACGCCTCAAATCTTAATCAATGTGCAGTTCTTTTAAATCAAAGTCATTTTCCATCATTACTTTCCCTTAGATCTCACTTCTAGCAACTCAAACCAATAACAATCGATAACACAATGATATATAAGCATATATTTAGAACACGACATTCCCTCTCTTGCAAGGTGAGCCGACTGAAATCATCAACCAATGGTCTGATGTGGTCCCCAAATTTCACAATGAATATAAAGGTGATAGTGGAAATATGAGAAAAGACATAGTAAAATGGTTAGCCAATTAACCATATACATATGTAATAGTAGAAAGAGAACAAAGCTCAAATGGTCTAGGCAGTAGATATAGGAATTTGGTCTTTGGACAGACAGTGGTGTGGGAACGAGTACACTAAATCGAAAGAGACGATTAAACAACAAATTGAGTGATACGTGAGGTCTTTGGCTAAGTCGAGAACCAGTACACTTTTTAGTGTGGCACCATAACGTACTTGATAAAAGAAAGTAAAGCATGACGCCGTCTGATCAAGAACCATGCCAAGTTCTAAATCTAAAAGGTCATATGAGTCGAAGTTGACATTTCATGTGTCATATGGTAACGATTCAAGGATAACCACCTAATCACATAGTAAAAGCAATCTAAATGCATGGCAAATAGATGAAAGAGACGAAACCACTTCAATCTCTCTATTAATTCATCCATCAAACAAATGCAACTTCTGCAAGAGTTTAAAAATACAAGTCTTAAAAGCTTAACACATCGTAAAATGGTCCCTACGGTTTTATATGTTACAAGTTTGGGGTTTCAATTTGATAACAAGTTTAGTGTTTAACACTAAATTCTGTTAAGTTTTCTGTTAACCCTAGAAAATGGGCCAAAATACCATTACTAGATTGAACAGAAGTTAGTTTTAGACCCCAAACGTTTTACATAATCGAAACCACAAACTCTAAACATGCCACTTTTGAAACTTGAGACGCCAGATGTGTGAACTTAACCAAAACCACAGGGACCATTTGCGTGGTTAACCCTTGAATATTAGTTATGAATTTAGTATAATTAAGTTTTTGAGTTACTTATTACCTCAACATAATATGCAGGCGCCATAAGACGTGATGTTGCCATAAGAAAAGCTATTAAAAGCTTGTAATACCTGCTTATCGGGCCCAAAAACCCTTATAGATCTTGCAGCAGGCAGTGTAGATTTTGGATACAGTCTGGTAATGCTGTCCATAAGCGGACCGGACAGGTCACAACTGACATGGCAATGTAGATTCTTGAACTTTTAGGCCCGGCGAAAACATGGTCAACTTTTTTAGATGCGGCTTCTTTAGCAGACGGGATGAGGTGCAACATGTTGGTGAACCCAGTAGCCGACCCGAAAACCGGGCTGCACGCTAATCGAAGCAAAGGTCTAACATTCAACCTGTAGGCAGCATTGCTTAAAGTAACACCGAACTCTGCTGCTGTTGTTTTGGTAAAGCAGTCCGAGAATAAACTGTATAAATGACCGTTCTGCCCCCACTTGCGGGTTGTTTTGTTCTAGTAGCATGGTCATAATAGTAACCTCTCCAAAGTCTAGATGGGAACTTGTTTGCATCAAAAGGTATTCCATCAAACTTAACATACATTTTAGCAAATGATTGCGGTTTTGTAACACCGTCCTCACACCAGTGTTAGGCGGTTTTTAGCGGCACAAGGGATTTTTAAATTAAATTAACTAATTAAAAAAAATAATAAAACAAACCAAAGGCACACATGCGAAGTGGGGGGCTGTTCAAAAAGCCCGCGGCTCGAAGCTCAGGTTCGTGGGTCGTTAATAAAAGCTCGAATAAAACTAGCTAAAAAAATTTGATTTGAAACAACCTGATCTGAATTGGCTCATTTTTGTAACCGGGCCAAAATCGACCATGACTCGGCTCGTTGGCTCGATTTTAGGCTCGTTTAATTGTTTAAAATCAACCATTGATTTGTCTTTGATAAAGTGTACAAATCACTTTCTACACTTTAGGATAACACATTATTTGTAACTAATCCTCATTTCATATTGGGTTTGAAGCAAATAAACAGGTTAAGATAATCATGTATCACCTAATACCATATCCGTTGCGTATTACCATCTAAAGTTCCATTTCTATCATTCCTATTACAACCCAAACCCCTACAGAAGGTACTAATTTCATGATTGTACCAATATAAAGTTTGATGGACACTTATGATAATATTTAAAAATCTGTTACACACATGGATAATAATAATAATAATAATAATAATAATAATAATAATAATAATAATAATAATAATAATAATAATAATAATAATAATACCGTTAACATGACTGATCCTCCCGCCCAAATCGCTTCAACCCCTTAATATAATATATATATTTTCAAACATCTTCTTTGATCATTTTTTGCAGGTGAAGAGAATAGAACCCCATTTAGCCTATCTCTGCATCTGCATCTACATCTGTCTCTGCATTATTATTCCTTCTCAATTTCTTTAGTCGAAATTCGAGATCGAATCTCTTGTCGGAGGCAGCAGACTCCGCAAAATTGGAGGAACCAATCGCCAATTCGTTCCTCCAATCACACCATGTCCCCCACCGCTCGCTTCCCCTCCGCCACCACCGTCTTTCTCTACGCTCTCCTTCTCCTCGCCTTTACCGCTTCCTACATTACCCTCATTCGCCCCCGCTCCACTTCGTGGCATAAACACGTGCGTGCCTCCGCTGAAACCCGCCGCCCCAATGGCATTACTGTTCTTGTGACCGGGGCCGCGGGTTTCATCGGGTCCCATGTGTCCCTCGCGTTGAAAACGCGAGGGGACGGGGTGGTTGGGGTGGATAATTTCGATAGTTACTATGGGCGCGCGTTGAAGGAGACGCGTCGGGATTTGCTCGAGTTTCACGGCGTGTTTGTCGTCGATGGGGATATTAACGATTCCCGGCTTTTGTCGATGTTGTTTGAAACGGTCGAGTTTACGCACGTGATGCATTTGGCGGCGCAGGTCGGCGTGCAGTACGCCGTCGAGAACCCCCACGCATATGTTCATAGCAACGTCGCGAGTCTCGTCACGCTTCTAGAACAATGTCGGTTATCCGACCCGCAACCCGCGATAGTTTGGGCTAGTTCGGGGTCGGTTTATGGGGCCCACAATAAAGTACCCTTTTCGGAAACGGATCGGGTCGACCCGCCCGAGACGCTTTACGCGTCCACGAAGAGAACGGGAGAAGAAATCACTCACACGTATAATCGTCTTTACGGGTTATCAATAACCGGGCTAAGGTTTTTCACGGTTTATGGGCCGTGGGGACGGCCCGACATGGCTTATTTTTCCTTTATCAGGAATATTCTACTGGGTGAACCCATAACAGTGTACCGGACCAGAAACCAAGGTGATCTGGCCCGGGACTTTATCTACATTGATGACATTGTAAAAGGGTGTGTCGCGTCATTGGACACATCGGGTAAAAGTACCGGGTCGGGCGGGTCGAAAAACGGACGTGCACCGTATCGGATCTTTAACTTGGGTAACGGGTCACCCGTGACCGTGCCCGCTTTGGTGGCAATATTGGAAGAGCATTTGAAGACGAAGGTGACGAAAGATGTGGTGGATGTGTGTGGGAAAGGTGCGTATGTGAATATTAGTTTAGCCGAGAGGGAGCTCGGGTATAAACCGACGACTGATTTGCAAACCGGGTTGAGGGAGTTTGTTAAATGGTATTTGTGGTATTATGGCAAACCGTCAGTCGAAAATTGGAACATGTGACTCGACGATAACATTAACGTAGACGCCTAGACGGTCTTTTGGGACATGTAAGTTACAATCATTTGGTGTTTGATTTCAATTTGTTTGTATTGTATTAGAAACAATGATACTTGTAACTGTTGAACATATAGATCATTAATTTGTATTCTACCATTGACATGAATATTATTAGCAAATGTTTACAAAAACCATGATCTGTATTCTTAATATTAAAAGAGTTTAAAATTGTGCATAAATATGTGATCATTTTGAATGTAGCTAAAGACTGCTGTTTACTTTGTAAGTATTAACTATCAAACAACACAAAATAAACAAACTCAACATGTCAAATCAAAACAAATACTTAGCATAACAAGTTTTAAAAACTTAAAACAGTAAGAAGTCTGCTACAACAAAAAACAAGACCAGTAGCTGCTGCAACAAAATTACAAAAAACAAATCAAAACAGCGATGTTCCCTTCCCCTTCTTATCTCCACCGATTTCAAAATGCTTGCATCTCTGCAAAATAAACACGCAATAAAACATCAGTCGCCAACTAACAAAACGCGCTCATAAAAAAACACAAATGGAAAGCAATTCAAAACCAACCTTGATTGGGTGCTGCGAGACATGCTTGCAGCCTTGGCATTGCAACCTTAGCACAATCTTCTTGGTGGTTTTTGCCTATATTAAACAACAACACAATGTAACAAAGTTTTATACAAAAAAAGGTTTTTTTATAAGAAAAAAGTTTATATTTATACCTTCTTGTGAAAGACGGGCTTAGTTTGACCACCATAACCGGATTGTTTCCTGTCATAACGACGCTTACCCTGTGCAGCCAAGCTATCTTTTCCCTTCTTGTACTGTGTCACCTTGTGCAAGGTATGCTTTCTGCATTCCTTGTTCTTGCAGTAAGTCTTCTTAGTCTTAGGAACGTTCACCTGTTGTTCCAAAAAATATAACAAAACCGGAAAGAACCAAATGCTTAAAAAATCAATGACACATATAAAGAAAATGAAGTTTAAATAATCTGTACCAATAACAAGACCAAATAATCAATAATAATAATAATAATTAAGGGTGCAAACAAAGCCGAGATACTCAAAATCGATCAAGCCGAGCTTAATCAAGCCCGGGCCCAAGCTTAAACATATGCTCGTATAATAAACGAGCTCAAGAATGAGGTTCACTTATCAAGCTCGGGAATAATAATAATTAAGGGTGCAAACAAAGCCGAGATACTCAAAATCGATCAAGCCGAGCTTAATCAAGCCCGGGCCCAAGCTTAAACATATGCTCGTATAATAAACGAGCTCAAGAATGAGGTTCACTTATCAAGCTCGGGCAGGCTCACAAGCCTGTCATTTATATAACTTTTTACTAAATATATTTAATATTTATTAAATAATATATAAAATATCATAAACAAATAATTAAAAAATATATATTATTTTATACATAATATATATATAATATATCAAAAAATAATTAATAAATAGTAAACAAGGCAAGCTCGAGCTTTAAAATCAACTCACAAGCCAAGCCCGAGCTTTGAAAATAGAGCATTTAAACTAGCCACGGCCTTGGCTCAGCTTGTTTGCACTAATAACAATAAATTAATGTCTTCTAAAAACAAATAAATCATTAAAAAAATCAAATTTCCCAATCAAACTGAAACAACAATAGCTAAACCAATGATTATCTTGCTTTGAAAATGTTTAAAATCAAATCATTTTAGCTTTCACTCTAAAAAAAAAAACTTGAAACTGTTTATGGCAAATTTTATAGACTATACATCCAATTCACAGTTACAATTAAATGACTCTAGCAGTTTAAAAAACTTAAAATGTATAACTAAAAAATTAGATAAACCTAGCAGCTCAAAACAAACCAAAAAAACTGCATACAAAGATATTAAACTACAGTTTTATCACATAACAGATTACATATTCATCAAACATATCAAATGAATAAACAAAATTTCCGAAAACCTTTTTTTGCTTAAAATTTTATAAAAAGATTAAAACTTTGACTTTTTTATGAAAAATGTTATGAGACTAAATGCCCAACAATAATAATTATGTATATTAGACTCCAAGAGCACCTTCAAATCACAGTTGATAATTATAATCAATACATGAAGGATGAGAATTTGGATTGGTTACCATGGCTTGAAGCTCCTGAAGGTGGACCAAGAGAGATGAGATGTGCAGCCGCACCACTGCTAGGGTTTGTGCTTGTTTTAAGCTTCTGGCTGTGGTTAGGGTTTTGTATACAGACTGGCCCATATTTTATATGTTCGGCTCGTTTGTTTGTTCACAAGTTTTGGGGGCCCAAACAAGAAATTTAACTTTTGTTACTTGTTAGTACCATTTAGTAAAAATGGGAAAAAACGAAAAAAATCGGTTATGTGCCGGACCAGCGGATACAATTTGGGTTTCGGTTCCTCATAAAAATCGTACCAGACATGGAACCTTTGAAACAGGTATCACCTTTGCCGGGTCAAAACCCGGATCTGACCAAAAAAACCGATAAAAACTTGGTTAAATATCATATTATACCTGAACTAGTTCCTATTCGGTTTTGGTTCCTGGAAATACTTGATGTGTGAACCTCTACAATATTGGTCTTGTTATTGTGGCAATTGGCAACTAGAGGTGCACAAATCGAGTTTTTATTAACCGATTCCGGGTTTGGTCAACAAAGTCAATAACCAGGCCGGGTAGGAATTGGTTCAGGGTATGGTTGGGTTTTTGAGCGGTTTTGACCGGGGCATGTCTGGTTTTTTACCAGATAGACGTGGAACTTGTTCATTTGGTTTGAGATCGGTTTTGGGTTCGAGCATTGTTTTTCTAAGGAGCTTGTTGTATTCGTGCGTTAGTCAGGACGGGTTCGGAACCGAGTTCAATGCCCAATTTTAGCGACAACATGTCAACTTTTTTAGGCTTAATTTACGAGAGAAATTAAGAGAGAGAAATAGGTTAAAAATTTGGTTGATCCGTTATTTATAATTTTACGGTATAAATTTGGTTGATTCGGGCATATGGGTCGGGCCTTTAACTTGATTCTTCAATAGTAGTACATAAAATGCCTCTAAATATCTTTCAAAGCTCGGTTTTGTTAGTATATTAAATAGTTACATATTTCCCCCCTAATTATTAACCAACTACCCCACAACATTTAAATGGCCGTAACTTTTTCAAACGTTAATATTTTTTCTAAAAATCTATATCTATACTATATATAATATAGGAGTGAGGGACCTTTTAAATTTTAAGAGGTACCACTCTTGTTGCATATTATACAAGTAACAATGCATAGAATTTTAAGAATTTAAGGGTAAAGTAGTCTTTGCATATCTAAATATAATATACAATAGTGATCCTTCAATTTTTAATCAAGTTTTGTTAGTATATTAAATAGTTACATATTTCCCCCCTAATTATTAACCAACTACCCCACAACATTTAAACGGCCGTAACTTTTTCACACGTTAATATTCTTTCTAAAAAATTACACCATAAAAACGAGCATTTTATTATCTTTAATTTGAGTATGGTATTGCTATAGTTTATTAATTTTTAAAAAACTAACATGTTACATGATTACCAATTATTACCGGCAATAAGTCGGGCATGTTCGACTAATGGTGTTGGAACGGTTTAGGGTTGGAATAGGTTTATACAAAAAGGGTTAATTTAGTTCATGTCGGGGTGGGTTTAGATCGAAAGGGTTAATGTCAAAACGAGCTTCAGGTTAAAAACGCTTTCGGGTCGAAAAAGGTTCGTAAAAAAGGATTGGGTTAAAAGTAGTTTATTTGAAATTATTGTACATTTCATATTTGCTTCTTGCTTGTCGCCACCTGTTATGCGCGTTCAAGCATCAGTTACATGGATGACATTGTTTATACATATCGGTTGCTCGCGTATAAGCATTATGTGGTGCGCTTACTGCCACCGGTTACAGGCCCGATGCCACGTTAAATGCATACCACTCTCGGGTTTCGCATGTACCGTTGCGAGGTTACAAACGTACTAATAACGGTTGCGTTTCTACGTACACCGCTGCATCGCGCGGACAACTGGCTAGTATGTACGTGAAGTGTGGGTCATAATAAGGAATTATAGTTACACGAAGGTGTGAAAGTATTTTACCTTTTGTTGCACAAGTCTCTTAAAGACAGTGATTGTTAGAACATGATTTGTAACTAAATATATATTTCTCATTAAAGGCATATTAGTGATTTAAAAATGATCAAGTGTCAAACATGCACTCATTTTAAAAATGATTTTGTGTAAAACATTTCAAATAAAACCTTACAATCAACATAATATTCAAGACAAAACCTTACAATTCGAAGAAAAACATAAAGAGAATTAGCCGAGCATAATTTGGTTCATCATCCATTCGATTATAGTAATCATACGAGTCTAAACCAAGTATTCAATTGTTACTCAATTCCAAATTGAACTATGGCACCTGAAAATCGCTTGGCCTAGGTCGTCTGTGATTGAAAGATAATGATAAGATAATGAAAAGCCATCCAAAATCAATATAAATTGGCCTGTTACACTTTCAGCGTCGGACCCATCGTAAGCTACGGTGGCCACCGTAGCTTACGGTGGCCTTAACAAAACCCATGGCGGAAGACAACTGCCTTACGGCGGCTCTTTGTCTCAGCCTCCACCGTAGCTTACGGTGGGTATTGTAAGCTACGGTGGCCTCCTTGTTTGCTTGTTAATTTTTCATCTTTCATCGTCCATGCTTCTCGTTTCGGCCAGCTTCATTCCAACGCTTCAATTCACTTCTTTTGCGTCTCCTGTACTTGAAATAACATTTTACCGTAATCATCAAATTTCACAAAATAGACCGATAAAGTGTACGATTATTAATGGTCTTTTAGCATTTAAGGGTTGTCTAATGGACCACCCGTCAATCAGTGAGCCTAAATTTAAACCTAACAAACCGGATATCGATAGAAGTGTCAATAAGCTTTTTAGTGATTAATTTGATTAACCATGGTAACATGAGTACGTAGCCATATGTGATATTAGTGTTAATATATAATAACTAGGGTAACGTGACCTATATGATAAGATAAGGACTAAACTTCAAAATATTTGAAAGATTAGGTACTCAAGATCAAAATCCGAAACTCTTGAATGTGTGAGTATAGGAATGGCAACGGGCGGGTTTGGGGCGGGTTTGGCTTAACCCGAACCCGAACCCGAAACCAAAAACCATCCCCGTACCCGCCCCATTACCCGTCGGGTTTAATTCGGGGATTCCCCGTTTGGTTTTTTGTACCCCCCCGACCCGCCCCGTCCCCGAACCCGAAAACCCGAAACCGATCCGACCCGACCCGAAATTGACTATTCTGGGTAATTCATAAATCATAATTTCATATCAACTGAGTTAAATCAGATACTTATAAACGAATTCCTTCTCAGATCTCAACAACTTAAACCCTAAATCCATTAAAACACTCCAAAGTCCAAACTGAATCGGTAAACTTAATTAAGATGAGGAAGCATGAATAAACCCTAACCTTGGAGTAGAAGAGGAGAAGTAATTATGCGATGACGATCCCGCACTGTTGATATCATTATTATTATTATTATTATTATTATTATTATTATTATTATTTATGGGTGATGGAGCGGCGGATGACGAAGGAGATGCAGTGAATCCAACCTTCTCCTTGAAGTCCTTAAGCAATGATACCCATTTCATTGTATTATTATTATTATTAACCTCTCATCCAACCACCGCCGTAAAATCAGATCCGTCAACTGATTTTCAATAGGAAGTCAGCTGCTGATCAGACGGAGTCAACGAGTTAGGGTTTCGATTTGAACAAAGAAGAAGAAGAAGAATGCTGGTGGAGGTTTTTAATATATATATATATATATATATATATTATTTATATTTATATTTATATATTATATCGGGGCGGGTCGGGGCGGGGGTACCCGAACCCGAACCCGAACCCGAAACAATCCCCGAAACAATCTCCGAAACCCGACCCGAAACCGAAAAAACAAAACCCGACCCGACCCGAAATAAGCCGGTTTTCGGGTTTCCCCGTCGGATTCGGGGATTTTTGCCATCCCTATGTGAGTATAAAAAGGCACTTTTGAGAATGGTATAGTCTTAATTTGTGAAGTAATACAATCACATTGCAAACACAAAAAGCTTCAAAGACATAAATGGAGCATATAGAATTTTACAAGCCAGTAATTGCAGTGATTGTGCTGCAATTTACATATGCAGCACTCAACATAACAACTAAAGCTTCTCTTTTGGAAGGCATAAACCCTAGAGTTCTTGTTTTCTATAGACAAGCCGTTGCCACTTTGGTTATTGCTCCCATCGCGTACTTTACAAGGTACGTTTTAACATGATCTAGAAGCTAGTATTGTACGCACATAAACTCGTTATAAAGCAGTATTAAAGTTGTATACGTGTTTTGATCCGGCTGACTTAAAATCTACGAAATTTTGATACTTGTTTCTGTATGGTACAGGAGTGAAACCAATAGATGTTGCATTGGATGGAAAAGCTTTTGGTTAATCTTTTTGGCAGCTTTGACTGGGTAAACCGTTAATTTTTTTTTACTCTTTTAGCTTGGAATTAATCATTAAACCTTATCACTGGCAGAACCTTTGTATATATTTGATAAGGTTTGATATGTTCTTATTGTAATTGGTTGTGTTTAGAGAAGATAATAAGAAACCAAATGACCGAACGACTGTATGACGGAAACGTAAAAAGAAAAGTTACAAGATATTCCATGACCTGGCCCTCTCTCACTGCATATGCAAGGGCCATGTCAATACCATCTTAAACATAAACATACTCTCCTCCTCACTACGTTATAAGTGTCCATGCTTGAAAAACACAAAGTTTAAGGTGGATTGAATGATTACTTTTGTTTCTTACCAAATGACAATAATGCCCTTGAAAAGTGGGTCCATCAATATTGTTTATTAATGTTAGATGTGTGTGTTTAAGGGTAAACTTGAAAATTGACTAATAAATTTTGAAAGTAGTCACTTGTAATGAGATACATAAAAAAAAATGTGGACACTTATAATAGAACGGAGAGAGTAATACGTACCTATTAATAGAAATATAAGTTGCATATTTGACACCTCCCAAAATAGACAAATGACATTTAAACTAGAACTAGAGCATGATTCATATCAATATTATGGGGTAAAGTTACAGGAAAGCAACAACGCAGTGAAGTCAATATACAAGTATTTTTTTTCCCTTTTAAACAAAATGTTTATTATATATTACTGGAGATAACTTGGAGGTGCTTAAGAGCTCGATTGAGACCCAAGTTCAATACCCACTTACGACATTTGGGGGGGGGCATGAGTGACTCAATGAAGGAAGACTGGGATCTTTGTGATATCCAGTTCGATCCTGAGAACGTCCGGGTTTTACCACCAATGTGCATTCAGTGGGTGAGTTTTCCCCGAAACTGGAGATAACTTGGAGGCGCTCAAGGGCTCCGTACGGCTAGGTTGGGTCAGCTGGTGGTGGCCTTTTGCCATTGGGTCACCCCGTACGAAATACCTAGGCATTTTATGTATGTTAGCCGCCTGGCCGTTCAAAAAAATATATATTTATGGAAACTTTTCATATATTTTTTTTTAATTTTCAGAATAACAACCAGTCAAATGATATACTATGAAGGCTTATACTTAGCCTCATCATCAGCTGGGAGTGCCATTCTTAATCTCGTTCCTGCCATAACCTTTGTTGTAGCCTCCATTGTTGGGTAGTGTACTTTAAATTAATTTCTCTATAGGATATATTCATAATAAAATGCATACAAACATCACAATCTTATTTGATTTTAATACATATTTGTAGATACGAGCCATTTAATATACAAAGCATAAGAACCATAGCGAAGATATTCGGAACGGTTGTGTGTGTCACAAGTGCAGCTGCAATGGCACTCATCAAAGGCCCTAAACTTCTAAACACCACTTGCCTTCATCGAATTCTCTATTGTTAAATTCAACTGAAATTGATGGCTTTTGGGGTGTTTATGCTTATTTGCCGGCAGTTGTTACTGGTCATTTTGGCTAATTATTCAGGTATATAAATTGCTAAGGTTATTATGGTCACAATATCGTTCAATCGTTCATTTTAATGTTGCAGTTCATTTTGGTCACAATACCGCTCACAAATTCCACTACCCTATTATTGCGATCTAAAGTCCACTCACAAAATCGTGGCGACGGTCTTTCGGTCGCAAAAGTAATTAGCCACAGTGCTTTAACTTTTAAGTGATTGATGAAACCGTCGCGAACAGTCGATATTTTTAGTTATGGTGGGCATAGGGATCGAGTCCTCCCGGTTTTCCCTATTTTCCTCATTCTATTCTGCATGTCACGTCACTTTTTTTTTCTTTTTTTTTTCCTAGTTTCTTTCCACTTTCCCGAAACAGCGTGGGGTCGTCCCATTTTGTCCCAGTTTTCCCTGTTTTGATTTATTATAAAAATTACATAAAATTCAATTTATTAAAAAATATATATCCAGAAACACTTAAACAATACTTATTCATGAATAAAAAAAAATACATGATAATACCATTTTCACTTCCGTTTTCACTTTTAGCGTGTGTTTATCACGAGTGTTGATTTGTGTCATCATGATATTGTGACATTTCGAAAACGTATGGTCCAATTTACGATCACTTGATCCTCTCTCTTGCACAAAATAGTTTAAAACTCATTGCCAAAAACCCAATATTCGTTGCACGGGATCCAAGTCTTCGGAAACATGGACTCAAAATGCCACTTATTCGTAGCTCAATGTTCGTGGCGCTCTCCTAATTCTCGGCTCTGGAACGGGATTTAGTTTCTCCATAGAGTGGTGTTTTTGGAGATTAAAAATATATATATATAGATTTTTTTTAATTTAAAAGGGTAGAGTTGAGGGAGTAAAAATATGTGAATATGTTGAGTGAGTCGAGTGATATATACATATAAGGTTAATTTTTTATCTTTGTAAATGGTATGTTGACCATTGCGAATGGTCACATTCCACTCTCCACACCCGCGAATCAGTGGTGAATCCTCGGGTTCCGTGAAAAATTCCACCCTGGATCAGGGGGTGGTGTTCAAGAATGAAGTTTGTTAAAATATAACAGGTGCCAATCACTAGAAGCTTTCCTGACCACCTATCACTATCTGCTTGGATGTGTTTTATGGCGATGGTTCAATCCGGTGCGGTTTTATTATTTACTAACCCAAATTTGGAAGTTTGGAAAGTTACCTCATATTTTCAAGTTGGATCTATAATATACGCGGTAACACTAATTACTATTTTAACTTAAAATATCTATCTATATTCAAATCTGAAATCTTTCCAATTGACGCATTACTTGGATATGATCTCGTGATCAGGGTATCGTTGGATCATGATTTACCATATTCACGACAGCATGGATTATCCAGAAACGAGGTCCAGTGTTTTCAGCAATGTTCAATCCTTTAAACACCGTCATTGTGGCCATTTTCTCTTCTATATTCCTAAAAGAACAAATATACTTAGGAAGGTATGTAAAATAAATATTTTTGTTATCTGGGAATGCATAAAGTTTTTAGTACTTGTATATTAATGTAAACTATTTCATAATATTCAGTGCTGTGGGTGCCGTCGGGATTGTGATTGGGTTGTATGTAGTGTTGTGGGGTAAGGCTAAAGATCTTGAAGAATTGAAAGATCAAATTGATGTTATTCAAGTTTTGGATGATGAAGCTAACATTGAGGAACCACTTTTATCCAAATAATTAAGGGGATGCTTGGTTCCAAGAATTCATTAGAAATTAAATTGGAATTGGAATGTTTTATGTGAAAATTTATGTTTAGTTTTGGAATGGTACTTTCCTTCGAATGAGTGATTGTTCCAAGTCTTATGCCCCTTTGGTTCGGCTGAGTGATGGAATGTTATGAATTCCAAAGTCACCTGTTGTTTTTTCTTTCCACATTGTTGGTTCAAGTAAAAAAAATCCATAAAATAAAAATCAATTGTTTTCTTCCAATCCTTTGTTCCAGTCAAAGTATAGTAAAAACCAAAACCAAAATTGAATCATCCTAACAAAACTATAAGAACCAGAATCATATGAGACCAAAGTCTTAAAGAAATTGAATGAACTAGATGAATCGAATAAATAAAATATAAGCAAGACGATGATAAAAGCGGTTGTGATTCCCCTAAATAACCATCGGTTGGAGATGAAATAATGGTGCGAGAAACGAATTAGCACATGGAGCAGGACTATGTGGGTTTTGTAAAGGATGGTTTAGTAATTTTTATGTTGTTTATAATTCCGATTCCTTTTCTATATTACTAGTCAGACACATTGCGAAACTTTTACCTGAATTAATTTCGGTTCCCCTTACAAACATTCCAATTCCATCACAAACATTCTGTGAACCAAACGGCCACTAAATGAATTATAATCTTGCCGGGGAGGTTATGAAACACATACTCATACTCAAAAGACATTATTGTACAATATGCATGACAATATAGCGTTATTGTGAGTTACGAAATGAATGTAATCAGTGACTCTTTGTTCAATGAATTACGAGTTTTTAAGTTTCAAGCAGTATAGGTAGCTAGTTCCATACATATTTAATCAGCTATTTGATTTCAAAAATACAGAATCAACACGATAGATTAATAATACTATACGCGCGACTAAAAAAACCAGTTGCGAAAGTGAGAAATTTGCAATAGATTATGCAATGGTCGCAAAATTAGCGACAAAATCCACTTTCAGTTGCCAAAACGTCGCAAAATTACAAATATGTCAAAACCATGTTACTGTCTGTCTGTGGTTGCAATTCCAATATAAAATTCGAGAGATTCAGAGTTGTGTGATTTGAGATTAGAAAGAGAGAATCAAGCATATAACTGTACTTGACCGATACAATCAAACCCTACAAAATTTGTGAGTTTAAGCATATCTTTTGAACATCAACTTTTATAGTTAATTACTTGGATGCTCCTTATGGTTTAGACATATTTTTGTTTGTTTTATCCCGCGACCCCTTTCCTAAAATTACAGGTATGCTCCTCAATACATTAACTGGAAAACTTAACGGCCTTCCACGCTAGGGACCAGTGTTACTCGCATCAAAGGATTGGAAAGCAAACTTGTAATTATGGAAAGGCGACTAGGTGAGGAGCAAACGTGTAATATGCATAAACCAGATATCATCCGGGTAATTAACCTTTGTTTAACCATCTTTCTAGTGTTATATATTATATAATATTATCAAACCATTGACACTATCCATTATCATTAGCAAAGTCAAGCAAAACATTGCTTATGTTCATTTGTGTTCCTAAACCATTTAGGAAAAAGTTCATTTCCTTAATGAATGAACACGCCTCATAGACGGGGAGATCGTATGGTCAATCATGGGCAAACAAATAAACTGAATTTGTTAGTGTAAGGTAGATTATGAGTAACATTTGTCGATAGAAAAACACTTCAATTAATATCCAAACATAGGCATTAGGGCTGTAAACAGCCCTAATCGAAACGCACAAGGTCTTATTCAAGTTCGTTCGTTAAACTTTTATTGGAGAAATGAATGGTTCACGAACACCTAATTGAAGAAGCCCAATCAATCAAAGAAGATTACAATTCCTACAAAAAGAGTCACTATACATTCATTTCATAACTTACAGCAAGATTATTTATTTGGATAAAAGTTGTTCCTCCATGTTAGCTTCATCAACCAAAACTTGAATAACATCAATTTGATCTTTCAATTCTTCAAGATCTTTAGCCTTACCCCACAACACTACATAAAGCCCAATGACAATCCCTACCATGCCTACGGCACTGAATATTATGAAAGAAGTTCACATTAATATACGGCAAATATCAGTCACAAAAAAAAGTGTCCTAAAGCATGTTTACCTAGATAATGAAATTTAACTTGATATTTATTTTTTACTTACCTTCCTAAGTATATCTGTTCTTTTAGGAATATAGAAGAGAAAATGGCCACAATGATAGTGTTTAAAGGATTGACATTGCTAAAAACACTGGACCGTGTTTCTGGATAATCCACGTTTGCGCGAATATCGTAATCCCTGACCCAACGATACCCTGATCACGAGATTGATGAATAATGAAAACTTTACTGTGTAATGTATTATTAACCAACTACATATATGAGTACACCATAAATACAAGAAAACATCAAACATGATCAAATACTATATCCTGATTAAATTAACAGTATAAAAATCAAACTTGATCTAATATATTCTATAATGTTCTCTTACAGAGATCACAAAGAAGTAATGCGTCATTGAAAAGATTTCAAATTTGAATATAGATATATTAAGTTGAAATAGTAATTACCACATATAATATAGATCCAACTTGAAAATATGAAGTAATTTTCCAAGCTTCCAAATGTCTATCAGTAAACAATATAACCGCACCGGATTGAACCGTCGCCATAAAAGACGTCCAAGCAGATATTGAAAGGTGGTTAGGATAGATTTTAGTGATTGGCACCTGTTATGACAAGACAACAACCATTTTGCGACGGTTTCATTGATAGCTTGAAACTCTAATGGCTAATTACTTTTGCGACCGAAAGATTGTCGCCACCTATTTGGGAGCGGACTTTTTGTCGCAAAATTAGGGACTGGAATTTGCGACAGAATAGTTAGCAATTTATATACCTGAATAATTAGCCAAAATGACAAGCAACAACTGCTAACAAACAAACACAAACACCCCCAAAGCCAAAGATTATCAAATTCAGTTGAATTTAACAACAGAGAATTTGATGAAGGCAAGTGCGCGTTTAGAAGTTTAGGGCCTTTGATGAGTGCCATTGCAGCTGCGCTTGTGACACACACAAACGTCCAAAATATCTTGGCCATCGTTCGCAAGCTTCGTATATTAAATGGTTCATATCTACAAATATGTATTAAACTCAAAAAAGATTGTGATGTTTCACTACAAGAAAACTTGTTTGACCGACCACACCTATACCGACACAATTTTCATCGGTATAGAGCTCATATCCCGACTACATGTGGTCGGGAATCGGGATACATTTAGTGGGAATTTTGGAACCCCATGAAAATTTATCCCGACGACATGTGGTCGGAAAACACTAATTATCTTTTGTTTTTGAAATTTTTTTCAATCCTTGGTCTAGCGAAAATGTTTTCATAAATTTGTATGCATTTTATTATGAAACCTAAGTACCCAACAATGGAGGCTGCAACAAAGGTGATGGCAGGAGCAAGACTGAGAATAGCACTTCCAGCTGATGATGAGGCCAAGTATAAGCCTTCAGAGAATATCATTTGACTGATTGTTATTCTGAAAAGAAAAAAATAATAAATGAAAAGATATAACTTGTTCTTAAATGAGTATGTAACGTTGTTGTGCGAAGCGATCTGGCCCCTCCCTAGACCTTGCGCAAACGCAGGACCCTAGTGAACCGGGTACCCCTTTTTTTCTAAAAACAAAAGGAACATAAGAGTACTTGAATATTTTCCAACCCATTTACAACTCATATATATATTCATTTCGTTACGGTTTACCCAACCAAAGCTGCCAAAAAGATCAACCAAAAGCTTTTCCATCCAAGGCGACATCTCGTAGTTTCACTCCTATACCATACAGAAACAAGTATCCAAATCGAAAGACACAAAGTTAGATTCTAAGAGAGGCGGATTAAAACACGCATAGCTTTAATACTTTTTAACGAGTTTATATACATAAAATATATATACTTCAAGATCATGTTAAAACGTACCTTGTAAAGTACGCCACAGGAGCAATGACCAAAGTGGCAACGGCTTGTCTATAGAAAACAAAAACTCTAGGATTTATACCTTCCAAAAGAGAAGCTCTAATTGATATGTAGAGTGCTGCAGATGTAAATTGAAGCATAATTATAACAATTACTGGCTTATAAAACTCTATATGCCCCATTTTTGTCTTTGAAGCTTAGTGTGTTTGTAGTGACTGTATTACTTCACAAAAATGAAACTATACAATTCTGAAGGTGCCTTTTTATACTCACATTTTCAAGAGTTTGGGATTTTGATCTTGAGTACCTAATCTTTCACATATTTAGAAGTTTAATCCTTATCTTATCACATTGGTCACATTACCCTAGTTATTAACACTAACATCACCTTTGGGTTATGTACTTATGATATCATGGCTACCCTAGTTATTCACACTTCTTTCAATATCCATATCAGGTTTGTTAGGTTTTAATTTAGGCTCACTGATCATAGATATTTGTAAAGCCATAACAACACTCAGTTCTAGACTCACTCAATTTCATATTCTCATTTGTAAGATCTACACTCTTGTCATTAAATTCGATCTCCCTGGCCAACGTTGCTGATCAATCGGCTTTGGATTCAACCGGAGTCACAGCCCTTCTCACCGTCATACACATGCGGCCTCGTCACCGGCCTAATGTTTGCCAGCTGGCTTTTAATTTCATGAATACTTGAGATGGGGAGAGGGACACAAAATGATATCTATAGGGGAGGGTTTTTTTTATATTTATTTAGGTCTTAAAAAACCAAACTGCCCCTCAATTTAACAGTGTTAATAGATTGAGGGACGTAATTTGTCATGCCAGAAAATCACCGAGACTCAATCAGTTCATCTTAATTTTGAGGGATTCAATGTGGTTCTACTTACAAACCATAGGGAAGGAAACACTAACTCTCTCCTTTTTATTTAATTAAATCAACTAACTATTAAAACTTCTAAATACACCACCTGCACTTCACTTTATTTATCATTCTTTGTTAATACATCACTAACATTCTTTTTGTGTGAGATGTTTACACAAAATCATATTTAAATTGGTGTATGCTTGACACATGATCATTTTATATATCACTAATATGCCTTTAGTGATAAATATATATTTGGTTACAAATCATGTTCTAACAATCATAATCTTCAAGAAAGTTGTGTCATAAAAGATAAAATGCATTCATTGATAGCTTAAACCCTAATGGCTAATTACTTTTGTGACCGAAAGATTGTTGCTACTGATTTTGAGAGTGGACTTTCATTCGCAAAATTAGGGACTGGAATTTGCGACCAGTATTGTGACCGAACCTTTAGCTTTAATTATGTACCTGCATAATTAGCCAAAATGAAGAGCTACAAGTGTTGCCAAAGAAACATAAACAGCCCAGAAGCCAAAGGTTATCAATTTCAGTTGAATTCAACAATAAAGAATTTGATGAAGGCAAGTGTGCATTTAGAAGTTTAGAGCCTTTGATGAGTGCCATTGCAATTGCACTTGTGACGCACACAAATGTCCCAAATATCTTGGCCATGGTTTGTAAGCTTCGTATATTTATCGGTTCATATCTACAAATATGTATTAAAATCAAATAAGATGATTGTGTTTGTATGCATTAATTTATTATGAATCCTATAGAGAATTTCGAAATATATACACCCAACAATGGAGGCTGCAACAAAGGTGATGGCAGGAACAAGATTGGAAATGGCATTTCCAGCTGATGATGAGGCTAAATATAAGCCTTCTAAGAATAACATTTGACCTATTGTTATTCTGAAAAGAAAAATAATACAGGACAAGTTATAACTTTTTCTTAAAACGAGTATGCAACGTTGTTGTTTTCCTGTAATTTTGTACCCCATAAGTTTTACGCGTGGTATTTGAAGAACTGAACATATAAAAAAGGTTATAGTTCTACCATTGATGAGGTTTTACGCGTAGTATTTGAATTACCCAATAAAAGCCGCCAAAAAGATTAACCAAAAGCTTTTCCATCCAATGCGACATCTCGTAGTTTCACTCCTATACCATACATAAACAAGTATTAAAATTTGAAAGGTGTAATTAGATTCTAAGACGGACGGATCAAAAGCACACACACAACTTTAATACTTTATAACGAGTTTATGTATTTACAATACTTGAAGATCATGTTAAAACGCACCTTGTAAAGTAGGCGGCAGGAGCAAGGACCAACGTGGCAACGGCTTGTCTATAGAAAACAAAAACTTTAGGGTTTATACCTTCCAAAAGAGAAGCTCTATTTGCTATGTAGAGTGCTGCAGATGCAAATTGCAGCACAATCATAACAATTACTGGCTTGTAAAACCCTATATGCCCCATTTTGTATTTGAAGCTTATTGTGTTTGTAGTGACTTTATTACTTCACAAAATTAAACTATACAATTCTCTTTATACTCACATTTCAAGAGTTTGGGATTGTGATCTTGAGTACCTAATCTTTCACATATTGTGAAGTTTAGTCCTTATCTTATCACATGGGTCACATTACCCTGGCTATTAACACTAACATCACATACGGGTTATATACTTATGATATCATGGCTAATCAAATTAGTCACTAAAAAGCTTATGAATACTTCTATCAATATCTTGTTTGTTAGGTTTTAATTTAGGCTCAGTGATCATAGATCTGTAAAGCCCTAACAATAGTTCTAACCCTCACAGTTCTAGATCCACTTAATTTCATTAACATCTACTCTTGGTCATTAAATTCGATCTCCTTTGCCATTGTTGCTGATCAATCGGCTTTGGATTCAACAACATCCTCACCGGCGTCACAGTCTTCCTCTCCGTCATGCACATTCGGCCTCCTCGCCGCCCTGATTTTTGGCCGGTTGTTTTTAATTTCAGGAGCACTTTGAGACGGGGAGAGGGACAAAATGATCTCTATAGGGGAGGGTGGTTTTGATTTAGGTGTGAAAAACCACAATGCCCCTCCAATTGATAGTGTTAATAGACTAAGGAACATAGTTTGTCCCCTCTAAAATTACCACATGGACTCAACCAGTTCATTTTAATTTTGAAGAACACAATATGGTTCCCGCACACAAATCACTGGGGACGCAAACACGAACTCTCTAATTTTTATTTAATAAAATCAGCCAACTATTAAACTTCTGAATACACCACTTGCACTTCACGTTATTTATCATTGTTTGTTATTACATCACTAACTTTTTTTTTGGTTTGAAATGTTTTGCATAAAATCATTTTTAAATGAGTGTATGCTTGACACATGATCATTTTAAAATCACTAATATGCCTTTAGTGACAAATACATATTTAGTTACAAATCATGCTCTAACAATCATAATCATTTTAAGTAACTTGTGTCACAAAAGATAAAATACATTCACACTGTGTAGCTACAGTTCCTGGCTATCTCTACTCACACTTCACTTCACATATATAGATAACTTCAGTGACTATGTTTTTTTTTTCAAAATCGGCTAAACTACTTCTAATTCATTTAATCCTCGGTTTTCAAAGAAAAGTAACATCTATTACAAACTCAAATATCATTGGGCAATATAACTTTACTGACTACCTAATATGCTTTTTTTTACATATTAATCATGCAATCTTAGGTTTTGTGTCATTAATTTAAAAAATATCAGTTATAAGGACATCCGTATTGGGATTCGGTGTTCTTGCTGGATTAATCGTTAGGGAGGATGGGCTTGGTTTCGTGAAGATGCTTTTGAAAGCCATATATGTATATTACAAACAATATATATATCTTTTATTTTTATTTTTTAAGGCATACATACAATTAATTAACTTTTATTTAATTAATTGTTTTTGTATATTGTTATTTATAAATGTATAATATAAAGATATATGATTAATTAAATAATAATATCAATAATAATAATAACTGAGTAATGAATGCAACGACTTCATTTAACTGTTAAAGTTCCATTGCCTATGTAGGATTGTTTTTTAGCCTCCATGCCTTATGCATGTACTACAAACTTTATTCTCATGAATGAATCTCACCCACCATTCTTCCGATTGTTTGTTCGTTCGTGTTTGTTTTAAGGCTCCTATTGTAGTTAGGGTTTCCTTGCTATCTTATTCAGCCCAACTTCAAATCCAGTCCGACCCGCGTATAACATGTCAATTTGAAGTAGTGAGTGCATTGATGAAAATAGCTTTTGTAATTTATTTATTACAAGTGGAAGACTTCGGTTTTCATAATTATATGTAGTGAGTGCATTGATGAAACAATGGCTTTTGTAATTCTTATACTTAAGAATAAGGATACAAGTGTATATGGTGTGGTTCTTACAGTTCTCGACATATTTTGGTTATGAAGTAGCTCTCCATCAAAGGCGATATTTACAAAACTAAATTGTATATTATATTCTTCAACAACTTTTCAACAAAGACAAGATTTCAAAAAAGAAAAAAAAAACACTATAAAATTTTTCAACAAAGACAAGATTTCAAAAAGACACAATAATCTAAAGCATCACAAGAGATTGACATACACAATATATCGATGTGACGGATAATGAACACCACTAACAATCGACTGAGATCAACCGGACGTAATCACAAAATGGAAATGACGATTTGAATTCTTTCTAGAATAGAAAAATTCTTTTACATCACACAGATTTACACTTCAACCCAGACGACTCTAGCTGCAACCATCAAGCTATAACATTATGAACAGACTTAAATTAGCCCATACATGTTTTCAACATGTATGCAATATTAGAGCATCTACAACAACAAATTTATTTGTTTGTTTGGGCAAAAGAGGTTCCTTCATGTTAGCTTCATCAATCAAAACTTGAACTACATTGATTTGATCTTTATGCGATATACCATTATCATCTTTTGTTGTTGTTCTTTAAGCTCTTCAAGATCTTTGGCCTTATACCCCACAACACTATATACAGTCCAATAACGATTCCGACCGCACCTACCAGTTACCACGCTGAATTTTGTAAGAAAATATTCACATTAATCACCGTTTCCTGCTATCTATGATTTGGGAAAAAAAAGGTCAAATTAGTATATTATAATGAAGACGATATGTTTATGTAATATCAGTATATGTTTGTTTCTTTATCATTCCACGTTAATCACCATTTCTTGAATATTGTTAAAAGGTCCAATTTTATGTATCGCAAACAAAAGCAAGCCAAATTCAATCGATGTTATCCACTTGAGATTGGTCAAAGAGGTTGGAAGTTGGAACCGTGCTTTCCCATTTGAATTTGGTGGCAGCCCATGACTTATTTAGAGTAAATTGAGTTTTCGTCAAAATGGTTTGTTAAAAATTGCTAGTTCGATTCAATAATTTAAAATTTATGTTTTCAGTCCATGATCTTTCATTTTCGTTGTAATTAACTTCAAGCCTTTAACTCTATTAAATGGGTAGCATTTTGGTCTTTCTATATTTTATTTTGGTCCTTTTGTTTTTCATTTCTTATAACTCCAGGCATTTAACCATACCATCATTGACCTTAACACCACCACAACTCTTAGTCGCCTACTCCACCAACCCTATCACTGGTCGGCTGGTAGCAAAGATTGCAAAAGTTGTTAGGCGGATCATAGGCGGCCTATTAGGAAGTTGGGTGCACTCGGAATTGGTAAATATAAAGGAAATTAATTATTGGATATTATATATATATATATATATATAGTTTAAGTTCAAGAAAGAAATCATTTTATTGTGAGAAATGTGAAAAGTAATTTCAACCAATCAAAAATTTTCTTTTATTTTTTTTCTTTTAATTAAATATAGGGGCATAAAGGTAAAGAAGAAAAATTATTAACTTTGGTAATCATGAAAAATTATGGAAGTTTCATATATAATTATTTATTAATTAATTTATTTACTTGATAATTAAGTTTGAAAAAACATTTTAGTTTAATTCTTTTTACATTCATTTGATTCATTCTCAGATCTTTCGTGATTTTTTCTTCTTCTTGATTCGTAAATAAATTATAAAACACCAATGGTTCGTGATTTTTTTTCTTTATTCTTAGATAAATTATAAAACACCAATATTATTGTTTGCTCATCTTACAAGATCATTGGTCCCAATTTGTTTTATGACAACATTATATTATGTCGTAATACGCAAAATTATTAACGTCAAACGCCAAGCCCTACACATTTATATACATTACATCATCATACAGAAACTATCGGTATCGTTCCACTTTTCCCCCGTCATCACGCAAACAATATTACCATCCACCAATTTTGCTGCAGCTTTCTCAAAACCCACATCTTCTTTTCGCTATTAACATAAAAGGAAAAAAAAATACAAATGAACTTAATTAATATACATATTGCATGTCCAAAAAACATTAGACACACACGTACTATACATGAACCAAATGATAGATTTCCAAGCATAACATAACATTATTATTAAAGAAAAAAACACCCAAACAACTACACATTCTACATAAAATTTGTTTTCCGCATCATCCTAGACAGCCCTACAGTAAACAAAACAAGCACACCCTACACAGTTTATACAGTGAGAAAACAATCCATATCATATACATCCTATATTGCTTATGAATTACAGAAAATTGCAGTGTCCATATCCTACACATCCACACGCTACACAAAACATAACATATGCATCCAACATAATTATACATTACACAAAGCATTCCGTATCATACACATCATACAAATAAACGTCCAACACATACTATAACTACACATACATAAACTACCAAAAAACATCATAAACCTACACTGCCATACAATAACACTTCACATCCTACACTGTCATACACGAAAAGTTCAAATTATAAAGCAAACACGCACATTCTAAGCAAAGCATAAACATTATGACATTTCTACACTGTCTACACTGTCATGAACGAAAAACCTACACTTCACATCCTAAACCTACACTGCCATACAATAACACTTCACATCCTACACCGTCATACACGAAAAACTCAAATTATAAAGTAAACATGCACATTCTAATCAATAACTACATGCAGTTAAAGCTTACACATGATAACCCTACACATGATAACAATATTTTTCCCATACCTTTAACTGTTGATTCTTCATCAAGATCACCATCGAAATTAACCGGATTATCAACAACGTTTGTGATCTTTGAAAACGATTTTTTCAAAGCTATCCTCAAACTACTACTTCTTGATACACACAACAAGCATATTAAATGTCTTTGTATTGTATAAGAACAGAGCTTAAAATTTTAGGATGCATAACAAGCATACCTTTTTTCAATGGCATCTTACCCTTCATTAATCAATTACCTACACAAACATAAAAAAATTATCATAATTAGAAAACACAAACCCAAACCCAATATTTCGCCCAACAATAACCTACACTACATCATAAAGTTCTCAGATGATATCAATTAACTGTCATAATTACATTTTAACAATCTTTGTAAACGAAGACTTTTTTTTTAACAAAAATTAGATAGTTAGCGGATGCATATGACTAACCATTTTACTATCATAATCCAGTTATCCCAACATCTAATTATGGTGTAGTGTTATCTTGTTGTAGGAAGAAACAAACGATATTGGAGTACGAAAAAAAACCTTAACTTTTTTTCATATAAATCTAGTTATTCAACAACACAATTAGAGTGTCGGGTTATCTAATTGTAAGAAAAAAAAATAGATGAAGAGACAAAAAATCCTAACCTTTTCTTAATCTCCGTAACAATCACCTCCTTGAGCATAAAAGCTAGATTTATGGGAAGTGTGAACAAACACCCCCTTTTATAAATACGAATGTAGGAGAATAGTCTTCCCCTACATTATGAAGATTTTCTAAAACTGGATTAATGAGTGTGAAGATTGGGTATGCTATCGCTGATTTTTGGAAGTGCAAATTTTGGGAATAAATGATGATTGATGATGATAGAAAATTACTGCAATGCCCTTTTAATTAATAAATCACTAAATCAATTAACCCATTAATTACAAAACTGCCACGACCAATGTAGGCCATTGATCAAACTAATCAATGGTTATAAATCACTTCTCGCACTTCTCATATTAAATTGATTTCTCTCTTGAACCATCCCCTATATATATATATGGGAATGATATTTTGAGAACTTGATGAGTTGTAAGAATATTAAGAACTCAATATGGACCACATATTTAATTAAATGGGTATAAAATTTATGATTGAGATTAAATCTGATTAAAAAATTAATCATGAGAGACAATAAAGATTTGTGATTATTACACAAGTTTAAATGTTAGTTACACATGTGTAATAAGTCGATTCGACGTGTAAAAAAATATTGTAATTTTTTTACGTTACTTAAATTTACGCATTACATATGTGTAAAATAAAATTCAATTTTTTTTGTTACGTTGAGTTCTTAAAACTCAAAATGGTTCTCAAAAGAAATCAATCACACACACACGTACACACACACACACTATCACACCCCCAATCTACGCCTAGGAGTGTGAACCGTAGTTGGTACCATATTTGTAAATAAATCAGAGTTATGGTTATTAGCGGAAGTCTTATAAAAACATAAGGATCGATAATATGAATATTTACAATACAAAAGACAAGACGAAAGTCTCGATTTCTTTTACTAGTTTATAAGTTTACAAAACCACCATGTTTTAATATTTACACAAAATTATCCGAGCCATCAGATTCTTGAGATTCTTTGTCTTCTCAAGCTTTAGTCATGATTACCTGCAAAATGTTAATAAAATACGTCAGCAACGAATGCTGGTGAATATGCTGACGCTAAAAATATTTTCTTTACTTAATTACCGCTCGAGACCACGCAAGCCTCGGCAAATCTTGGCTTAGGAATAATCAAGTTAAACAATCATCATAAATTCGAGTCTCTACACTATGTCACCTCAGCAAGACACCGCAGCGTCTCGACATAACTTAGGTACCATAAATATACACAAGGTCATTCTCACTCGAACATACTTTGGTTCGGCCCATCGTGGCTGGAGGTCGTGACCAGGCGTGGTGCGATGTGCCCACCGCATACCACATATGTAAGGATCCAGACAAACGTATACCACAGCCTGAGGGCTAGGCTTATACTCTTATTTACAATGTTTTTTAGAGACACGTAGCCTCATGTAAAGTTTTATACATAACACGTTTGATTGTTTGAAAACAAGTTTGTAAAAGTGGGGCGTATTCACTTTTTCAATGGGATCGGCTTCCAACACCGTCCGTTAATCTTCCTTCGCTATCTCGCACCTATAGTACGAGTATAACATTCATTAGACGGATACACGATCCGGCTTAAGACCTTTAGTCTTATTTATCTCGATGAACCTTTAGTTCATTTTCTCTTTTACTTTAAAACCTTTAGTTAAAAAGTAATCTTTATAAACCTTTAGTTTATTTATAAAACCCGACGTTTCTTCTTCTTTAAGAAATGTATTCTTTTTCTTTATTATTTAAGTATACTCATTATACTTAAATAATATATTTTATAACAAAGAATAATCCTATATATGTTTATTCATATATATATTATCTTTTCTTTTCTTTTTTCTCTTTGTTATATCTTTATTTGATTATCGAGAATAACTTCGACTTAGGGTATTAAGCCCTTTCAATATTTTATTATTATTTTGGTCGGGCATTATGCCTACCTTTATCGGCTTAGGAATACCCTTCACACTCGGGCAGTACTTTGACTCTATCCTTCTTATCAATACTCGCTTGATCAACCCTTGGCACGCTTTTCGAGACACCAACACTCTTGGCACGCACTTCGAGGTAAATGTCGGGACGTCGGACAGCACCTCCTCTTAACTCGGAATGTCGACGGAAAGTGGCACGTATATCAAGGTAATGGGCACGGGAAACGAGGTTTCGGGGCACGTTTACCTAGAGGGATCGTTGGCACGTAACTCGAGGTAGTGAGAGAGTCTAGAGAGAGATTATGTGTGTGAAATTTGGTGTGATTTGGGAAATGCCCGCAACCCTACTATTTATAGTGATTTTTGAACCCCATCGCGTACCGCGATATAGGGTTAGTGAGTCAGGGTGTAGACCTGCCACGTGTCGACACGTGCAGGCGCCGCTACACGTGTCCACACATGGTGACACGTGGCAACAGGCGTTGCCACCGTGTGCCACGTGGCACACGTGTCAGTCTGTGTCAGACACCCCATCGCGGTACGCAATGGGTGTCTTTCTTGACCCTTTCGCGTAGTGCGATGGGCCAATAAAACAGATTTTACAGTTTAGCCCCTGAAGTTTGGAAATTTACAGAATTGGTCTCTTGACTTTGAAAACTTGACATTTTTGGCCCGAAATTTACATAATGTTACACACACACACACACACACATATATATAATATATATAGGATGAGTATCATTACAGAACTATTAAATTATTTAAGAACTTGAAAGAACCCATGAAAACCAACGTTTTTTATAAAAAAATTTGTATGTTAATGTTAGTTGAGTGTAGCTTTATCATTTTTAATTTCTATATTTACGATTACAATTTTAAAATTAGTTTTTTATACATTTTTATGTTGTTTTACACCTATGTAAATTTGTTAGTACATAAACTTTACACATATGTAAATTTGTTATTTATATATCTATTCAAAAATTTTTATATAAACATGATAAAACTACTCTTAAATAATGTTAATATATAAATAAAATTAAAAAAATGTAGAGTTCCTAAGAGTTCTTAATTTTTTTAGAGTTCTTAAATGATACAAACCCTATATATATATATATATATATATATATATATATATATATATAGGGTAAGGATCCTAAGAGAACCCTTTGCAAATTGAGAACTTTGAGAACCATTTTGGACCACTAAAAACACATTTGAAAAAAATATTTAAAAAAATCATAAAACAAAAAATAACAAAAATTTTAAAAAAGTAAAAAACCAAAATTCTTATATTTCATTCCGGTTTCATTAAAAAAAATAAAAAATAAATAAAAAAAATAAAAAAACGTTGTATTATACACATATATATAATTTTATTTAATCTTTAGTTACGTAATATATACATATGTACAATGTCATTTATCTTAAATTATACACATGTGTATAAAAAAATCATGTAAATGTACATATATGTATATATTATACATATGTGTATATAATTTGGCTAAACTGAGTTTTTTTATGAAACCGGGATGTTAAAATATGAATTTTGATTTTTTTTACTTTTTTCATTTTTGTGTTTTTTTTATTTTATGATTTTTTTTATTTTTGAGTTTTTTGTTGTCCAAAATGGTTCTCATGGTTCTCAATTTCAAAAAAGTTCTCTCATGATCCTGATCCTATATATATATATTATATATATATATATATCAAATATCATAAGTACACGAATACTTATAACAAAATAAATGAATGTCAATATAAATAAGAGAAATACGTTTTTAAATACTAAATTATTCTAAATCTAATCATTAACTAAAAAATTGACTATCTTTTTTTAATATTATAAAAATATATATTATTTTTTTATTTTTAAGTCAAAATCTTCCAATGTTGACCGACTGGATGTAATTTTGGCTGAGATTGACAACATTTGAACGATTCTTAGTAACTAGGTGAAGTTGAAGAAATTATCGTTGGGGCCATACCTTGTAGCGAGTACTCGGAGAGTACTCGCACTTGGAGACCTACTTTTACAACATTGCTGGTAGCTACTTGACGTATTGATGAACATATTGGGGTTCTCAGATTATCACTGAAGGGAAGAGATCATGAGAGAGGGGGAAAGATTTACCAAGATAGATCAAAGGAGATCTCCATCCAGGGCTGGCTCAACGAATGTGGACGCATAAATCGAAATAAGATTTTAGGGTATTTTTAGGAAGTTGTTAAGAAAAAAATTGCTTAGTGCAAGTTTTGAACTCATAACCTAAACTTTAGTAACAACCTAGCTTACCACCACACTAATACGTACGTTACTTTGAATTTACTTTATCTATACTTTATCTATCATAATATATCTATATATAATGTTTTTTTTGGACTTGAAGCCTTAACTAATTGTGAGCCTAAATCTATAACTTGTTTTCACTAACCCACGGGCCGGCCATGTCTCCACCCTCAGATGCCATCTTTGTTTTTAGCAAATCTGTCGGGGGAACCTACAAATATGTTATCTAGTTCAAGAAATTCGACTATCCCGGTGGTTCTTGATTCGGATTTGATGACTCCATCTGCATTCCCTTGTTAATAGAAACTTATCAGGAGACGACACATGCATGTGTGAGACTATGATGTAAATCATCATGAGAATCTTGCTTTGAAAATAGGGAGAATTATGAAAATAGTCATTTTTAAGAGAGATTTTGAAAATAGTCCAAAAAGTTTTGGATTCCCAAAATAGTCCTTCAAAATCTATCTTCCACGTGATATTGGGATTCGTGACGTGAGTTTTGGTTGTCCTATCACAAACTGACACGTGTCACTTCAAAGACAAAGTTTCAGAGAAATTTGACTTGGCCGATAGTTTTCAAGTCAAAATAGTATTCTGAGAAACCATTGTTTTGTTATGAAATTTGTCCGTCACGTGAGGTTTCAAAAAAGATGATTTTCGCTTTTTTTTGAAATGCATCTCCTCGGACGCATTTCAAATGAATTTCGTATATTTTTGCATAAAAAGACGTGTTGTCAAAAAAGATAGATTTTGTTACAAAGTATTTAATTCGATGGTTTTTTGATGAAACTTATCTGTTTTTGCATAAAAAGAATATATATTAGAAAAAGTAAATTTATCCACCCACCGCCATCATTCACCACCCACCGCCATCATAACTACCACCACCCACCGTCATCATCCACCACCACCACCACCCACCGCCCACCGCCATCATCAACCACCACCGCCATCATCCACCACCACCACTGCCCACCGCCATCATCAACCACCACTGCCCACCGCCATCATCCACCACCATCACCACCACCGCCCACCGCCATCATCCACCACCATCACCACCACCGCCCACCGCCATCATCCACCACCATCACCACCACCGCCATCATCCACCACCACCCACCACATTCTTAACACTTGCCATATTCTTAAAATTTTTATAAAAATCATCTAAGGAGATTAAATTCGTTGGAAAATTATCGTTTTTTTAAATTTTTTTGAAAATCATCTAACAAAACTAAGTTCACCGAAAAATAGTTTTTTTCCATCTTTTTTGAAATTTCACGTGGTAGACGAAATTAATTTGGAATGCGTCCGAGGAGATGAATTTCAAAAAAACGCGGATAACGATGACTTTGAAACCTCACGTGACGGACAAATTTCATTCCAAAACAATGGTTTTTTTGAAAACTATTTTGACTTGAAAACTATCGGCTAAGTCAAATTTCTCTGAAACTTTGTCTTTGAAGTGACACGTGTCAGTGTGTGATAGGATAACCAAAACTCACGTCACGAATCCCAATCTCACGTAGCTGATCGATTTCGGAGGACTATTTTGGAAATCCAAAACTTTTTGGACTTTTTTCAAATTCTCTTTCTTAAAAGGACTATGTTCAGAATTTTTCCTTGAAAATATATTATAGGCTATTTTGATTTATAAGTTGGAATAAGCTAGCAAAAATGTCATAAAACTACGATGTAAACCATGCGAATCTTGCTTTAGAATATATTATTGATTATTTTCATTTATAAATTATAATAAGATAGCGAAAATGCCATAAAACTACGAAATACACCACTTAAATCTTGCTTTTAATAATAATAATAATAAAATATTATTGGTAATTTTCATTTATTAGTTATAATAATAAATAGAGACAATGACATAAACTACGACGTAAATCATGTTAGTCTTGTTTTAAAATATACAATTGTTTATTTTCATTCATAGGCTAGAAAAAGATAGCGGAAATGACATGACTACTATGTAAGTGTAATAAATATAGTATTTGTTATTTTCATTTATACTAGTAAGGGGTTTGGATCAAATGTAAATGAATTTTATCCTGAGAAGTGTATAAATAATTAGAATACATAATTATGTTACAACTAGAGTAATTATTATTACACTATAAACTTTTGAACTACAATAATTATTATTGCATTGTATTATTTTTTATAACATAATTATTCTAATTAAAAAATACAATTACTGTAGTTATTTGTATGTTTAGTAGTTACCGGATCCTACCACTAGTAGTAAGACAGGGAAAATACCATAAAAATATGAAGTCATATGAATCTTGCTTTAAAATATGTTATTGATTATCGTTAAGTAGGAGTGGCCGACTTGGTAGAAACACGGGTCTCTTAGAGGGGAAGATTGCAGGTTCAAATCCAAGCAAATGAATTGATTAAACTTGGTGGTGTAAAGTAGATCATGCAATATGCTTAAACTAAGGGAGGGCCCGAATAATTAACTCTTAAAAAATATGCTTGGCCTCTCGAACTTTTGTATGTTTTTACTATACCAATTCAAGTACCATATATGTTCGATTCTTTCTTTTCTTCCCGATCACAAATCACGTACAACTCTAAATCTCTCGAATTTTATATTGCATTTGCTACCAGAGGCGACCCGTAACACGGGTTGACATATCCATAACTTTGGCGACTTTTTAGCAACTAAAACTAATTTTGTCGACAATTTTGCGACCATTGTGGTCTCTGTTGCAAATTTATCATTTTGCAACCAGTTATTTTGGTCGCAAATTACAATCGCAGACACTCTAGTTTTATAAAACTATCAGTGAAATCAAATAGCTGATTTATATGTTTTGACGTAGCTATCGAAACTGCTTCCATTTGGACTGATTATCATGGTGCTCCCTAGCTAAGGCTGTTCACTAGTCGAGCTAATGAGTCAACTCAGCTCAGGTTGTTTCAAATCATGTTTTTTTAGCTAATTTTATTCAAGCTTTTATCGAGCGAGCCATGAGGTTCGAGCCGCGGGCTTTTTGAACAACTCCACTCCCAGCTTAATCATTCATTGAACCACATACCATTTAATCAAAGAAGATTACAGTTCCTATATAAAGAGTCACTGATTACATTCATTTCATAACCTACAATAAGGTTATATTATCCTGTAAAAATTGCTTATTCATTTAGATAAAAGTGGTTCCTCTATGTTAGCTTCATCAACCAAAACTTGAATAACATCAATTTGATCTTTCAACTCTTTGAGATCTTTAGCCTTACCCCACAAAACTACATACAGCCCAATCACAATCCCGACAGCACCCACCGCACTGATATAGCGACACAAAGAAACTGTCACTAAAGCAAGTGTTCCCAGATAACGAAAATATTTATTTTTTACTTACCTTCCTAAGTATATCTGCTCTTTTAGGAATATAGAAGCGAAAACGGCCACAATGACAGTGTTTAAAGGATTGAACATTGCTAAAAACACTGGACCGCGTTTCTGGATAATCCAAGTTTGAGCGAATATGGTTATTCCCGATCCAACGATACCCTGATCACGAGATTGTCACATCGAAGTGACACATCATTGTAAAGATTTCAGATTTGATAATTTGAACACAGATATTTTAAGCTGATTAAAAGTTAATTACCGCATATAATATAGATCCAACTTGAAAATATGAGGTAATATTCCAAGCTTCCAAATGTTGGTCAGTAAACAATATAACCGCACCGGATTGAACCGTCGCCATAAAAGACGTCCACGCAGATAATGATAGGAGGTCAGGATAGCTTTTAGTGACTGGTACCTGTTATATTGTAACAAAAGTTCATTACTAAAATAATATGCATAACACAATAACTAAAAATAACGACTGTTTTGTGTCGGTTTATAATTGCGAGTGAACCATTGGTTGCAAAATTAGGGACTGGAATTTGTGACCGAACCCTTAGCAATTTATATACCTGAATAATTTGCCAAAATGAAGTGCAACAACTGCAGGCAAATAAACATAAACACCCCAAAAGCCAAAGATTATCAATTTCAGTTGAATTTAACAATAGAGAATTCGATGAAGTCAAGTGCGTGTTTAGAAGTTTAGGGCCTTTGATGAGTGCCATTGCAGCTGCACTTGTGACACACACAAGCGTCCCGAATATCTTTGCCATGGTTCGTAAGCTTCGAATATTTATCGGTTCACATCTACAAATATTATGTATTAAATTTAAATAAGATTGTAATGTTTGTATGCAATTATGCATAATTTTTGTTTTGACTCATAGATAAATATATTTAAAGTACCCAACAATAGAGGCTGCAACAAAGGTGATGGCAGGAACAAGAGTGAGAATGGCACTTCCAGCTGATGATGAGGCCAAGTACAAGCCTTTAAAAAATATCATTTGACTGATTGTTACTCTGAAAAGAAAAAAAAATCCATGAGAAGTTTAAACTTTTTCTTAAAATGAGTATGTAATGTTGAAGAGAATATACAAAAAGTTTTGTTTAAAAGAAAAAAAACATAAAAATACTTAAATATTTGCCAACCCATTTATAACTCATATATTAACTTCATTATTATATGCTGTTTTCTTGTAATTTTACCGATATATTTTACGCGTAGTGGTTGAATTGAATATATAAAGAGGTTCTGGTTCTATTAGTGACGAGGTTTAATGATTATATAAAGCTAATAGAGTAAAAAACAAAAAATAAAAATCACTGTTTACCCAACCAAAGCTGCCAAAAAGATTAACCAAAAGCTTTTCCATCCAATGCGACATCTCGCAATTTCACTCCTATACCATACGAAAACAAGTATCAAAATTTGAAAGGTGTAAAGTTAGATTCAAAGACAGCCGGATCAAAACCACGTATACAACTTTAATACTTTATAACGAGTTTATGTATGCACAATACCAGCTTCAAGATCATGTTAAAATGTACCTTGTAAAGTATGCGACAGGAGCAATGACCAAAGTGGCAACGGCTTGTCTATAGAAAACAAAAACTCTAGGGTTTATACCTTCCAAAAGAGAAGCTCTAATTGTTATGTAGAGTGCTGCAGATGTAAATTGAAGCATAATTACAACAATTACTGGCTTGTAAAACTCCATATGCCCCATTTTTGTCTTTAAAGGTTACTCGGTTTGTAATATGATTGCATTACTTCACAAAAAATGAAACTACACAATTCTCTAGGTACCATTTTATACTCACATTTTCAAGAGTTTGGGATTTTGATCTTGAGTAGCTAATCTTCACATATATTGAAGTTTAGTCCTTACCTTATCACATGGGTCACATTACCCTAGTTATTAACACTAACATCACCTATGGGTTATGTACTTATGATATCGCAGCTAATCAAATTAATCACTAAAAAACTTATTAACGCTTCTATGATCTATCAATATCCTGTTTGTTAGGTCACTCAGTTCTAGACCCACTCGAATACTCAATTCATATTCTCATTTGTAAAATCTACACTCTTGGTCATTAAATTCGATCTCCCTGGTCAACGTTGTTGATCAATCGGCTTTGGATTTAACAACTTTCTAACCGGTTTCACAGCCCTCCTCATCGTCATACATATTCGGCTTCGCCGCCGCCCTGACTTTTTGCTAGTAATTGGCTTTTAATTTCATGACCACTTGAGACAGGGAGTGGGACACAAAAATGATCCATATAGGGGAACCACATTACTCCTCGAATTACCAATGTTTTTTTAGACCGAGGGATGCAATATGTCCCGTCATAAAATCACAGGTATTCAACCAGTTTGTTTTAAGTTTGAGGGACTCAATGTAGTTCTGCCCACAAACCACAAGGATCACAAACACTAATTCTCTCTTTTTTATTCAATAAAATCAGCTAACTATTAACTTCTAAATACACCACTTGCACTTCCCACGTTCTTTATCATTGTTTGTCAATACATCACTAACCTTTTTTTGTTTGAAATGTTTTACACAAAATCATTTTAAACATAAATCGGCTCATTTTATATTTCATAGAAACATTCAAACGATTTACAATAAAAAAAAATCATTTTTAAATGAGTGTATGATTGGACATGATCATTTTTAAATTGCTAATATATATTTAGTGACAAATATATATTTAGTGACAAATCACGTTCTAACCATCATATTAATCTTTAAGAAACCTGTATCACAACAGGTAAAATACATTCACACCATGTAACTATAATTCCTTACGGTCGATCTCTACTCATACTTCACTACACATATATAGAAAACTCCAGTGACTATGTTTTTTTTTTTTCGGGTTAAACACTAAACTACTTCTAAATTCATTTAACTCTCGACTATCAAAGAAAATGACATATATATTACACACTCGAATATCATTATGCAATTTAACTTTAGTGACTACTTAATCTTCTTTTTTTACATATAATTAATCATGCAATCTTGGGTTTAATTTGTGTCATTAAATTAAAAAGTATCGGTTGTAAGGGCATCCCGTAGTGGGATTCGGTGGTCTCACCGGATTCATTAGTGAGGATGGGTTTAGTTTTGTGAAGATGTTTTTGAAAGCCATATATGTCTATTAAATACAATACATATAACTTTTATTTGTTTTTGTAAGGCATATAAACAATTAATTAATTACAACTTTTATTTAATTGTTTGTTTTTGCTTATTATTATTTATAAATGTATAACATAAAGATATATGATAAATTAAAAATAAAAATAATAATTATTGAGTACTGAATGCAAATACACTACCAAGTACAAACTTTGTTCTCAACTTTGAATCTAACCCTCCATTCTTCCAATTGTTTGTTCGTGTTTGTTTTAACTTTTAAGGCTCCTACTGTAGTTATAATGCCCCACCCTTGGACATTATGCGCCACGTGACGCCCATCAACTTTTACACTTTTTTGTTTTTTTTTTCAAACTTTTTTTTATTAAAAGTAAACAAATAATAATAATAATATTTATTAGATAAATATTACACTAACAATCAACTGAGATCAACCGGACGTTTTGGTCCATAACACCTAGATCACGCCACCACTACGGGTGGTTTAACAATCGACTGAGATCAACTGGACGTAATCACAAAAGAGAGAGAAATGAAAATGATGATTTGAATTCTTTCTAGAATAGAAGAGTTTTTTTACATCACACACATTTACACTTCCGCTCTATGACTCTAGCAGCAACCATCAAGCTATAACAATATGAACAAACTTGAATTAACAAAGACATATTTTCAACATATGTATGCAATATTAAAATTTGTTTGTTTGTTTGTGCAAAAGAGGTTCCTTCATGTTAGCTTCATCGATCAAAACTTGAACTACACTGATTTGATCTTTATGCGATACCATTATCATCTTTTGTTGTTGTTCTTTAAGCTCTTCAAGATCTTTGGCCTTACCCCATAACACTACATACAATCCAATAACGATTCCAACCGCACCTACTACGCTGAATTTTGAAAGAAATTCACATTAATATACAGAAAAAAAACTATTACTTGTTGCAACAAAGCATGTGACACTATAGCACATAAATTAGTTTTGGATGTTTATTTTGATGCAAATCATGTATACTTGCCTTCCTACATATATCTGTTCTCGGAGAAATATAGAAGCGAAAATAGTCACAACGACTGTGTTTAAGGGATTGAACATTGCTGAAAACACAGGACCCCTTTTCTGGACAATCCATGATTGCGCAAATATGGAAATTCCAGAACCAGCAGTAGCCTAATCACGAGAAAACATCGAAGTAAGGTGTCATTAATAGAACTCGAAGCACGGACACTGATATTTAGTTAACAAATGATTTAGTTACCGCATATAGCAAAGATCCAATCTGAAAATTTGAGGTAACTTTCCAAGCTTCCAAGTATGGGTCCGTAAACAATATAATCGTACCAGATTGAATTGTCGTCATAAAACACATCCAAGCAGATAATGATAAGTGGTCAGGATAGCTTTTAGTGACCTGTACCTGTTATATTTTAACAAAACTTCAGTACTAAAATAGCATGCATAATACAAATATGATGATTCGTTCATGATGGAGCACAAATTAATGTACGTTCGTTGTATATAGAGCGTTATATACCTGAATAATTAGCCAAAATGACCAGCAACAACTGCTGCCAAAGATACATAAACAGCCCAGAAGCCAAAGGTTATCATTTTCAGTAGAATTTAACAATAGAGAATTTGAAAAAGGCAAGTGTGCATTTAGAAGTTTAGGGCCTTTGATGAGTGCCATTGTAGCCGCACTTGTGACACAAACAAACGTCCCCAATATCTTCCCTATGGTTCTTATGCTTAGTATATTAAATGGTTCGTATCTACAAATTATGTCCGTTAAAATCATATAAGATTGTGATGTTTGTAATGCATAATTATAGAGAAAATTCGAAGTACCCAACAATGGAGGCTGCAACAAAGGTGATGGCAGGGACAAGATTGAAAATGGCACTTCCAGCTGATGATGAGGCCAAATATAAACCTTCTAAGAATATCATTTGGCTGATTGTTATTCTGAAAAGAAAATAATACAAGAAAAAATGAACTTTTGTTTAAGTAAGTGATTTCTTGTAGTTTTACTAATTGTCACAAGTAGCTAGTTGAGGTGAATATATATATAGGAGATTTGTTTTTATTTATAGATGGTCTAGTAAACTTATAAGTTTTTATAGGAGTTTCTTGAATCATATTTAGTTTCTGGCCAGTTCACTACCGACACTACAAACATATTTCAAAAACGTCCTATAAAGACTTATCAATTTCCTAGACCACCTACAATAAAAAGATCTATATGTAGTATTTTCTTAGAGAAAACATAAAGATGCAGATTATATGCATGTTTGTATTATGCTTCCCTACGGCCAACTTACAACCCATATTCACTTCATTAGATCACGTCACAAGAAATATTAGAGGCTAAAGAATAAGAAATCACGGCTTACCCGATTAAACCAGCCAAAAAGATCAACCAAAAGCTTTTCCATCCAATACAACACCTCGTCGTTTTACTCCTACCATACAAAAACAAATATAAAAATTCAGCAAAGGCGTAATGTCTAATTCTAAGATGGCCTGTTTATAAACCGCACAGAACTAATAACAGGGTTATCTACAATACATCAGGATGATATTAAAACTTTACCTTGAAAAGTAAGAGATTGGAGTAATGATCAAAGTAGCAATGGCTTGCCTATAGAAAACAAAAACTCGAGGGTTCATGCCTTCCAAAAGAGAAGCTCTAGTTGTTATGGAGACTGCTCCATATGTAAATTGCATCACAACCATAACAATTACTGGCTTGTAAGACTCTACATGTCCCATTTTTTTAACCTTTATAACTTATTGTGTTTGTAATGTGATTGTTATATTACTCCACAAAGTTGAAACTTTACTACTACTCTCAAAAGTACCTTTATATAGTCACAACACAAGTTCAAGAGTTAGGTATTTTAATCTCGGGTACCTAGTCTTTGAAAATTTCAAACTTTAGTCCTTATCATATGCTTCAACTTATTCTAGTTATTATAACATTGATATCGTTTTCTTTTAGCGACAACTCTAATATGCAAAATGAATAAAAACTAAAAAGATTGTTCGTTCCAACATATGTCTTTCGATCACCAACGATATATCATATGTGCGTGGTACGGTTTCATGTGTTAACCTGTTTTCATCCAAGGCTTTCCTTATCGGTATGAAGAACAAATTAACTTTGATTAAACTTGAAACGAGACATGTTATATATATATATATATATTTGTAAATAGATGAGATTTAAAGGGTGGTGATTGATAATTATAACTTAACGACATGAGTACATGACAACCTGATACATTAAATTATTCATTGGTACATGATACATCCCTATGAAAACCAGAATCTTTTCTTCCCACCAAAACAAAAATTTGTGTTCTTATGCGTCGTTGGTTTTAGCATGATAATTAGGTGTCTCATGTCTCTGTCTCTGTGATAAGCCAAATTAACATGGTTCAATAATGGACCAATATTATTTTATTTTTAGGTGATATAAAACAATGTACTGTATGATAATACCAGTCCATAACTTGGTAATACTACCAAACTATCCTATGTACAATTGTACATTAGTATTATGATGATAGAAACCACAAATTTGAACATATTTTATCACAACTCAAAAGCAATCACTCATAGGGTGCTTGAATCTGATGTAAACCAAATAGTACTACTTGAAGTTGTTTCATAGTGTTTCACAATCCATGTAGTTTATAAAAAAAAAATCTTGGTTCTATAATCCACAAGGGGCTAGCGGCGCAGTTTGTTATCTGTTTGACTTCTATTTTGATGTAAAAGAAGATACTAATATATGTTATTAAAGAAAGATGCTGAAGTGATTTAATTAAAAAAAAATCTATTTAACAATATCTTTTATTTTTTTTGAATCATATGCATTATAAATAAGGTACACACCTACAAAAGAATGTGTATCGATCATTAAAACAGGTGTAACGAAATGTTTACATATACATGTAGTAACCATTGTTTATAAATTCGTTAAACCTATGTCTGAATTCGATCCGCATACATTAGTTTTCCAGGTGTATCTTACTTATAATATACATGATTTTTTAGTTTTTTCGTTAAATGGAGTTCTTTCACAACTCAACTGGCGACGGTTGTTTGGGAGCACGACGTCAATCGTTGGTGTAAAGTCTCCCCTATTTTTGGGTTCTCGGTAAGAGATTTTTTGAAGCTTCACAAAACCATCAAGCTTGAAGATTTACAAAAAGAAGTGTTCCATGGGATTATTATTATTGCATGTTGGAAAATCTGGAATGCGAGAATTGACAAGGTGTTTGAAGGAAAAGAGGTCAAAGTGGATGAGATTATTGGGGATATAAAAGCTTTTCGTTTTCTTTGGTTTAAAAATAAGTCAAAGTATAGTTTGATAGATTGGTCGATTTAGTGCGATTATAATAAGTTAATGTGATTTGTGTTATTTCTTTTTAGGCTTTCATAGCTTCTCTCCAGGTTGTGAAGGTTGCTTGTTGTTGGTGTTTTACTGTTTTTGTTGTTTGATTTGTGTTAGTTGTTTATAAAAGTTCACAGTTCGAAAAAACTTAAAGTCAAATACTGGATAGGGCATTTTTATGAACAAAACTAAACACACATTTTTTAAAAAAATCTCACGGTTTTACTAAAGAATGTTTTATTATTCTTGGTGACGGGCTGAAGGCTGAAGCGGTGCAGCCCACCCACCCAGGTTATTACAAAGTTTGTTAATTAAGCCCGTTACTTAGGGCCTTTTTGTTTTTCTTTAGAAGTAGTAAAATAATTTATTTTATTTTATTTTAATTTCTACATTTACTTTTCTTCAATTAACTAATTCATAATATTTATTTATATATAGAATTATCAATACTTTATGCATATGTTGTATAATGAGAAGCTTAACTTGTACCACTGTATTTATTTTTTATTATTTTATTAATAATTATTCCTTTTTTTCTCGCTATTCGGTTGTTTCTTTTATTAACTCATATCCTAATCAATTAACCGAACATGTTATATTTTTCTAGTTTTGTGATTCGTTTAGTAGTCACCGCAATGCACGTGTTTGGAAGGACGAGTTTGAACGCCACATTATGAAAATTTTTATGAAAAATTGGGGTCCTAGGAACAACCCCCCCCCCCCCCCCCCCCCCTTTTTCCCGGGACGAGGCTTGTTTTTCGTGAGGGCCTAAAACAATTTTCTTTCGACTTGGTTGAAACATTTTATTCTTCAGGAAGGCCATGTTAACCTTGAAACTTCAACCTTCTTTCACATCTTACAACTTTATGAATCGAGCATTTGGTATTGAACTAAACTAAATTAAACAACGTTTTTGTTTTCTTTTGTTTTTTTCCAAAGAAAGTGTTAATCATCCCACGTTATTCACCGTTTCTTGATCTTAATGTAAAAGGTCCAATTTTATTTATGACAAACAAAAGCAAAGCAAGTCGAAATCAATAATTGTTGACCACTTGCGACTGGGTCAAAGAGTTGAAACCATGAGTTTCCTTTTGAAATTGGTGGCAGTAGGTATAAAGATAATCTTTTAAAAACAAACTATGATTCACGAGTTCAATTTTTTTACAAAATCTTAAGGATGGGCTAAGTTTTATATGTAACATTTTACTTTTTAATTTGTGAGCAAAAAAAAAAAAAAAGAGGCATCTCATTTTTGCCAATGATTTAATCCAAAGTTTGAGTCTTTAAATCATATTAGAACTTTGAAGTTTTACTTTCATGCAAAGAGCTAAACCACTAATGTCGTTACACCTCGGAAAGTCTATGAAGTTAAGGTTTTGTATGTGTTGATCCTTTCGATTAAGCGATCACTTCTTTAGTAGATCTTCATTAAAAAAAAGTTAGAGAATCCCTACACACTTGAGATAAATTCACCGTCTTTGAAATTGAGGCTCTAAGTGATGGAATTTGACTCAGTCAAATGTACTTACCTGCTATGGCATTTATAGGATGACCCAACTCATCGAGTTCTTTTTGTCAATTATTTAAGAGACGCATAACCCTAAACGTACCCAAAGTTACGCGCTCTTTAAGTTAGGTCTTTTTTTCCGCGATGTTTGTCCTCGTCTAATAGATACAATACAAGTACGAGCCTACTATTTATATTTCTTTTCAAAGGTCAATTAGTGAATAATGATTTTTCACTAACTCTATACATAAATAATTATAAGTTATATTGATAATTATTTATGGGTTCGTGTTATACTGGGTGAGAGCTCCTAAACTAGGGGTGGCAATGAAACCCGAACCCGATGGGAAAGCCCAAAACCCGACATAAATGGGACGTGTAATACCCAACCCATTAGGGTTTGAAATTAGTTTTGAAATTTTTCGCGGGTTTGGGACGGGTTTGAGATTTCTAATATACCCGATTACCCGACCCGATTACCCGATAATATAAACCCATTTACCCGATTATATACCCGATGTACCCGATATAACTTATTCTATTATATATATATACTATATTCCAAATGTATTATTTGTCGAAACTTGTTTATGTCAATTATTTGAGACATTTTATGTTTATGGTAACCATCTTTGTAATCGATTAGTTATATTTTGTCAAAATCCAGTAGAAACCTAGCGGGTTTTGAGCCGAGTATACCCCACAGGTATTTTATCAAAACCCGATAAGAAACTCGAAACCCGATGGGAAAACCCGACAGGTAATTACCCGATTAAAACCCGACGGGTTTGGGATGGACTTTCATAACCGGGTATGGGTTTGGGAATACATAAACCCGACCCAAACCCGACTCAATGCCATCCCTATTCTAAACGAACCAAACCACAAACTAATTCAAGTGAACCGAACGATTATTGGAAGAAGCAATCAAGAGAAAACTGAAAACGTAAATTAAATTAAATTAAACAAAAGTTTTACAAAATTATTAATTTGCAAAGAGTGATCATATTCAAATGATTAAATAAATATTAGCTGGTGTGTAAATGTGATGTGGCTACTAGTTGTATAGGATGGGAACATTTTGCATATAGACAAAAAGCCTATCATTGTACTTAAAAGAAAAACTATAATTTATTATTTATTTTATAATATAACGGCTTAAAACATTCCAAGAACAATCAGAAACTCGACACCGCTCAATCATAGAACCATGACGTAAATCATGTGAATCTTGCTTAACTTATATATATATTTATTATCATTATAAATTATAACATGATAGCAAAAATGCCAAACGGGAGCTTATATAAAAACAAAATTTATAATTGCATGTGCAATTGCAACCAAAAACCATTTTAAGATCTGGATCTTGTATGGTTATATGATTATTGATTAATGATTTTGAAGTACTCTATATTAAGGTGAAGAAACACCAACCGGACCCCGGACAGATTACTGGTAACCTGGGGGTTGGGTAGCTGTTTCCCACGAGGGGTTAGACCCTTGGAAGATGGTTCTTCTGATAACCTGCAAAACAGACACCGTGAGCTCGTCACTGAGAAGGGGGGGGGGTTCCTCCTTGTGACCACCCTCCGGCGTGAGAATCAGACTAGATTGCTCTTTAAATATAAAAGTATATTAAGAGATTGCTAGAGCAGATATCAGGTATATTATGATGATAATATGATAATGTAATGTGTTTAGATGATCATACCATTTGGGGTATTTATAGCCGAAGGTAGGTTTCCAAGGAGGTATGGCCGGCTGCAACAGTGTTCCTGTTTATCAACAGTAGCCTACGTACGTGCCCTGCTGGTAGTTGGTGGGTAGGCAGCGGCTGATAGTGACCAGGCCTGCTGTATACTATTCCCTTTCTACCAACTGCCGGCTACGCACGTGGTATGACAGTAGTTGGTGAGTAGGCAGCGGCTAATAGTGATACAGTACAGGAGCATGTTGCTCGCCATACTGTATCAGTGAGCTGTCGTATCTCTGATCAGATCTTTCGCCCATACCTCGTCAGGTACAGTAAAAGGTCCTTCAGTATACAGACTGGCTTATTTGGGCGGGAGTATTCCCCCTCCCGCCTCTGTGCGGGATTGCTCCCGGCTTGGCTCATTCCTTCAGGTGACACTGAATGATCGAGAGCTAAGTGCCTTGTGCGTGTAGCCATGCTGCGCGGGTGGCCTTCCCTAATGGCTTGTATCCGAGGCTGCGGGGACAGGCGGAGTCCTTCACCATTGGGAGGCATTTCCTGCGGGACCAGCTTGCGTACTGCGCGTAAGGACGTCACGTCTCTGAGCATGGTTGGTCCTGCGGATCCAGTTGGTCTCTGCGCAGACGTCCCTATTTTAGGTGAGTCTTGCGGGTCCAACTGGGCTCTGCTGGGACCTACCTCTTCAAGTCCCCCCAGTCCAATGTTCTTCTCATGAGTGTTTAATAAAGTGAGGTGAACTTTTGGACTTGAGCAAAGGGTTTTGAAAAGGGTTTTGTAAGGTTTTCCATGGGGATTCTTTCCGCGGAAGTCCTTGTCACTTGCAGAAATGCCCGAGTTTCCTGCTTGGTCTTTGGGTATGATGCGGGTAGGTCTGTAACCTCCTCGCAAGTCAGGAGCATTGAGTCCCAGTTGTATGGATTTTCCATGAGGTTTTGGTAGTTTTGAACATAGTGATCAATTATGTTAAGACCACCAATTCCATCCTGGAGCTTCAAACAACGTAGTTCTCGACGTTCCCGCTCTGCGGGGATGTTATTTCCGTTTCCGCAAGCATTGCCCAGAAGATCCTTCTTGGTTTCAATTCCCAGCGGAGCGCTAGGTATGTGAAGGGTTTTGCCTTAACACTGTACCTGCGCTCGTCTTACGGTTACTTTACTTCCAAGGTATTCCTGGCGTCAATTCCCTGCGGGTGCTAGGTATGTGAAGGGTTTTGCCTTTACACTGTACCCGCACCCGTCTTATAGTTGGTTGCCGAGGAATACTTGGCTTCAATTCCCTGCGGGTGCTAGGTATGTGAAGGGTTTTGCCTTAACACTGTACCCGCATCCGTCTTACGGTTACTTGTTTGCCAAGGTTTATTTGGCTTCAATTCCCTGCGGGTGCTAGGTATGTGAAGGGTTTTGCCTTTACACTGTACCCGCATCCGTCTTACGGTTACTTGTTTGCCAAGGTTTATTTGGCTTCAATTCCCTGCGGGTGCTAGGTATGTGAAGGGTTTTGCCTTTACACTGTACCCGCATCCGTCTTACGGTTACTTGTTTGCCAAGGTTTATTTGGCTTCAATTCCCTGCGTGTGCTAGGTATGTGAAGGGTTTTGCCTTTACACTGTACCCGCATCCGTCTTACGGTTACTTGTTTGCCAAGGGGTAAGGGGTATTTTCCCGCTTACTTTTTAATATTTTCAAATTTTTTTGAATTTTGAAATTCGAAGAGTTGGTGAAAAGATAAGAACAGTCCAAACCTCTGAAACGTCGTGCGACGGTTTCTTCTGACTGTGTCAGGACGTGCAGGAAGTTATGGTGACGTGACAGAACATGGTCATTCCAGACGCTTTTCCTGGCGCGTGGGCACGATTTTTCGGGCGCGTGGCCGCGAAATTACTGGCACACGTCCTGTCAACAGCTGTTGCCAGCCTGCTTTTTGCCACGTGTCATAGTTTCATTGCACCTTCGATTTCTCTCTCCTCCGCATTAAATTCACCGCATTAATTGCGATTAGTATATAAAGGGGGAGAGGCCTCTTTGTAATCCACACTTTCACCTCTCTTCTTCTTCTTCTTAGTGATTTCCGGCAAATACTCCCCTTTTTCAGGCAAGCATTTTCCCGAAATCACTCTTCTTTCTGCAAAAATGTCTTCTCATGATGCTGAAGCTGTAGCCGACGATAGGAGTACTGCTGGCGAGTGCCAGTGTGCTCTACCTGTCGATCAGTACCAGTACATCGTCAGGAAGTTCATGCTCGAGTCTCTCGAGCCTGAGTTTCCTGAATCCCACCAGACTGTGTACGATGCCCCCAGTGGCAAGATCGGGGTATATGCTGCATTCTTTGTTTATGGGAACCTTAGGTTCCCATTGACAAAGTTTGTGTACCGTGTCCTGGAGAGGCACGGGGTGCACCTGACCGAGGTGCATCCGATGGCGATTGCCAAGGTCCGGCACTTCGAGTGGGTGTGTCGGATTCTGGGTATTGAGCCCTACGTGGACCGCCTGATGACCTTTTATACTTGGAGGTGCGTCCAGGGGTGGTACACCCTGACAACCCGTATTAAGGGTTTGAAGATCTGCGTGACCGAGCGCAGTCTCCGATCGTGGAAGCGGGAGTTCTTCTACATCTCTGCCCGCGCCATCCCCATTGCTATGAAGTTCAAGAAGGGTCAAGCGCTTCCGAGCCTTCACGCTTCCAGCTACCAGGAGGCGGAATGGTTCGCGAAGATATCCCGGGTCCAATCTCCGGTTTACCGGTTTGCGGAGTCCGGGATGGTGCTGCTGGGGATGAGCCGGGTATGGAAGGATGCGTCCCGGTTTCCCATCCTTCTTGAATACGGTTTGAACTCTATTCCTTATGGTATGTCTTGTCTTTCTTGCTGATATTAGTTAATTTTCTAACTGTTTCTTTTTCTTTCAGAGGGGAATAATTTGGAGTCGCTCCTGTTCCCGCGGGAAGCTGACAGTCCCGTGCGGGTGGGCACTCGTGCTCTGGACGACAATGAGTTGCCCATCCTGGAGCAAACGGCGGATAGGTTTGTGGAGGTCTATCCGCCGGGCCAAGAGATCCTGAGCCACCGGCGGCCAGGTAAGGAGATATTCTATCCTGAACCCCTCAATGCTGTACCCGTTGCTGGAAATCCTTACATCCTGTCTTCTTCTGAGGAATCCGCAGATGGTCCTCCCCTTGTGCAGAAGAAGAAGGCTGCTGCCGGCGTGAAGGGGAAGGAGAAGGCCTCCACAGCTGATCCAGTGGTTCTCTCTGACTCGGAGTCAGATAGTGAAGAGGTGGCGGGGAAGCCCGGTGGTGAGGAGACCACTGCTCCGGAGGCTACGACCGTTACCTCCAGAGAACCAACGAAGACGACGGTGACCGGTACCAAGAGGCCGGCTCCATCGGGTTCCTCCCCGCCTGTCCGTACGTTCAGGGTCAAGAAAACCCGTAAGTACAATCATAATGTCTTTGCAGATTTATCACTATAAATTTATCTAACACTTTCTTCTTTGTGCAGGCGTGGGTGTTGACGCATTCCGGGGTGAAGCGCAGGGGAGTATCTCCCCGCCAATGACGGTAGGCTCGGTCAGCCTTCCTGAGGCGTCGACCCAGGCGCCTGCGCCTGCATCCGCTGGTCCAGTTGCTCATTCCTTTGAGCCAACTGTTCCGGCAGAGATGACGTCACCGCCAGCTGTGAGTGCGATTTTTACAGCATCCTTCACAGAGCCGGCGGTTACTGCTGCTGCTTACAAGGCGGCGACCACGGCGGCTGCCGCCATGCCCGCGCCACCGGCACCGATGGTCGGACCATCAGGTACGCGCAGGGTTTCCCGCCGATTTTTGCCACCTTCCCGTCTGCCTGACCTGTTGGATGGATTTCCTTTAGGTTCAGGTGATGGGTTTGGCGGCTATCGGCCTGTCATTGACCCTACAGGTGCGTAGGGTTTCTTTCTTTTTCCCTTATGTTTTTTATCATCTTTTCCTTACTGCTTTTGTTTCTTTTGCAGTGTCGGATTCCAATGAAGTGTATGTTCCTCGATGGAACATACGCCGAGGAACAACCCTTCGCACACCTGTGGAGTGCGTGGACTGGGCTCGCCACGCTGCTCCTCCGGGTGCGTTGGGGGAAGCCATGGTTAGCTACCAGGAGGGTAGGCTAACTAATGAGCTTCGGGTTCTCCAGGCCCGGATGCAGCCGCGCGTCGAGCTGCTTTGTCGTGAAAACGACAAGTTGAAAGCAGCTCGCGCCAAGGACATATCTGAGGCGCGTGCTCTTCGGGAGGAGAACCAACAGCTGGCGGCAGCTGCCGCCGACAAGGAGAAGGCCTTCAAGGCCCTCGAGGTTGAAGTTCAGGCGCGACTCGAGGCCCGCTCCAAGGCTGCCCAAGCTGTGAATGAACAGCTTCGGCTGGCCAGGGAGACTGCGCGAAACGCAACCGAGAGGGCTGCCAAGGCTGAAGCCGTTGCTGAGCCTTTGCGTGTGGAGAATGAGGAGCTCAAGGCCAAATTAGAGGCTCTCCAACGCGCTCATGATGCCTTGGCAATGGAAGATGCCAAGAAACTCCAGGAAATCCTGGACCAGAGGGGGGTGCTTGACCACACCGAGCGGAAACTTAAGGGCGTCGAAGAGGCTGCCGCAAAGGAAGTTTTACTTGCCAACCTTAACAAGAGCGAAGCCGAACGCGCCCATAACGAAGCTCAAGCTGCCCTCCAATGGCTTCTTCGAGAAGCGTTGCCTCAGGTATGTTTAGTTTTATCTTCACGCTTTTCTTTTGTAAGAAAAGGTTCTAGTACTTGTATTTTTTCTTTGTAGGTTGTGCGTCGGGTCTTTTCAGAGACCTCTTACGATGATGCTATGACCGCAGCCCTCAACGCTTCTCATGAGGATGGGGAAAAGGCCGGCTTCTTGCTTGGTCTAGGGTTTGTTGAGAAAGGCGTCCCGCCTTCCAACTTCCCTTTGTTCAATGTGGATACCGAAGCCATTTATGACCAAGCATTGAACCAATACGCCGCCTTCCCGCATCCAGTGGTGGAGAAGGTGGACGAAGTAGCTGCTGCTGATGATGGGTTAGCTGTCCTCAAAGCGTTCCTCGAACCACCCCGTTCTTCTGACGGAGCGGGTCCAAGTGGAAGCGGCCCTGAAGCTTGATCCTGAAGATCCCTTCCCATTGCTAAGACTTGTATAGTTTTTTTTTTTTTTTTTTTTTTAGGCGGGTAGTTACCCGGCCATTCTTGTAATATATTCTTGAAATATTAATCTTTTTGCGTATAAGATTGTTATTTCCTTCTTTGGGTTCCTTGCTTTATAAACTTATGACTTGCATACTTAGTTTAAATTAGCAATTTTCCAAGTGTTTAGAATAAGAACCTTTGAACGTGGTTGATAGTGGGTTAAAGTTTCGCTTCCTCCTTCGTGATTGTGCGGGTAGAACCGTCACTTGCACTTGGTAGGATGGCTAAACTTTAACTTATATCTGACCTGCGTGTAGGTTTTCCTTTTCGAAATTTCTAAGGCATTAGGATAAGTTGACCTTTGAACGTGGTTGATAACAGGAAGTCTTGCTTCTTCTTTCGTGATTGTGCGGGTAGAACCGTCACTTGCACTTAGTAGGATGGCAAAACTTTACCATTATCTGACCTGCGTGTAGGTTTTTCTTACCTTTTGAGGATAAGTTAACCTTTGAACGTGGTTGATAATAGGTGTGAAGTTTTGCTTCCTCTTTCGTGATTGTGCGGGTAGAACCGTCACTTGCACTTAGTAGGATGGCTAAACTTTAACTTATATCTGACCTGCGTGTAGGTTTTCCTTATCCTTTTTTAGGAATTTTGTTTTGAACCGTTCGACGCGCGGTTGTCGATAGGTTAGTGTTCATTTTCCTTTTATGATTCATGCGGATAGACCGGCACTTTCATTTAATGGGATAATTGAACTCTTCTCCTTCAACTGACTCTGCGTGAAGGTTTGCCACGTTATTGGGTTCGTGCGGGTAAGACCGCCTTCCCACGCAACGACTTCACGTAATGTGAATGCCGTCACCAGTGTTGTATAGTTTAACCGTTCGATGCGCGGTTGTTGATAGGTTATTATTCAGTTTCCTTAATGATTCATGCGGATAGACCGGCACTTTCATTTTTGGGTGCTGAACTTTTTCCCCTTCAACTGACCTGCGTGAAGGTTTGTCACGTTGCTGGGTTCGTGCGGGTAGGACCGCCTTCCCATGCAATGACGACGTAATTATGCGGTGAAAACCGGCATATTAGTTCAGAAAAGTATAAATGTAAAATCATCAGCTTCGGTGTTCTTAAAGAGAATCATTTCCATTAGAAGTGGCTCTTGGCCTTTTCTTTACAAATTGGAATTGATTTACATGCACTGTGTAAATGAGCTCCCTTCCATGTTGGGATGGGAGTGCCATCGAGCCGATACGCACCTGGTTCGGGATCTCGTTCTTTACGCAGCATGTAGTCTCGATTTTGAAGCTGGAATTGATTCGTGTTTTCCCCAGCTGGGGTTCTATACGCACTCGCCTGCTCAGCCTTTATTACGCCACGAGGTGCGCGAGCGTCCCATCTCTGACAAATGCTTCGACCATATCTTTTACATCTATGCATTCTTCAGTGTTGTGGCCCTTTGTCTTGTGAAAGTCACAGTATTTGCTCCAATCAGCATCGTGACGATGTCGGATTATTGGAGGCTTTGGCCATGGGAGCTCTTCAGTGGCGAATATCTCAGTGACGCTTTTGGTGAGTGGCGTCCATCTGGAGTTCCGGTGCGACTGTACATTATCCCTTCCGCCCAACCGATGTTGCAAGCCGGATGAGGTGTCAAAGTTTACCCTTGACTGCCAAATGCCTAGCTTTCGTTTTTTATTTAGTCGGGCGGTGAGGACGTTGTCTTCTCTCGTCCTCTGGGTGTAGAGGTTTGTGCTCTGTGGGAGATCTCTACCCAGTTGCTTTTCTGTTTCCGCATAGCGTTTTGCTGCTGTCATGATGCCATCCCATGTGGATGGCATGCCATCTTTACCCGTTAGGGTGCGGATGAGCTCTGGGTCATGTGCGCCCTGGATGAAGGCAGCGCGAACAAGATCTTCGCTGATATTGCCCAAACTTAGCTTATTTGAGTTGAAGCGAGTGATGAAGTTTGGCAGAGATTCATCTTCCTCTCGTATGCATTTGAGGATTGTCCATTGCTCCTCGGTATACTTTCGTTGCTGGCTGAAGTGTTGGCTAAACTTCTGTTGGAAGTCTGCCCAGTCGTAGATGTGGTTGACCGGTAGACGATCGAACCATGCTCTAGCAGCCCCCACCAGCGTCATTTGGAACATGTAACACCACGTGGGTTCCGTCCAATTACTGACGGTTGCCCCCGCTATGAACCTGTTCAAATGATCGTCTGGATCAGATATACCGTCATATGTGCCTATGTTAGGCATTTGTTTGGCACTCTTTGGGGCGATTGCTTCAGCAATGTCCCTTACAAATTTGGACGTTCCTGCATTTGCAACGTTTGGTCTGAACGTTTTAGAGAAGTCTCGTGGACTTCCACCTGTGCTTTTTGGTTTGAAGGCTTGTCCAAAATGCCTTTTCGGTTGGGATTCCGTTTCCTTACGCTTCCCTTTTGCCCTATGGCGAGGGTTCGCGTCGGAGTCGGATTCCTCCGAGTCATCCTCCCAGTATTCGAATTCGTCGGCCTGTTGCACGGAACGCAAGCGTTCGTCCAACTCAGCCTGGAATTCCTTTTGTCGTGCCTCCGCCCATGCCTCAACTTCATCGAGAGTCTGGCGGGGGAGTCTTCGTTTCTCAAACTGGGTATCGGTGGATCCCAGTAGGCGATCATTTACTGCACTTGTCCCAGCTTTGGTAAGTGGGGTAGTGTTCGTAAAAGCTGTGTTGCCGGTGTTCATCCCAGTAGCTGGGGTTGTGGTTACCGGAATTTCTCTAACCATCTTTGTAGAAGTTTGAAAAAACTGGAGAAAAATAAAGTTCTAGCTTTATGCACGGATGGCGCCAATGAAGAAACACCAACCGGACCCCGGACAGATTACTGGTAACCTGAGGGTTGGGTAGCTGTTTCCCACGAGGGGTTAGACCCTTGGAAGATGGTTCTTCTGATAACCTGCAAAACAGACACCGTGAGCTCGTCACTGAGAAGGGGGGGGGGGGTTCCTCCTTGTGACCACCCTCCGGCGTGAGAATCAGACTAGATTGCTCTTTAAATATAAAAGTATATTAAGAGATTGCTAGAGCAGATATCAGGTATATTATGATGATAATATGATAATGTAATGTGTTTAGATGATCATACCATTTGGGGTATTTATAGCCGAAGGTAGGTTTCCAAGGAGGTATGGCCGGCTGCAACAGTGTTCCTGTTTATCAACAGTAGCCTACGTACGTGCCCTGCTGGTAGTTGGTGGGTAGGCAGCGGCTGATAGTGACCAGGCCTGCTGTATACTATTCCCTTTCTACCAACTGCCGGCTACGCACGTGGTTTGACAGTAGTTGGTGAGTAGGCAGCGGCTAATAGTGATACAGTACAGGAGCATGTTGCTCGCCATACTGTATTAGTGAGCTGTCGTATCTCTGATCAGATCTTTCGCCCATACCTCGTCAGGTACAGTAAAAGGTCCTTCAGTATACAGACTGGCTTATTTGGGCGGGAGTATTCCCCCTCCCGCCTCTGTGCGGGATTGCTCCCGGCTTGGCTCATTCCTTCAGGTGACACTGAATGATCGAGAGCTAAGTGCCTTGTGCGTGTAGCCATGCTGCGCGGGTGGCCTTCCCTAATGGCTTGTATCCGAGGCTGCGGGGACAGGCGGAGTCCTTCACCATTGGGAGGCATTTCCTGCGGGACCAGCTTGCGTACTGCGCGTAAGGACGTCACGTCTCTGAGCATGGTTGGTCCTGCGGATCCAGTTGGTCTCTGCGCAGACGTCCCTATTTTAGGTGAGTCTTGCGGGTCCAACTGGGCTCTGCTGGGACCTACCTCTTCATAAGGATAATACGAAAACCAGAATGGTAAGACAATTTTAGGCTCTCATTTAGACTTAGTACGATTAGAAGACCAACAATGTCGGTTGACATCTTTGTAACTTTGGAATACAAAAAAAAAGAAAAAAAGCGTGTTATTGTATTCTCATGTATTAAGATATTAAGCAAAAAAATTATAAATATTGTTAGCGTAAAGGACCTCGATTTTAGAATCCTTTTTAGACATTCAAAAATGTTAAAACGACTCAACATAACAACGCCCTTTTTTAAAAAAAAGAATGTAAAGGATCGTCACGTTTCACACGATACCACACATTTTGAAACTTTTTTTGTTTGACATGTTTTACGCAAAATCATTTTTATATGAGTAACATGTTTGACACATGATATTTTTAAATGACTGACATACCTTTAGTGACAAATTAATATAGTTAGTTACGCAACATGTTCATACTCTTAGAACACTTATGCCACAAAGGTAAAATACTTTCACACACTTCATATAGATAAGTTTAGTGATTACTTGTTTTACTTTTGACGACACTTTGAATTTGCAACGAAAAGACATCATATTCTGTACTATATAAAGATTTTAAGTTTTTGAGTTAGGGATGAAAATGACTAGCTGGTTTATTGATTATGTTTCATGCGATTATTTGGACTGAAACTAAGCTTTAGCAAAAATTTGCGACCTTTTGCGACTAAAAGTTAATCCGTTGCTAATTTTGCGACAATTATGATTTTGTATAAAAACTGTCGCTAACTTTGCAACTTTTTCGCTCTCAAACTTCAGTCGCAGATGCCCGATTTTATATTACTGTGATTCAATCATTTCTTAAATTCATGGGACAGCATATAAATTAATCAATGAAGACAACAAGTCCTACAAAATCCGTCACTAATTTCATACATTTCACAACTTACAATAAGGTTACACTATCCGGTAAATTATAATAATGTCTTTGAATTTGAATGTGCATTTCATAATCTCTAGCAAGATTAGAATTTGTTTGTTTCTTTGAACAAAAGCGGTTCCTTAATGTTAGCTTCATCAACCAAAACTTCAACAACGTCTATTTGATCATTTCGCGACACCATCATGTTCTTCTCTTGTTGTTCTTTTAGTTCTTCAAGATCTTTAGCCTTACCCCACAATACTATATACAGCCCAATCACGATCCCGACCGCACCCACCGCACTGAATTATGATAAACGTTTACATTACATTAAAATACGGCAAAATCTGTAAAACTATATAGTGACAGGAAAAGTGTCGCTATAGCATGTGTTCCCAAATAATGAAATTTAACTTGATATTTATTAAATTTACTTGCCTTCCAACATATATCTGTTCTTTTAAGAATATAGAAGCAAAAATGGTCACAACTACTGTGTTCAATGGATTGAACATGGCTGAAAACACTGGGCCACATTTCTGGATGATCCACGATTGCAAGATTATGGAAATTCCCGAACCAACGATAGCCTAGTCGCAAAAGAGCATCGAAGCAAAGTGTCATTAAAAAGATTTTTGATTTGAACATAGATATTATAAGTTGAAATAGTAATTACCGCATATAATACAGATCCGAATTGAAAATATGAGGTAATTTTCCATGCATCCAAATGTGGGTCAGTAATCAATAAAAACGCACCGGATTGAACCGTTGCCATAAAACACATCCAAGCAGATAATGATAGGTGGTCAGGAAAGCTTTTAGTGACTGGTACCTGTTATATTGTAACAAAGTTCATTACTAAAATAATATGCATCAAACAAATATGATGTGTGTACTAAAAAATGACCTTTTGCGACGGAAACGGTCACAAATATTTTTTTGCGTAGTAGCTATTTACTTTGTGACCAAAGTATTGTCGCAGGACTTTCGGTCATAATTAACGACCAGATTTGTGTCTGAATACTTTGGGACTGATTGTGACCGAATTTTTAGCTTGATATACCTGAATAATTAGCCAAAATGACCAGCAACAACTGCTTGCAAAGAGACATAAGCAACCCAAGAGCCAAATATTATCAAATTCAGATGAATTTAACAATAGAGAATTTGATGAAGGCAAGTGTGTGTTTAGAAGCTTAGGGCCTTTGATGAGTGCTATTGCAGCTGCACTTGTGACACACACAACCGTCCCAAATATCTTCGCGATGGTTCTTAAGCTTCGTATATTTACGTGTTCGTATCTACAAATGCACATTAAATTATGAGACTGTGATCTTTGAATGCATAGTTTTAGTATGCATTTTAATTAGCGTGGTTCATATAGAGGAAATTAAATTTAGTACCCAATAATGGAGGCTGCAACAAAAGTGATGGCAGGAACAAGATTAAAAATGGCACTTCCAACTGATGAAGAGGCCAAGTATAAGCCTTCTAAGAATACCATTTGGCTGATTGTTATTCTGTAAAGGAAAAAAATGAAAGAAAAATTAAAAATTTCTAGTAACGTCGTCGTTTTCTTGTAATTTTAAGCATGTCGAAGGGAATATATAAAAATTTTGGTTTCACCACTCGTGAAGTTTAACGATTATATGATTATTTAGGTTGTGCGCGCTCCTTAGTTAAAAAAACATAAAGATATAAATATGCATGCTTGTTTCATATTTATCAACCCGTTTACAAGCCATATTCACTTCACTAGATCTTGATGTTACAAGTAAAGACTAAAAGATAAAGAAATCATTATTTACCCTATCAAAGATGCAAGAAAGATCAACCAAAAGCTTTTCCATCCGATACTACATCTCGTAGTTTTACTCCTGCTATACATAAACAAATATCAAAATCGGAAGGCATAAAGTTAGATTCTACGATAGCCAGATAAAAATCCGAGTTTAATTATGCACGCACAATACTTTAAGATGATGTTAAAACGTACCTTGAAAAGTAAGCGACGGGAGCCATGACTAATGTAGCAAAGGCTTGTCTATAGAAAACAAAAACCCTTGGATTCATACCTTCCAAAAGAGAAGCTCTAGTTGTTATGGAGACTGCTCCATATGTAAATTGCATCACAATCATAACAATTATTGGCTTGTAAAACTCCATATGCCCCATTGTTGCCTATGAAGCTTATTGTGTTTGTAAGGTGATGATTGTATTACAATCACAAATTGGAACTTTACTATTTTCAAAGTGCCTTTTTATACTCAAAATTTCAAGAGTTTGGGATTTGGATCTTGGGTACCTATTCTTTGAAATATATTGAACTTTAGTCCTTATTATATCATGTTGGCCATGTTACTATAGTTATTTGAAATTAAAGAAACCCCCCATAACATCGCATATGGGTATTATGTACTTGTGTCACAATGTCACCATAGTTATTTAAGAGTAAAGAAACTACCCGTAATAATGAAATTGCAAAACATATTTGCTTATCATAAACATACAATGATGAGATATCAAGAACGTATAGGATGTAGGATGGTTTCATCCTCAGTTTGCTTTTCTTTTTTTTATGTAAACTAGTCAAATATATCGACTTGCAATAATCAATATTTGTACCAAAATATATGTTTCTTTAGTCTATTTTCGAAAGGCCATCATACATCCTCTACGTTTGGATAACTATAAATCTTTAAACATTAACAAATATATTTTCATATCTGTATCCTCTAATAAACGTACGCGGTATGCCTATAAACTTTGATTAAACGTGAACCATGTAATTAATGTTATATGTAAGTGGGTGAGACTTAAAAGGTGGCAATTGATAAATGATAATTATGACAACATGATTCATGATACATACAATTATTCATTGGTACATCCGTATAGAAACCAGAATCTTCCTTCCCATAAAAACAAAAATTGTGTTCTTAGGTGTCATTGGTTTTAATCTTATTAGGTGCCTGTGATCAGTCACACATGGTGGCCGGTTCAATAATCGACCAATATATATATATATATATATATATATATTTTGTTACTTTTTTATGATATCTCAAAAAAGATTAAAAAAAATACGATGATATGTTATTTAATGTATAAGTTTGAAATTTACGTTCGTAATAAGTTTTGTCTGTTACCACAAGATTATTATGAATTGCTTCATAATATAAATCAATCGATTAGGGATCACTGTATCCTAGCTCACTTGGCAGAGGTTTTTATCTCTTAGTGGGAGATTAGCTATGATAATCCGAAACAAGTGAACTTGTTACTAATTTTGTTTTTGATCTTTGTAGCGCTAAATTATGTTTAAAAAGGCCTATGAAATTATGTGTAACTAATAGGTTTACTTATTTTATTATAGATGATGTGAAGTTATGAAGACGATAACCTCTACCAAGTGAACTTGTTATTTAATATTAATTTTGGTTTTGAAAAAAAGGCTATGAAGTTACGCGCAACTAATTGGTTTCCTACACACATTCTATCCGGACTATATATTTCCATCTTTAATCAGTTTGTTACATCTATGATATGATGCTAATTGTTATTAGTTCAATAATAATTTTGGAGAGTGAACACTTAAGTACCACTATAGTTTCCCCTAAATAAATCACAAATCCTACAACCCATTTAAATAAACCTTAATTATCTTAATGAATGCGAACATGGCAACTATAAATATTCTAAAAAATGAAGTTGAGGATGTGGCACTGAGGTGGATGTTGACAAGACTAGCTAGTAAAGGATCAAGTTGAAGTTGTCATTTGCCACTTGAGTTTTGGTTGTAAATAATGTAGGTTTTATATTCGTATGATTTTATTATCACCCATTATTTTTGTCATTTTTCTTCCTCTTGCCATATGCATCTAAACAATCTAATCATGCCAATTTGGTATTCTCTTTCATATGATCAATATGATCAAGCTTATCTTTTTATTGAATTATGTTAAAAAATGAAATTCTAGTAGGATAGATGAATGTATGTATGAGAACCTGATTTGAAATGGATCTCAATGGTTTTTTTAATTTATTTCTCTCTTTTTTTTTGGTATTTATTTGAAAAGAAAGTTAGATGATAGTATTGGATTATACTAATTTTTGGTTCACACATACCAATACGAATATATATATTTTTCTAATTGTAAATTATTACAACACTTTCTTCACTAATTAACTTGAACCCTCGCCATCTAAGAAGGATTTCACCCTAACAAACACTTAATTGGTACGTTTATGCTGCAAGCCATTTGATCCAACACTAATATATCTCTCTTTTGGTGATGATAGAATTTTAACATGAATGTACGTATTATTAATAAATGCTCATACTTATAAGTTATAACCTAATCTTTGTCAGTGACAAACCAACCAGAACTCCTACAATAAGAATGTAATTTACAAACAGAGAGGTTACGTGTGACATCACATATCAACCATATAACACTTGATAAACTTCAAAAACAAGTTGTAAAAACTGGTTTATTGTTGATACTATGGTCGAGTCATTTATCGGCCATACAAAGTTTATAATCAAAGATTGGAAAGCAACATCAAACAGAAAACCATATGGTCAACTTCACATATCGACAATGTGCTGATCGTCAACGTAGTGAAGGTACTTTGTAACAAAAAAAAGCATGATAAAAATACACAACTCGTTTTTGAAAATGGATCTGCTCGTTTACAAGCCTACAATTTAGCGTGCTGAAAAGAGCAGTACCAGGATGAGTAACTTTCTGTGAAGTCTTCACTAGGCAAAACAAAAACAAATTAATGAGTTCCATGTAGGCAAAGTGAACACTTTTTGTGGTACGAGGGTTCATATGCTACAGATAGTGTCAAAGTCGCTCCCATACCGTTTGGGATGCTAAGAAAAAACTCATAGAGGATGATGAGTCATCGAGGGGTGTTCATGGGAACGCCTTAAGAAAATAGTATATGGCAAACCTCAGGCCAAGTGTAGTTGGCGACTATTTGGGCGAGAATGGGCGATTTCGGGCTACAACAACCCCCCCCCCCCCCCCCCGTTCCGGAAATTTGTGAGGCGAGGAGAATTAGTCGCCGGGGTGTGTGTGTGTTGATTAGGTGTCATATGTGTAAATCGTCCCATTTTGTAGCCCCTCCATTACACATAAGATAAGATGGGATGATTCTAACATCATAAGTAAATCTTACCTCAGCGATAGTCCAATAGACCATTTTTTTTTACTTAATTATAAGTAATCAACCGTCTCAATTATTATGATACTATAATAAATTTAAAAGTTTACATGGTACTCAACCATTAAAAAATTAGAAAAAAAAGGTAAAACAGAATAAAACAATTTCTTTTCCGAAGTCCAGAATCTTCTACCACTCTACACTTCAACAACAGCTGCCATGTTACAAAGAGCCACGTCTAATATATGTTTCAAAAACCACGTGTCACCACCAAACCGCCTGTGTATCCACGTAATCAGACAACCCAACCTCCTTTATCCATAATAATGATCCAGAAGTCCCACAAAAACAGTAAAACATCTGCAAAATCATGGTACAAGATATGAAAAAGTTTACTGCTTGTGTTACATCAAAAAACATGCCAAAAATGGATAAACACACAATTATCCGGAAGAACAGGCTCAAGAACAAGAAACACGCGGCAAAACATCCAATCTTAAAAAAAGTTGTTGCATACCTTCTTTCGGATTCGTACATGTACAACCCTTTGGTCTCTTCTCAACCCTGGTTTGATTTACCTCCACCCAAGCAATTGTTTCCTTCCACTGGTAAATTATTTTACATTTATTATTATTATTATTATTATTATTATTATTGAAAGCTAGTATTTTACTCTTGAATTTACTAAAGGATTTGAATTAAGGGTGCACTTAGAAAAAACCGATTCGAAACTAAAAAGACCGACGGTTTGGTTTTATATATTTTTTCTGAAAAAAAAAAAAAAACCAGAATTACGGCTTGGTTTTGGTTTTCACAAATAAATAAAAACCAAACCGAGTTTCTAGATTTTCATTTCAATTTCAATCTAAAGTTTTTGCCATTCAAAAGGGTGGCGACGCAGCTTTTTGTCCACTTACCTCTTTATTGTAATTGGATCATTTTATTTTTAATATTAATAAATTAAACAAAAAAATAAATAATCTAAAGTGATTGATAAGAATTTAATAAAATATGTAATGAATATTTTAACCCAAAAACATAATAATCAATTGGTTTTTAATTAACAAAATTATTTAGGCCTAACAAAATATTTAAGCTCAAAAGACAAAACCGATAAAAACAAAGCTGAACAGAAAATGTTCAAATCAACCCGAAATCAACCCGAACACCGAAACTTCAGAATTCCAAAAACCAAAGTTCCTTTTATGGTGTTTTTTTTAGCTCAAAACCGACCCAAATCAAACTTTCCTCCAAAAGCATTTATCATTATTTAATAATTTTATAATCTTTTAAATATTTGTTTTGTATTTTAGGAATCCAGGAAGGTGTGGCTCTTCCTATTAGGGGAAAGAACAAGAAGTTGATTGATAAAGTTGTTGACTATCTAGAAGCTGACTGTTATTTGTACGCCCCATTGATTGATAATAATCATCATCATCATAAGTGTTGTTCTACGGGTGCTCATGATGTAGCAAATGACAATTCAGGTAACTAAATTCAAATTGATTATGTAATTATAACTTAGCAGGTGGTGAGATGAAAAAAGGTGGTGATGAGTTAAGCCAACAAGTTGGTGTAGGACATGTGGTTAAGAAAAGTGTAGCTTATCGTGAAACAGTGAAGCGTGTGGTTCACTAGATGTAAATAGAATGAGACATGATGTTTAAATTTGTTCTAATAGATTTAGATGGTTAAATGTTGTTTATATTGTGCTGTATTAATTTGTGCTTTCGTTAATGTGATTACTATATTATCATTAATTTACATGTTTAGGATCTGTGGTCTATTGGCAAAGTCTTTAAAATACTAATAATACTAAGACCTTTCAAGACTAGCTTTAAAGCCTGGCATGGGGATGTGTTATGTGTTGGGTTTAATACGGGTGTTGCCCCGGCCCGTCTTGGGTTGGGCAGTTGAAGACTAGAAGGGTTGAATGGGCTGGCCACCCACTCAATTTTAGTGGCCCGTTTTATATTATTTCTTGTAACTTATGGAGAAAGAAATAAACCCTAGTTAGCCTCCCTATATAAACAATGTTGTATCTTGTAATTTCTTTAACACCTCAATAAAAGAAGAGACCCTGTTCGTTGCCCGTGGACGTAGGTTACACACCGTGACCGAACCACGTAAATCCCGTGTTCATCTTTATTGCTTTACGATTATTATTATTATTATTGTGTTTTGAATCTGTGTTTCGTAAACCCCACTGCCACCACCAAAAGCATATTTATATTGTTTTGTTTGGAAGATTGTGTGCTTGTGAAAAGCCACTGCCATATAACAATTATTATTACATGATAGGAATGTGTGTGATTGGAATTTGTTATATGTGTTCTTGAGTTATACTGCCGCCGCCATTATTGTTTAATATTGAAATTGTCATTGCAAAGTCAAAGCAGTGTATATCAAGTTTGACCCTCTCATTCAGAAAAGAAGCGGAATCAGGTTCATTGCTTTCGTTTCAGTTTTCTGTTTGGGTTATTTATTGGTTCAGTTTTACTTCTCGTTTATCCGCTGCGTTTACGTATTATTGTTCGTTTTAGAAATCAATTAGAAATACCGTTGTATTGTATTGATTTCTGTCACCCTATCCGACTCCTTTCGGGTCAGCCGCGTACACGTAATACCTAACAAGTGGTATCAGAGCCAGTGTTGGCTCTCACTCTTTGATCTCCGGTATTATGGCTGATGAGGGTAAAACGAAAATCGAGAAGTTCGATGGACAAAACTTTGGATGGTGGAAGATGCAAATCACGGATTTGCTAATACAGAAAGATCTAGATGTGGCTTTGGAGGAACCGCCAGAAAAGATTACAGATGAGTGGAAAGCTATTGACAAGAAGGCGAAGTCAACAATTAGGCTTGCCTTGTCTATGAACGTGGCGTACAACATCTTAGACGAAACCACAGCACGTGGAATCATGGAGGCGTTGTCAAACATGTATGAGAAGCCATCATCTGCAAATAAGGTGTTCCTAATCCGGGAGTTGGTAAACACACGCATGAAAGAGGGAGGTTCTGTTACCGAACACATATACACCTTCAATTCTCACCTGAGACGTTTATCATCGGTGAAGTTCAAGATTGATGATGAATTGCAAGCTTGCCTACTTTTGTCTTCATTACCTGACAGCTGGTCAGGAACTATCACTGCAGTCACCAGTTCAGTTGGTTCGGATGCCTTGACTTTCAACAAAGTTCGTGACCTGATTTTGAATGAAGATTCTAGAAGGAGGAATAATGGAGAATCATCAAGCACTTTGCTAAGTGCTGAAGGTAGAGGGAGAAGCAAGAACAAAGGAGGCAACAGGGGTAGATCAAAATCTAAGAAAAGAAGCAAGTCTAGACCAAGAAAAGATATTACCTGCTGGAATTGCCAGGAGAATGGGCATTTCAGAAGTCAATGTACCAACCCTCCAGCACCTCAACAGAAAAAGGAAGTAAAATCTACTTCGGAAGTAAATGCTGCTACAAATGAAGTTTCAGATGATGAAGCCCTAGTCTGTTGTGTTGAGAACACAGTTGAGTCTTGGATCATGGACTCTGGTGCGTCTTTCCATGCCACGTTTAGCACAAAGAGCCTAATGAATGTTAGAACAGGAAACTTTGGTAAAGTCCGTTTGGCGAATAATGAGGCTCTAGATATTACCGGGATGGGGGATATCGACTTGAAGACTTCTTTAGGAACTACATGGACTCTGAAAGATGTCAGAATAATTCCTGGGTTAAGGAAGATGCTGATTTCTATTGGGCAGCTTGATGTTGAAGGTTATAGTGTTACTTTCAGAGGAGGGCAATGGAAGGTCATAAAAGGTAACTTGGTAATTGCTCGCGGGAAGAAAAAGGGCACGTTGTACATGGCAGAAATCTCAGCGGGAGAGGTGAATTCAGTGGCTAGTGGACCGAGTCCATCATGTTTGTGGCATCAACGACTCGGCCACATGAGTGAGAAAGGTTTGAAGATACTGGCAGAGAAAGGAAAATTTCCTGATTTGAAAAAGGTGGAACTTGATACAGGGTTCTGTGAACCTTGTGTGCTTGGCAAGAAGAAACGGGTCACCTTCATAAAATCAGGAAAAACACTTAAAGCAAAGAAACTTGAGCTCGTTCATACTGATGTGTATGGACCAACACCAGTATCATCATTAGGAGGCTCCAACTACTACGTTACTTTCATTGATGACGCTACACGGAAGCTATGGGTCTATTTTCTCAAAAACAAGTTCGAGGTATTTGAGATTTTTAAGAAATGGAGGGCAGCCGTGGAGATGGAAACGAATCTGAAAGTGAAGTGTTTAAAGTCTGACAATGGTGGGGAGTACATCAGCAAGGAATTCGTTAATTACTGTGCTGAGAGGGGTATAAAGATGATTAATACCGTTCCCGGTACGCCACAGCAGAATGGAGTAGCCGAAAGAATTAATAGGACACTGAATGAAAGAGCTAGGGCAATGAGGTTAAATGCAGGGCTTCCAAAGACCTTCTGGGCAGATGCAGTCAACACTGCTGCATATCTTATAAATAGAGGACCGTCAGTTCCTCTTGGATTCAGACTTCCAGAGGAAGTATGGAGTGGAAAAGAGGTTAAATTCAAACATCTTAAAGTGTTCGGTTGTGATGCTTACATTGGGATAAAAGATACTGAGAGGGACAAGCTTGACCCTAAGGCGAAGAAGTGTACTTTTATAGGCTATGGAGACGCAAAGATGGGCTATAGGCTTTGGGATCCAGAGGCCAGAAAGGTATGTCGGGCTCGTGATCCGGTTTTTAATGAAGCAAGACTTTACAAAGATAGAAAGTCATTCACACAAGAAGTTGATAAAGAACATGTAGAGTTTGAAGATTCAAGTGAGAAGGTTGATAGTCAGAGCTCCGAAACATCAGAAGAGGTTTTGGAAGAAAATGCAGATGAATTTGAGGATTTCTCTGACAGTGGGAGTTCAGAGCCTAATACTGAACAGTCTCCACTAGAACAAGAAATGATTACACCTCAGCTAGAGGTTAGGAGGTCTTCCAGAACCATTAGACCTCCTAAGAGATATTCTCCTTCTGTTAATTACCTTCTACTGACAGAGAATGGTGAACCACAATGTTACTCTGAAGTAATGAGCTTGAAAGACTCGTCTCAGTGGGAGAAAGCGATGAGAGAAGAGATGGATTCACTTAACAAGAACGAGACTTGGGTTCTTACAAAGCTTCCGGCCGGGAAGAAAGCTCTTCAGAACCGATGGGTATTCAGGATCAAGGATGAAAGTGATGATACAAAGAGATACAAAGCACGATTGGTAGTGAAAGGGTTCCAACAAAAGCATGGGGTTGATTATAATGAGATATTTTCCCCTGTGGTAAAAATGACTACAATCAGACTGGTGCTTAGTATTGTGGCTGCAGAAAACTTACATCTGGAGCAGTTGGATGTGAAGACAGCTTTTCTGCATGGTGACCTTGAGGAGGATATCTACATGGCACAGCCAGAGGGGTTTCAAACAGTTGGTAAAGAAAGCATGGTGTGCAAGTTAAAGAAGAGTCTTTATGGGTTGAAGCAGGCGCCCAGGCAGTGGTATATCAAGTTTGATGATTTTATGGGCAGGAATGGATACAAAAGATGTGAGATGGACCACTGTTGTTATCTCAAGAAATTCGCCAGTTCTTATATCATTCTACTGTTGTATGTAGATGATATGTTGATTGCCGGTTCAGACATGTCAGAGATTAATAAGTTGAAGCGACAGATGTCTGAAGAATTTGAAATGAAAGATTTAGGTCCAGCCAAGCAAATTCTTGGCATGAGCATCACCAGAAACAAGAAGGACAGTTCTCTAACTTTATCTCAGGAGAAATACATATGGAAGATTTTAGAGAAGTTTAACATAAGCGATGAGAAAACCGCTACTCGAAGTACACCTATGGGTAGTCATATTAAACTTTCTAAGGATCAGTCTCCTAGTACTGATGGAGAAAAGGCAGATATGGCAAAGATTCCTTATGCATCTGCAGTGGGTAGTCTTATGTATGCAATGGTATGCACGAGACCTGATATCGCTCACGCAGTGGGAGTTATTAGCAGGTTCATGTCAAATCCAGGGAAAGCACATTGGGAAGCAGTGAAGTGGCTGCTTAGGTACCTAAAGGGAACTTCAAAGATGGCGTTATGCTTTAAAGGCAAGAATGCAATTCTTAAAGGGTTTTCAGATGCTGACTTGGGCGGATGTAAGGAGACTTATAAGAGTACTACGGGATATGTGTTCACTATGGGGGATACTGCAATCTGTTGGAAGTCTAGACTGCAAAAGAGTGTGGCACTCTCAACCACAGAAGCTGAGTATATGGCAGCTGCTGAAGCGAGTAAAGAGCTTGTTTGGTTGAGGACTTTCTTAGAGGAGTTAGGCAGGGAACAAACAGATTATCCATTGTACTGCGATAATGAAAGTGCTGTGAAATTAGCCAAGAATCCTGTGTATCATGGTAAAACAAAGCACATTCATATGCGTTATCATTACATTCGGGGTTTAGTCAGTGATGGGACTATTCGGTTGGACAACATTAGGGGAGACAGGAATCCGGCGGATATGTTTACCAAGGTTGTGACCTTGGACAAACTGAAGCTATGTGTAGCTTCAGTTGGTCTCCAGGAATAGTGTTGAGGAGGTGGCGACGAACAGGTTGAAGACAAAAGATTACAGGTACGGGTGTGTTTACAGGTGGAGCAAGTGAAGACGTTCCGAGGCTCCAAGTGGGAGATTGTTGGGTTTAATACGGGTGTTGCCCCGGCCCGTCTTGGGTTGGGCAGTTGAAGACTAGAAGGGTTGAATGGGCTGGCCACCCACTCAATTTTAGTGGCCCGTTTTATATTATTTCTTGTAACTTATGGAGAAAGAAATAAACCCTAGTTAGCCTCCCTATATAAACAATGTTGTATCTTGTAATTTCTTTAACACCTCAATAAAAGAAGAGACCCTGTTCGTTGCCCGTGGACGTAGGTTACACACCGTGACCGAACCACGTAAATCCCGTGTTCATCTTTATTGCTTTACGATTATTATTATTATTATTGTGTTTTGAATCTGTGTTTCGTAAACCCCACTGCCACCACCAAAAGCATATTTATATTGTTTTGTTTGGAAGATTGTGTGCTTGTGAAAAGCCACTGCCATATAACAATTATTATTACATGATAGGAATGTGTGTGATTGGAATTTGTTATATGTGTTCTTGAGTTATACTGCCGCCGCCATTATTGTTTAATATTGAAATTGTCATTGCAAAGTCAAAGCAGTGTATATCAAGTTTGACCCTCTCATTCAGAAAAGAAGCGGAATCAGGTTCATTGCTTTCGTTTCAGTTTTCTGTTTGGGTTATTTATTGGTTCAGTTTTACTTCTCGTTTATCCGCTGCGTTTACGTATTATTGTTCGTTTTAGAAATCAATTAGAAATACCGTTGTATTGTATTGATTTCTGTCACCCTATCCGACTCCTTTCGGGTCAGCCGCGTACACGTAATACCTAACATTATGAGACCATAATGCACACACATGAAACAGGGGTATTGGGGAAGCTTGAATGAAAGCGTGAAACACATAAATATTTTCATAAATGGAGGGGTGGTAAACTTTAATTTGTGATGAAAATAGATAAATTTAAACTATGTATAAGTACTTTGAGCCGAAGACTGTGAATACACTATGGTAAAAAAACGGAGGGGCCAATGACGGGGCAGTAACGCTGCTTTAAACTAGGGGTTTCGAAATCGAAGCCCCATTTCCCGCGGTAATGTTGCGTCGTTTCCTATATAGCGGTGACGTGGAGAGGTGGCGAAGCTCCTCCACAGTGAACAATCAAATCGAAGCTTGAGATGAAGAGTATGTTGTGGAAAACAGCCTACGGCGGTTTGTCCCTTGTCCGAAGCCCAAAAACACTTTCTAAATAAAGTTATAGGTCTTTTTGTGTTTTTTCAACAGTTTTTACATTTTTATATTTGGTTTTGTGTTTGGCCATGGCCTTTTTTGGGCCCATTTTGAATTTGGAAGTCTATTTATATTATTTATATTATGCTAATGTAATGTGAGAAGCCAGACTTGAATTTTAATAAAAATGATTTTCTCATTCATTTTATTTGACCTTTGGGTGGGATTTGGGAGTTTTGAGAAGTTCATCACGAGCATTCACAGAATCAATGTAATTTGATGTTCGTTATCGTTTTACCGCTGCATCAGGTATGATGGTCAATCTATCTATTCCTTCATGATTCTGTTTTGACTGTGGTTTCATAAGTTACAAGATTATAGAAATTCGTTTTTCCATAAAGAAAACAAACTTATAAACACATTTCCGATAAATTACCGGACTCACTAGGTCAGCATGTGGTTTAGTTGCTAACGGAAGTTTCTAATAACAAACACGAGAAGGCTTGTTGGTCTTGGGTTCAGGCCGATGGTCAACGGTTTGAGCCATTTCTTGTCCAGCCCAACAGATGGGTACATAAGGCCATAACTTCCGATTTTTTTTCTTCGAGTACAAATAACATTTGGAAATTGGAACCATATACACTGAATGCACATAATGATAAAGCCTTAACAGTATTTGTCATGAACTCAACTTGAATCTTTATTCACGAAGATCTATTCTCTCTAGAAAACAGTAAGAAATCACAAGAAGGCTAACATAAAAGTTCCTCTCAACGTATAACAGAAATCAGTTAAATAATGGGCCTGGGCCAAACTTTTACTTCAAACCGGTAAGATCCAGCCCCTTATGTCTCTCCAAGCCCATATTTCTTTTGTGCTCCAAGCCGAGCATTATCTTGTTCTTTATGAGCACAAACACAAAATATTAGGAATCTAGAATATTGACTTGAAAAATATTATCACATGTTTTAACAGCCCTCCAAGATGGTGGAAGAAATCCAAATTTAAGCTTTCTTTGGGTAGGCTCTAGATCAAAATGATATGGTGTTAATCAGGATAATTGGTGTAATTTATAGCATACATTTACGTTACAAACTAGTCTTTTTTTTTGTGACTAGTGTTGTCGGTCCCTTGTGTTATTTTAAGACTGTCATTCCAAAAAAAATTCAAATATATAACTAGATAAAGGATAGAATACAATAATCCTTAACGTACTAAGATACCTATATTCACGAAATTGATCGATGAAATCACATCCCAACATCTCGGAATTATCGATATATACCATTTAATCATCGATTTACCGAAAAAATAGATTTAAATCGTTAATCGATCAATTTTTTACATTTCTTCACGAAACTCGTTTTGAGCGTAAAATGATTTTCTTGAGCGTTTTTGTGTTTTGGCTTGAGTGTTTTGTTTTTGCCTTGTTTTTGTCTTGACCATTTTGTTTTTAGCTTTGAGCGTGATTCACGTACGTTTATTGTACGTTAAGGATTTTTGTAGGACAACCTAACTCTATATAACTGTATCCTCATGAGATATTTAAACATACTAAACAAACAACATGATATAATATAAGGATGGTACAACTTTACAGATATATCATGTTATATGAACACAATGAAATAGGGTGCCCCTATAAAATTCCAAAGGAACATGTATGTATGGCCCACCCATGTGTGCACATGCACCCATCAACCTTAGATACGTACATAAATATTGATGATGATGAATACATGTTATGTCCACTCTTTCTTTCGTAATTGTGCCAAGAGTGCAAGAGCAATTATAATCACTTATATGTCCTACTTACTTTCCTCATATATATAACATGCGATTTCCATAATTTCCGTAGCTTTGTCGATCTTATCTACCCCTTTTTGTTTAAAAGTTTTCCACTTTATGATCTACCCGAAAGATTTGCGGAAGAAAAAATAGAGGTTATAAGACAGGTTGTTTACACAAAACACGTTCAAGTAAAAAATATGTATTTTTTATGTGGATTGGTTCCTTTCTATCCGACTGACCAATTTCCTGTTATTAGGGAAACTCAAGTCGTCGTTTCTTATAGTTTGGCATCCTAACTTATCGTACGTTGTTATAGTGGTTGAAACTTGAAACCAGTCTGAAATTTTTTGTTGTGACCCCAACTAGAAAATCTAGTTGTGTGTCACTTGTTTGTATTGGTTTCTAAGCACTTTTTTTCCATTTCTACATATTTTTGTAATGAAATCTTATGTTAAATGTAAGAAAACCCTAAAATGTTTTAGAAGTTTTTGCATAAATACGGTTTCGAAGATCTTAATACGTATAAGATTGTTTCTTAACTTTAGTTGGTTGGCCCGTTACGAATGCAACATAATTTAAAATTCAAACTATAATATTGTTAGGCATACATCACTATTATTTGTCATTACTGACGGATCATTGACATAATTAACCATCGATAATACCCGTTTGTCTAGTAGTTTTACTATTCTCTTTCCTTTAAAACATTTAGATTTCTATTCTTAGCTTAAAAGGATTAATGTTTTAAAAACAATTAAAATATTAACCTATATTTTTACTCTCTTTTGATTTTATTTTATACAATACTTAGTAAATTAATTAAGAAAAATAAATATAAAAGATGGTGATGATATGAAAAATGAAAACACCATAATAAAGATTATAAATTGGTTCCGAAAATAATGTCTTTGGCAAAAGGATAAAGGTAACGTTGATGTCACTACTCTTGGACATATTTGAATTTAATAAAATGCTCTTTAGGTAAAAGAAAAATAATATGTTCCATATTAGTTCATTTTCCATATGTAAAGTTGAGTTTTATGGCTAAATTGCAATATATGGTGTATTCAGTATCCTCTGATCATAGGGTTCTTATGGAGATTGTAGGCCATAGAAAACCATGTGACTGCATGTGCAATTTTTTTTTTCTAGTAGCCCCACATCTTCACTTTTAAATTAATAAATAATGCTTAATTTCAACTCCATTTTTGTTCTTCTCACCTCTAAATTTATTCACCTTCTGCTAAACATTCCATTTTCAAACACCTCTCAGGCTCTCATGAATCTTTGTCAACAAAATCTGAACTCAAAGGTACATGTTCAATATTTTATTATCATGGTTTACATATATTATGCAACTAAAAAGAAAATACTCGGTGCATTAGGCTCCCGCATTTGCACAAGGTCCAGGGAGGTGTTGGATCGTTTCGCAATCTAATGTACACAGTTTTACCCTACACTTTTTGTGTAAGAGGTTGTTTACATGGCTTGAACTTGTGACCTTCATGTCACAAAGCAGCAACCTTACTCCAATCAGTTCTAAATATTCTTTAATATGCAACTAATGAGTTATAAAAAAATTTCATGTATTCTTTTGCACACAATATCATATGAATTTTGGGATTTTTAGAGGGTGTAGATATATGGTTACTTATTTTTTATTTATAGGGATTTTTTATGAACTTCATGTTTATTTTATGTGAAGCAAGAAAAATTTTCCAAAAAAATAGAATTTTTTGTGCATGAACCTAAAAATTACAAAATTAATAATTATATATAATATGCAGGAAACTATAATGCACAATTCTTGCCAGCAACTCAAGAAAGAATTTATCAAGAAATGGATTCATGGTCTTCAAATATGTTGTTCATCAAACACCAAAATGAACATATTGGAAAGAAAGAAGAAGATAAAGCTTTCTGCAGACATTGCCTTAGCTTCTGCTAAAAATTCAACAACTTCTTGGAGTAAAGCCATAATTTCAGAGGCCAAAAACGACGAACAAAACGCGATTCTTGTCGAAAATTTATCGCCTGAATCGAAGTTCATACGTGCACACCAAAAGGTTAGTTGTCACAAGAGAATCACAAGCAAGAAAATATTGAAAAGGAGTTATGGTGTTTATAGGAAAATGAAGAAAATGGAGCCTCGTCGTTGTGGATCAAGTTTAGCTAGTTGTATCGCGAAAAGATTAGTGAAGAAGAGAACCCGAGTTCTTAAAAGACTGGTACCGGGTGGAGAATTCATGGATGAATTTTCTGTTATTAAAGAAGCTTTGGATTATATACTTTCTCTTAAGGTACAAGTTGATGTAATGAAGAATCTTGTGAATGCCACAACTATTTTGAGCTAAAATAGTTCAATGCTCAGATTGTTAACAAATAGATTCAAAACTACAAGAACATCTTCAAGACACTAATACACAAATATTGTTTACGTTACTTTCTTTATTTTTCTATATATCAATAATTCAATCAAAATGCAATTGCAACGCATTTTTAGTCATAAATCGGCCACAAATATCATTGATTTGTGACCATGGTTTTAAATTTTGTTTAAAGTTATATTCTACCAATTCGCAACACGTAGTTAACTTTTTAAATTTTATTTTCGTATATTGTGACACCGTAGATTGTCGATGGAAAATTTTACGACCGTTTTACAACATGCATTTGATTAAATCTTAGTTATTTATTTTCACGTTCGACTTTTTTGCGACTTTCCTTAAACAATCCAACTTCTACAACCGGTACTCATAATTTACTTTTAACTAGTTATTTTTTGTGATTTTTCGACTCAATTGTGACCGAAACTAGGCAGTCGCAGTTTTTGCAACAGTTGCTAAGTTAATGTTGTCGCATATTGTGGATTTTACAAGGTCTCATAATCGATTAAATGCAACGATTAATACGTATATATAACAACAGTTATGACGCACGAATTTGTATTATAAACTTTGTTCCTTATTCGGTTAGTGTAGTTAGGTCGTAAAGTGTAATAAGTAGTAGCATGTTAACATGTAAATATCGTAAACTATACCGGTACATCTCAACAACTTCCTAGTAAGCTAAAGAAATCTTTAACGAAACCACTAACCAATAGATTTTTCTAGCATTGAGAAATCATGTATATAGATTTTATTATTATTATTATTATTATTATTATTATTATTAAAAAAATAAAACTAGTATACTATGAACAAAAGCACTACAAATGTTCCCAAAAGAACACTCTGTCCCCTATTAATTCGGCCTTCGTGATTGTACTTAAAAGCCGAAACCTTTCCAGCAAATAATTAAGCCACGTCACCTTTCCACCTAATAAAGAACCCACAATTTTAAAGTAGTTAAGGATACTTACTAACTGGCTATATTCAATGGTTATTGAGCTTCAAACTCTTTTTAAGCAATCTCACATGGGTGCTATATATATAGTAGTTTTAGACATGAAGAATATGTGGCGACAGACTTATGGTTTGGGCTTAATTGAATGGGAGGAGACGTGTCACACAATAACATGTACGAGCCATTTTTTAATAGTGTGACAAATGCAATTCGTGTGCATCTTTGGCTGCATTTTTAGATTAAAAAAAAATGTTTGAACTCCATAATTATGAATTAGTTAATTAACTAAGAATGATATATTTTTTTATTATCTAAAAATGCAGTATATATATTAAGAATGAAATTAAGAGAGAAGATTGAGCTTAGCTAGTACCATAATTCTTGGTGTAAGAAACTAAGAATGAAATTAGTTAAATGTAAAAAGGTATAATAACGTAAAAATGTAAGGGTTACAAAGAAATATTCATTCTATAAAATAAGTGAAAATTTGAGACGTATGTGGATGCTTTTTAGGTTTCGGGTTGTAGATTTAGGAAGTCTATATACCTTATCCCCTCTTTTTTCGAGCGCGTCTTACTTAGTAATGTAAATTTACACATTTTCAACTGAAAATTTCTATACGTGTTGAACCCCCTAGCGCCTGAGACATGGCTCAAGCTTCGTCAATGTATGATCTTTTAGGGGCCGTTTGATTCGCAGCTTGCTTCGGAGTTAAGATGAAACTGTAATCAATTCCCATGAATTTTATGTTTGGTTGACACATGATGGAATTGTAATTTGAATAAATTCCATCATTCATTGGAATTAAAGAATAATTCACTATCCTGATGAAAATTCAACTTTCCAACAGAATGTTAGCAAATTACAAAAAAATATCATATATCTCCATATTCATCCACTAATTCATCTAAGTTCATTTTTGAATTTACCAATCAAACATATTTTTTTTATTAGAATTAAATCCAATTTCTTTCAAGATTTCAGTGCCTTCCAAAGTAATTGTGCGAACCAAGCGCTCTCTTGGGCTCATGATTCATGATCCAATTTCAAGTTTTCACTATTTTTTTCATTTACACATCCGCGAGATGTGAAATAATATAATCTATTGTATTTTATAGAAGGACAAACGGTACACTATTTAAAGTTCACCAAAGACATGAAGCGTATTTAAAGTTTTATAATGTTTTTTCTTTTGGTACGTTGTTCAAGAGAAAATATATTTCTATTTTAAGTAAAATAATAAATTAATAGTGTCTATTAATTCTGAAATATGGTAGTCATGACGTACAATTAATTTATCATACACACATTCTAATCAGTTAAACCAATGAACATAACATATTCTTTAATCCTAATCTTGTTCATATGGATTAACATATCTTGCAATATTCAAAAGTAAATCGTGTCAAGATATTGTACGTTTTGTCATCGATAAATGAGCTCAGCAAAGTCACCTAGAAACTCAAGGTTTTGATTTCACCTGACTATTTGCTCGCTCAAGCAAAACACGTCCTAGTATAGAAGATTTCCATCCCTAATTATTATTATAAGGAATGCTTTGTTCTTCACCAACCTATGTGGGACTTACATATCTTGTCAAGGGCATTCACACATTTGATGGTAGTACCCAGCCCACTGGCTTTGAGGGGGGGATTTGCCCAATACATGAGAGGTGATTCAAAATGTTTATCATCTAAATATATGAAGTCTCATAACTTGCCTTATAAAGTTACATAAACATTACTCTAAATAAATAGATTCAAGGTATAAAACATTAACCCAAAATGTTTATCATCTCATAAGTTATCAAAAGACAAAATGAATGGTAAATTGGTCACATGATTCAATGATTACCCCTTTAATCAAAACCACATGAGATCAAGAACAAAAAGTGTTACTCAACCTAAAAAAGAAAAGCTCATATATATTAAAGTAACAAGTATATAATATGTCATGATTTAATATAAAAATATAATATTTATGTGGGACAAGAGTATGTTTCTTTTAATCATAAGCTTAACTTTAATTGCCTCTCTTTGCTTCTGGCCATCCTCCTCAACGCACGCGTTATCCCCTATTTAATCATTACCGTACATGATATAACTTGAAACATATAAAATGTGTTTTTTTAAGTAAAGACAAGCGAAAGAAACAATTAAAAAAAAAAGTAAATTAATGGTTCTTCTTTTAAAAAGATTCATTTCTGTTTCTTTTTTGGAGAGAACTAGAAAAAAGGTAAAGAAGTATTGCTATAATAAAATTTGCTGTTTCAAAACCTATGAATTACCAATCCATGTAAAATAAATACATAACTGTAAAACTATCAAAAAAATTAATAAAAGTATCATTTTTCATCCATTTGGTTACTCTTCTGTTGCTTTTACATGAAACTTTAAAACTATAATTAAAGTCCATGCATCTTTTACATATTTGTTATCTTCACGTAGCCAGTGGCGAAGATTGAACAAAAATGTCACGAGGGTCAGACGCAAATACACATTAAAAAAATCCGTAAACGGAGGGGGGCGGGATCAAATTTTTGGTTAGAAACATGTAAATTTACACTACATATAAAAATGTCGGACGGAAACGTGTACATTACGTTTACACTACTGCAAAAAAAAAACGGAGGGGGCATGGGGTCTATCTTTCGCCATTGCACATAGCAACCCTAAACCGGTTGCAAAACAAAACAGTCTCAACTCGGAAAACATGGCGGTTGCAGATCGGTATCAAAACAGGACCGTCACAAATTGGTGCATTAATATTTGCGACTGGAACTTCAGTCGCTATATATTGTCGCAAAATAAAATTACCTATGGAGGTGTTTGCAACAGAATTTGCAGTTGCAAATATCTAGTTTGCTAATGGTATGTTTGTTTGTATGCATGTGTGTCTGTGTTTAACTTGACACAATGATGTTCAAAGGACACAAATGTTGTTATTTTGTTATACATAAGTTCTTAAAATATATATGCATAAAGCTATATGCTAATGATCTCTTCTTCAAATGGGACAATAAAGATTCTTCATTAAGCAAAGATGTTCATAAATATACTATGTATGTATATATATACACATAAATCCTTTTATCGAAAATTTGTAACTCGTAAGCGTAGCTTGTTCTCTTTAGTTTACTAAAGAACTTAATTAAGTGGTCTTAATATAATAAACTTACTAGCTAGTGTAGCAAAAACCTCCATATCCAAATGGATTGTGATAATATGCCAACACTTTCCGAAGCCCGTCCTGAGACTATGGATCTGTTATCGCGCACATGGTGTGATTTCGCAGCTAAAGAAGCTTTTCAACCGGTTGAGTTTCAAAGCCAAACACTTGTTCTACATGAATGCTCAACTAACAATTTTGACAACGGGTCAATGTCGACTAATTTAACGGTACGTTTAACGGTAGTTTTAAAATAATGTTACATGTGATGATCTTTGGAAATAAATTTGCAGAAAATGCGGAGCATAAAGAATGACACAACAAAGTCCTTACCCCCATGGAAGAATGATGTGAAGGTAAAAACTTCTTTTGTTTTATAGCATCTAATTAACCGATGAAGTAACAAGCGTGATTAAGGATTAAATCGTGCTAGATAAGTTCCAAATAGTTACCAAAGTCTCTAGCTTAACAGTAAAGTTAAAGTAAATAGTTACCAAAGTCTCTAGTTAAGTTGTTGTTATTCCTTATTAAGTAGTTGTTATTGTTTTATAATCTATTCCACATGAAAACTCAAGCGTCTTTCGTCGTCTTTGGGCAGTCATGGATATGGATGCAACAAGCGATGCACCCGGAATTGAATTACAACAGCTGTTTCTGGAAAAAAATGGGTACAAAATTTAATCAATCTAATTTCACATTATAATTTTTGTATTAGCACGTGTACTTTTAGGTATTTTTTAAACTTCTTGTACTTCTAGACAGTTCGCTACCCCGATAAGCAAAGGGTGACAAGCGATAGAGTTTGGTGAAAAACTCTATGGAGATCGCTTGAAACCCAAACAAAAGTTTGCTTTGAGGGATCAGATAACGAACTGTCTAAAAATAAAAATTACAAAAACCACCTAAAAGTACTAGTATCGAATATCGATCGTTCATAAACAAAATCTTTCATGTCTTGTAATTTCTCCAGAAATCATGGCATATAACCCCATTTAAATCATCACATATCTCAATCAAGAAATGGTTGAAAGAAATCAAAAGAACGAAAAAAGAAAACGAGAGACTACAAAAGGCAGAAGTCCATGCAGCAATCTCAGTAGCTAGTGTTGCTGCCGCTCTGGCGGCCATAGAATCCAAGAACTCAAACTCCGCCACAAAGGAAGCAGCAGTAGCGTCTGCAGCTGCTCTAGTGGCCGCTCACTGTGCGAAAACTGCAGAAGCAATGGGAGCAAATAAACAACAGATCAAAACTGCAATGAGCTCAGCCATGTGTGCAACAAGCACAAGTGACATTTTAACTCTCACCGCGGCAGCTTCAACATGTAGTTATCAATAACTTATTATCGATCGTTAACATTGTGGAATACTGGACTATTTATTCGTTTGATTAATAAATATTTTGTTGTTTGTTCAGCGTTACGAGGAGCTGCGGCACTTAAAACAAGATCAGGATGCAAGAATATGTTAAGCTCGAATGTTACCATAACGCCTATAGAAGAAAATACTGATCTTAAGTTCGACTTTGAGCAGTGTCGATTAATACTAAGAAAAGGGACTGAACTCAAGATCAAGACATCAGATGGTAAACAAATATCCGGTTTTCATCTTCTTTTATAATAATTCTTGGCTATGTATCAAATTATGTACACTGACTTTGTTGAACAGGTAGATGCATAATGAGATCGGTGTCAATAATCTTAAATCATGAAGCCAAGGTACAATATTTCACTTATTTTATAAACTTTTATTTAAGGGTTAACTTTTATAATGGTATATATTTGTTCTGTTTTTCTATTTATTATGTTTGAAGGTTTTTTTCCAGGTGTAACCGAATACAGAACATAACTGAATTCAGGTGGTTAAAAAGTGAACCAAATACGAATTCGGTTCAGTTTTCGGTTTCAACTGAAAAACAGAATAATATTTTTTTTCTTATTATTATTAGTTAAAGTACCTTTTACTCAGGGCAATCAAAACAATAATATTAATAATATCACAAGAACATACTAGTTATAATCTAAGTGTTGGTATTAACCATATGTTTGGTTTCTAACTTCAATATTCTTCCAACCTTCAGGTTATTCTCAGAACAAGGAAGCCTAAAATTCTACTGAATGCATTCGCTAGCAAAAAAGAAAGTACGCTTTCCTATTTGTTCGTTTATTTACTACAATAGCAACTGCTTTTAGTGACACATACGCGTTATCTTTATCCCAGTATTAGATTGCATTCTAAAGAGTGACTTCTTTATATGTTTTTAACATAGGTGTCGTGTTAGACCAGCACGTGGAGCTCTACAAGAACCCCAAAGAAGACAGAGAAACTTGTTTTCTTCTTGTTTTAACGACCACCCAAGGGATTATTAAACTGGATATGACGAACAATGATCAATGTTACAAGTTATGGACATGGACTATCAGTCATATGCTGTATCTTTTGACATCTTTCACAAAACATTCACTTCCATATCATAACAACTAAGATGACATCATTATTTGGCTTATCGATCTATTATGCGTAATTATAAACATATATATTTCTTCAAAATGTAATAGTTTAAATAAGTGATGATTTGATCCATCAAGAGCTTATATTATTTGGACTTGGGATCATATTTTATTGTATGGTTTTTCATGCGGTGATTGTTGATACATATGTTTGTTTCTTGATCATAAATGATTGTTTTACCAATCAACTTGAGAGTTTATATTCAAACAACTGATACAAATCAAAAAGTTTGTGGTGAAAGTTGTGATAAAAATTTATCAAAAAGTTTGTGGTGAAAGTTGTGATAAAAATTTCAAACTGAGGCCCTAAAGAAGCTTATAGCTAACTACACTAATTTATAAAACTATTAAAGATGTACTAGTTTCCTTTATTTCATACAGAAAAAAGTATCAAACCTACAAACATGCTTATAGCATGTAACCGAGTCAAGCCGCTTGTTAACTAGTCGAGTTTAGCTCACTAACAACTTGAACGTAACCAAGTTACCAAACTTAAATAAGCTCAATCCCAAGCCTAAAGGGGTGTTTGAGTGAGCTTTTAAAACTTGCTTATTTGTTATTTGTTTGTTGAAAAGCAAAAAATGTTTGGTAAAGTAAATCTAAAAGCTTTAAGACCTGGTGTAGTGGTCACGTTGTGGCCAACGTTATGTTGAAAACGCGGGGGTACACCGCCCCCCCCCCCCCCATGCGTTATGTTGAAATTTTTTTTTGCGCGTTTTAGATACAACGCGAGAATGGCACGCAGATCCAAAAAAATACCGTTGGTTTGGAGCCGTTGGGGTTTTAAAAAAAAATTAATTATATTTATACTATATAAACAAACCAAACTCATATTTTTTAACACATTCCTTCCAATCTACCAATTTACACAAATATTTATATCTTTTCACTAATATTTCTACCATCATGTTTCCAAACAACAACCAAAATATTCTCGGTTTCGGTCAATATGCCCGTCAAGCCAACCAAAATCCACAACCGAACCAATCTACCGCCCCGACGCCAATCGTACCCGTCCCGAAATGTATGACCCGCAAATGGCCGCGTACTTTGCACTTCTACAAAACTCTATGCCAAATGCACCAACTTGGAACCCAACGACTTCAAGTAAATTTGGACGTCGTCGACCTACTTCGAAGGAATGAGATGGACAAAGACATCGAGATTTTATCAAACGAGCTATCCGAAGACGACCCGATAGTCCAATCTCTAAAAGCCAATCGACGAGCGAAAATTTTAGAAAAATATAAATGAGTTTTAGTTTTATTAGTATTATTTATGTTTTTTTATTTTAATTCGATGTATTTTTTTTAATTTAGTTTAATGTATTTTTTATTTGGAAGTTTAATGTAATTTTTAATTTTATGTTAATTTATTTAAATGAATTATTATTTAAAAAAACAAATAAAATTAATAATGATTGGGCGCCACGTGGCGCATAACCCCTGGATGTGGAGCTTTATGACTACACATGGTCTAAAATGGAGATTTTCAAAAGTTGATTTTGGTTTTCAAAAAGCAAATAAGCATAAAAGCAATTTAAAAAGCTCCTTCAAACACCCCCTAAATAAAAAGCATGTTAATAGGGGTGTTCAAGAAATCCGAGTAAAACCAAAATCCGAATCGAACCTGAAACCCAAATAAACCGATCCGAATTCTTATTCGGATCAGATCAATCCGAATATCCGAATAACTAATTCGGATTCGGATTCGGATATGGAATTTTAAAATATTCGGATTATTCGGGTATCCGTTTAATCCGAATAAAAAACATTTTTAAGTGATATTTTCCGATCTGGTATATTAATTAGACTATTATTTGAACTTTAAACTTTAAGTTTGTGTTAAAAGTAATTCGTATTTTCCGGTTTGTATGCTTATTGTGATTCTAAACTATTAAATGTTATGAACAAAAAAATAAGAAAATTTTTTAGGCTTATTTCGGATTATTCAGATAATTTCGGATTTTTCGGATATCATCCGAATCCGATCAAAATTGAATTCGGATAGATTCGGATCGGATAGGAATAGTCATACTTCGGATCGGATCGGATCAGATTTCGGATAGGGTCCAAAAATTCTCAAATCCGAATAACCCTAATAATCCGTTATCCGATCCGATGAACACCCCTACATGTTAATAAACAAGTATGAGCCCAAGCTGGTTAAAAAAACAAGAAAAAAACAAACAAACAAACAAACAAACTCCCTACACTTCAAGCTTCAAAAACTACTCACAAGTCGAGCCTGATCATTTACACCCCCTATATACTTAGATTTAAAATAAACTAGTATTTAGAACCCGCGCGTTATGACGGGACCGTTTACCGAACTAAAAATATACGCAAAAATGTTCAAACATGCATATTAACTTGTATAACATAAGTTCCAATATCTACCAAAAAAGTATTGATTGGTGTTCGAAAGTTGAAAACCATAGACTAAAAATAATAAGGAATAAAACAATTAAAATGAGGCTAACTTGCCGTGACAATTCAAGTAACATCATGATTGTCCGGAAAGAATGCATGATTGCTTGTATAATATAGTGGAACTTGTAACAAAAAGGAATAGTAAATATCCCTCACAATATGTAGAACCAAAAAACACGGCATGTCATAGCTACGAACTGATGCGGTTAGTATTGGTGGTACCAACACAAATTTGTAAACATAAATTAGTAAGTCTAAAAAACATATTTTAAATACGTGGTATCAAACATCGAAACACGGATATAAAAACATGTGACGATGAGATAATTTTAAATCATGCAAAAAGTTTTAGTCATTGTAAATATGAACTATAACAAATACGAAAGCTATGTTTAAGAAAATCGTTTAACCGAAAAATAAAACATGTAAAACTGACATTTACCCACGTTTAAGATTTAAAAATATAATCTGTTAAATAAAGGGAATGAAAACCATCGGATAATGTACTGATCTCTAATGCGATTTTAAAACATACATATAAATAACAAATAAGAAAGTAACGGTTAAATAATAAGAAACTAAAATTCAATGTAAAAAATTCAATATATGTAAAATGTAGCTAAGTTAATGCCTATCAAAGAAAGGAGCCTAAGAAAGATTTGTAGTGTATGTTTTGGTCAATAAAATATTAAAAAAATTACAGAGTAAATTGAATAGTTGTATTGTGAAGTGTATGTTTTGGTCAATAAAATATTAAAAAAATTACAGAGTAAATTGAATAGTTGAATTGTGATGAATTGTGAGGAAGCAGAGATCTGCTTTTTAATATATTAGCTAGTTGCCCGCGCAATGCAGCGGTGTATGTAGAAACGCAACCGTTGTTAGTACATTTGTAACCTTGCAATGTACGTGCGAAACACGACAGTGGTATGCATTTAACGTGACATCGGACGTGTAACTGGTGCCAGTAAGCGCACCACATAATGCCTATACGCGAGCAACCAGTATGCATAAACAATTTCATCCATGTAACTGCTGCTTGAACGCGCATAACAGGTGGCGACAAGCAAGAAGCAAAAATGAAATGTACAATAATTTCAAATAAACTACTTTTAACCCAATCATTTTTTACGAACCTATTTCGACCCGAAAGCGTTTTAACCCGAAGCCCGTTTTGACATTAACCCTTTCGATCTAAACTCACCCCGACATGAACTAAATTAACCCTTTTTGTATTAACCTGTTCCAACCCTAAACCGTTCCAACACCATTAGTCGAATATGCCCAACCTATTGTCGGTAATAATTGGTAATCATGTAACATGTTAGCTTTTTAAAAATTAATAAACTATAGCAATACCATACTCAAATTAAAGATAATAAAATGTTTGTTTTTATAATGTAACTTTTTAGAAAAAATATTAACATGTGAAAAGGTTACGGCCGTTAAAATGTTGTGGGGTAGTTGGTTAATAATTAGGGGGAAAATATGTAACTATTTAATATACTAACAAAACTTTATTAAAGTTGAAGGAACAAGATTGTATATTATATTTGGATATGCAAAGACTACTTTACCCTTAAATTCTTAAAATTCTATGCATTGTTTTTTGTATAATATACAACAAAAGTGGTACCTCTTAAAATTTAAGAGGTCCCTCACTCCAATATTATATATAGTATAGATATAGATATATTAATTAAAAAATGTCACTTAGCATAATCAGTTTATTTATTATAAATTCAAAATGTTACAAAATATATACTTGTTAACCAATTTCAATCATGTCAACAGTTATCAATAACCACCACCACAAAAGAAGTGAATTTCAATTATAAATCCACCAGTGACAAAACATTAAAATCAAAAGAAAAATCTAATAATATAAAATTTCTGTTTTTTTCCCTCAAAATCCCAACCAAAAGACCCAACACATCATCCAAAACCCAAGATTTAAAAAAGGTATGTATTCATATATCCATATTTCTTCCTTTCCATTCACTCTTCAATTCCATTATTAGCCAGTCTCTAATGATTGATTTAATGAACATAACCATGATCTTCTACTTTCCGAATGTGAACTCGACCTTCGAAAACTCGACCTTGAATACCGACCACCATCAACCGATGATCGAGACAAAGACGGGCTCGTGTCTGAAGCTCCCATGCAAAGACTCGAGCTCAGTTTCATCGACGGGAACTTTTGGCAGCTCAAGGATATAAGTGGAGATGGTAACTCGGGCTTGCATAAGGGGGTTGTATCAAGCGCAATGTTATCTGGATCTTCGGTTAAAGAAGTGCATGTGAAAAATGATAGCGGTAAGCTTGTTCGGGGCATCCCGAGTAGTGCTCGGGTGCCTGGAAGCTTCTTGAACGAGACGATCGCTTGGCGGCAAAGAGAGCAGGGGATGGAGCCTGGCGGCTCTTGGGAGGCGTTTGAGGCGGTGCTTGTGGAGCAAAGGTATAACGCGCAACGAGTGCAGAATTCATGAAAACAACCTGTTAATGTAGTTAACTCAAGTCAAGATTTATTCGGAGCAAAGGTATAACGCGCAACGAGTGCAGAATTCATGAAAACAACCTGTTAATGTAGTTAACTCAAGTCAAGATTTATTCACAAAAAAGGATTCAGTTCAGTTGAATGTGTCAAAAGGGGCTGTTAAAAAAAGCTCACGGCTCGCTCGAAATCGGCTTGTTTATAAAGTTGCTGAACCGTGATGGCTCGGTGTGTAACCGAGCCAAGCAGAAGACAAGGTTCGCTCAGCTAGTGGCTCACTCGTTAGCTAACTAGTTGACGCGTTTAAATTGAAGCCCAGATTTATATATGCATATGTGTGTGCGCAACTTAAAGCCATAAGACATTTTTAATAAAAAATAATAATATTAATAGATTCTCTTCAATCAATCAATCAATCATGCCCAGTAAAATCCCACCGACAGCAAAGCTATAAGTAGGGTCTGGGGAGGGTGGGATGTAGGCACACCGTACCTCTATCCAAAGGAATAAAGAGGTGGCTTCCAGAGAGACCCTCGGCTCAAAGTACATGTGTATGAAGCAAAATAAAGGAAATCAAAGTTTAACAGTTATATAAAAACTACTACTAATTATAATAATATTAATAATAAGATCACAGTTTAACAGCTATATAAAAACAGCTATATAAAAGCTAATAATAATTATAATAATAATAATAATATATGTAAGGGAAATACCATTATGGTATGTGACCTAAATAAGTTAAGTCTAAGCCCTAAGGTATTCAATTCTCTCTAAAAATCCTTAACTTTAATTCTACTTCTCCACGAATTCCTATCCTCAACCATGTCCTCGGAGAGGTTTAGGTCTATCAAATCATGCCTAATCCTCTCATCCCAAGTCAATTTCGGTCGTCCTCTACCCCTCCTCCCCTCTATAGTAATGTTTTCTACGGATCTAACAGGATTCGTCGTCTGTCTTCTCTTTACATGTCCAAACCATCTCAATCTCCCCTCTCTTATCTTGTCTGCTATGTTCGCCACCCCTAATCTCTCACGAAACACAACGTTTCTTATTCGGTCTAGCCTTGTGTGCCCACACATCCAACGTAGCATTCTCATTTCTGCTACCTCCATCTTCCGCACTTATGCCTTCTTGATGGCCCAACAATATGTTCCATATAGCATTGCAGGTCTAACTGCCACCCTATAGAATTTTCCCTTTAGTTTAGTCGGGAAACTCTTGTCGCACAATATACATGTGGCTGCTTTCCATCTACACCATCCTACCTGAACTCGGTGGGTCACATCACTGTCTAATTCCCCATCGCTCTGTACAAATGATCCTAAATACTTGAACTTCGTTACCTGCGGGACCACCTGCCCTTCAATTGTGATCTGTGCGTCTTCATTGTCGTTTATCCCACCAAAATCACAGTGGAGGTACTCCGTCTTAGATCGGCTAATCTTTAAACCTTTTGTCTCTAAGGTTGTTCGCCACTCCTCAAGCCTCATGTTTAGATCTTGTTTTTTCTCAGCAAGTAACACAATATCGTCTGCGAACATCATGCACCACGGGAGAGTCCCCTGAATCGACTTTGACAACTCATCCAAGACTACTGCAAAAAGAAACGGGCTCAACGCTGACCCCTGGTGAAGACCTACCTCTACAGGAAAGAAATCAGTATCCCCCACTGGCGCACGGACACTTGTTTCACTCCTGGTATACATATCCATAATTATCTCTATGTATTTCCTGGGCACTCTTCTACCCTCCAAGCACTCCCAGAACACCTGTCGTGGCACACTGTCGTAGGCCTTTTCTAGGTCAATAAACACCATATGTAGATCACGCTTCTTCTCCCTATACTTTTCCATTAATCTTCTTATAAGGTGTATTGCCTCTGTGGTGGAACGCCCCGGCATGAAGCCAAATTGGTTGACCGTAACCTGAGTTTCTCGTCTAAGTCTACCCTCAATCACTCTTTCCCATAGATTCATAGTATGACTTAGTAGTTTGATTCCTCGGTAGTTACCACAACATTGGGCGTCTCCTTTGTTCTTATAGATAGGAACTACAACGCTGCTCCTCCACTGGTCTGGCATCTTACCTGATTTGAGAATACTATTGAACAGAGTAGTTAACCACATGACTCCTTCCTCCCCCAGACACTTCCACACCTCGATGGGTATGTTGTCTGGGCCAACCGCCTTAGACCTTCCCATCCTCCTAAATGCATCCTTCACCTCTTCTCGTGTGATCCGTCGGCAGTAGCAGTTATTCAATTGTTGCCGTTGAAAGTTTGTGTTGTCATGTTCTTCTTGGTAAGCTCTCCCATTGTTAAAAAGATTGTGGAAGTAGGTTTGCCATCTTAGCTTGATGTCCTGCTCCTTGACCAGTACATGCCCATCTGTATCCTTTATGAACTTCACCGGTCCTAGATCTTGCCTTCTACGCTTTGGCAATCTTAAACATAGCATGTTCCCCCTCTTTTGTTTCTAGACTTTCATACATCCGTTTAAAGGCCGCCTTCTTTGCTTCCGCCACTGCCTTCTTCGCTTCTATCTTGGCCGTTTTGTAGTTGTCCCTCAATTCCACTCGCTCCTCCTCATTCGTGCACCTCATTAGCTCCCTAAAACATCCTTGTTTATCCCTTATCTTGTCTTGCACTGCGTCATTCCACCACCAAGACTCCTTATGCCCACTTGTCTTTCCTGTTGTGACCCCGAGAGTCTCCTTTGCTACTTGGATGATCTTTGTCTCCATAGCTTCCCATATATGAGTTGAGTCCCCATTTAGTCGAGCCCGCGTATGCAGTATGAGTTTATCCTTAAACAGTAGGAGATTTTCGTCCTTCAAATTTCCCCATCGAATTCTCGGTGTACCTTTTCTTCTCTCGAACAGTCAGCTTATTTCTGAAGGCTATATCTGTCACTAGTAGTCGATGTTGAGTCACAACTGCCTTCCCAGGTATGACTTTGCAGTCCTTCCACCAACGTCGGTCTCCTTGCCTCATCAAAAGGTAGTCAATTTGCGTGTCGCGTCCGCCACTGCTAAAAGTGATTAAATGAGAATCTTGTTTCCTAAAATAAGAATTTATAATACCTAGGTCATGTGCCACCGCAAACTCTAGAAGATCTGTTCCGGTCTCATTCCTATCACCAAAACCGAAACCCCCATGTACGGCTTGAAAACCATCGTTAGCCTTACCAATGTGTCCATTAAAATCACCTCCTATGCAAATCCTCTCCCCCCTAGGTATGCCCCCTACCACTGCGTCTAGGCAATCCCAAAATTCTCTCTTTTCCTGATCCCCTAAGCCTACATGAGGCGCGTAGGCGGAGACTACTGCCACTACTTCCTCTCCTAGTACTAATTTCAACACCATAATCCTGTCATTATGTCTTATCACCTCCACCACACTAGTGTGTATTTCCTTAGCCACTAGAAACCCCACTCCATTCCTAGCTCCATCAGACCCCGAGTACAACAACTTATACCCATTACACTCAGCCCCTCTATGTCCTTTCCACTTAGTCTCCTGGAGGCATGCTATCTGAACCCTACGTCTTTTAAGCACATCTACCAATTCTAGCAACTTACCATTTAATGTTCCTACATTCCAAGAAGCCAAACGCAATATACGCTCCCTATCTTTACTCTTTCCTACACCCCTCGTTTCAGGACATGGTCTCAAGTAATAGTCATGGTTCCTCGCTCTATGGTTGCAACTAATCACACAAACACAAGCAATAGAACACCAAATCAATAATAATAATAATAATAATAATAATAATAATAATAATAATAATAGTAACAAAAACTAATAATAATAATAATAATAATAATAGTGTGTAGCAATAACACAAGCAATTGAAGTTAGATCATGAAACCCAATACCCAGCTCTATTCAAACAAATCGGGCAGCTAACCCAACTCAAATTGTGAAATTGACAAGTGCAAAAGTGCTCAGAAAGAAACAAGATTAGTGAGGATGGTGAAGATTAAAGGGGTAGAAATACCTGTGTACCGCAAAAACTATAAATAAGACGTAAAAAAATTCGCCGGCCGACTTACGATCTCGTTGTCTCGCTCCTTCGGTTTCGAGCGGTGGCTTGCGGGTGGTTTGTGGTGGTGACGAGGGGCGAGTGGAGAAGAGAGACTTACCTGTTGTCGGAAGCTTTCCAGTTGATACCGCCGGAAAAACTGCCGGAGGACTTGTACGGAGATGTGAATGTTGGGGGTAATTGGTAATTGTACGGAGAGAACGTTGGGACTTTTGAACGTTATTAATAGAGTTCATTTATAAATACGAGTAAAATATAAAATAAATGAGCAGGCTCGAGCTTTTAATTAGCCGAGCTTGAGCTTGAGGTAAGCATTTCAGCCCGTTAAGATAAGAGAGCCAAGCCAGAGCCCACCATGGCTTGGCTCGGCTCGGCACGGCTCGTTTACAGCCCTACTAACAGGTCAAACTGGGTTGCATATCCCAAAACACTTTTGCCAAATAAATTTTAGTTTTTTTGCTATAAATAGTTTGTATCTCATCAAATGGTTTTGATGAAACTTGAACCATGCAAATAAAACTAATTAGCATGTCTTACGCATTAAAGATTCAACTGTAAGCGACATTAAACATGTTCCACCAGCTTGACCCATTCCTTTCATAATTAAACGGGCCATAGTTGCCCCCCTCTAAATTGATTGTTTTCAAACACTTGTTTTCAAACACTCGTTTACAGCCCTACTAACAGGTCAAACTGGGTTGCATATCCCAAAACACTTTTGCCAAATAAATTTTAGTTTTTTTGCTATAAATAGTTTGTATCTCATCAAATGGTTTTGATGAAACTTGAACCATGCAAATAAAACTAATTAGCATGTCTTACGCATTAAAGATTCAACTGTAAGCGACATTAAACATGTTCCACCAGCTTGACCCATTCCTTTCATAATTAAACGGGCCATAGTTGCCCCCCTCTAAATTGATTGTTTTCAAACACTTGTTTTCAGCTTATAGCAGAAAGAATTTAATTTTAAGTACGCATTATGTTATACCTTCTGCAGCAATGGCACACTTGTTCTCCAAACAAACAGCACAAGGATCCGAACATATGGAAAGCGAATCGTCGCTCCATCCACACTCTCTGCACATTAAAAAACAAACATTTCAGAACATAAAACACACTCAACGTAGACTTTTGACATCAAAATCTGAAGTTGACTTTACAATTAAGAATCTTAAAAGATAAATTACCGAGCAATCCTAACAACACTCATAAGAGGAAGACACAAGTATGGAGAAGAAGTCGTTTCCTCGCCTTGCGGTTGTTCAACCAACACTTCCTCAAGCCAATCTCTATTCCAATAACGAGCCACCGCCAATGGGGTCCACCTTTAAATGTAAGTCAACAAGTTAACATAACACCAAAAAAACAGAACTTGGGAATTTACAATCATACCCTTTCGAATTTTCGGCAGTTAGGCTCGCTCCCCTAGCTATCAGATACTTAAAAAACAAAAAAAAAACATATATCGATGCATTAGTCAAAAGTCAAAGATCTTGAGGCGTTGAAAAAGTCAAAGTCAAAACATACTTGACAACATTGTGCATTTCCACCACACGCAGCATAATGAAGGGGCGTGCTTCCAGAACCTAAAAGACAACAACTTTCCCTCAAATTCACAATCAACTCTACAAAATGAATATTAACCCAATCTCAAAATAAGTTACCAATCAAGTCAATCGTCGTGCCGGCATCCACGGTAACTTCATTTACAGAAGCCCCCAAATCAACGAGTAACTGTACAGTATCAACATGACCGTTTAACGCAGCCATATGAAGAGCTGTCACGCCACCATCAGCAGGTCTATTAACCGTTTCATAAAGTGATCTATTCATGAAAAAGATTTCAAGATTAGTCAAACCCGTCACCAAAAAAGTCAAAAGCTGTCTCATTTGAAGTTCTTAAAGCATACCCTTCGTCAAATTCCGAGACAAACTCTTCAATTTCTGATCTTTTGTTAACAAGATTATAAAAATTAGAAACACTGTGGATATAGTCAGCAAGAAGGATCCGAATGCATCTTGAATGTCCATTAAGAGCAGCCAAATGCAGTGCGGTACCTCCATTTAGATAATCAGCTTTGTGAATCTATATTCAAGAATCCTTCGTTAGCCTAAAAAAATTTTATTCCCAATTTACCCCTAACAATGCATTAATATGATATAAACACGTACGTTTGCTTTGTAAAGAATCAAAGTCAGAACAACCTCCCAGTGACCATATTGACAAGCTTGCATCAAAGCAGTCTATTCAACATTTCAACAAGAAACATAAAGATATAAACTTTATACATGTCACGAAATCTTTATAACATATGATGATCAAAGAAATTAAATCCTAACCTGCCCGCGATAGTTTCTGAGATTAATATCAACCCCAGATTCGATCAAAAGCGAAACGATCTAAAACCAAACACCAACAACCATCAACTTAACTTATGATTTAAATCAAATGAATTATATCTAACATTTTTTTTTTTGAAATATGCAACTTATGATACCTCATGGTGACCTTGAGCTGCAGAGTAATGAAGAGGCGAATTCCGGACACCGAAAGTCGAATACCGAGCAAGTCTCGGGTTATATTCGAGTAAAGCTTTAGCTTCTTGAACATCACCATCTCGTGCAGCCGAAACGAGGCGTTCACCGGATGCAGAGCACCCGAATGAATTACCCATAAGGCTAAAGAATCTCATGACAAAAACTAATTATAAAAGAAACCAAATGTGTTCTACATTATTTGATCATCATCATCATCATCATCATCATCATCATCATCATCATCCAACTAATTTGACCTAAATAAAACTGACATGATCATATTGATTCATAATAATAATAATATAACCAAACCCCAAATCAATACCATACTCAATTTCCCCAAATATGTAAAAACAAAACCCTAATTTCACCGAATTAATAAGCAAATTGGGGTAATAATGGAAAAAGATTGAAACCCACGAGTGTTTATGGGTAAAGATGGTGACTTTGGAGATGGGTTTTGCGAATTATGCGGAAAAAAACCGAAGATCTTGAAGGGATTTATCGAAAATTACGTAATAATATTGTTGTGTCGTGTAAACCAAATGTAACTTACTATGTGGGTATGAATTATGATCATATAATAATGATAATAATAATCAAAGAATTGGGAATTTGGGATTGAAACGGTGGTGGTGAGTGGTGACCCACCAGATGAAATGGAAATGGAGGATGAAATGGGATTTGATTTGATTGGTTTAATACCTACTTAATCACTGCTAGTAATGTAATTGAGTGATGGAAATGTCGGTTACTAAATATATTAATTCAGATTTGTGGGTTAGCAGGATTTTTCAGCGGCACCAAGGTGATAACGTGAGACGATAACGTGAGACTAGTGAGTAGAATAGAGGTGTTTTAAAAAATCTGTATCCGTATTCGAAATTCTGAATCTGAATTATCCGAACATCTAAAATATTTTTAATTGTTAAATAAGAAATATTATTTATAAATTTCGGATAAATTTTTGATATTTCTTGATAGTTTTCGGATATTTCGGATAATTTTCAGATAATTCGGACAATTTTTCAGACATTTCGGATATTCGAAATGTTTTTTAAAGTAATTCGTTAAAGTCTTTTATAATTAATATTTATTTCGGATATTCAGTTCATTGCTTGATCGGATATCCGAAATTTTGGATTCAGATTCATATTCGGATTGTGAAATCCACTATCCAAAAGGTTCAGATATCTGAAGTCCATATAACCGACTTTGAACACACCTAGCATTCACTAGTTGGATACTTGAATTGAGGGGTTTTATCTCATTGCATTGTCGTACATTCAGACAAATGTTCACGGGCACTAGCCTTTTATTGGGTTTTCTTCGGATCAAAAGATGAGTGTGTCTCGCTATAATGAATTTAGCTTATAGGTGATTTGAATAATTAGTTGGCTATTAAAACATTTTACTTAAGAAATATAATGGATTTGAATGAGATTTAATTTTTCACTATTATTTAATTAATGCTTGGATATACTATTATTATATTATACTTACGGAAATTAAGAATTCAGTTTTTAAGTCATTTATTAGCTGTGTTGTCGGTTTTTTAAGTGGGATGTTTAGTTGGTAGTACTTGTATTGGTTGGAAATTTAATTAAAAAATAATAATTTGTGATAATGAGATTTAGTTTTGCTATTTGTTAAATTATGGGTAAACTCAGATCCTCGTGGTATTTGATTCGAAGATAATTGTATTTAGATCGGTTCTTTTTTTGTTTTTATTTTTTTTAAGGTATTTCATTTTTAGTATTAGGCATAACCGATCGAAAAAAATCAAATCCGAACATGAGTAATAGTTCTTCATCTGTGTTTCATGCCCAGTTGTTATTGTCGAGTATCATTTTCATCAACTGTAAGATGTCAACTTAATCTTTAATATTGTTTTGTTGAGATTTTCATCAATTTGTAGACGTATTTTAAGATTATTTGATCATTAGGTGTCTTTTGTTACCCAAGTGCAAATTGAAACCAAATTCCCGAGCTTTTTCGATTTATCTCCTCCAGGTTATTGTGCATGACGTGTTGTTGCTCAAGTCTTGGCGAATGCTTGTTTCTAGTAGTAATAGATAGGCATTGACTACGATCAATAAGTGATTAAAAAAGGTTGAAAAGACCTTTAACCTAACCGTATTGAACAAGTTATTATATACTTGTAAGGTCGAGTCTATATAAAAACATACATGTGTAAGGTTATGTGCATTTTAAAAATATGTTATAGCCGAAGAATGCTAACAACGATTGATGACCTAAAAGCCTAAAGGGACGTGCCTCCTCGTATTATCATGGTTGTCCTTTGGGAATCTCTTACTCATCCTCCCACTAATTATTTCCCCTTTTTATTAAAGTAAAAGCCATTACTATATATAGAAAAGTAAAGAAAAATATATACATGTATAAAATAAAGCCTTGATATCAAGAATTTAATATACATATCCTTCACTTATGGTCAAGTGGTAGGAGGTTTGGGTTCTCCGGTGTAGATTCAAGTTTGAATCTCACTTATGTCATTTTTTGGTGGATATTGGTAATGAAATATTTGAGCTAAGCCTTATGCAAAGGTTGTTAGTTCGAACCCTGGGTCCACCCGAGTTTTCGTCCCACCATGTGTTACGCCAGAGAATTCTGCTCTTTTTGTGGCACTACAATGGTCAAGTGGCAGACAGCGGTATGGTTTCCCGTGGGAACGCCCAAGCCAAACTTTGAAGCCAACGTGAGCCCGATTAAGACATCATAGTCTGGCCAGAGTGTGGCATCTGTGCTCTCCAAAAATACATATTTATTAAACTCTTATTAATTACTTCAAATTAAAAAATTGAAAATTTAGAAATTCAGTTCAGTTTAGGTTTTATTACATTCAAAACCAAAACTAAACTATAAGTTCGGTTTATATAAAACATAAAACTAAAACCGCCGGTTTGGTATTTTCGACTTCAGATAGGTTTTTTCGGTTTCATGCAAACTCGTTCATCCAGTCCGACTAGTAACTCATCGATTTAAACGAACTCAACCAACCCGATTATGCACTTAGTCCCTAATTAGACAGGCTGCTCATGTCCGGTTATGAGAATAATGCATTTACAACCATTGACATAACTATTGATGATCGAATAGGTACAAACCAAAAGCATAATCAAGTGTTATTTATATAAAATGGATTATTTGTTTAATGTATATAAAGCTTAACGAAACGTATATACTTGGCTGGAGATCGGAGACCATGTTTTAGTCCGAAAGTGACTACATATTCTGCTTCTAGAAAACATTTGAAACTCTTTGTTCTTTTTAATATAGGAATCCGTGATCTTATAAGAATAGTTTTCTTTTTCATCGACTCTCAAGATTCGTGTGACATAGGATTAATCAACATGTACCTTTAACTCTTTTAATAAGTTTTATTAATAGACCTACTTTGATTTAATTTATATGTTTTTAATGGTTTCGTTGATTTTTAAAATGAGTAAATTGCGGTTTTCGTCCATGTTGTTTGTCTAAATCAGCAGTTTTAGTACAATAGTTTCAAATTTGCGATTTTCGTTATTGTGGTTTCATTTCACCTACAATTAAACCCAACCACACTAACGCCGTTAAGTCTGATCATTAAACTCAAGTGTGCCCCTCATGTAAGGGCAACTTTGTCCTTTTTTCCCCAAATACACCCCAACCCTTCCGTGAGAGGGCTTGCGGATTACGGTTGAGGTCTATTTGGGGAGAAAAATGACAAAATTGTCCATCACGTGAGGGGCACACTGATGGGTTTAACGACCAGACTTAACGGGGTTAGTGGGATCGGGTTTGATTGCAAGTGATGTGAAACCACATGGACGGAAATCGCAAATTTAAAACTATTGGACTAAAATCGTAAATTTGGACAAACCACATTTACGAAAACCGCAGTTCACTCTTTTTAAATCTATTATTATCAACGTTTACCCTCATATTTCGTTTATAATTAAAAAATGGAAGCGTCACCCGTGACTTTACATCCTAAGAACAACACATAATGATCGGTTGATCACATGGATATAGACTTTAACTTTAAAGTTTCAAGATTGTAAGCATCAGAAAGTGATGTTACTTTAAAGTTTAAAAAACAAATAACTAAAGGAAATTAAGTATCCATGCCCTTCAATACAGGGATGACAATATGATGGCCATTGTTAATGTCGGTTTATAACGTGATTGTAAGACTATGTCTCGTATACGGTATGGTATCCGTCTAGTATTTGTCCGGTAATCTATATTTAGGTATTTGTTGGGGAATTACCGTCAAGTAACAGGTAAACATGATACCCACAAAAAATTAGAAATATGAAAACCAAAATTTAGTAGATTAACATATTACCCAAGGGTAAAAAGACTAAAAACAAATAAAAGTAAAATGTGACGAGCATGGGTCAAGTAAACGGGAATATGCATATTGGGTAATTGGGACGAGTATGACATAATATCATACCTGTTTTGTTACATACCCACGAAAATTTTTAACTAATATCATATCGAAAACTTGTGTCATTACGCGGTCAAGAATAAAGTATATGACATTTTGGTGGTTGAATCCGAGGGTAATAACATGGTGAGTATTATTCATTACAAGGTGACATCCTTGACATTCACCTTCCTCTGGTTGCTTTTATGGCAAACATGAGGTTGTCAAAATTTTGGAATACTTTTTTTTTGGAATACCAATAGCAAAAGATCAACATAAAGAAAGATTGAGTTTTGTTTAAAACGAGTAAAATTGCGGTTTTCGTCCATGTGGTTTGTTCAAATTTGTAGTTTTAGTCCTATAGTTTCAAATTTGCGATTTTCGTCCATGTGGTTTCATTTCACTTGCAATTAAACCAACCCCACTAACCCCGTTAAATCTGATCGTTAAACTCATTAGCATGCACCTCACGTGAGGGGCAATTTTGTCATTTTTCTCCCCAAATAAACCCCAACCTTAATTCACAACTCACAAGCCCCCTCACGTGAGGGGCTAAAGTGTATTTGGGGAAAAAGGACAAAATTGCCCCTTACGTGAGAGCACGCTGATGAGTTTAACGATCAGACTTAACGGGGTTAATGGGTTGGGTTTATTTGTAAGTGAAACGAAACCATAGATACGAAATCGCAGATTTGAAACTATTTGATTAAAACAACAAATTTGGACAAACCATATAGACGAAAATGACAATTCACTCGTTTAAAACAAAGCATATAATTAAATATAAAAGTTAAAACCCAATATGTATTTAAACCCATTATCTTATCTTATATAGTTTAGACCCATATAAACAAATAAACCCAATTTCCATTTAACCCAACTAAGCCTAAAAATGTCTTAAAATTTAAACTTGTCTCGAAAACACAAAGATATATGATGGATTACGTACAACTTATATGTCTTAACTCCACAGATCATGTTTGATGGGTTGTGGAGCATGGGGTTTACTTGTCAAGTGACCAAAGATGCAACGGGTGGGGTTTCTTTGTACCCAGAAAAGAAAACTAGTGCCTTTAATACGTGATATGATGGTTAAGAGTGAATAATTGTATGTTTTTAAATGTGATTACAAGAACGAGAGAATGAAGTAATTGCATTTAAGGATAACTAGATCTTGGATGGCAAAATTTTACACTAAATAATTTGTATGGTTTCTTTTTACATAAATTGGAACCAATTTGTCATGTTATAAAATTAAATAAATTAAACTTTTCTATTCATTTATTGAATTAATATTTAATGAGTGAAAACGTGAACTAATTATATAAATATTAATATCTACCATGTTTATGTACCTTTGGTTTAATATATTCTTAATAAATCAACAAAGTAATCATTTATAAATTGATTGATAATAAGCTTTAGCTCAACTAAAATTGAAGGAAAAATGAAGATTTGGGATGAATATAACAATGTCTTAAGTTCGAATTTGATTTTAGACGGGTTATACTGCAGTGAGCCTTGCCAGGGGGGGGGGGCCGAAATAATAGATGGTGGGCTTGGGCCACACAACCTTTTGTAACTCGGTGACCCCGGATAGCTAGACTTTATTTGCCGGTCCTTCATAAAAAATAACTTATAAAACGATTGAAAAATGATACTCTTTATGAGACTCTTAATAATTTGACCAGATTTGATTTGAGCTATAGGCTATGATTGGGCTTTCAGCCCTTTACACATATTTTAGGGCTTTTGTAATTCTTTTACTATATGACCCGTTTACTTAATAGGCCCAGTTTTATAAATAGTGGGGTACCAGGTACCCCATAGGCCCATAATACTACAATTGGCTGGGTAGGAATGGGGTCATGTCATTAGAGGTGAAAAAAAAAACCCGAACCCGGAACCGGACCCGAAATAAATACCCGGAACCGTTTTTTCTAATACCCGGGGTTTTTATACCCGACCCTACCCGTAGGGTACGAATAGGGTATGCATTTTGGCACTAAAACCCGAACCCGAACCGAACCCGATTTGTACCCGGTAATACCCGAACCCGAAACCGGGGTATTCCATTACCCGAAACCGGGTATTTCAAATACCCAATGTATACCCGAAAAATACTTTAAAAATACCCGAATAATACCCCTAAAAAGTGTAAACTTTTAAAAAATCCAATCTATACCAAAAAAATACCCGAAAAAAAACCCGTAAATAGGGTTTTTTCAATACCCGATAATAGGGTATTCAAACATCCGGTTTTAGAATACCCGGTGCTAAACCCGACCCGAACCCGATGCATATGGTATGGTTTTTAGTAGGGGTGCAAACTAGCCGAGCCGAGTCCGAGCTCGACTAGGCTCGAGCTCGGCTCGTTTAACTTACACAGAGCTCGAGCTCGGCTCGTTTCGAGCTCTATTTTCAAAGCTCGAGCTCGGCTCGTGAATGGATTTTGAAGCTCGAGCTCGGCTCGGGCTCGGCTCGTTTATTATTTATCAAATATTTTTTTATACAATTATAATTATTTTATATATTTTTTATATTATAATTTTATTTATAAAAGAATATATATTATTTAGTTGTTTTTATTTATTTTTTCATAACATTATATTTATTAATTAATAATTATTAAATATATATTTTTAAAAAATTATATAAATGACAGGCTCGTTAAGGCTCGCGAGCCGGCTCGAGCTCGATAAGTAAAGTTCGGGCTCGTTTATTAAACGAGCTTATTTTTAGGCTTGAGCTCGGGCTCGATAAAGCTCGGCTCGATCGAGCTTTTTAACGAGTCGATCTCGAGTAGCTCGCGAGCAGCTCGGCTCATTTGCACCCCTAGTTTTTAGAGACAATACCCTACCCGAACCCGACCAGATTACTACCAATACCTGATCATACCCGTACCCGGTCATTCCCGAACCCGGGTATTTAAAAAACCCGATTTGTACACCTCTACGTGTCATTATGTGACAACTCACAAGTCACAAGTGGGCATACAATGCAACATGTTTTAAAGGCAGGTCCAATTTACCACCTACAAAAACCACAAATTCATATTATTAACTTGTTTCAAATTCTTTCTATACCCTCTTTTAGTAATCCCAATTATTTCTTTCCCTTTTTTAAAAAAGTCTTGTTTTTGTTGTCTAAAACATGGTGTTTTTGGTAACACGCTTATTATTAAAAAAAAAAATGTACGATCGTCTGTAGGGTACATTTCGTGCCCTGTAACTACGAGTTTGGTCAATCAATAGCCTCTTGCAAATCACACGTTTGTCGGTTTAAAGTAACCGTGTTGAAAAAAAAAATTTGATGAATATAAATTCTTTTTTGATACGGATATACATGTTCAAAATAAACCTGCTGGATTGTTACGCCCTTATAGATGGAGGAGAAATAGAGTGGGACGGTCAGGAGATTTCCCAAAAGGGCTTCCTTTTGGGGTTTTCAGGGTTCGATTGTCACAAATGTAAAAGTCAGTTGATATTGTGGGCATAACTATTGGAGGATTCTTGTTTCGAATTAAAGGAGACATTGTCAAACTAGCAGTAAGCATGTGAGCCATTGCTTTGACGCCGTTTCATAAAAATATATATTCAAACTAATGTGGGATCATCCGCTCATACATACTTGTATATGTTCTATATAAAAATGAACTAGAATTTTATATATGTGTTTACCTTTTTCCTTTTCAAAACATAGTTTCCAAATTTAAGGAAATCATAATTAGAGTGATTGCTTTTATAATACTTGGAATACATTTTTCTTTTTGAAGTTATAAAATATATTCAAGACTACATGACTACATGAATGAATCAAAAGTCGCTTCATTATTAATAATTAATAATTGTAATTGTATTAAATAAATGTATTAAATTATTCATGATAGATGATTGTATTTTTGACTCTCAAGGGAGAACCAATTAACAAGGGATTTAAGTGACCAAATTGCCCTATGGATTGAGTTGATTGAAAACACCCTTACTTTGATTTCTATAGATGCATGATTGGAGGGAACAAGCAAGCATGGTGCTATAAAAAAGTTTACTTATCTACAAAAAGATGAACAAGTTAAAAGGCATCTTGTGATTTGTCATCCACTTGGAATAGTTTGTAAATGATCATCTTGAAAATATCCTACTCTTTGTGGGTTTTATAAAGTTGCAATTAAAGGTTTTAAACTTGATATTAGAGAAATGATATAAAAAAGTATATAACTTTTTATTCCTTGTGGGGTTTTTATAAAGTTTGAGGACCCATCCATACTTTTCAATCAATAGCCTCTTGCAAATCACACGTTTGTCGGTTTAAAGTAACCGTGTTGAAAAAAAAATTTTGATGAATATAAATTCTTTTTTGATACGGATATACATGTTCAAAATAAACCTGCTGGATTGTTACGCCCTTATAGATGGAGGAGAAATAGAGTGGGACGGTCAGGAGATTTCCCAAAAGGGCTTCCTTTTGGGGATTTCAGGGTTCGATTGTCACAAATGTAAAAGTCAGTTGATATTGTGGGCATAACTATTGGAGGATTCTTGTTTCGAATTAAAGGAGACATTGTCAAACTAGCAGTAAGCATGTGAGCCATTGCTTTGACGCCGTTTCATAAAAATATATATTCAAACTAATGTGGGATCATCCGCTCATACATACTTGTATATGTTCTATATAAAAATGAACTAGAATTTTATATATGTGTTTACCTTTTTCCTTTTCAAAACATAGTTTCCAAATTTAAGGAAATCATAATTAGAGTGATTGCTTTTATAATACTTGGAATACATTTTTCTTTTTGAAGTTATAAAATATATTCAAGACTACATGCAGGGGCGGATCCAGCATACAAACGGGTGGTTCCCCGGAACCACCCGAGTTTCGAAATAATAGTGTACGGATATATAGAAGACGCGTAGGAACCACCTTATAAATTAAGAGGGAACCACCTAAAAAAAATTCCTGGATCCGCCACTGACTACATGATTACATGAATGAATCAAAAGTCGCTTCATTATTAATAATTAATAATTGTAATTGTATTAAATAAATGTATTAAATTATTCATGATAGATGATTGTATTTTTGACTCTCAAGGGAGAACCAATTAACAAGGGATTTAAGTGACCAAATTGCCCTATGGATTGAGTTGATTGAAAACACCCTTACTTTGATTTCTATAGATGCATGATTGGAGGGAACAAGCAAGCATGGTGCTATAAAAATGTTTACTTATCTACAAAAAGATGAACAAGTTAAAAGGCATCTTGTGATTTGTCATCCACTTGGAATAGTTTGTAAATGATCATCTTGAAAATATCCTACTCTTTGTGGGTTTTATAAAGTTGCAATTAAAGGTTTTAAACTTGATATTAGAGAAATGATATAAAAAAGTATATAACTTTTTATTCCTTGTGGGGTTTTTATAAAGTTTGAGGACCCATCCATACTTTTCAATTTTTCATCAGGTAGGATATCTGGAACATATAATAAACATCTATATCTTTTAAATTGTATGTGTCATAAAAGTAGTCATTTTCTTGTACATATTATATCCAAGGGCGGACTTACCCTTACCGTATGAGGATCGGATGTCTCTTGTGAAATATTCTTTGGTGCTTGAAGAAACGTGGATCGACTCACTGGTAGACGATCTACTTTCCTCGGGTGTGATTATGCTATTTCACCGATGGATCTCTGGGATCTGGGTTCTTCCACCTACAAAATGAACAGCACCGTAAACTTACCCCTCAGAAAGGGACAGAGGGGTCCTCTTTGGGGTAACCCTCCGGTGTGAGAATAAGTATTTGTAGGAGAAGATAATAATATGAGAGTAAGGAATTTGGAGTGTATTGCTTAATGTAGCTGAATACTCTGTAATTGGATGTAATTGGATGTGGTATTTATAGTGCTAGGGTTTCCAATGATTGGGCTCAGACCCAATTAGGGCTTTGTTGGCCTCTTCCAATTGCTTTGCGCCACGTGTCCTTTGGGACACCTGGTGCTTTTTCATTGGTTATAATCACGTGGTAGCACATGGGTTTTGCTGAGTTGTCCACCTTTCATTGGCAGCTGTCAACATCAGCATATTCTTATTCCTTAAAAAGATACCTTCTGGAAGGTTGTCTGACGTGCACAATCAAGGTTGCCCTAATCCTGATTTGGATAAGGACGAGGTTGATTATGTGCATGTGTGATACGCGCCTATCCTGAGGATGCACGAGGTCTTCTCTTTATTCTCACGCGCAGATGTTTCATGCGCAGATGTGATATGCACGAGCATGTGATATGCGCCACGCGCGGATGCGCCACGCGCATATATGATATGCGTGAGCATATGTGATGCGTGAGCATATGTGATGCGTGAGCATATGTGATGCCTGAGCACCTGTGGTGCCTGAGCATATGATGCCTGAGCATATGATGCCTGAGCATGTGATGCATGAGCATATGTGATATGCGTGAGCATATGTGATATGCGCCATGCGCGTAGGTTTTGGCTTTGTGCCTTCATAATGTCTTGATTTCAAGCCTCTTGTCCATATCTTGTGGGTTGACCCGCCTCGCTCGGTGTTGAGGCGGGTACATACCTCTTCAAGCCCCCCCAGTCTAATGTGTGTCTTGTCTCGCGCGAGCGAGGTAAGATAGATATTAGACTTAATAGTTTGCTCTTTTAGTAGGGGTTTGTCTTTTTCTTCTTATTATTCATCGTTGCGCGAAATTCTATCCCTTTGGTTGAAAACGAATCGTCCCTGCACGTGGTTGGTTGTTGCTGACATGCGTCAGTGATGGAGACGTGTCAGACCTTTCGTGTGCTCGAGGTGCTACAGTTGCCTTTCGTGTCCCCTCACATGCTGTCAGGGACACGTGTCGCGCTCGCGTTGGTCCGTTCCTGCGAGTGGTGGTGCGTGAACTCTGGCAGCACCTGTATAGTTTCTTTTCGTGTCCCCTCACACAGTGTCAGGGACACGTGTCGCGCTCGCGTTGGCTTACACCTGCGAGTGGGGGCGCGTGAAATCCGATCAGCACCAATTTTTCTCTCTCCTGGGCCTATAAAAGCCATCCCTTTTGAGTTTTTATTCTTCATCTTCTTTGCTGTTTTATTCAAAACTTTCCTTTCTTTCATTCTACTCCGATTAACCGTCTTCTGCTTCCAGATCTCTGTTCTTCAGATCATCATTTGTCCGTTTTTGCAGTTGTATGTCTGATAGCTCAGACAACATAATCTCCCCCATCCATTGCCGTGTGAAGTCGTTAGTGATGTCTACGTTGAAGAAGACCGGCAAGGGGAAGAGGGCTGCTGAGGCCTCATCGGAGGAGGTAGGGAGGACCAAGGCAGTGAAGAGGTAGGATGAGATCCCCTGCAAACTGAGGCAGGCCGATTTTGACAGCCTTATCGATACTCAGGGTTTTCTCCCTGAGTATGGCTGCATGTTGCCGGCGGCCGGGCAAACGGCGGCGGACCCGCCTACCGGCTATATATCCCTCTACTGCCATTTTTTCACCCACTGCAACCTTCGTCTCCCGATGACAAGGTTTGTGGGTGCGGTGCTTAGGTTTTATGGGATTCACATATCCCAAGTCCATCCGTTTGGACTCGTGCGCATGACTCATTTTGAGTTCATGTGCAAATCCCAGCGCGAGGAGCCCACCCCTCGGCGCTTTCAGTTTTTTTATAAGCCCAAGATCCAAGATTCTTGGTTCTCATTTATTCCTCGCAGTCAGAAGGTCAGGTGCTGCACTGTTTCATTCAAGAGCCTTCATGACTGGTCTGAGAGATTTTTTTACATCAGGGCTGGTGTGATCCCCATCCGCATGACCATGCGCGCTATCTCTTCTGCGCCTGCGGATGTGGGTGTCTTCAAGAACCCAACTGGCGCCTGGGTGAAAAAGTTGACTGCTGAACCATCCCCCGCCAAGAAAATTTGCGAGGAGGCGCTGGTGGGGGTTGGTATGAGCAGTAGGTGGGCTGACAGCGCGACTGAGCCCGTTATCCAAGTTGACGGCTTGTGTAAGTTAATCTCATTGCATTACTTCTGCGCGAATATAATTCTTTTTGCTGATATCATTTGACTTGTTTTGTGCAGTCAGCAAGGAGTATGTCCCGCCGCCTATGATGAGCATATGGAGGGTGGCTCCGTCGCGCTGGGCGCTGGGGAGGTTGGCTTCCCCGATCGCTTTGATGACATGTTCATCCCTGTTGATCTGGGATTTCTCTTTGACAGCGATGCGCCTGGTAAGCCTTTGTACTTATACATTTGCCTTTATAATACCAAATTTGGCTAACATTTCTTTTGCACGTATTGTAGACGCGCTTGAGAACTACGAGCTGGAGCTCGCAGAAGAGGAGGAGGAGGAGGAGGCGCCCCAACTAAAGCGTAAAGCTAAGGGGAAAACTGGCGCAGGGGCCAGTAAGAAACAGAAGAAAGATGTTGCCCCTGTTGCTCAGGATCCTCCTACTCAGGCGAGGTGATTTGAGAAAACCCAGGAATTTCCCCCCAAGTTTTCCTTGTCTTCCCTGCCTCAAAAAGTGGGCAGACCTCCTGTCCACACGAGGTATGGTGCTACTACCTCCTCCCTTCGCGCGGTGGAAAAGGGAAGCGGCGTTGCGCCTTCGACAGGTATACTTTGCTTATCCTTTGCTTATCTTTCATGGTTCTATGAGCGCGATTCTGTTAGAATTACTAATGAATCTTTGCTCACTCAAATGTTTGTAGAGCCGGCGACCTTGGTGGATCAACCTCAAGCGCAACAAGATGCCGAGGCTGCGCCGGAGGTCGCTTCGAAGTCCCCTGTTTTACCCTCGAAAAAGGGTAGAATGGACTTCATGGCGATGTTTGCCTCGCGAACGGAGTTGCGCCAAGGTACGTATTGCGCTTTTATTTTCTGACTTTCTTTTAGATCAAGTCATGAACCATTTCTTTTTGTTGATTTTTTCACAGGAGTCATTGCTGGCGTGCAAGCTACTAGCGGCACTCCTGGCGCCGGTGCCAGCGCCGTTGGTTCTGCTCCTGCTCCTACAAGCGCTGAATCTCCCCTAATCGGGATTACTAAGGAGCAGGAGGCTGTTTTACGCGCCGATCTGGCGGCGTCGAGACCTCCCTCACCTCCTCCTGCGCACAGCCCTCCTCGCGAGACTGATTTTGGTTCGAGGTCGCAGGAGAAAAGGCCTGTTTCAGAGGAGGATGAGGAGTTTGAAGTTGAAGACTCCAACGGCGGCCGCGCCAGCCCTGCAGCGCCTCGAGGTTTCGCGGCGCCGTCTTCTCGTGGGCCTGCCGCTGACTTTTCTGCTTCGTCCCCGCAGGTATAAGTTCGTTTTTGCTCCGCTGCGCGGACTTTCATATTAGTGTTTTGATGACTTAGATCATTACTTTGTGTTTGCAGGAAGCCGATCACATTTACCGCCCGAGATGGAACATTACTGAGGACAGCTCATTTCAGTCCATGGGTGTGTGTGAGGACTTCTGGGCTCATTCTGTGCCTCTAGCTGAAAGGAGGTTTCAGGAGGCCCGCGCTCGCGATGACTTGCTCAAAGATCATCTGTTTGCTGGGTCGGCTTTCTTTGCTGCCTCCCAAGAGCTTCGCTATGATTACGTAAAGGTACGTGATGCTCTTGCGGAAGCCAAGCAAGAGGCTAAAGTATCTGCTTGGCATCTTTCTGATGCTCGAGAGAGAGCTGAGAAGCTCCAAGCAGAGCTCAGTGAGAACAGAGCAAGTGCCAACACCGCGTTCGTTAAGCGCGGGCATGAGCTACAGGCTGCGCGGGAGAAGCTGCAGGCGGCCGAGGCGGACGCGGCCAAGTACGCGCGTAGAGTGCGCGACTTGGAGCTGGACGCGGAGGCGCGTGACCAAGCTCTTGTCCAGTCTATAACTGACAAATCATCGCTGGAGAGTGAGGTTTCCCGCCTGAAGAAGGAGCTGGCGGCCGCGCAGGCCGAGAAAGATGAAGCCTTGGCGACGGCAGCGTCTAGCCAGGAAGCACTTGATGCTGCGCGGGCGGAAAAGGAAGAAGCCTTGGCAGCAGCAGCGTCCGACAAAGAGGAGCTGAAACAGACTAAGGAAACTGTTGAGTTGTTAAACTCTCAGATTCCTGCCCTCGAGACGTCTGTTGCTTCCCTCGCGCAGGATCGCCAATGGCTAATCTCACAGGGCATGACTCGTTGCGCTTACGCGATGAAATACTCAGACGAGTTTCAGGCCCTTGTGATGGATTGCAACGCTGCCGCGCGCTTGGTGGGTCGAGCTGAAGGGTTCACGGATGGTTATGAATATGGCATGTTGAAGAAGAACCCATCCGAGTACCCTTATCAGAGCGACGTTGCCTGCGCGGACATGGCCGCGATGGGGGAGAAGTATTTGAATACTCCCATTCCCATCCTTGCGCAGGTATTTTAACCTTAATGAGATAACCTTGACTTATTTTCCAAGTCTTTTTGTACTCATATTTTTCCTTATGATTTGCAGATATCCGCGCTTGCTGACCAGCCCGATCTCGGCGCGCTAAAGAAATTATTTGACGAGTGCGAAGGGGCTGGTGGCGGCGATGATGGCGCGGAGAATGCTGCTCCTGCTAGCGGCTCTGGCGTGGCCAAAGGATCCGCTCCTGACACTATTGTGATAGAAGACTCCATTCAGGATGAACAACTTGACTATGGTCAGTTTGGAGATGACGAGGAGCGGGCTGCGCCAGATGCGGAGGGCGGTGATGAGGACTATGAAGAGGCTGACGTCGACGTGGAGACTTGAGAAGCCCTTCATGTTTTTTATTTATATTTGTAGTTTGTATCTTATCATCTTGTAAACTTGTAAATTTCACTGCTTTGGAATGAAATTTTGTTTTTCCCTTCTTCGCATCTTGCGCATTCCCTATTCATCTCTTTATATTGCATGTTTGCTTGTTGAATATAAGATATGCTTGCACGTTGAAATAAGAACAAGGTTGTAAGGAAATTATTATACTTAATCCTTGTCATATTGTAAGTGATTTTGCCATATCTTGATTATGTTGACACGCGCCTAGGCGTTTTCATTATTCCTCTTTTGTGCGACGTTATCGCGCATTTATTATATGGAATTATGAGTTTTTTAGCCTTTACGTATCAATATGTGTTGCTCAGATATCCATTACAATTGCATGCGCGTCCTCGACCTGAGACCTTAACAACTATGTTTTGGCATTTGTTTTGCCTTAGTTGTGTTCAGGTATTTTTATGGTCAGGCTGCGCAGTATGTAGGATGGATGTTGTGAGTGATTTGAGCTAAGGCTCACATTATTGGGCTAAGGCCCTGACGTTTTAGAGTTAAGACTCGTTAACGCGTTTGAGCTTGAAGCTCGCGCATGTATGTTTTACTTCGTTTTATTTCGTTTTGATGTCAATACAATGTTGTCATATTGCTCAAAATTAATAAAGGGAAGTGTGAAACATGTATGCAAAAGGTAATAGAATTGGGCTAAGGCCCTGACGTTTTAGAGTTAAGACTCGTTAACGCGTTTGATCTTGAAGCTCGCGCATGTATGTTTTACTTCGTTTTTATTTCGTTTTGATGTCAATACAATGTTGTCATATTGCTCAAAATTAATAAAGGGAAGTGTGAAACATGTATGCAAAAGGTAATAGAATTGGGCTAAGGCCCTGACGTTTTAGAGTTAAGACTCGTTAACGCGTTTGATCTTGAAGCTCGCGCATGTATGTTTTACTTCGTTTTTATTTCGTTTTGATGTCAATACAATGTTGTCATATTGCTCAAAATTAATAAAGGGAAGTGTGAAACATGTATGCAAAAGGTAATAGAATCCACATTAAGAGAAGATAGCGCGTATCATTATTCATAATGGCTTAAAAAGCCTTGATTACAAACTTGACATTTTTTACATGAAACATTTTCTAAGCTGTGCCGCGTTCCATGCGCGCGGGATCTTCTTTCCATTCAAATCTTTTAAAGCGTATGCGCCTTTTCCCAATTCTTCCGAGACTTGATAAGGTCCCTCCCAATTGGGGGACATTTTTCCCGGGGGTATCGCGCGGCTAGCTTCATTGTTTCGAAGGACAAAATCATTTTTCTTGAAGTGGCATTCTTTCACACGCTGGTTGTAATATTTTTCCAGTTTTTTCTTGTATTTGGCTACACTGATGATAGCCGCCTCTCTGCGCCCTTCAAGTAAGTTGAGATCCAACCTTCTTTCGCGCTCGTTATCAATCTTGCTCATCATGAGCACTCTATGGGATGGGCATCCAATTTCTGCTGGAATCATTGCCTCCGTTCCATAGGTTAGGCTGAACGGGGATTCGCCATTGCTGGTTTTGCTTAATGTCCTGTGCGCCCACAGGACATTAGGTAGCTCGTCAACCCAAGAATGGGATTCTCCCTCCAACCTTTTCTTCAGCCCATTTAACAAGCTTTGATTCGCGCGCTCCACTTGGCCATTCCCCTGAGGGTGGTATACCGAAGTGAAGATTTGGTTGATGCGCAATTCCTTGAGCCAGTTTGATATCTTCCTGTCAGTGAATTGTTTGCCATTATCACTCACAATTTCCATGGGCAAGCCAAAACGGCATATGATGTGGCTCCAAATAAACTGCTTCATCGCCTCGGCTGTGATTTTTGCTAGTGGCTTGGCTTCGACCCATTTTGTGAAATAGTCTACCGCCACTACCAAAACTTTTACTCGTCCTTGCGCTTGCGGTAGGGGACCCACAATATCGATTGCCCATTTGTGGAAAGGCCATGCGGAGGTCACCGGAATCAAGTTGTTCTTTGGCCGCATGGTGTTTGGCGCATAGCTCTGACACGCTTTGCATTTTTGGATCTCTTTTAAAGCGTCCAAGTACATGCCTGGCCAATAGTAACCTGCGCTCATTGCCTTGGCAACCACCATGCGCGGGCCAGCATGTATTCCACAGATTCCTTCGTGTATCTCTCTGATCACATAACTTGCTTCCTCAGCATCTAGGCATTTCATGAGCGGTCCAAGATAAGAGCGTCGATATAATGTACCATCAAGCAGTTCATAGTTCTGCGACTTGTGTCTTATCTTCCTCGCCTGTGCGCGATCGTCCGGTACTTTTCCCTCCTTCAAGAATTCCATTACTGGAGTTATCCATGATGAAGGGGTTGTATGAGTTACAAGGACAGACTTTGCTCCCACCGACGGGTTGCTCATTACTTCTACCCTGACATCTTTGCCAAAGTGATCGAAGTTGGTTGATGCCATCTTGCTCAGCGCGTCAGCAGATTTGTTTTCACTGCGCGGAATATGAATGATTCTGAAGCAGTCAAATTGCTCGATGAGCTTTTTTGCCTGCTCTAGATACAGAGGCATGGTGTTCTCCTTGGCATCATAAAGGCCATTGACCTGTGCAGCTACCAAGTATGAATCAACATGGGCCTCTAGCTTTTTAACTCCGAATTTGTGCGCGATGCGTAGGCCAGCCAGCAGGGCTTCATACTCAGCTTCATTGTTGGTGCTCTTGAAGCCCAACCTAATGGCGTAAGTATATTCCTGATTCTCCGGATCCACCAGCTTGAGGCCTGCGCCGGATCCTTCGTTGTTTGAAGCTCCGCCGGTGAATAATCTCCACACATTTTCTTCATCATTGGCTCGCGGAGGGTCTACCTCGCGCTGAGCCTCTTCAATTTTTCCTTCGGGGACTTCTGCAATGAAATCAGCCAAGACTTGTCCCTTTATTGCTGGACGGGGCTTATAGGCGATCGTGTGTTCTCCCAATTCCAGCGCCCACTTTGTCAGCCTTCCTGAGAGCGCGGGACGCCGCAAGACTTGCTGGATGTTGTAACCAGTCAGAACTTCAATAGGATGACCATTGAAGTATCTATGAAGCTTGCGCGACGCGTGTGTTAGTGACAAAACTAACTTTTCCAGGATGGAGTAGCGCGTCTCGGGATCTGTCAGCACCCGACTCACATAGTATATTGGCGTTTGGATTCCCTTGCGATCCACCATCAATACTGCGCCGATGGCGCGCTCTCCTGCTGATAGGTACAATGTCAAAGTTTCACCAAGAAGTGGAGCTGTGAGCGCGGGCAGATTTATCAAACATTCTTTTATCTCACTGAAAGCTTGCTCGGCCTCAGGAGTCCATTTGAATTGGCTTTTCTTTAAGCAATTCCTCAATGTGTTGACAAATGGGGTAGATTTGCTTGCATTGTTCGCTAGGAACCTGTTGATTGAAACCAATCTACTATTCAGCTTCTGGACTTCTTTCATGGTGGATGGCGAGGGCATGTCAAGGATGGCCTCCACCTTCTCAGGGTTCACCTTGAAACCATCCTTGGTGACCATTACACCTAGAAATTTTCCCTCTTGTACGCCGAAAGTGCATTTGCTCGGATTGAGCTTCATGTTAACTTCCTTTAGGCGCCCAAGGGTTTCTTCGATGTCTTTGAGCATTTGTTTTTCCTCCCTGCTTTTGATCACCAAATCATCCACATAGACTTCTAGGTTTCTTCCAATTTGCTCGCTGAAAACAGCATCCATAAGTCTTTGGTAGGTGGCTCCCGCATTCTTCAAACCAAAGGGCATTTTTGTGTAACAAAAAACACCCTTGTCGGTTCTGAAGGCGGTCTTGTCCTCGTCTTGTGGTGCCATTTGAATCTGGTGATAGCCCTTGTAGGCATCCAGGAAACATTTGAGCTTGAATGGCGCCACGGAGTCCACCTTTGCGTCGATGTTTGGGAGGGGGTAACAATCTTTTGGGCACGCTTTGTTGAGGTCCTTGAAGTCAATGCACATCCTCCATGGCCCGTTACTTTTCTTTACCATCACAGGATTGGCTACCCATGTCTGGTATCGTATCGGGCGGATGATTTTTGCGCGCAATAGATCCTCAACCTGCTCATTCATGGCCCTCGCCTTCTCATCCCCCATGACTCTCTTCTTTTGAGCAATTGGCTCTACAGACTTGAACGTGTTGAGAGAATGTTGCGCCAGGTCTAGCGGAACCCCAGTCATATCAAAGTGTTGCCACGCGAAGACCGACATATATGCTGTGAGCAATCTTTCCATTCTCAACCTTGTGTCGTCTGATATCGTAGCGCCAATTGTGATTGTTTGCTCCGGGAATTTTGGGTTGAGAATCCATTCCTCTGGCGCGTTGTCTGCCATTGGAAGTTTCATTCTCCCTTCCCGCGGAGTACTTGTCACTGCACACAAATGATCTCGGTATACAAAAGTTACACCTGTTGGTGTTGGGAACCCTAACGCGCCGTGCGCTGGCGACGGTATGGCGTTGAATTGGGCAATCGTTCCCCTACCCAAGATCATATTGTGGCAAGAAGTGGTGGGCAAGACCAAGAAGTTGACAACTTCGGCTCGCTTGTGTTTTTCATCCCCCATGGTTAGTTCAAATTGTATTTGACCTAGGGGATGAATGATTTCATTCGAAACACCAGAGATTGGTGCATTCACAATTTCAAGCCTTGCTTGGTCTGCCGGATCCAGTTTCCTGAAACATTGCTCATACATGATGTCTGATTCGCTGCCAGTGTCCACCAGGACTTTTGACACTTCATAATGAGCAATGTGTGTAGTGATGACAAGAGGACTGCTGATGGAAGGGCCTCCCCTGATTCTTGGGAAGATGACTTGTTGCTCGCGCCAATCTCCTTGGATGTGCGCGCTTCTCTTTCTTGATATTTGCCCTTGCCTTCCTCCCTCGGCTACACAGATTCTTTTGTACTTTTTGCTGGCTGAGGCTCCTGATTGTTCATTTTCTGGTCTTGAGTTTTTTACCAGGTGAGCCAGCTTGCCTGATTTCACATCTTTTTCAATTGCATCCTTCAAGTGGTGGCATGCATCAGTGTTGTGCCCTGTGGACTTGTGAAACTCACAGTACTTGCCACTGTCTGATGGTCCCTTGTATTGTAGTGGCTTGGGGCTTTTGAATTGGACATTCTCAGTGCTTAACACCTGTGAAGGCGTTTTAGTGAGGGGACTCCATATTCTTGGCAGAGGTCTATTAGGATCTCTGCCGCCTTCCCTCTTGTCACCCTCCCCGCGATTACGAACGTCTTTTTGGGGCTGGGGTGAGCTTGGTTGCGCCTGCTTTTCTGCGGGAGAAAAACTGGTTGGTTGCAACCTGGACCATACAGAGTTCTGTCTGCCCCTTCTTTCGTTGCTGCGCGGTGTCTCAGCTTGATGCGCTCTTTCTCTTGCCCTATCTTGGGCAATTTGTTTTTCATTTCTCGCGAAGACTCGCGATGCTTCCATTAGTTTGGCCCAAGTGGTTGGCATGCCATCTCTGCTTACGAGAGCTCGGCGGAGTTGATCACTGCGCGCGCCTTGTATAAAGGCCACGCGCAAGAGTTGCTCAGTGATACCTCCGATTGCCAGAGACTCCTGATTGAAACGAGTTATGTAGTCTTCAATCGTTTCATCATTCTTGCGCACGCAGTGCATGATGTCATCAGGATCGCGCGTGTGTCTGCGCTGCTGTACGAAATGGGCTTGGAACTTTTCCAATAGTTCCTCGAACCCATCGATCTGCCCAGTCGGCAAGCTCTCGAACCAGACACGCGCCGCGCCCGTGAGGCAGCGAGCAAACATGTGACACCATGTTGGCATCGTCCAGCTTTCTAGGTTTCCAGTGTTGTAAAACCCTTGTAAGAAATCGTTTGGATCTGTTGTGCCGTCATATTTGCCCAAACCACTTGGCATCTTGGTTTTGTGCTGAATGGGGGCCTTCGCGATGCGCTCAGTGAACTTTGAATGTTTCACCAAGATGGCTGGTCTGTACGGTGTGGTTACGTCCACTTGCCCTCTAACTGGTGGGCTGTACGGTATGTGCAGATCCAGATCGGCTTTGGCTCCAGGCGCCATGTTCACGTGCGCGCGGAGCTGTGAGCCTCCTGCATGAGTATCTCGCGTCTTCCTCATGCTGTGCACTTCTTCATCACTAAACTCAGTGTGTGCAGTGTGAACAGAATGACCATCTTCCGGCGCGCGCGCCCCTTTTGTTCCCTGAACGTTTTGCTTGTCAAACGCTAGCCGTTGTGTTAAGTCGGCTGACTTTTTGTGTTTGACCATCTCATTGTACTTGTCCATTAGACGTCGTTGCTCGTTTATGAGCCATTCTTTGGGGTCATTGGTTTCATCTTCCGGACCCATTGGTCCTTTTTGTTTCGCGCCGGCAAGATTTTGGAACGTGAGATCGTCTGGAGGAGTTTCAGTCTGGCCATGAGGAGTTGTGATGAAGGGACGGTTACTGGTGGTGCGCGTAGAATCACGCGGCACCCTCAGAAACTGTTGTCCCTCATTAACATCCTCACGTTCAATATCCTCCAGAACTTGATCAACGTTACGAACGCCAGAAACCATGGTGAAAATTTGTTTTTTGTTTAGAGATCTGATGAGATCTTGTTGCCGTTGTAACAGTGGATGGCGCCAATGAAGAAACGTGGATCGACTCACTGGTAGACGATCTACTTTCCTCGGGTGTGATTATGCTATTTCACCGATGGATCTCTGGGATCTGGGTTCTTCCACCTACAAAATGAACAGCACCGTAAACTTACCCCTCAGAAAGGGACAGAGGGGTCCTCTTTGGGGTAACCCTCCGGTGTGAGAATAAGTATTTGTAGGAGAAGATAATAATATGAGAGTAAGGAATTTGGAGTGTATTGCTTAATGTAGCTGAATACTCTGTAATTGGATGTAATTGGATGTGGTATTTATAGTACTAGGGTTTCCAATGATTGGGCTCAGACCCAATTAGGGCTTTGTTGGCCTCTTCCAATTGCTTTGCGCCACGTGTCCTTTGGGACACCTGGTGCTTTTTCATTGGTTATAATCACGTGGTAGCACATGGGTTTTGCTGAGTTGTCCACCTTTCATTGGCAACTGTCAACATCAGCATATTCTTATTCCTTAAAAAGATACCTTCTGGAAGGTTGTCTGACGTGCACAATCAAGGTTGCCCTAATCCTGATTTGGATAATGACGAGGTTGATTATGTGCATGTGTGATACGCGCCTATCCTGAGGATGCGCGAGGTCTTCTCTTTATTCTCACGCGCAGATGTTTCATGCGCAGATGTGATATGCACGAGCATGTGATATGCGCCACGCGCGGATGCGCCACGCGCATATGTGATATGCGTGAGCATATGTGATGCGTGAGCATATGTGATGCGTGAGCATATGTGATGCCTGAGCACCTGTGGTGCCTGAGCATATGATGCCTGAGCATCTGTGGTGCCTGAGCATATGATGCCTGAGCATGTGATGCATGAGCATATGTGATATGCGTGAGCATATGTGATATGCGCCATGCGCGTAGGTTTTGGCTTTGTGCCTTCATAATGTCTTGATTTCAAGCCTCTTGTCCATATCTTGTGGGTTGACCCGTCTCGCTCGGTGTTGAGGCGGGTACATACCTCTTCAGTGCTATTATAGTGTTTAGATCTTTACCGTCTTTTGTGGATTTTGACATCTATCGATGTGAAATCTAGAGAATAACTTCATGAAAATTCGAGACCGATCCTAATAATAAAAATTAAATTGAAATTTTCAACACATATAATTATATAAATGCAACATAAATACTTTATCCAATTAAATTTGACTTCATTACCCAATTTTAAATCCAATACACATTTAACCAATTAAAAAAAGACAAATTAGAAATAAATAATCACACCTTTTGTGTATTGGCTAATAATAATTCGGTCTTCAAAAAATCTCTTTCAACGGTCTATCCTTTTGACCGTTAACAATCACTTAACTTCGTTAAGTTTAAACCGATATTTTAGGGCTTTTGATCGGAAAAAAGATACGAGTTAACTTATGTGAAACTTATTTCAAAACGGTTATCCAAGTTTCTCATCCAAAGTCTAAAACCTAGTCGAAAGGTTGAGGGAAAAATAGTCAAAAGGTTGGACCGTTGACAGTGACATATAAAAGTGCGATTATTATTGGCCAATACACAAAATTTGAGAGTACTTATTTCCAATTTGCCTTAAAAACTAAGTGTGGTCCAAATTCTAACTTCTTTGAAAATTGACTGTCAAGTATGATTGCTTCTATGCAAATTCAAGAGTGTGGGCACCGTTTTATTGTATCCAACTTTTTTACTGACTTATTTGACTCATTGTGAAATTTTGTTGCGGTTTCAAATACAAATATATTACGATTAGCCGTGATGTATTCATACGTATGAAAGTGATTAAAGAAGACTCTTGATTGAACTCACGGCCTACATTGATAATTTGATCGATAATTTGAAAGAAGATAAACGATTTAAAAACTTGAATGGTTATAATTCATGAAACGAAAATAATAGTTGAGGTGTATAAGATGATAGACTAGACCCACAAAACAAACATCATTATCTCTGTTCATGAGAAAGTTGTAATTAAGCAAACAATAATTTCTACACAATACTTTTCAATCATATAATAATATTCCTTATGTTTGGTGTAACGTGGAAAATTAATATAAAACCACACCCTACTTTTTGAAAGTCATAAAAAGATGATTGAATCAATCAATATTCTTTCTATTTTCAAGTCAATAATACCAATATATACTTGCACATGTGGTGGGAAATACCATATTTCAGACACTAGTTTCGTTTATAACGGTATTATTCAAACATTGGATCATTGCAAATCGAAAATAAAATGTGTTTACATGTTAGTATACGTGTATAATCGTTTGTCGGTTAAACAAGCATGATTGTTTACAATCTCTTGCGATATTCACTAACAAACACGGATTTTAAGTTGGATCACTAAGAATTGTAGCTTTTTTCTTCCGCTAGGTTTTAGGTATTACCATTCATGTCCCTTGACCACCCGTAACGAACAAGTGTAAAATAAATAATTTAATCTTTCTCTAGTGCATGTTAGGTGATGTAACGAACTAACGATATCTATACTACTAAATAAATAAAACTTTCCTTATGTCACGTGGCATCTTCTTATCACATCCTTCCTCACCAATTCCCGCCTCCCACAACACCCTTTTCCAAACCGGGTCTTATCCTTACCCGACCCTATTTATCTAATAACCACATAACAACATTCATCTTTTAAATAAACCCTAAATCTATTTTTCCCCTTTCCAATTGATTCAGTTTATCTGCTGATTGACACTAAAAATCGACATGTCTTTCTAGATCCGGCAATCCTTATCACACTGTATTATCATCTTCATCATCCATGTCTCATTGTTATGCCTACCGAAATTTTTTATTCCATATATTGTATACCTAGGACATCCTTCCTCTCAAAATCCCGCCACCCACAATACTTCGTCCACGGTCACGGGTTGGATCCCTTACCCAACCCAAATATAATTAGATTCATCATAATTATTTGGAAACCCTAAATTAAATCCATTATTCCCCTATCATGTGTATCAGATCTCTCCAAGCTTATTCCCAGACTCCAAAATAGCCATCCAGTTTCATCTCCATCACCATCGACGTAATATATACTCTTGAAACCTTTTATTCTTAATGATTTATTTAAACATATATTTTATGTAACTGTTAATTTTCAACTCTATTTATAAAATATAATTCTAATCACACTCCTCAATTTACGCCCTAATTATACTCCTCTAAATTAAAAGTATTTAACCACGATTTTAATATTCTGAACAATTTATCGACTTCATTATTTAACATTTTTGTTTGAATTTTTAATTTGAACTATTTATGTTAATTGCATATTTCCTGGCATTTTAATTCAATTTGGGAGCCCTTTTTGAATTACCTATAACCTTATAAAAAATTGATTGATTCATACTCAAAATAGTTATTGTCATTCCAAAATACCAATTAACTCACTAAATGATTGGTAATTTTATAATGTTATAAATATCATAGGGTGATGCCAAATAAATATCGAATTAAGGGGGTGTTAGGATTGCTTCTTTAACAACCGGGATTCTAAAATCCAAGTAATTTGTTTTTCCTATATTGATCATTATACTTTGTTACCACTTACCACACACAACAAAATAGGTAATTCTTTTATCAATTTCTCTAATATTAGATTATTTATTATTCACACATAAAACAAACATTAAAATGCTTACGCTTTAACTTGAATTTCAACTTAGACATTACTGGATTTGTCAACAAACACTGTGAGATGGAAAAGAAACTAACAAGAGGCGGCAAAGATGCAACAAAGATGGACATCAAATTAGAATATCTGAAGTGAGATTTTTTAAATGTTTATTTTATTATTTCATTTTTAGTAACTTATGTGAAATTATATAACTTATATTTAATCTTATTCAATGTAATTCACCATTTTCTTTTACAAACTCATGATATGATTAATTGTATCAATATATTGTGTTCGATTATAAAATAACTTTTTCAATTTACGATCAATGTATTAGTAAAAAAGATATATTATTTAATTGTAATGTATGTCTGTACCTTTTATATCTAATAATCAAATTTATTTATCATGATCTCCTTTTTTTAAACGGTCAATTCGGATCACTAACGTGTCACTGATCTACCCGGTCATCTTCATTTCACCCTCAAAAGGAAACACACTTTTACATGTTAGAAAACTTACTACGCAACTTGAGTCCCCTATTTTTTTTTTTTTGGTCTAAAGTTGGGCTTGAATCCAAAACCTCATTTTTAAATTGAAGTCTATAATTAGGCGCTTTTAATCAATTGGACTAGAGATCATTGTCATTTATCATGACTTATTATTATTATTGATATTTTGATGGTTTTGGACTTATAAAGTTAAATTTATTAAAATCGTGTTGTACACGGGTACCTAACCTAGCATATGAATGTATTATGCGTCCATAATTTCATACCCGTTAAGCATTATAATTTTATATTTTGTACGATGTATAAGTAATACTTAAAATTAAAAGCTTGTAAAATTAATACAATGAGTTTGCTAGCATTTATTTGAACCACTATATATCATTTGTTTATGTGTTCATAATCGATAATACTTTTAATCTATGATCTATTTAGTCACATCTTATATATCAAAAATTAAATGAAACCTTGATTACAAGTATTCTTAAAGTGAAAAAACTTAATAAAATTTAAGTTACTTATTTACTCATGTTCATGTCATACCATCATCATTGATCAAACCATCACTTCCGGATAGAAAAGTTGATGCTTAGTGAAGTATCTTGTCAAATTAAAATTATTTCTTATCGCACACACTATTAGACGACAACTATAATCGTGGTAATACACATTAATCTCGTGGCTAATGGACCCGATATATACAAATTCAAGTTTCACCAACTATTATCAAACTTGGGGCCACGCTTGTGTCACTTTCTCACAATATAGCAAGTAGTTATTAATTGTTATGATGTTATACGTGTCTCTATTTTACTATGTTACTACCTCACTACTTCTTTTGTTATTGGTAACTATTTATTTCTATAGTTCCAACAGGAGCCGAGAGTTATCATTGGAAGCAATATTTCTATTCTTATTGATAGAGTTAACGTTAGCATATATTTCACATCCCCAGACCCTGCTAATATATTTGATACTTGAGGGATGCGCTTGTTGGTTGTTATTGTTGTAACTGGTTAATCATTTAAAATATCAACGTACCAATCACTTTAAAATGGTCTGTAACCTTTTACTGAAAGTAAAGTTTGATTGATAGAACGCAGTTCTAAAATCTGTGGGCTATACTTCGTCGAGGATATATATATCATCTAACAAATACAATGAACCGGTTTTCGTTCTTCTTTTCGACTATATGTTTTTCCACACTCTCATGTCGTGTACATTGGTAATTGAAATAACATTGGATACGTAGCATGCATGTCATGTCACAACCCTAGTGTTAATTCCACTAAACAAAATCATCAAAAATTTTGTGCCAACTATATAATCCCCTTACGTACGTGCGCACATGCACATGCCCATAAACTAAGGTGTGAAAACATATAACTAGAAGTCCACAAAAGTGAATAAAATTCAGTCGGCAAAAACATTAATAAAATATTATTTTCAACTATTATTTTAATAATAATAATAATAATAAATTAACAAATGACTGCAAATTGTGAACATTTGGTATCAAAACTCATGAAACCCTACTCACAAAACTCCAAACTGTGAATCATAATTCATATTTCATAACACCTCACAACCCACCTTATATGTTTTGGTTTGATAGGGACGAATGAATCACAAAATCCATAAAAAAGTAACCTAAATTCCTTTGGCCAAAATACAAGTCAATTTCAATGTATATCTATGGCATTTTTAATTCTATTATTGATCTATAAACTAATAAAAAGAAGTAGATTAAAAAAAAACGATGATGTAGTGGGTGGAAAGGTAAAGATGACAAGAGTGGTTAGGGGGAAAGGAGGGGTTTGTTTTGTCTTGATATAAAAAAGGCATCCTACTTCCAAACAAACCAAAGTGGACCTTTCCTTCTAATTAAAAAGCTTTTTTTCCCACTTCTAATCATTAATTATATTTAATCTATTTAAATATTAATTATGTGTTAATTATTTTAATGTGTGTGACCTAAGAGTGGTTGGTCACATAAAAGGTGAACTTTATATAGGGTTAGGATTAGTTTAGTACTTTATAATTTAGATAACATTCTTTTTAAAAGACACTCTATGTCATCAACTATAATATAATGCCTATTTAGTTTTATTTAACAAGTTTTGTAGTGTTTCCGTTTTTTCGGTTTTCTAAGCTAATCCATAATTATGTTTGGTGGGATTTTTGCTAGTGTTGTTTTTTTTTTTCAAAAACGCTATAGAACGTCTTGTCTTTTGCTATAAAAACGTTTTCAAGTTATAGTACAATCTGCAAAGCATATTATTTGTTTTATTGTTCTAGAGGTTTTAATTGTAAAATTATTAAGAGTGTGCCAAGTTTCTAATTATATCAAATGCTACAAATATCAGAAGATGTAATAAAATATGTGATTTATATATGGAGTTATGATTTCCAATGTTTTTTAAAAACAAATTTAAAGAATAAAGATAAAAAACTGATACTGAAAACCAATTAATATAAGGTTATTTGTATTAATTAGTTACTTTTGATCTTGTATAAATTAGTTTAATTTCTAACATTTAGCCGAATTAGCTAGCATTTAAAAAAAATATATTCAAACATAATTAGTTGTACTTCAGGTATCATCATTGTTACATCATCAGATTATATCAAAGCTTAAATATTAATAAAAAGTTTATAAAACTAACACATATATTATTGGACTTAATTGGATCGAATCACACATATATTTTTATTGTAACTCGTCACAACTCTTTCAATAATATTAAGAATGAAAACCACACATTATAATTACCATAAACCATCTACTTATTCGAGAAAAACTATACCAATCCTACCTAAAGATTTCTCTCAGTTATAATCTAATACTAATATTATATCTATTAATTAAATCAAATCAGATAACTCTAAATATTAAAATACTAATTAATTAAACTAAACTTTCACTTAGGTGCTGTTTGTTTTTGCAGACATAAACTGTCTGTAAGCTGATTTCATCTGTTTTTATGTCTGCAGCTGAAGATGTGGTCTGAAGCTCTGTAAGCTGAAAAAATAAGACTGTTTGTTTTTATAAGTTGATACTGTCTGCATAAACTGAAAATATGTAAATTATCAAACTTATCTCACTGGATAGAAGTTATTTAACATTCAAGTTACATAAAATTATAATATTAAAAACAAGTTTAAAAAACACATAACATAAAATAAACTCAAAGCACATAAAATAAACTCAAATACCATAACAAAAACAAATGGCTTAACAAAAACAAATCAAAGGTGGTTTGGGTCAAATACCATAAACCGACACACTCTTTTTTCTTAAAATGTATTTTCCTAAAGACGAAAGTTTATGGACCAAAATAAAAGAAATCATTTATATATGTTGACTTCTCTGAAAACTACTACCAATCTTGCCATATATCTCTGAAAACTACTACCAATTTCATAAATCTTCAACAACTCTCAAACAAAAACAACCAGACAATCAAACTCTAAAATACACACTTATAGCACATCTGGTACACTAGAATCTATCTACTGATTACAACAATCATAAAGACTAAAACTGGAAAACAAACGGATTCAAGAATCAAAACCCTAAATTAACAGAAGATGAACAAAATTGATGTTTGAGAGAGAAACTGAACGGATTGTATGAATCACGATAAAACTTCTCGACTCTTTCAATTTATATAAGCAGACCAAATCAGCCCAAAACACAACCACCAGAACGAGGTGGTCGAACGGCGGTGGTCGAACGGTTTAATGATGAAGCAGCGGGGGGTCGACGGAGGTGGTCGAACGGTGGTTATGGCGGCGGTATGGCGACCGAACCAAGGGAGAGAGCAGGAGGCGGTATGGCGGTGGTTATGGCGACCGGAACCAAGGGAGAGAGGAAGAGAAGGAGTGTACCTGGAGGAGCAGAGGCGGTGGCGATGGCTGCCGGCGAGTGGAGGAGCGACGGAGGCGGTGGCTAGGGTTGGAAGGGCTGGACGACCGGTTGTGGAGGATGAAGACGTTTGAAGCATGTTTCAATAGCTTTTGTTTTAAGAAGTTATAAGCTGTTTGCAGATCTTATTCTTTTAAAAAAACAAACTGTCTTCACAGCTGATTGTCTGTGAGCCTGCAGACATTACTCTCCTGCAGATGTTTGAAGCAAAAACAAACATCACCTTAACCTCTTCAGCTTTCTTTTAACTTGTTTCAAGATTAACTTTCATCTGATCATATACAAGTCGCACAATTAGCATAATTAACACTTTAAACTTCTATTAAAGTGTTTCCGTATACAAGACACATAAAATTGAAAATATGTATCGTTGACTTCAATATTTATAAGTATTTTATAATATTTTACATATATAGGAAAATTAACGTATAAATGAAATTAACATGCTAATTATAAGAATCAAGTAGAATAATTATATATACAAGTAAAGTAAATATGTTTTTACATCATCGGAAAGTGAAACCACACCTTTTTTTAAGCATAGATCAATAATAAAGTGATGTGGAAATAAGATGACGCTTATGTGGCCATTTCCACACCCATGATCTAATGATTTTGATATCATTTTTACACGAGGACCAAATCAAAAAATCTCATAATTGAGATCACGCCTTTACCCCAAATCTCTCCAAATGCATAAAAGCCACAAAAAATGGAAGAAAACAAAACTTGTTATAATTAAAGGAATAACTAGTTGTGATGCTTTTAGCTTTACATCGTGTTTACTGTTTAGCTATATTTTTAAATATTATTATTTTTAATGCATTTATGAAAAGTTTTCAATGAAGCACGGACGCAGCTTGTTTAAGGTCGATCTTTATTTTTTTCAGTGGTGTAAATTTACTCGTTTGTATCCAAAAATATTTATATGTAGCGTAAATTAATCTGTTTTCGCCCGACACCCCCCTTTCTGTTTATGAATATCCTTATACGTATTGAGTCCCCCCTGGATTCCTCGTCCAAGCCTCGCCAGTGCAATCAAGCGTCATTCTTTATGATATTAACTTTCTCTGTATTTTACAATATAAGATTATCAATGTATGTGTAAATATAAGAAGACATATATATACACACACTTAGGTACGTGTTTATATATCATGACCTAAACCCAGGGCCAGCTCTTATGTTGATTGAGGTGAAGCCCTAGCTTTAGGCCTCCAAGACAAGAAGGCCTCCATTTTTTATTTTTAAGCTTTTTTATATATTGAAAAAACTGAGTCATGGAACAAATTGGTCAGCTAAACATGGGGAAATCAAAAGACTCAAATCAATTCCATTAATCATCAAAAAGAACCTTCAATTAATCAAACCACAAACATACGACTCGATTTATTTTTCCTTCTTTGTCAATTCGATGGTTTTTGTTCTTAGCCAATTTGGCTTTCCATTGATGCATTAAGAAATCAAGTTAAATCCATCAGTTCTTGTCGGACAATACCTTCCATTAATCAATCAAACAACATTAGTTCTTGTTCGACATGAGTTCTTCCATTAATCAATCAAACAACATTAGTTCTTGTTCGACATGAGTTCTTGTGTTGGCTGATTGCTTCTTTTTTGAATGAAGACAAAAGAATATTAATTGTTGGTGGTTTTGCACAGTGACAATAACATCAATTCAGGTTCTTATTCCATCAATTTGTTGGGTTTTTAGTGTAACTTCTGATTGTTATTGGTTCTAAACTTCTAATAGTTTTAAGATCTTTTAATTCATGTCGATGAAATAAACCTTTAGGTAATAAAGCAATTAACATTATTAATCACATTATACTTGATAATAAGCATTCTAACAATGTCAAACCAAAACTTGATATTGGGCACTGGCCATTCAAAAAGAGTAAAAAAAAGGTTTATGGAGTTCAACTTTAAATGCCAATCGAAACATTATTTCAACTGAATCGGAGCAGTGCATATTAGTATTATTGTTTGTACCAAGCCTGGGTAAAAGAGAATAGTTTATATAAACAAAAAGATTAAACTGAAAAGGCCTCAAATTTGTAATTCGCTTTTGGCCTCCATAAACGTTCGGCCGGCCCTGCCTAAACCGATATGCATAAATTATTCCACGTGAAAAGTAATCATGAACTATGGTTTGTTTGGAAACAAGAAGTTTACACGTTACTTATTGAATGTGGTCTAATTAACATGTTTAATTCAATATATAATATCTCTATAGCCGCACATGATACATAACTAACAGTCCATTTTTATAACCAACATCTTCATGCAATTTTTGTTATCATGTCCAACATTCCTAAATTAATATCTTTCCAAAAGATTAGACAACGACGGACCTAGCTATGATTTCTTTTCGTGATATCAATAAGGATTTTCGAGTATGCATAACTCTAAAAGAAATGATGAAGGGCAACTGCCCATCCTAAGATGATATCGTGGTTATTGAGATTGAATCAAATCAGATGGTACTACAATTTGACTTGTTCCTACGGAACCAATATCAAAAAGATTAAAAAATAAGTCATTCACATCAACTGATGAAGGATTCCTCGAAAGTTACAGATTAATAATCCTTTTTAGAAATTGAATGGAAGTGGTGTTATACATACGCGATGAAGGTAATCGAAAAAGAAAGAAGATGTGATTTCTTTATCACTTAAGAGCCACGTGAGATGAATGTCTCATGCATGGCTTTGAATGACAGAAAGAAGTGAATAATCTTCTTTTTGACTCTAACTCTCTCACTCCAGTTATTGCCTTAATTTCTTTTTGTTACTTCGAAATAGTCAGTCGAATTTTTGATATTCCTTGTTATTTCTCATCAAACAAAAACAAATGACAGCCCTTGAGATTAGAACTCATAGTATATGTTTCTAGAAGAAATATATCTATTTATTAGAGCGAAATATAATAAGATAAAACTTTACACTAATTTAAATATTATAACTTTTAACTAAAAATACATTTCTTCTAGCTAACTCATGATGATCTAAATTGATTTTGGATTTGATATGAATAAATGAGAACACATGGTGTGGATGGGCAAAGACCTAAGTTTAGAAAGTGTGGCACATGACACATGACAACATGCATGCATCAATGCAAGACAACTCTCAAAACAATATTTGTCTTTGTATCCACGTTTAAAGAACTTATAGAAATTATGAAAATATTATTAATACCAAAATGGTCCTGCTTTTCTTATCTCTATATGCTGTGGGCATTAATGCCACTCCTCTTCAAACAGGCTGCGTCAAAAACTTTGACTAGTTTTGGTTCAATAAATATATAAGAACACAAATATTGATGATTTTCTATTTTTCTTATTTAAGTAATTTCGTAAATCATAGTGGTTTACTATTTCTTACTGGCAAAACAAGCTTTCATTACCACAACAACAATTACATGTTAAATATAAAGATGTTAAAGATGAAGTAAGATCGAGTCAAGAGTGTTATTTATTAAGCTAGTTTTACTTGGTCTTTTGAAGCCTTTAATTAGACCTTTTATTACAAAAAAGGTCATTTTCTTTTAAGAAATCAAAAGCTTAAACTAGGAAGATTCGTCAAAACTCATCTTCAAACATTAATAACTACACCAAATGTCGTTAAGAATCGCAATCGTGCATTGTAGGCAAACCTAACCCACAATATTGATAGGTGTAGTTTTGCCCTTAAATTTGCATATAAAGTCAATTATCATTTATTAAAGATGGTAATATTACTTTCAATGAATATGGATGTTGGATTTATGAGTTATTTTGTGTTGATTTTTTTTTCTTTCTGAAAATGAGACTTGGACAATAAGCCAATTTTATTTATAATTTACATAACTAGCATCATTTATATAACTCATTTCAAGCTTTATATCTAAAGTTTTGCTTATAGGCGCTCAACTTGAGAAAAATATTATAAGCTTGAGTACAGTTTATGAGTGGTTTACAAACTCAAGCTCGGTAAGCTTATTTGTTTGTTATATATTTGGTGTGTGTTTATAATGATTATATATAATAATAAATTATATACTTATATTATTATATGTTCACATAATCATTATTATATTTATATTAATGATAGTTTTAATTATACTCACAGTACTAATCAAGTTCAGTGTATGAACTTGAACCCAACTCGTGTATTAGATGATTTAGACTGAAACGGATTTGTTTACACTTAGACTTTTATAATGTCTAATTTAGATTTTAATAACTCTAGTTTTTGTTTATTATGTACAATTTCTGATAATCATTTATGAAATTCATGGATCCCGTATTTATCGATTGAAATAAAAATATTGTGTTTATTCTTTGAACGAAAACTCACATACATCTTTTTATTAAAAAATAATCTACCTCATATCAGAATTTGAATCATCGTCTTCTCTTCAAAAAGGTTATAGCATCTACAACCTAGCAATGGCCAATTTGTATTATGTGGCTCATGGTTTCAATACATGGGGGAAGACAGAAAAACTTTCAATAAATTGTTGTTTACTTTTGTATAAACTATAAGTTATAATAAAAAAGATGTATGTTTACAATAAACTTGTGTATGAAAAAAAGGAGACATACGAAAATGTCATGCCGACAAGTGAAGTGTGTGAGAATAGAAAGCCGAAATTTTACTTCCCAATTTATGCCTTTTGAGAAATGTCCAATATTTTTGGCCTTCCCTCAATTTTATGTCTCTTCATACATTTACAGCCATACACACAACTGTGTGTCACTTTTGTCCAAGCCTGTTTCAAACTATTTTATGTTTTTCTTTTTTTAATTAATAGAAGTAACAGAATGTTATTGCATGATACTGATTTATACACATAAGCAATTTGGGCGTTTTATTGTTAATTAGTTTGTTATTATTATTATTATTGTTATTATTATTATTATTATTATTATTATTATTATATGTTGGAGTTAATGTAACTGTAACAAAACTATTATAAATTACTTAAGTTTTATCAGTAAACATACGTCTCTAAAATTTACACGTCGCTTGTTTTATAAGACTCAAGTCCATAACAACTTGATAAGGATAAACATTATACCAACCGATAGACCAAGTGGCCATCGTGAATAGTCATTTTGTAGAAATAAAAATAATGGAAGCAAACGTGTATTAATGACTTTACGAGGATATCTTATAGTTTTAGTAAAGAATCAAAATTCAAAGCCTTCAATGACCTTACCATCGTACATTTAATGTATAATAACAAGATTCCTATCCCGCTGTTGTTGACAATTTATATATATATATATATTTTAGAACGATAAAATTTCTTTAAATTTGTTATACGTGAGAATTAAAAGTGAAACCTCCAAACTTATTTCTTCTTAAAAACTTTGCTTTTAGCAATCACTTACACTAGCCATTACAAAACAATCACTTATACTTTTACATTATATATCTTTTATCGTTTATATTAAAAAATATTAAATTTTGCAATGGCTAATAAACTAAAAACACATAAATAATATTATATATCATTTCTAATAATATAAAAAAATTAAATTTGCAATGGCTAATAAAAAGAAATAAATAGATATAATATAAAAATATGAAAAGGGTATAGTTATAGAAGTAGTAGCCAGACATAGACTGAGGCCAAGACGTGTGCTTGTTTAGACTCACTTATTTTATTGTTGTTATTATTTATTTAATAAAACCAAAAAGTGCCTTTATGACCACTTAAATTTAATCTATGATCCATATCATTGCCATGTGATATTAATTTCACACATTCACAGTCACAGTCACAGTCACCTCCCATGTTTTCCCTATTTGTCACTTACACCCCAAAAAACTTTCTACGTTATAATAGCCCCTTTTATTTTTGGTTATTACTTTAAAATGATATGGCAATAACATATTGGAAAAACTGTTATAGTTTTAGTTACAATCAGCCAGACCAAGAATTTTTTTTCACTGTGAGCGATAGAGGGCTTAACACTAATTTAAGGAGGGCAATCAGATTTTTACACAGATATCAACAAAAAAATCCAGCGGACAACTCTATCTCCCTCTCTCGGGAATAGGTCAGCCCCTTGTTACAACTTATTCAACGATATATCATTTTTTATAATGATGCATTTTATACATGTTGCGGTGACTTGAATTGACATTCACATGTAACGTTGCATTTAACATTGATTCTATGAAGTATGGTGATTTCTTTCTCACATGTAATCTTTTTCCATGGAAAAACTTTATAGTATAAAAACCGAATTTCAATATTGATTCAATTGAGTTGTTATTATTATTATTATTATTATTATTATGTCTCAATTAAATCACTCAAGCTTCAAAAAATTTTTAATCCTATATATTTTGTCTTAATAAAAAATGTGTATGTATATATTTTTTATCCGAAATTAATTGAAACAATATTAAAATTTAGTTAGTGTTTGAAAACAAGGCATCATCTAAAGCAGAAAAACAAATAAATGAACATCATTTAATAAATCATCTTATTGCTCAAACTTAAATTGTAATCATTACTTTGAGATATTTATATTATACGACAAAAAAAAAAAGAAAAAAAGAAAATATGAGGACCGTCATTTCCCGTTACATCTATTAACGTCCCTCATCTTTTCTACATGTTTCACTATACCTCCCCCCACCATGGTCTATTTACATATATAGTCCCTTAGTTTCAAGTACCAAAATTATTATACCCCATCAACCACCACTGCAATTTTACTAGGCAACCAATCCCCACCACCACCCACCTGGACTGAGTCACGGTCCGACTCGAGCCGAACCATCATGTCTTCGCCTTGACCCGGTAACCGTGCGCTGACCTGGCGCAGGCTCGGTACCAATACCTGTTCAGCCCATTCCTCTAGACTTGTCCGACCAAACCATAACCCGCCCAGTATATTCTCAACCGCACCCTCGTTCACCTCGATGGTCATTTTCTCGTCAACTATAGTCGAGAACGCATTCATGATGGTTTTCTCGATTTCGCTACGAATGTTTTCGAAATTAACGGGTTTGAACACAATGGTCCCGTCGCTATGCACCACGAGCTCATGGGGCATTGACATAACCGCAAACTGTTGGCTCTCGTCTTCTTGGTCAATGGTTAGATTGCTCGAGTTTATCGACCCATCGGTTCGGTCCTCATCATAGTCTATCGCTAGGTTAAGATCGAGTGACAAATCTAAACCCGAACCCGATTCTTTCCTCGGTCTCCTTAACTTGTCTACTCCAGACAACCAACTAGCTCTCCGTTTTAACCGTTTTTCACTGACGGTTAGCTTCAACTGCCAATCAGAACTCGCCATCGAGTGCAACCGTTGCTCATCAGCCCGATGCTCGTCAACGCTAGCGGTTGACCAATTCCCGGTTAGTACGAAAACGACATTCCCGAGGCTAATTTCCCGCCCGTGAGAATCTGTGAGCCGGCTTCTTTCCATGGCCCGTTTAATACTCCCGCGAATCAACATATCCGCTTCGTCAATGTCGGAAAGTACGATTACCCCAAACGGGTTCTGACGGACCGCCTCCGCTATACGGTCCAAAACCGTTTTACCACGAAAACCCGTATCGGTTTCCTCACAGTCGCGTCTCGACCCGAGCGCGATAGTGATCGGGTTGCTCCCGCCTATGTGCTCGGCAAGAACCGATGCCATCTTCTTCTTTGCAACCCGATCGGGACCCGCAAACAGTAGCCACACGCAACCTCGGTTCCCGGATTCTACTTTACATTGTGTTATCGTTGTGGCTATGGTGGAAGCCGCGTCAGGCTGCCACCAAGCCTTTTTCATCAGACCTTTGAGTAGTCTTTTAAACGAGTCGGTGTCGGCTTGGTTGGCGAATTTACCCTTTATTGGTTCCGAAGATATGCAACCCAAAAGGTCCTTAACCGTCAAATCCTCGTTGTCTTTCGGGCCCGTGAGTTCTGAAGGTTTCTTTGACCCGAGAACCAGGTCGGTCCCGACAGGGCTTCGTGGCGGCTCTAACCGTGGTTGTTGGACGGGCTGCAACGCCTCTTGAAGAGTTCTAGGTGGTTGTAACCGTGGCTGTTGTCCGGGTTGACTTGGTCTTAGAAGCATGTTCGGTTTATACGCCCCGGTCAAAGGCATAGCCATTGGTACAACTCTATCCAATCTTGGAGATTGGTTATGGTTATAATTCGGGTGAATCCGCGAACACTCTTCGCTCCATTTCTTTTGTAAATCTTGAATCTTTTGTTTCAAAACATGTTCTTTATCCTTATTCTGTCAAAACCCAAATCAAATAAATCAACAAATTATTAAAAAAAAAAAAACAGTCGAAACTTAGATAATTAAATCGTCGGTTTACCTGAGATTGATCGTTTGTTTTCGCATTTTGCAGCCATGAAGGCAAACTATTGTTAACCGAATCCGACTGCTTATCCGACTCTTTCAGTTTCGCTAATTCTTGTTCAAAACTTGTTGAACAAACCGGGCAGCAAGGCGCCTTTCGGGCAAGATCCAAATTCATAGTTGTCGTGAAACTATTTAACGGTTTTAAAGTGTTTAAAGACTGCACCGAACCACCAAGAACACCATTCGTCCCCGTCCTATAATAATAATAATAACAACAATCAAAACAAGTTCATAACTTTATGTCCAAAGATAGTTCATAACTTCATAACATGAATCTAAAGTTCTAAACAATACCCACTTTTCGATTACGAATAAAATTTTACCTGGGAAACATATTAGGGAGTGGTGATCTTGATGTAATCGGAACCGCGTGTAAATCCCAATCGGTTTCCATAGATGGATGATAAACTTGACACCTTAAATATGTTTCACAAGTAGCTGTACCAAACAACCAGACTTTACCCGTAAATTTCGCAACCAATTTTGTCATCTCGGCCACAGATTCTCGGCCAACCGAAGCTGCAACCGCGGCTGGTGGTTGCTCCACCAGCCATTTTAAATCAGCTAAGTCGATTATTATCCGTTTCGTACTATTAAAACCCCCAATTCTTTTATCGACCACTTCGCTTAATTCCTTGATCTTAATCGGAATAAGTGACTTATCCGAAACAGATGCGAATTCATTTTCGATGGAAATAACGTCAACGTTGTTGTTTAGCTCACCACCTGTTCCGAATTCCCCCTTTTCGATTCGTATCAAGATCTCTTTACGGATTGCTTCGGGTTCCACTTCCCCCACTAGAATCGGATTCCGCCTTTTCGGTTTTGTCATAATATCAATAACCCTTTTTACATCATCAGTCCTGTGCTGTCCTAATTGATTTGAACCTTGATTCAGATTCCCTTGCTGCGGTTGCTGTAACCGCGGATTCAGATAAAGATTTCGTGGCGTCAAAGATGCCGTTTCGTTATTCGTTTGTTGAATCAAACGTGGATTCAAGTACAAGTTCCGGTTTACAGGTAACGAAACGGGCACGGGAGACGACCTGAATCCGATCCCTAGTGGGGTCGGGGTCAGGTTGTTTCCAATAACGTTACTAACGTTGTTATTATTAATATTATTAATAACAACGTTAGTAACGTTATTATTATTCAACGACTGTTCGATAGTCGCTTTAACGGCGGGGCTCGAAAAGCTAGCTTCTCGCATGACCCGACTGACACTCGGGTCATCGAGAATGGAAATTATAAGTTGTTCGAGCTCCACCTTAACCGCTAAAAGCGGTTGTTGTTGTTGCTCTGGGCAACCACGCCTCTGATGGGCCTGGGCCCGTTTAAGGGCCGCCATCAGAGCGTTGGAAATAGGTGGTTCCACAACCGATGACGTGGCGGTTGGGAGCCGTTCCAGTGCCACGCTGTAGCAAAGCTCCAGCGCTCGGCACTGGAGCGGGTGGGAGGAATTCGGGTGGGACTGGATACACGCTTGCCGGAGAAACCCGGTCGGTGCGGCCAGGAGTGTGGACGCCACATGAAGTGGCGTCGTTTGGCCGTGGTTTCTCCGGCCGGCTAATGATATTGAATTATTCAATACACTTGCCGCCTCAGGCGTTAGGGTTTGCTGGATCGTACTCAATCCTGCCCTCATAATAATTTGCTACCAAATCAAAATCTGGGAACTGGATTTTGTACAGAATCACAAATTAAACAAAACCCAGAAGTTGGAATTGAATAAAACGCAAAGAAATTGAAGAAATGTGAATTTGAATTAGAAGTAAGAAACAAGAAGACTTTGAATTGAAAGACAAAAACTTTGGATTGAATTCAGATCATAATTTCTGATATCAATTTAGGGAGAATAGAAGAGAAAGAGAAGATAAAGAAAACCCTGTATCTGTCTCTATATGTATGATGTGTTGTATATGTGATGTATGTATAGTTGTATATAGTAATAAATGAAAATAAAAACAAAAAAAGCTTTTTAGAAATTATTTAATAATAAGTGGTCATGGTTACAAGGATGGGTAAATTTGAGTTTCTTGGGAAAAAGGATGATGATGGCAAAGTTTGTTTGTATTCAAAGGGAGAATTTGCAAGGATTTCTGGAAAATAAATGTTCTCTTCTGTTTATATTATTATTATTATTAATATTATTATACTATACTCTACTCTACTCTACTCTACTCTACTCTACTCTACTCTACTCTCTACACCTTACACCTTTTTGGGTTATTATAAAAAAGTGGTTTATAAAGTTTAATAATATAAGTGGAATCACAAGCTCCTCCCTTTTGTATGTACCATCTCCAACTAATCTGATTTTGGTTTTATTATATTTATATTAGAAGAAGATGAAAGAATATATTTGGATTAAATTATTGGGGTGATGGTTATGGTACACTTATGTTTTGGTCTTGATGCTTTATTAAAAAGTTAGGGTTTAGTCACCATAGGTATGCCAATGTGTAACAAGTTATGATTTTAGATAGCGCTGTTGTTTATTGTTTAGGCTTTGTTAAAAAGGTTATGGGTTTAACCCGATTTGGACACACCACGTATCAGCGTTGCGGTGGTACGTGGTCTTGGGTTCGATGTTAATGACCTTGCTCTCGCCACCGTACTGCATAATCTAGCATTCCAACCCCTCCACTTTTCAAAAAAATTAATTTGTTTCATCGCTGAGTTAAGAAAGTTTTGATTAATGGAATCAAAGGCTTTATCAAAATCCACTTGAGGAGCAGACATTTCTCCTAGTGGGGTCGTCTTTAAAGGGGTAAACTCAAGCTAGGGCTTTAGACCCACTTGGATAAGGCCATCAGTTTAGACCAAAGTTAGCTGAAAACATACTAAATGATGGAATTCAAAGTTAGACAAAAAAACATATTAAATACTTAAGCTATTTGAATAGACAAACATATTTGTGGTTAATTGTTTTGCAATGTAACAATAAAATTCAAAGAGGTCTCAAAATCTTGTTTCGTTTTAAGCCTCCAAGAGAATTGAGCAATCCTCCAAAAGAGATCTAAATTGAACCACTCCTTACCCAAATTTAATTCTCTTACGTTAGTGTTCTTCACACTAAGTAGCATATACTTGTGATAATCGAACTTGAGACCCCACAGTAGGGAAAACATCCTAACCACACAAACTAGCTCGTGATGGCACCTAATTAGATCTAAACACACCTTTTTAAGGCATGGTTGGGATTTAGTTTGAAAATACCTTATTGGCTTTTTCAAAAAGCTAATAAGTTAAATGGTGTTTGCTATCACAAAAAAACCTTTTATTTTAGCTTTTCAAAAGGGTTAAAAAACAGTTTTTTATAAGCCTCAAATCCTGACTTTTTAAAATGATTTTCTGAAACCATAAACACTTTTTAAATTTAAAATAAGCTAACCCAAATGTTAATAATTTAAATGCTTTAATAGAAAACACAAGTGGGAAACTTGTTAGGGAGATGATGAGATTTATGAGATCTTTGTGTTTATATGTATTTTGGACTAGACATTGACTATCCCCTTTTTACTTTTCACACCACACGTTTCCCATTGTCAACGCGCATTTGAATATCATATTAATTCTTCGTTTACTCCTAACAATAATTTTAAGTTTACTTGTGTGCAGTTGTGCGCAAGCAATTGCATTTGAATATTATGTTACAAGAATAGATTTTCCTTTATTTTTTAACTTCCCCATCCGTTTAAAAGCAAAAAATTACTACACTATTTGAAACACGTTTAATGAATAGGTTAATCCTAACCCGAGTACCCGACAAATTTAAGTAAAGGAAACGTAAGTGTTTAAAGAATGAGTTCGATTCATTAACTCACTTAAGAGACTTGAAAAAACTCTATTTAAAAAGAGATTAACAAGTTTTTTAATTATCAAATTGACAACTTGAAATTACTCAACCTGACATTATTAAGGCTTGTCAGTTTGATAATTAAAAATTTGTTAATATCGTTAGTTTATTTGAATTACGTTAACTTTTTTGTAAGTTTTGTATAAATTTTTTAAAATTGAAAGAGATACATTTTTTTTGTATTAATGTAACTCTTACTAGAGTATCTATAGACAATGGCAACGTCGCTCCACCTCTACAAACATCACTCTTGTTCACTCTCACATCCAAAATCCGTGAACGTTCATCTCCACATTCTCTCTCAACTCGATGTTATAAATGGTCCTAGTAAAGTGTGGTACAACAGTATACTTTGTACTTGGTTAGCCCCTCATTAGTTTATTTGTATTATTACTATTATTCTTGTAGTTAAGAAAATAAGAATAAAAAAATGGTGACAACATCCGAAAAGTTGTGAAGTATAGAACATTTCTTATTCATATGTTACTTAGTTCATTTGTCTTCTTTATAAATATATAATTTAAACATTTTTAAAATGTATTAATCTATAAGATATTGAAGGTTCAATCGGACCAAATTATGGATATTATTTTTTCTCCCCTAAGAGGAAGGGAGCACCAAATTAGTTGTGGCTCAATGGTAAAGCACGCACTTTACTAGTGAGAGGTAGGAGGTTCAAACCTCACTACCACCAATTTATAAGGGAGATATGAGGGATGACCCTGGCTTGCCAGGGTTCGAGTCCTGATCTCACCCGGTTTTACCGGCTCCTCGCTGTCGTGCCGTTTGGCGGGCGCGGGGGTCGCGTTTTATCCGGTGAATCCCTTAATAGGTGGACCGCTAGGGGCTCCGTCCGTCCGGACTAGTGGTCGGCTCGGGCTACCTTTATCCAATGAGGGCCGCGTACGAAGTACCCGGCGTTACTTAGTTGGTCGTTAAAAAAAAAAAAAAAGAGGAAGGGAGTACCGTGTGTTGGTCAACGGAAAATTGTACTAATGTACTATTACTATACATGGGAAATTCAGAAGTGTTTAAAACGATGAACAAAATGGGGAGATGCAATATTATGGTTACTACTTACTAGTGTTCACACCCAATAATTACACATATTCTAGAAGTCTAAAACATCCTATGATGAATTTTATTTTTACTTTTATTATTTCTATTAACGGCTCATAAAGAAAATTTTATTTAACATGAGAACCCTTGAATCAGATTCTCATATCTGTAATATCAATGTCTTCCGTCTTAATCGCACCATGCTGACAACTTGTTCTATATCTCCTTAGCTATTAGGCACAACACTTATAAAGAGTGTCGCATTTGTCTAATATTGCATAACTAATGAAAAGAAGTTGTTACCAAGGAAACAACCATATTGAAGAGCTCATTTTGTGGTTCTTGTGCATATTGGAAGGACGTCCCTAACCCAGAGCGTAAATACATGTTTCATCGGTATTTTTTTTGTAAGTATGTTTAACATTTAGGAGTGTGTGTGTGCATATTTAATTGTATGTCACTAGCGTTGACTCAATGTAGATACGTGTATCGACTGTATACGTGTGATCCCAGCCTAGATTGAAAGATCTTTAAAAAGTTGGTGCAAGAGTGTGTAGTCTCGATACAATTATCTTATGATGGATGTGTTCAATGCCACAAAGAGAAAGACATTAGAGGTCGATGGGAAAGAGTTTGTTAATAGAGTCCAACATCATGCCATGCCCTCTTAGTTGGATATCAATGACATCTTAAAACGATGATTAACCAAGTGCCTATTACTCATGTACGCTTTAAACCTAATATATTGAATATACTAAATTATGAGCCGTTTTTGTGAAATCTGTAGATCATAGAAAACTAGAAGTTCAAGTCCAAGGTCGCAAGGATCAATTGGGTAGCCCCCTTTTGACGGAGAGTCATCCTGACGCACCAAAGAGCTGATCAACATATCACGTTGTTAGAAGAAGTTGGTAGGTTTCAAGGTTTGTCATCCACTTGTATATTTCAATAACTAACAAGTTAACCTTTATTGTACGCCACAAAGTTAGGATATGATACAACTAATGTCGAGGGTATTAAGAGAACGCACTTGAAAACGTGGTATTAGGACGTGGGGAAGGAGTCATTCGGATTAGAGTATTTATCCGAAGGCGTGTCAAATGGGGCTACATTCAAAGCATTTATCATTACTCATGCTTTCGTGCTATTGTGTTGCCATTGGAAATATGCAAAAAGTTATGCTGACACCGATCTCACACTCAACTTGCTAATGATCAACAACCAACCAAAATAAATTTAAAGTTAAGTACTTCACAAAATTATCTTAAAAATGTTATCCCAACATAATGTCTCAAAAGAGTAATCGTGGAACTTGGATATCGGTGAAAGGTTTTGGAAATTTTTTGGACAAATAATATATATTAGTATTTGTTACTAGTAAAAAGATTATTAATGTGTCCAAAAAGTAGAGATAAATGCGATATCGATACACTAAAGTGTGTAGTCGAGAACTTGAACATTGGTAAAAAGAGAAATGGGTTTGTCCCACATTGGTCGTAGAACGTTTGAGAGACGCCGCCTTAGTATTTTTGGTGGTTGAACCAGGTGACATGTGTCGATTGTGTGATGCATGTGTGACACCTCGGTGACATGTGTCGTCACCACGTGAGTGTGTGCTGCATGTGTGACACCTCAGTGACATGTCACATGTGTGTGTCTTGTGTTGACACGTGTCATGATGAGTCATCACCTGACCCTCTATATATAGAACGGTCAGGTGAGCAGTTTTGACACACCGACAAACTAGATCCCTCACGACCCGAATTCACACACATTCTAACCAGCTTGTTACTATGCACATGAAACCAAACGACTCATTGCCGATGATACGTGTTCTTAGTTCCAACTCTCTCTCGATCTCGATCCCGATCTCTCGTTACAAATACTATTCGGGTGCTATGGTAATCCCGACAGTACTATTGCTTAGGCTGTTGTACTCTGGGAAACAGACGGGCTTGCAGAGGTAGCCCGAAATCTGTTTAAGGGACCTATGTTTAATAGAAATCCTCAGCCACAACTGGGAACCACAATTTGTTTAGTTTTCCAGCTAGAAAGGTGTAGATGTTTTTGGGTGATCAAGACGGGTTCACCTAGCGAAGGGGGATACAAGAAGACATGACTCGACGGTGGCGCTCGGGTCTCGATCAACACAAGCTAGATGATGTGAGCGCGGTCCCAGTCCAACGCGACTCCGGTCTGACTCTAAATCGTTTATGGATGCTCAAGAATTAGCTATTGGAGCATAAGTTAAGGTCCTCGGTATGAATCAATATTTGTATATATGTTATAATTCGTATTATTCTGGTTTAGATTTTTATACGGTATATGTACTATAATTTCCCAAATTGTATAAAAAGATTATTTATTTATTTGTTTTTTTAATATTATTTAATAAAATCGTGACTTATGTCTTAAAAAAGAAGGAAAGGGGGAAGCGACACATAAATGTGTGACAATTAGTGACAGTGTTCCTAGTTTGAATGTAAGAATTATAACAATTTTTTTTTAAATGTTTAAAGGTTAAGATAATAAAAATTAAAATCACGAACGATTAAGAAAAACCCTTTAATAAATGAGCATAAACAAATGAACATGAATGAATGTAAACTAATGAATATTAACGAATATAAACAGACGTAAACGAAGGAACACATTATCGAACGTCCACAAATGCAACTTAATGAACGCGATATCTGATCATGTTCGTTAACTTAAATAATCGAACATAACTTCGTATTCATGTTCGTTCTTTTATATAACGAACAAACGTAAACAAACTTTTCGTTAAACAATTCACTAAACGTTTGATTCATTTATCTCTAGTTTGATGTATTAGTTTTCTTATGCAATGATATATCAATCTTCTGCACGATAAATATCATCTTATTTTGATGCTTTTGTCCTACGTCACTACTTGATATAAAAGTCTTCCATTGTTATGTTATATAAGACAGATTACAAATGTACCCCATACTTGATAAAATCATATTAAACATAAAAATTATACAATACCCAATATATTTGTTTAGAAAGAAAAACATCTTTCCAAAATAACAACTTTCTAAATAAAACAATATTATTTCATTAATAGTTTTTTTATGCATGGTTGGTTTATGATAAGTGATACATCTTTGTTGAAAAACAATGGAATATTACGTAACATCTTTCTAAAAAACAAAGTGTGAGATCCCATGTATCACGGTCTAGATTGGATATGTGATCCTTGTTTGTTTCGAGGAACGCGTGTCATGACGTGGTCCAACGTAGCAAGAACTAACGTAAGGTTGGATCATGGATGTCATAGTACTACATTATCTTTAAATTCACATGCATCAACTTTCATGGTGTTCATATAATCTACATGAGCATTTAACCATTTAATTAATTAAAAGTTTTCTTTTAGCATTAAAGTTGTTTCTTTTAACGAAACAATATCTCGAAACCGTACTTATGGTTCATATAAACCATACTTTCGATTGCGAGGAGAGACAAAGAGGAAACGAAAATAATCGTAATGGCAAAGTGAGCTACCCAATAAACCACATAATTGTTTTTGCAAAGGAGACGGATATTTGAAAAATATTGGACCGCAAGGCGCAAGCGGATGCCTTGTATATTAATGAAGTTATTGATAAGGAGCGATACAAGAGTTAGCCAACTTCTACTTGAATAAGTTAAACATGGGAAAACGAGAGAGAAAGAACCAAACAAGAAAGAGACATGACTTGGACTACAAGTGAGTCATGAGACTTGACCTAAAATAGGTATAACCGGGCTACAAGCGGAGTTATGGGGCGCTTAAGTAATTGACAAAAAATCAAATGACCGAGGTCTGCTTGACTGTGGAAAAAAAAGTGAATAATCGCTTGGGTCCCATATTGGCTATTTAGCTTGAAACGACCAAGGCGATGGTGTCTTGTTACTTGAAACAAATAATGAAAATTTGGTTTAGTAAGTTGGCTGTTAAGCTTATTCATTGATATTTTAGCATGATCTTGTTTTCAGTTTCTTCGTTTTTATTCATCTTGCTTCACTACCTACTTCGTTCTTTTTTCAATTTTTTTTACTTTTATTTTGTTATCCGGTTTTTTAGAATTTAGGTTCGGTGCTTACTTTACAATCCAAATTTGTTATAAGTTAAGAATTCAAAGCTAGTGTAAGATTTATATATAAAAGAAAGAAAGAAAGAAAGAAAGATAAAAAAATAAAATAATTTAGTCATCTGAAATTTGAACCTCGATGAACTGTAAAACATAACTAATACCCAACTATCTACACAAATAGAAAGTAGCAATGTTTTGTTCGCTACATTCCCAATATATGATAATCAACTCTACATACATGTTAAATAATAATTACTTCAATTTTCTTATTAACAATATTGAGCACACAATATATATATATATATAGGGTGTGTTCGGCAAAGGACTTTTAGAAGCTTTTTAGGGGCTTTAAGTTATAAGCTTTTAGAAAAGGCTCATATCTAATAAAAAGTATTGTTTGGTAAGAGGAGCTTAAAGCTTTTAGAGGATGAGAAAAAACTCTAAATTGAAACGGGCTTTGAGAAAAAGCTAGCTACAAGCTTTTATATTTGAATTTACAAGTTTGGTACTTGAACTTATATCAATTTTTGTTAATTTATATAATAGTTACACATTTAACCTTTATTCAAAACTAACTACCCCCATGACTTTTTTAGGAGCCATAACTTTTTCACACTTTAATAACTTTTAAACAAATTACATCATAAAAACGAGCATTTTATTCTCTTTAATTTGAGTATGATATTGCTATACTTCTTTAACTTTAAAAAATTAACATACTACGTGATTATCGGTTAGGATCGGTAAAAAGTCAAGTAAGATGAGCTCGAGTCATGTGTAAGACCAAATTAGGAGTTGAGTCAGATGAACTTGAGTCATGTGTAAGACCAAATTAGGGTCGGGACGAGTCGATACAAAAATGGTTAAATTAGTTTGATTTGTGTCGGTATGCTTTTGAGTCGAAAGGGGTCAGGTCAGAACATATTTCAGATTTAAACAGTGCATGTTCAGAAAGGGATTCATATCAAAATATGTTGGTTTAAAAAATTATCTATTTGAAAATTACTGTATATTTCAGCTTTGTTTCTTAATTTTCGACATCATTTAGGTTATGTATGCACTGTCATCAGGTGAATCATGTACCGACACTGATTATGCGGTTGATGTTAGGTTGTGCGCCCATTCCGCCGCACCACGCGGGCACCCAGCTAGTTTTATTAAAAGCTTCTGCTACTCTGCCAAACACCTAAATATTTAAAAGTTACAGCTACTAGCTACCAGCTTCTAGCTTTCAGCTTCCAGCCTTCAGCTTCCAGCTAACAGCTAGTTTTGCCAAACATACCCATAGTATATGTACTTATTTGTTGATGAGCTTTAACTAATCCAGCATTTGTGGAGAAATGATGATTTCAATTACAAACTGAAATGTCGAGTTTGAATTCGATCCCAATCGGATTTTACCATAATAGACCTTTGGACGATAGGTAATTTTTACTGAAATAGAAAATGGAAGGTTTAGACTAACCAACACTGTTTGCAATCACGAGCTATAAAGTTACCTTTTATCATTGGGTTACCCGGTAGCCGAACTTTATTCATTCCTCATTAAAAGAAAAACAGTATATGCACAAAGTTGAATGAAATTAAAATGTGAAGCACTTTTATCCGTTGAGCGACGGCCCTTCCACTCGGCACCGTCGGATCACTAAGGCCGACTTTCGTCCCTGCTCGACGGGTGGGTCTTGCAGTCAAGCTCCCTTTTGCCTTTGCACTCGAGGGCCAATCTCCGTCCGGCCCGAGGAAACCTTTGCACGCCTCCGTTACCTTTTGGGAGGCCTACGCCCCATAGAAACTGTCTACCTGAGACTGTCCCTTGGCCCGTACGTCCTGACACAAGGTTAGAATTCTAGCTCTTCCATAGTGGTATCTCACTGATGGCTCGGACCCCCCCGCAAGGAGGCCTTCTTCGCCTTCCACCTAAGCTGCGCAGGAAAGGCCCAAAGCCAATCCCAGGGAACAGTGAAGCTTCATAGGGTCTTTCTGTCCAGGTGCAGATAGTCCGCATCTTCACAGACATGTCTATTTCACCGAGCCTCTTTCCGAGACAGTGCCCAGATCGTTACGCCTTTCGAACGTGAGGCGACAGGGTTAAAAGGCAAGCTTCATGAGCCTTGCTTTTCTTTCTACTTTATTATCCATCACCTTTTATTACTTACTTACAATTTATTTTTTTAATTCCTATAACAATTTATTTTTTATTATACCTTTTTTTAATTCCTACTTTGTGTTCCTTTTCTACTCATATTTTTATCATTTTTTAGTTCTTATTTTATTTTTGAACGACAAACACACTCTTTGATTCTACTCCTAAAATTAACTTAATCCTCACTTTATGATAATCAAACCCGCACAATTTTAGTATACACATCCGATGCCATTAAGCCATGAGACGATCAGCTTATAGGTTTATATATTTTTTCACTATCTAAAAGGTTTTGAGTAAACATACCAAATTGTTATGTTTGCATTAAAATTGGTAACTTTATAATATAAAATAAAAAAGGACTTTTTCCTGGTTATTATCTATCTAAAATGGCTAAAAAATTATTGTTTGATCTATAATGTCTAGATACAAAAGCTAGTAGATTTTCTCATTCAAAATAAATAAGACAATACGTTACTCTTGTTATGATTTTTTTTACAAGTTTTCAACGAAATTAATAGTACGTGTTTTTGACGAAACCATACAATATGTATATAGACAGTGGCGAAGCTTGGACGAAGATTCCCGAGGGGGGGGCTCAAAATGTATTAAAAAAGTTCACAAACGAGGGGGGCTGGGCTTAAATTTTCGATCTAAAACAGCTAAATTTACAATACGTATAAAAAATTTCGGGCGAAAATGGGTAAATTTACACTACTGCGCAAAAAACAGGGAGGGATGGGGCAACCCCATGCCCTAAGTATGCTTCGCCCTGTATATAGACGAATTCCACGGACGACGCTATAGGGATCGAAGGTCCGAACCATTGTTAGATTACACACTACAAACGGTTCAAAGTTTACTTGGGACAAGGTTTGCTTTTAAAGCAAATCATGAAACCTAAGGAAGAAAACATGATCATAAAAATAGACTTTAGGCAACGCACGCTCTTCCCTTCACTTCTCCTTTACGTGATATTTGAGTAATTCCATCAACTAAAAAGTTTCAAAAAGTAAAGTCTTTTGTTTTATTTGAAAAAGAAATGATTAAATTAATCTTGTAAAAAGTTATGTAGGACATTAAAGTACTAATTTGAAGGGCCTAATTTCACTTTTAGAATTGTTAAATATTAATAATAGTATATAGTTTTTAATTTGCAATAACCTCGTTTTGACTATCAATCCAAGAGTCAATTTTGTAGGGTTCGTACATAGTTCATTGGTTTATGAATGTCCTAAAAATCTCTTTTAAACGTGTTTAATTTCTATATGGTTAAAGTACTATCAATATTACTTTCAAAATTTAATTGAATATATCATACAAAAAACAAAGAAAGAGAGAGAGAGAGAGTGTTTATTGTGTGAAAATAACACGATGTTTAGTTGAAATGACATAACATTTTGTGAAGTAATATGTTAGTTGACGGCTAAAATGGTTGACAGTTAATTCACTTTATCATTAGCAACAACTCTTGCGGTGCAAACCCTTTTAGCTTCAACTTATAGTTACAAAAAACTTTTACTTACGCCAACGGTAACAAATTTACAGTAGGTCACCTGACCGTCTAGTTAATGCTAATAGCTCAAGTTGCTGTTGATAAATCAACTTCTTGTTAAAAATCGTTGTTGCCAACTACAGTTGCTATTGAACGCACTTCCTAGGGACAATCAGTTACTAGTTACTATTGATGTCACATTTATACTGATGATCAATTGCTACTACTGATCAGTTCTCATGTACCTATTTACCAACCATTTGAGACTTATTTGTATAAGTATTTATTTCAAAATTCTTTTGTTCCTTAAGCAAATGCAATTACCTAATAAGTTTTTTTTTGTCGGTAAAAAAACATGGTTTTGTTATTTTTTTGGTAAGTTACTTAAGGCGATGATATTATTAAAGGACTAGCAACATGCCTTACAAAGATAAGAAGAGCAACTACTCTAGAAATTAAAAATAAGATAAATTGTATGTTTCAGCCAAATGGTCAAAAACATAATAAGTGGCCAAGTGGGTGAAGTGAGAAAATGAGGGGGTGAAACGAAAATAATATTTGAGTAAGAGAGATTCATTCAACAGCTTTTGACAATAAATGTGTCTTGCAGAGCCATGTTGTGTACTTTACAATGTCTCAGTATTCCTGTTGACTTTTGAAAAGACAATTATACCCTGCATTGGGATCAAAGTTACAACTTACAACAATACAAAGTAATATTAGAAACTTATATTAAGTGTCGTTTGTTAAAAAAGTTTATAACAAGAAACACTAAAAAAGATAGCCTCTTTATATATTATAAGAAAAACATTAACGTGTTGTAAATAATGTCTATCAAATTAATTAAGACCTGGTTAAAAAACTCGTGTAAGAAATCACGACACTCGGGTTGCCCATAAATGTATTTTGGTTTGGTTCAAACGTCTACATACAAACAATTAACAATCCCGCATTATACACCCAAAAATCATTGATGGCCTCCATGCCAAACAACATTTATTAGCTCGTTGGCACATTTTAAATCCGAATCTTCGTTACTGTACCATATCCTCATTTAATAGCATTGTTGTCCATCAAAATCATAAATATAAATAACAGGAATACCTAAATTTTTCAGTTTGTAAACAATGGGTGTTTTAAGCCGACATTTTTACAATGAATCTGTTTATGATTTAATAATAATCTTTTAAATACACATATTGTAAGTGGCTATATATATACATAGAAGGACCACAGTTCAATAACTCAATATAATGCATCGTTATGGTTTATCTACAATGTGCAAGTTGGCTCTAAGTTTGTCTAGACACCGTTATGAAAGTGATGAATCAGAAAACACGGCTTAGAAATTAAGGGCGGATACGATGGATAATGGATAATCGACATTTATAACAAAATGTCAATGGTTACAAAGTCAATGATTATAACTAGTCAATTTCAATGTTTATGTCTTCAAATGATGTTTTGTTTCTTTTTTATTTTTATATTTTCTCATACGAGACTCGAATCCACAATCACTTGATTGAAAACATCTTATAAACATCTCTTAAGGCTAAAAAAGGAGTGATTTGTTTCTTTATCATTTTCATGTTGTTAGCTTGAACTAGGTTACTTGGTGAAACAAGAAAAGGTTACTTTTCCCTCTATGTGCATGCCCCACCATGCACTAACATTGGAAGAACCATGCATGAGCATGATTGAAATATACCCCATCGGACCATGTCATCAAAGTCAAACTTTGAAGCAAAGGATCAACACAAAGTGACTCATATTCCCATCCACCTCACCACACCCTACCCTCCTTTTCAAAGAAAGGTTTGCTAATTAACTAAGGTTCTTCATGAGCTCAAAAGTAAGTAAACTTTAAACCAACCATCCCCTTTAACACATCGTCAAAGTTACAAAAGAATGTAGAAAGTGTCCGACTTTACTTTTTCGACGAAAAGATACATTCATGGAAAACGAGGTTAGCTATATACATATTTATAATTGAAAGAAGTTATTTCAATATCTGGTTTTTAGGTTCTTCTAAAGTATACAATCTCTTTATTTCTTAATGACGATTTGGTCGACTTGTGCTATGAAAGTAATCATCTTATAATAGCAAGTGACAGTACTGATATTTGTCTCCATGTCGATGATAGAATACGTGTGCCCTATGTTGCACGCAATATTTATGATTTGGCCGACTTGAGTTGTGTTGTCTACATCAACTTATTTTTGTTTGATTGTATATGTTCTTTTTTTTTCGATAAAAGACGAGGTGAAAATATGAAGTATTATGGGACTAGAAAAATACTAAAGATGAACACAAGTATTATGAGATCCATATTGTGATAATTATACATTGAATATGGTGGTTAAAGAAAGCTACTTTTGCATTTCTCCACTAAGCAAGATATTGAATTATGGACTTTAATTTTGAAATTGATTTGACCATGCTTTACACACAAGCATGCAAGTTTTTTAAGAGCAAAAGTCTCAAAAGAATCAACCTGCCCTTTTGGATAGTTTTGTAAAAGGTTAACCTTATTTTAGCCTACTTTAATTGTTGGCCAAGTTTTTAACTTATAAATCATAAAGTTAGGGTTTAATATATGCTTACAAAAGTTGAGACCAATCTTTCTAAATTAAATTAAACAAGATGCAATATGGGTAAAATAATAATATTATAATAAGAAGTGCTTTTGACTCGATTGATATAATTTAATTGAACTTTTAGCATAATGGTTGATTGATTTATATATCATACTTTTCTAGAAATAGATAGTAAATAATATTTATATATAAATATGCTATACTTTTATTCGTTTCATTTACAGAATAAACTAACTTACATATCAAAATCATCAATACCTATCCATCGTCCAATTTTTTGTATAATAATTTCCACTTATAATGGTTATCCTTCTAAATATACGTCTAAGTACGATCGAGTGTTTATTGTCTTGGTTTGAAGGTTTGAATGCTTTTCAATTAAACAAATACTAAATTAAATAATCATTGTTTGTTATTTAGTATGAGACGACATGTTTCTAAAAATAGGAATCCTAAACAAATTTAAAAAATATTTGAATATTTTGAATTTTATTGGTTTTTAAGTTATTGTATATTGAATATTGGATAATAATATGATTAAGAAAACTCATGCATACTATCAAAATCATTTTATGTGTACATTGTATATATATGATTTTTTAAATATCAAGATTTATTTGATTCAACTTTTAGGCTATCATGGGGGGAAGGCATCGGGTTTTCAGCTAACATGGAAGGAAGACGATAAGTTTTGAGCTAATATGACGACGGTTTATAAACATATTTTCTCAAACATCTAACGTAACAACAATGACGAGTTAGTAAAAGGACAAAGAGAGAATTTAAACTTTGAGAAGACGTATTTAAAATCTCTCTCTATAAATGAGAATTCATGAATTTTCCCTTATGTATATCTTAAATAGAATGCAACATGTCTTTGTTAAAACTGGATCCAATAAATTAAGTTGTATCTAGAATCCATCTATAAATGCATTATTTCAAATGCGTACAAAAATCCTTTTCAGCTACATTTTGGGCCACTTCATAAATTGTTTCTTATCCTACTCCAAGCATATCAAATTATTTGTTTTTGATGGCAACATAGGGCTGACAACAATGAATGAAGGCCATGAGATTTTTATATATCATGTTTGAAAGTAATTTATATGTGAAAAAATTAATTTTTGTAAACATAAATTACACTCGTATTCTAAACGACAGCGAGATTTCTAGCTTGTTTTCATATAATATTTAAATACAATTGTTTATTTATATTAGTAATTATATTACTACTATGAATATATATATTTTTTTAAACTCAAAAGACATTAAGCTATTGCTTTATTTGAAGGTAACAAGAGCCGTCCTCAAACGTTAAACCTATGTATAATCTTCTATATTTGTCATGTGGGGAATAGCCGAAAAGTACTTGTCATGAATCAAGTACACCGAAAATGTGATAGAAAGTTGGACATAGAAATGTATAAGAAGCACAGTAAAAGTTATATATTATCAACTAGTAACTAGTAATCTTGTTTATATATGTTATGTTCATGTTACTCAATTTGTTTTACACTAGGATTATAATAGGGGTGTTAAACATGTTATGTTTGTTGACAGAATCTAAAACTTTTAAATAAAACTAAAAATTATGTTAGATTCATGAACCTAAACACGAATTGTGAGTTGACACTTGATTCGGTCACGCTAAGTCTCCATCTAATAGATATTAATTTTTATTATATCACTACACTAGTCTTATTAGTCATTTGTTGGTGTGGGTCTTTTGCGACGAGTAACCTGTCACCAATCCGTTGGTAAATTGATCTATAAATTGCACCGAAAACCTAATATAAATGGAAATCCAACCCACCCCAACAGCCATTTCAAAGCCGTAAATGGTTACCGAAAAATGGGTTGTTTGTTTTCGTTGGATACCTGTATAACTAACTATAAATGGTTTTAGCCGTCCTCCGGCCACCCTCCTTATTTTACACTCCTTGTTTATTTTGTGGTAACTAATATATTATAAGTAATGGTCTAGGAACTAAAATTCGGGTGATGGACGAATATGATGATGGGTTTAGATAGGGATTAGTGTGTTAGACCGCAATCCACACACCTACGAATGGGACTCACCCTTGGAAGTATAGAGGGGAAACATAGCTTGTCACAAGAGTGAGGTGAGGTTTGTAACTCTACCGCTAGTGGGATGCTTTGTGAGCCATGTTTTAAGGGATAATGGCTTTTGGCGAAGCCAGTACAAGTTCGAATTTGGAATCCTTGTCTATATATATAATGACACCATTTGTGGTTGGCTAGATCACCTATATGAAGTATTTGCGGTGGTCTAGGAACTGAATCCGCCAAAATTAGGGCATTGGTGGTTGGACTTTTAAGAGATTACATGTGTTGAAGGTCGTGTTACTAGATTAAAATCTTTTATGCTTAACTAATAAAAAAAATTAAATAGCCCATTACGATAATTCATTTACGTGCAATACACTTGATTCTCCATTCTACATTATTTGTCATCTCAGCACCATCTCATCATCTCCTCCATCATTCATTTCCATCGTTTAACTCAACCTATGCTACACCACCATTCTGAATTCTCTTTAATTTTTTTTTCTTATTTTTAATATTAAAAAAGTAGTTAAAAAATCCCCAAATCAATACTTTTGCAGGTCACTCAAATTAGTTACAGAACATTCCCTATAAACCCCTAAAACTTTATGCACTCATAAAAAAGCCTCAACAGCAAATCATTGAATGCTCCAAGTTAAAATAAGCCCATTCTGAGAGCTTTAAACAATAAAGCTACCACCCAACATGACATGAAAAGCCATAAATAAACACTGGCCCCTACAACATGAATTGTACCCCATACCATCTTGGTTTCAATGCTTCAACAATTTTGCAAATTTATCTAACTTTAGGACACAAGAAGATATAAGTGTTTTTAGCGTTTGTAAACGTATTTAGCAAAATAGTTATAAGATTAAACAAATTAGAAATATATCGTATTTTCTTTTATGTACACAATATTATGTACATATAGAGTAATCACGCCGAGGATAGTCATGTGGTAAGTCAAAATTTCACTTTTCTTTCAGCTTTCAGAAAATACATTTTATGTTTCAGAAATAAATCAGTCCAAATTTGAAGGGGCGATTAGTTAAAACCACAACGTAATCAACTAAGCATTGGTTATGGTATGCCTAGAAGGATAAGGGAAATAAAGTCTTTTAGAGCCTTTATCTTAAGTTTGTGTCATGAAATTGTAAAACCTAACTTTGATTCAACTAAAATTAATAGTATGGAAGATCTTTTTATCAAAATAAAATCATAAAACTTTCACCTACGATAATCCGTCATTAATCCTATGGTGAAGATACAAACCGTCAATACTCGTTGAAAGAACAAAATAACCCAAGTTCAACTAAATATACTTAGTGCGTTTTTATAAATTAGCCGAAGTTTGTAATTAATTAAGGACTAATGCAAGGCCAAGGGAGGGCTTGATTTTTTTGTCACAAACTTATGCTCAAATGCTCAATTAATTAGGCAGGCCTAAACAAAGAAAAAATAAAAGCAGATTTAATTTAGCCCAAATGTGTGGACTATGCAAACTGAAAGTGTAATTGGTAGACATTTTAAGACCATTTGTTGGGCTTACATGGACTGGTCCAGTCCATAATCTACGCATAGTTTATGGTCCAACATTTCTGCCGACCACCCACCACCGCCACCAAGTCACTACCAATTTTATTTTCTTCCTTATTGATATTCTGTCTACCAAACAACACAAATTAGTGATTCATTTCATTTAATAACCAAACAAGATAATTGAATAATCTATTACTTTGTTCGTTTCATTCCTAGAACTTGAAAGAGCCATTATATCTCGTTATAATCTAATATGGCTCGTTAAAACCCAATATTATATTATCATGTTGAAACATGCATGACTAGGGTGTTCATCGAATCGAATTCGGATGATTAGAATCTAGTTTTTCAATTTTCAATTAGTTTTGTTATGACCATCAACATAACCACAACTGGCCACAAAAATTAGTTCTTAGAGGTTAGTTAACCGAACCAACCGTTTTGAGTTTTAGGTAAACTTGATTCAATTTTATCAGTTAATGAAGTTAAACTTTGGTTATTGAATAGGGGCGCGCTAGGGCTGTCATTTTTACCCGAAACCCGAAACTCAACCCGAGAAACCCGTACCCGAACTAACCCGACCCAAAAAACCCGAACCCGAGAAAAGCCCGAAAAAACTTTTTGTTTTAATACCATATATATTTTTAGGTGTTATAGGCTACGCCTTATACGTTGACGTTATTAAAATTTAGTCCAAATCGACTGTTCTCATTCTACCTATTATGAATTGATTATTCATTGTTCATTAATGTTTCAATTTATAACTGAAAACAAATATAATTCAACACCCTAATCATGACACAATGAAGATGATTATGTCGGTCTTGTTTATTATGGTTGAACTTTGTTAAACTTTACGCTTTTTAGTATTTTTTTCGTCAGTTTATTTTTGTATTGTTATTGGTTAATTTAAATTATGTGTAAAGAAAAATATGTTACATTTAAATTTAACAATGTAGTTTTTTTCCTAGGATAATTGAAACCCGATTAACCCAACCCGAAAAAACCCGAACTCAAAGAAATTGCGAGAAATTTGGGTTGGGTTTCGGGTCTGGATTTAAAACTTTAAAACCCGAAGAACCCGACCCGAAAAACCCGAAACTTGAAAAACTAACCAGAAGAACACCCCTAGGCCACACAGATCCACACATGTATAAAATGTGGTTAAGATCTCTTTAAAATGTGTTGGTGTCGTAGAACTACATATAATGGTTCTATGAAATCAAGTATATATAATGTTAGTTAGGCTAGAAAAATCATTAATGAAAACTAATAAACCGATTCGTATGTTTGGTTACGATTAATGTAAACTTTTTTATCCGTTTTTGTTCACACTTAGAAAAAAATCCTATATCCATCACCTGCCCGTTTTCAATTAACATTGCTTTGTTTTTGAGTTATATTGCAAAAAAATTTCTTCGTAATTCTCTAAACAATTTTTTTTACCATTTCAAAGCATCTGCATGCATGCATGCATGCAATAATAATAATAATCGTTTCAACACAATGATACGTTTAAAACCGTCAACATTACATATTCATGCAACAAAATAATAAAAGCCTGAATCCAACAACTTATAAACAACAAAAAAATGGAATCATCATCGGGGTCGGAGGCCTCGATGACTAAAAGCAAATCGAAGGTGCTAGAATCGATAAAAAGGTGCTCGTTGAAGGGAGTGCGTATTGCGAAAGACGAATTGAGGCGAAAGATAACAATGCCGGAGTATTTACGGTTCGCCATGCGTGATGCCATTGCTTCTAAAGATATTGAAGCCGGAAAACAACATTATGATGGTGTTGGTGAAGCAACTCCTGTTGTTGCACCCGAATCACCGTTGGTTGTTTTTGTTAATGCGAAAAGCTGTGGACGACATGGGTCGGAGCTCCAAAATAGGTTGCAAAAATTCATGGGTGATGAACATGTTTTTGTTTGTTTATTAGTTGAAATTATAGGGTTGTAAACGAACCGAACGATCATGAACTGTTCGTCATGAAGTTTGTTTATGTTTGTCCATTTAATAATTGAATAAATACGTACATTTTGTACGGTATGCTTAACAAATGAACACGAACCGAGGCTAGGTGTCTGTTCATTTGTGTTCGTGAATGTTCGGTAATGTGTTTGTTTAGGTTTGTTCGTTTACGTTCATTTGTGTTCGCTAATGTTTGTTTGTGTCTTTAATTTCCATTACTGTCTGTTTACTAAGTTAATGAACGAACACGGGAGAACACGAACAAACTCAACTCCTTAATGAATGTACATGCGCTATTGTGAGGTTCGCTTATGTTCTTTCATTTAATAACTGAACGAACATGAACAAAGAATTTCTCTCACTAAGCTTAACAAACAAACACGAAAGGAGGCCGCTTTCGTTCCGTTGTGTAATGTGTTCATTGAACGTTCGTTACTCTCCTTTTGTGTCCGTTCACAAAATTAATGAACAAACACAGGCGAACACGGACACGAAATTTCGTTTGGTAAAATGTTCTGAACCGTCCGTCTGTCCAGCAAAAGCTTGACTTATCTAATCAATAAATTTAGTGAAAGATTCAAGGTTTAGTTATATTTTTGTTGTGGGCAGGTGTTTGACCTTCATAATATCAAACCTCATGAATTTGTTCAATACGGATTAGCTTGCATTGAAAGCTTTGTTGATATTGGAGACTGTTGTGCCAAAGAAACCCGTGAAAGATTAAGAATTATAGTATGTGATTATGCATACTGTCAACAAATCAACTTAATCTATTAATATGTAAGTGGAAATTAATAAAGATATTAGTTTGTTTTCTTCCAAATAGGTTGCAGGAGGTGATGGTACTGTGGGTTGGGTCCTTGGGTGCTTGGGAGAGCTTCACGAACGCGGTCGAGACCCTGTTCCACCGACTGCGATCATACCACTCGGTACAGGAAATGACTTGTCCCGAAGTTTCGGTTGGGTAATCTAGTTTTTTCAATTTGTATTCCTTTTAGTTTTCTGTTTGCAAATAGTTTCTTAAAACTCTTAGAAAACTATTTTCAGGGCGGTTCGTTTTCAATTAAGTGGAAAGCAGCCGTAAAGCGGATACTCGATCGTGCTATTAATGGTCCAGTTGCGCGCCTTGATAGGTAAGTTGTTGTGTTCTGTTTAGGGTAATGTTTTGGGTTCTGATTACAATTGTTGTTTGTAGTTGGGACTTTGTGATATCAATGCCAGCCGGTGCCGAATTGGATACTCCTCATACATTGAAGCATACCGAAGAGGTTGTTCTTGATCAGGTTCGGGTTCTACGTATGCACATATGATAGATACATCAAATACTTTTAATCTATAGTTGAATATTAATGTGATTTTTTGCAGGATTTAGATATTGAAGGGCAATTGCCTAAGGAAGTTTCTTGTTACCAAGGAGTTTTCTATAATTATTTTAGCATAGGTGAACCATTTTCAAGATTCATGAACTTTAATAATAGAGAAAACCGCGGTTTTCATTCCAGTGATTTGTCTAAATATGCGGTTTTAGTCCAATAGTTTCAAATTTTTGATTTTCGTCTCTGTGATTTCATTTTACTTGCAATTAAACCCGACCCCACTAAACCCGTTAAGTCTGGTAACAAATCAATCAATTTGTCCTTTTTTCCCAAATACACCTCAGCCCCTCACGTGAGAGCCTAGGGGGCTTACGAATTAGGATTGAGGTTTATTTGGGGAGAAAAGGGACAAAATTGACCCTCACGTGAGACGTACACTGATGAGTTTAACAACCAGACTTAACGGGGTTAGTGGAGTCGGATTTAATTGCAAGTGAAATGAAACTCCATAGACGAAAAACGCAAATTTAAAACTATTTGACTAAAACCGCATATTTGGACAAACCACATGGACGGAAACCACAGTTTACTTTTGATAATATGGTATATGCATATGATCTAATTATGAAGTGTTTTGTGTACAGGAATGGATGCCCAAGTGGCTTATGGTTTCCATCAACTACGCAACGAAAAACCTCATTTTGCACAAGGTCGCATTGCAAACAAGGTCGAGTTTCTTGCAAATTTATGTACATTATGTGGAAACATGTTGTTATGAACACATTTTTTTATAACATTTTAAGGATATAAAGAGATCTTGATCGTTGTACCGGGATTTTGTCACAGATAATTTACTCTGGATCCTGCTGTAAACAAGGATGGTTTTTTACACCTTGTATGAATGACCCAAGTTTAAGGTAGGAATTTGTTCTTTTATGTTTTAACTATGTTATAAAGTAACTGAAGAGGTAGGTCCCCGCAAAGCTCAGTTGGACCCGCAAGACTCACCTTGAAGAGGTACGTCTGCGCAAAAACCAACTGGATCCGCAGGACCCACCATGCTCAGAGAGATGAAGACCTTACACGCAGTAAGCCAGCTGTTCCCGCAGGAAAGCCCCCCTTGGTACAGTACCCTGCCTGTCCCCGCGGCTGTGGGTACAAGCCAAGAAGGAAGGCTACCCGCACTAACAGTAAGGCTACACGCATAAGGCACTAATTCTTAATACTTCAGTAATGTCACATGAAGAAGGAATGAGCAGGGCGGGAATATTCCCGCCCAAAAGAGCCAGTCCGTACGCTTCTAGAAGATCTTTTGTACTATACCTACCAAGGTATGGACAAATGGACAAGATCTGACAAAGCAACCCATGAACCAATCACAGGGTGACAGCTCACCGACAATAGTACGAGGAGGAGCACGCTCCAGTACAAAATGTCACTATCAAGCCGCTGCCTACCCACCAACTCCCATCGTGGCACGAACGTAGCCCATAGTTGGCGGAAAAGGAATATTATATACAGCTGGCCGTACCTACTTGGAAACCTACCTTCGGCTATAAATACTCCAACACCTTGGAACGGTATCATCATCTTCTCTCTAGCTATTTCTCTCTATATACACTTATATTCAGATCAACCTAGTCTGATTCTCACGCCGGAGGGTGGTCACAAGGAGGAACCCCCCATTCTCAGTGACGAGCTTACGGTGTCTGTTTTGCAGGTTGAGAAGAATAACCATCTTTGCCGGACCTAACCCTCGTGGGAAACATCTACTTAACCCTAAGATTATCCTTAATCTGCCGGGGTCATTTAGTGTTTCTTCATAGGCGCCATCCGTGCATTAAGCTAGAACTAATTCTTTTTCTCAGTTTTTTCAAACTTCTGGAAAGATGGTTAAGGTTACTCCGATGCCAAAGCCACCGAGTGACCAAGAAACTCCGGTAACCACAACCCCAGCTACTGGGGGAACACCGGTGAATACACGATTGTTACGAACACTACCCCGGTTACCCAAGCCGGGGCAAGTGCAGTAAACAATCCTCTCCTGGGATTCATTGATACCCATTTGGGGAAACAACAGACGAGACTTCCGCAACAAACACCAGAACAAGTTAAAGCTTGGGCGGAAGCACGTCAGAAAGAATTCCAAGCCGAGTTGGACGAACGTTTACGTTCACTCCAACAGGCCAATGACGAATTCGGAAGCACTCGACAACAGCTCAACATGAGCAATGATTGCGAGTATGTGGATGATGAAGATTGGGAAGAATCTGACAGTGACGCAAACCCTCGTCATAAGGCGAAAGAGAAGCGTAAAGAAGCAGACTTCCACTCGAGAAGAAATTTCGAGGAAACCTTCAAACCAAAGAACACGGGGGGAAACCCACGTGACTTCTCCAAAACTTTCAGACCAACTGTTGCGAATGCGGGAACGTCCAAATTTGCAAGGGACATTGCGGAAGCAATCGCTCCAAAGAGTGCCAAACAGATGTCCAACATAGGCACTTACGATGGTATATCTGACCCGGACGATCACTTGAACAGATTTATAGCGGGGGCAACCGTCAGTAATTGGACGGAACCCACATGGTGTTACATGTTCCAGATGACGCTCGTCGGGGCAGCCAGAGCGTGGTTTGATCGTCTACCGGTCCACCACATCTATGATTGGGCAGACTTCCAGCACAAGTTCAGCCAGCACTTCAGTCAACAAAGAAAATATATTGAAGAGCAATTGACGATCCTCAACTGCATCCGAGAGGAAGACGAATCTTTGCTAGACTTCATCACTCGCTTCAACTCAAAGAAGCTAAGTTTGGGCACTATAAGCGAAGATCTTGTTCGCACCGCTTTCATCCAAGGCGCTGAGTACCCAGAGCTCATCCGCACGTTGACAAGTAAAGATGGCATGCCATCTACGTGGGATGCCATCATGACGGCAGCTAGACGCTTTGCCGAAACGGAGAAGCAATTGGGTAGAAATCTTCCCCATAGGACAAACCTCTACACGCAGAGAATAAGAGAAAATAACGTCCGTACCGCCCGACAAAATAAAAAGAGGAAGCTTGGTATTTGGCAGTCAAGGATAAACTTTGACACCTCATCTAGCTCTCGCCCTCTCTTAGGCGGAAAGGACAACGCGCACTCGTCGAACCGGAATCCCAGATGGACGCCACTCACCAAAAGCGTCACCGAGATATTTGCCACCGAGAAACTCCCATGGCCAAAGGCTCCAATAATCCGACAGCGTCATAATGCTGATCAGAGCAAATCCTGTGACTTCCACGTGACAAAAGGCCACACCACGGAGGAATGCACATCTTTGAAGGATATCGTCGAAACATTCGTCAAAGATGGGAAACTCACACACCTCGTGGGGTCAATCAAGAAGGGAGGGAGGAATGACAATCGGTACAAGGGCAATGGACGAAAGCCCGTCGACATCAGCATTCACATGGTTCATGGCAACGTCAGAGGAAGAAAACGACGAACAACAGAGCCAAGTGCGTGGAAGGAAGCTGAAGTACGCTTCCCGCGTGTGTCAGGAGGGCCCAACAAAGAAGGCCCCATAGTCATCAAAAGCCAGCTGGGGCACTACATCACCTCCCGCACTCTTGCTGATAATGGCGCTTCGTCAACGGTCATGTATAGGCAGTTCTTCGACAAGCTAGACGACGAAGACAAAGAACGCCTAGAAACAGTTTACGCCTCGATGGAAGGGTTTGACGGCAGCACAAACACCCCCTTGGGTATCCTATCTTTCTCCGTCACTCTCACGGACGGGAAGTACTCCCGCACAGAAGACGTGGACTTCGTTGTAATGAGGAAGCCACACCACACATACGACATTCTCTTTGGGAGAGATGGGATGGCAAGATTTAATGCCGTGGTGTCTTCGGTCCATGGTATGATGGGATGGCCAACAGCTGAGGGCGTCGCGATGATCACGGGTGTTTCCCAGGTATGCATCGCATCTGTCTCATCTAAACCCAAACCAAAGATGGCTAAACCAACAACCTCTGAGCCAGAATAATGGGCCTTCAATGGCAAATACCCTGACCAGGCTGTTACCATTGGCCAACGATCACTAATCCCACACGCACCTTACTCAAACGCTTGTTGCAAAAAAATGCCGACATCTTCGCGTGGACACCAGCTGACATGAATGGTGTACCTCGAAGTAAGGCTGAACATAAGCTCAAGTGTGACCCGGCGTTTACGCCGGTCATACAAAAGCATCGCGTAATGGGTGCTGAACAGGCTAACGCGTGTAGAACCCAAGTCAAGGAACTCCTTGACGTAGGCATCGTACGCGTTAGTAAATATCAAACATGGGTTGCAAATCCCGTCATGGTACCAAAATCCAACAAATAATGGCGCATGTGCATAGATTTTAAAGACCTAAACAAAGCATGCCCCAAAGATTGTTACCCGTTACCCGAAATTGACCTTAAGGTAGATTCATTAGCGCAGTTTCGCCTTAAATGTTTCCTTGATGCGTATAAAGGATACCATCAAATCCACATGGCTGTTGACGATCAGGATAAAACCGCATTTCGGACGCCCGATGGCACATTTTGTTACCAAATGATGCCATTCGGACTAAAGAATGCCGGATCCACATACCAACGCCTGATGGACAAAGAGTTTCATGCCCAGATCGGGAGGAACTTAGAGGTTTACATGGATGACTTGGTCATCAAAAGCCTCGAGCCAGAAGCGATGTTGAAAGACATCGAAGAAACTTTCAACACGCTCAAAAAAATAAACATGAAGCTCAACCCGAGCAAGTGTTCCTTCGGGATGGAAGAAGGGAAGTTCTTAGGAGTCATCGTTACCAAAGATGGCTTCAGAGCGAACCCTGAAAAGGTCGAAGCCATTATGAAAATGGAATCACCTACTACCATCAAACAGGCTCAGACACTGAATGGACGACTAGTCGCACTTAACCGCTTTTTGGCAAACCATGCGGATAGGCCGTTCCCATTCGTGTCAACATTGAGAAATTGCTTGAAGAAAATGTACTTCCGCTGGACACCAGAAGCGGAAGCAGCTTTTCAAGAGATTCGGTCACGCTTGATCGAACTCCCAATGCTCACAGCACCAGAAGTGGGGGAGGAATTAATTCTCTACCTCTCCGCCACAGACAGAGCAACCGGGGCAGTCTTACTAGTAGAACGAAAAGGCATCCAGATGCCCATCTACTATGTAAGCCGCGTCTTAACAGACGTGGAAACCCGGTACTCTACCCTGGAAAAATTAGTCTTAGCGCTTGTACAGGCTTCACGCAGGCTAAGACGATATTTCCAAGGTCACCCAATCACCATTCTCACCAACTTCAAACTTGCAAACGTTCTAGGCAAACCCGAATTGTCGGGGCGCCTAGCCAAATGGGCAATTGAGTTGGGGGAATACGTGATAAAGTACAAGTCAAGACCAGCCATAAAAGGCCAGGTCTTGGCCGACTTTATTGCGGAAGTCCCCGCATCGCGGGAAAAAGAGTGCCAGGAAGAGGCTCAACCCTCTCCAGCACAAGACATCAATGATGTCTGGCGACTCTATACTGATGGAGCAGCCAACAACGAAGGTTCAGGCGCAGGGTTGAAACTAACTAACCCAGCAGGCCAAGAATACACTTACGCTATTCGGCTGGATTTCCCAAGTACGAATAACGAAGCAGAGTACGAAGCATTCTTGGCCGGATTAAGAATTGCGCGTAAGATGGGGGTGAAAAACTTGGAAGCCCACGTGGATTCCATGCTAGTAGCCAGCTAGATTAACGGGACGTACACGTCCGTGAACGACACAATGGCCCTGTACCTCGCACAAGCAAAAACCCTTATGCGCGATTTTAACGATTGCAAAGTTGTGCACATCAAGCGAAGCGAAAACAAATCTGCGGATGCGTTAAGCAAGCTTGCATAGTTAGCCTTCACCCACTTGGGAAAGGACATCCGCGTCGAACTTCTTGGAGCACCATCAGTCCCGCACAAGGAAATTTGTGTCATCCAAACCGGCACGGAAACATGGATGACACCAATCATAAATTACCTTGCAGCGGGTGTACTACCAGAGTCAAAGACACAGGCAAGAAAGATACGCTGTAAATCACTGAACTATCAACTTGTTGATGACATACTTTACAGGCGTAATTTTCTTGGCCCACTCCTCAGATGCGTTGACGACCAAGATGCCGACTACCTCCTAAGGGAAGTACACGAAGGCATCTGTGGAGTACACGCAGGTCCACGCGCAGTTGTAGCTAAGCTAAACAATGCGGGATACTTTTGGCCGGGGATGCACACGGATGCGCTGGCCTACATCAGAAAATGTAGGTCCTGGCAGCTTTACGCACCCAACACGCATCGCCCGAAGAACGAACTTGTTCCAGTCACTTCTTCATGGCCATTCCAGAAGTGGGCCATCGATGTGACATGCCCATTTCCCACAGCAGCAGGAAACGTTCAGTTTCTAGTGGTAGCCATCGACTACTTCACCAAGTGGATAGAAGCAAAACCCCTAGCCCAAACAAACGCAAAGCATATCAAAAAATTTATTTGGGAATTTATTATTTGTCGTTTTGGACTTCCACAGAATTTGGTGAGCGATAACGGCACCAACTTTGCTGACCAAAAGCTACAAAAGTGGCTGAAAGAGCTTCAAATCACCCACACCTTTACCACAGTGGTACACCCGCAGGGTAATGGTGAGGTGGAAAGAGCAAACAAAAGCATCGTCGACGGCATAAAGAAAAGACTCTTGGAGCATAGATCCGGCTGGGTGGACGAAGTTCCACATGTCCTTTAGGCAAACAGAACGATGAAAAAAGCAAGCACGGGCGAAATTCCGTTCAGCCTCACCTATGGCACTGAAGCCATGGTTCCAGTCGAGATTGGTCTACCCTCACCAAGAGTCATAACTCAACCAGAAGACAATGATGCGGAAAGACGGTTAGACCTTATGCTAACCGAAGAGCGCAGAGACTTAGTTGCAGCGCGTGAAGAGAACTACAAGCGACAAATGCAAAAGTACTACAACACGCGGGTGAAACTCTGCAACTTCATTGTCGGAGACTACATACTGCGTAACAACGAGGCTTCGAACCAAGAGCGCCCAGGAAAGCTGGCCCCGGTCTGGGAAGGGCCATACATTATTAAAGAAGTTCTGGGAAAGGGCGCATACCGGCTCGGAAGGCTCGATGGGACCCCCATCCCAAGAACATGGAATGGAGCTCAATTACGCAGATGCTACATGTAGATCAATTCCAAACTTGTAAAGGAAAGGCCTAGAGCCACTTCTAATGGAAATGATTTTCCTTATCACATTGATGTTGATAGCCGTACCTTTATACTTATGAACTGACCACACTGATATGCCGGTATTCACCGCATAAATAAGTGAGGGAGGAAGTAAGTCGTTGCGTGTGGAAAGCGGCACAACCCGCATAAACACAAAACAGTAAAAATTTCTAAGGGGAAGATGAGGAAAACCTTCACGTAGGTCAGATATAGATGAAGTTTGGTCATCCTACTAAGTGAAAGTGACGGTCCTATCCGCACAATCATGATAGAGGAAATAGAACATTAACCTATTATCTGACACGGGTCGAAAGGTTAACTTATTCAAAACACTTAGAAAATTGCTAAGTTAAACCAAAATATGCATGAGCAAATCATATAATGTTTACAAGGCAAGGCGTTAACAAAACATTTATATTCACATTAAAAGTTGTTCAAACATTACAAAATGGCTAGGTATCTACCCGCCTACAAAAAATACAAATTTATCCTAACTTGGAGGATTCTGAAGATTCAGGATTCGGGACCACTTCCTCCAAACCCACTTGAACCCGCACCATCAGTCGGCTGCGGCGCTTCAAGGAAAGCTTTGAGAACAGCTAGCCGGTCATCAGCAGCAGCAACTTCGTTCACCTTCTCCACAACAGGATGAAAGAAAACAGCATACTGGTTCACAACTTGGTCGTAGGCAGCTTCAGTATCAACATCGTGTAGAGGAAATTTGGAAGGCGGGATGCCTTTCTCTGCAAATCCTAGACCAAGCAAGAAACCAACTTTCCCTCCATCCTCATGAGAAGCGTCTAGTGCTGCACTCATGGCATCATCATAGGATGTGTTCGCGAAAATCCGATGCACAACCTACAAAAAAAAAAAAAAAAAAAAAAACTTTTCTAAGTATAAAGAAAAGAGCAAAAGCAAAGAGTTATGGAGCTATGCGTACCTGCGGCAACGCTTCTCGTAGAAGCCAGTCCTTATTGGACAGAGCCTCTTGAAGGGTAGCGTGAGCTTGATCGCGTGCGCGTTCAGCCTCTTTCTTGTTTAAGTTGCCAAGAAGCACTTCCTTGGCAGCAGCCTCCTCAACGCTTTTAAGCTTGCGCTCAGTGCGATCAAGCACACCCTTCTGATCCAAGAGCTCCTGTAGCTTCTTGGCATCCTCCAAAGCCAAAGCCTCATGTGCCTGCTGAAGCTTCTCCAGTTTAGCTTTTAATTCTTCATTTTCAGCGCGTAGAGGCTCAGCAACAGCTTCAGCTTTGGTGGCCCTTTCAGTAGCATTGCGCGCAGTTTCCTTGGCCAACCTAAGTTGTTTGTTAACAGCTTGAGTAGCCTTGGAACGGGCCTCATGCCTAGCTTGAATTTCGGCCTCAAGGTCCTTGAAGGCCTTCTCTTTCTCAGCAGCGGCGGCGGCAAGCTTCTTATTTTCTTCCCTCAGTGATCGCACCTGAGCCCCCTCCAAGCTACGCGCAATCCTTAACTTGTCATTTTCACGACAAAGTAATTCGACACGCGGCTGCATCCGGGCGAGTAGAATTCGGAGCTCGGTGGACAACCTGCCCTCCTGGTAGCTAGCCATTGCCTCCCCCAATGCACCGCTTGGAGCGGCATGGCGCGTCCAATCGACGCAGTCTGCAGCCGCCCGGAGGGTTGTTCCCCGGCGGATATTCCACCTTGGAGCATAAACCTCATTGGAATCCGAAACTGCAAAAACAGAAAACAGTTAGGAAAAAATGACAAGGATGGATAACAGGCAAAAGTAACCCCACGCACCTGTAGGGTCGATGACAGGCCGATAGCCGCTGAACCCATCACCCGAACCTAAAGGATATCCATCCAAGAGGTCAAGGAGATGGGAAGGAGGCAAAGATCGGACCCCCTCATCGACAGAGGTAAGTCTAGAGGTCCCAACTCTAAACATACCTGAAGAACCGACCAAAGACGAGGTAGTCGTTGACGCCGAATGTGACACTGTAGAAGCCACTGAGGTAGAAACCATCGGAGATGAACTCATAACCGTGGTAGCCGCTGCAGGTGAGCTCACAGAAAAAGTCACCGCCGGTCCGGTGAATGATGTAGTAAAGATGGCACTGACGGCCGACGGAGAAGTTGAACTACTCAACGCAGCAACGAAACTGGACGCCATCGTCGGCACAGCAGCCATGACAGATGACGTCATAACCGGAACAGTTGCTTCAACAGTATAAGCAACTGAACCAGTACCAGAAACAGGCGCAGCCGCCTGGGTCATCGCCTCGGATATGTTGACCAAACCTATCGTCGTGGGTCCTGAACCACTTCCTCCCGCACCGCTCTCTAAAGCAGATAAGTCCACTCCTGGCGTAAAGAAACCAAATATATAAAAAAACAAAGGCGGAAGGAAATGCAGAAAAGGTACACAAAAAGTATACTTACTAGTTTTCTAGATCTGGAAAGCCCTGACAGGCGGAGATGGACCTGAAGAAACTGGCCTCTTCACGCCAGTTACCTTCGCAACGCTTGGCGCCTCGGAAGTGACAGTCTCATCCTCTGAGACAATGGTCTCGCCACCACCAAAGTTCCCCGCCGCCTCCTCACTTTCAGTCTCGGAATCAGACTGATTCCCCAGGTCAACGAAGGTAGCAACCTTCGTTTTGCCCTTCACGCCAGCCGCCTTCTTCTTCCTTACAATAAAAGGCCCATCTGCGGATCCCTCATCAGAAGATGACAAGATCAGAGGAATTCCAGCAGAAGTTTGAGCATGAAGAGGACGAGGATTAAAGAACTCCTTACCTGGCCGAGTGGCGCTTAAAATTTCATGGCCTGGCGGGTAGACCTCTACGAACCTATCTGCAGTTCTCTCCAAAATGGGCAACTCGTTCTCGTCAAGATCACGAGTACCCAACCGCGTTGGACTACCAGTCTCACGCGGGTGCAAAAGCGACTGTAAGTCGTTCCCTTCTGAAATAAAAAGATAACAATGTTAGAAGAAAATCCTAAACCAACACAAAAGACGGAGCATACCATAAGAAATATAGTTCAAACCGTATTCAAGGACGATGGGTATTTGCGGCGTCCCAGACCCGGCATCCTTCCACACGCGGCTCATCCCAAGCATCACCATCCCAGACTCCGCAAAGCGATAAACAGGAGTCTGAATCTGGGAGATCTTGGTAAACCATTCCGTCTCCTGGTAATTGGAGGCGTGAAGGTTAGGAAGTGCCCTCCCATTCTTGAACGTCATCGCGATGGGGATGACACGAGCGGAAATGTAGAAAAACTCCCGCTTCCAAGAACGAAGACTACGCTCAGTAGCGCAGATCTTCAAACCCTTGATCCGAGTAACAAAGGTATACCAACCCTGGATGCACCTCCAAGTATAGAAGTCATCAGGCGGTCGACGCGAGGCTCGATACCCAAAATACAGCACACCCATTCGAAATGGCGAACTTTGGCAATTGCCATTGGGTGCACCTCCGTCAAATGAACACCGTGTTTCTCCAAAACATGGTACACGAACTTCGTTAATGGGAATCTTAGATTCCCATATAAGAAGAACGAAGCGTAAACCCCTATCTTGCCCTTAGGGGCATCGTACACCGTTTGGTTGGCTTCTGGAAACTCAGGCTCATAAGGCTCGAGTATGAACTTCTTGACGATGTAATGGTATACATCGACAGAAAGAGTACACTGACACTCGCCAGCAGTACTCTTATCGTCCTTATCGGACGTCGACGTCGGGTTCTCGAGGTAAACGTCGGACTCCTCGACGTTAACCTCTGGATCATGAGTAGAAGAAGACATTTTATAAATGTTAAAGATGAAAGAAAGCGGTTTCAGGAGAATGCTCGCCGGAAAAGATGAGTATTCACCGGAAATCGCTTAAAAGGAAAAGGAGAGTGAAGTGAAGATGATGGATGAAATACACCCTCTCCCCCTTATATACTCATCGCAATGAATGCGATGAATTTAATGCGGATGAGAGAGAAGGCGCAGGAGCAATGACACGGCGACACGTGTGGATAAAGCAAGCTGGCAACAGGTGTCAAAAGGGCGCGTGCCATAAAACTCGCGCCCACGCGCCTGAAAAAGCGTCCTGATTGACCACATGTTGTAACGTCGTCATAACTTCATGTACGTTCTGAAACCGTCAGAAGACGCCAACGTCCCTTCAACCGTTTGGACTGTCCTTATCCTTTCACCAACTCTCCGAATTCCAAAAAGATTCAAAAAGATTCAAAAATAAGCCAAGTGCGGGTACAGTGTCAAGACGAAACCCTTCACATAGCACTTACAGGGAATTGAAGCCAAGAAGATACCTTGGAAAACAAGAAACCATAAGACAAGTGCGGGTACAGTGTCAAGGCGAAACCCTTCACATACTCAGCACTTGCAGGGAATTGAACCCAAGATGGATCTTATGGGTCATGCTTGCGGAAAGGAAAATAACACCCCCGCATGGCGGGAACGTTAAGAACTAGATTGTTTGAAGCTTCAAGGTGGAATTGGTTGTTTAACATAACTGATCACTATGTCTAAAACTACCAATACCCCGTGGAGAATCTACACAAGTGAAACTCAACGCTCCAGACTTGCGGAGAGGTTACGCACCTACCCGCATCATACCCAAAGATCAGGCAGAAAAAGTCGGGAATTTTCTGCAAAAGTGACATTAGGAAAACTGCGGGAAGAATCCCCACGGAGAACCTTAAAAACCGAAAACCCATTTAAAACCCCTTGCTTAAAGTCCAAAAGTTCACCTCACTTATTAACAATTCATGAGAAGAACAATGGACTGGGGGGACTTGAAGTGGTAGGTCCCCGCAAAGCCCAGTTGGACCCGCAAGACTCACCTTGAAGAGGTACGTCTGCGCAAAAACCAACTGGATCCGCAGGACCCACCATGCTCAGAGAGATGAAGACCTTACACGCAGTAAGCCAGCTGTTCCCGCAGGAAAGCCCCCTTGTTACAGTACCATGCCTGTCCCCGTGGCTGTGGGTACAAGCCAAGAAGGAAGGCTACCCGCACTAACAGTAAGGCTACACGCATAAGGCACTAACTCTAATACTTCAGTAATGTCACCTGAAGAAGGAATGAGCAGGTCGGGAATATTCCCGCCCAAAAGAGCCAGTCCGTACGCTTCTAGAAGATCTTTTGTACTATACCTACCAAGGTATGGACAAATGGACAAGATCTGACAAAAGCGACCCATGAACCAATCACAGGGTGACAGCTCACCGACAATACTACGAGGAGGAGCACGCTCCAGTACAAAATGTCACTATCAAGCCGCTGCCTACCCACCAACTCCCATCGTGGCACAAACGTAGCCCATAGTTGGTGGAAAAGGAATATTATATACAGCTGGCCGTACCTGCTTGGAAACCTACCTTCGGCTATAAATACTCCAACACCTTGGAACGGTATCATCATCTTCTCTCTAGCTATTTCTCTCTATATACACTTATATTCAGATCAACCTAGTCTGATTCTCACGCCGGAGGGTGGTCACAAGGAGGAACCCCCCCTTCTCAGTGACGAGCTTACGGTGTCTGTTTTGCAGGTTGAGAAGAATAACCATCTTTGCCGGACCTAACCCTCGTGGGAAACATCTACTTAACCCTAAGATTATCCTTAATCTGCCGGGGTCATTTAGTGTTTCTTTAGTAACCAATCTTACCTTAGAAATTGCCTACAATGGTTTGACTCTTGTAGAGGACTGAAGAACATATTAAGGATGCATATTAAAAAGTTGAATAGCACAAAATGGGAATTGGTTACTCTTCCATCAAGGTACTTAAGGATGCATATTAGAAGGTTTTCTCACTGGTATATCATCTAGGATTATATGATATATTAATATAATCGGAATAAAACATGTATTTTGCAGTATTAGGTCTATCGTCGCTTTGAATCTTCCTAACTATGCAGGCGGAAGAAATCCATGGGGTAACTTGAAGCCAGAATATCTAGAAAAGGTAACGTATTTTTAACCAAACTCGCGTGCTTGAAATGATGATAACTTAGTGTTTAAATGTCTTTTGAATACAGAAAGGTTTCGTTGAGGCCAATTCAGACGACGGTCTCTTGGAAATATTTGTATTAAAACAAGGATGGCATGCGTCATTAGTTATGGCCGAATTAATATCAGCAAAACACATTGCGCAGGTAAAGATAACGTGTTCTTTTTGTTTGAATAACGTTGTGGTTTATGTTGTTTTATGGTTGGTCAGGCGTCTGCAATTCGATTTGAGTTAAGAGGTGGCACATGGAGAGAGTGTTTCATGCAGATGGAAGGTGAACCATGGAAACAACCCATGAATAATGAGTATTCGACGTTTTTAGGCATTAAACGAGTGCCATTTCTGTCGATCTTGGTTAAAGGAGAGACCAATAATTCTTGAAGGATATGTTTTAAATTAATAAGAGTTGTTTTGTACATAAATTGTATATTATGGAAAAATTACATCCCAAAAATAATTTACCTTAAACTTTATGTTTTTTAAACTAAGACACTTTAACCGGGACGGAGGAAGTAATCGAAAAATGATCATAATTCAATAGTTCAAAACTACAAAGTAGTTATTTTAATTCAAAAAAAAATTAAACAAATGAAAGAAGCTTAAAAAAATGTAGAAAATCTGAAAACAGAAATGGCTCTTTGAGAAGTTTTCATCATTTTATAAAGCCTTTATAAACCACTCCACTTAAAATGCTTTCTGTAGTTATCATCTAACTTCAAATTTAAATATCGTAAAAGTTTATGAATTCCAAAGGATAATAATAAATATTTAAAGACAGTGTTTGACTTCTAGTTTATATCACATCATAAGCAAATACTTTTTACGTCTTATTATATTTTCTTTACCAGAAAAATACAAAATATATAAAGTATTGAAGCCTAATAATTTAAGCCTTTAATTTATTGCATTTCCTCTATTTTGATAATATTTTAACTAGTGTATTCTTGATCTTATAGTTATTTAAGAGATCACTTGTTTTTATAACGTAGTAAAGTAAGTAAGGCGACAAGGCGTATAAAAAAAACTTGAGACATATATGTCACTGATACTACAAATTTTATGATTGTTTATATTTAAGTTATTTCAATTAGCTAGTGATATGATACATATTCAAAAAACCAACGCCTAAACTTAACAAATATGTAGTTGTGCGTTTGTATGATCACGTAATGATACTTGATTGCTATAATTTGGATGGTGTGATCTTACGAAAAAGAATAAGACATCAACGCAGATCGAATTTAAACTTAACAAATACAAATATTTAACATATATTGCATCACCCCAAATTTTTTAAAAAAAAGAGAGATAAAGAAATAAACATAAAGGCTTATAAAATTGAGGATGAGAGTGTGAAAAACAGTACTAAAACAATATAAGGATGACAAATGAAACCAAATCTAACAACAAAACATTAAACCATGAATATGCCGGACTATGGTAAATTGGTAATCATGCTTGGGATTGCACATCATTAGACTAGTTTAATAAAAAAATTTAGTTGTTTGAGGCGGGTAAGTGATATACACCCGATAATTATCCGAAAATATTACCTGAATTGAAACTAAAAATATCAATATATATTATAATATTGATAGTATAAAAAGTCATAAGCTAAAGCTCTTAAAAACTTGGAATTATTAAAATTATAATAGATAAAACTGTAAGTAGTGTATTGAGTATTATATATTTTAAATCGGTGTTTTAAGTTAGTTTAAAATCAGTTTTGCTGTCTAAATAACTATTCGTTTTAATCGTAAATAGGTATATATGATACTTAGAAACCCGGTGGGTATTAAGTAGCAAGCATCCACTGGGTACTCAAGTATCATATTAGAACTACGCATTGCTAATATTCGACTCATATAGCCTCCATATTCATCTCTATTTGTGATTACATTGTATGCATCAAAAGAATAGTGGGATTAGGTTAGATTTTAATCTCAACTGTTTTGTCAATATATAACTATTCACTCTAAAGATAATTTAATTTGTACGTTTTATATAAAGCACTTTTGACTTAAAGTTGAATATTAATCATTCCATCTATAAGCGATAAAGACCAAAACCATTACGTATTTCAAACGATAAAAACAAGATCTGTAATTCACTAATTTGTGAAAATAAATTATCAATTTTGTAAAATGTGACAATATGTGAAGTCTAATTAATATTATATGTCGGTAAAACTTGTGGCATTCACTACTAGAAAAACAGATGTTTTTCTAGTAGTGATGTTTTTCTACAACCGAATTGTAGAAAATTTGTTGGAAACTCCAGTTTCAAACAGTTTTTCAACAAAAAAGTTGTTGGAAAAACACATGCTTGAAAATCGTTTTCAACCATTTTCCAACAACTTTTCTTACAGAATAAATCTGTTGGAACTACTTGTCGTAGGAAATGTTTGTGAGAAAATAACTTGTTTTCTAGTAGTGATTATATTTGGAATTTTATATTGAAAAATAAAACATGAAAAAGCGTAGTTGGTTTTATGAGGTGTAAATGTTGGAGTTACTCCAATTGTCCTTGCCGTGTAGGTCGGATTTGTGGACAAAGGTGATGAACCACAGTGGGTCTCCCATGCACAAAACTTGTACTTTGGCCAAATTATATATCTAACTTTTAAGAAGTCGAAAAAGAAAAACACACCCAATGATTAGTTTAAGTTAGTACCAAACTAACAAAGTTTATTAATTAAAATTATTTCTTTTGAACAGCTACATACACACATCTATTCTCATACCTATGTCTTAACTGCTCCAAAAAAATCTATCTTCATGTCAAGTTTTACATTCTGATCTTTATTTTCAAAGCAAGAGCCTTTACCATTCAGCTTTGATCATCACATTAATGAAACTCTAATTAGGAATTTCATTGGTAATTCATGAATTTTAGTGATTAAATGATGAATTAAAATAAAGGAGGTCTCCTTTTTTTTCACTAATATTAAAAAGAATTTTAATTACTTATTTTCTATAACATTAATATAGTTGTTTTGGAATTTATGCAAATTATGATGTAAATTTTTATTAAAAACAACATTATTTTCTTTTTATATTAGAATACATATTTTAATTAATGCTCATATATAAACACATAATATCACGTGATGAAGTGGTAAGGAAGAGACCTGACATTTTATGTGACATACGTTTGATATTTGTCTCTTATCATTTAGTTTCTGTGGCACCACGTGATATATGATGGGAGATTAGGCGGGTAGGCAACATTTATCTCATCGCACTGTTATGTCTTTGGTCGATTGTTCACGAACGTTAGCCTTAGATGAGGGTTTTTCCAACCCGAATTAAAAAGCGAGTGTATCTCAATGTAATGAATATAGCTAGTAGCCCATAAATATCATGATTGCTTTCGTACGCACATCTTTTCATGAATAACTTGCACAACTTGACCACGTTTGGACCCCAAAAAATTTCATCTAATCATACATACCAAAAATATGAAATGATGAACATAATTTTTTCAATTTAGGAAAAATATCGATGAAAGTTTTTCTTAAGCAAAATTTCAGTCACATGATTTAAGTTCCCATGTTCTAAACTTAACTTTTCATAACATGCCATCTTCATAACAAGGGAAGACATGCATCCCTCTTCTCTCCTTCTCTCTTGTAAACGCGTCTATTACAATTCGTAAAAACGAATTTCTCACCTCTGTTCTCATCACGTCATCCCCAACCATCCATCTCTCTTTCATATCAATTCAACAATCTCTAACCACGTAGTCACAGATGTTGTAAATATAAAATTTATTCTACGGAACAATAATATGTTTTTAATAAATATAAAAACTATATTTATATAAAAGCCACAAAATTTATAGAAAAGAGTAATTTAAATTCTAAACATGACATATCATGTCATGTATAATCATATTTCACAATTAGAAGCATACAACACAACTTAAAACTTATTCCCAAAACTCACCTTCTCATCTCCTCCACCATTTCCACCTCCGATGACGACGAACCACTCTCCGTCGCCAGCGTTACATTACTTCGCCAGCTGCTACTACCAAACGACGTTGTCCTGCTCGAACTAGCCGTAGCCAAAAAAGTAGGTTTATCTTCTCCAGCCATTATCACCAAACACTTTTCATGCACATCACACAACTCCACCCGATTATTGTTATTATTATCATCTTCAACTAATGACACACCATCACCGTTTACGTTACCGGACTCGACATCTCCATTATTATTATTGTTATTATTATTATTATTATTAATATTATCATCCAAGTAGCCTGAGAGATTCCAGTAAGAGCATGCAAGAACCAATAGAGCAAAACCTATGAGACCCATCATGGCAGCAAGACCACCGAAGAGGTACGGTATCGGCGTATGAAATGGTGACGGTTTAAGAGCCACAGCCGGTGATGGAGCTATTGAAGAAACTGAGTCCATCAAGTTTTTTGTTATTGTGACTATAGGTTTAAGGTTGAAAGGACCATAGGAATGAATAAGCATATATATCAAAGACTTTGGTCTTATTGTGGGGGCTATGGAAATACATATTGTGATATTGAGACACTCGAACTTTATTGAAATGAAGCATTAAATTAAAATTAAATTATTATATATTTATGATATCGATTGTTTAGTTTATTTTACATTAAATGCATTAGTTAATTAGGCAAAATACTCAAGGTTTTCATTTTCTTTCTGGCAGAAAAAAGTCTTTCCATATATGTTATTTATATTAGTTTTTATTTAAGTGTGTTTTCATGATGTTTTTCGGATTTTAGATTTTTTGAGTCAGGTTGTTTGTTTTCGGGCTTAGGTATAAAATATCATTTTATAAAAATATCTTCAAAATTTAAACAACATTTGACAATCTTGATATGACAGTGTTCAAAAGTTCCGAATCAAACTATAATCCTTAATTGTTCCAAACTCCAAACAAAACACATACGAAAAATAAAACACAGTGACAATAAATGTTTGTTTTTTTAAGTTGGTCTACTTGTTCGGGTTTTTGCTACCCGATAATCGACTCATTTAAAGTTTGGATTCGGGTAAAATGGATAGCTCTATTGTAATTGAGATTATTTTTAGAACCAATGTTACATACAGGGCCGGCCTAGAGGAGGGGCAAGGTAGGCAATTATCCTAGGCCTGAAAATTTTATTTAAAAAAATTATTTTTTAGTTTGACCTCTTTCTTCTACTCGCTCTAATCTCTCAAATTTTTGGGGATTCTAGGAGACGGTCCTGATTACGTAGATAATCATAGCCCCGGTGTAAAGTGGCGGATCTTGAAGTACATATAGTATGGATGGGCCGAAAGTAACGAGACTCAAAATTTCTTTTCCTTCTTCTAAGTTTCTGGTCGGCAACCCGGGTCGGGTCGGGTTAAACAATAATTTCAAGCCCTAACCTACCATATTGAAAAAAAGTATACAAAATGGAGAAATGCGAATTGCCAAACCTAGTCTCTACTTGTTTCTGTTGATTGTTTTGAGTAATCGATTTCACACCTACGCGAGTAAGTTCCAAACCTCATGTCTTAGCACACAGCGGCAATGCCCAATCAATTGATTAATCAATTTCACACCAAACTATTTCACCAATTCACTTGCTTGCTTCTCAGCTTCTGTTTTGACTCCTGTGCCGAACCTCACAAGTCAGTAAGTCACATAGTGGCCAACACATAATGGAAACTCTGTTTGTTGTTGTGTTCGAAACCATGTTGTAGGGTTGGATTTTGGGTTTAATGCTTGGTTTTATTGGTTTAAAATTTATTTGGGCTTGGGCTTATGAAGCTCTATTTCTTAGCCTTTCTTTTTATCTTTAAGTTTATTTCGTAAACAATTTCTGGTTCTTCGGCTTTAAACAAGCTTCATTTTTATAAAAAGATTCAAGGCTAGCTTGGACTCAAATAACTTGGTTGAGCCGGAATCAATACATACATATACTTTTTTTTATTTTTCGGAAAAATACACACTACCTATTGAAAAACGTGGTGGGGCCGCGGCCCGCTTTGGCCCATTAAAAGATCCGCCAGTGCTGGCGGTGTTATAAATTCACACGACTAACTGTAAGTCTGTAACAAAGCTTCAAATTACAAAACACAAATGTTAGCAAGATACATATATATAAGGAGCTCAAATGTTTTTAGAAAGACTTAGCTTTGCATATACGCCCATTGGGCCGACCGTGTTCACTACAAATGTAAGTATTTAACATCATAGTAGATTATTAGTAGATAAGTGAAATCAACACATGAATGTCCTTGAGGTTTTACTACATGCTTGATGATGAAATAAACACATGACCGTGACCGACACCTTTCTTGATATAAGAGGTGCATAAGTATATTGTCACCTCCTTCGCCACACATAATCTCCTTGTAATAAGCTAATATAATAAACACTGAGAAAAAAAGGTACATATATAAATAGACTGTAATAACATAAATTATTTTGTTACATTTAACTAGAATTCTCTAGAAACCCCATTTTGTTAATCTCGTCTATAATTTATAAATAAATTAATAATTTCGTTTATGTATATAAACTACGCATTTGTAAGACATTTATAGGTTACATTAACAACATAATAACCGTCATCTCTCACTTCATTGTTTGTGAAACACCCCGAATTTTTTATATAATAGTATTACTTTCACAACAAAGAGAGATGCGTGTATTTATGTGGTTGCTCGTTCCAAGGTAAAACATAAGTTAGATATATGTATCACAAGCTAGAATAACCCTTGATTTTATCAAAATGCTTATAAAATAAACAAGCATATACGTCTTTTGTAAACGTCATGTGCTGATTTTTTTAACTATAAGCTGAGATTTGACCCGAACAAATCACACCCGAACCCAAATTAACAAGGGAAACCCTAAGCCCATTCTCAGTTAAAAGGTTGTTTTCATATATAGTTTTGAAAAATTCAGGTAACCTAAAATAACCTGATAATCTCAATATATTCGGTTTTTGGTTTTTATAGGTCAACCGTTGATATCCCACAATTCCCTAGACATTTGACTGTCGACTACTATTCCAAAATCTCAAATTCGATCTCTCTTATAAATATAATCATGTTCCACAGTCTCTAAGGAAAATCTGAGAGTGGGGATGGGGGTTCCAAGGGGGCAACACCCCCTTGACGAGCGCCCCTGATGGCGCCCTTGGCTGGGGTCGAAATTTAATTTAATTAAATTAAATTTTATTAAATTTCTTATTTTGTGACATATATTGTTATATTAAAAAACATATCAGAAATTTAATTTAATTAAATTTCTTATGCTCTATTGTCACAAAATCCAGGGTATGTTGATATTTTAAATTCAAAATTCAAGATAACTGCAAAGGCAGTTACAACTGCCTAACCCTAACTAAAACTGTTTTTGATCATACGAGAATTCTTCTGGTTCTGAAAACTCTCTCAATCACCATACAAATTCGTGCACTCAATCAGAGTTTTATCCGGTCAAAAACATTTGGGAACAAACAAATAGTTTTGATCTGAAACTGTTTCACCACTCTCAGATTTTCCTAAGATATACGATTGCAGAAATCCCCAACATTACTTTTGTTTTCGATTATATCAAAGTGAAGCCATGATTTTTGATTAGCCCAAATTAGTTCCATGCTGCTAACAACCCAAAGTTGATGTTATTGCAGCCTGATTTTTTTGTAGGACAATACATACTCTAGCAACCAAAAAATTGAGCCCAAAACCTAATTTACATTGCCCTAAAAAAACCGCACCTGAATAACTCGAACTTGTTAAAACTGAAAAAAGATCAGGGTCGGGTTCACACTTTTTTGGAGTTCTAATATGTAAGAACAACATAACAACATATTGTTAATTTAGTTTATATATAATATAAGTTACATGTATGTAACTTATAGTGGTTTAAACAAGTAACTCATAAAGACATCTACATGTAACTCCAAGTTACAAATATGTATCTTGTATATACAATTCAAATATATGTAACATTATGCGTCAAATGTATAACACCTAGTAGAATTTAAATATATGTAAATCCTATTAGAGGTGACGATTTGGTGTAGTTACAAGATAAAGAAAACAGAGTTATATATATATATATATATATATATATATATATATATATATATATATAACAACAAGAGTTACATATATAACTTAATAAACTACATATAACTTCACCCATGTAATATTATTCATATAAAATTAATTACTGTTTAAAAGACAAAATAGAATAAAAAGTAAATAAAACATTGTTTTTATAATGAAAGTATTACATATATTTATTAGTTTTCTATTAACTACAATTTTATAATAAATAAGTTATTAAAGCACATGACATATAAGTAATTAAAGAACATTAAATTAAATTGATTTTTTTTATTCATTATTGGAACTACCAGAAACACACGGATCATTTCCTTGAATATGGGATATGACCGAACGGATCATCACCTCCATGGCCATCCCTCGTTCAAATATCGTGCCACTTCACCCCATAAGCGGCTCAAATACAGGCAACATGTATAGTATAAGGTCAACATATATATATATCCTTGTGACAAACCTTATATCGATCAAATTTAGGTTGCTAGTTGAAATTACCAAAAGGCAATAAAAGATAAAAAAAAAGAAAGAAAATCATTTGATCTTGTTTGAAAAATATTTAACAATACATATCATTATATACCTTTAAGATTTTTTTTCTTAAGTTTTGTTTTATTTTCTTGATAATTACCGAGTATTGACAACCTTCAAAAAAATTAAGAAATTTGAGATTTTGTTTGATCTGTTATGATCCGTCTTTTACATCGATGACTCTATATTTTATTTTATTTTATTTTTCCTCTCTTTCTCCCAATATTTTTTTGATCAACTACAGAATACTTTTAATTGTTGATGACCTCTGAAATTGAAACCTCTTTCCTTTCCCTTTTGGAATTTCGTTTATAAATTTCCGAAGACATTTGATCGCCGACGACTTCTATATTCCTTTCACTTTTTGTAATCACTGATGATCTATGAGATCTGAATCTTTTTCCTTTCTCTTTTTAAATTTTGTTTTACGAATTTCCGGAGACATTTAATCGCCGAAGACCTATAAATTCCTTTCTCTTTTGTAATCGTTTTAAAATTTTGTTCTATGAATTTCCGGAGAGATTTAATTGTCGAAGACCTCTAAATTCCTTTCTCTTTCTAATCGTTGATGACCTCAGAAATCTAAACCTTTTTCTTTTGTTTTTAAAATTTTGTTTTATGAATTTCCAGATACATCTAATCGCTGATGACTAAGATCTGTAGCGTTTTCTCTCTCTTTTAGAATTTTGTTTACGAATTTCTAGAGACATTCAATCGCCGAAAACCTCTAAATTCCTTTCTCTTTTTTAATCGTTGATGACCTCTGAAATCTAAACTTTTTATCTTTATCTCTTAGAATCTTGTTTTATGAATTTCCAAACACATTTAATCACCGATGACCTCTAAATTCCTTTCTCTGTTCGGAACTTTATTTGTTCCTTTGTCGATCAATCTCCAATAATCATCTATGGATTATCGAAAACACTTAAATTATCATTTTTTTCCTTGAAGATGACCTTTTAAAAATGAATTTTCTGTTATGAATTATTGATGAATGATGGATGACACAATTGTCAAACACCTTTATTCACACGAACACTCCAAGTGAAATACAATAGTTTAGATTGTCGGTAGTTTACTTTTTGCACAGTAGTTTTTGCCTTATAAATAGAATGTATTTGTACGAAGGTTGATATCCAGAAGTAACAAAAATATCATATTGTTTACTCAGCATATTTCTTAGTTCAATTATTACTTCGAAAATATTGTTATAATTAGGGCTAATATCATAACACGTTATCAGCACGAGCCACTTATATCCTAACCAAGAAAGGTAATAGACACAAAGGTATCTACATAAGCATCATAAACACTTCTTTAATTATGTACATTAAATGTATATCTATGCATATACATATACTAACTAATATACTGAGTAATAGCAATAATGTGTATAAACATTGTTATTAAAATTTGATAACTATTCTAACTTTTATTTCTATATGCACACTAATATCTCATTTAGAAGTTAGATTTATTTACACTAACAATTCTATTCTTATTATTGTGCATACTAATTATATATATTTTATAAAATAAACTGTATTTAATATCTTATTTATTATCTTACTTTAAAATAATTAATATTATATATTATATATATACACACAAACGGTAATGTTACCGTTATAAACGGTAATATAACCGTTGTAAAAGGTTATAAATTTTCACTATAAATAACCAATCATTAACCCCATTTCATTTACAACAAACATTCTTCTTATTAAATTTATCCAAGATAAAGTTCTCAAAATGATTCACCCGGTTTTACTGTTGGTCACTATAATGCTTATACTACTTCTCATTCTAATTTTTAATCTCCCATCTGAAGATTTCGGCATTTTCTTTTTCTTTTATATGTTTATAGCTCTACCAATGTATTGTATTTCATTGTTGATTGATATATATGGATTCTAATATTTATCTTATTATGTTTAGCAACAAAATGTCAAATATAGCAAAACTCGAATTCCCTGCACTCAACATTTCTGGAGAAAATTATATGTCTTGGACAACAAATGTCAAAAGACATTTAAAATCTATGGATGTGTTAGACGCAATCCAAGAATACAATGATTGCTCTGACCAGGATAAAGCAAGAGCTGATGTTTTCATCCATAAACATATTGATGAATTACTACAGCATGAGTATTTTAATTATGATAACCCATATATGATATGGGAAGATTTGAAAAGCAGATTCGGTCATCTAAAGGAAGTTTTACTTCCTACTTCTAGAGATGAATGTAACAGTCTTAGGTTCCAAGATTTTAAGAGGGTAAATGATTACACCTCTGCTATATACCGAATTTGTTCAAAGCTAGAATTTTGTGGGTATCCCGTAACAGAGGAAGAAAAGTTAGAGAAAATTTTCTCCACGTTTCATGCATCAAATATAAACTTGCAAACACATTATCGTTTGCAGAATTTTAAGAGATACTCTGATCTAAATGCATTACTCCTTGTAGCAGAGAAAAATAATGAATTATTGATGAAAAATCATCAATCTCGTCCCACGGGTTCATTAGCAATACCAGAAGCACATGTTGCTCACAAAAGTTCTCATAAAAATTCTGATCATAAATGGGAACAAAGTCGAGGACGAGGCCGTGGACGTGGACGTGGTCATTTTGACAAAAGACATTTTAATGATCGTAAGCATCCATTCAAATGGAACAATAACTCTTACGGTCGTGGCCGTGGCTGTGGTCGTGGTCGTAACCAGAGAGCCAATAATTATCATGTCCCACACAATACCAATTCCAACCACCAAAATAAATGGAATGAAGCTGGTAGGTCCGAAAACAATGGCACTTCATGTTTTAGATGTGGAAGTACAAACCACTGGGCAAAGGCTTGTCGCACAGCTCCACATCTGTGTGAACTGTACCAAGCCTCTCTAAAAGGAAAAGAGAAAGAAGTGAACCATGTTGATAACTTTAATAATATCAATGCTGAACTGAGTGTTGAAGACTTTGGGGTAGAACTTTGAAACAAAGTTGCTTGACTACTATAATTAGATGCAGTTATTAAGTGTGTTCTCATTATCTTTAATTATGTAGTTCCTCTTTCATGTACTACTTGTGTTTCAATTAAATAAAGTTCTTATTAAAATATCATATGTCTTCGTTATACACTTATTTTTTTTCTTAATATTTTTCAAGATTTAAAATGAAAATCACCGGAGCACAAGATCAAACAAATGAAGAAGATATATGTATAGCGGATAGTGGAGCCACGCATACTATACTTAGATCTAAAAAAATATTTTTATAAACTGAAACCAACAAAATGGATCATCAATACAATATCAGGTTCTACAAACTTGATAGAAGGAGTGGGAAAAGCTAATTTAGCATTACCAAATGGTACAAAGCTCAAAATAGAAAATGCTTTATTTTCCCCAAAATCAACAAGAAATTTGTTGAGTTTCAGAAACATATATCATAATGGATATGATACTCAGTCAAGGACTGTTAGTAATGAAAAATATTTGCATATCATAAGCAAAGATCAAATATTGGAAAAATTGCCAATGCTCCATTCTGGTTTGCATTATACATATATAAATGTGCCTCAAGCACATATGGCAGTCAAAGAAAATTGTTGCGATTCTGGTATCATAAACTTATGGCATGACAGATTAGGCCATCCAGGATCCACAATGATGAAAAGGATCATTGAAAATACACATTGGCATCCACTGAAAGGTCAAAAGATCCACAAAATAGATAAAATGCCTCAATGTACATCTTGTTCTCTTGGAAAATTAATTACAAGGCCTTCGCCATTAAAAGTCGATAAAGAAACACCAATGTTTCTTGAAAGAATTCAAGGTGACATATGTGGACCAATTCATCCACCATGTGGACCATTTAGATACTTCATGGTCTTAATAGACGCATCCAGCAGATGGTCTAATATCTCTTTATTATCGACTCGTAATGTTGTTTTTGCAAAATTTCTTGCTCAAATTATCAAATTACGTGCACATTTTCTGGATTATACCATTAAAAGAGTAAGGCTTGATAATGCGGGAGAATTTACATCACATGCTTTTGATGATTATTGCATGTCTTTGGAGATTGTTGTAGAACACCCTGTTGCTCATATACACACACAAAATGGCTTAGCCGAGTCATTGATCAAACGCCTACAGCTAATAGCTAGACCATTAATAATGAGGACAAAACTCCCTGTTTCTATTTGGGGTCATGCAATTATGCATGCTGGATCATTAATCCGCGTAAGACCAAGAGCAAATCATAAATACTCTCCCACACAACTTGTTTCTGGAAATGAGCCAAATATCTCTCATCTTAGAATTTTTGGTTGTGCTGTGTATGTTCCTATTGCACCACCACAACGCACAAAAATGGGTCCCCAAAGAAGGTTGGGAATATATGTTGGATATGAAACATCTTCCATCATAAGATACCTTGAACCTTTAACAGGTGATGTATTTACAGCACGTTTTGCTGATTGTCATTTTAACGAGACAATGTTCCCGATATTAGGGGGAGAAATGAAAAAGCAAGAAAGAGATATATCATGGTGTGTGTCATCATTGTTACACCTAGACCCAAGATCAAAACAAAGTGAGACAGAGGTTCAAAAAATAATACATCTACAAGAAATTGCAAATCAGTTACCTGATGCATTTACTGACAGGGTCACTAAATCTCATATACCAGCTGCTAATGCTCCAGCTCGATTTGAGATTCCAAGCAAGCAAAACCATAATAATGCACCTCATGAATCTCAAAAACGTTTAAAACGTGGAAGGCCAATCGGTTCAAAGGATAAAAATCCTCGAAAAAGAAAGGGTTCTGAGAAGGATACTGACCCTAAGGAAGGAATGATTGACAAAACCTTCCCTCAGGAAAGAATAAATGATATAACATTTCCTCAGGAAAAAATAAATGATTCCAATAAAGAATTGTCAATAAACTATGGTAAATCACATATAATGTGGGATCGAGATGAAATGGAAAATATTGATGATATATTTTCTTATTCTGTGGCAAGCGATATCATGTAAGAAAATGATGACCCTGAACCAAAATCTGTAGTTGATTATAAAAATCGACAAGATTGGAACAAATGGAAAGATGCTATGCAAGCTGAATTAAACTCACTAAACAATCGAAAGGTTTTTGGACCTATTGTCATTACACCAAAGTCAATGAAACCTGTAGGATATAAATGGGTTTTTGTGAGAAAACGAAATGAGAAAAATGAAGTTACAAGATATAAAGCAAGACTTGTAGCTCAAGGTTTTTCTCAGAGGCCAGAAATTGACTATGAAGAAACATATTCTCCTGTTATGGATGCTATTACATTTAGATATTTAATCAGCTTAGCAGTCTCTAAAAAGTTAGAGATGCGTCTTATGGATGTTGTCACAGCTTACTTGTATGGATCACTAGATAGTGACATCTATATGAAAATTCCCGAAGGATTTAAACTCCCCGATGCAATAAGCTCAAAGCCTAAGGAAATGTATTCCATCAAATTACAAAGATCCTTGTATGGACTGAAACAATCTGGAAGGATGTGGTACAATCGTTTGAGTGATTATTTGATAAGCAAAGGATACACAAATAATCTTATTTGTCCATGTGTCTTCATCAAGAAGACAACATCAGGATATGTGATCATAGCTGTGTATGTTGACGATCTAAATTTAATTAGGACACAAAAAGAAATTAATGAAGCAATTGCTCTTTTAAAGAAAGAATTCGAAATGAAAGATCTTGGAAAAACCAAATATTGTCTTGGTTTACAAATTGAGCATATGCATAATGGGATACTTGTGCATCAGTCAACTTATACTGAGAAACTCTTAAAACGTTTCAATATGGACAAAGCAAATCCTTTAAGCACACCGATGGTTGTTAGATCACTCAATGTTGACAATGATCCATTTCGTCCTTGCGAAGATAATGAAGAGATTCTTGGTCCCGAAGTACCATACCTCAGTGCAATTGGAGCACTTATGTATCTTACTAACTGTACAAGACCTGACATTTCTTTTGCAGTTAATTTATTGGCAAGATTCAGTTCATCCCCTACTAAAAGACATTGGAATGTCATTAAACATATTTTTCGGTATTTAAAAGGAACCGTTGATTTAGGTTTATTTTATCCTAACGATTCAAAAGAAGGGTTAGTTGGTTATGCAGATGCAGGTTATTTATCTGATCCCCATAAAGCAAAATCTCAAACTGGATACGTATTTAAGAATGGAGGAACTGCGATTTCATGGCGTTCTCAGAAACAAACACTCATTGCAACATCTTCAAATCATGCTGAAGTCATTGCATTGCATGAAGCTTCAAGAGAATGTGTATGGTTAAGATCTATGTCACGACACATTTTGATTTCTTGTGGACTAGAGAAAGATCGAATTCCAACTTCTATCTATGAAGATAATGCAGCTTGTGTCTCGCAAATGAAGGAAGGATATATCAAAAGTGACAGAACAAAGCATATACCACCAAGATACTTTGAGTATACTCGAGACCTTATTAAAGACAATCAGGTTGAAATGAGATATGTCCAGTCCAGCAACAACTCAGCTGATCTTTTCACAAAAGCACTTCCCACAGCAACATTCAGGAAACATGTTCATGATATTGGCATGCGCCATGTACGAACAATGTAACGACCTGCAATTTGAGGGGGAGCTATATACTGCACTCTTTTTCCCTTAGCTAAAGTTTTTTCCCATTGGGTTTTCCTTTAGCAAGGTTTTTAATGAGGCAATACTTCAAGACCCCGACGTTTTGAAATGGTGTCATCCAAGGGGGAGTGTTATGAATTATTGATGAATGATGGATGACACAATTGTCAAACACCTTTATTCACACAAACACTCCAAGTGAAATACAATAGTTTAGATTGTCGGTAGTTTACTTTTTGCACAGTAGTTTTTGCCTTATAAATAGAATGTATTTGTACGAAGGTTGATATCCAGAAGTAACAAAAATATCATATTGTTTACTCAACATATTTCTTAGTTCAATTATTACTTCGAAAATATTGTTATAATTAGGGCTAATATCATAACATTTTCTGTTTTTTTCCTTTAATATTATTCTTTTACCTATTATTAAATACCCACTAAACATTATTTTTATTTAAATAAAATCCTATTGTAATAAATTACACAAATTCTCTAAAAAAATGTAGATTTTCTACATTAACTAGGCGATCAAATGAAGAAGATGACAAACATAAAAGCAGTTTCATATATTTGATCATATTTTCACACCATCATCATTAACAAAACTGCCTTAACAAGTCTAACACCATTTTATTATGAAACATGATATTCTAACAGACTAACACACGACTAGCTCTCATCTTCTTCTATCGTCGACGTTGCACTGCTTCGGGTACTACTGCTTCCACTGGACCAAGCTCCACTAGCACTAGGTGTTGCCAAAAACGTCGGTTTAACTTGTCCAGCCATACTGCTTCGGGTACTACTACTTCCACTGGACAATGCTCCACTAGCACTAGGTGTTGCCAAAAACGTTGGTCTAACTTGTCCAGCCATAATCACAAGATACTCCTTGTTGTTATTATTATTATTATTATTATTATTATTATTATTATTATTATTATTATTATTATTATCTGGATTTGTATCTCTGGATCCGCTCTCAATGTTACTGTGGTTGTGGACGTTGTGGTTGTCGTTATCGTCGTGTAAGTTTGGGGGCACTCTCAAGTACGAGCATGCGAGGATCAATAGAGCACAAGAAATGAGGGCTAAGACGGTAACGAGGCCACCGAAGAGGTAAGGCACCGGGAATTGCCTCGGGGATATACTTGGAGCAGTTGCCGACGAGGCTGGCGTCATTAAAAGTTATTGAAAGAGAAATGTGTGTAGTTATTAAGGAAATGAGGGTTTATATATATATATATATATATATGTATGCGGAGAACATCCACAGTAAGAAGGTGGTTGTATGTGTAGTTATTAAGGTCTTGTTGATTAGTGTTTATGGTTGGCCTTTTGCATCTTGCCTGGATTTGGGCTTGGGTTAATTTGATTTGATTTGATTTGTATTAAGAATATTAATACTATTAATGTATGAGTTAATGGTACAATACCGGAAAACACAAATTAAGCAGTTTAGAAATAACAATGTTTTGATAAGTGGATTGGTAATTGGATCGACCACTTTACTAGTTAGCTTGTTAGATTGGTTAAACTTGGCCGTATTAAATTGAAATTTTATAAATTCAATAAGGAAATTGGAAATAGATAATCTCACATTTTGTGTATTATTAGGTAATAATCTCATATTTAAAAATTATTACCAACGGTCCAACCTTTCAACTATTTTTTTGTCTCAATGGACACCCGTTAAAAAATTTAACGTCATTAAGTTTTTTTCTCACGTTTTGATCGATGTTTTAGGGCTTTTGATCGGAAGAAGGATACGAATCAACTAATGTAAAACTTATCTCGAAACGGTGATTCAAAAAGGGAAGCTCAAGGCATGTTTCGACGTTCAGTCACGTTCTCTCTTGCTATCTTTCTTATACAACAGTGTTGGTATAATACCACCAATCTCCGCAACGATACCCTATCCGATCGATTGAGCCTTTGTTACACGAATCCAAATCTATATTTGAACAATGTGAGACATTGTGCCATCTTATGAAGGTTTATACTAATACCTACTACATTATTAAATTAGGTGCTTAACACCAAGCAGCTCTTATTTTATAAACTTACAAGGTGAGACATTCGAGTTTTTGTATAACTCACATTTTTATGAGACAACCAGTTTTCCAACACTGTCATTGAGATCTTTTTAAAACCTGTATAACTCATGACATAGTTCATTCCAAATATTTTCAAAACGTTTTCATTATTACATTACAGTGATTAAGTTTTGTAGACTTACGAGATTATTACTACTGGTATGTGGGGTTTTGTGCACAATACTTACGTATATTGTTACTCATTGGACAAAGAGTTAACCAATAAGTAATATGACCACAGTCACATATATAGTCGAGTGATAAATTACTTTTGGAAATTTGTAAGAAGACAAACGTAAAAACATCTAAATCATATGCTGTAAAAATGTGTCATTTATAAATGAATATAATCACCAGTAATTCATGCTGATAAAATATTTTTAAACATGTTTCTGATGAGTGAAAGAAACAGAAACAATGCCACTAGGCACCTCAACTTAAATAAGTGGTTTGTCACCAAATACGTTATTTTTGTAAATCAGGGTTTATCCCAATAAAACTTATGTTTGTATAAATTTGAGTTTTATTCCTAGTGTATGAAATAAAAATCACAGTGTGTTAAACTCTGATATTTTTTCCTAACCACGATCCTGGTTATTTTGTCGCTGCCAAATATTTTAATAAACTTTGTACTATTGCTCGCATTCGCAGCCCTTGCCTGGGGTAAGGGGTCGGTGGCTGTGACATAATCTGTAGTTTTTCAAATTTCAGATGAGATGAACCGTCTCATTATTAGACATTCTGTATCAAACAAAAAAGGGATACTAAGTTAACTCTTGAGACGGAATGTCTCATCCGCCTACAATTTTGTGACAACGTGATGAGACAGACAGTCTAATTTTGTAACGTTCCTTCTCACCGATCGTTTCATTAAAAGGTGTCAAAACACGATCCTAACGTGTTCGACGTCCATTGCTTACTCATTCTTGCGTCTTTACCTATAAATAGAGGACTTTGTATGTCTATAACACGCACCAATCATCTAAATATCATTTGTAACTCAAAAATCAAAGATATTTAAGAAGTTTTATCACCAAGTTGTTATAAGTTATAGCAAAGCTCTGATCAAGTATCCAGAAGTTTTAGGAGCACTCACCAATCATCTCTAGGTTCTGATATAGCTCAGAAGTAAGGTAGGGATGTTCTACCTCTCATTTAGTTCTACCTCTACCTTTCGTTTAACTTCCTTTCTCTTATTTAAGCGAGTGTCCAATATTAATCCATCAGACCTTGGTCAAGCTGATTGACAGAAATCATATAAGTGTTTCCATGCATGTATAAGGTCGCAGAGCATTTGAGTGGGCCTCAGAAAGATGTCAAAAGTCATTTTAGCATTATGGGTCAAACAATAGGATTAGATGGACCGTCTAATCATTATAGTTTCAGTCTCATCCCAAATTTTGATACGGCTCAAAATTTCAAATTGCGACGGCATGTCACACATATAAGGACCGTCTCATTTCGATACGTGAAGAGGTAAGTCCCAGCAGAGCTCAGTTGGACCCGCAAGACTCACCTTGAACAGGGACGTCTGCGCAACGACCAACTGCTTCCGCAGGACCCACCATGCTCAGAGAAGACCTTACGCGCAGCACGCCAGCTGTACCCGCAGGGAAAGCCGCCCAATGGTGAAGTACCCCGCTTGTTCCCGCAAGTTGCGGATACAAGCCATCAGGGAAGGCTACCCGCATTGATAGCAAGGCTACACGCACAAGGCACTAACTCTTGCTACTTCAGTAGTCACCTGAAGGAATGAGCAAGGCGGGAATACTCCCGGCCAAATGAGCCAGTCCGTATGCTTCTGGAAGATCTTTTGTACTATACCTACCAAGGTATGGGCAAAACAGACGATCTGACCAGAGCAGCCCATGAACCAATCACAGGGTGACAGCTCACCGACAACAGTACGAGGAGGAGCACCCTCTAGTACTGTTTGTCACTATTAGCCGCTGCCTACTCACCAACCCTTACTATGGGACGTGCGCAGCCTACAGTTGGTGGAACAGTGCATAGCCGGCAGTAAAGGAACAGTATACAGCCGACCTTGTCACTGTCGGCCGCAGCCTATCCACCAACCAGCATGGCTTGTGCGTAGCCCACTGTTGGTAGAACAGGAATACTATTCAGCTGGCTGTACCTTCTAGGAAACCTACCTTCGGCTATAAATACTCCAACACCTTGGAATGGTAAGGACATCATCTGATATTTCATTATCTTATCTTCTCTAGCAATCTCTTAATATACACTTATATTCAGAGCAATCTAGTCTGATTCTCACGCCGGAGGGTGGTCACAAGGAGGAACCCCCCCTTCTCAGTGACGAGCTTACGGTGTCTGTTTTGCAGGTCACCTGAAGAACAACCTTCTTTGCTGGACCTCGTCCTCGTGGGAAACATTACTTAACCCCCAGATTATCCGTAATCTGCCCTGGGTCACTTAGTGTTTCTTCATTGGCGCCATCCGTGCATAAAAGCTAGAACTAATTCTTAGTTTTTTCAAAATTTCTGAAGAAATGGTTAACGTTACTCCGGTCCCAAGGCCAGTAAGTGACCAAGAAACCCCGGTGACCACAACCCCAGCAACTGGGGGGAACACCGACGGTTATACAAATTTTACGAACACTACCCCGGTTACTCAAGCCGGGACAAGTGCAGTAAACAATATTTCACTGGGGTTCACTGATGCCCAGTTGGAGAAACGGACGAGGGTCCCTCGCCAAACACTAGATCAAGTTAAGGCGTGGGCCGAAGCACGTCAGAAAGAGTTCCAAGCTGAGTTGGATGAATGCTTGCGTTCACTCCAACAGGCTGACGAATTCGGCAGTACTAGCCAACATCTCAACATGAACAGTGAGTGCGAGTACTCAGACGATGAGCGGGAAGAATCCGATACCGATGCAAACCCTCGCCATAAGGCAAAAGGGAAGCGTAAGGAAACGGACTTCCAACCGACAAGGAATTTTGGAGAAACCTTTAAACCAACGAACGCGGGGAGAAACCCGCGTGACTTCTCCAAAACCTTTAGACCAACTGCTGCAAATGCAGGAAAGTCTAAGTTTGCAAGGGACATTGCGGAAGCAATCGCCCCGAGAAGTGCCAAACAAATGTCCAACATCGGCACTTATGATGGTCTATCCGACCCAGACGACCACTTGAACAGATTCATTGCGGGGGCAACCGTCAGTAACTGGACGGAACCTACGTGGTGTTATATGTTCCAGATGACTCTGGTTGGAGCGGCCAGGGCATGGTTCGATCGTTTACCGGTCCACCACATCTATGATTGGGCGGACTTTCAAAACAAGTTCAGCCAACACTTCAGCCAACAGAGGAAATATACTGAAGAACAGTGGACGATCCTCAACTGCGTTAGAGAGGAGGATGAATCTTTACTAGACTTCATCACTCGCTTCAACTCCAAAAAGCTAAGTCTGGGCAACATAAGTGAAGATCTTGTTCGCGCCGCTTTCATCCAGGGCGCCGAATACCCAGAGCTTATCCGCACATTGACGGGTAAGGACGGCATGCCATCCACATGGGATGCCATCATGACGGCGGCCAAGCGCTTTTCCGAGACGGAGAAGCAACTGGGAAGGGATCTTCCCCAGAGTACACACCTCTACACGCAAAGGACTAGAGAAAACAATGTTCGGATCGCCCGACAGAACAAAAAGAGGAAGCTAGGTATTTGGCAGTCAAGGGTAAACTTTGACACCTCATCCAGCTCTCACCCTTTTGTTGGCGGAAGAGATAACACACACCCTTCAAGCCGAAAACACCGGTGGACGCCACTCACCAAAAGCGTCACGGAGATATTTGCCACCGAAAAACTACCATGGCCAAAAGCTCCAATGATCCGGCAGCGACCTAATGCGGATTAAAGCAAATCCTGTGACTTCCACGGGACAAAAGGTTATAGTACGGAGGAGTGTACATCCTTGAAGGATATTGTTGAAACATTCGTCAAGGATGGAAGACTTGCACACCTTGTGGCATCAATCAAGAAGGGAGGAAGGAATGATAACCGGTACAGAGGCAACGGACGAAAGCCCGTTGACATTAGCATCAACATGGTTCATGGTAAGATCAGAGGAAGAAAAAGGCGAGCGACAGAACCATGCGCGTGGAAGGAAGCTGAGGTGCGCTTCCCGCGAGTGCCAGGAGGACCCAGCAAAGAAGGCCCTATCGTCATCAAAAGCCAGCTGGGGCACTACATCACTTCTCGCACTCTTGCTGACAGCGGCGCCTCGTCGACAGTGATGTACAGGCAGTTCTTCGACAAGCTAGATGACGAAGACAAGGAACGCCTGGAAACGATCTACGCCCCGATGGAAGGGTTCGACGGCAGCACAAACACCCCCCTAGGTATCCTATCTTTCCCCGTCACTCTTACGGACGGGAATCACTCACGCACAGAAGACGTGGATTTTGTCGTAATGAGGAAGCCACACCACACATACGACATTCTCTTCGGAAGAGACGGGATGGCAAGATTCAACGCCGTGGTATCCTCAGTCCACGGCATGATGGGATGGCCAACAGCTGAGGGTGTAGCGATGATCACCGGCATTCCCCAGGTATGCATCGCATCTGTCTCGTCTAAACCCAAACCAAAGATGGCTAAACCAACCATCACCGAACCGGAAAGATGGGCCTTCAACGGCAAATACCCTGACCAGGCCGTTTCCATTGGCCCAACAGTTGTTGATCCCACACGCACCTTACTCAAACGCTTATTACAGAAAAACGCTGACATCTTCGCGTGGACACCAGCTAACATGACTGGTGTACCCCGAAGTAAGGCAGAGCATAAGCTCAAGTGCGATCCGGCTGTTACGCCAGTCGTACAAAAGCGTAGACTAATGGGGCCAGAACAAACTAACGCGTGTAGAACCCAAGTCAAGGAACTCCTTGACGCAGGCATCGTACGCGTTAGTAGATATCAAACATGGGTTGCAAATCCCGTTATGGTACCGAAGAATAACAAACAATGGCGCATGTGCATAGATTTCAAGGACTTAAACAAAGCATGCCCCAAAGATTGTTATCCGTTACCCGAAATTGATCTTAAGGTGGATTCGTTAGCACCGTTTCGCCTTAAATGCTTCCTGGATGCGTATAAGGGGTACCATCAAATCCACATGGCCGTTGATGATCAGGACAAAACCGCTTTTCGAACGCCCGATGGCACATTTTGTTACCAAATGATGCCATTTGGACTTAAGAATGCCGGGTCCACATACCAACGCCTGATGGACAACCAGTTTCATGCACAAATTGGGAGGAACTTGGAAGTCTACATGGATGACTTGGTCATCAAAAGCCCTGACGCAGAAGCGATGTTGAAAGACATCGAAGAAACTTTCAACACGCTTAGGAAGATAAACATGAAACTCAACCCGAGCAAGTGTGACTTTGGAATGGAAGAAGGGAAGTTCTTGGGGGTCATCGTCACTAAAGATGGCTTCAGAGCGAACCCTGAAAAGGTCGAAGCCATTATCAAAATGGAATCTCCTACTACCATCAAACAGGCTCAGACACTGAATGGACGACTAGTGGCACTTAATCGCTTTTTGGCAAACCACGCGGATAAGTCGTTTCCTTTCGTGTCAACGTTGAGAAACTGTTTAAAGAAAACGCACTTCCGCTGGACACCAGAAGCGGAAGTAGCTTTTCAGGAGATTCGGTCACGCTTGATCGAACTCCCAACGCTCACAGCACTAAAAGCGAGAGAGGAGTTAATCCTATACCTTTCCGCAACAGATAGAGCAACCGGGGCAGTCCTGCTAGTAGAGCGAAAAGGCATCCAGATGCCAATCTATTATGTCAGCCGTATCCTAACAGACGTAGAAACCCGGTACTCTACCCTCGAAAAATTAGTCTTAGCACTTATACACGCTTCACGCAGGTTAAGACGATATTTCCATGGTCACCCAATCACCATTCTCTCCAACTTCAAACTTGCAAACGTTCTACGCAAACCCGAGTTATCGGGACGCCTAATGTGACATCTGCCCCGATCCGACCCGACCCAGGTACCCGTTTCTCTTACCCGATCTCTTTCTTTTATGATTTAATATCTATTTATACTTATACTTTATTTTTAATAATGTTTTCCTTCCCACCTCTTTCTCTCTCTTTCTTTCCGCCGTCCCGTCCCTCTCCTTCTCTCTTTCCGCCTTCTTTTCCCTCTTGTCGCCGTCCCGCCCTTAAGCCTTGTTTCCCTCTTTTTCTTCTAACTCTTTGCTTATCCTTTGTTCCTTCCCGCCTAAGGTTGTCTGCGCAGCTCCACGCGCCAGACTCTTTACAAGGAAGCCTGCGTGAAGACCACCTGTTAATGCGATACGCGAGACGAACTGTCCCCGCAGCGCGCTAAGGATTTTAGTTCTTCCCGCGGCGCGCTATGGATACTGTTCTTCCCGCGACGCGCTAAGGAATATAGTTCTTCTCGCGACGCGCTTAGAATTGAAGTTCTTCCCGCGGCGCGCTTAGAAATATAATTCTTCCCGCGACGCGTTAAGGTTGGTTTTGTCTGCCTTCGCGCTCGCGCACTTTTGCCTTCGCGCTCGATGCCTTCTCGCGCTAAACCCTTTGAGTTTTCTTCTGTTTAATCTAGCCGTTTGCTTTTGTGTTGTCTTATCTTTTGAGCCGTTGACCTAATCTGCTTTATGTCTGAAAAGTTACTTTCGGCGCAGCATGCGCACCAACCCCATTGGTTGGCAGAAAAAGTGACTGACATTATCTTTGGAGATCTGCTTTTTCCATGCCTGACCTGTACCTTTATCTGAACCGCCCATGCCTTTTTTTTACTGTTCCCTGCCAGCTTTATCTTGCCCCCTGCAGCTGCCATATCTTTCCATATCTTTTGCTTTTGGATTCTTATGCTTTTTGATATCTTTTGCTTGATCCTGTTAAAGATCTTTTCCCCTTTTTCTAGGGATTATGTCTTCTAGGGTTTTCCTATAAATAATAATCTTATTTTTCTTAACACTACACACACAAACACTTATTATCTCTCTTCCTTTGCTCTCTGCCGATTGTCCTCCTGCCGCCTCCTCTCTTGCCTCCGTTTTCTCCTCTCCTCTGTCCTGCTCTTCCGGTAATATATATATATTATATATAATAATTTACTTATTAATTATGCTAACTTATAATCAAGACTTAGAACCAATCGTTAAAACAATAATATTTAATTATAGGTTAACTTGTGCTTGTTTAAAGTTGGTTCTTGCTTTATCTTGCACCGCATCGTTTATCAAGTGAGTAATCTCGTACCTAATACCTTTTTGCTTTTAATGTTTTGGGATGTTTATGTGTTCATACAAACTTAGAGTCTTAAACTTGTTTATGAACTTTAGTCGCGCAGTATCTCATGTGTTGAGGACGTAGACTTGGCTGTTTATTTGTATGTGTGGATCATTAACCGTCTTGTCGGTCTATTCCGCAGTTCTCATGGTACCATTAGATGAACACGGGAGAACTATCGTTTATGATTTTCTCTTTTGTTTGCACATGCACAGTTTGTCTTGTTTGTGAGCTCAATTGTGAGCACTGGCAGTCTATGAATCTTAGAGTTGGTCCCGATCAGATTACACCCTTGTTGAAAACCAGACATACACATGTTGCGCGCAGATTTATTGTTATCTATGTATTGTATTAAACTTGATTTCTCACCAACACGCAAGTGTTTGACGTTTATTTTAACACATGTTCAGGTTTGCAGTAGCTGTTGTGGAGCTTGTGGACACGTAGGAAGTTTTCTTTATTTTGGACCTAGATTAAAATGTATCAAAACAAGTTATTGTTGTTCGAATATTTTGCCTTATGATATATTGATTTATGTTGATTTATGTTATCTGTGTTTACCTTGCGCGTGCGCGAATGAACGTATTTATTAAATATTGACACCCAAATAGTGTCACGAGTAATGAAACAATATGTGGCGCCCCGATGTATAATCCGCCTTTGGTCGGGGTGTTACAGATTGGTATCAGAGCTCGTTGACTTTAGGATAGGTGGTTAGACGTAACGGCCTAGAATACCTAAGAGTCCCTTCTCGCGCATGAGAGAAATCTCATGTTTGCGCGCTTATTGTTAATTACTCGTTATTTATGAATATGCTCGCGCTTGCGCAGTATATGATTTTATGTTTTATTTCGCGATATTTCGATTTTTGTTGAATTTCGATTTTTATTGATTTTCTTACATATTCGTTTGTTGGGTTTGAAAATCCGAAAAGTCATGGTGATACATGAATAGTTGATTTTCAATTTCCATTTACGATTATGTTCTGAGGTTGGAGACTTGAAAAGTCATGGTGATGCATGAATTGTCAACCTCCAATACTCATTTTCTTGTGTATTTTATATTGAAGATTGAAAAGTCATGGTGATACATGAATCGTCAATCTCCAATACTCGTTTGCTCGTATATTTTAAATTGGGAATTCGGAAAGTCATGGTGATACATGAATTGTCGATTCTTGATTCGAATTCGTTACCTTTATTAAGTCTGCATTTAGGGTCATTTATTTTACTTTAACTTTTGACAGTAACTGACTTCGCGAAACCAAGCTTTTCGAGGTTATACTTTGCGCTAAAACCAAGATATTAACTAAAATTAAAACTTTTATAGAATGCCTCCGCTATCTCGCCGATTTCAGAGAAGAGAAGCCTCGCGCAGACGCTCGCAGCAACGTTCCCAGGAAATGGCCGCCGCAATAGCCCAAGCTTTGAGCCAAAACAATACCAACACCTCTGGTTACAACATTAAGTCCTTTAACGCGGGTAACCCTCCAAAGTTCACAGGTCTTGAAGGAGCCACCGTGATGCTCCAATGGCTCGAGAAGATTGAAAACACTTTCCTCCACACCCAATGCCCCTCAGACAGACGAACCCTATATGCTTCCAGTGTCCTGGAATCTAGAGCGCTTACATGGTGGAATGGAGTAGCTCATGCGCGTGGCGCAGAAGCTGCTTCCAGCATACTCTGGGAGGAATTTAAGGATCTCTTGACGCGAGAATTCTGCCCTCCCAACGAAGTAAAGCGCCTGGAGGAAGAATTTTGGAACCTGAAGCAATACAGTGGAGAAGCGCGCGAGTACGCGACGCGCTTCCACGAGCTAAGCTTACTGGTCCCTCACCTTGTTACCCCTTCCCGCCGAGCCATCGAGAAATTTCTTGGGGGACTCCCCATGGAAATTCAAGATTCTGTATGGGCCAGAAACCCAGTTACCCTCTCTGACGCCATCGAGTTGGCCGCTGTGCTCAGCGACAACCATGTCAGAGCAGGAACCCTGTTCCTGCGGGGAACTGAGAAGACCAAACCCACCAAAACTGTCCATGAACCCGCAGAAACCAAACCTGAACCCTCAAACCATAACCAGAAACGTAGGCGCAGACAAGCTTACGCGCTTACCAACCCGCCCATAGTCCAGCAACCCGCCTACCAACCTCTAGTATACGCGCCTAACCCTCTGTCAGCCTACCCAACACCTCCTGTAGTCCACAACTATGCCTTAACCAATCCAGCACTCCCTGCCCCGCCAACTAAGAAACCTTACACAGGAAACCATCCCTTTTGCCCAACCTGTAGATTTCACCACCCAACCTAAACCCCGTGTCGACTTTGTAACCGATGTGGCCGTACTGGTCACACTGCTGAAAACTGTAGAGTCCTTCCCGCCAATCCAATTGCGCCAACACCACCAGTCTACCCGCAGAACCCACAATCAATCTACCAAAACCCACGACCCAGATCGTGCTTTAACTGCGGTGATCCCAGTCATTTCCGGAACGCGTGCCCAAGGCTACAAGTGCAAATCACACAAGCGAATCCGGTGAACCAGATTTCGAACCAAGTGACACGCGGGCGAGCTTTTAACATAACCGCGCACCAAGCGCAAGCGAATAATGACGTAGTTAATGGTACATTTTTGCTTAACGGATTTTATGCTTCTGTACTTTTTGATACTGGCGCCGATCGAAGTTTTATCTCTCGCGCCTTTGAGCAGAAGCTTGCGCGACCGCGCGATAACTTAAAAGAAGATTTTTCAGTTGAATTGGCTAATGGTGAAATTATTTTAATTAACTCTGTGATCAAAGATTGCACACTTAACCTTAACGAAAACGATTTTCTAATCGACCTCATCCCCATGCCTCTTGGAAGCTTTGATGTCATTATTGGTATGGACTGGCTCTCGAATAATTGCGCCGAAGTTATTTGCGCCAAGAAGATGGTTCGCATACCTCGAGAAAATGGTGATCTTCATATCTACGGCGAAAAACCCTCCCGCGGTCTTAAGCTTATGTCTTGCGCCGAAGCCCGAAGGCTCATGCGGAAAAGGTGTATTGCATTCTTAGCCCATGTGGTCAAACCTGCTGAAGAAGAGAAGCTTCGCGATATCCCTGTTGTGCGTGATTTCCCTGAAGTTTTTCCTGATGATCTTCCTGGAATCCCTCCCGCTCGTGAAGTCGAGTTTCGTGTTGATCTTGTCCCTGGTGCTTCCCCCGTAGCTAAATCTCCTTATCGTCTTGCACCCGCTGAGATGCAAGAATTGGCAAGCCAACTTCAAGAGTTGACCGCTAAAGGATTCATTCGCCCTAGCTCTTCGCCCTGGGGTGCTCCGGTGTTGTTCGTTAAAAAGAAAGATGGATCGTTTCGCATGTGTATTGATTACCGCGAGTTGAACAAACTCACCATTAAGAACCGGTATCCCTTACCGCGTATTGACGACCTCTTTGATCAACTCCAAGGTGCCTCTTGTTTCTCGAAGATTGATCTCCGCTCTGGCTATCACCAGTTGCGCATCCGCGATGAAGATGTTCCGAAGACTGCTTTTCGAACTCGCTATGGCCATTTTGAATTCTTGGTCATGTCCTTCGGTTTAACCAACGCACCCGCCGTTTTCATGGATCTAATGAATCGGGTGTGTAGGCCTTTCTTGGATAAATTCGTGATTGTGTTTATCGATGATGTTCTGGTGTATTCTAAGACCAAGGCCGAGCATGAGCAACATCTCCGATTGGTATTGCAAAAGCTTAGAGCCGAGCAGCTCTTTGCCAAGCTCTCCAAGTGTGAATTTTGGTCGGATGAAGTACAGTTTCTTGGCCATGTTGTTAACAAGATGGGTATTCATGTCGACCCATCCAAGATTGAAGCAATCAAGAACTGGATCACGCCATCCACTCCTACCGAAATCCGTTCCTTCTTGGGCTTAGCTGGTTACTACCGGCGATTTATTTCGAACTTCTCAAAGATCGCTTTGCCTTTAACAGCTCTAACGCACAAAGGTAAACCATATATTTGGGGCTCGAAGCAAGAAGAAGCCTTTCTAACGCTCAAGCGATTGTTGTGTGAAGCTCCTGTTCTTGCGCTACCTGAGGGTAATGAAGATTTTGTCGTGTATTGCGATGCATCCAACCAAGGTCTCGGTTGTGTTCTTATGCAACGAGGCAAGGTTATCGCTTACGCATCAAGGCAACTCAAGGTTCATGAAAAGAATTATACAACTCACGATCTCGAACTTGGTGCAGTTGTTTTTGCCTTGAAGATCTGGAGACACTACCTTTATGGCACTAAGTGTATCCTCTACACTGACCATAAAAGCCTTCAGCATATCTTTGATCAGAAGGAACTTAACATGAGGCAACGCCGATGGAACGAACTCATCAGCGATTACGATTGTGAGATCCGGTATCATCCTGGTAAGGCTAATGTGGTAGCCGATGCGCTCAGCCGAAAACCCTGCCAGCTTAACTGTATCTTGCCGCGCACCCAGCTTCACTTCGCGCCGATTCAAAGCAACCTTGAATCGCGTATTCGTGACGCGCAGCGCGCATCCATCAGTAATGGTAACCTTCGCGCCGAGTTAGCGTGTGGCGCGGAAGCGCATTTTGTCCCTAATCTGAGTGGAATTCTCTGCTATCTCAAGCGCATCTGGATTCCCTTTGATGAGAATCTTCGCGCTGATATCCTGAGTGAAGCACACAAATCTCGGTATTCTATTCATCCTGGCGCTGATAAGATGTACAAGGATTTGCGCATTACTTATTGGTGGCCCGGTATGAAAAAGGATATTGCTGTGTTCGTAGCTAAATGTCTGACTTGTTCTAAAGTGAAAGCTGAACACCAACGCCCATCTGGTTTGCTCGAACAACCAGAAATTCCTACGTGGAAATGGGAATGTGTAGCGATGGACTTTATTACCAAGTTACCTTTGACAGCAAGCAAACATGATAGCATTTGGGTAATATTGGATCGTTTGAGTAAGTCTGCTCACTTCCTGCCCATTCGTGAAAACTACCGTGTTGAGCAACTCGCGCAGCTTTATGTCAAGGAAATTGTCTGCCGCCATGGTACTCCTTTGAGCATCATATCCGATCGCGATGGCCGTTTTATATCTCGCTTTTGGAAATCTCTCCAATCTGCGTTAGGAACTCGCTTGGACATGAGTACGGCATATCATCCTCAGACTGACGGTCAGTCTGAGCGAACTATTCAAACTCTTGAGGATATGCTCCGATCGAGTGTTCTTGATTTTGGAGGTAATTGGGATTCACACCTGCCTTTGATTGAGTTCTCTTATAATAACAGCTATCATTCCAGTATCGGTATGGCCCCATTTGAAGCACTTTACGGTCGTAAGTGCCGCTCCCCGATTTGTTGGAGCGAAGTGGGTGAAACTCAAATCACAGGACCCGAACTTGTTCAAGAGACAACCGATAAAATCGCCAAGATCCGTGATCATCTGCTGACTGCCAGAAGCCGACAGAAGAGTTACGCAGATCGTAGGCGGAAGCCTCTCGAATTTCAAGTTGGTGATCTTGTTCTCCTCAAGGTGTCGCCCTGGAAGGGTGTTGTCCGCTTTGGGAAGAAAGGTAAGCTTGCTCCTCGATATGTTGGACCATTTAAGATTCTCGCGCGTGTAGGAAAAGTTGCCTACAGACTTGACCTGCCGCCCGCGCTCAGTAATGTGCATCCAACGTTCCATGTATCCAATCTCAAGAAGTGTTTAGCTGACGAGAACCTTCACATTCCACTTGATGAAGTTCAAGTTGATGAAACTATGCATTTCGTTGAGAAGCCTGTTGAGATTATGGATCGCGAGGTTAAGCAAACCAAGCGCAGTCGTATCCCAATTGTTAAAGTTCGCTGGGAGTCCAAGCGCGGAGCCGAGTTTACATGGGAAAGGGAAGATCAAATGAAGATCAAGTACCCGCACCTGTTCTCTGCGCAACCTACTTCGAGATAAATTTCGGGACGAAATTTCTTAAAGTAGGGGAGACTGTGACATCTGCCCCGATCCGACCCGACCCAGGTACCCGTTTCTCTTACCCGATCTCTTTCTTTTATGATTTAATATCTATTTATACTTATACTTTATTTTTAATAATGTTTTCCTTCCCGCCTCTTTCTCTCTCTTTCTTTCCGCCGTCCCGTCCCTCTCCTTCTCTCTTTCCGCCTTCTTTTCCCTCTTGTCGTCGTCCCGCCCTTAAGCCTTGTTTCCCTCTTTTTCTTCTAACTCTTTGCTTATCCTTTGTTCCTTCCCGCCTAAGGTTGTCTGCGCAGCTCCACGCGCCAGACTCTTTACAAGGAAGCCTGCGTGAAGACCACCTGTTAATGCGATACGCGAGACGAACTGTCCCCGCAGCGCGCTAAGGATTTTAGTTCTTCCCGCGGCGCGCTATGGATACTGTTCTTCCCGCGACGCGCTAAGGAATATAGTTCTTCTCGCGACGCGCTTAGAATTGAAGTTCTTCCCGCGGCTCGCTTAGAAATATAATTCTTCCCGCGACGCGTTAAGGTTGGTTCTGTCTGCCTTCGCGCTCGCGCACTTTTGCCTTCGCGCTCGATGCCTTCTCGCGCTAAACCCTTTGAGTTTTCTTCTGTTTAATCTAGCCGTTTGCTTTTGTGTTGTCTTATCTTTTGAGCCGTTGACCTAATCTGCTTTATGTCTGAAAAGTTACTTTCGGCGCAGCATGCGCACCAACCCCATTGGTTGGCAGAAAAAGTGACTGACATTATCTTTGGAGATCTGCTTTTTCCATGCCTGACCTGTACCTTTATCTGAACCGCCCATGCCTTTTTTTACTGTTCCCTGTCAACTTTATCTTGCCCCCTGCAGCTGCCATATCTTTCCATATCTTTTGCTTTTGGATTCTTATGCTTTTTGATATCTTTTGCTTGATCCTGTTAAAGATCTTTTCCCCTTTTTCTAGGGATTATGTCTTCTAGGGTTTTCCTATAAATAATAATCTTATTTTTCTTAACACTACACACACAAACACTTATTATCTCTCTTCCTTTGCTCTCTGCCGATTGTCCTCCTGCCGCCTCCTCTCTTGCCTCCGTTTTCTCCTCTCCTCTGTCCTGCTCTTCCGGTAATATATATATATTATATATAATAATTTACTTATTAATTATGCTAACTTATAATCAAGACTTAGAACCAATCGTTAAAACAATAATCTTTAATTATAGGTTAACTTGTGCTTGTTTAAAGTTGGTTCTTGCTTTATCTTGCACCGCATCGTTTATCAAGTGAGTAATCTCGTACCTAATCCCTTTTTGCTTTTAATGTTTTGGGATGTTCATGTGTTCATACAAACTTAGAGTCTTAAACTTGTTTATGAACTTTAGTCGCGCAGTATCTCATGTGTTGAGGACGTAGACTTGGCTGTTTATTTGTATGTGTGGATCATTAACCGTCTTGTCGGTCTATTCCGCAGTTCTCATGGTACCATTAGATGAACACGGGAGAACTATCGTTTATGATTTTCTCTTTTGTTTGCACATGCACAGTTTGTCTTGTTTGTGAGCTCAATTGTGAGCACTGGCAGTCTATGAATCTTAGAGTTGGTCCCGATCAGATTACACCCTTGTTGAAAACCAGACATACACATGTTGCGCGCAGATTTATTGTTATCTATGTATTGTATTAAACTTGATTTCTCACCAACACGCAAGTGTTTGACGTTTATTTTAACACATGTTCAGGTTTGCAGTAGCTGTTGTGGAGCTTGTGGACACGTAGGAAGTTTTCTTTATTTTGGACCTAGATTAAAATGTATCAAAACAAGTTATTGTTGTTCGAATATTTTGCCTTATGATATATTGATTTATGTTGATTTATGTTATCTGTGTTTACCTTGCGCGTGCGCGAATGAACGTATTTATTAAATATTGACACCCAAATAGTGTCACGAGTAATGAAACAATATGTGGCGCCCCAATGTATAATCCGCCTTTGGTCGGGGTGTTACACCTAGCCAAATGGGCAATTGAGTTGGGGGAATATGCGATAAAGTATAAGCCAAGACCAGCCATAAAAGGCCAGGTTTTGGTCGACTTTATTGCGGAAGTGCCTGCATCGCGGGAAAAAGAGTGCTAGGAAGAGGCTGAACCCTCTCCAGCACAGGACATCAATGATGTCTGGCGACTCTACACTGATGGAGCAGCCAGTAACGAGGGTTCAGGCGCAGGACTGAAACTAACCAACCCAGCAGGCCAAGAATACACTTACGCTATTCGACTGGATTTTCCAAGTACGAATAACGAAGCCGAGTATGAAGCATTCTTGGCCGGGCTGAGAATTGCGCGTAAGATGGGAGTGAAACACTTGGAAGCCCACGTGGATTCCATGTTAGTAGCCAATCAAATCAACGGGACGTACACGACCGTGAATGACACAATGGCCCTGTACCTCGCACAAGCAAAAACCCTTATGCGCGATTTTAACGATTGCAAAGTCATACACGTCAAGCGTAGCGAAAACAAATCTGCGGATGCGTTAAGCAAGCTTGCATCATTAGCCTTCACCCACTTGGGAAAGGACATCCGCATTGAACTCCTCGAGGCACCTTCGGTCCCGCACAAGGAAATTTGTGTCATCCAAACCGGCACAGAAACGTGGATGACACCAATAATAAAATACCTTGCGGCAGGTACACTACCAGAGTAAAAAACATAGGCAAGAAAACTACGCTGTAAAGCACTGAATTATCAACTCATCGATGACATCCTTTACAGACGTAACTTTCTTGGCCCACTCTTAAGATGTGTGGACAACCAAGATGCTGACTACCTCCTAAGGGAAGTACACGAAGGCATCTGTGGAGTACACGCAGGTCCACGCGCTGTTGTAGCTAAGCTAAACAACGCGGGATATTTTTGGCCGGGGATGCATACGGATGCGCTGGCATACATCAGAAAATGCAGGTCTTGTCAGCTCTACGCACCCAACACGCATCGCCCGAAGAATGAACTTGTTCCAGTCACCTCTTCATGGCCATTTCAGAAGTGGGCCATCGATGTGACAGGCCCATTTCCTACAGCAGCAGGAAATGTTCAGTTCCTAGTGGTAGCCATCGACTACTTCACCAAGTGGATAGAAGCAAAACCCTTAGCCCAAACAACCGCGAAACATATCAAAAAATTTATTTGGGAATTTATTATTTGTCGTTTTGGACTTCCACAGAATTTGGTGAGCGATAACGGCATCAACTTTGCTGACAAGAAGCTACAAAAGTGGCTGGAAGAACTTCAAATCACCCACACTTTTACCTCAGTGGCGCACCCGCAGGGTAATGGTGAGGTAGAAAGAGCAAATAAGAGCATTGTCGAAGGCATAAAGAAAAGACTCTTGGAACACAGATCCGGCTGGGTGGACGAGCTTCCGCACGTCCTTTGGGCAAACAGAACGCTGAAAAAGGCCAGTACGGGAGAAACCCCGTTCAGTCTCACCTATGGCACTGAAGCCATGGTCCCGGTCGAAATTGGTTTACCCTCACCAAGGGTCTTGATTCAGCCAGAAGACAATGATGCGGAAAGACGGTTAGACCTTATGCTAACCGAGGAACGCAGAGACTTAGCCGCAGTGCGTGAAGAGAACTACAAGCGACAAATGCAAAAGTACTACAACACGCGGGTAAAACTCTGCAACTTCAATGTAGGAGACTACATACTGCGTAACAACGAGGCTTCGAACCAACAACGCCTAGGAAAACTGGCCCCGGTCTAGGAAGGGCCATACATTATCAAAGAAGTTCTGGGAAAGGGCGCATACCGGCTCGAAAGGCTCGATGGCACTCCCATCCCAAGAACATGGAATGGAGCTCAATTACGCAAATGTTATATGTAGATCAATTCCAAACTTGTAAAGAAAAGGCCTAGAGCCACTTCTAATGGAAATGATTCTCCTTTCACAATGTGTTGATAGCCTTACCTTTATACTTATGAACTTCCCACACTGATGTGCCGGTATTCACCGCATAAATAGGGGAAGAAGTAAGTCGTTACGTGTGGAAGGCGGCAAAACCCGCATAAACACAAAACGGTAAAAATTTCAAGTTTTAAGGAAAACCTTCACGCAGGTCAGATGTAGGCATAGTTTAGCCATCCTACTAAGTGCAAGTGACGGTCTTACCCGCACAATCACGAACAAGGAGGCAAAACTTCAACCTATTATCGACCACGTTCAAAGGTTAACTTATTCTGAACACTTAGAAAATTTCAAAGGAAAAGATGAGGAAAACTTCCACGCAGGTCAGATATAAGTAAAGTTAAGCCATCCTACTAAGTGTAAGTGACGGTCATACCCGCACAATCATGAAAGAGGAAGCGAAACAAACTTATAATTTGCCACGTTAAAAAGTTAACTTATCTAAGTACTAAAAAAATTGCTAAGTTAAATCAAAACATGCGTAAAATAAACAAGGCAAGGAATTAACACAATCTTTATTTCATCAAAATTCAAATATTACAAAGATTGCTGGGTGCATACCCGCATAAAAAAGAAGCTATACAAAAACAAAAATCTACGCTAATGGTGGAAAGGGATCTTCAGGATCAAGCTTCAGGACCACTTCCACTTGGACCCGCACCATCAGTAAAGCGTGGCGGTTCAAGGAAAGCTTTAAGGATAGCTAGCCCATCATCAGCAGCGGCAACTTCGTTCACCTTCTCCACCACCGGATGCGGGAAGGCGGCATACTGGTTCACTGCTTGGTCATAAATAGCTTCAGTATCCACATCGTACAAAGGGAAGTTGGAAGGCGGGATGCCTTTCTCAACGAACCCTAGACCAAGCAGGAAGCCGGCCTTTTCCCCATCCTCATGAGAAGCGTTGAGGGCTGCGCTCATAGCATCGTCATAAGACGTCTCTGTGAAGACCCGATGCATAACCTACAAAAAAGAAAAAATACAAGTATCAAAACCTTTTCTATTTACAAAGAAAAGCGTAAAAACATTATGAAGTTAAGCTTACCTGAGACAACGCTTCTCGAAGAAGCCATTCCTTGGCAACTAGAGCTTCTTGTAGGGCGGCTTGAGCTTGGTTACGGGCGCGTTCGGCTTCACTTTGGTTGAGGTTGGCAAGCAACACTTCTTTAGCCGCAACCTCTTCAACGCCCTTTAGCTTCCGCTCAGTCTGGTCAAGCACCCCCCTCTGGTCCAGGATCTCTTGGAGCTTCTTCGCGTCTTCCATCGCCAAGGCATCATGAGCCTGTTGGAGCGCCTCTAGTTTAGCTTTAAGTTCCTCATTCTCAAGGCGTAAAGGCTCAGCAACAGCTTCAGCCTTGGTGGCCCTTTCAGTTGCGTTCCTAGCAGTTTCCTTAACCAGCCGAAGCTGTTCGTTAACAGCTTGGGCAGCCTTGGAACGGGCCTCGAGACGGGCCTGAACTTCAACTTCAAGGGCCTTGAACGCCTTATCCTTCTCCGCAGCAGCCGCGGAGAGCCTCCTATTCTCCTCCCGGATCAGCCCGCGCCTGAGCTACTTCTTGGATGCGAGCTGCTTTTAACTTGTCGTTTTTACGACAAAGCAGCTCGACGCGCGGCTGCATCCGGGCTAGGAGAACCCGAAGCTCATTGGTTAGCCTACCCTCCTGGTAGCTAGCCATGGCTTCCCCCAACGCACCACTGGGAGCTGCGTGACGAGCCCACTCCACGCATTCCACAGGTGTGCGAAGGGTTGTTCCTCGGCGGATGTTCCATCTTGGAACATACACTTCATTGGAATCCGACACTGCAAAACACAAAAAGCAGTTAGGAAAAGATGATATATAAAAAAAAAAAAAAGAGAGAGGCCAAAAGAACCCTACGCACCTGTAGGGTCAACAACAGGCCGATAGCCGCCAAACCCATCACCTGAACCCAAGGGAAATCCGTCCAAGAGGTCAGGTAGATGGGAAGGAGGCAAAGGTTGGCGAGAAGCCCCATGCATACCTGAAGGATCGGCCATCATTGCCGATGACGGAGGAGGCATGGTGAAGGCCGCCGCGGGAGTAGAAACCAACGGAGGTGAACTCACCGTAGGTGAACTCACAACCGTGGTCGCCGCTGCGGAGTCCGCAAAAAAAGTAACCGTCGGCTCGGTGAAAGATGCGGTGAATATGGCACTGACAGCCGGCGGTGAAGTCATCACAGCTGGAACAGTTGGCTCAACGGAGTGAGCAACTGAACCAGCGGAAGCAGGCGCAGCCGCCTGGGTCGTCGCCTCAGGTAGGCTGACCATGCCCACCGTCATGGGTCCGGAGGTACTCCTCCCCGCTTCACCCTGGAATGCGGTAGCATCCACGCCTGCACAAAGAAGATAAGTATTAATGATGAAATGCTATGAAGTTAAAAATAAAGTTTGTACTTACGGTTTTCTTGAGCCTGAAAGTGCGGACAGGCGGGGATGAACCCGATGGAGCCGGCCTCTTCACGCCGCTCACCATTGTCATCCTGGGCTCTCCGGAGGTGACAGTCATCGCAACCTCCGGAGCAGTGGTCTTATCACCACCGGGGTTCCCCGCCACCTCCTCGCTCTCGGTCTCTGAATCAGACCGAGGCACCGGATCAGCAGTGGAGGCCACCTTCGCCTTCCCCTTCCCGCCGGCAGCCTTCTTCTTCCGCACCAACGAAGGACCATCTGCGGATTCCTCATCAGAACACAAGATTAGAGGAATTCCAGCAGAGGTTTCAACATTGAGGGGTCGAGGGTTGAATAACGCCTTACCTGGCCGCCTGGCGCTCAGGATCTCGTGGCCTGGCGGGTAGACCTCCACGAACCGATCCGCCGTCTGTGCAAGGATGGGCAACTCGTTCTCATCTAAAGCATGAGTACCCATCCGAGCGGGACTGTCAGCCTCCCGCGGATACAGGAGCGACTGCAAGTCGTTCCCCTCTGAAATAAAAGACAAAACAGTTAGAAGACAAACCTATATAAACAAAGAAGACAGACCGTACCGTAAGGGACAGAGTTCAAACCGTATTCAAGGACGATCGGGATCTTTTGCGCATCCGCATCCTTCCACACCCGGCTCATCCCGAGCATCACCATCCCGGACTCCGTAAAGCGGTAAACCGGAGATTGGACTCGGGATATCTTTGAGAACCATTCCGCCTCCTGGTAGTTGGAGGCGTGAAGGCTAGGGAGTGCTTGCCCATTCTTGAACTTCATGGCAAGGGGGATGGCGCGAGCGGAGATGAAAAAGAACTCCCGCTTCCATGAACGAAGACTGCGCTCGGTTGCGCAAATCTTCAAACCCTTGATCCGGGTTATCAGAGTATACCACCCCTGGATGCACCTCCAAGAGTAGAAGGTCATCAGGCGGTCGACGAAGGGCTCAACGCCCAGAATCTGGCACACCCACTCGAAGTGGCGAATCTTCGCGATCGCCATCGGGTGCACCTCGGTCAGGTGTACACCGTGCCTCTCTAGGACACGGTACACAAACTTTGTCAAATGGAACCTAAGATTCCCATAGACAAAGAATGCGGCATATACCCCGATCTTGCCTCTGGGGGCATCATACACCGTCTGATGAGGTTCGGGAAACTCAGGCTCGAGAGACTCGAGCATGAACTTCCTGACGATGTACTGATATAGATCGACAGGCAGAGCACACTGGCACTCGCCAGCAGTACTCTTGTCATCCTTGTCGGACGTGGATGACGGGTGCTCGGCGTATACCCCAGCCTCCTGGGCTGTAGCCTCAAGATCGTGAACAGAAGACATCTTGTAGGTATGAAAAGGAGAACGATTTCAAGAGAATGCTCGACTGAAAAGGAGAGTATTCGCCGGAAATCGTTTTGAAGATGAAGAGAAAAGTGAAAGTGTGGATTACAAAGGACCCTCTCCCCCTTTATATACTAATCGCAATTAATGCGATGAATTTAATGCGGAAGAGAGAGAAATCACAGGTGCAATGAAACTATGACACGTGGCAAAAAGCAAGCTGGCAACAGCTGTTGAAAAGACGCGTGCCAGTAATTTAGCGGCCACGCGCCCGAAAATTCGCGCCCACGCGCCTGAAAAGCGCCTGGAATGACCATATACTGTCACGTCGCCATAACTTCCTGCACGTCCTGACACTGTCAGAAGAAACCGTCGGACGACGTTTCAATAGTTTGGATTGTTCTTATCCTTTCACCAACTCTTCAAATTTCAAAATTTCAAAAAGATTCAAAAGCGGGAAAATACCCCTTACCTTGGCAACCAAGTAACTATAAGACAGGTGCGAGTAAAGTGTTAAGGCAAAACCCTTCACATACTTAGCACCCGCAGGGAATTGACGCCAGGAATACCTTGAAAGTAAAGTAACCGTAAGACGAGTGCGGGTACAGTGTCAAGGCAAAACCCTTCACATACTTAGCACTCCGCAGGGAATTAAAACCAAGAAGGATCTTCTGGGCCATGCTTGCGGAAACGGGAATAACATCCCCGCATGGCGGGAACGTCGAGAACTATATTGTTTGAAACTCCAAGATGGAATTGGTGGTTTTAACATAATTGATCACTATGTTGAAAACTACCAAAACCCCATGGAGAATCCACACAAGTGGGACTCAACGCTTCTGACTTGCGAGGAGGTTACAGACCTACCCGCTTCATACCCAAAGATCAAGCAGAAAAGTCGGGAATTTCTGCGTGACATTAGGAAAACCGCGGGAAGAATCCCCACGGAAAACCTTAAAACTAAAAACCCTTTTCAAAACCCCTTGCTAGTCCAAAAGTTCATCTCACTTATTAATAATTCATGAGAAGAACATTGGACTGGGGGGACTTGAAGAGGTAGGTCCCAGCAGAGCTCAGTTGGACCCGCAAGACTCACCTTGAACAGGGACGTCTGCGCAACGACCAACTGCTTCCGCAGGACCCACCATGCTCAGAGAAGACCTTACGCGCAGCACGCCAGCTGTACCCGCAGGGAAAGCCGCCCAATGGTGAAGTACCCCGCTTGTTCCCGCAAGTTGCGGATACAAGCCATCAGGGAAGGCTACCCGCATTGATAGCAAGGCTACACGCACAAGGCACTAACTCTTGCTACTTCAGTAGTCACCTGAAGGAATGAGCAAGGCGGGAATACTCCCGGCCAAATGAGCCAGTCCGTATGCTTCTGGAAGATCTTTTGTACTATACCTACCAAGGTATGGGCAAAACAGACGATCTGACCAGAGCAGCCCATGAACCAATCACAGGGTGACAGCTCACCGACAACAGTACGAGGAGGAGCACCCTCTAGTACTGTTTGTCACTATTAGCCGCTGCCTACTCACCAACCCTTACTATGGGACGTGCGCAGCCTACAGTTGGTGGAACAGTGCATAGCCGGCAGTAAAGGAACAGTATACAGCCGACCTTGTCACTGTTGGCCGCAGCCTATCCACCAACCAGCATGGCTTGTGCGTAGCCCACTGTTGGTAGAACAGGAATACTATTCAGCTGGCTGTACCTTCTAGGAAACCTACCTTCGGCTATAAATACTCCAACACCTTGGAATGGTAAGGACATCATCTGATATTTCATTATCTTATCTTCTCTAGCAATCTCTTAATATACACTTATATTCAGAGCAATCTAGTCTGATTCTCACGCCGGAGGGTGGTCACAAGGAGGAACCCCCCCTTCTCAGTGACGAGCTTACGGTGTCTGTTTTGCAGGTCACCTGAAGAACAACCTTCTTTGCTGGACCTCGTCCTCGTGGGAAACATTACTTAGCCCCCAGATTATCCGTAATCTGCCCTGGGTCACTTAGTGTTTCTTCAATACGGTCCCTCTCATATTAAATTTTATTGTTTTAATGGAAATTTAGTTTCGAACCTATAAACCAAACTAGTCTTTATAAACGTGGTTTGAAACGATATAAGAAAACCAGAGTGGTCTACAGCTAGATCAAGAGATACGATCTTTATATTTATGTAAACATATTTATTATAGGTTAAGCATCACACAATCGAGAATGGTTTTTTAAACGGGACACCGAATAGACAACAGGTGAATACGTTAAACCTTTATAAACAGTCAAACAGATTTATACTCGATAATATGAACGAGTTGTTTTTGCATGAGATTATGTGATATCTAAAAGCGTTATAATACAAAAAAAATAATAATAAAACCAACTCATATCGATTTCACATGTGTCTGAATTCAATCAATTCTGACTAACATGCACGCTATCAATCAGTCATAACCAAATCCCCAATGGCTGCGTGCCTCAGTCACTCAGAGAACCCTTGAATTGTGTTTGTATGGTAGTGGTACATATCTCGGAAATAAAAGATGTTTCTTTGAGACATAACATGTAATAGCCCAGTAGGCAAGTATTGTATACAAAACCCCACGATAATAGTAGTAATCATCTCGTACGTCTACAGAGACTTAATCACTGTAATTTACTTTAGAACATTTTGAAAATTCTTTGAAAGCATTATTCGTCATGAGTTTAATAGGTCTAAAACTTATCATGACAGTATTAAAAAAAAGCAGTTGTCTCACGTAAATGTGAGTTGTACAAAGAATCGAATGTCTCACCTTGTAAGTTTATAATAAACGAGCGTTTCTTGGTATTAAACACCTAGTTTAAACACAACGTAGCATATTTAAATTAGTATAAACCCAATAATTATAACGATATTCACGAGATTAGATACATTACACGTTGCCACAATGTCTTACCTTGTAAAAGCAGAGCTTTCGGATTCGTGTATATAAGTTTCTATTGATCGGAGAGGGTATTGTTACGACTACGCGGGGTATTATAGCAACTTCTAAGCATAAGAAAATTTGAGAGAGAGAGCGCAATGTGGGACGAACAAATGAAGCATAGATTCCAACCTATTTATGGTTGAAATTGGGTCAGTTCGCATAGCGCGAAGGACAAAAGAGTTTCTGGATAACTGATAGCGCTTCGTGTAGCGTGAAGGAGCTTGAATATATTTCTTCGGGTAGCGCGAAAAAACAAGTTTTCAAAAACAATAAGTGCAAAGTGCGCCGTTAAAGCGTCACATTGCGCCCATCGCACTTCGCCCGAGCCCATGCGCGTGCGCGTTAGGTGCTTCGCACTCTCCGTTAGGACCACTGGGTGTGATTTTTCTTATAAGAGCATTATCATGTAAACTAGTATTCTTATAAAGAGCTTACTAATTTTATAATCTAGTTATTTGTAACAAGAACTCACTTTCTTATTTATACCAAGGTGGAATGTTCATTTTCTTTTCTACACCAATGCGAGATGAAATTTACTTCTTTCATTTTATTCACTTTTCCTTTTGCTTATTTTTTTATGGGTTGTTGACCCGTCAATCATCCAAATTATTCTATACCAAAAAGTTTAGGTAAATCAATATCAGACTACTTTTCGAAATTGAATCTCTTAATAATTACCAACATATATAATTTCCCACTAAACTTTTTATTTTTGGTTTAAAATCCTATGGCAATAAAATTACACAGATTCTCTAAAAAAATTGCTATATCATTGTAAGTTTGTAACGTATATCTTCCTATTTATTATTATCTTAATGAAAAAAAATGAAAAAAAAAATGAGGTCATCTTTCATGTTGAGAAGGATGAATTAGGTCATCGATCTATATCTAACCACCTAAGCTCGCCGATCAAACAAAGAAGATAAACATAAAGTGATAAAACAGTTCCATATGATCATAATATTAATTACACCACTATCAGAATTAATACAAAACTTCCTCAACTATGTCAATTGTCAAACACCATTATTTATTATTACTATTCTTTTTTTAAGAAACATGATATTCAGACACATGGCTCTCATCTTCTCTCTCACACGTGTCGAAACATGATGTTATACTAGTACTAGGAGTTGCCAAAAACGTTGGTTTCACTTGTCCAGCCATAATCACAAGATACTCTAGCTTGTTGTTCTTGTTGTTATTACTATTATTACTATATGGTTTTGTATCTTCGGATCCGCTCTCAAGGTCTCTATCTCTGTCGCTGTTGTTGTTGTTGTTGTCGTTGTTTAAGTTTGGGGGCATGTTTAAGTACGAACATGCGAGGATCAAAAGAGCGAGAGAAATGAGTGCCAATAAGGTAGTAAGGCCACCGAAGAGGTATGGCACTGGGGATTGCCACGGGGATAATCTTGGAGTAGTTACTGACGAGGTTGGCGTCTTTAAAAGTTATTGACAAAGTTATTGAAAGAGAGATGTGTGTGATGAGTGGGTTGATATGAAGGGGTAAGTTTTTATAGAAAACAAGAAATGTGATTTATGCGGCGAACCCACAGTAACTAGGTGGTTGTGGTTTTATGTGGAGTAATTAAGGTGGTGTTAATTATTGTTTGAAGTTTTTTTATTAATAACCTTTTGAAACTATCTATCCCAATATTTGAGTGAGGTTTTTAAAAATGGAATATTAATCGTTTAGACCGATTTTGACACTTAATGTCTGACTCACCCAATAACAGTATTAAGGAGAAAACTCACCACTATAGAAAAACCTTTTTGAGTCGACTTTCAAATTTGAGACCTCCAGAATCCTAAGCCTTAAACATTTACGTATGTCATTAGATCATAATGTCAATCACTTACGCCCTGTTCTTGAGTTTTTTTAAAGAAGATAAAGGAAATGAAAACTAAGGATAGTTAAAAAATGGCTGTTCTTGAGTTTTTTTTAGGATGAAAAGGAAATGAGTAGGAGTATGAAGAGTTAGGGGGGATTAGATTAATGTATTTTCTCAATAAGTTATTCTCCCAAAAATGGGATGATTACTAAGGATAACTATTTTTTAAGATAGTTATCCTTTCCTTTCCTCTAATTTTCTTCCAACTCAAGAGCACACATTATTAAAAAAATTTCCTTACCTTCCCTTTCGTATCATTTCCTCTACTTTCTTTGGTTAAAAAACTCAAGAACAATGCGTTAAAGTTTGAAGTTGAAGTTGGCTTTTTCATGTTGCCTGGATTTTGGTTGGTGTGAATGTGATTTGAATTTGAAAATAAAATAGAAATCATAAATGTATGAGTTAATGATACAATACCGGAAAACACAAATTCAGCCGATGTTAAGAAATAACAATGAGCGGGTTGGTAATTGGATTGACCGCTTTAGTAGTTAATTGGTTGGATCGTTCAAACCTGACTCACGAACTGGATAACTTTACTATTAATTTTGAAATATAGTTAAATATAAAAAATTATATAAATACCATATTAAGTCAAAAGTTTATAAAAATAAGTAATTAAGAAATGTTTAAGCATGTTCTTATGTCAGTTAAAATTAGAAAATTTTATATATTGTTTTTCTTAAAATAAAAATATGATAATTTTTTTAAAATATAAGAGATTAAATTAATTTTAAAGTATATCACGTTATATATAAAATATATTTCAAGTAGAGCTGGTAAAACTAAAATAACAGTATTCATATGGAAAGTTTTATATTTAAATCTTTATAACTAAACTAGTTTTAATCCCCGTATTACGTGGTTGTTTTATATTGTTTGTTATAATATTTAATTTATTTTTTGAATTTATATTTTTTTATTGTATGAAAATTAATAATATACTTATGGTTTGATGATAAATTATTTCACAAATAAAAGAGATATTATAACCCGGTTTAAAAGCTATATGGTTTTGATGATGCCCAAAACCAGTTTATTTTTTTTACTATAAAATTGGTTTTTTAATTATAAATAATATTTATGAAAGTTAATAATATACTTATGGTTTAATGAAACCCAATACCTATTTATTTTTTTTGCTATCAAATTGGTTTCTTAATTTAAATAATATATATATATATATCTTTTTTAAAATAAATAAGATATTAATTTGTATTATATCCTATTTTATAAGATTTTTACATCAATAATTTGATGAGAATAATTTTTAATCTAATGATATGTTATAACCCGTTTAAGGAATATCTGGGTTTGGTAAGATCCATACCCATAAATTCGGGTCAAATGCATGAGAAGTCTCCATTTAAATTTCTAGCAAATCTGGTGACTCCAAAAAAAAGGGGAGCGACTACATCGCGACACATAGGATTTTTATATCTTCGTTTATATATATTATAGATGTATCATTTAAGAAAATTTTTAAAAAGAATTAAAAAAATGAAATAGAACCAGTCCAACACCCCGAACCAGTCAGTGGTCCAATTCTCAAATTGTTCACTAACGTTATGGCCCGGTCATGAAAACACTAAGAAATGAGAATGGCAATGAGACAAGTTTAGGGTGAGTCGAACAATGGTAAAACCCGAGCGTCGCATAAGAGAGTCAACGTGATATTGGCAGAACAATAGTTTCAACAGATCAAGTCAACAAATTTTACTATTACGCTACGACTTTATTGTAAGCTTACGAATGGGCTTAAACTTTAATGCTCCTGGAAAATACTTTTCGAACCGAAGTCGATGAAAAATAATGATCTAAAACAAAAGACAATAATAAAATTGAAGCAGTCAAGGCCTAAGCATAAATCACGTAACGGTTAATTTATTTGGATGTGTCGAGTCTTAGCAAGCTTAGAGGTGCACAAGCTAACTGGTAACCGATTTCTAACCAGAAACCTAACCGGTTAGTAACCGGTCCACCATTAACCGATTTATGCCCGGTTCTAACCGCCGGCTAGAAACCGGTTTATATTACTGATTTTCGAAACCCGATACAAACAGGTTAACCAAACCGGTTAACCGATTTTTTTTTATTATTTTATTAAAAACCGGTTTTTTCGGGTTAATAACCGGTTAACCTGTTCGTTTATACCCGAAACCGGTTACACCGGGTAGGGGTTTCTTGTCTCAAAACCGGTTAGTACCCGATCTAATTAACCTAGGGGTGTCTAAGAAATCCGAAATTCGAAGAAAACCGAAATCCGAAAGAAACCGAAATCCGAATCAAAACCGGAACCCAAATAAACCGATCCGAATTCTTATTTGGATATTCGGATTAGATCAATCCGAATATCAAAATAACTAATTCGGATCCGGAAAATTTTTTAGGTTTATTTCGGATTATTCGGATATTATCTAAATCCAATCCGAATTGAATTCAGATAGATTCGGATCTGATAGGAATATTCCTAATTCGGATAGGATTTCGAATAGGATCGTAAATTTTCAAATCCGGATAAACCGAATCGAATAAACCCGATAATCCGTTATTCGATCCGATGAACACCTCTAGATTAACCGGTTATTTCCTGCTAAATAATTAACCGGTTATCGATTAACCGGAGTTCACCTCTAAGCAAGCTTGCTTGTTTTTTTAATTAAATGCGGAACATAGTATGGGCCAAGGGGGGTCAAAGCCCACCTACTTTTTTCCCCTAGAATTGTTAATTTTGACCCAATAACTTGTAAAATATTATGTGTGCTGGACTTGGGTTTGGCCCCTTCTATGTTTTCCACTATTATTTCATGTAGTGTAACAGTGTATTGAGTTGGAGCCAACATACACTAGCATACGGGTCATCGTGAACAAACTAAATAAGTTTTTAGACGTTTTATGTAAATATTTTATTTTTCACATTTGGTTGATGACGACATATGTATACGGGTCGAGGCCGAATCTCAAAAAAAGCTAGGTCATTGGAAGGAAAACGCCAAGGAGACAAGCTCGCTAGCGTGTGTAACCTAAAATGGCCAAACCGAAGACGCCACCTGGGTAGAGGTGCTCAAATCGGGTATTATGAAAAACTGGGTTCGGGTATGGAACCGGGTTCATGTATGATCGGGTATTGAAAAATCGGGTATTAACAATAATCGGGTCGGGTTCGGGTCGGGTATTGGCTTGAAAAACCATACCCTATGTACCGGGTCCGGGTAGGGTATTGAACTGAGTCTTCAATACCCGGGTATTTGAAGACCCTATTTTCGGGTATTGAAAAAAACCCGTTTTATGGGTTTTGAATACCCTATTTTCCGGGTATTAAAAAAAACCCATTTTCTACAGTTTTCTTTTATAAATGGGTCTGCTTCATTTTTTTTATCCTAACTCCATTTTTTTGCATACAAACTTCAAAGTTCATTTAAACATACATAAACAACTAAACAATGATACAAAAAACATACATTTTATGTGTTTTCAGTTGTTGTTTGGTTTATCAAAAGGTGTTGCTCTAAACAAATATTTATATCATATACGTGCTCCAAAAAAGATCCGTTGGAGAACGACTATAGATCTATGGACAGTCACACAAAAACATGTGCACAAACACTAATATCCTAGCATGCAAAAAATCGTGTTCGGGCATGCAAAAAACCCGGGTTTCGGGTATAACGAGAACCGGGTTTCGGGTATTATCGGGTTTAGATCGGGTACGGGTTCGGGTTGGGTTCGAAAGTCATACTCTATCCGTACCCTACGGGTAGGGTCGGGTTCGGGTTCGGGTATTAAAAACCCGGGTTTTAAAAAAACCGGTTTCGGTTCCGGGTTCGGGTTTTTTATGCACCTCTACACCTGGGTAAAGGGTACACATAACAACCACCAACAGTACTAGAATGTGTATGGGAAATAAGCACCATTAAGGTGGCACCATCTATATAAAAGGTACGTGCAGGGACACTGTGACAGTTATACAAAGAAGACAACCTTATTGCATAGTGAGACCCTCGTGAAACGACCTCTACGATCGATTTCCATTAGCTACTGAGGGGACAAGTTGAATATTCCAATGTGTCACATGGCCCAATAAACATTCCACACATTCGGTTATATACATAAGACTTTAATTTACTTTTTTTATGTATGATTCTAAGTCAAATTATTACAATTATGTTGTGATATTAGCCCAAACTTTAACAAGCTTATAATATATGAACTTCAAGAAACAAGGAAATATGAGAATATGAGAATTTTTTACTGGATATCAATCTTCGTTCAAATCATTCTATTTATAAGGAAAAAAAAACTACTGTGCAAAAAGTAAAATACCGACAATCTAAACTATTCAATTTTCACTTGAGTGTTCGTGTGAATAAAGGTGTTTGACAATTGTGTCATCCACCAATAATTCATACATCCACCAATAATTCATAACACTCCCCCTTGGATGACACCATTTCAAAACGTCGGGGTCTTGAAGTACTGCCTCATTAAAAACCTTGCTAAAGGAAAACCCAATGGGAAAAAACTTTAGCTAAGGGAAAAAGAGTGCAGTATATAGCTCCCCCTCAAACTGCAGGTCGTTACATTGTTCGTACATGGCGCATGCCAATATCATGAACATGTTTCCTGAATGTTGCTGTGGGAAGTGCTTTTGTGAAAAGATCAGCTGAGTTGTTGCTGGACTGGATATATCTCATTTCAACCTGATTGTCTTTAATAAGGTCTCGAGTATACTCAAAGTATCTTGGTGGTATATGCTTTGTTCTGTCACTTTTGATATATCCTTCCTTCATTTGCGAGACACAAGCTGCATTATCTTCATAGATAGGAGTTGGAATTCGATCTTTCTCTAGTCCACAAGAAATCAATATGTGTCGTGACATAGATCTTAACCATACACATTCTCTTGAAGCTTCATGCAATGCAATGACTTCAGCATGATTTGAAGATGTTGCAATGAGTGTTTGTTTCTGAGAACGCCATGAAATCGCAGTTCCTCCATTCTTAAATACGTATCCAGTTTGAGATTTTGCTTTATGGGGATCAGATAAATAACCTGCATCTGCATAACCAACTAACCCTTCTTTTGAATCGTTAGGATAAAATAAACCTAAATCAACGGTTCCTTTTAAATACCGAAAAATATGTTTAATGACATTACAATGTCTTTTAGTAGGGGATGAACTGAATCTTGCCAATAAATTAACTGCAAAAGAAATGTCAGGTCTTGTACAGTTAGTAAGATACATAAGTGCTCCAATTGCACTGAGGTATGGTACTTCGGGACCAAGAATCTCTTCATTATCTTCGCAAGGACGAAATGGATCATTGTCAACATTGAGTGATCTAACAACCATCGGTGTGCTTATAGGATTTGCTTTGTCCATATTGAAACGTTTTAAGAGTTTCTCAGTATAAGTTGACTGATGCACAAGTATCCCATTATGCATATGCTCAATTTGTAAACCAAGACAATATTTGGTTTTTCCAAGATCTTTCATTTCGAATTCTTTCTTTAAAAGAGCAATTGCTTCATTAATTTCTTTTTCTGTCCCAATTAAATTTAGATCGTCAACATACACAGCTATGATCACATATCCTGATGTTGTCTTCTTGATGAAGACACATGGACAAATAAGATTATTTGTGTATCCTTTGCTTATCAAATAATCACTCAAACGATTGTACCACATCCTTCCAGATTGTTTCAGTCCATACAAGGATCTTTGTAATTTGATGGAATACATTTCCTTAGGCTTTGAGCTTATTGCATCGGGGAGTTTAAATCCTTCAGGAATTTTCATATAGATGTCACTATCTAGTGATCCATACAAGTAAGCTGTGACAACATCCATAAGACGCATCTCTAACTTTTTAGAGACTGCTAAGCTGATTAAATATCTAAACGTAATAGCATCCATAACAGGAGAATATGTTTCTTCATAGTCAATTCCTGGCCTCTGAGAAAACCTTGAGCTACAATTTTTGCTTTATATCTTGTAACTTCATTTTTCTCATTTCGTTTTCTCACAAAAACCCATTTATATCCTACAGGTTTCATTGACTTTGGTGTAATGACAATAGGTCCAAAAACCTTTCGATTGTTTAGTGAGTTTAATTCAGCTTGCATAGCATCTTTCCATTTGTTCCAATCTTGTTGATTTTTACAATCAACTACAGATTTTGGTTCAGGGTCATCATTTCTTCCATGATATCGCTTGCCACAGAATAAGAAAATATATCATCAATATTTTCCATTTCATCTCGATCCCACATTATATGTGATTTACCATAGTTTATTGACAATTCTTTATTGGAATCATTTATTTTTTCCTGAGGAAATGTTATATCATTTATTCTTTCCCGAGGGAAGGTTTTGTCAATCATTCCTTCCTTAGGGTCAGTATCCTTCTCAGAACCCTTTCTTTTTCGAGGATTTTTATCCTTTGAACCGATTGGCCTTCCACGTTTTAAACGTTTTTGAGATTCATGAGGTGCATTATTATGGTTTTGCTTGCTTGGAATCTCAACTCGAGCTGGAGCATTAGCAGCTGGTATATGAGATTTAGTGACCCTGTTTATATCAGTAAATGCATCAGGTAACTGATTTGCAATTTCTTGTAGATGTATTATTTTTTGAACCTCTGTCTCACTTTATTTTGATCTTGGGTCTAGGTGTAACAATGATGGCACACACCATGATATATCTCTTTCTTGCTTTTTCATCTCTCCCCCTAATGTCGGGAACATTGTCTCGTTAAAATGACAATCAGCAAGACGTGCTGTAAATACATCACCTGTTAAAGGTTCAAGGTATCTTATAATGGAAGATGTTTCATATCCAACATATATTCCCAACCTTCTTTGGGGACCCATTTTTGTGCGTTGTGGTGGTGCAATAGGAACATACACAGCACAACCAAAAATTCTAAGATGAGAGATATTTGGCTCATTTCCAGAAACAAGTTGTGTGGGAGAGTATTTATGATTTGCACTTGGTCTCACGCGGATTAATGATCCAGCATGCATAATTGCATGACCCCAAATAGAAACAGGGAGTTTTGTCTTCATTATTAATGGTCTAGCTATTAGCTGTAGGCGTTTGATCAACGACTCGGCTAAGCCATTTTGTGTGTGTACATGAGCAACAGGGTGTTCTACAACAATCCCCACAGACATGCAATAATCATCAAAAGCATGTGATGTAAATTCTCCCGCATTATCAAGCCTTACTCTTTTAATGGTATAATCCGGAAAATGTGCATGTAATTTGATAATTTGAGCAAGAAATTTTGCAAAAGCAACATTACTAGTCGATAATAAAGAGATATTAGACCATCTGCTGGATGCGTCTATTAAGACCATGAAGTATCTAAATGGTCCACATGGTGGATGAATTGGTCCACATATGTCACCTTGAATTCTTTCAAGAAACATTGGTGTTTCTTTATCTACTTTTAATGGCGAAGGCCTTGTAATTAATTTTCCAAGAGAACAAGATGTACATTGAGGCATTTTATCTATTTTGTGGATCTTTTGACCTTTCAGTGGATGCCCATGTGTATTTTCAATGATCCTTTTCATCATTGTGGATCCTGGATGGCCTAATCTGTCATGCCATAAGTTTATGATACCAGAATCGCAACAATTTTCTTTGACTGCCATATGTGCTTGAGGCACATTTATATATGTATAATGTAAACCAGAATGGAGCATTGGCAATTTTTTCAATATTTGATCTTTGCTTATGATATGCAAATATTTTTTATTACTGACAGTCCTTGACTGAGTATCATATCCATTATGATATATGTTTCTGAAACTCAACAAATTTCTTGTTGATTTTGGGGAAAATAAAGCATTTTCTATTTTGAGCTTTGTACCATTTGGTAATGCTAAATTAGCTTTTCCCACTCCTTCTATCAAGTTTGTAGGACCTGATATTGTATTGATGATCCCTTTTGTTGGTTTCAGTTTATAAAAATATTTTTTAGATCTAAGTATAGTATGCGTGGCTCCACTATCCGCTATACATATATCTTCTTCATTTGTTTGATCTTGTGCTCCGGTGATTTTCATTTTAAATCTTGAAAAATATTAAGAAAAAAAAATAAGTGTATAACGAAGACATATGATATTTTAATAAGAACTTTATTTAATTGAAACACAAGTAGTACATGAAAGAGAAACTACATAATTAAAGATAATGAGAACACACTTAATAATTGCATCTAATTATAATAGTCAAGCAACTTTGTTTCAAAATTCCACCCCAAAGTCTTCAACGCTCAGCTCAGCATTGATATTATTAAAGTTATCAACATGGTTCACTTCTTTCTCTTTTCCTTTTAGAGAGGCTTGGTACAGTTCACACAGATGTGGAGCTGTGCGACAAGCCTTTGCCCAGTGGTTTGTACTTCCACATCTAAAACATGAAGTGCCATTGTTTTCGGATCTACCAGCTTCCTTCCATTTATTTTGGTGGTTGGAATTGGTATTGTGTGGGACATGATAATTATTGGCTCTCTGGTTACGACCACGACCACGGCCACGACCACGACCGTAAGAGTTATTGTTCCATTTGAATGGATGCTTACGATCATTAAACTGCCTTTTGTCAAAATGACCACGTCCACGTCCACGGCCTCGTCCTCGGCTTTGTTCCCATTTATGATCAGAATTTTTATGAGAACTTTTGTGAGCAACATGTGCTTCTGGTATTGCTAATGAACCCGTGGGACGAGATTGATGATTTTTCATCAATAATTCATTATTTTTCTCTGCTACAAGGAGTAATGCATTTAGATCAGAGTATCTCTTAAAATTCTGCAAACGATAATGTGTTTGCAAGTTTATATTTGATGCATGAAACGTGGAGAAAGTTTTCTCTAACTTTTCTTCCTCTGTTACAGGATACCCACAAAATTCTAGCTTTGAACAAATTCGGTATAAAGCAGAGGTGTAATCATTTACCCTCTTAAAATCTTGGAACCTAAGACTGTTCCATTCATCTCTAGAAGTAGGAAGTAAAACTTCCTTTAGATGACCGAATCTGCTTTTCAAATCTTCCCATATCATATATGGGTTATCATAATTAAAATACTCATGCTGTAGCAATTCATCAATATGTTTATGGATGAAAACATCAGCTCTTGCTTTATCCTGGTCAGAGCAATCATTGTATTCTTGGATTGCGTCTAGCACATCCATAGATTTTAAATGTCTTTTGACATTTGCTGTCCAAGACATATAATTTTCTCCAGAAATGTTGAGTGCTGGGAATTCGAGTTTTGCTATATTTGACATTTTGTTGCTAAACATAATAGAGCAAGTAATAAGATAAATATTAGAATCCATATATATCAATCAACAATGAGATACAATACATTGGTAGAGCTATAAACATATAAAAGAAAAAGAAAATGCCGAAATCTTCAGATGGAAGATTAAAAATTAGAATGAGAAGTAGTATAAGCATTATAGTGACCAACATCAAAACCGGGTGAATCATTTTGAGAATTTTATCTTGGATAAATTTAATAAGAAGAATGTTTGTTGTAAATGAAATGGGGTTAATGATTGGTTATTTATAGTGGAGGTTTATAACCGGTTTATAACGGTTATATTACCGTTTATAACGGTAATATTACCGTTTGTGTGTGTGTGTGTATATATAATATATAATATTAATTATTTTAAAGTAAGATAATAAATAAGATATTAAATACAGTTTATTTTATAAAATATATATAATTAGTATGCACAATAATAAGAATAGAATTGTTAGTGTAAATAAATCTAACTTCTAAAACAGTTATCAAATTTTAATAACAATGTTTATACACATTATTGATATTACTCAGTATATTAGTTAGTATATGTATATGCATAGATATATATCTAATGTACATAATTAAAGAAGTGTTTATGATGCTTATGTAGATACCTTTGTGTCTATTACATTTCTTGGTTAGGATACAAGCGGCTCGTGCTGATAACGTGTTGTGATATTAGCCCAAACTTTAACAAGCTTATAATATATGAACTTCAAGAAACAAGGAAATATGAGAATATGAGAATTTTTTACTGGATATCAACCTTCGTTCAAATCATTCTATTTATAAGGAAAAAAAAACTACTGTGCAAAAAGTAAAATACCGACAATCTAAACTATTCAATTTTCACTTGAGTGTTCGTGTGAATAAAGGTGTTTGACAATTGTGTCATCCACCAATAATTCATACATTCACCAATAATTCATAACAAATTATATGATGTGATGAAAAAAAATTATTGTTCCTCTAATCATACGATAAAGAAATACCCGATCATAAAAAACACAACAAATTCCATTAGTGCCTTCCATTTATCTAAGTTGGGGGTTCAAATGATGCAACATACATGTATTAATATTAATAGAACTATATTAGGACCCACTCTAGAATAGAAAAAAATGAAAAACCAAATTAGTTTTTGTACCACCTGGGGTGGATAAATTATGTGACCCTATGGTCACAAGCGATTCCCACTTCAGTACACACAAAATCTTGTTGCCATACTGGGACAGGTTGGCACCATCCTTGAACGTCAAACTAATTATGGGCGATTGAAATCCCGTCAGATGTATGAATACAACTGGGCTATGAAAATGTATGTCATTAAGTCCAAATTGCCATCACCATTTAAAAAAATGAAATAAAATTGTCTTTAAAGAGATGGAAGGGATGCTCAAAAGAGAGACAATTAAGCTACCCGTGTATGCACGAGATGCTTAAAGAGAAACAATTAAGCTACGAAAATTTAATGAGTAAATTTAAAAACAAACATATATTTTTTCAAATTAAATGGTTTAATAAGTTCAAATTAAATTTACTAATGGAATATTCATAAGAATACGTGATGTACTCTCACGCAATTTCTTCATAATCACGAAAAATATGCACATATTGATTTTATAAGTTGCAAATATAATGGAATTTGAATTCTAACAAAAGATTATATATGTTCATTATGAAAGACATACAAAAAAGATTATATATAAAACTACCATGAATAAAACACGTTTTTATATTACAGTTTCAAAAGAAAAAATGAAAAATCCATGAATCCATAGAGGTTAAATAAATATGTGAAAATAAAATTGCTATTCATTTATAATTTCTTATTTTTTTTATCATCTTAAACTTATAAATATCGTTAATTGAATTTTTAAGTGTGGTAAAAACCAAATGGGTTCATAACCAAGTGTGGTAAATATCGTTGATAGCAATTTCTTGGAGACAATAACCCACGAGGTTCCTCATTTGGTTTTTATGAACCCAAATGGTTTAAGAAGAATGAAATTAGGGTGTGTGTTCACTGGTTTGGAGCACATTGGCGATGTGAGATTTTAAATGTACTATTGTTTACTTCATACAAACCCAACATAGAGAGATACTATTAATAGTTTTGACAATTTAATTAAATAGTTTTAAAATTTAATTTTCTGTAACGATTCAGAATACGACAAATCAATAAAGGTTCAATAATAATGAATCGTTCACTCAACCACCCATAGTGATGGTGATGACCCTTAAAGCTATCTAGAGAAAATCGTAACTCTAGTGAGTAGTCATTTTAACTTATAGTATACCAATAATCAAAATATAGACACAGTTTTTTCTTTAAAAAAAAAAGAAAAAAAAATCCCAATTTATTCATAGTTTGTAGGGATTTCTTTCAAAATTGCAATATAATACCATAAAATGTAAAAAACTGGCCTTCGTATAAATACATACCGTGAATGGCCGGGTGCCCCTGCCCTCTCCCCCATTTTTTTCTCATTAGTGTAACTTTACGCGTTTTCATTCGAGAATTTTGACCTCCAACTCCTAGAGGCCGCATTTTCGTTCAAACTTAACCATTGAATACATAGAAATACATAAAAATGCTTTTAACCGTCTTAAAAAGTTGTAGCTTTCTTATCATATATTATAATGGTAAAATGGAGCTAAAAGATAATTGTCATCACGTTGTATATAAAAAGTGATTTTATTATTAAGAGAAGGAACGTGATGAGAAAAACCATAGCCCGAAGTTGTGTAACTGAAGTAAAAAGTTAAAAATAAACGTTTATTAAAATGGTAAAAAGAGCAAGCCATCTAAATTGTTTTAAAACTTTTTTTCTAACTGTAACGATTTTAAAGCCGTTGTTCAAAGACGCAACCCATCACCTTTCCATGGGTTGCAATACACGATCTCATATGTTTTTTTAGCGGGTACTCACGTACATAGGTGATGGTGGTGTACCCGCTCGGTTACCTTTACTCGCGAGAGGGTACCCCGAAAGCACCCCTATAGTGCCCTAATAAAGTGTTAATAATAATACCGAAATTATTCTTTCATAGTACAATGTTTTGTCCGTTTATAACGATTATGCCAAAGAAATTTAACGAGAAAACGTAGGTTGAATGACAGGTGGTGAGGATGTAGGGGCCAAAAGTAGCTCTTTTTCTTAGACATGAATTCAATAATTCTATAGGCTAAAAGAGGATTTTGTGAATCCACATTTCCATCCCAAAATAGCATAGAAACGCCTGAATCAAATCATTGGATTTCGAAAACATTCCAAAGTAATTTATTCAATTTATGTATATTTTAGTCGTATAAAACAAGAGGTCCGATTTAAAAAAAGCATAAAAAACCTAAACAAATATAACAGGTAACAATGGATAGCAGTTGTTATGTTAGTTGTTACTGTCAAGGGTGCAAAGAGCCGAACTGCTCGTAAGCTACTTGAGATCGGCTTGTTAAAAAGCTCAATTGAGTCGAGCTTAATCGAGCCCTAGCTCGAGCCTAAAAGTAAGCACGTTTAATACACGAGCCCTGACCCGAGCTTCACTTATCGAGCATCTCTAATGTGCTGTTTAGTTATGATGTGACATTGTTAAGAAATCTAAACTGGATAAATGCAAATTGAAGGTGATATTGAGTTTATAACATATCAACAAAACTGAATGAAAGTAAACATGATAAGTAAGTCAACTGAAATTAACTTTTCATATAAATCTTAAAAACAATTTCCACCCCACCCCCACCCCACCCCTATTTTAGCTATCCTTCTTTTTGAATTAAAAAATAATGTATTTTTGTATGTTTTACTGTCAACAGTAAATATTTTTAATAAATAAATATTATTGTTTATGTAATTTTAAAAAATTTAATAATTTTTGTTTGTTTGCTTGCTTGTGGTTGGTTTATTTATTTTTATGTAATTTTAAAATTTTATTTATAACTTTTATTATTTTTATTTTAAATCTATTTATTAAAACTTATTTTATTTTTAAATAATATGAAATAAAAAATAAGATATCTATTAAAATGTATGAGTTTATGGAAATAAAATATAGAAGTAGGTGATTCTATTAAATATATGAGTGTTTAAAAGTGGATGTAATGTTGGAGGAAAAATGAGACTTTTTGGTGTTTGAAAATGGATCAGTGGAAATCTGATGTGACGTGTTTAGTTGTTTTTTACTTATCCATCATTGTGAATGCTCTTATATGTTACCTTATCAAGAGTTAAAGTAACTCCAATGTCATGTTTAGTTCAGATTCAAACTTCTGAACAGGACATATGTCCATTGGAAATGATGTTCAGTTTAAAGCATATCCATAAAACTGAATGAAAACAAACATGATAAGTGTGTCCAATGTAATTAATTTTCAATTTTCATTTAAATTTTGAAACCAATTTCAAATTCCCACTTTAACTATCTTTCTTTTTGAATTAAAAAATATTTTTATTTTTGTTATTTTTACTTTCAATGGTAAAAATATCATTTGTTTCTAAGCTTACATACCAACGGTAATCATCTTAATTTTTTTTGAAAGACAATAACCATCTATAAATATTTAAATAATAAGAAATAATAAAATAAAGATACTTATAAAAGTACTTTAGTTTATAGAAAGAAAATATAAAAGCAAGTGATTATGTGGAATACATGGGTGTTTAAAAGTGGATGTAATGTTGGAGGAGAAATGAGAGTTTTTGGTGTTTGAAAGTGAATAAGTGAAAATCTGATGTGACGCGTTTAGTTTCTTTTTACTCATCCATCATTGTGGATGCTCTTACAATCAGACATCGACTAAAGATTTTGAAATTTGATAAATAATGTATACCAACCAATATAACAAATGTAGTGTATAAGGCAGTTTTTTACTTATTTGTAACATATTTGTGTAACATTAGTTATGTAATTTTTACAATTTTAATGTAATTGTAATTGTATTAACAATATATGATCATTTTGTTGACTGGATTTTACTTAATAGCTGGAGTTTAAAATTTTTATCAATTATCCGTGTAATCAGGGCCGACCCAAGGGTCATTAAAATCAAGTAAGGGCTTTGGCCTCCACTCGATTAAGGCATCTGTATCGACGAAAATAAAAAAAAAACTATATATAGATACATAAATAAATGGGCGTAATAAGTAAATGTTTGTGGACTGGTCCGTTGGTAAGAATTCATGATGCTTAATATATTACAAGGTCAAGGGTTCGAGACCGTTGGTTAGTTTTTCTTTTATATATATATATATATATATATATTCTTTTTTGTTAGCTCAGGAAATCTCTTTTCTGACTTCTAGCCTCTTTTTTAAAATACACACAACCATAATCAAGTTTCAAGTTTACAAGGTAGAAATATATAAACTTTATGATAAGGTGATTGCTGCTTCTAACTTCTAAGTTAATCATCTAATCTGATTTGTGAGTTTACACTTTCTAACTTTAAATTTGAAGATTATAGGAAGTAGCAACATTATTTAGAATTATTCATTATTGAGTATTTGAGTTCCTGTAGCATATCATGTACAATCTGAAAGTGATGGCATATGTTTTTGAAATCTGAAAAAAATCGTTTTATAATTTCTGATCACATTTCACGTTCGATGTTTGTTTAAACAAACACAATTAACTATCTTCGCATTTTCTCGCAACGACAAATTTGTTCATCTATTCACAATTTTGTCACGGAAGGCCCCCAAAATCTCATTTCGCTTTAGGTCTCCAGTATCGTTGAGCCGGCCCTGCGTGTAATACACGATGCTCAAACTAGTATATTTAATATATGAATAACAACAAATTTTTAAAAATTTGTGAGAAATAATGTGAACGTGACAAGTAGCAAAAACATATAATTTTTTTTTTATTAGGGAGTGTAGAGAGATATTATTTGATTTCAAAAAAAGGTGGTGAGATTGTACCTCAAGTGGTAGGCAAGGCCCGCCACACCTCGTAGCCGGACATGATAGATTGATAGCACATGGTCAAGGGGTCAACTTATAAATATGTAAGCAATTATCAAAACACACCCTAAATAACTACCAAAATAAATGAATTGACGGATTTGAAGAAACATAAAGCATATGTCAATAATATATATTTCGACGCTTGTGTTCTTAAACTTCCCAAACAACTCGATTGGGTTTTGCCTAATACACCCTTCACCAAAGATATATTACAAACAGTGAACAAAACAGAAATAAAATGTTGAAAACATGATGAGATCAATGACGAAGATTGAAGGATGAACGTATGCAAAGTGTCCCAATGCAAGTGTAAGGGATAGGAGCATCTGGTGGTGACAACATTTGTTCCCACTACTGATTTGTCTATTTCAATATGTCAACTTGTGTTTCTCGTTTTTGTATTAATGAATAAAATATAGAAATGGAAGAGAAAAACACATTTTTTTTTAATAATTAAATATAACCGTTTGAATTCGGTACTTGAAATTTAGTAGGCCTTAGCCATACTTTACACACTAAATGGAGAGGAAAGCATAATTTATGATTTTGTTGTGCATGTGCCGTTTAAGGCCATCTCCAAAGTTATCTCCAAAGTTATGAAGTGAAAAAAAAAACCGTGATCGACGTGAAAAAAGATAAGGATATATGAATGAAGACGGGCTAGTCTAACACTGCAAGGAGAGTGAATACTTTGTCCATGTAACGAGTTGTCTGGAAGGCATGCTAAATGGCCGTGTCAATTACATATTCGATTGTCGCTAATTGTTATATATACCATCTTGCCAATAATATATAGGTAACAATAGTGAGTATATGTAATGTACAAGTGAGAATCGAGAATTTAGGTCATTTACTCTACCATAACTCTTACTTACATTCACTACCAATTCTTGTTCATTTTCATACTTATTCTCCATCCGGATCATATAGTCAAGCTCATAAGGAGATGCCCCTTTCTGTGGCGAGGCAAACGTCAGTCTGTTTTACCAACACAAGCTATCCGAAGTATTTACTTGGATCTGATAAGCGTCTAGAATTTACTTCATAAGTTATCTTTATTGGATGGTAAGAATACCAAACAAATATGTTACAAAAGTTCAAAAACAAGTGTATGTGTATATTATCTAAGAGAATCTTACACACACACATATATATATAATTAGAACAACATACGCAAGTCCATAACTAAACCTGGCCTTATGTTTATCTATTCATGAAACGTTAATGAAATTTCACAATATCTTTTTTTTAACAACAAAATTTTTTCACTGAAAATCTCATAAATCTAGCCTTGTACTTGTAAGGATTAATAATTTTAACCAACCACCCACTTATGAGCGACAAACACCATTTAACCACACTAGGTTATGAGAAGAAATTTCACAATCATGGGTCATATCATTGTCCTAAGTTTTAATGTTCATAAAGTTATAAAACAACAAAAATAGCCATCGCCCACAAATCTATGACTATACTATTTCTAGATTGCAAATGCGATTTACATCGATTTTTATCATTTTCTAGAAAAAGGAGATATGTCTTCGTTGAAACATAAAAGTTGACAATTCATTTACTGTTTTGAAAGGTAAATAGTTACGCTTGTTAATTATTCCTAGTCAAAGTAAAACTTTTGCCTCTTCGACTCGCCATTAGACTACTCTTATTGGTGACTTCTAGTGAACATGACCACAAATAAGACACAAACTTTTGTATTTAAAAAAAAAATAAAAAATAGACTCTTACAACCAAACATTGGCAAATGGCAACCAGGTGGGTGTGTTGCAATCTTTGGCCACCAATTTCTTTTAATATCTTCTCTAACTGTCTATGAAATAGAAACATATAACTAATTGGATAGTCAGGAAGATAATTTCCTGAAATTTCGCTCTATTTTCTAGTAGTGGAAGACAATGCACAATATACAATCTATCATGGATATAATGTTACACCAACACGTATTGCCAAGACCCTGATACATATTTCAGGCTTGAGGTGTTATACATTTCGAGCTAGAGGGTTAAATCATATATTCGACAATCGTTGAGTTGTCTCAATGGCTCCATGGAGCACAGAGGTGATACTCATTCGAGTTAAATTAAATCATTTGACTCGTTTATGATTCATGTATATAATAATAGTATTATTTATGTTTTCTTTTTAAAATCCAGAATAAGCATATAAGAGACTTAAAGACATACTTATAATATAAGTTATTGTTTGCTAGAAGGCAACAACATTGTAAGATTATCCCCCCACCTTATTTAGTTATGTCTGTACATTAGAGAACCAAAGTCACAGCAAACATAGCCGATCTATTAGATTATCGTATCATGCTACTCAACCATGCTACAATTATTTACTAATTATTATTCATACTATATATTTGAAGAAACACGGATCCAATCCCCGGGTATGGGTCCTGGATCCAATGAGTCTACAGGGTAAAGTACGATAATTACAACTAAGATATGAGTAAAGCTTCTCAAAGTCCAATGACCGGAACCTGCAAAACAGACACCGTGAGTCTCGTTACAGGAAGGACAAGAGGGGGGTCTTCCTGTAACCACCCTCCGGCGTGAGAATCAATAACCTTCGTAAATGAAGAAAGTACTGAAGTAAGCAAACTAAGTGTAGTCAGAATGCAAGTGAGTGAATGAATACCTCATACCGTTTGACAAGGTATTTATAGCCGAAGGATGCAGGAAAGTGATTGGGCCAGCTGTCCTCTTCTAGAAGATCTTTGATAACTGTCTGGACGCGTGTCCTCTTGTGATAGGTTGAGCTATACGTCCCATGTGCATGAGTATAACAACCTAGACACGCGTCCCCCAATGATAGGATGGATTGCACCCTGGCCATGTGCACGGTTATAACAAACTGGCCAGATGTCCTTTATTCATTGGTTGTTCAGTCACGTATTCCCCAAGTAAGAATCATGAACCTCATTCTAGAGAGTATTTGAGTGATGACAGTTGTCCGCTGGCATTGTCTTCCGGATATTTAGGCGGACAGATATCTTGTCCTGCTGATGGCTTTTGAGGATGCCAGGATGCTTCCGCGTGTGTTATGAGGACGTTCCTCCTTATTCGTGATATGCGGGTGATCCATGCGTCCCGCGGGTGGTTTATAAGAGGATTCTCTGTGACATGTGGGTGGTACTTAAGGGTATTTGGGTCTTTTTGGTACCCTACCTCTACAAGTCCCCCCAGTCCAGTGTTTCTTCCGTGTGAAATCTTTATGCGGGTGAAATTCTAGACTTAATGCGTTTTGGGGATTTTTATTGTTCAGAAGTTAGGTAGAAAATATCTTCTGATGGTATGGATAATCATGAAAAATGACAAGTTGACCACCCGTAGGCACGTGAACAGGTGATGGGACGTTTTTTACGGCTGTCACTGTACCCGACTGTACAACTTTTTCTCTTTTTCGAATTTCCCACGTGACGTGGCAGTCACTGGTTGGGTGATATTTTTCTCTCTCTACTGTTCATATCCCATCGCATTAATTGCGATGGGTATAAATAAGGAGAGACTTCTTTCTTTAGAAGTTTTATCACCCTTTTTCCTCTGATTATCTTCTTTTCTATCTGATAAAGTATCGAATCTCCCTTATATGTCTTCTTTAGATCTTCCTAAAATGTCGAATGTTCAGACTGAAGTTGATGAAATAGAGATTGCATGGGATTACTCAGAATATGAAAAGTTATTGGAAACGTATGGTATTCCACCCGAGTGGGAACCAGAGTTTCCTTCCATTGGTCTATAGCCAGTTTCCCACCGCCTGGGAAAATGGCTTTGTATGCCAATTATTTTGTTCATGGGAACTTCCGTTTACCCATAACGTGATTCCTTCAGAAGGTGTTAACTGCTTACGGAATCCATTTATCTCAATTGCATCCTCGTGCTATGATGCGAATTCGTCATTATGAATTCGTATGCATAGCACGTGACATGGTGCCACATATTGATCGATTTCCAGTTTTTTACCGTCTTGCCATTCGTGATGGTTGGTATACTTGTCAGGGGTTTTCTGACCGAAGCATCGGATATGAGGCTGAAAAGGTATCCAAGGATTGGCAGAATAAGTTCTTTTGGATTTCTGAGGACGTGGTGCCTATAGACATGGTTCGCCGTCCGGTGAATTCTGCCCTTCCGGACATTATTACCGCTAACCATGAAGGTCAAGAATGGTATCGTGTACTCACGATGGAACCATCACCAATGCGAGCACTGCTAGAAGAAGCCCTGGTATGGGCAGGCATGAGTCGCTTATCTCCTCAGGTCGGGGTTCGATGTTCAATACCCTTTTTGAAGATAGGGGGTGTGTCCGACATGGCATCCGGGATGCCGGTGGCATGCCTATTCTTGAGAAAACCAAGTCCCGCTTCCTTTTTCCAAAGAAGGTGCGGGCTGAGCCCACTGTCTCGAACGCCACCTTTGAAACAGGTGCGTATGTTCTGAACCCTCATCCGCTTTTTGCTATTACTTCTGACGAGACGATCGCCACTTTATTGTCGAGTGATGATGACGGCGATAGTTCTGACTTCTCAATCTCCCAAGGAGAGAGGGAATCTGACGATGATACACCCGAACCTTCCTCTGTCTCCCATTTGTTGGCAGAATTAGAGAAAAAGAGAGCTTTTATGGCTTTCCAAGCAGGACAAGCGGGTGGCGAGACTGCGGATGCTCATGCGGGATCTTCAAAAAATAAACGAAAAATTCGCCGTCCTAAGAAGCCACAATATAGCCTTGCTGACCGTATTGACATTGTTGAAGGTATATATTAATCTTTTTAAGTACTATACTTTCATAAGATGTGTAGCTAAAGATAGCTTTTGCTTTTGTAGACCCGCTGATTTTTAGTGAAGATATCTCTGAGAAGTTGCCTACACCAACTCCTCAAACTGAAAAGCAACCATCTCCTTCTCCAGAGAAGAATGTGGAGGATAAGTCTCCAACTCCTCCTAGCAATATTAACACGGAGGATCAACCCTCCTCACCTTTGGTAGAGGAGAGAGTGCCAACCCCTCCGATTGATACTGCCACTATAGAGGGAGCTAACGTCCAGTCTGAGACTGATGATCGTTTTAATTACCTTTTTGAGGCTGGGGGTGGTACTGGTGGGCAGCAGGACAATCATGCTGTTAATGAGGAGGGTTACAGGACTGAGGAGTCTCCTTCTCAGCAAATTTTTTCAACCCCAACCCGCCTTAAACCTTTGGGTTCTCGTTACTATGGGGATACGGGCCTGGGTGACACCCATGAATTGTTTGTCCCTCCATGGGGGATTACTAACGGGTCACGGTTCTCTCATCCCAGAACTTGTATGGATTTTGTTGAACACTGTACGCCACCCACTGAGATGGCAGTTCAACGTGACCTTTCCCGCCATGACCTTCACACAAACGTAGCTTATCATCTAGCTAATGCTTTGACCGGTAGCCAGGAGGTCTTAAGTGAGTGGCGTACTCTTGGCGGGAAAGTGGCAGAGGCTCAGCGGGCCGCTGAGGCTGCCAAAAAAGAGGCTGAGGGGCATCTTATTGCCGCCCAAACTGCTAGATGGAAACAAGCCGACGCGGAGAACGCCCTCAAGAGTGAGAAGGATCGTAACGCGGACGCTGCTCGGCGATGGAAAGAAGCCTGTGAAAGGCAAAATTCTATTCGTGAGGTAGATCGGGATAAGGATCAGAAGGATAAAGATGATTTAGCCCGTGCCCATGAAACCAACTCCTTGTTAGAGAATCAAGTTGCTCTTCAGGGTGCCCGAATTCATGAGCTTGAGGAGGAGCTAAAGTTACAAAAGGAACGAGTTAGTCTTAAAGATCAAAGTGCTGCTGAAATTCAAACTGCTTATGACTCGCTCCTCAAAGCTCATGAGGAAACTATCGCGGAATCGAAGGAATTCCAAGCGCGGGCAGAGCGTGCAGAGCAGGACCGTCAGTGGTTCCTTACTCGGGGAGTTGATGCTATAAATTAATCTTTATCGCTTATTATTTCGCTCTTATTCTTTGATATTGTAAACTTATGTTTTTGTCTCAACAGGTCGTCCGCCACATTAAAGGAAGTAAGGAGCTGAACGATAGCTTTGCCAATGTGATGGCTGCCTCTTCTTCGCTTGGGCGTGTGGCGGGCCTCCATGAAGGAGTGAATTATACTCGAAGCAACCGCACATTTCAAGACCATCCGCTATATGGTGTAAACTTCAAACAAGATCGTGCGGACAGGGTCAAGGAGCATGACACTTTAGTGTTTCCTTTACAAGATGCGCTTCCGGAGTTTGCTTCCGTATACGACGGTGTACAACTTTTGAAGAGTTACCTTGGGGAGGAATCTGAGGACGATTCCTCAGACGATACTTCGCAGAAGGCTCCGGAAGATCCATCAGGCTCGAACCGTTAGGATATTCTTAGATTTTTATCACTAGTAATGTTCCTTTCTCATTTTGTAATCATCGTTTGAATAATTAATGAGAAAACCTCTTTGAATTTTGTGGACATTCAACTGTTTGGAGAAAATATCTCTAAAAGATATTTTTGAAATTTACAGCCTTTTTTGAAATGTTTAAACGTTTGGATAACTATGATGACGTGGCGGAGTGAGATACCCCTTGAGGAAAACTGACAAGACGTGTCTGGCGTCTTATGACAGCCTGCTTTCATTATCTTGAATTTCCCGCCTGACGTGTCAACCGTCTAGCGGCCCGCCATTTCTCTCTCTTCTGTCACTTTATGGATCGCATTAATTGCAATGGTATAAATATAACCCTTGTAGTTTCCATTTGATCTTTATCACTTTCAGATTTCTCTTAAGCAGACAAAACTTTTCATCATTCTCTGAAATTTCTTCCCCTTTTCTGTGATTTCTTAATTTTCTTGAAACTGAAATGGCGAAAGAGAAGAAGAATACCCCTACTATCAGCGATGTTGTCGTATGCCTTAAAGAAGAGGACTATAATGACGTCGTTAACGTTTACGGATTAACGACGAAGTGGAGCCAGAGCGTCCTGCTAGTGGTTCTATCGCCACTAGTCCTCCTCCGAATAAAATGGCTGTCTACGTGGATCATTTTACCACGGGGAACTTCCGGGTTCCGATTACCAAATTTGTTGAATCGGTCTTAACGACTTACGGGATTCATCTGTCCCAGATCCATCCCTTTAGGATGTTGAGGATTCGACATTTTGAGTTTTGTTGCCAAACTTGTAACCTAGAACCGACTGTTGGCATGTTTGCCGTTTTATATAAGATGACTTTTCGCGATAGGAGGTACAGTTTTGCAACCATCGAAAAGAGGACCATCGGAACGGAATGGCTCCGCAGTCTTCACGGCTAGAAGCCCAAATTTTTCTGGATTCATGAGGACGTCATTCCCTTCAAGATGACCAAACGCAAGGCGGACGCCCCCATGCCCGTGGTTCCCGCTAGTGCCCATGAGGACCAAGCGTGGTATAAAACGCTGACATCTGCGCCAACTCCCCTGCGCCCAATTCATGAAGGGGCAATGGTGAGTGACAAGATGAGCCGCTTGTGGCCATTTCCAAGTATGGAACCGTATTACGAGGAGACCAACAAGAGTAAGTTTGTTGTTATCTCTGTTTTGTCATTAAGCATTTTATAACTTTGTTTTTTTGTGAAGGTTCCGCCTTTAGTACTTTGTTGGATCGCGAGGGGGGTATGATGGTGCGACGTCCAATCGATAAGAAGGATGCGCCTTTCCTTGAGCGCACCCGTTATAATTTTATATTCCCCACAGCTTTCCGCCCGGAACCTAAAGTTTTCGAGGCGATGTATGCCAAAGGTGAGACATATGTTAAAGATTGTATCCAGAAAGGTGAGGGCATTTTGAAACCCAAACCTATGACTGCTTTTTCTTCTAGCGGAGTGATTGTGCTCTTCTCGTCTAACGAGGAGTCGTCACTTTGTGAAGAAGTTTGTTCAACTGATGTTAACAGAGCTGGGGACTCATCTGCAGGTCTTACTCGTCAACGTGCTGCGTCCCACCAAACGGCGGAGCAAGACAATGCTACCACTGTAGCAGAAGGTAAGAGACCTGTTGCAGAGGACGTCACAGCTAAGGGTGATCGTCCAGTTGTTGATGCGGGTGCTTCCAAAGTGGCGGGCAAGCACAAGGTTAATCCAGTAAAGATTATTTCTAAGAAGAAAAAATCTAAAAAGACAAACCCTTCCGCCTTGGGAGCGCGCCTGGACCAGCTTGATGCTAAGGATCCTTCGTTAGGTATGCAAAGTTTACCTTACGTTCTCTTTATTTATTTTTGAGTTGGAATATTCCTAACCCACTGTTAATGATCTTTAGTGAATCTGGATAACATGTCTGAAGGTATTTCCTGTTTAAAGGATTCCCCTGTTCGTCCGCCACCACCGCCTCCTAATACTGCCGAGGACCCGATAGTTGTGGCGGATGATTCGCCATTGAAGGGTAAGGGGGTCGACACGACTGATCATGTCAAGGTGTCGCCCTCTTATAATGTTCACCGTTTTAGGGATCAAGGGGGGATAAGCACGTTCCCTTATGCTTCCCAAACTTCCCCTACTCCTGAAGAGGAAGACCCTACCCCGCATCAACCAAATTGGACCTTACGTCGGGATTCGACATTCTGTGACGTGAACGCATGTTATGAATTTCTGCGGGAGGGTATTCCGCATGGTGAAAAGGAAAGACGTTGCCTCAGCGTCCGCCAGGAGTTGCTGAACTCTCATACTTATTATGTGGCAAATTCTATTTCCACTACCCATGAGATAACCAGAGACTGGCTGGCGATGAATGAAGAATGGGACGAACTGGCGGCCTCTACTTCTAATGCTAAAGAAGAAGCCCTTAGGGCTATAAACGAAGCTAGAGAAACCGGCCAAGCCCTGGAGGCGGAGAAGATTGCTCGCTCCGCAGCTGAGGAAGCTAAGGTTGCCCTCCAGGGGCAACTGGAAGAACAGGCCAAAGCAATGGCTGAACAGGCCAAGTTGATTGAGGCGCTGCAGGCTGAATCAGCGGCCAAAGACAAGCGTCTTTCTGATCTTAATGCCAAAAATCGTGACCAAGCTTTGGAGTGCGCTGGTCACAAGATGGAGCTTGTGCGGGCCAAGGCGGACCAAAAATGGCTATTGGCGGAAGCTATTCCCAAGGTATGTATTCTATTCTAGCCACAAATAATCTAAGTATTTAGAGTTATTTATACGTGATGATTTTGACAGGTCATTGCTGATTTCCGGGCTAGTGATGAGCTTGGGAATTGTGTTGCTGTCCTTCTCAAAGCTTCTAAACAGGCCGGTCGCAAACTAGGCTTCCAAGAAGGTTATTAGTTTGAATTAAACTCCAAGCTTCCTGAGGAGTATGTCTTAGCTGGTCAGGATACTGTTGCCATCCTTAAGCGGAAGTCAAATGATTTCGATTTATTGAAATTCTCCTTGACGGATCAGATATCCGAACTTGCTGATAAGGAAGATAGCATCCAGCAGCTAAAGACTCTTCTAGAATTTGATGGAGAAGAGGTAGAAGAGGAAGAAGAAGGTGCGGGAAACGATGATGCGGAACACAACGATGCCGCGCCTTGGATAGATTTTTCTCTTTTCTTCTTAATTAAGTTCCTCTATGTCTTTGTAATCCCTTTTTGTATGAATAAAGAAGGCTTTTATTGTATCCGGCACACTTTTTTTTATATATATTTTTTATAATATAAGTGTTTTCGGCGGATCTTCTTTGTGTACGAATAAAGGATTATGTAATAATACGAGTCTCAAATGACTGAAATGAAAATTTTCATAACCAAGGCATAAGCCGAATTACAAGAAACGAAATTACAAAGGTTCTTAGCATCTAGTTAGGCACGCAGGCCAAAAGAAAAACTAACTAAATGTAACATTTTCTCAGTTGGGTCGCATTCCAGGTTCTAGGGATCTCTGTCCCGTCCAACCTTTCGAGTTTGTTGGCACCTTTAGATATAACTTTCTGAATTCTATAAGGGCCTTCCCAGGTAGGGGCCAACTTGCCCGAAGGCACTTGCCCCGAGGCTTCATTACTGCGGAAGACAAAGTCTCCCGCGTCAAATTCGCATCTTTGGATCCGAGAGTTATAATATTTTTGCAACTGGCGTTTATAGTTATGCTCTCGGATCGATGCCAGTTCCCTCATTTCCTCAAGGAGGTTAAGGTTCATCCGGAGTTCATGATCATTATCTTCGATCATGAGAACTCTGGCGGATGGGATTCCGATTACAGCCGGAATCATGGCCTCTGTGCCATAGGTTAGACTAAAGGGGGTTTCGAAGTTGCTGGAATTTTTCTGAGTGTGGAAAGCCCATAGTACATGGGGTAATTCGTCCACCAAACCCGTCCTTTTAGTTCCTAGTCTGGCCTTGATTCCTTCTTTGATGGTCCGATTAGTTTGTGACATCTGCCCGAATCCGACCCGACCCAGGTACCCGTTTCTCCGGTCCGATCTCTTTCTTTTATGATTTAATATTTATTTATACTTATACTTTACTTTTAATAATAATAATATATTTTCCTTCCCGCCTCTTTCTCTCTCTTATCGTCGTTCCGCCCTTAAGCCTTGAACCTCTTCTTTTTGCTTGTCCTTTGTTTCTTCCCGCCTAAGGTTGTCTGCGCAGCTCCACGCGACAGACCCCTTACAAGGAAGCCTGCGTGAAGACCATCTGTTGCTGCGATATGCGAGACGAACTGTCCCCGCAGCGCGATAAGGATTTTAGTTCTTCCCGCGACGCGCTAAGGAATATAGTTCTTCTCGCGGCGCGCTTAGAATTGAAGTTCTTCCCGCGGCGCGCTTAGAATTGTAGTTCTTCCCGCGGTGCGCTAAGGTTGGTTCTGTCTGCCTTCGCGCTCACGCACTCTTGACCTTCTGTGTCTGCCTTCGCGCTCAAGCTTTCTCGCGCTATGTCTTGAGTCTTTTCTTCTGTTTAATCTAGCCGTTTACTTTCGTGATGTCTTATCTTCTGTGCTGTTGACCTGACCTAATGTCTGAAAAGTTACTTTCGGCGCAGCATGCGTACCAACCCCATTGGTTGGCAGAAAAAGTGACTGACATTATCTTTTGGAGATCTGCTTTTCCATGCTTGACCAGTACCTTTATCTGACCCGCCCATGCTTTTACTGTTACCTGTCAGCTTTCCCTTGCCCCCCTGCAGCTGCCATATCTTTTGCTTTTGGATTCTTATGCTTTTTGATATCTTTTGCTTGATTTGTTTAGATCTTTTTCTCTTTTCTAGGGATTGTGTTCCCTAGGGTTTCCCTATAAATAATAATGTTAATTTCCTAACACTACACACACAAAGCACTTAAACTCTCCTGTTCTCTCTTACTCCTTGCCGTTGTTCTTCCTCTGCCGTCTCCTCTCTCTTTGCCTTCGTCTTCTATCCTGTTCTGCCCTGCTTTTCCGGTAATATATATATTATATATAATAATTTACTTATTAATTATGCTAACTTATAATCAAGACTTAAATCAAATCATTAAAACAATAATCTTATTTATAGGTTAACTTGTGCTTGTTTAAAGTTGGTTCTTGCTTTATCTTCACCGCATCGTTTATCAAGTGAGTAATCTCGTACCTAATCCCTTTTTATTTTTAATGTTTTGGGATGATCATGTGTTCATACAAACTTAGAGTCTTAAACTTGTTTATGAACTTTAGTCGCGCAATATCCCATGTGTTGAGGACGTTTACTTGGCTGTTTATTTGTATGTGTGTATCATTAACCGCTTTGTTCGGCCTATTCCGAAGTTTTCATGGATCCATTAGATGAACACGGGAGACCTATCGTTTACGGTTTTCTTTGTTTACACTTGCACAGATGTTTTCTTGTTTTTGTGCTCATTTGGGAGCACGGATTGAACTATGAACTATGATCTATTTAGGCTTGATCGCAATCTGATTACACCCTTGTTAAACACCAGACATACACGTGTTGCGCGCAGATTTATTGTTATCTATTATCTATTAAACTTGATTTCTCACCAACACGCAAGTGTTTGACGTTCATTTTAACACATGTTCAGGTTTGCTGTAGCTACATTTGGAGCTTGTGGACACGTAGGACGTTTTTACTTTTGGACCTAGATTAAAATGTATCAAGACAAGTTATTATTGTTCGAATATTTTGTCTTATAATATATTGATTTATGTTGATTTATGTTATCTCGTGTTCACGCTGCGCGTGCGCGAATGAATGTATTTATTAAATATTGACACCCAAATAGTGTCACGAGTAATGAAACAATATGTGGCGCCCCGATGTATAATCCGCCTTTGGTCGGGGTGTTACAGATTGGTATCAGAGCTCGTTGACTATTAGGATAGGTGGTTAGACGTAACGGCCTAGAATACCTAAGAGTCCCTTCTCGCGCATGAGAGAAATCTCATGTTTGCGCGCTTATTGTTAATTACTCGTTATTTATAAATATGCTTGCGAGGACGCAGCGTATGGTTTTATGTTTTATGTTTCGCGATATTTCGATTTTTGCTGAAATTCGATTTTTATTGATTTTACTTACATATTCGTTTGTTGGGAATGAAAATCCGAAAAGTCATGGTGATACATGAATAGTTGATTTTCAAATTCCATTTACGATTATGTTCTGAGGTTGGAGACTTGGAAAGTCATGGTGATACATGAATTGTCAACCTCCAATACTCATTTTCTTGTATATTTTATATTGAGGATTGAAAAGTCATGGTGATACATGAATCGTCAATCTCCAATACTCGTTTACTAGTCATTTTAAATTGAGAATTCGGAAGGTCATGGTGATACATGAATTGTCGATTCTCGATTCGAATTTGTTATCTGTATTAAGTTTGCAATCAAATTCATGTTTTACTTTAACTGTTGATGGTATCTAACCCCGCGAAACCAAGCTTTATAAGATTATACTTTGCGCTAAGATATTAACAAAACTAAAACTTTTATAGAATGCCTCCGCTATCTCGCCGTCATCAGAGGAGAGAAGCCTCGCACAGGCGTAGACAGCAACGTTCCCAGGAAATGGCCGCCTCAATAGCCCAAGCTTTGAGCCAAAACAATACCAACACCTCCGGTTACAACATTAAGTCCTTTAATGCGGGTAACCCTCCGAAATTCACAGGACTTGAAGGAGCCACCGTGATGCTCCAATGGCTCGAGAAGATTGAAAACACTTTCCTCCATACCCAATGCCCTCCTGACAGACGAACCCTATATGCTTCCAGTGTCCTGGAATCTAGAGCGCTTACATGGTGGAATGGAGTAGCTCATGCGCGTGGCGCAGAGGCTGCTTCCAGCATGCTCTGGGAGGAATTTAAGGATCTTTTGACTAAAGAATTCTGCCCTCCCAACGAAGTAAAGCGCCTGGAGGAAGAATTTTGGAACTTGAAACAGTACAGTGGCGAAGCGCGCGAGTACGCGACGCGCTTCCATGAACTAAGCCTGCTTGTCCCTCACCTTGTTACCCCTTCCCGCCGAGCCATAGAGAAGTTCCTTGGGGGTCTCCCCATGGAAATCCAAGATTCTGTATGGGCCAGGAACCCAGTAACCCTCTCTGACGCCGTCGAGTTGGCCGCTGTGCTCAGCGACAACCATGTCAGAGCAGGAACCCTGTTCCTGCGGGGAACTGAGAAGACCAAACCCACCAAGACTGCCCCTGAACCAACAGAAACCAAGCCAGAACCCTCAAACCGTAACAATCTCAAGCGCAGGCGCAAAGCCTATGCGCTTACCAACCCACCCATTGTCCAGCAACCCACCTACCAACCTCCAGTTTACGCGCCTACCCCACTGTCAGCTTACCCAACTCCCCCTATAGTCCACAACTATGCCTTAACCAATCCAGCACTCCCTGCCCCGCCAACTAAGAAACCTTACACAGGAACCCAACCCTTCTGCCCAACCTGTAGATTTCACTACCCACCTCAAGTCCCATGTCGACAATGTAACCGATGTGGCCGCGTTGGTCACTCAGCCGAGTACTGTAGAGTCCCTCCCGCCAACCCAATCGCACAAACACCACCAACCTACCCGCAAAACCCTCAACCAACTTACCTTAATCCACGACCCAGGTCGTGCTTTAACTGCGGTGATCCCAGTCATTTCCGGAACGCGTGCCCGAGACTACAAGTTCAGATTACGCAAGCGAATCCGGTGAACCAAATCTCGAACCAAGTGACGCGCGGACGAGCTTTTAACATAACCGCGCACCAAGCGCAAGCGAATAATGACGTAGTTAATGGTACATTTTTGCTTAACGGATTTTATGCTTCTGTACTTTTTGAAACTGGCGCCGATAGAAGTTTTATTTCTCGCGCATTTGAGCAGAAGCTTGCGCGACCGCGCAACGATTTAAAAGAAAATTTTTCAGTTGAATTGGCTAATGGTGAAACTGTTTTAATTAACTCCGTGATTAAGGATTGCACGCTTAACCTTAACGAAAACGATTTTCTGATCGACCTCATCCCCATGCCTCTTGGAAGTTTCGATGTTATTATTGGTATGGACTGGCTCTCGAATAATCGCGCCGAAGTTATTTGCGCCAAGAAGTTGATTCGCATTCCTAGAGAAAATGGTGATCTTCACATCTACGGCGAAAAACCCTCCAGTGGTCTTAAGCTTATGTCTTGCGCCGAAGCCCAAAGACTCATGCGGAAGAAGTGTGTTGCATTTTTAGCCCATGTAGTTAAACCTGCTGAAGAAAAGAAGCTTCGCGATATCCCTGTTGTGCGTGATTTCCCTGAAGTTTTTCCCGATGATCTTCCTGGTATCCCTCCCGCTCGTGAAGTCGAGTTTCGTGTTGATCTTGTCCCTGGTGCTTCCCCCGTAGCCAAATCTCCTTATCGTCTTGCACCCGCTGAGATGCAAGAATTGGCAAGTCAACTTCAAGAGTTGACCGCTAAAGGATTCATTCGCCCTAGCTCTTCGCCCTGGGGTGCTCCGGTGTTGTTCGTTAAAAAGAAAGATGGTACGTTTCGCATGTGTATCGATTACCGCGAGTTGAACAAACTCACCATTAAGAACCGGTATCCCTTACCGCGTATTGACGACCTCTTTGATCAACTCCAAGGTGCCTCTTGTTTCCCCGAGATCGATCTCCGCTCTGGCTATCATCAGTTGCGCATCCGCGATGAAGATATTCCCAAGACTGCTTTTCGAACTCGTTATGGCCACTTTGAATTCTTGGTCATGTCCTTCGGTTTAACCAACGCACCCGCCGTTTTCATGGATCTAATGAATCGGGTGTGTAGGCCTTTCTTGGATAAATTCGTGATTGTGTTTATCGATGATGTTCTGGTGTATTCTAAGACCAAGGCCGAGCATGAGCAACATCTTCGGTTAGTGTTGCAAAAGCTTAGAGCCGAGCAGCTCTTTGCCAAGCTCTCCAAGTGTGAATTCTGGTCTGATGAAGTACAGTTTCTTGGTCATGTTGTAAACAAGATGGGTATTCATGTCGACCCATCCAAGATTGAAGCAATCGAGAACTGGATTACGCCCCCCTACCGAAATCCGTTCCTTCTTGGGCTTAGTTGGTTACTACCGGCGATTTATTTCGAACTTCTCAAAGATCGCATTGCCTTTAACAGCTCTAACGCACAAAGGTAAACCGTATATTTGGGGCTCGAAGCAAGAAGAAGCCTTTCTGACGCTCAAGCGTTTGTTGTGTGAAGCTCCTGTTCTTGCGCTACCTGAGGGTAATGAAGATTTTGTCGTGTATTGCGATGCATCCAACCAAGGTCTCGGTTGTGTTCTTATGCAACGAGGCAAGGTTATCGCTTACGCATCAAGGCAACTCAAGATTCATGAAAAGAATTATACAACTCACGACCTCGAACTAGGCGCAGTAGTATTTGCCTTGAAGATCTGGAGACACTACCTTTATGGTACTAAGTGTATCCTCTACACTGACCATAAAAGCCTTCAGCATATCTTTGATCAAACGGAACTCAACATGAGACAACGCCGATGGAACGAACTCATCAGCGATTACGATTGTGAGATCCGGTATCATCCTGGTAAGGCTAATGTGGTAGCCGATGAGCTCAGCCGAAAACCCTGCCAGCTTAACTGTATCTTGCCGCGCACCCAGCTTCACTTTGCGCCGATTCAGAGCAACCTTGAATCGCGCATTCGTGACGCGCAACGCGCATCCATCAGTAATGGTAACCTTCGCGCCGAGTTAGCGTGTGGCGCGGAAGCGCACTTTGTCCCTAATCTGAGTGGAATACTCTGCTATCTCAATCGCATCTGGATTCCCTTTGATGAGAATCTTCGCGCTGATATCCTGAGTGAAGCGCACAAATCTCGGTATTCTATTCATCCCGGCGCTGATAAAATGTACAAGGATTTGCGCATTACTTATTGGTGGCCTGGTATGAAAAAGGATATTGCTGTGTTCGTAGCTAAATGCCTGACTTGTTCTAAGGTAAAAGCTGAACATCAACGCCCATCTGGTTTGCTCGAACAACCAGAAATTCCTGCGTGGAAATGGGAATGTATAGCGATGGACTTTATTACCAAGTTACCTTTGACAGCAAGCAAACATGATAGCATTTGGGTAATAGTGGATCGTTTGACTAAGTCTGCTCACTTTCTGCCCATTCGTGAAAACTACCGTGTTGAGCAACTTGCGCAGCTTTATGTCAAAGAGATTGTCTGCAGTCATGGTACTCCTTTGAGCATCATATCTGACCGCGATGGCCGTTTTATATCTCGCTTTTGGAAATCTCTCCAATCTGCGCTAGGAACTCGCTTGGACATGAGTACTGCATATCATCCTCAGACTGACGGACAGTCTGAGCGAACTATTCAAACTCTTGAGGATATGCTCCGATCTTGTGTGCTTGATTTTGGAGGTAATTGGGATTCACACCTACCTCTGGTCGAGTTCTCTTATAATAACAGCTATCATTCCAGTATTGGTATGGCCCCATTTGAAGCACTTTACGGTCGTAAGTGCCGCTCCCCGATTTGTTGGAGCGAAGTGGGTGAAGCTCAAATCACAGGACCCGAACTAGTTCAAGAGACAACCGATAAAATCGCCAGGATCCGTGATCATCTGCTGACTGCCAGAAGCCGACAGAAGAGTTACGCAGATCGCAGGCGGAAGCCTCTCGAATTTCAAGTTGGTGATCTTGTTCTCCTCAAAGTGTCGCCCTGGAAGGGTGTTGTCCGCTTTGGGAAGAAAGGTAAGCTTGCTCCTCGTTATGTTGGACCATTTAAGATTCTCGCGCGTGTGGGAAAAGTTGCCTACAGACTTGACCTGCCGCCCTCGCTCAGCAATGTGCATCCAACGTTCCATGTATCCAATCTCAAGAAGTGTTTAGCCGACGAGAACCTTCACATTCCACTTGATGAAGTTCAAGTTGATGAATCTATGCATTTCGTTGAGAAGCCTGTTGAGATTATGTATCGCGAGGTTAAGCAAACCAAACGCAGTCGCATCCCTATCGTGAAAGTTCGCTGGGAGTCCAAGCGCGGAGCCGAGTTTACATGGGAAATGGAAGATCAAATGAAGATCAAGTACCCGCACCTGTTCTCTGCGCAGCCTACTTCGAGATAAATTTCGGGACGAAATTTCTTAAAGTAGGGGAGACTGTGACATCTGCCCGAATCCGACCCGACCCAGGTACCCGTTTCTCCGGTCCGATCTCTTTCTTTTATGATTTAATATTTATTTATACTTATACTTTACTTTTAATAATAATAATATATTTTCCTTCCCGCCTCTTTCTCTCTCTTATCGTCGTTCCGCCCTTAAGCCTTGAACCTCTTCTTTTGGCTTGTCCTTTGTTTCTTCCCGCCTAAGGTTGTCTGCGCAGCTCCACGCGACAGACCCCTTACAAGGAAGCCTGCGTGAAGACCATCTGTTGCTGCGATATGCGAGACGAACTGTCCCCGCAGCGCGATAAGGATTTTAGTTCTTCCCGCGACGCGCTAAGGAATATAGTTCTTCTCGCGACGCGCTTAGAATTGAAGTTCTTCCCGCGGCGCGCTTAGAATTGTAGTTCTTCCCGCGGTGCGCTAAGGTTGGTTCTGTCTGCCTTCGCGCTCACGCACTCTTGACCTTCTGTGTCTGCCTTCGCGCTCAAGCTTTCTCGCGCTATGTCTTGAGTCTTTTCTTCTGTTTAATCTAGCCGTTTACTTTCGTGATGTCTTATCTTCTGTGCTGTTGACCTGACCTAATGTCTGAAAAGTTACTTTCGGCGCAGCATGCGTACCAACCCCATTGGTTGGCAGAAAAAGTGACTGACATTATCTTTTGGAGATCTGCTTTTCCATGCTTGACCAGTACCTTTATCTGACCCGCCCATGCTTTTACTGTTACCTGTCAGCTTTCCCTTGCCCCCCTGCAGCTGCCATATCTTTTGCTTTTGGATTCTTATGCTTTTTGATATCTTTTGCTTGATTTGTTTAGATCTTTTTCTCTTTTCTAGGGATTGTGTTCCCTAGGGTTTCCCTATAAATAATAATGTTAATTTCCTAACACTACACACACAAAGCACTTAAACTCTCCTGTTCTCTCTTACTCCTTGCCGTTGTTCTTCCTCTGCCGTCTCCTCTCTCTTTGCCTTCGTCTTCTATCCTGTTCTGCCCTGCTTTTCCGGTAATATATATATTATATATAATAATTTACTTATTAATTATGCTAACTTATAATCAAGACTTAAATCAAATCATTAAAACAATAATCTTATTTATAGGTTAACTTGTGCTTGTTTAAAGTTGGTTCTTGCTTTATCTTCACCGCATCGTTTATCAAGTGAGTAATCTCGTACCTAATCCCTTTTTATTTTTAATGTTTTGGGATGATCATGTGTTCATACAAACTTAGAGTCTTAAACTTGTTTATGAACTTTAGTCGCGCAATATCCCATGTGTTGAGGACGTTTACTTGGCTGTTTATTTGTATGTGTGTATCATTAACCGCTTTGTTCGGCCTATTCCGAAGTTTTCATGGATCCATTAGATGAACACGGGAGACCTATCGTTTACGGTTTTCTTTGTTTACACTTGCACAGATGTTTTCTTGTTTTTGTGCTCATTTGGGAGCACGGATTGAACTATGAACTATGATCTATTTAGGCTTGATCGCAATCTGATTACACCCTTGTTAAACACCAGACATACACGTGTTGCGCGCAGATTTATTGTTATCTATTATCTATTAAACTTGATTTCTCACCAACACGCAAGTGTTTGACGTTCATTTTAACACATGTTCAGGTTTGCTGTAGCTACATTTGGAGCTTGTGGACACGTAGGACGTTTTTACTTTTGGACCTAGATTAAAATGTATCAAGACAAGTTATTATTGTTCGAATATTTTGTCTTATAATATATTGATTTATGTTGATTTATGTTATCTCGTGTTCACGCTGCGCGTTGCGCGAATGAATGTATTTATTAAATATTGACACCCAAATAGTGTCACGAGTAATGAAACAATATGTGGCGCCCCGATGTATAATCCGCCTTTGGTCGGGGTGTTACATAGTTCGTTCAACTTGACCATTCGCTTGCGGGTGAGCTACAGAGGTGAAGGTTTGAGAAATGTGTAATTCGTTTAGCCATTCTTGTAACCCACTGTCCGCGAATTGTGTTCCGTTGTCACTAACGAGCTCTAGGGGGAGGCCAAAACGACATATGATGAATTCTCACAAGAATTTCTTAACACTCGTTGCTGTTATAGAAGCAAGTGGTTTGGCCTCCACCCATTTTGTAAAGTAGTCAATGACTACTATTAAGAATTTGACCCATCCAGGGGCTTCAAGGAAAGGTCCCATGATATCAATAGCTCATTTTTGGAACGGCCTGAAGTGACTGGAACTAACTCGTTCTTTGGTCGTAGCGTGTTAGGGGCATGCCTTTGGCAAAAATCACACTTTCTGATTTCATTTACAGCATCCAAGTGCATCCCTGGCCAATAGTATCCGGCGTTCATTAACTTCGCCACGACCATTCGCGGGCCAGCGTGAAGACCACAAATGCCTTCATGAACTTCTCTGATTAGGTAATTTGCGTCCTCAGCATCCACACATCGTAGTAGTGGTCCGAGGAAGGAACGTCGATACAAGACATTGTCTAGTATTTGATAGTTCAAGGCTTTGTGCTTTATCTTCCGGGCCGCTGTTTTTCCTTCCGGAAGTGCTCCGGACGACAGGTATGCTATAATCGGTGTCATCAAGGATTCTACTCCCGTTTGGATCACTAAGACCTGATGTTGCGGGACAGACGGGCGGTCTAATATTTCGATTGCGGTTGTCTTTGGCAAAGTGTTCGAAGTTTGTTGAGGCCAATTTACTGAGGGCATCCGCTGATCTGTTCTCACTTCTCTTTATATGAATGACTTTGCAAGAAGAGAATTGGAGCATCAGATCTTTCGCCTGTGACACATATGAAGCCCTGATATCATTTTTCGCTTCGTATGTGCCGTTGATCTGTCCCGCAATCAACATGGAATCCACTCGGACTTCCAAATGCTTAACCCCAAGCTTTTTAGCTATTCTCAAGCCTGCCAAAAAAGCTTCATATTCTGCCTCTTTGTTGGTACTTTTGAAGTCCAACTTTATGTCATATGTAAATTCATGGCCTTCGGGATTAACTAGCCTGAGGTCTGCGCCACATCCCTCACTGCTTGAAGCTCCATCCGTAAATAAGGACCAAATCTGTCCTGATTCCGGAGGTGCTTGGGGTTGTTTCTCGATCAAACATTCTTTTTCTTTATGGTGCGGGACTTCTGTCACGAAGTCCGCCAGCACCTGCCCCTTGATTGCTGTCCTAGGTTTGTACTCTATTGCGTGTTCACCTAGCTCGATGGCCCACTTGGCCAGTGGTCCAGACAATTCAGGCTTGCTGAGAACGTTTTTGAGCTTATATCCAGTTAAGACATTGATGGAGTGCCATTGAAAGTACCTGCGGAGACGTCAGGTAGCATATACTAGTGCCAAAACAAGTTTTTCCAGCATGGTGTATCTTGTTTCGGGGTCTAATAATGTTCGGCTGACGTAGTAGATCGGTGTTTGAACATTCTTGCGATCAGTCAGAAGAACAGCCCCGATGGCAATGTCGAAAGCTGATAGATACAACGTTAAAGGTTCTCCCGCTTGGGGTGCTGTCAACGTGGGCAATTCCATCAAACATCTTTTAACCTCCAGAAAAGCTTTTTCCGCTTCCGCGGTCCATTTAAATTGTGCCTTCTTGAGGCAATTCCTTAAAGTTGAGATGAAAGGATGAGACTTAGCTGCATGATTTGCCAAAAAACGATTCAGAGCAACCAGTCGGCCATTGAGTGTCTGAACTTCCTTGAGGGAAGATGGAGAAGGCATGCGGGCTATAGCTTGAACTTTATCTGGGTTAGCTTTGAAGCCCGCATCCGTGACAATTACTCCCAGAAACTTTCCCTCTTCCATTCCAAATGAACACTTGGCGGGATTCAACTTCATATTGATGCTCCTCAGAGTTTCGAAAGTTTCTTCGATATCCCTCAACATCTGGTCTTCCTCAACACTTTTTATTACGAGATCATCCATATACACTTCTAAGTTTCGGCCAATTTGATCTTTAAACGTTATGTCCATTAATCGTTGATATGTGGCTCCCGCATTTTTCAGTCAGAAAGGCATCATTTTGTAACAAAAAGTGCCTTGATCGGTACGAAATGTTGTTTTGTCCTCATCGCGCGCTGCCATGCGGATCTGATGGTAGCCTTTGTAGGCATCCAGGGAGCATTCGAATTTGAATAGTGCCACAGCATCAACCTTGAGATCTTTTTCGGGTAAGGAATAACAATCTTTGGGACATGCTTTATTTAGATCTTTGAAATCGATGCACATCCGCCATGACCTATTGCTTTTGGGGACAATAACTGGATTGGCAACCCAGGTCTGATAACGAATTGGGCGGATGATTCCAGCTTGTAGGAGGTCCTGGACTTGCTCATTCATCGCTTTTGTTTGTTCCGGACCCCCCCCCCCCCCATCTTACGTTGTTTTTGAACAATAGGGTAAACAACGGGTTTACCCTTAATTTGTGCTCCGCAATGTTCCGCGGAACACCAGTCATGTCCGCGGGGTGCCATGCGAACACATTAATATTTTTCGATAATAACTGTTTTAAGAAAGTCCGTACTATCTCGGAAATAGCAGGTCCTATTGTTACAGTTTGATCAGGAAATTTTTTGTTCAAAACCCATTTTTCTGGTTCAGTCCTCATAGTTTGTTTTGGAATCTTGCTAGGTTTTGAGCTCTCTGTTGCAAAGTAGTGTCGATTAACATAAATTATTGCTATGCCGGTGTGAGTTGGGACTCCTACTGCACCGTGTGCTGTGGACGGGTGAGCATTGAAGTCACCAATCGCTTCTAGTCCAAGAATAATGTCATGCTTTGATGTTGCTGGTAAAACCAAAAATTCGACCTCTTCTGTCCTAGAATGAATTTCATTACTTAAGGTGACTGGGAATGAGATTACCCCTCGCGGATGCATTATTTCCCCTCCGAATCCCGATACTAGAGCGTGGATGGGTTTTAACCTTTCCTTATCGTCCTCGTCAAGCTGTTCAAAACATTTTTCATACATAATGTCCGAAGTACTACCGGTGTCGAAGAAGACGTATTGGGAACGGTAATGTCCGAATTGAGCAGTGATGATCAAGGGGTTTTTGTTATTCGGGACCCCTTTGATTCGAGGAAAAATCACTGGCTCATTCTTCCATTCCTCATCATCAGAATCCTTCCTCTTTTTTCTTGTATCATACCTGCCTTGTATCATATGGACGTTTAAATCTCTGACTTGCTTTTTACTCGGACCCTGGATATCCCGTGCGGGGGCTTTACCATTGTCAGGTTTTCCACCTTTTACCAAGTGTCCAAGTTTTCCAGACTTTACAGCTTCTTCAATTTCATTTTTTAATGTTCTGCATTCATTCGTATTATGACCAATGTCATCATGATACAAACAACGCTTTTTCGGGTCAAGGAATGATCTTCTCGTCAGTGGCTGCGGTTTTTTAAAATTCACATTCTCCGTGGTGAGAATTTCGGCGGGAGTCTTTGAAAGGGGAGTCCAATTATTGGGGCCTCGGTTCGAGGGTCCCGTTTTGTTTTTATTGCCTATGAGGGATCGTGCATCAAATGGTTTTGGTGCTTCCGTACTTGGCTGAAGTCTTGACCAGATAGGGCCTTTCGCCTGTCTATTTGGTCTCGGGGTTTGAAATTCGACTTTAAATTTTTGCTTTGAATTACCACTTCTTAACGTTTTCTCGGTGTTCGCATACACTTTTGCTGCAATCATGAGATCGTCCCACTCTTTTGGCATTCCATCTCTGCCCGTAAGTGTGCGGACTAAATCATCACATCTGACGTTTTTGCGGAAGGCACCCCGAAGCATGTCTTTGCTTATACCACCGATGTTCAGGCTCTCATCATTGAACCTGGTGATAAAATCTTCTATAGACTCGTTATCGCGACGAACGACGTCTAAAATTTCTGATTGGTCTCGAGTATGTTTCTTCTGTTGACTGAACTGTTGAGAAAATTTCTTCACCAAATCGTCCCAGCTAGAAATTTCACCGTCAGGTAACTTTTCGAACCATTCTCTTGCTGCCCCTGTTAATGTCAATGCGAACATGTGACACCAATAGGAAGCGTCCAACCACTAACACCGCTTACCGCCACAAAATTCTGGAGATGATCATTTAGATCAGTCATACCATTGTACTTACCTACCGATGTAGGTATCTTAGTATTAACAGGAAACGGTGCTGTGGCAATGCTTGCTATGAATTTTGATTTTTCGGCGAAAGCTGCGGGGCGGTATGGGTTAGTGAAGTCTCGTTCAGCATTGTTGTGGTATTTGGTATGGCGAACTATGTCATGCGGACGACTACTCCTTGCTCTAGAGCTCATTCCACTATCTCCGGTATACGTACTGTATTCACCCGGTTGATAAGTTGAATCATAGCTATCAAATTCCTCCAATTAGGATGGCATCCACATGTCTATGCGAGGACGAGGGCGTAACCTCGGTATTTCACCAAACTCTGGCTCCGCCTGCTGACTATAACGGATCTGGCTTCCTCTCACTGTAGGTGGAGGAGAAAGAGATTTCCGGGGAGATTCCTCATAATCCAGAGTACGAATGTGAAACCTTTCGTTACGTTTTCTGCGTTCATACTCAGCCACCAAACTTTGTTGTTGCGCGTGGAGCCATTCTTCAGGAGTTAACGTTCCTCTAGATCTAGAGTTACGTTGTTGAGATCTCATCCTATCAGAGTCGCCCGAGTTGTTATCCGGATCAAATATCGACCGGTTTCGGCAGGTCTCTTCTGCAATTTGTTTGGGGTTACCCAAATTGGAACCTTCCGGTGCCGAGGCACGTCCCATGTCTTTGGGAGTGAGGCCGGTCGGTGCTGTAATATTTTCTAGAGTAAATTCCCCAGGTGTTACATTGGTGATTCGTGACCCGGTGCTGTGACACGTTCAAGAGTATGGCCACCTGGAGTCGTAATTCGTGCAAAAACACTGAGACCCGGAGGTGCTTCTGTGTTAGTTACACGTGAATCTGGTGCAGGGGTTCCCGTCGGCCTTTCAGGAAGGTTACTCATATCAAACGAACCGAAAAACCAACGAAAATTATTGTTGTTCTAACACAAAAAACGGATGGCGCCAATGAAGAAACACGGATCCAATCCCCGGGTATGGGTCCTGGATCCAATGAGTCTATATGGTAAAGTACGATAATTACAACTAAGATATGAGTAAAGCTTCCCAAAGTCCAATAAGCGGAACCTGTAAAACAGACACCGTGAGTCTCGTTACAGGAAGGACAAGAGGGGGGTCTTCCTGTAACCACCATCCGGCGTGAGAATCAATAACCTTCGTAAATGAAGAAAGTACTGAAGTAAGCAGACTAAGTGTAGTCAGAATGCAAGTGAGTGAATGAATACCTCATACCGTTTGACAAGGTATTTATAGCCGAAGGATGCAGGAAAGTGATTGGGCCAGCTGTCCTCTTCTAGAAGATCTTTGATAACTGTCTGGACGCGTGTCCTCTTGTGATAGGTTAAGCCATACGTCCCATGTGCATGAGTATAACAACCTAGACACGCGTCGCCCAATGATAGGATGGATTGCACCCTGGCCATGTGCACGGTTATAACAAACTGGCCAGATGTCCTTTATTCATTGGTTGTTCAATCACGTATTCCCCAAGTAAGAATCATGAACCTCCTTCTAGAGAGTATTTGAGTGATGACAGCTGTCCGCTGGCATTGTCTTCCGGATCTTTAGGCGGACAGATATCCTGTCCTGCTGATGGCTTTTGAGGATGCCAGGATGCTTCCGCGTGTGTAATGAGGACGTTCCTCCTTATTCGTGATATGCGGGTGATCCATGCGTCCCGCGGGTGGTTTATAAGAGGATTCTCTGTGACCTACGGATGGTACTTAAGGGTATTTAAGTCTTTTTGATACCCTACCTCTACAATATTATTTTTAATTCGCATGGCTTTTGACGACCTGAGAACATTTGCTCTTATCCCCATGTGATTGCCTCACTATTCTTGCATTAATTACACTTGGACTTCAACTAATCATCAATCCTGGTAAATAAACCAATATATTTATAGTAATACTAATATTAATATTAATATTAATATAAGTAATAAGATAAAATTTTCTTTTTGTTTTCCAGAAAACATGCACAAGATTAGTTACAAATAAACCAAAATTAAAAGAACACCAGTGAAACCAAACTACAGATTTTAGTTTGGACATGTTATTGACATGTTAGAAACACTACTTTGTCTTGGGCACGCTACATACACAAATAAATTATCATTAATATCATAGTCTCATAGACTTGCATTGAACGAAACCAGTGATTAATGCACCACACTTGCCACCAACTTGCACTGATATATCATATATACATGAATATTGCATGATTTGTATATCTGCGCTTTAGTTGTTTGTGTAGGAGAACCATTCACAAAATAAAACAAACTATGACAATCTTTCAGTTATCCACTAATTTGATTTACAAGGAAATTAAAGAGGAATTCGAAGGTACAACAGATTTCGGGTCTCCCAAGTGAACCCGTCTGCCTCCCAAGGTACAACAACTGAAACTGATGTGCTCCCGGAATTAACCAAGCACCCGAAATAATACTATTGAAACAAGAGTAGATCAAGGACAAAATAGTTAGAAACTTTTCTTCTTGAGTGAGAGATTGAAACGTATGTCTTACAAGCGTTAACTCTACTTCATTCTCCCAAGATTTCATTCTTGTTATTATATATTTATTTAAAACCAATTCACAAAATAAGCCTTCAAGTAACAATTCAGATATGAAGAGTGTAAACAATTATATATGGAAAACAAAAGGAAATTAATCTCAATAATGTAAATTAAGAGTAGCTTAATTTTCGCTATAGATACCAAGGCCAAAAGGGCTTGTTAAAATTATTTTGTACTTGTTAAAAAATTATTTTGTACTTGTTAAAAAATTATTTTGTACTTCTCTCTAGTGTGTGAAAAATATATATACATTTGAGTGATTGTAAAATGAGAAACTATTGACATCAACCGACACGAGACTCCATAGATGTCACTAATGGAAACGACAAGACTTGGTTTCCCCACTCATATATTCTCACAGATAGATATCTCTATATCCACATAAACAAACTCAGGATACACTCATTAACACCTTATAAATTAATGCAACACAAACCCTATCTTATCATGCTCAATATTATTACACAGATCCTTAAGTTAACTTTCTTTAACCAGCCATGAGTTTTTCGACCTAAACCTTTCAGAAACCGAATTTAACTCGTCTTTGTCCCCTCAAAGCAACTCGAAACAACGAGTTTTCCCTTGTAACTACTGCGGAAGAAAGTTCTACAGCTCACAAGCACTTGGAGGCCACCAAAATGCCCATAAAAGGGAAATATACTTAGCGAAGAAGAGCCGTGAACTGAGTTCAGCGGTTAGATCTCATTCAGGGTACATGAGTAAGTGTAAGTCCACATCAAAGTTGGGTTCTAGTGGCTCAAACCATGTTAACCATCAAGAGCATGTTGGAAGGTTGAGTGCTAATGATTATATAAGTTACAAGGGTGAGATTAATAATGTTCATGAGCAAGAAGACTCTAGCAAGCTTGATTTGTCTCTTAGACTTTGAGCAGCTAGTTTTTAGTAATGTATTATTGTACTATGTTTGTTCAAATGTTTTAACCCGAGCTTGGTTTGTATTCTTAGGGTGAGCATGCATGAATAACTTTGATGCATTATGGTTTCTTGTAAGAAATTATATCATGTAACTTAAGTTGTGAAATATATGTATCATTTCATGGTTTTAAGTTTTAACTAGAGTGAATAAGTTTACGTGCCATTATTATTATTAAATTATAAAAATTCCTGATTGGGTTTTGTTTGGAACTCAACAGCCCCCACAAAACTGGAGTTTGGTACAAGGAACAAAAGTTAGTATTCTAGGGCTACCGGATATGATGGACCCATAATTGTTACTTATTATTGTTATAAAGATGCATTGTTATTAACTTATTATTTAGTTATCTATTACTATATAATTGTTGAAAACCACAATATACAAAACATTTTTTCAATGTATCATATGGATATGGAATATGATCAAACCACACAGGGATGATTCTTGAACGCTTTACTAAACGTAGCTGGACACTAACGGGCACAAATGTACATAAATGAATTCAGTGGCGAAGTTTGGATTGAGGCAGAAGTGAGCTCAAAATGTATACAAAATTTCACAAATGAGGAGGGCCGGGCACAAATTTTCGGCCGAAAAATGCTAAGCTTACACAACGTATAAAAATTTCGACTGAAAACGGGTAAATTTACACTACCGCGCAAAAAAACAGGGGGCGGGCCACCCCGGGCCCCAACTATATTTCGCCAATGAATGAATTAATACAAATGAACATATATAATTTGAGAATGTCAATCACTAAATCAACACAAAATCACCGAAAAATCCAGAAATACTACACCACATAATATTCAAAAAAGCTTAACATAGTAATCATAGCCTCATAGACATAACTATATCTAAAGGTAATACATAAATAAATAAAAGTAGTAATAGTATAATTCTAATGAACGAACATATATACGTAAACGAACCGGACGGACGTAAACAAACGTAACCAAACGAACGTAAATGAACCTTAACGGGCGAACCTAAATAAACACATTAGTGAACATTCACAAACACGATTGAAAGGCGCTGCCTCTCTTCATGTTCGTTTGTTAAGCTTATTGAATGAATTTTTTTGTTCATGTACGTTCATTTGTTGATAAATGAACAGACGTATTCACGAACAATTCGACGAACGTTTGGTTCATTTACAAGTCTACACAAACTATTTATTGTATTAACTAAAAAATGGGAAAAATCATTAAAATTGTCCCACTGGCCAAAAGGATTATGAAAATAACCATTGATATTTGTAAATTATCATAAAATGTTGAGTTTTTCTTCACTTCCTCCGTCATTTTGAAAAAAAAAATAGTTTCATCCTCCTGCGTCATATGACACAGCACATCACCTCCGATCCTGCTTCGTTTTACAAAATGACACAACCGGTGATCAAGTGTTGTCTTCATCTCAGTTCATTGTCGTCTTCATCACAGTTTATTTTCGTTATTTGATATTAAATCAGCACAATTCTATGCATAGTTTCTTCATCCAGTTTCTATCTTTAGAATGATGTTGTTCATCTTGTTCATTCTATTTAGTTTGTATTTTTCTTTGGCTCATCACGTTGTTTAAAGTTTCGGTTTCGTTTCTTGGACTGTTCTTGATATCGAGAATTGTTTTTGTGATTAGTGATTACAATACTAAAACTAATAAAACTAACAGTTATTTTGATAATTATTTTAGTTAACATGGCTAATATGATGATTTTCCCTGATTAGAGCCTTGCTTATATTATGTGGTAGATACATGCGTGATGCGTTCTACATTTTGCATTTTGAAATTTGTTTTGAGCATAATTTGATTATTATATATATACTAGAAGAGTGCTCGCGCGATGCAGCGGGAAACTGGAAACACATACGTTGATAATCATGTAACAAATTTTTGGGTGTTTATTAATTTGTTTGAAACTGTGAGACTGTTCACCAGTTTGGTTTCACAGTTGAAACCGAAGCTGGACGTACATATTGAAATGCTAATTATTTACTTATTTAGTATGAGATATAATATATATTAGACATAGTTAAAATATAGTTAACCAAAGTTTTATTTAATATGAGCAAACTCGTCAATTACAACTTTAATTTAACCAAATTTTCAGTATGGTTTTTTATAATCTTTGTTCTTGTTATGATTTCGCATTCTATTTATTCTAATAAGGTTTATTATTTATGTGATCAAAGTTATCTTTGTTCATAGTATGATTCTCTTAATAACATATTAGTTGACGTTTAATTTGAAGTAAATGTATATGTAGATTAATAATTCTTATTTTAAATTTTAAACTCAAATTTTTATATCAAAGTACCAACTATATCGAAACATAATCATTGGTAATGGTTCGGTTTAGTTGGGTTTTAATTAGAAATAGTTTAGTTTCGGTTTTCGACGACAAAAAAAACCGTGTAAAGTTGGCTCATGGTTTAATTTAAAAAACCATCAAAAGCAAACCACAAACACTTTTGCATAACTTTTTTTACTTCGAAAACTTTAGCAATATGATACTCTAATTAAAGATAATAAAATGCTCATTTTTATGATGCCATTTATTTTAAAAAATATTAACGTACGAAAAAGTTATAACCGTTTAAAAACCGTGGGGGTAGTTGGGTTAAAAGTGAAAATAAAATAATATATAACTAAAAGACTAAGGACCAATGTTGTAATATTAGGGGATGAAACTTGTAATTATTTTAAAATTTTCAAATGCACGTGAGATTTAAGGTTACATTTTTGCAGTTCATGTTGTACATCATGCATTAGATGTTGTAAATTACTTAAAAAGAGCGTCTTATATATAGTATAGATATCTATTGTTTTTTTGACAATGTAAAGTTGCATGACTAATTACAAAGAGATCTCAGCTTCGCAAATATATTAGGCTTTGCGTTTTGGCTCAGCATAGATGATAGATCTAACTCAAAAAGATTTAGACCAGCGTAGTCAAAACTTTTCACCCTTGAACGTTTTACGTCACGTAGCGTCCAGTCAGCATTTCAAAGTTTTACAAAAAATTTGTGTAGTGGTAAAAAACTCACGACTCTCCTCCAATCATTAATTACCCCCCCCCCCTCTCTCTCACATAACACCTCCATTGCAACGTTGTGTACTCAACTTTGACACCCACAACTCTACCCAAAACGAGCGGGAGGGGGGGGGGTGTTCCTCGGTGTTTTGGCCTCACAGCACAGTTGGACTCTAACAGCTTGCTAGAGGCCTTTGGACTTCGGTCCGTAAGATACTAACATAGTAAGATGTCAGAAAAGAAATATTTTGGCTCATGAGACACCAGGCTATCGTCTACATCACTAGTTTATGTAACACCCTTGGCAAACACAACATCGTCCCACTCTTAGGCTATCCCACATCGGCCGTGGACAAGAGAGATCCTTGGTTCATAAGTAATGTCCTGTCTCTTAACATCACCAACGCGTTTTGGGCAACCAAAAACAAATCCGTGAGCTCTTTGTGGGCAGAGCGGACAATATTGGTGGTACGAGAGGCCGGGGTGTTACAGATTGGTATCAGAGCCGAAGGTTTAAGATAGGTCGTTAGTGGTGCCTTAGTAACATGTTTAGGAACCCCATACGTGCTTATTTGTTTACCTGTTGTGTTCTATTTGATTGTTTACAGCTTACGTAATTACTTGCTAGATTAAATACTTATTTAACTGTTTAACTCATTGTTTATTTTATTGTCATGCACACACACACACAACTCCGAAGCTATGCTTCATTCTCAAAATGTTTTATTACTCTGAGATTATGTCTCATTCTCAAAATATTTTATAACTTCGAGGCTATGCCTCAATCTTAAATTATTTCTATTGAATTGTATTAGATTGCCTTTTATTTTCAGAAATTTCCTTGCAAATTTCCTAGCTTTGTTTTTTTATCTTTTTCATTTAAAGTTAGGGGGTGTGACAAAATTCCCCGCCATAGTGGAAATTGTCATTCGACCGAAACTTTAAGCGTTTAACGTAATCGACTAAATGGTTACACCATTTATGTGTTTTATTGTTTTTAAAATGTCTAGTCGGGTGTAAAACCCATGGGACGCCATGGACACGCCAACTGTACATTTGCACAATTTGTTATATTTGCGATATTTTGTTGGAACATTATCATCTGTGGTGATACACGAGATGTTTCAACTAATTGTGCTTGAGTTCGTTTATTCGTTATTTAGTTTGGTCGGTCAAATCACCATGTAACGCTCATGGGCCGACAAACTCAATTGATTCGTTTGTTCGTTAATTAAGTTGGGCCATTCAAATTGCCATGTAATGCTCATGGGAGGCCAACTCACATGTTTGTTTTGGTTTTGGTATGCTAATAAGTTGAGGAAACAAAATGCCATGGAAAGCTCATGGGAAACCCAACACGTCGAAGAACATTCATTATTTGTTTATTTGTTTGTTTATTTGATTTTATACGAAAAGATTTTGATTTGATTTAATTATTTTAATTATTCTATTATATATTATTCAGTTACTCAATTAGATACTTATTAAATCATTTTGGAATCAAGATCTATTGATTCGAACTATTCATACACTCAAAAAAAAATTTATTCTACTGATCGGATACAAATTCTTTATTCATCAAGACTCGGTTATCACGAGCCAACCAACAAAATTACTTTATCATTGAAATTGGTTTTACCTATTCATCTTATCACGTTATTATAATATCAATATTTCAACTGATTTAAATAATATAGCACAATTTAATACTCGTGATATCATATACATAAACCATTAAACATATTTCAAGCATTCAACTTCAAATTTTAATTTGTTAAGACATATCAAACATTGATAAAACTCATTCACTCATCAAATTAACTCATTAATTTTCAATTTAGATTCTAACTTATCCTTAAGTTATGAATAAACACTAGCTTAACATATTTTAAATTCTTTTTTCTTAATAACTCATATAAAATCCACACAACTATCAAATCTTCTCATTAAATCACATCTTTATTAATCATATAATGTTTTCTCAACATTGAACCGCGTTAATCATTTATTTACTATAACCGCCTCATTGCCACATGCTAGTCAAGGATATAGCCCCTGCGATCTCTAATATATCAACTCAATTTCCAAAACATAAATATAATCTCGTTTATTAAACTAATTGTTTGTAATTTTAACTCATTTACCCCTACCAATTCTCTTAACAACAACAATAACAAACGCACGCCTAAACATCAACTATATTTTGTTAATTAAATTTACAATAAATCTCAACAAAATCATAGCGTCTCAACAAGAAAATTTACTTCAGGATTCACTCGCTATGCTTCACTTGCCACGTACCACAAGACGTTCCGCAACTGTCTATGCCGTCAAATTCTAAAACCCATTCTACGACGTTTACTCAAATCTTATACCCTGCTTTCTGTAATTGCTATAACTATGAAAATCCTAATCACCTACGCCACGTGTGTTCTCGATTCAATCATGTTCAACAAGCCCAAAAAATTTGTCCAAACTTATTCTTTTAAACCCTACGTTGCAAACTAAACAAAATATTTCAATACAATAAACTTAAATTATCCACATTTGTATAGATATAATTAATCAAGTTATCCATAACTATGTTTATCAAATAAAATGTTTTTGTCATTTTTCTATCTAAACATATTTTATCTTTCTCAATCATACATTATAACAAATCTTCACTCGATTTTTGGATTTAAACAATTTTAGTTCTAATAATTTATTGATTATGCTTCTACAATAAAACCTACCTTCTCAAAAGACAACTTCTTATACTACTGTACCCCTAGTTTATCTTATGACCTCATTCATCCCAATTCGTTTCACTCCCAACCCTAAGGTATCCTTTTCTTTTCCAACTTCCAAAATTTATATCAAAAGATGTTTTAGAAACTTTAATATTTTATTAAATTAACTCAAGGATTCAATTCGTTTTTAGCAATATTTTACACAATGACCTTCGCCTATTTATAACCAAAATATATTAAAATTCTTGTTTCCACTAAAGATGTCTTTCAAATGTTGTGTAATCCACATTATAGGACGAGTTATGTGGACCATCCGACGATCTAAGTAATTATGGAGGCCTACATAATTACCGAAGTTCTCGCATGGAAATCATAATGCGTACAATTGTGTGTCATAATATAGAATTGAAAGTAGTTGGGATAACGGTACAAATGTAGAGATGATAAGGACATGGTGGATACGCCGCTGGTACATCCTATATATAAGTGCCCTTATCGGATTTTCATTTGGAGCGTCATCTCGACTATCTAAAGTTTTGTATTATAATAAATTTTCCATATATTTTTCTTATTTAACAGTGTTATTATAGTATTCCTTAATTTCGGGACGAAATTCCCTAAAGTATGGGAGACTGTAACAACTTGGGTTTTCCGAATCAATACTTTTATTAAATACCCGACTCATTTATATGTTCGGGAATTTTTATTCATAAAATTATCGCGTTTATCGAGTAACCACTATTTTATTATTATTTGTTTATTATAATTATTTAATTATCAAAATATAACTATCAACTATATACAAATTTCACCTTTAACAATACTTTAACCTCATTTCATATCCAACTCCATAGTTAAAGGGCCTACTTGTAAATCTGTTACAATAATATTATAATACCCATATCCTATACCCAAACCCATTAACCAACTCGTATCCTGTATCTAAACCGTAGACCCGTTTTGATTTCTTGTTGCTTAATCTTCGTTGCAAATTGTAAATCTATTCTCCTAAATCGTTTATACGATTATTTTGTCTCTCACCGACAACGTAATTAAGGAAATACGAACAAATTGACATAGCATGATATTATTAACGAACCCAACATACACGTTTTCTTGTTTTGCAATCTACACCTCATAATAACTCAATTAAACGAATATGTATATTCCTGTGATGCTCGCGAATCATAACCCTGACCCCAATTTCATCAACTACCTCTCAAACCACTGTTCTTGATCCGTCTTTGGCCGCCAGCCTTGTCTCGTCATTTACGCACTTCTCGTCGGCGATTAAGGTAATCAAATCATGAATCAAGATCGTCTTAATCAGTTCTATGAAAGCCCTAACATTAATTCATCAATTAACAAGCAGATTCATCGATTTGGGAATTAGGGTTTATGTTGATTTGGGGGGGTAAATTGTATGTCTGTTTATATACAAGGGTTTCTGGTTTTCAGCATTTAGTTTGTGTAGAACAAATGGTTTGGGTGTTGTGTTGTTCACGTGAACCAGCCATCTGCCCAGGTTCGAATCTAGACAGAGGGGGTTTTTATTTTGATTTTATTTTTTTATTGTTTAAAGGATTATTTAATTAATTATAATTAATATTAATGATTTAATAAATATAAGTTTATTAAAACCGACATCTTGAAGTTTGTGTTTCTCGTCAAATCTCGTAAAAGCTTTCGTTTACATATGCATATATGTTTTATATGTATATATGTATGCATTATACTTTTATAATTATAGTAAACATAATTCTTTTTATTTAAAACCCGACACTTTGAGTTACGTTTCGTCATCAATAAACATCTTTATAAACTTACTTATATTTATTTTATATATATACGTATGTATGTATGTGTATGTATATATATGTGTGTGTGTAGATATATCATATATCTAATAAGCGTAATAAATAGATTTTCCTTTTAAAGATTTAAACAAAATATTTATATCTTATTTTATATTTAATTAAATTATTTTATTTAATTTATCTATTTAATCATTTATTTATGTTTTATTATTTCAAGTATATCATATATTATTTAAACTATTTAAGTATTTTAATTGTATATTTTATCAAGAATAGTTATTGGTGAAACTATAATTAATAAGACTAATAATCCTAACTATATAAATCATCGTTCAAATCTATAATATTATAACCCCAATACTTAACCCTAATCACATCGAAATCTTAAATCATTAAATCATGTTGTATCATTTATAATTAATTTATATTATTGTATTTAACTAGGAATCTTTGTCGGTGTGTCCCGGATGGTTCATCTCTCCCTCATTTTCACTTATATTTCGTTCATTCAATCAGGTGAGTAATCACTCCCCTATTTTACTTGTTTTTAAATGTTTTGGGGACACTTGCGTACCACTTATCATATTATTTATTTTATTGTTTCTCAAACGCAAACCGTGATCTTTGTGTTGTGTATCAATTGAATGATTGCCTGTTACTTGCTATTTGCTTACTTGCTTACTTGAATCACATTCGGAGAGGTCCAACATAATCTCATTATAGTATGATCATACGACCGTCGTAGTGGCCGGAGCCCGATCGCATTGGCAATGGTTTCACCGACACCTCATTTTTGGTAACCAATGCCCATTCGCATGGCAACGGTTTAGCCCTTTCTTTATGGTTGATTGTTTATGTATGTGCTATGATTTAATTGTTTATACTCACAGATAACAGTTTTGCCTATTTTATTTCACTTATATCATTATATATTATTACCATTTTTTTTTGTGTCAAAACTGGTGATCTACTCACTCAACATGTGTTGTTGACAAACATATATTTTGTACGCATTTGCAGGTTATAGATTTGGATTGCTTATCGAACTGAAGCTTACATAGAGATGACTAGGATAAAACATATACAAGAATAGTTGGTGTTGTATTTGTAATTTTCTTTATTTTTGTTGTATATGAATGTTGTTTGATAATAAATAAATTAATTAGATATTGTCGCTTTATAATTTCATGATAGTAACCTTGTGAGCTGTGACAATCAGTTACGCCCCGGCATTTCCGCCGTAGGTTGGGGTGTGACAGATGATTGGTATCAAAGCCACTCTTGTGCCGTTCGGGATGATGGGACACGCCTCATCGAGGACGATGAGTCCAATAGGGGGTTGTTTGTAACAACCTTGGCAAACACAACATCGTCCCACTCTTAGGCTATCCCACATCGGCCGTGGACAAGAGAGATCCTTGGTTCATAAGTAATGTCCTGTCTCTTAACATCACCAACGCGTTTTGGGCAACCAAAAACAAATCCGTGAGCTCTTCGTGGACAGAGCGGACAATATTGGTGGTACGAGAGGCCTGGGTGTTACAGTTTACTCATGATTACTTCATGTGGTTGCATCATTTTTCAAAAATTGAAATTGTTTTTTGCATTTTAAATTGATATAAGCCTAACTGTTTAGTGTTTACACACGTCTACTGGTTAGATGATGGAATTTTGAGTTTTTATTCAATTTGTGCACAATTGTATGTACTTACTTTTTTATAGACTTCATGTTTTAATACAAGGGTTGATAACAATTCCAAAACAAGAAAACAATAAAAATTAAAAAAAAAGTAATCGTGGTTGATTTGTTTTTTTGTTCTAAAAATTTTTACTAATTTAATTAAATAATTTTCCTTTTTTTTTAAATTTCGCATATTTACATTTTATATGACTTTTTTTTAAAACAAATTAAAACTTTTACCCCTATTTAATCTTTTTTTTTCTGAAATAATTTATTTTTTCTTTTTATTTTAAACGGCGAGAAATGGTATTTTATTGGAGAATTAAACTTTTAGCAAGAAAATCCAATGAATTCTCGCCACGTCAACAAGACAACAAGAATGTATTAAAATATAATATACTTTTAAAAGACCGGCGAAATGTATCATGCTTTTTCTCTCCACATCGGAGAGAACTGATCACGTGTCTTATGTGTATTAGTTAAATAGATTTGTAATTGAAATGAATCAATGGTCATGTTTTTAAAGATTGTCTGATCTCTAATTATGATTAGAAAATAGAAATTAAGAGTTTTCATCTAATGAGAGTCATTAAATTATATCGTACATATTACTCCTTCCCTGAAGACTAGATATAAAAAACTGTATAACTTTAAAAATTACAACTAATGAATTATATATAGCTTAATATATGGTTTGCCCTTATAAAATATAATAAATATACAAGTGGTACAATTTAATAACTAGTAATAAAACTATGAAACCCAATAAATATAATTAAAAAAATTATTAGATGTTTTCTGAAACAAATAATTCTACATTAGGTTGAGACGAAATAAAATACTTTAAAAAAGAATATATAAATACTTCCACTTAAAACCTAGAGATCCACTAAAAGATATTGGATCTCTACGTGTTAATTTTTATTTGTTGTCTAGTTTTTTTCTAACTTCATATTTGAATATAAGAGTTTAAATAAAAATAACTTGCTCAAAGAATAAAGGTTAATAATTAATAATATAGGTTCGATTTATTTGTGTCTCATAAAATGTCTAGTTATTCTTGTTTTAGGTCGGGTCAGATCGGGTCAGGCCGGGCTGGTGGGATCGTTTATTTATTTTAGCAGAAAATTCAAATCCTGAAAGCTATGTAAGCCTTCATGCTGAAGCATCTTTGACGCAATTTAAGCAAGAAGCCCATGTTCATATTCATGTTCGTGTACAATTACCTAATAAACACACAAACTAGTTGACCAAACCTTAGTTTACTTTGACCAACATGCAAGCAATAACTATAGTGTACCATTTAAGTTAGGTTCAATCTCACTATGTCACACTTTAATATTTACCAAAAACACCACCACCAATAAACACATATAAGTATATAACCTCCTCCTACACAATCTCCCAAGGGCAAAACAGTCAATTCACCACCCTCCACACTCCTTTTATTCTCCACCTTCCTTCAAGGATGTAAAAAGTTCATTTGATAGACTCAACATCAAGAAATTGACACTCCAAAAATCTTTAATACCATCATGATCTTAACCATTCTTGAATCAAAGTTTTTCAATATGGCTAAGTCGAAAAAGGGCCGGTGGTTCATCGTCTCGTCCTTCCTTTTCATCGCGTTTCTATGCACCATAGCTTCCATAAATGAAATCCGCTTTGACCACTTATTAACATTTAGCAAATGTGCATTATCTTTGGATAATTCGACTCTACCTATACATTCCTCAGACGATGATATCCGTGTCGTTATTGGTATTCTAACGCTTCCAGACCAGTATAACCGCCGTCAATTCCTTCGTCTCGTCTATGGGACGCAGACAGTATCCCGTGGCAGAGTCGATGTGAAATTTGTCTTCTGTAACCTCACGAAAGAAGACCAAAAGGTTCTAGTAGCACTAGAGATCATGCGGTATGATGACATAATCATCTTGAACTGCACGGAGAATATGAACCGAGGTAAGACCTACACCTTCTTCTCGAGCTTACCAGATATGCTAAAAGACGAGCCCGATGGGTACCCGCCGTACCATTATGTAATGAAAGGTGACGACGACGCGTATTTCCGACTCGATAACCTAGTAGAGTCGCTAAGGCCGTTGCCAAGAGAAGATTTGTATTACGGTTATACCATCCCATGTGAAAATATGGATCCGTACGGGCATTACATGGCGGGAATGGGATATCTGATATCGTGGGACACCGTCGAGTGGCTAAGGGATTCAGATATCCCGAAGAAACATTTAGAAGGTCCCGAAGATAAAGTGTTTGGAGATTGGATGAAAGACGGCCAACGGGGGAAGAACCGACACAACGCTAAGTGGTCGATGTATAACTATCCCGACCCGCCCACAAAATGTACACACGAACTTTGGCCGAACACGGTGGCGGTGCATCTTTTGAAGACACAAGAAAAGTGGATTCAAACACTAAAGTATTTCAATGTCACACAAGATCTTAAACCTTCTAAACTTTACCATATACCTTAGATCATATAGTACAATGTAATGCATGATTCATTTTTGCAATTTAATTTAAATCAAATTGTAAACAATAAAGAGTTTAACTGATATTAATTTCTAACAATGTCAATGAACAAGATTCTTTCATAACAAAAACCAAACTGATAAGTCTCTTGACAACAAGTTCAAAATCAAAACTTTAACCATCTATCTCTCTTTCTTGAATAACGAGTTCTCGATTTAAAGCGATTACCTGTATGCTATTTAGCATCTTTATTGACAGACGAGCTCGTGGGGTCGCGTTCTTGACGAAGGTTGCGGAGTTTTTCTTGAAGGGATTTAACTCTATCTTCAGTATTTCTCAGCTTTTTGTATCTATATGCCACCCATAGACCGAACCCGCCATAAACAATAACATAAGACCCCCATACGTAAGGATAGGCTTCGGCGTTCTCTTTGGCTTTACGGTACTGTTCAAATACAGCTTTTTTAAATCCTCCAATGGTTAAAAGACTCGAGTTTGGTACCGGGTTCTCGTTACCCTTTTCGGGCTGACCACCATTTGCTGTTTGCTCAGTTGCCATATGTTGTGTGTTCAGAATAAGTCACCTGCAAGAAAGAAGAAATCGATTTTATAAGAACTATTGAAGTTCATCTAACAATTGCATGAAGTACCAGTTTCCAGAAACGAAATCAATTTGACAACGTAAAGTCGTAAACAATCCTACATCATTTGTCAAAATCAAGATCATGTAGAGAATAATTTAAAGTGAGCAGAGTCTTAGCTCTTAACGTCTAGAACGGACGAGTAACTTGTTAGAAGTTGCAGCATCTCTAGGATTATATTCGTTTGAGTCAAATATTGAGGCAAACAGTTCTTTGTTTTCTATTAGTTATGAGTCTTTATCTATTTAAAAGAATATATTTGAAACCCTTATTAAAACGTATGCCTGGCAAATTAGGCGGGTAGGATAACGGGTCAGAATGGGTTATGGTCTCGGGTCAAAACAGGCTGATTTAAAAATGATTATTTTGGTTCGGGTCAGAATCAGTTCACAACGCTTGGCAGCAACACCACAGCGAACACAAAACAGATGAAGTTACCAACTAAAACATAAATGAAATAATAATTGGGAATCTGGACAGTTAAATAAACCCTAAATCAATATCACGTACAGAGAGATTAGAAATACGTTTTGTGTAACAGATGATATAATTAATTAAATTAAAAAAAAAAAAAAAAAAACTTACATGTGATTCGATACGAGGAAATCACGAACAACTACTGGTGTCGGCGGCGGCGGTGAGTGTGGTGGTTCAACGTTGTTTAGGCACAACTTGTTATTTGCAAATACACCCTTAAGTTTATAACTGTTGCTAAATCACCCACAATCTTTTGTTTTTTCTGGTTTTCCATACTGAATTTTCATTAATATAACAAGTTATTTTCACCAATTGCTTGCCGGTGAGCCCAACTTCAAATGTAAATTTTGGCAATCTCAAGTTTCAATATAATTACCTACAACGGTCCCTGTCTAAAAATGCTTAACATGGTTAGGTTTTGATAAGTTGAACGGTTGATGTGTCTATATAGACTTGCTGAAGTGTAAATACATTAAATATTTTATATCTGGATTTCCGCATCATGTATTTACATATCAACGGGTTTATATAGATACGTCAGCCGTCCAACTCATCAAAACCTAACAGTGTTAAGCATGCGTTAGCTAACTGCCAATTTGCCTTAAAACTTTTGTTTTACTATTAAAAAGGTGTAATTGATTGCCAATATTTGAGTTCGACTGGTTAAAAGTTTTAAAGCTCTAACCTGGCTACTCTCGAGTATGTTATTTCATAATCGAGCTCTGTTTGTAAAACGTCATTAAAGACCAAGTTGGTTTGACTTGTGTCTGAAGAGCTCAAACGAGTTAAAAAGTTCGGCCCAATCTTGTTTTACTAGATAGTGTGTGTCGGATTAAAATCGGGTCGGACGGGATCCGAATCTAAAATTTTTTAAAGATAAAAGTAAAAATATTGGACCGATATAGGGTGTCGGTTCTGGTCTTTTTGGCTTGATTCAGTCTCAGGTTGTGCGAGGATCAATATGAGTTTGTTAGACCAAGATGTTTAAATTTCAGTTTTTACCCAAACCGAGTCCGGACCAAACTCGAAAGCAACCTCAAAAATTAAGAGCGATAACCGAACCAAATATGCTTTTGCTCGGTTTGATCTCGGGTCAGGTAATTGGGTTACTCGATCCAACTAAGGGAATAAGAGTTTTGGGCAAATAGTTTTGAAAGGGAAAGTGAATAGGCCAAGATTGGGTTACATTCATTTGGGCCAGTAATTAGTTGGGTAGGGAAATGAGTTTTATAGGCCTTTTAAGTGTTAAGTTTTTAAAAAATTTGTGTGCAAATATATTAAATTAATGAGTTTCATAGTTGTATAAAACTTGAGTTTTCTGAAAGGCTGGAGTACGCTTAAGAATTAAGATCGGCTCGTTTAAAGCTTTTATAACTAATATCAGCATCTCAAGTGCAGTATGGCTCGTTTAACCCCTAATCATTGTGTTGCTCGGAGTCTAAGTTTGGTAATGTATTGTTACACCATATGTACTAGTTTAGGGATTTAAAATCTGGTTAACGTGCTTGGTATATTTTACTAAGACTCGTTAGACTGGTTGGAAATGACGGCTTTTAAAAGTCACGATGACAGAAATGTCAAAAAAGTTTTTTTGGATGGAAACGACAACTTTTAGAAACCACGAGTACGGAAAGCCCAAAAAAATCTTTTTTTGACGGAAATGGCAAAAGTGAGCAAGTGCCCAATCCACATGGACGGAAATAGTTGTTTACTCTCTTTTTATATTATCCGGCTACACTTAAAGAGAAAAAAAAAACACCTTTCTATCATGTTGAGCAATTGAACTAGTGAATAAAAAAAACTCGGTGGCTTTTTCAACAACGGAAGAGGCAAGTGAAGAAACACCTAGAGATATATTCATAGGAAGACATGTTACGATGAACAAGACCAAGTGGTTTATAAGACCAACTGTCAAATGATGATGATGGCATGCCGGGTTGGAATAAGAACCCAACAACACAAAGGTTTAGAGTATAAATGCAAGATGTTTGGTAACATGTTAAAACAAAATGTCAACAATGAGCAGCAATTTCTTGTCGTGTTCTTTTTGCATTATCACCATTTGTTTGGACACATTCTTTAGTAGGCTTCTACTAGCCATCCAAAATTATTTTCGAGTCCTGCCAAGAGCGTGCGGTACCCGTCCTACCCGCCGACCCCCACGCCTCTATCGCATGTCTAGTTTTGTTTCTTGTACCAACTTCATATGCCTAAAACCGATGAAGTTTTATTAATGTGTTAAGGTGTGTAGAGACGTGATCTAAAACACCTACTACACATGGTCTTAGTATACGTTATTGAGGGTCAATGTCGTGAGCAAACTCTACATAATTCCATGTCTCAAAAGTCAAAACCCCTATTTTATTATATTAATAATTAATAAAAACCCAAAAATTACAAAAACAAATATATTAATAATTAACTTTAGGTGATTACTTAATTAATATATAATCCCGTTATCCACTTCATCCTTCCCACCTATATTTTAATCCACCTCCACGTCAGACCCTCACCTGTCGTCGAACCACCAACTTCTTTTGGACTATCCAACTCCCTCTTCTCTTCCTCCGCTACGTCTTCCTCCTCCGCCTCCACCCGTAGCCACTTGTTCATATACCTCTCTTTTTAGAGTTTGAGTTTGACTTGGTTTTTTTTCCTTGAACATGTATAATGTTTGATTTGATGATTTTGATTCTTTAAACGTGCTTTGCAGTTGAATGACACCATTTTTTGCCTTAGTTGAGATAAAAAATACGTATTTTATCCATAAATTGAAGCCGACATGGGATGATACATGGTGGTCGGAGCACACGCACTAGGCACCTTGCGTTGTCTTATGTGTATGTTGCTTCGTAGCCACATTTACTTTTACAAACTTTGATATGGATTCGGTTCGTTACATAAATCATAGCCATGTTTGATCCGCTAGAGATAAAATATAAGCTTAGCTTTCCGATAAGAGACAAAAGATAACCGAACTGGATAGATTCAGGTTATGTTTGTCTCTAACGAGTCGCTCGACTATGATTTATCTAATGGGTAGAATTCATTTACTTCTGTAAACTTTGATATGAGCATCATTTACTTCTACAATAAATGAGGCTCATTTACTTGTTACAAGTTAGTGAAGTTACAACTAGTTTCATTCACTAAAAGACCACATGTTTGTCGTCTATTGTCTAATATAAATCACATTTTCGTACCTTAGGATTTTTAAAATTTAAAAGTGGGTTGGGCTGGCTGACCAGAATGTTAGGTGGGTAGCCTCATAATATTTATGTATTGGGCTTATTATTATTATTATTATTATTATTATTATTATTATTATTATTATTATTATTATTATTATTATTATTATTATTCACACACAAATAATCTTTGTCATAGATTTACACTTTTTCCATCATGCATGCAAGGAGTGTTGTTTGGGTTTTGGGTTAATCAGTTTTTGTAATTCACTAATTCTGATATAACATTTTGCATTTCGAAATCTAAATGGAATAAGACTTGATAAAAATCGGTAATTGGGTTATGAGTTTGTTTGGGAAAGGGTACGAGTGAGATTGGGTTGGGTATGTTCGTTGGATATAGGTAAAGTCGACATGCGGGCGTACACCTTATGACTAAAACGTTCAACCACTTGAGAAGTAATACCACTATATGAATACCTTAATACCATTAGACTCATGCCTTTTTTTAAGCATCAAGTTTGATAGTAACTTATTCAGGAGAATGCATACAACCTTGTATTTTAAATTTGTTAGAGCATTACCATACAACCTCGTATATTTATCTCATAATTACATTTGTTAATACTTTTATATACTTTTATCAATGCATTTATCTCATTTACAACTCAAGTAACTCTTTAGCATGATTTAAGGCGACGAGAATTAGCAGTTGCTCTTGAGGGTGGAGCGTTATTGCTGACTTGTTGACATAACGAGTTCATCAATTACATCAATAAGTTTTTATTATGTGTTGTTGTTGACTTATTGACTAGTGGATAAGGGCAAGGGTGTTTCATGTTTTTACACTTCTAATAATAAATGTCATTTTAAACCTAACATGCATTTTGTATCATTAGCTAGGGATAAAATAGTAAACGTGCTACTATGATTTATAAAATAGATTAAAAATAAGACACCCTCCTTATATATCCCCTACACATAATTCCATGTCCCACCCCTGTTATCAGGGATTAATAATTAACTAAACCCAAGCATTACAAAAGAGTTTAATTAAACAATTAAGCTTTAATTGATTTCTTAATCAGTCAACTAATCCCAAATCCTTTTCATCTTCTTGTAATCTACCTCCATGCCACATCACCAACTTTTTTCGGACTATCCAACGCCCTCTTCCCCTACAGCTCATCCGCCCTGTTCTTCTCCGCTTTACTCCTCAACGCCTCTAGCAACATCTTGACCGCCATGTTGTTATCTCGCCGGTTTATAATCAAAACCTCACTAATACCGGCCGAAGTCATATCTGCCTGGTTGATCACCGCTTCCCGATCCTCCAAAATTTTGTTCTCGATGTCCCCGTCGTCACATTCCAAGTAGTTCTTTAGCAAAATCTTAAGTGCGGGAAACGTACAATATAGTAAAAAAAATTGGTCTAAGGCAACCTTTATTTCATAAAAAAAAACTGCATTAGGTGAAGTTGCATTAGACCTAATGCAACCTTTTTGTTATATAATGCAATTGTTTATTTAAAATGCAACCCTTTAAAAGTGTTGCATTTGAAAGAAACAATTGTGTTATCTAACAAATATTTTGCACTAGATTTAATGCAGCTTCACCTAAATGTAGTTTTTTTTTGTGAAATAAAGGGTGCATTAGGCCAATTTTTTTGTAGTATATTGTATGTTCCCCGCGCTTAAGATTCTGCTAAAGAATTACTTGGAATGTGACGACTGCTAAAGATTCTGCTATGCACATCCATTCGACCGTTCAGTAACAATGCGGGTCAAGTTTCTCAATATGATTCGGGTTATGGTAATGAAGCTAAAACCAAAAAATAAAGTCATCAATGCTCAAATACAAAAAAATAACATATTTAAAAAAAACATAATAAAACCAAAAGTATCTATTTTGTTAACGTCCAAATACAACAAATAACATATTTAAAACAAAATTTTGCCAAATTAGAATACCTATTAAAAATAGAGTTTTGAATTTCATGGTGAAGAAACACTAAGTGAACCCACGGGCGGATTATAGATAATCTGGGGGTTAAGTAATGTTTCCCACGAGGGTGAGGTCCAGCAGAGAAGGTTGTTCTTCAGGGGACCTGCAAAACAGACACCGTAAGCTCGTCACTGAGAAGGGGGGGTTCCTCCTTGTGACCACCCTCCGGCGTGAGAATCAGACTAGATTGCTCTGAATATAAGTGTATATTAAGAGATTGCTAGATAAGATTGAGATATCAGATAATGTCCTTACCATTCCAAGGTGTTGGAGTATTTATAGCCGAAGGTAGGTTTCCTAGAAGGTACAGCCGGCTGAATAGTATTCCTGTTCTACCAACAGTGGACTACGCACAGGCCATGCTGGTTGGTGGATAGGCTACGGCCAACAGTAACAAGGTCGGCTGTACACTGTTCCTTTACTGCCGGCTACGCACTGTTCCACCAACTGTAGGCTGCGCACGTCCCATTGTAAGGGTTGGTGAGTAGGCAGCGGCTAATAGTGACAAACAGTACTAGAGGGTGCTCCTCCTCGTACTGTTGTCGGTGAGCTGTCACCCTGTGATTGGTTCATGGGTTGTTCTGGTCAAATCGTCTGTTCTGCCCATACCTTAGTAGGTATAGTACGAAAGATCTTCCAGAAGCATACGGACTGGCTCATTTAGGCGGGAGTATTCCCGCCTTGCTCATTCCTTCATGTGACTACTGAAGTAGCTAATGCCTTGTGCGTGTAGCCTTGCTGTTAGTGCGGGTAGCCTTCCCTGATGGCTTGTATCCGCAGCTGCGGGAACAGGCGGGGTACTTTACCATTGGGAGGCTTTCCCTGCAGGTACAGCTGGCGTACTGCGCGTAAGGTTCTCTGAGCATGGTGGGTCCTGCTGGAGCAGTTGGTCGTTGCGCAGACGTCCCTGTTCAAGGTGAGTCTTGCGGGTCCAACTGGGCTCTGCTGGGACCTACCTCTTCAAGTCCCCCCAGTCCAATGTTCTTCTCATGAATTATTAATAAGTGAGGTGAACTTTTGGACTTAGCAAGGGGTTTTGAAAAGGGTTTAGTTTTTAGGTTTTCCGTGGTGATTCTTCCCGCGGTTTTCCTGATGTCACGCAGAAATTCCCGACTTTTCTGCTTGATCTTTGGGTGTGAAGCGGGTAGGTTTGTAACCTCCTCGCACGTCAGGAGCGTTGAGTCCCACTTGTGTGGATTCTCCATGGGGTTTTGGTAGTTTTCAACATATTGATCAGTTATGCTAAAACCACCAATCCCATCATGGAGTTTCAAACAATATAGTTCTCGACGTTCCCGTCATGCGGGGATGTTATTCCCGTTTCCGCAAGCATGGCCCAGAAGATCCTTCTTGGTTTGAATTCCCTGCAGAGTGCTAAGTATGTGAAGGGTTTTGCCTTGACACTGTACCCGCACTCGTCTTACGGTTACTTTACTTCCAAGGTATTCCTGGCGTCAATTCCCTGCGGGTGCTAAGGATGTGCAAGGTTTTGCCTTGACACTGTACCCGCACCCGTCTTATGGTTACTTGGTTGCCAAGGTAAGGGGTATTTTCCCGCTTACTTTTGAATCTTTTTGAATTTTTTTGAAATTCGAAGAGTTGGTGAAAGGATAAGAACAGTCCAAACCTCTGAAACGTCGTGCGACGGTTTCTTCTGACTGTGTCAGGACGTGCAGGAAGTTATGGTGACGTGACAGTACCTGGTCATTCCAGACGCTTTTTCAGGCGCGTGGGCCCGATTTTTCGGGCGCGTAGCCGCGAAATTAATGGTATGCGTCCTTTCAACAGCTGTTGCCAGCTTGCTTTTTGCCACGTGTCATAGTTTCATTGCACCTTCGATTTCTCTCTCCTCCGCATTAAATTCATCGCATTAATTGCGATTAGTATATAAAGGGGGAGAGGGTTCTTTGTAATTCACACTTTCACTTTTCTCTTCATCTTTAGAATGATTTCCGGTGAATACTCAACTTTTCAGTCGAGCCTTTTCTCGAAATCGTTTTCTTTCATCTGCAAGATGTCGTCTCGTGATCTTAAGTCTACAGCCGATGACAAGAGTACTGCTGGCGAGTGCCAGTGTGCTCTGCCTGTCGATCTGTATCAGTACGTCGTCAGGAAGTTCATGCTCGAGTCTCTCGAGCCTGAGTTTCCTGAACCCCATCAGACGGTGTACGATGCCCCCAGAGGCAAGATCGGGGTATATGCTGCATTCTTTGTTTATGGGAATCTTAGGTTCCCATTGACAAAGTTTGTGTACCGTGTCCTGGAGAGGCACGGTGTGCACCTGACCGAGGTGCACCCGATGGCGATTGCCAAGATTCGGCACTTCGAGTGGGTGTGCCGGATTCTGGGCATTGAGCCCTATGTTGACCGCCTGATGACCTTTTACACTTGGAGGTGCATCCAGGGGTGGTATACGTTGATAACCCGAATTAAGGGTTTGAAGATTTGCGCAACCGAGCGCAGTCTTCGCTCGTGGAAGCGGGAGTTCTTCTGCATCTCAGCTCGCGCCATCCCCGTTGCCATGAAATTCAAGAACGGGCAAGCACTTCCCAGCCTTCACGCCTCCAACTACCAGGAGGCGGAATGGTTCTCGAAGATATCCCGGGTCCAATCTCCGGTTTACCGGTTTGCGGAGTCCGGGATGGTGATGCTCGGGATGAGCCGGGTGTGGAAGAATGCGGATGCGCGAAAGATTCCGATCGTCCTCGAATACGGTTCGAACTATGTTCCTTACGGTATGCCTTGTTTCTTTTTGATGATTTAGAATCTCTTCTAACTTGTTTCCTGTTTATTTCAGAGGGGAACGACTTGCAGTCGCTCATGCACCCGCGAGAGGCTGACGGTCCCGCTCGGATGGGTACTCGCGCTCTAGACGAGAACGAGTTGCCCATCCTAGAACAAACGGCGGATCGGTTCGTGGAGGTCTACCCGCAAGGCCACGAGATCCTTAGCGCCCGGCGGCCAGGTAAGGCGCTATTCGACCCTTGACCCCTCAATGTTGAAACCTCTGCTGGAATTCCTCTAATCGTATGTTCTGATAAGGAATCCGCAGATGGTCCTCCGTTGGTGCGGAAGAAGAAGGCTGCCGGCGGGACGGGAAGGAGAAGGTGGCCTCTACTGCCGATCCGGCGCCTCGGTCTGATTCGGAAACCGAGAGCGAAGAGGTGGCGGGGAATCCCGGTGGTGATAAGACCGCTCCGGAGGCTGCAACGATTGTCACCTCCGGAGAGCCCAGGATAACAACGGTGGCCGGCGTGAAGAGGCCGGCTCCATCGGGTTCATCCCCGCCCGTCCGCACTTTCAGGCTCAAGAAAACCCGTAAGTACAAACTTCCTGTCTTTTAACTTCATAGTTTTCCATCATTGATACTTATCTTCTTTGTGCAGGCGTGGATGTTGACGCATTCCAGGGTGGAGTGCAGAGGAGTACCTCTCCGCCAATGACGGTAGGCTTGGTCAGCCTACCTGAGGCGACGACCCAGGCGCCTGCGCCTGCTTCCGCTGGTTCAGTTGCTCACTCTGAGCAGACTGTTTCAGCTGTGATGACGTCACCGCCGGCTGTGAGTGCCATTTTTACCGCATCTTTCACCGAGCTGGCGGTTACGTTTGCTGCGGACTCGGCAGCGGCGACCGCGGCGGACTTCACCATGCCTCCTCCGTCATCGGCCTCGACGGCCGATCCTTCAGGTACGCATGGGGCTTCTCGCCAACCTCTGCCTCCTTCCCATCTACCTGACCTCTTGGACGGATTTCCCTTGGGTTCAGGTGACGGGTTTGGCGGCTATCGGCCTGTTATTGACCCTACAGGTGCGTAGGGTTCTTTTGGCCTAATTTATATATATATATATATATATATATATATATATATATATATATATATTTTATCATCTTTTCCTAACTGCTTTTTGTTTTTTGCAGTGTCGGATTCCAATGAAGTGTATGTTCCACGATGGAACATCCGCCGAGGAACAACCCTTCGCACACCTGTGGAGTGCATGGAGTGGGCTCGTTACGCTGCTCCCAGTGGTGCGTTGGGGGAAGCCATGGCTAGCTACCAGGAGGGTAGGCTAAGCAATGAGCTTCGGGTTCTCCTGGCCCGGATGCAGCCGCGCGTCGAGCTGCTTTGTCGTGAAAACGACAAGTTAAAAGCAGCTCGCATTCAGGAAGTAGCTCAGGCGCGGGCTGTCCGGGAGGAGAATAGGAGGCTCTTCGCCGCGGCTGCGGAGAAGGAGAAGGCGTTCAAGGCCCTTGAAGTTGAGGTTCAAGCCCGTCTCGAGGCTCGCTCCAAGGCTGCCCAAGCTGTTAATGAACAGCTTCGGCTGGCTAAGGAAACTGCTAGGAACGCAACTGAAAGGGCCACCAAGGCTGAAGCTGTTGCCGAGCCTCTACGCGTGGAGAATGAAGAGCTTAAAGCCAAATTAGAGGCTCTCCAGCAGGCTCATGATGCCTTGGCGATGGAGGACGCGAAGAAGCTCCAAGAGATCTTGGACCAGAGGGGGGTGCTTGACCACACTGAGCGGAAGCTAAAGGGCGTCGAAGAGGCTGCGGCTAAAGAAGTGTTGCTTGCCAACCTCAACAAGAGTAAAGCCGAACGCGCCCGTAACGAAGCTCAAGCTGCCCTCCAGGAGGCTCTGGTTGCCAAGGAATGGCTTCTTCGAGAAGCGTTGTCTCAGGTATGCTTTTTATGTTTTGACGCTTTTCTTTGTAAATAGAAAAGGTTCTGATACTTGTATTTTTTCTTTGTAGGTTGTGCATCGGGTCTTTTCAGAGACATCTTATGACGATGCTATGAGCGCAGCCCTCAACGCTTCTCATGAGGATGGGGAAAAGGCCGGTTTCCTGCTTGGTCTAGGGTTCGTTGAGAAAGGCATCCCGCCTTCCAACTTCCCTTTGTACGATGTGAATACTGAAGCTGTTTATAACCAAGCAGTGAACCAGTATGCCGCCTTCCCGCATCTGGTGGTGGAGAAGGTGAACGAAGTCGCTGCTGCTGATGATGGGCTAGCTATCCTTAAAGCTTTCCTTGAACCACCACGCTCTACTGATGGAGCGGGTCCAAGTGGAAGTGGTCCTGAAGCTTGATTCTGAAGATCCCTTTCCACCATTAGCGTAGATTTTTTGCTTTTGTATAGCTATCTTTGTAATATTTGAATTTGATGAAATAAAGATTGTGTTTGTTCTTTGCCTTGTTTATTTTACGCATGTTTTGATCTAACTTAGTAATTTCTTTAGTACTTAGATAAGTTAACTTTTTAACGTGGCAAATTATAAGTTTGTTTCGCTTCCTCTTTCATGATTGTGCGGGTATGACCGTCACTTACACTTAGTAGGATGGCTTAACTTTACTTATATCCGACCTGCGTGGAAGTTTTCCTCATCTTTTCCTTTGAAATTTTCTAAGTGTTCAGAATAAGTTAACCTTTGAACGTGGTAGATGATAGGTTGAAGTTTTGCTTCCTTGTTCGTGATTGTGCGGGTAAGACCGTCACTTGCACTTACAAGGATGGCTAAACTTTACTTACATCTGACCTGCGTGTAGGTTTTCCTTAAAACTTGAGATTTCTAGCGTTGTGTTTATGCGGGTTTTGCCGCCTTCCACACGTAACGACTTACTTCTTCCCCCATTTATGCGGTGAATACCGGCACATTAGTGTGGGAAGTTCATAAGTATAAAGGTAAGGCTATCAACACATTGTGAAAGGAGAATCATTTCCATTAGAAGTGGCTCTAGGCCTTTTCTTTACAAGTTTGGAATTGATCTACATATAACATTTGCGTAATTGAGCTCCATTCCATGTTCTTGGGATGGGAGTGCCATCGAGCCTTTCGAGCCGGTATGCGCCCTTTCCCAGGACTTCTTTGATGATGTATGGCCCTTCCCAGACCGGGGCCAACTTTCCTGGGCGTTCTTGGTTCGAAGCCTCGTTGTTACGCAGTATGTAGTCTCCTACTTTGAAGTTGCAGAGTTTTACCCGCGTGTTGTAGTACTTTTGCATTTGTCGCTTGTAGTTCTCTTCACGCACTGCGGCTAAGTCTCTGCGTTACTCGGTTAGCATAAGGTCCAACCGTCTTTCCGCATCATTGTCTTCTGGCTGAATCAAGACCCTTGGTGAGGGTAAACCAATTTCGACCGGGACCATGGCTTCAGTGCCATAAGTGAGGCTGAACGGGGTTTCTCCCGTACTGGCCTTTTTCAGCGTTCTGTTTGCCCAAAGGACGTGCGGAAGCTCGTCCACCCAGCCGGATCTATGTTCCAAGAGTCTTTTCTTTATGCCTTCGACGATGCTCTTATTTGCTCTTTCCACCTCACCATTACCTTGCGGGTGTGCCACTGAGGTAAAGGTGTGGGTGATTTGATGTTCTTTCAGCCACTGTTGTAGTTTCTTGTCAGCAAAGTTGGTGCCGTTATCGCTCACCAAATTCTGTGGAAGTCCAAAACGACAAATAATAAATTCCCAAATAAACTTTTTGATATGTTTCGCGGTTGTTTGGGCTAAGGGTTTTGCTTCTATCCACTTGGTGAAGTAGTCGATAGCTACCACTAGGAACTGAACATTTCCTGCTGCTGTAGGAAATGGGCCTGTCACATCGATGGCCCACTTCTGAAATGGCCATGAAGAGGTGACTGGAACAAGTTCATTCTTCGGGCGGTGCGTGTTGGGTGCGTAAAGCTGGCAAGACCTGCATTTTCTGATGTATGCCAGCGCATCCGTATGCATCCCCGGCCAAAAGTATCCCGCGTTGTTTAGCTTAGCTACAACAGCTCGGGGACCTGCGTGTACTCCACAGATGCCTTCGTGTACTTCCCTTAGGAGGTAGTCAGCATCTTGGTTGTCCACGCATCTTAAGAGTGGGCCAAGAAAGTTACGTCTGTAAAGGATGTCATCGATGAGTTGATAATTCAGTGCTTTACAGCGTAGTTTTCTTGCCTGTGTTTTTTACTCTGGTAGTGTACCTGCCGCAAGGTATTTTATTATTGGTGTCATCCACGTTTCCGTCCGGTTTGGATGACACAAATTTCCTTGTGCGGGACCGAAGGTGTCTCGAGGAGTTCAATGCGGATATCCTTTCCTAAGTGGGTGAAGGCTAATGATGCAATCTTGCTTAACGCATCCGCATATTTGTTTTCACTTCGCTTGACGTGTATGACTTTGCAGTCGTTGAAATCGCGCATAAGGGATTTTGCTTGTGCGAGGTACAGGGCCATTGTGTCGTTCACGGCCGTGTACGTCCCGTTGATTTGATTGGCTACTAACATGGAATCCACGTGGGCTTCCAAGTTTTTCACTCCCATCTTACGCGCAATTCTCAGCCCAGCCAAGAATGCCTCATACTCGGCTTCGTTATTCGTACTTGGAAAATCCAGTCGAATAGCGTAAATGTATTCTTGGCCTGCTGGGTTGGTTAGTTTCAGCCCTGCGCCTGAACCCTCGTTACTGGCTGCTCCATCAGTGTAGAGTCGCCAGACATCATTGATGTCTTGTTATGGAGAGGGTTGAGCCTCTTCCTGGCACTCTTTTTCCCGCGATGCAGGCACTTCTGCAATAAAGTCGGCCAGAACCTGGCCTTTTATGGCTGGTCTTGGCTTATACTTTATCGCGTATTCCCCCAACTCAATTGCCCATTTGGCTAGGCGTCCCGATAACTCGGGTTTGCCTAGAACGTTTGCAAGTTTGAAGTTGGAGAGAATGGTGATTGGGTGACCCTGGAAATACCGTCTTAACCTGCGTGAAGCGTGTATAAGTGCTAAGACTAATTTTTCGAGGGTAGAGTACCGGGTTTCTACGTCTGTTAGGATACGGCTGACATAATAGATTGGCATCTGGATGCCTTTTCGCTCTACTAGCAGGACTGCCCCGGTTGCTCTATCTGTTGCGGAAAGGTATAGGATTAACTCCTCTCCCGCTTTTGGTGCTGTGAGCGTTGGGAGTTCGATCAAGCGTGACCGAATCTCCTGAAAAGCTGCTTCCGCTTCTGGTGTCCAGCGGAAGTGCGTTTTCTTTAAACAGTTTCTCAACGTTGACACGAAGGGAAACGACTTATCCGCGTGGTTTGCCAAAAAGCGATTAAGTGCCACTAGTCGTCCATTCAGTGTCTGAGCCTGTTTTATGGTAGTAGGTGATTCCATTTTGATAATGGCTTCGACCTTCTCAGGGTTCGCTCTGAAGCCATCTTTAGTGACGATGACCCCCAAGAACTTCCCTTCTTCCATTCCAAAGGCACACTTGCTCGGGTTGAGCTTCATGTTTATCTTCCTGAGCGTGTTGAAAGTCTCTTCGATGTCTTTCAACATCGCTTCTGGGTCAGGGCTTTTGATGACCAAGTCATCCATGTAGACTTCCAAGTTCCTCCCAATTTGGGCATGAAACTGGTTGTCCATCAGGCGTTGGTATGTGGACTCGGCATTCTTAAGTCCGAATGGCATCATTTGGTAACAAAATGTGCCATCGGGCGTCCGAAAAGCGGTTTTGTCCTGATCATCAACGGCCATGTGGATTTGATGGTACCCCTTATACGCGTCCAGGAAGCATTTAAGGCGGAACGGTGCCAACGAGTCCACCCTAAGATCAATTTCGGGTAACGGATAACAATCTTTGGGGCATGCTTTGTTCAAGTCTTTGAAATCTATGCACATGCGCCATTGTTTGTTATTCTTCGGTACCATAACGGGATTTGCAACCCAAGTTTGATATCTACTAACGCGTACGATGCCTGCGTCAAGGAGTTCCTTGACTTGGGTTCTACACGCGTTAGTTTGTTTAGGCCCCATTACTCTGCTCTTTTGTACGATCGGCGTAACAGCCGGATCGCATTTGAGCTTATGCTCTGCCTTACTTCGGGGTACACCAGTCATGTCAGCTGGTGTCCACGCGAAGATGTCAGCGTTTTTTTGTAATAAGCGCTTGAGTAAGGTGCGTGTGGGATCAACAATTGTTGGGCCAATGGAGACGGCCTGGTCATGGTACTTGCCGTTGAAGGCCCATCTTTCTGGTTCGGTGATGGTTGGTTTAGCCATCTTTGGTTTGGGTTTAGATGAGACAGATGCGATGCATACCTGGGGAATGCCGGTGATCATCGCTACACCCTCAGCTGTTGGCCATCCCATCATGTCGTGGACTGAGGATACCACGGCGTTGAATCTTGCCATCCCGTCTCTCCCGAAGAGAATGTCGTATGTGTGGTGTGGCTTCCTCATCACGACAAAGTCCACGTCTTCCGTGCGTGAGTGATTCCCGTCCGTAAGAGTGACGGGGAAAGATAGGATACCCAGGGGGGTGTTTGTGCTGCCATCGAACCCTTCCATCGAGGCGTAGATCGTTTCCAGGCGTTCCTTGTCTTCGTCATCTAGCTTGTCGAAGAACTGCCTGTACATCACCGTTGACGAGGCGCCGTTGTCAGCAAGAGTGCGAGAAGTGATGTAGTGCCCCAGCTGGCTTTTGATGACGATAGGGCCTTCTTTGCTGGGTCCTCCTGGCACTCGCGGGAAGCGCACCTCAGCTTCCTTCCACGCACATGGTTCTGTCGTTCGCCTTTTTCTTCCTCTGATATTACCATGAACCATGTTGATGCTGATGTCAACGGGCTTTCGTCCGTTGCCTCGGTACCGGTTGTCGTTCCGTCCTCCCTTCTTGATTGATGCCACCAGGTGTGCCAGTCTTCCATCCTTGACGAATGCTTCAACAATATCCTTCAAGGATGTACACTCTTCCGTACCATGACCTTTTGTCCCGTGGAAGTCACAGGATTTGCTCTGATCCGCATTAGGTCGCTGCCGGATCATTGGAGCTTTTGGCCACGGTAGCTTTTCAGTGGCAAATATCTCCGTGACGCTTTTGGTGAGTGGCGTCCACCGGTGCTTTTGGCTTGAAGGGTGTGTGTGATTTCTTCCGCCAACAAGAGGGTGAGAGCTGGATGAGGTGTCAAAGTTTACCCTTGACTGCCAGATACCTAGCTTCCTCTTTTTGTTCTGCCGGGCAATCCGAACATTGTTCTCTCTTGTCCTCTGCGTGTAGAGGTGTGTACTCTGGGGAAGATCCCTTCCCAGCTGCTTCTCCGTCTCGGCAAAGCGCTTGGCCGCCGTCATGATGGCATCCCATGTTGATGGCATGCCATCCTTACCCTTCAGTGTGCGGATAAGCTCTGGGTATTCGGCGCCTTGGATGAAAGCGGCGCGAACAAGATCTTCACTTATGTTGCCGAGACTTAGCTTTTTGGAGTTGAAGCGTGTGATGAAGTCTAGTAAAGATTCATCCTCCTCTCTAACGCAGTTGAGGATCGTCCACTGTTCTTCAGTATATTTCCTCTGCTGGCTGAAGTGCTGGCTGAACTTGTTCTGAAAGTCCGCCCAATCATATATGTGGTGGACCGGTAAACGATCGAACCATGCCCTGGCCGCTCCAACCAGAGTCATCTGGAACATATAACACCACGTGGGTTCCGTCCAGTTACTGACGGTTGCCCCCGCAATGAATCTGTTCAAGTGGTCGTCTGGGTCGGATAGACCATCATAAGTGCCAATGTTGGACATTTGTTTGGCACTTCTCGGGGCGATTGCTTCCGCAATGTCCCTTGCGAACTTTGACTTTCCTGCATTTGTAGCAGTTGGTCTAAAGGTTTTGGAGAAGTCACGCGGGTTTCTCTCCGCATTCGTTGGTTTAAAAGCTTCCCCAAAATTCCTTTTCGGTTGGAAGTCCGTTTCCTTACGCTGCCCTTTCGCCTTATGGCGAGGGTTTGCGTCGGTATCGGTTTCTTCCCTCTCGTCGTCTGAGTACTCGCACTCACTGTTCATATTGAGATGTTGGCGAGTACTGCCGAATTCGTCAGCCTGTTGAACTGAACGCAAGCGTTCATCCAATTCAGCTTGGAACTCTCTCTGACGTGCTTCGGCCCACGCCTTCACTTGATCTAGTGTTTGGCGAGGGACCCTCGTTCGTTTTTCCAACTGGGCATCAGTAAACCCCAGTGGAATATTTACTGCACTTGCCCCGGCTTGGGTAGTCGGGGTAGTGTTCGTAAGATTTGTATAACCGCCGGTGTTCCCCCCAGTTGCTGGGGTTGTGGTTACCGGGGTTTCTTGGTCGATTACTGGCCTTGGGACCGGAGTAACGTTAACCATTTCTTCAGAAATTTTGAAAAAACTAATAATTAGTTCTAGCTTTTATGCACGGATGGCGCCAATGAAGAAACACTAAGTGAACCCACGGGCAGATTATAGATAATCTGGGGGTTAAGTAATGTTTCCCACGAGGGTGAGGTCCAGCAGAGAAGGTTGTTCTTCAGGGGACCTGCAAAACAGACACCGTAAGCTCGTCACTGAGAAGGGGGGGGGGGTTCCTCCTTGTGACCACCCTCCGGCGTGAGAATCAGACTAGATTGCTCTGAATATAAGTGTATATTAAGAGATTGCTAGATAAGATTGAGATATCAGATGATGTCCTTACCATTCCAAGGTGTTGGAGTATTTATAGCCGAAGGTAGGTTTCCTAGAAGGTACAGCCGGCTGAATAGTATTCCTGTTCTACCAACAGTGGACTACGCACAGGCCATGCTGGTTGGTGGATAGGCTACGACCAACAGTAACAAGGTCGGCTGTACACTGTTCCTTTACTGCCGGCTACGCACTGTTCCACCAACTGTAGGCTGCGCACGTCCCATTGTAAGGGTTGGTGAGTAGGCAGCGGCTAATAGTGACAAACAGTACTAGAGGGTGCTCCTCCTCGTACTGTTGTCGGTGAGCTGTCACCCAGTGATTGGTTCATGAGCTGTTCTGGTCAAATCGTCTGTTCTGCCCATACCTTAGTAGGTATAGTACGAAAGATCTTCCAGAAGCATACGGACTGGCTCATTTAGGCGGGAGTATTCCCGCCTTGCTCATTCCTTCATGTGACTACTGAAGTAGCTAATGCCTTGTGCGTGTAGCCTTGCTGTTAGTGCAGGTAGCCTTCCCTGATGGCTTGTATCCGCAGCTGCGGGAACAGGCGGGGTACTTTACCATTGGGAGGCTTTCCCTGCAGGTACAGCTGGCGTACTGCGCGTAAGGTTCTCTGAGCATGGTGGGTCCTGCTGGAGCAGTTGGTCGTTGCGCAGACGTCCCTGTTCAAGGTGAGTCTTGCGGGTCCAACTGGGCTCTGCTGGGACCTACCTCTTCACATGGAGTTGTAATTAAAATATCTATTAAAAATATCTTCCTCTGTGTGACATGCACTACGTCTTGTGGCGCCTTAACCATCCGCGTCACGGATCCTTTATCCTACAATAGATAATGTTACCTCCTACACTGGATTTTTTACCCGTTTCAGACACTGGATTTTTTTCCACATTTTTAGAGATGGCCCTGTTATTTATATACATAAAAACGAATCATTTTAATAAATTAAAAAAGGGCCTTCCCTGTGATATGACTGGCTAGAAAAAGCATCCAAAATAAATCACCCAAGATGTTTGGTAACATGTTAAAAACTTAAAACAAATGTCAACAATGAGAAGACGTGTGTTCTTGTCTTGTTCTTTTTGCATTATTTTCAATCACCATTTTGGTTTGGACATATTCTTTAGTAGGCTTAACTAGCCCTCTAAAAATGTTCAAAATTATTTCGGAGTCCCGTCAAGAGCGTGTGGTACCCGTCCTACTCCTACCCGACACCCTATCGTGCGTCTAGTTTTGTTTCTTTTACCAGCCTCAGATGTCAAAAACCGATAACTTTTGTTTGTGTTAATTTGTGGTGAGAACGTGTAACATCAATGGTTCAAAGTTCAAACTGGTTCTCTGCGTTCATAAACAGGTTGTACAAATGTACAATTATTATTTAAGTGGGCCCTTTGACACATTACTTTCATTAGTTCACAACTGTTCTATTAAAGCATGGAACCCATGTATCAACAAGAATGGAAACTAGACAAACATATGATGATGAAGCCCATAGATCAAAACGTGAACAAGAAAATATATGTACACAAATTTGTTATATATTTTCTTAGAATAAAAGGAGTAATGTCTTTGATCATCCGTCTGAATCGTGCAGTCGTTTTTAGATTGAAATATTCTAATTAATATGTATTCCAAAACTTCATTCGGATACAATTCAAAAAAAAATAATAATAAATCAAGAACTACTAAGTACGCTTAGTCGCTTCGGATGTGGAAACTGTACTTTGAAACAAACCAAATATAAGACACCAAATATAAGACTAGATAAATTAGTGTGTTTATTAATAATGTGACAATAAAACCCATGTGAAACGACACCTACGCCAACCACTTTTTTCTTCTTCAACGCATCTAACCGCTCCCTGATCGCCATGTCCTTATCTCGCCGGTTTTTTATCATCAACTCACTAATTTAGTAGTCTCTTAATAACAACCCCTAGCTACGTTTACTTTATTATCCTCAACTTTTTGGCAATAACTCCACCTTCGACTCAATTACTCATGTTAGTCTTCATAATTAGTTATAAAATGTTCACCAATATATAACCGATTGTGATATTAAATATTCGGGTTTCGGTCTCTTTCGGTCCAGGTTCTCAGGGTTTTTGGTCCGGCCCTATTTTGTTCACCAATACATAACCGATTGTGATATTAAATATTCGGGTTTCGGTCTCTTTCGGTCCAGGTTCTCAGGGTTTTTGGTCCGGCCCTATTTTGCACAGCACTAACGTTAATAAAATTTCTTTGCCGTAGAAAAATAATAAATAAATAAGAAGACAAGTCTGAACAAACTTGTCCATATAGAAATTTGGAACGCTCGAAGCTTATTTAAAATGTATTACTTTTTATTTTTAAAAACCCACTAGAAGCACTAGAAGGTGAAATGACAAAAAGTACCAAGGAATTTTCGGTGAACATTAAAAAGGGAGATGTATAACATTCAACAAAAGCTTATTTAGTGTTTTTATATATGCTATATTTTGTATTTTCTGCCGTTTCTTTCTCCTATTTCATTATTATTTTTATTTATAATTTATTCTTTAATTTAATTAACGAGTTAAGTGTCATTTTAGTACCTGTGGTTTAAACAACTACGCAACTTTAGTACTTTTTTTGAACTTTTCGCAACTGGATACCTCATGTTAAAAAAACTGGTCGTTTTAGTACTTTTTCGTTAACTCGTTTAATTTGTCCGTTAAATAAAGGGCATAATAGTAACTTTGGTTTTTTTTTTTCTTTTTTTCTTTAAACTGCTGATAATAATATCCCTTTTATTAACCCTAATACCCAAATCCTTTTCTCTATTCCTTTGTGAGTAAAACTTTCAAAAACCTTACAAGTTTGTTAATCTCCCAAACCCTAGAAAACCCCTAATTTAACCCAAGTCAATGGATTATCCATGGAACTGCACCTTCATCAACACTAGAAAACCCCTAATTTCGTTGATTTTCAGTCTCCATGATGAAGAACTGGAGTTGGGTTCTTCCGAATATGTACAGAGGAGCAATAGGGGAAGACGACGGGAAGGGGATGTGGGTGGTGGTGGCCGAGTTTGGTTGTGCCGGATTTGAGGTGGTAGAGGTGTGGTGATAGTGGCGGTTGTGGTAGTGCCGGCGACGGCTGTGGTGGTGGTTAACTGATGGTGGTTATTTAGCGGCGTCGTTGTTAGCCGGCGGTGGTAGATGTATAGCAATGATGGTTGACCTTCGGGTCAAACCCTAGATACGAGTAAACCGGTTTATCTCATGAAATCAAAATGATTGCGATGATTGTTTGCAATGGTTGTGGTGGTGGTTAGAGATAGATGAAGAAGATGGGTCTATTATGGTGTGCGAGATTATGATTGTGGTGGAGGGATAGGCAAAGGGAGAATTTGATTATAAGAAAATAGAAAAATAAATAATATAATAAAATTACCAAATTATCCCTGACTTAACGAAGAAAAATAAACGATGTTCGAAAAAAGTACTATAATTGCAAGTTTTAGAAAACTGAGGTAGCCAGTTGCGAAAAATTCAAAAAAAGTACTAAAGTTGCGTAGTTGTTCAAACCACATGTACTAAAATGGCTCTTAACTCTTAATTAACTCACATCTATCATTTGGTATCCTCCACAACACTTGATTTTAGTAGCGTGGGTATAAACGTTACAATTTAAGAGTGCAACAAAATAAACACGTTTCGATACCCTTTTACTATCTTTTAAGGCTATATATTTCTTTTGCTATGGCGAGAACATTAAAACCAAAAAAAACTTTACACCCTTCACAACTTGCAAATTTGATCTTGTTGTTTTTAATCGGCATTTGTTCACCACTTGGATATTATTATAGAATAATAATAGAATATTAAACCTAAGGACCAATTGTTGACTGCTAAGTGATCATGTTAATCCTGCTGGCAATTGCCGCATTTCAATCAACAAATTTAATCTAATACATTAAACATGAAAAAGAAGTATGAAAATGTAATTTACGTTGCAGGTTACCCGGTTGTCTTTTAGTGACTGACACCTGTTGGTTACCTGATTAAGCACATGTACATGATGTATTATATGAAGTGTTTACGCATGTGCTAGTTATAAGAACCACATTTTTTCATAATTTAAATGTCTCGATCGAGCTAAAATAAAAAAGCTTCGTAAACTCTAATAAATAACAAATTAAAAGGTCCGACAAACCCAATACTTTAAATGAGTTACGGACAAAAAAAAATGGATTGAGCCCAATATCTAATAAGAGGATTAAGATTTGTATCTATTTTATAAATAAAAAAAATTAAAGAATGTATATATAAAATTTGTGCTCCCGAAAAGCAAATGCCTCGGCTGATCGCCCGGGTTGCCCCTGCCCACCAGCCGGTCCTGCCGGTTATTATAATATATATTGGTTAATGTTGTTTTTCGATTGTCCAATGCTCGTTTAATTTCCTTCTCAACATCTTCATGTCTTGTTTCAAAAGTGTTTTCTTTTTCTATCTTAAGGGGTATGTAAAAGGGGGTCTTTAAGGTAACACGGTAGTACCAATTGTTTCAAAATATATATATATATATATATATATATATATATATATATATATACTACTTAGGATGACGAAGATGATGAATTTAGATTACCATTTTTTTGAAAAAAAAAAATAGTATTGGATATGTGTTTGTGTGTGTGTTATAAGTGAAGTCGGGTTAGCTTTTTTGTTTTGTTTTGTTTTGTTTTGTTTTTTTAATTTAAAAAATTATACTTTTTTCGTTTTTTAATTGTTGAAAATGAGACTTTTGAACCCAAGGCTTCACCTAATCCAAGAAGGATACGACAATGTAATCTACGTTGCAATTTACACAATTGTCTTTATTGACTCAATGACACACGTATACTTGCTTTGTTACCACGAAAATGTGATGTAGTTTACATACTTGTCTTTTAGTCACATGTTCATTTATAAAAATCCCAATCTCTCCAATTGTTTTGGTCATATTCATTTCCAACAACATGAATATGATAGAACTCTTGACAAACATAGTATCTCTAGTTGGTGTTCTGGTCTTGTTCCAAAACCAACTTAATGTTTTCATTCCACCTGAACTCCGTTTATTGTTCCTTAAACTCTTCCAACGTTTATTTAACTCCTTCAACTCTTATTGTTATTACGAAATCATCGATTTCGACAGCGTCGAAACCAACGATCTCTACAACGCGGTCCAGCTTTATCTATCCGACTCCGCCTCTTCCAAAGACTCCGCGAGTCCTAACCGTTTAACACTCACTCGCGGTCGTAATTCGTCGGTTATCACATTCGGGCTAGCGAGCAATGACCGGCTGTCAGACGTGTTCCACGGCGTTAACGTTGTTTGGGAACACGTCGTGCCGCCCAGACAGTCCCAGCCTGGCGGGGAATGTCTGAGGACAAGCGTAAGTTTACGCTTCGGATTAATAAAAAGGATAAACCGCGTATCCTTAATGATTACCTTGAGTTTATAACCGAAAAGGCGAAAGAAATCAAGAGGAAGAATCGGGATAGGTTGTTGTACACGAATTCGGGTAACGAGTCGAGATGGGATTCGGTGTCGTTTAAGCATCCGAGCACGTTTGACACGCTAGCGATGGACCCGGTTAAGAAAGCGGAGATAATGTCCGATCTCCGCGATTTTGCGGAAGGTGAGGCGTTTTATAAACGCACGGGGCGTGCGTGGAAGAGAGGGTATTTGTTGTACGGGCCGCCTGGGACCGGGAAATCAAGTATGATCGCGGCCATGGCGGATTACCTTAAGTACGACATTTACGACCTTGAGTTGACCGAGGTCAAAACGAATTCGGAGCTACGAAAGTTGCTTATGAGGACGAGTTCGAAATCAATAATCGTAATTGAAGATATCGACTGAAGAGGTAGGTCCCAGCAGAACCCAGTTGGACCCGCAAGATTCACCTTGAAGAGGGACGTCTGCGCAAAGACCAACTGGTTCCGCATGACCCACCATGCTCAGAGAGATGAATACCTTACGCGCAGTACGCCAGCTGTTCCCGCAGGAAAAGCCTCCCAATGGTGAAGTACCCCGCCTGTTCCCGCAGCTGCAGATACAAGCCATCAGGGAAGGCTACCCGCACTAATAGTAAGACTACACGCACAAGGCACTAACTCTCAATAATTCAGTAATGTCACCTGAAGAAGGAATGAGCAAGGCGGGAATACTCCCGCCCAAATGAGCCAGTCCGTACGCTTCTGGAGGATCTTTTGTACTACACCTGCCAAGGTATGGACAAAATAGACAAGATCTGACCAAAGCAGCCCATCACAGGGTGACAGCTCACTGACAACAGTACGAGGAGGAGCACGCTCTAGTACAAAATGTCACTATCAGCCGCTGCCTACTCACCAACCCTCATCGTGGCACGTACATAGCCTGCAGTTGGTGGAAAAGGAATAGTACACAGCCGGCCATGTCACTATCAGCCGCTGCCTGCCCACCAACCACCAGCATGGCACGTGCGTAGCCCACAGTTGGTAGAAAAGGAATATTATACAGCTGGCTGTACCTGCTTGGAAACCTACCTTCGGCTATAAATACTCCAACACCTTGGAACGGTATCATCATCTTATATCTTATACCATCACATATCTTATCTTATCTAGCTATTTCTCTTAATATACACTTATATTCAGAGCAATCTAGTCTGATTCTCACGCCGGAGGGTGGTCACAAGGAGGTACCCCCCATTCTCAGTGACGAGCTCACGGTGTCTGTTTTGCAGGTCATCAGAAGAATAACCATCTTTGCCGGACCTAACCCTCGTGGGAAACATCTACCTGACCCTAAGATTATCCGTAATCTGCTTGGGTCACTTAGTGTTTCTTCATTGGCGCCATCCGTGCATAAAAGCTAGAACTAATTCTTTTTCAGTTTTTTCAAAACCTCTGGAAAGATGGTTAAGGTTACTCCGGTGCCAAGGCCAGCGAGTGACCAAGAAACCCCGGTAACCAAAACCCCAGCTACTGGGGGGAACACCGGCGAGTACACAAATTTTACGAACACTACCCCGGTTACTTAAGTTGAGGCAAGTGCAGTAAACAATCCTCCCCTGGGATTCATTGATACCCAGGTGGAGAGACAACAAACGAGGCTCCCCCGCCAAATACTTGATCAAGTTAAAGCGTGGGCGGAAGCACGTCAGAAGGAATTCCAAGCTGAGTTGGATGAACGCTTACGTTCACTCCAACAGGCTGACGAATTCGGAAGCACTCGACAACAGCTCAACATGAGCAACGAGTGCGAGTACTTGGACGATGATGGGGAGGAGTCCGACAGTGACGCAAACCCTCGTCATAGGGCGAAAGGGAAGCGCAAGGAAACGGACTTCCAACCGAGAAGGAATTTTGGAGAAACCTTCAAACCAAGGAACTCGGGGGGAAACCCACGTGACTTCTCCAAAACCTTTAGACCAACTGTTGCAAATACGGGAACGTCCAAGTTTGCAAGGGACATTGCGGAAGCAATCGCCCCGAAGAGTTCCAAACAGATGTCCAACATCGGCACTTATGATGGTATATCCGACCCAGATGATCACTTGAACAGATTCATAGCGGGGGCAACCGTCAGCAACTGGACGGAACCCACGTGGTGTTATATGTTCCAGATGACGCTGGTTGGAGCGGCCAGGGCGTGGTTTGATCGTTTACCGGTCCACCACATCTATGATTGGGCGGACTTCCAACACAAGTTCAGCCAGCACTTCAGCCAACAGAGGAAATATACTGAAGAGCAGTGGACGATCCTCAACTGCGTTAGAGAAGAGGATGAATCTTTACTAGACTTCATCACTCGCTTCAACTCGAAAAAGCTGAGTCTGGGCACCATAAGCGAAGATCTTGTTCGCGCCGCTTTCATCCAGAGCGCCGAATACCCAGAGCTTATCCGCACGTTGACGGGTAAAGACGGCATGCCATCCACATGGGATGCCATCATGACGGCGGCCAAGCGCTTTGCCGAAACGGAGAAGCAACTGGGTAGGGATCTTCCCCAGAGTACAAACCTCTACACGCAGAGGACTAGTGAAAACAACGTCTGGACCGCCCGGCAAAACAAAAGGAGGAAGCTAGGTATTTGGCAGTCAAGGGTAAACTTGACAACTCATCCAGCTCTCGCCCTCTAGTAGGCGGAAGGGATAACACGCACCCATCAAGCCGAAAGCCCCGGTGGACGCCACTCACCAAAAGCGTCACGGAGATATTTGCCACCGAAAAACTCCCATGGCCAAAAGCTCCAATGGTCCGGCAGCGACATAACGCGGATCAGAGCAAATCCTGTGACTTCCACGGGACAAAGGGTCACACCACTGAGGAGTGTATATCCTTGAGGGATATTGTTGAAACATTCGTCAAGGATGGAAAACTTACACACCTTGTGGCATCAATCAAGAATGGAGGGAAGAATGATAACCGATACAAAAGCAACGGACGAAAGCCCGTTGACATCAGCATCCACATGGTTCATAGTAACGTCAGAGGAAGAAAAAGACGAACGACAGAACCATGCGCGTGGAAGGAAGCTGATGTGCGCTTCCCGCGAGTGCCAGGAGGACCCAGCAAAGAAGGCCCTATCTTCATCAAAAGCCAGCTGGGGCACTACATCACTTCCCGCACTCTTGCTGACAACGACGCCTCGTCAACGGTTATGTACAGGCAGTTATTCGACAAGCTAGACGACGAAGACAAGGAACGCCTAGAAACGGTCTACGCCTCGATGGAAGGGTTAGACGGCAGCACAAACACCCCCCTGGGTATCCTATCTTTCCCCGTCATTCTCACAGACGGGAAACACTCTCGCACAGAAGACGTGGACTTTGTCGTTATGAGGAAGCCACACCACACATACGACATTCTCTTCGGGAGAGACGGGATGACAAGATTCAATGCTGTGGTATCTTCAGTCCACGGCATGATGGGATGGCCAACAGCTGAGGGTGTAGCGATGATCACCGGTATTCCCCAGGTATGCATCGCATCTGTCTCATCAAAACCCAAACCAAAGATGGCTAAACCAACCATCACCGAACCAGAAGAATGGGCCTTCAATGGCAAATACCCTGACCAGGCTGTTACCATTGGCCCAACAGTCACTGATCCTACGCGCACCTTACTCAAACGCTTACTACAGAAAAACGCTGACATCTTCGCGTGGACACCAGCTGACATGACTGGTGTACCTCGAAGTAAGGCGGAGCATAAGCTCAAGTGTGACCCGGCTTTTACGCCAGTCATACAAAAGCGCAGAGTAATGGGGGCGGAACAAGCTAACGCGTGTAGAACCCAAGTCAAGGAACTCCTTGACGCGGGCATCGTACGCGTTAGCAGATATCAAACATGGGTTGCAAATCCCGTCATGGTACCGAAGTCTAACAAACAATGGCGCATGTGCATAGATTTCAAAGACTTAAACAAAGCATGCCCCAAAGATTGTTACCCGTTACCCGAAATTGATCTTAAGGTAGATTCGTTAGCACCGTTTCGCCTTAAATGCTTCCTTGATGCGTATAAGGGGTACCATCAAATCCACATGGCCGTTGACGATCAGGACAAAACCGCATTTCGGACGCCCGATGACACATTTTGTTATCAAATGATGCCATTCGGACTTAAGAATGTCGGGTCCACATACCAACGCCTGATGGACAAAGAGTTTCATGCCCAAATTGGGCGGTGGAGAAGGAGGTGGTGGAGGAGAAGAGAGCGTTAGATACTCCAAAAAACGGTGGTGTGGCGACTAGCGATGATGATGACTTGGAGGCGGATTACAAGAAAGGTGGAGATGATGGAAATGAAAATGTGATTAGTTAATTAAGTAACCAATTGGTAATTTAAATAACTTTCTTTTGTAATATTTGGGTTTAGTTAATAAAAAAAAAAAAGTAAAAACATAAAAAAATTGTTTTCGATTTTAGATATGTATCATACTAAATTATGTAATTATGTTTGATTTCAAACTATCATTTCCTTCTTGTTTTGCGGATTTGGTCTGTGTTTAAAGTTTAATCTTTATTGTTTTGTTAAGACGGAACACATTTGCTATTTTATCTCTAGCTAATGTTATAAACATAAGTTAGGTTTAAATGACATTTTTGTTCTTATTAAAATAGTATGCAAACATGAAGCACCTTGTCCTCGATTCCCTATCCAAAAGCTAACAACTCGACAACAACGTAACATTCGCAAGGAAAATTAACCAAGACAAAGAAGAAAAGGACAATGGAGGATGAGGTGGACGAGAAGAGGGCGTTAGATACTCTTAAAAAAATTGGTGACGTGGCTACTAGTGATATGTTAAAAAGAATAATGGGATTAGTTAATCAATTAAGTATGCTTAATCACCTTGTTTTGTTATATTTGAGTTTATAGTTATTAAATGTTCAAGGGTTTGTGGGGACATGGAATTCTAATTTCTAGGTAGGGGATTTGGTAGGAATTGAATATTGAAAATTGGGAAAATAAATTAAAAAAATGTTTAATTTGTCATGTAGCGTTCACAACGTTTTCGGTTTTAGTTGTGTATCCTACTAAATTACACTTATATTTGGTAGTTAATTTGTTGTTTTACGTTTGGTCTTTTATTTTTTATGGTTAAAGGGTTAATTATTGTTTATTAAATAATCTGGCTGTTCAAGGTATTGACATAATGGTGTTCTTTCTTAAGTCTTATGTGCTTGAGCGTTGTAGTCAAATGGTGTTGCTCTTCAATTTTACACGTACTCAAAAACTCGTCCGACCCAAAGGCATAGATTTAAAAGTCAATTAATTATGTTAGAGTGAGCAGTTAGTTGAAAAGGGAAAAAAAGAAAAACAAAAAACTAATAAATAAAACATGAAGCTTACACAAAATTAAAATCAGTTATGGCCATACATTTTATAACAATCAGTTTCTACTCATATTTTAAATTAGTTCTATATATGAGTGCAAACAAGCCGAGTCTGAGCTCAAGCCAAAAAATAAACTCATCATATAAGCAAGTTTGAGTTTCACTTACCAAACTTAGTTTGAACCAACTAGCAAGCCTATTATATATTTACTTTTTATAATAGTTATTAGTTATATATATTTAATAGTTATTAATCAAAATATATAATGCTATAAAAATAACTAAATAAAATATTATTAATCTATGTATAAAGTTATAATTGAAATATATATTTATCTATCCCTTGTGTATCTATATATTAATAACTAGTAAATGAGTTAGCGTGAGCTGAGTCCGAATTAAGCTCGAGCTTGTAAATCTACTGACGAGTCAAACTCAGACTTTATAAATAAAGATCGAAACTAGTTGGTTTCGATCTTGGCCCCGCTCCGCTCGTTTGCACCCTACTCGAATAATATGAAGTGAGAGAGTTGTCCTCTAGTGACTGAAACTTGCTACAATAAGTTAGCTACTTAGCTGGTTATTATTATTATAAATCTCAATCATTCCATTTGGTCATCTTCACATACCAACCATGAATGAGCTCTGGACAACCATAGCCTCTCTACTAGGCGTTCTAGCCTTTTTTCGACACCAACTTACTGCTATCATCCCACCTGAACTCCATTCATTGTTGCTTAAAGTCTTCCAACGTTTGTTTAACTCCTTCAACTCTTATTATTATTACGATATCACCGAAATCGACGGTGTCAACACTAACGAACTCTACAACGCGGTCCAGCTCTACCTATCCGCCTCCGCAGCCGCAAATGCGACCGCTTCAACCCGCCTTTCGCTAACTCGCGGTCTTAACTCGTCCGTTATCACCTTCGGGCTAACGAACAATGACCGTCTGCCAGACGTGTTCCGTAACATTTCCGTTGTTTGGGAACACGTCGTGACGCCACGGCATTCGAGTTCAAACTCGTGGCGTCCTTGGCAGGACGAGAAGCGTGGGTTCACGCTTCGGGTTAATAAAAAAGATAACCCAAATAATAATATAGTTAAAGAGTATCTTGATTTTATAACCGAAAAGGCGAATGAAATTAAGAGAGAGAATCAGGACAGGAAGTTGTACACGAACTCCCGCGGATCTTCCGATTCCCGAGGACGTCCGTGGGAGTCCGTGCCGTTTAAGCATCCGAGCACGTTTGAAACGCTCGCGATGGACCCGGTTAAAAAAACAGAGATAATGTCTGATCTCCGCGATTTTGTGGATGGTGAGGCGTTTTATAAACGCACGGGGCGTGCGTGGAAGAGAGGGTATTTGTTGTACGGTCCGCCCGGGACGGGGAAATCGAGTATGATCGCGGCTATGGCGAATTACCTCAAGTACGACATTTACGACCTCGAGTTGACCGAGGTCAAATCGAATTCGGATCTTCGGAAGTTGCTTATGAAGACGAGCTCGAAATCAATAATCGTGATTGAAGATATTGATTGTTCGGTTAATCTATCGAATCGTAAAAGAAATGGTTCGGTAAATAGTGTTTCGGGTGGTCCGGTTGATGCGGAAAATGATGACAACAATAACTCGATTACGTTATCGGGTTTATTGAACTTTACGGACGGGTTATGGTCATGTTGCGGGTCGGAGAGGATATTTGTCTTCACAACTAATCATATTGAGAAACTTGACCCGGCATTGTTACGGAGGGGGCGAATGGATATGCATATATTCATGAGCTATTGTTCGTTCCCGTCGCTTAAAATCCTGCTAAAGAATTACTTGGATTGTGACGACGGTGATATCGAGAACGATATTTTGGAGGATCTAGCGGCGGTGATCTACAAGGTGGAAATGACTCCTGCGGATGTTAGTGAGGTGTTGATAAAAAACAGAAGAGATAAGGACAAGGCGGTCAAGGTGTTGTTAGAGACGTTGAGGACTAAAGTGCGGAGGAAGAAGAGGGCGTTGGATACTTTGAAAGAAGCTAGTGGTGGGGAGGATGAAAAGAAAAATATAATTAGTTAATTAGTTAAGTAAGCAATTAAGGTTAATTGTTGAGTCACCTTCTTTTGTAGTAGTTGATTATTATTATTATTAATCAAAACAAGGGTTTAGTTGGGGGACATTGGAATTCTTGGTGGGGTCTAGTGGGAATTGGATGTTGATAATTTGGAAAGTATAAAATATATAATTGTTCCTTGTTTTGGTTTTTAGTTTATGTATGATTGTATCATACTAAATTATGTAATTGTGTTTGATATTTTAATTTCTTTGTTAGGTTACTAAGTTTAATCAATTAATCATTAGTGTATATTCTTGTTTGTTAAGACGTAACGCGTTTGCTATTTTATCTCTAGCTAATGTTACAAACGTCTGCTAGGTTTAAATAATGATTAAACATAAGAAAAAGGAAAGATATGATTGGTCCTTAGATCGAGCCTCGTCCCAAAAATCTGTCGAGAACACGCATATATAATATGGTTGAAAAGGCCAGTGTTCTAAGTGAAAAAAAGTTGGGGAGGCACGCACCGTATGCATAAAACTAGAAAAATACATATGACCACGTGACGTTAACGTTACATGATTTAACGTTTTTAGCTCTTTCACTACGGATGCCAAACACAGGATGCTTGTTGAAGTAAGTTTCAATCACTAAAAGACAACTGTGTAAACTACATCACCTTTTTGGATTTATAATAATCAGGTAACCAGCTGTGTAAATCGAATATGTATGCAGATGACCCAAACAGATTGTACTGCTGTAAATTAAAATACAAGTTATGCCCATGTATGCAAAAAGTTGTACTGTGTGGGGCAAACCCTGGACTAAAAAGGCAAAAGAGTAAAATGGTCTCATTGGTAAAGAAAAATAAAATGAAAGGTTAAAAATAGAAGAAATAAAACACAACTTAACTCTTTGTTTTTTTAATCACTATAAATACAAGTAATAATTTTAAAAAATAAAACCCAACTTCACTACAAACTTCTCTTGAAAAAACACACTCATCCAATATTTTGAATAAAATGGATACTCTAAATTTAACCGGTTTCAACCCAACGGTTCCTTTATTGATTTTTAGCAACATTTAATGAAACCCCGTTGTTCTTTTCTTTCTTTCTTTTATTTAATTTTATTTGTTTATTTTTTTTAATAACCAGATTATGCACCTCTAGATATAATAAAAAACAATACGAACTATCAACTTAAATATGTTTTTTTTAAGAATATACAAATATTCACCATTCCAGGCGAGTGTCTCAATGTTTGAGGTATAAAAATATAAAAAATATTTATTCACTATGTCAACTTAAACATGAAATGAATACTTATAAAAATATTCACTAAAAGATTATTTTCCTATGTCAAGTAAGTGTCTCAATGTTTGAAGTATTGTGGAGTTAAATCGTGAAAAAATTATTGATAAAATTAAACTCTCCAAGAGATTATGAAATACATTAACCAACAATATTTATTTAAACTTGGTGTATACGCCGGTTCAACATATTCTTCGCCACCTCAGGTTCAACTTAGAGTGATGAGGACATAGAATACAAAAGATGAAGGCTTTTGATTGAGATATAAAAGATAAAGATGTGTGTAAATAGATTGATAGATCCAACACGGTTAAGAATGATATCTATCAAATGGTATACAATACGATTTAGGGGTGGTTCTATTTTACAAGAGATTTATGTTAAATACATAAAAAAAGAAGAAGAAATTATGTGATTTTATTTTTCTTAACTTTAATTCTTTTAGTTGGTTATTATATTTTTCGGATTTAGGTGCTAAAACTTCGAATTAGATAGAGTTTAAATGAGCTTGAGAAAAACTTAATTCCTGAATGAAGTTCACTATAAATGTAGAATTGATTATCATATTGTAGCTACAAATCAAAGTTGTTTTTCTATTAACCTTGTTCTTTCTGATACTAGGAAAAAAACAAAAAAATAACAACCTCAAAACCCGATTAATTCAACCCAATTAACCAAACCTAAAGATACTAAGTGAATCAATCAATCAATCATCAATCAATCATACCCAGTTAAGTCCCACCAACAGCAAAGCTATAAGTAGGGTCTGGGGAGGGTGAGATGTAGACACACCGTACCTCAATCCAACGGGATAAAGATGTGGCTTCTAGAGAGACATTCAGCTCTGAAATACATATGTATGAGACAATATAAGGTAAATGAAATGATGATAATAATAATAATAGTAATATTAATAATAATTAATAATGATAATAATATTAATATTAATATTAATAAAACAATAATAGTGATAATAAAATAATAATAATAGTATATGGTGTGTGATCAAAATAAGGTAAATAGAAGCGTTAAGGTGTTCATTTCTCCCTAAAAATCTTTCACTTTAATCTTACTTCTCCAAGAATTCTTATCTCCAACCATGTCATTGGAGAGGTTTAGGTCTATCAAATCCCGTCTAATGAAAATCTTAAATCATTTTAACTAATTAAAAAAGGGCCTTCTCTACAATTGGGCCAATCCTTGAAGATGAGAATAATCTAATTTAAGCCATAAATATCGAGTGCATTTAATCACTTCTTTGTGTCTTCACACTACTCACACTCTTGCCTCTCGAAATTCAACCACACCGTCTCCGGTAATAATGAATAATGAGAGCTCGAGGTCGGCTTGTTTATTACTAAATTAATTAATTTATGTAAGATTTAATCGATATTTATATATTTTGAGAAAAAATTTTAACGAGCCTAAGCTCAGTTCGACCTTCGAGCTCGTGTGCAGTGCTTAAATGAGTCAAATTTTAGCTCTGGCTCAGTTGACTCGGGAGCTACCGATCACATTACCCACAAAGACTATGTCCTTGATAACAAAGTTAAAAGCCAATACAATCTCCTTGTTATTATACCTAATGGAGAAAATGTGTCGGTTAAGGGAAGAAGGGATCATATTTTACCTAACATAACAAGAATTAATAGTGTCTTTTATGTCCCCGATTTTAAATTTAATCACTTATCTGTTAGCCGTTGGTCTCAAGATCACCAATGTGTTCTAACATTTTTCCCATACTTTTTTTTTTGTCTTGCAAGACTTACGTTCAAGGACTTTGGTTGGATCGGGTAGGTGCAAGGGTGGCTTATATCGGGTGTGAATGGTGGAGAGTAGAAGACAAGCAATGACAGTTACCATGGATTTGTGGCATGAACGCTTAGGCCATGCTTCAGATTCCAAACTATGTCATGTTGATTTTCTTAAAATTTTATCTACTAAAGACAATGACGTTTTTTTTTTTTTGTGATTCTTGCCTTAAGGCCAAACATACACGATCACATTTTCCAATTAGTTTAATAAAAACAAATGGTTGTGGCAAGTGTTAATTTCTAGGTTTTATTGATAAGATCATTGATTTTGCAAGCTTTCATAGAACTTTTAACTTAATTTTAGTAATCATACGTCTTCATCTCAAAAATCTTTTGAAATTAATTGCCAAATTTATTTTAATTACTTAAGAGAATGAAATCATTTTTTTTTTTTTGTGGAAATTGTCAAAGGTGTTTTTGTGGGCTGTTGTAACTTTCTATGCCGAAAAGAATCCATATATTTTGGGATGATATTTACAACCAATTTACAAAGATATAGTCGGCTTATTATTATTGTTATATAAATCATCCCAATCTCTGGTTTTGATCATCTATTATTCTATGCAACAAACAACATGATGGAGCTCTGGACAAACATGGCATCCTTAATCGGTGTTGTGGTCTTGTTCCAACGCCAACTTAGTGGTCTCATCCCACATGAACTCCGTTTATTGTTGCTTAAACTCTTCCAACTCCTTCAACTCTTATTATTACTTCGACATCACCGAAATCGACGGTGTCAACACTAACGAACTCTACAACGCGGTCCAGCTCTACTTATTTGCCTCCGCGGCCGCAAATGCGACCGCTTCCACCCGCCTTTCGCTCTCTCGCGGTCTTAACTCGTCCGTTATCACATTCGGGCTAACGAACAATGCTCGGTTGTCAGACGTGTTCCATGACGTTAAAGTCGTTTGGGAACACGTCGTGACACCGAGACAGTCTACTAGTTCTTCGAGTTCGGGACGAGATAAGCGTAGGTTTACGCTTCGGGTTAACAAAAAGGATAAACCGCGTATCCTTAATGATTACCTTGAGTTCATAACCGAAAAGGCGAATGAGATCAAGAGGAAGAATCGATTACGTTAGCGGGTTTATTGAACTTTACAGACGGGTTATGGTCATCTTGTAGGCCGGAGCGGATATTCGTTTTCACAACGAATCATATTGAGAAACTTGACCCTGCATTGTTACGGAGTGGGCGGATGGATATGCATGTGCTCATGGGCTATTGTTCGTTCCCGGCGCTTAAGATTCTGCTTAAAAATTACTTGGATTGTGATGATGGGGATATTGAGAGTGACGTTTTGGAGGATCTTGCGGCGCTGATTGATGAGGCGGAGATGACTCCTGCGGATATTAGTGAGGTGTTGATTAAAAACAAGCGAGATAAGGACAAGGCAGTCAAGGCGTTGTTAGAGGCGTTGAAAAGTAAGGTGGAGAAGAAACGGACAAGGGAAAAGAAGAAGGAACAAAAGAAGGGTGAGTTGGATAATCCGAAAAAAGTTGGTGGCTCAGCGACGGGTGATGGCGATGGCGTGGAGGTCGAATTGAAGAAAGATGAGGCAAATGAAAAGAATAATGAGATTTCGTTAATTAATTAAAAATCTATTAAAATTAATTTTTGGGTTAATCAACAGAGTTATGATGCTAAATTACACTTATGTTTGGAATTTTCATTTGCTTCTTATTTAACGGCTGGTCTCTTATTTTTTATGGTTACAAGTTTAATAATTATTGTTTGTTAAAAAGTAACACATTTGTCATTTGCTATTTTATGCCTGCTTATTGTTAAAAATGCATGTTAGGTTTCAAATGACAATTTTACTCTTATTATTAAGAGAGTATATAAACATGAATCACCCCCTTTTGAGTAATTTGGTTATGTTTGACAATTTTCTGGTCAAACTTGACATTTGTAAGGCCCAATTATTGTTGTTCATCTCTGAATATGTTTGGAGAACCTGATGAGCCACTCTGTTGCTTCTGCTCCAATCAAGGCTAAATTGGCCATTTATTTTGGCATGATAAAAGTCCACATTCTTTTGGGAAAATACTTTGGTCAACATGTTTGCTTAGCATGGATAGCATCACTAATGTAACACATCTGTTCTTGTTTCAAACATCCAATTTAGCATGTCATATTAGGTTTTAAACAAACCTATAAATACACCTATTTCTCTTCCAATGGTTAGGCCATGTGTAGTGGAGGGCCTATAATTGGGGGCGAATTGTGACACGTGGCGCCAAGTCATCATGGAGTGGAAATTTGTTTTTGGGGTGTAATGGTGTAGGGGCTACAAGTTGGGCCCACAATGTCTTTTTTTATTATTTTCTTTTTATAATTAAACTAATTAAATAAAAACCAATTTATTTAAATAATTAAATAAAAATGTTTTAAAATTAAAAAATAAATACAAAAAAAAAAATAATAATAAGGGGGTGTCTGTGTCTAAAGACTAAAGCAGAGTGTAGGACCTCTAAATGCTCTTCCGCCACTTGTCGATGAATCTGATGAATTCTTCGACTTTCGTTGATTAATTGATCCCAAATCTCGGCAGAGTTCGTGGAATCCGAGGAACTCATTGAGTTTGAAAAAGTATGAAAATAATAAAAATGATTGGTATTTTTATGTTTGGGTTTGTGCATGATAGGGTGAAAATGGTTTAATTGGCTTGATATTTATATTAAGTTTTTAAATTAATTTTTTTTTATATTTAACCGTTACCCCCCAATGGTAACATTATTATTATTATTATTATTATTATTATTATTATTATTATTATTATTATTATTATTATTATTATTATTATTATTATCGCCGGCGACAAACTAACCCCGCCCCCGCCCCAAATCGCCCAAATATCGCCGGGGGGGGGGGGTGTTCTAGCCCCAAATCGCTCTTTTGTCGCCCAATCTTGCGTCCACTACGTTTGGCCTTATTACTCATCGCTCTTTTTTCAAACCGTCACGTCATCACCTACTTTTCCCTTTATTTAATATAGATTTAACATGAACAGACCCACTATCAAGTGATTGTTCTTACAACGAATACAACCCACTTCAATGACGGAAGTGGTTTGCAACATGTGTTTGTAAACCTAAGCGGTGTTACGTGAGCAAAATTGAAGATACTCTTACAACTGGTACAATAATTGTTAAAATGTTGATAAACATATGGAATGGTAGTTTAGGCATATTATAGAAAGAGAAATTGTGTGTGAAAACTAGAATCCGTTAATACGATTAGGTTTTACTATATGTGAATGGTGGGCCTGTTGGATTTTAAAGATATGGAAAAATAACAACCAGGCTAAAAGTTGCAAAGCTATTACTTTTAAATTTTTGGGCTTGTTTAATGACTGGACTTCGATACCGGTGTACATCTAAATCTCATCAATATCCGAACAACCATTCTGACACATGTGCTATGACATAAACGGTCAAACTTATAAAATTCTTTTGTCAAAACAATCGTCTGACCAATATCTGTACTGGGTGAGTATTAACCGAATCCATATTAACCGAAAAGATGTTATCAGTTATTTTTGTACACTCATTCATATTTTCATTAATTTCAAGCTTTTATACATCTATTTCATGTATTTAGACATTCATTTCGTGTAGCTAAAATTTGGTTATTAATCGAATTCAAACTGAAAAAACCGAATGATTAACCAGAGACCAAATGATTAACTTGGTTGCCACTAATAACCGAACAGAATTGAACCGCACACACCCTGTGGCTATAGATGGTCAAACTATGGAATTTTTTTGGTCAAAACGACAATCGGGCCTAAAGTCAATTTGGGTATTGACCCAAATCAAATATAAGCCCTAAATATTAGCAGCAGTTCAGTTCTACTCAGCACACTTTTGCCGGTAACAATGGACACTAATCAAGTACGAACCCTAATCCTAGTTTTTGTATATTTGCTATTTTGTTTATTTAATTAGCCTCATGATTATGAATTTATGCTTATTTAAGTATATTAATGCAGGTTGATTATGAATACGAATTAGTTATTGAATTATCTGAGAAAGATACTCTGTTTGAGAAGAAAAAGGTTAGGGTTTTAATGGATTATTTGCAGAATGTTAATTTGGGTTTTATAAAATGTTAAATTGGTTGTATAAAAATAAGGGTCGGACTTTAATTTACGAAAGCTCGAGCTTGGCTCGTCAATTGTTTTTACAAGCTCGGGCCCTGCTTGTTTATTATTAAGTTAATTAATTTGTATAAGTTTTAACTTATTTTTATGTATTTGAGAAAAACCTTAATGAGCATAAGCTTGATTCAAGCTCGTGTGCAGTTCTTAAATTAGGGGTGTCGATCGTGTCGGGTTAGCGGGTTGACGGATTGCGGCTTGGCGGGTTGAAATGTGCAACCGGAACCCGACCCATATTATTATTCGTGTCAAGATTTCAACCCTAACCCGTACACACACAAACTCGGGTCGACCCGATAACGACCCGTTTGACCCATTTACCAAAGAAACTAAAAGATTTTTTTTAAATAAAATGGGTATAATTTTTTGAGTCGGTAGAGAAAATGAGTAATATGATTTTTTTTCTTTTTTAAATAAATAAGATCTTGAAATTTGATTCAAAATTAGAGTATACTCGGAAAGTGGAAAACGGAAAAAATATAAAATAATTATAAAATTTTAATTTTGATTACTTAAAAGGGTCAACCAGAACCTAACCCGTTTTATAAAACGGGTCATTTTAGTCAACTCGAACCGACTCGTTCTTTAAAACATGTGAGTCAACCAAAAACCTTTTTTTTGTATCGGGTTCGGGTCGTAGCAATAGCCAATAGTTGCCGCCCCTAGCTTAAATGAGCCAAAGCTCGGTTCGAGCTCGGTTGTATAGTGTGAAGTTAATACATAGAAGTCTAAAGCAGTTAAAACTTAAAAGTACTTTGGGCTCGTGAAGGCTCGGTGAGCCTAAATGATCTTCCCATGCAAGGGTTTAGCTCAGGCTTGATAACTAAACGAGCTTCATTTGAGTGTCAGGCCTGTTTCAAGCCTTGTTATCAATCTGATTTTGAGTAGCTCGCGAGTGGCTCGGCTCGTTTTCACGGCTATAAAGGCATTTTTATTTTTTATAGAAACTATTAGAAGTCAAGGGTTTCGATCCTAGTGGAAAAGTCAGAATCAAGAGCAATTGTAGTGTCGAGCTGTTGAATTCAGTTTTGGAAGAGATGATTCAGAGAGCGAGAATCATTCATTCCGATGAGGTAAAATGAGCCATTGAAATAGCTGATAATAATAATAATGATTCATCAATACATTTTACTAATTTACCCTCATGATTGTTTATTAATTATAAGGTTGATCTTTACTTTGGATGGACTGATGCTGCTCATCCAGTGGGATTTTGCAGTCAAAGGAATGAACTAGAGTCTCTTAACTCAATCTTGTCACTTGTTAGTAAGTCAAAGTCAAACAATCAACAAGTTTTTCAAGATCTTAAGAATGCAACTCTTCATTTGATTCATAAGTTTGAGAATAATATTAAAGAAGACGTTAAAGTTCTCGCCAACCGAAACTTGGACAAGGAGAAACTTTTATTACAATGGGGCGAAAGTAACGGTGTTAAGTCTAAAATTGACATAGCTTGTAAGTTCTTAGTTTATTTACCATTTTATAAATATGTTACAAAATGATTTTTATATTTATTGTTACTTTTTTAATTTCATATTAAACAGATTTTGAAGAAGCTGGAAGAGGAGCTATAGCAAGTGAAGATCTTGAAGTTGGAGATGTTGCTTTGGAAATCCCGGCGTCTGTCATTATATCGGAGGACATTATACATAACACAAGTATGGTACGTTAAAATTTATTCGTCTATTTATTCGATATTATGTTACGTTTAACATATTAAGTTATTCATCATGTATATTTATTTGCAGTTTCCAGTATTAGAAAAAGTGGATGACATCTCATCCGAGACAATGTTATTATTATGGAGTATGAAGGAAAAACACGGTATCAACTCTAGATATAAGCCATACTTTGATTCTTTACCAGAAACGTTTAATACAGGTAGTTTTAAAAATAACGAGCTCGATACATTATCTTTACATATTGTTTAATATTTAGTTGATGTTGTTTTATTATTACAGGGTTAAGCTTTGGAATTGAAGCAATCATGGCTTTAGAAGGAACACTTTTGCTAGAAGAGATAGTTCAAGCTAAGGAGGTAATGTTTATCGACTCTTTTAGGAAGACTATTTTATTTTTATTAATTTTTATTTTTTTATTTGCAGCATTTGCGGTCACAATATGATGATTTAGTTCCATCTTTATGCAAAAATTATCCCGATATATTTCCTCCCGAGTTGTACAAGTGGGATGACTTTTTATGGGCGTGTGAGTTATGGTATTCGAATAGCATGAAAATAATGTTTAGTGACGGGAAACTAAAAACATGCTTAGTTCCCATTGCAGGATTCCTGAATCATTCGGTTCGTTAATCCTTCTTTCTTCTTATAATTATATATTTCTGTAACTTTATATAAAAAGTTTAAAACTTTACAATAATCTTTGTAGTTATCACCACACATAATGCATTACGGAAGAGTGGATAATATTACAAACTCATTAAAGTTTCCGCTCGTAAGAAACTGCAAAACGGGAGAACAATGTTATCTTACATATGGGAATTTGTCAAGTTCGCATTTAGTTAACTTTTACGGCTTTTTACCGAAAGGAGACAATCCGTATAATGTTATCCCGCTTGGTATTTTCTAAAACTGTTACATTTTTAGAACTCGCTATCGGTTTTTATATTGTCATATCTTGATACTTTTTTTGTTGCAGATTTTGATCTTTCTGAGGTTGATAACACGGATGACACGTGTCACGTATCTAATTGGTCTACTCATATGGTTCGTGCCACTTGGCTTTCAAATAACCATGGAATTTTTCATTATGGGTTGCCATGGCCTTTGTTAGAATATCTTCGTGAAGCTCGTGGTTTGTTTTTACAATCAGATGTCACCGTAATAACTCTTTTATTACTTTGTTTTGTTGAATTGATTTGCTATTTAATGACTTTGAAGTTATAATGTTATATGTACTTTTAGGCACAAGAAAATTTGGAAGTTGAGTTGGAAATTCTTGAAGACCTTCTATCTACGTTTGATGCCATGATGCAAAACTTGGACGAGACAGAACCGCTAGCCAGGTACTTTAATGGGATTGTTTTTTAACGAACCTGGTCTTGTATATTTTTACGTTTTTTCATTTGTTTTCTTTAACTTGAGTAGGGAAAACTGTGATTGGGATGTTAAGCTAGCGCTGGATTATAAAGACTTGCAAAGATGGATTATTTCATCGATTGTAAATTCCTGTTATGCTGGCAGACAGTTGGTGGAAAATGCGTTGCAGAAGTATACGAATAATGGCTAGTTCCGGATTTGACCTCTTACCGGGTAGTCACTTACATGGTTGACTCGTGGTATCTTTGCAGTTTCCAAAGGCACGCCTGCCATATAAACGGAAAGCTTTTTTTAATCATCTTTCAATGCATATATTTATGCAAGTGGCTACTTGACAATGGCATGTTACATTGTTGAAGCGAAGTCAAATGTACTATTTATGAGTCTGTCAGTTTCTTGTTATATTTTGTTTAATTTTTAAGTTTGGAATAGTTGCTTATATGTATACATTAGTAGTTCAGTTTTGCATCTGGTGTTATTGTTTTTTCTTGAACATTTTAGAGCTGGATCTTGTTCTGTTAGTTTGTTGCAACTATTTAAAGATTGCAAATTCAATAAGTTACATATGAGTACTACTTGGGTTATTCTAATTTTTAATGGATCAAATCGGTATTTTCTTCGGTTAAATTAGAAACAATATGGGATGATGAAAGGTGGTTGCATCCTATATCGATCAAACGCCCCTTTAGCCATGAAACTAAACCGAATCCTGTATTTCAAGGTATTAACGTGGATGTGCAACAATGTACAATCACGTACATGTACATGTTTTGATTGTTGGAGAATGTGACGTGCAAAATGTTTGAACATAGAGCACGTTTGAACAAATCGAAGCACTTACTGCTTAGCTACCCTCTCTCTCTCTTCTATTAATAATCATTTGATTAGTAAAAATAGTTATACATGATATGAAATCAATACTTATTATTCTTTTTTCATTTGGAGCCAATGAGCTTTGGCTCTAGGGATGGAATGGGTCGGGTTTAGGTATTCCTAAATCATACCCGATTATTAAAGTCCATTTCAAATCCGTTGGGTTTAATCGGGTAATTACCCGTCGGGTTTCCAATCGGGTTATGTCAAAATACCCATTGGGTATAACCGACCCAAAACCCATCGGGTTTCTATCGGGTTTTAACAAAAGTATAAATAACATAGTTAAAATAAAATACAATTACTATAAAAATAAAATGTCGCAAATAATTGCCATAAACAAGTTTTAATAAATAACATAGTTAAAATATCTATAGTATAAGTATATAAATATAGAAAAAGTTATGTCATGTATATCAGGTATATAATTGGGTAAATTGGTAAATGTTATCGGGTATACTACAAATCCCAAACCCGTCCTAATTATGTCTGGTTTCGGGTTTTCCCATCGGGTTCGAGTTTAACCGTCATCCCTATTTAGCTCTATTGACACTGAAAGGGAAATGGAGTTTCGAAATGCAGGCCATCGGGTTTTACTACACTAGGCCATCAGGTCTCCCCTCACGGGCGGATCTAAGTATACGAGACCGGGTTCACGGGAACCCACTGAGTTTCGGATTTTATATAGAATACCTATATAAAATATGAGAGTGAATCCACATATATCTTATGAGTGAACACATGTAGAAGGTGAAACTTTGATGTAGTGGTAAACATTGCAACTTGCTAATCTAAGAATCCGTGTTCGATTCATAGTTGCATACCGTTTTTTTCTTTTTTTCGTTTAATTTTATTTATTTTCTTTTAACTAGTTTATAAACTGATTTGAAAGTTATAACAATGTGCAGTACGTGGGGATCCTAATATGCGTAAGGTTTAAAGTTATTTTGTGGTAATGGGATAGAAATATAGAACAATGCGCATGATATAAATATCTAATATATATATATATATATATATTACAATTCTTTGTAGTAAAATACTTGCTAAACATTACTAACAGAGTAACAAACTAACAATTCATCTTAATCTATAATTCAGTAATATTTGAATGCTTTAATAAAGATGTTTGTTTTTTTGTTACAGTATCGTATTTGTGTGATGAACCTTAGCTACTCGAACCGTTAAAACGACCCGAAACTGTCAAACCGAACCGAATAGTGAACCCACTGGAAAAATTCTCAGATCCGCCACTGTCTCCCCTGGAACAAAAGATGGTGAGTTTTAACTACCCAACTATGTATGCGATCCCGGGAAAATGAGGTCATATTTTGCCATTGAATTACCCTAAATAACCAGACTTTATTCGTTAATCGTTTTTTATTTTTATTTTTATTTTTATTTTTATTTTTACATTTGAGCTAACAAGCCAAATCCCAAAAGTCTTACCTCTACCAAAACGTTCCTTAATTATTTTTAATAATAATAATAATAATAATAATCTCCGGCTTCAGTTGTTCGCATCTATGATCATCATCTCCTTCAACATCCTGCATCAATCATTCATCAAATCAACCTCAAATCTTCAATTGATATTCAAAGATTCACACACACTGCAAATCCCACATCAGTAAGTCATCCTAATCATTACATAATCTCAATTTCATATTCAATTCATTCCATTTACATATCCAATTGACCCACAATATCACATAGATTACACTCCAATTAACCTAGATTCACGTCACGAATCCATATCATTAACCCGATCCGACCCAATTCCATATTACCCACTTCAATTCAAACCCTAGATCTAGCCTTACACTTAGGGTTATTATTATTGTTATTGTTATACAGTTAGCTATCATGTCTTGTTTAGCTTTATCTCTCCAACCCACTAACGGATCCGACATCCTGCTCCAAACCCGCGAATGGTTCCCGCCCGCACGGGCCCTCGTGGCGTTATCCGCTTTCCGCCAGACCCGGCTCGCTTTCGACACGGGAAAGAATCAGAACGCGGAGGACGGTGACACGTCGTTGGGAGACGACCCTTTGGCGGCGTCCAGCGGGCAGGTTATTGTCGGTGTTGAGAGCCGGTACCGTGTCGTGTACAGGCTGGTGAATTCGATATACGTGTTGGGGATCACTACGGTTGATGATGATTGTATGAATAATGTGTTTGAGTGTATTAGTATTGTTAACCAGGCGGTGAGTGTTGTGGTGACCGCGTGTCGTGGTGTGGATGTTACGCCCGAGAAGCTTGGGAGGAAGTACGCGGAGATATATATGGCGTTGGATATTGTTTTGAGGGGTGTGAGTAATATTAGACTGGCGGCAATGCTTGCATCTTTACATGGAGATAGTATTGCGAAAATGGTGCATTCGGCTTTGAGTACCGAGAGTAAGATTCGGGGGGCGGAGAATTGGGGAAACGTGGATTATCAGTCTGCTGAACATGAGTCGGGTGAGTTAGCGTTTTCGAGTGCGAGTTTTGAGTTGCCTCCCGAGGCTTTGGAGGCTGGTGATGAGGTGGCGGCGGTTATTACACCGGCTGAACCGGTGCCGATTGTTGACCAGCAAGATGAGTCGAAGCAAGAAGATGATCAGACCGAGAAGGATCCGTTTGCTGCGAGTGATAATCTTAACAAACCGGTTGATCTTGTTGGCGGGTTCAAGAAAGATAAAGAGCAAGCTGCTGACTTGTCGATTGTTCTTTCGGGTCTTGAAGTTACCACGTTACCCCCGGCTGCAGCCACTGAGTCGACTCATATTGGTGTTGAAGGGTTTGAAGGAGATTATGGTGGGATTGAGTTTAGTAAAGACGGGTCTACTTTACCTGAAGATTTTGAAGGTTTAAATCAAGCGTGGGGTGGCGGTTTAGACGCATCCGAGTTTGTCGATTCGAAGAAAGTACCGAAATCCGAAGGTCTCAGCGGGCTCGAGTTATTGGAAACCCGTGACACTCCGGCTACCAAACCTGCAGCTGGGGCTGATACGCCTCTTGAAGACCTTGTAACGAAGCAGCCCGAAATGAAAGGACCTGAGATGTACATTTCTGAAACAATCAATGCAGAGTTTAGAGAATCGTTGCTCGCTCGGGTCGGGTTAATGGGCGTTATCTACTTAAAAACTTTACCTCCTAAAAACGATACGGAAACCGAGTTTTCTTTCAAGGTTGAAAACACAAACGGCGTTAAACGATTCATTATGCATAATTCGAGTGTAAGCAGTCTCGGTAACCAAATGTTTCATGTAAAAACCGCACCCTTGGATCAACCGATTCCCATCATGAAATACAGTTTCTTACCTCGTGCGACTCCTTTGCCTTTGAGGGTTAGACTGGTCAAACGCCACAGTGGCACTTTACTCTCGGTGATGATACAATACGTGTCGAATCCGGATTTGCCAGCTCCTTTGACCGATGTTACGTTTACTCTTAAGCTTCCGGTTGACCCGAGGCTTTTAAAGGTGTCACCAAAAGCTGTATTGAACAGGACTGAAAGAGAATTACAATGGCATGTTGATGAAATTCCTTTAAAAGGAAACCCGGTTCGGTTAAGGGCTCGGATGCCGGTTGATACGAGTGAAGAAAACACGGATGAAATTGAGGTTGTTGGTTATGTGAAGTTTTCTTATCAAGGGACGAAGTCGTTGTCTGGGATCTCCCTGCAGCCGGTTTCTGAGGGTAAAACGGACTTTTATGAGGTTGCGCACAGGTATGAAAGTGGGGTTTATACATGTAACTGAGGGAGTTTGTTTCGAGTTTATTGCGCGTTGTCTATGTTTTTGTGTTTGGTTTCATGGTTGGAGAGGTATGTGATTTGAAGCGTTTTTAGTATTCTTTGCCTTTTACATTAGTTTGTTACTCGGAATCATTGTTTGTAATGACAAAGTTTTTGTCTTTCTTTGCTCTTAAGATGTTTGATTTGCAATAGGTGGTAAGTATTGCTTTTAATATTTGTTTTCTTGCATGATAGTTTCACTAGGTGAAGTATATTAAAGATATTTTAGATCAATAGAATTGATGAAATCTATTTTGTTTAAATATGAAAAGAAACATGTGTAGGTGGAACTGTTTATTTTTGACTGGCTGTTTGGAAACATTGTGCTAAGTCATCAAGAGACCTGACCGATTAAGAGGTAGGTAGCCTGTGAATCAGTCAGCATATTTCCGAAACTTATCCACTAAGAGGTTTGTTTTGCTTAGTAGCACTGAAATATTCTCTATGCTAAAAAGTGTCTTTTCCCATGATCTGAAGTAATCACTTTTTAACTTGGATCATATTTTACTGGATGGTTGTGACTTGTGACTTTATCTATTATGCCTATTCCATTCAAGTTCAATTCTATTATTTTAACTCATGTATCTATAGTTGTAAAATGGAAATCATGTCATGGACTTATGAAAGTGATCAATGTGCTTAAAGAATAACAAAGAGTTATAATAAAATCATAAAACAATCATCATGTAATTCTACAACAAAAGCGAAAAAACGACACAATTCAAAGGAAGAATCTTTCAAAGAGTCGGAGACTCTGAGATGTTAGTATCCATTGTTGTTGGAGGCTGGTTTGGGTTGTTCATCACTTGTGTAGAAAAAGGGTTTGATTGAATATAAATTCGAGTTTTTAAGGAGCCGATGTGACGCAGAGGAAATAATATGAACGCCCGTAACGCCTCCATTAATATCCAGTGGAACCTTGCATTCCTCCAATGGTGATTTCTCTAGGTAGGCCTTGCACTCTTTTAGCTCCCATTTAACATTCTTAAAATACTTGGTCACCGGAGGAGACAGTTTTGCTAGAAAGTAGCCCATGTCGTCAGCCGGACAACTTGAGACCGAAAACGGTGCAAGTTCGAGCCCCATGTGGTTTCTTGCCAAACAAGTTACTCGGGCCGTGGCTCCTACATGCATGCAATAATAATATGATCATAATGTTGTTTTAAATTGGAAAATTGGATTTTAACATTTAAAACATGCCAATTATAGTTTGGATTATAATATAGATTATTATCTGACAATGGATTATAGTTTGGATTATTAAGTCGAAACTGTCTTTTAAAATCGAAAGTAACTATATAAGCTGATCATACCTTTAAGTGGGATCAGTTCAGAGCCAGATTTACAATATATAAGTCCTTGAATTGCAATGGGTTTGGTCGACGGAGCACCTCCATAAGCACCATAGGCAGAGGCGGAAACTACTGACGTTGCTACTGAAAATATAAGAACAATGGCGCACAACATGGTGGTGGTGGTGGTCTTCATGTTTTGTTTATCAGTTTATGTATGTCTTACGAATCTAATGGCTCAAACTTGAGGGGTAATTTTATAGTGAGAATATATGAAGTATTGAAATTATTTTATTGAGTTTTTTTATATGTTAATGCTGGGAGATCTTCAAGTACATGGGAGCACGATGGCTTCTAACAGATGTGTTTCATACAATCATACAAATATTTTTTAATTCTTAATTTTCTAGACAACAATTTGTCAAGCATATATCATGTAAATAGCTTTTAAATATTTCAGTGGAAATTGCTTCAAAATTCAGTGATCAGTGAAAAGTTGTATTGAAATAATTCTTAGTGACAAATAATCGTTAGTGTATATTGTTAAACGTGTCCAACACCAAATCCGATTCAAGGCTCCTAATATCTTGGAGAATATTTAATATAATAATTAGTTTATTATTATAAGATAAGTTAGTCTTATTTTATTTAATCCTATTTGTTTTGGATTCAAATTGTGTATTTGAGTTAGTATAGGATTAGAAACCGTGGGTTTATATATACCCTAGGTTCAATGTGTTAGTTAATTATTAAGTTTTTCTCGTTAGTCATTTTCTTAATAAAAGAGTCGATCGTGTGTTGATTAGATCTCGTGCTTGTGTTCTTGATTCACCCGCTAAAAGTTTAACATATATGATGATCAATGCCAACTTCGTATCAGTAGTAACTAGGCTGTAAACCGAGACTTAGTTATCATTGTTAAGAGTTTTCTGCTAAGGGTTTTTCACATATGTAGTTGTTTAATTGCGGACAATTAAAAAGCCTATCAGAATCCATAAATATTAGATATCTAACATTTGGATATTTAAAGTTCGAGAATTTTGGATAGTTCAAGTTCGAATTCAGGCGTTTTTATACACCCATAATTAAAACCATCACATTATCGATCGTAACATTCTAACATGGTCAAGAGACTGAGACTAGAGTAGAGGTGCACAAATCGGGTTCAAATGGAAAACCCGAACCGGTTCGAAACCGGTTTTTTCACACCGGGTTGTAAAATGGCACCGGTTCCAATCAAGAGCCGGTTCGGTTCCCGACCCGAACCGATGCCCAGATATGCTAACTTTTAAGAACCGGGTAGGGTATGAACCGGAACCGGTTTTTACGTAAAAACCGGTTCCACCGGTTTTTTTTGAAATTTAAATATTATAGCCGTTAGGAACCGGTTCCAACGGCTATATAGCCGTTTTTGACCGTTGGAACCGGTTTTTTAACTATAAATAGGTTATTTTCTTACTATAAATAGCAAGGTTTGTTTGTTTACTTGTTAAACCACTTCCAAAACTATAAAACACACTCCAAACCATAATTAACCTTAAACCAACAACAAATGGCAACTAATGATGACGTTGTTATGGTGATCGAAACAACAAGATGCCCCGATGTTTGGGTTCATTACGATTTGTGTCTCATGACCGACTCACATGAGTTGGCACGTTGCAAATATTGCTCGAAGTTTCTTAAAGCAGGGTCCAACTCGACGTTACGAAAACATACGAATAAGTATTGTCGAGAGAAAAGAAGATTGGAAGCTAAAAAAACGGAAGTGGAAGAGTCGTCCGGCTCTACAACCCAAAAATAAGTATTCCCGGATTAAAACGACGGATCTATTGTCTCAAAAACTGGTTCCAACGGCTATATTACCGTTGGAACCGGTTCCAACGGCTAATTGGTGTCTAAAAAACCGGTTCCAACGGCTATATTACCGTTGGAACCGGTTCCAACGGCTAGTTTGACTTTTGTTTGACCCTTCAAAAAAAACCCGTCGGAACCGGTTTTTCCGGGTACGAACCGAACCGGTTCCAATTAAAAACCGGGTAGGAACCGGGTTGGAACTGGTACTGACATACAAATAGGAGAACCGGGTACGATTTTCGGGTACAAAAATACCCAAACCGGGTATTGTACCAACCGGGTTGGAACTGGAATCGGTTCCGGTTCGGTTCCACCTGTTAGGTTCCGGAACCGGTTTTTTTGTGCACGTTTGGACTAGAGAGCACCTTAAAATGCATATATGGGTCAAAGCCCAATTGTTGTCACGGGCTTGTCTCTATAGGCTCACTATAACAAGCATATCCAAGGCTTGGTTTAGCACACTTTTTTTAGTTTTATTAGCTTGAGTGCTTGGGCAGCTTGACACTAAATCTAGTCTTGATATTTTACATTTTTTTACATGAAGATGTAGTTATAACATGTTGAAAAGATGTCTGAGGTCTAGGCTTTATCATAATGTACAAATGTGAAATGTATAGATTTAATAGTAAGATTAGAGAGAGAGAGAGAGAGAGAGCGTATTTCTAAAGAACAAAATTATTACGCGCGAGTAGGGATGGGAAAGAAATTAATGACCAAAATTCAAATATATATATCAACATCACCTTGTTATTCATTCACATCACAAATAAATTAGGAAGAATTTCATATAAATTAAACATATTAATGTGAGAAATTTGTTGTAACCATAATTTAAAGCTTATATGAATATATATATAATTTACAAGTATAGATCCAATATAGTATTCATTTAGAATCAAAATATTCCCAAATGACACTGGACAAATTGGACCAAAATTATGCTACTCGATATCGACGGTCCACCAGCTCCAAAAGATGATATTGATGGTCAATAGTCAATACCTCTTCCAATCTACTAGAACAGAATTACATTACTCAATATAAAGTTTAGATGCTTTTTTAGAATATATTTAATAACTTAAGAAGCATTTAAACTATAATAGAGTATGTATATATGTAACCCATTAGGCTATATGTAGTGGGCGTCGGATGGGGGCGATATTGGGCGACAAAAGGCGCAAACACCGCCCCCCTGGGCGATATTTGGGCGATTTTGGGCGGGGGCGGGGTTAGTTTGTCGCCGGCGAGATAATATTAATAATGTTACCGTTGGGGGGGGGGGGGTAACTGCTATATATTAAAAAAAAAATTAATTTAAAAACTTAATATAAATATCAAACCAATTAAACCATTTTCACCCTATCATACACAAACCCAAACATAAAAATACCAATCATTTTTATTATTTTCATACTTCTTCAAATTCAATGAGTTCCCCGGTGTAGGGGTATGGTATTAAACCCGGTTTACAATCCTAAATTTATTATATTTGGTTTGTTTTATTATATGGGCTAATACATTTGTTATTGGGCTGAGGAGGTTTGTGGAGGTAGCCCTAATTGGGCTAGGCCCATTAGGGTATCATGATGGTGGCCATGAGACTCTATATAAGGAGGTCTTCACCTCCTTATCATGGGGTCATGCTCAGTAGGTGCCACCACCAGTTTTTGTGTCTGTGAACAAGAGATCTTCAAGATCATCTTAGCGGTCACCTCCACACCCCCAAAACGCCACTGCAGATCGCGAGCAGCCGGAGGAGAGGATCAACAGACCAGGATGCGGTTCATTCATCTCGAAATCCGTGGAAGCTCCGTCATGGGTCAGGTCAGATTCCATTTCGTGCTTCGACACCCGGATTCCACGAACTCTGCCGAGATTTGGGATCAATTAATCAACGAGAATCGAAGAATTCATCAGATTCATCAACAAGTGGCGGAAGAGCATTTAGAGGTCACGAACGCGGTTCGGGCCGTCGCCAATAACATGGTGTCCGGCTCTGCTCCATCTACGGCACCACGTAGACGGTCATATATCCTTCAGGATCTTATGCAAGCGAATGCTCGTTTAATGAAGGACTACTCCGACGACACACCTACATTTAACGACGCTATGTTTCGACATCGTTTTCGGATGTCCAGGCGTTTATTTTTGCGCATCGTTGGAGATATGGAGCGGGAGTATGAGTATTTTCAACAGAAACCCGACGCAAGAGGATATTTAGGATTCTCCGCCATCCAAAAGTGTACTTTGGCTCTACGCATCCTCGCATACGACAACACGACCGATATCAATGACGATTATTTAAAGATGGCTGAGAAAACAACGAGAGATGCGTTGGAGAATTTTTGCATCGGTAATATTTAATTATTTGTATTAACTATTGTTTTTAATATAAATATTGTTTAATAATTTATTTGTATAGGGATAATACAATTATACTCTCGTCGTTATCTGAGGATTTCTACTTCAAACGACTTGACTCGCATATATGATGTACACGAAAGCAAACATTCTTTTCCAGGCATGATCGGGAGTATAGATTGCATGCATTGGGAGTGGGCCAACTGTTCAACCGCATGGCGAGGTTAATACACTCGTGGTGACCATGGAGTGCCAACGGTTAGTCTTCAAGCCATTTGTTCACACAACCTCTGGATTTGGTCAGCCTACTTCGGCTCAGTCGGGTCCAACGACATAAACATTCTCAACGCGTCACCCGTGTTAGAGTATTACATCAGCTGTAGCATACCAGTCTTACCCTTTTATGCCAACGATACCTTCTATCGTCACGTATACTATTTGGGAGATGGGATATATCCAGAGTACTCGATCATCGTCAAGACGTTTCAAGACCCTATCGAAGAAAAAAGAGATTATTTTAAGAAGAAGCAAGAGTCCGCTAGAAAGGATATCGAGAGGTGTTTCGGGGTTCTAAAAAAACGTTGGCATTATGTGAAAAACCCTTGTCGTGTATGGACGTTGGCAAAAATGAGCGATGCCATGTATACGTGTATCATATTGCATAATATGATTTTAGAAGACGAGGGAAAAGCAATATGTCAACACTATATACCAGGAAGCGTTCCAGAACAGTTCCCTGAACCAACCCAAGACCAACGAACGTATAACATTCACCAGCTCACATCAAGTGATATACATAACCAACTGAAGGCGGATTTGGTTCAACACGTGTGGGATAATCGTCCTGTTGAGGACGAAGAGGAGGACGAAGACGAGGACGGGGACGGGGACGAAGACGAAGACGAATAAATTAGTTTTTTTATTCCTATTTTTATTTATTTATTTTTTAATTTTAATACATTTTTATTTAATTAGTTTATTTATAAAAAGAAAATAATAAAAAAAGACACTGTTGGCCCAACTTGTAGCCCTTACACCATTACACCCAAAAAACAAATTTCCACTCCATGCTGACTGTGCGCCACGTGTCACAATTCGCCCCCAATTGTAGCTCCTCCACTACACATGACCTTATTGACCTGTATGGCTGTATAGACTTATTAGAAGAAAAAAAAGTCTCATGACTCTTCCAGATACGTCATGATTCGGAATTATTTGACAATAAAAGCAAACCAGATTATAGAACAAGATCCTAAAAAGTTTTAGGTATTAAAATTCCCATTTTAACAAATTAGTCCGGGAGTTCTCTTAAAAAGTTTAGGAATTATGAGATTTGACTTCACTTCTTTAATTTTTGTATGCATAATGTTATATAAATTATCCAAAGAATTTGTGCATCATTCCAAAGACTAATATCGCATCAATCATAATAACTCCACCAACCTTGAAGTACAGACAAATTAAAAATCCATATGATATCTTAAAAGTAATTTAAAATATGTATTTATTTCACTTTAAATAGCGAATAAGGTGGCATCACAAACTTTCCCAAAATAATTGTTACTTTCTTCCGAGAGAGAAGGGCAAAAACGTCTTATCACTTTTAGAAATAAAGAGACAAAGATTGTCCTAGGTGGTTCCCCACTCAACTCTTTCTTTACCTTCTCCATGTTTGTATCTCTGTCTCACCTTCAACTATTTATTAACACATATTATGGTCCTTCAACTCATAGTACCCATGCATTTAAGATTTTAAGGACAACCCTAATTTAAAAGTATAAAAAAATTTGGTAGTTCCGTAGTTGTTCATGTGCAATCCAACCACCCCTAAAAGAAAATAAAAAGGGGACATGAAACCCGTCTTAATAGGCTTTATATTAAGACCTATATATAAAAAAAAGATTGAAATCAATACCAAATTATTAAGTTCACAATCACATGCTAATTATTATTATTACAAAGAAAATGTTATAGTAAACCGGTATATTTCATGTTTACATAAAACAACATGGTTTAAGAAATTGGGAAAAACAACCTATGAGACCAAATTGTTCTTAAAGGTTTGGTTTGGTTTGGTTTCAGTTTTAACGGTTGGTTTGCAATATTTAAAAACTAATTACTAACGATTTGGCTAATGCTTAAACTTAAAACTTATCAAAACTGCATCTTGAACACACACTAGTCAATACTTGGTATTTTATGAAACCATTCACGCATTCGAGCCTGACACTTTATGCATAAAATACAAGGATTAATTGATTTTCTTTTACTCTTGTAGGATATCTTACCCAGAAAAACACCCATGAAAACTTTCACAAGATGAGGTTAGGTTTAACATACTGTGTCCACTTTGAACTAAAGATACTTTTATTGGTTTTAATTTAGAACAATGCCTTGATCGAACCATAAGTAGTATTTTCCTTAATGATGTAAGACTGTAAGCGACATATTCTCCACCGAAGGTAACCTGACCTCGTCAAGGTGAAAGTCGATCCAATGGTTCTCATCCTCCTACTTCATGTTCTAAAGTTTTACCATTGATAGTGGTTCATGTTGATTTTTCTAGTACAAGTAATCCTAGCTCGACCCACATCTTTCATAAACCAAAATCGGTGTTATCAAACTTAACGTTCTTTACTTAACATGATTCGCTAGATCTATTTGAGAGTGACTCCCCGCTAACTTTTGAACAAGGTTTCTAGAAGTTAGGGATCTATCACTCAGGTAAATAGGTTGTAATTTTTTTCCTGATCAGCAATTAACCTATACCTTCAAATCCTACTCTTAAATCTCAGCATTTGTTAATCATATGATGTGAAACACATTTCACACACACCTTAATTCCGCTAGACCACATGCCCTTTGGTAATAGATGTCTTTAATAATATGTCGTACATCTAGGTTACTCTCATATATTTTAGTCTCATTCTTTGTAAATTTAAAGTATATATATGCACAGAATAACAAAAAAAAAGTACTGTAATTAAACAATTTTTTTTAATTAGAATAAAAACTAAAAAGAAAATATTTTATTGCATGAAGTTGCACATTATGTCATGACAAGTCATTTTGGTCTTAATAAGTCCTATCACATCTTAGTGGGTCACTTTAAATTACAAAAATGCATATTAGGCTACAACAAGACATTTTGGTGTTAATCACATGATCGAGTATGATTAGTTGTACAAGTTTTGGCATGCATAAGAGGTTTTGCGACGTACTAGACTACTAGTGGGTTGGTTTTGGTTGCACGAAGTCACATTACGCTATGATAATTCATTTCAAAGTTATATACACGCTTATGATTTTTCAGCCTTAATGTGCTTTGTCTTATGCTAGTGTTTAGTTTAGCTTCCACAACGCCACAATGAGTCATAACGTCTCATTATTAAAGTATATATATGCACAGAATAAGTCATCATGTCTTTCAAATCTAAAAATGCAACCTTCCTGTCTTCAAAATATGGCAAATCAACATTTAGGTGATCTATGAGAAGGGGTTTCAAAGACGGATTAAATATGACAAATGTGACGTTGAATCTGTTATCTTTCTCTAATAGGGAGCGCTAGCGAGATTGTTGGAATTGGTGGCCATGAAATTAAAATATTACTCATTGGTACACACGTCTAAATAACACTAAATGGAATTTTATTGTTGATGAGTTCAGAGATTAGAATAGTATTAACAATCGTTTTGATAAGCCAACGGGATTCCCTAACTCGATCTTGGGATCAGTGGCAAAGCTTGGACTCGAGCGTGTGTGTGTGTGTGTGTGGGGGGGGGGGGGGGGAACTCAAAATGTATTTTAAAAAAATCATAAACGAGGGGGACGGCTCAAATTTTTGGCCGCAAATGGGTAAATTTAAACTACGTGTAAAACTTAAAAAAAAAAATTATGAGAGAACAAGCCACAAAATAGATAACCTACATTACACTTCCTAATCTTATAGATAAACTACCATTTTATATTTTTATGTGTGCACATTGCAGAACATGAAGCAACGGAAACCAACACCACGGGTCTTCCTTCCATCCCAAGCAATGGCGAAGTTTCATTAGGGCAAGGGGTGGCCCCGGGCCCCACCCCTGTTTTTTTGCGCAATAGTGTAAATGTGTCCGTTTTTCGCCCGAAAATTTAATATGTAGTGTAAACTTACTCGTTTTCGCCCGAAAATATGAGTCCGACCTCCCTATTTTTTTTCGCAGTAGTGTAAATGTATACGTTTTTCGCCCGAAAATTTAATATGTAGTGTAAACTTACTCGTTTTCGCCCGAAAATTTGAGCCCGGCCTCCCTATTTTTTTCGCAGTAGTGTAAGTGTATCCGTTTTTCGCCCGAAAATTTAATACGCAGTGTAAACTTACTCGTTTTCGCCCGAAAACTCCCTGTTTTTTTTCGCAGTAGTGTAATTGTATCCGTTTTTCGCCCGAAAATTTAGTACGTAGTGTAAACTTACTCGTTTTCGCCCGAAAACTCCCTGTTTTTTTTCGCAGTAGTGTAAATGTATCCGTTTTTTCGCCCGAAAGTTTTATACTTAGTTTAAATTTACCCATTTGCGGCCAAAAATTTGAGCCGTCCCCCTCGTTTATGATTTTTATAAAATACATTTTGAGTTCCCCCCACACACACACACGCTCGAGTCCAAGCTTTGCCACTGATCCCAAGATCTAGTTGGGGAATCCCGTTGGCTTATCAAAACGATTGTTAATACTATTCTAATCTCTGAACTCATCAACAATAAAATTCCATTTAGTGTTATTTAGACGTGTGTACCAATGGGTCATATTTTAATTTCATGACCACCAATTCCAACAATCTCGCTAGCGCTCCCTATTAGAGAAAGATAACAGATTCAACGTCACATTTGTCATATTTAATCCGTCTTTGAAACCCCCTTCTCATAGATCACCTAAATGTTGATTTGCCATATTTTGAAGACAGGAAGGTTGCATTTTTAGATTTGAAAGACATGATCAGTTACAGTAAACTTTGTTACCATGTTCGAAAACTTTACTGGACGGAAGTACTGTTGTCAATGGGTCCTGATCATTGACAAAAATCGAAAAGGCTGGGCGAGAATTTTATCCAAAATCCTATCCTCAAATTAGTGACATAATATTAACAGAAGTACCTGTTGCAGATTGAACTCTCATTGACAAACGGCGGAAAAGCCTAGACCGAAATCTTATCCTCAAATTAATGACGAATCATCTATGGGTCGATCTTCCGTGGGCAAAAAGTTCCCATAAATAATACCATATGGGGCTTTACCCAAACCAAGTGTCCATCAATAATCCTTAGGTGAATATCGGCTTTCCCCAAGTTATGTTATCGCTCGTTAATCACTCACGAATTACCGAAGGTTATCTTTTCTGTCGGTGATACTCATTTATCTTGGTTGTTTTAGAAATCATCAAAATGCTAGCTGGAATGGTTCAAACTAATATGGTTTTGGGATATTTCTTAGAGAAAAAACAAAATGCTGCAGAATTAGTTTGTCTTATTACTTGATAATCACATACATTAATAATTTAAAACGGCTTTCAAAACACAATAATATAAACAAATTAGTGCACCCAAATCCCGGGTTATAATACCTTTAAGCATTGATTTATAATGATTGTACTCAAAAGTCTTAAACCAAACAACACAAGGTCCAACTAATAATACAATTATTATTCATCACCTTGTGCCCCATACGGTAATATTCCTGTGAAAATGAAAGCCCACCAACGTCTCAATTCTTTAGCCTTATATTTCCATCAGCTTTAAGGCATCGTCACGGCTACGCTGCCGGACCTTCTGCAGCTAAGGAATCCAAGCACTCCCCATGAACTTTTCCTGTGATCACCAACCCCTTTAACCGCAAAACGATCACTGCCTGTAGGGAACATAGATTTTGAAGTGTTCTGGATGTTTTGCCGGTTCCTGATGTCCTTAAGATCCATCTCATGTGGTACCTTCAAAGGCGCAAACACGAGATCCGTCCACCTTGAAGAAGAAGACTTGTTACTCAAACTGTTGCGGTTGCTATCCACGTTTGTGTCATAGTTCAACCTTGAATGCTTGTTGAGTTTCCTGTAATCAAAAGAGTGGCTGTTTCTAAACAGCTGAGTAGTGGTCCCGGTGCTAGTCAACTCACGCATTGACTCGCACCGGGCATGGAGAATATGTTTCTTTTGATTTTGTGTTTTAGACGCTTGTTGATCATGGTTTGGTTGGTCGTTGGTCGGTATGAGCTTGGGACCGGAGAAGATATCTTTTTCATGGGAATTCATCATGTTCTCTTTATAAAACTGGCCACCAGATGCGTCGCTGCTACAGAATTCAAATAAATCTTCTGTAGTTAGTGATGGTGGAGTCCGATGGTTTTCATGATCTTGAGAATCATCGGATTTGTCATTTATTGTTAGGGCGAAATCGGTGAGGGAAAGTGTCTCGAGGGAGTCTAGGTCTTGATGATCATCATCGTTGACATCCATGTTTACAAAGTGTGTGTGTTTTGGAGTTAATGATTGTGAAACATATAAGAGTATAAAAGGAGTCAAAGCATATGATGTAGGAATATATAAAGATATCATATATCATTAAAAATGTGCATGCACTAGCTCATGATTTAAGTTTAAATTTGATAATATAATTAAATAATGTAAGGGGAATAGGTTTGGCAAAGCATAGCCATCTTCATTATGGCATATCCCCGTGTCATTTAGCTTATTCATATTCTTGTCAAAGAATTAATTTCAAGGTCCAAACACATGTCTACAAGAATACAAATATATGATATAAAATAAATAGAATAATAATAAGAATATCAATATTAAATACTAAATTAAAGAGAAAACTAATGCATAATTCATATGTTAATCGATACATATTGCCTCTTGGTTGTATGATCTTAAGATACAATCTAGTTTCATATCTCTGTTGAATCTCTTGATAAGATAATTTGCATGCAATTGTCTCATGAGGGTTGGTTTGCTCTTTCTTAACTTTGAATGCAATCTCTTTGTCTTTAGTCAGACTCATCCCAAAGGTTTGTATGATCCCACCAATTCTTGAACAACAAATTATTGTCTTTGGATTCTTCATTTGTGATGGCTTTAACAACAATCTTGGCGTGTAACATGATAAAGGCTTCACTCATAATGTCACTGATTTTGACATTGAATAGTATCTTTCTCCCATGGCATCAATTACTTCCTATATCTTGTTAATATAACTAAGATGCATACACTTTCTTTTAAATCTATTTAGCTTTCGTAATCCATTATTTTTCAAGAGTTGCTAAATATAGGATAGTTTGGTTTCCATTTATTAAGTTAACTAGTTTGAGGCCCGTGTACTACACGAGTAGTTCTTGAAAATACAATATTTAATAAATAATCAGTATGCAAGAAACAATAAACCTGTTAAACACTATTAACACAATCGTTGTACAATAGTCTTTAAAACAATTTTAAACTAAAAGATACTTTTTAAAGTGAAAAATAATTATATATATCAAATGTTTGAAAAAAAAATAGTAAGTAAATATTAAATTAACAAATTTTGAAGCAAAAATTCTAAAAAAATGGTAACTATTATTTTATTAATATAAATTTGTTAAAAATGGTAAGGGTTTACTATAGGAGTGACAAGTGACAAAACTTGTAAGCTTTTATTAGAAAGTATAGATAAATTATGCAAAAACTATGTACAACTAGTTGTTTTATTTAGTTATTTTAGTTTATCAAAATCCAGAACAACTTAATAACATTGGATTTTTTTTATCGAATGTAAGATCGGTTAATCTAAAAATCGGCATGATGGATTTATAGCCAATCCTAGCCTTTTGATCTTTTATTTATAAAATTTCCCTTCTTATAATAAATGATCCATAATTAATCGATCATAATACTTCATTTTATTAAGTGTTTCCCCATAATCACGCTTGGTTGTGACGTGTGAGGCCTTCATAGGTTTAAGATGCCTTCTTGTTATATAAGTCATTAGTCAAAGTTTGAACTAAAACTACGTCAAAGTTTGAACTAAAAAAACTATAAATAACATATACTTTCCAACAACTTAGAAGATAAAATCATTGCTTATGTATTTTTCTTCTAATTTTTTAAACTAATTATTTGATTAATATATATGTTTTCTTTGTTTATGATCTGTTGATAAATAATAAAAGTTTATCCTAACTTAAACAAAAACAAAGGCACATAGTGGGCTATATATTGACATTTAATTTGGTGTTAAGCACTTATTGGTTGAGAAAATGACACCCGTGTGATCACTCCCGCCTCTTTTAATTGGGAGGATTAGGCTTGTGTGGAGGTTGTGTTTACCAAAAGTTTAGTTTAATTATTATGGGAAAACTGGTATTTAGATATAAATTATATCGATTAGAAAGGGTGAATACAAGGTTTTTTTTAATGACTAGTTTATAAAGTTTAAAACATCTATAAAATTATATATTAATTGTCTATCATGAAATTTGAACCTCAAATTAGATAGGAAAGCCAATTGTGAAAGCCATTTTTACACTATCTTCACCATCTAGGGATTAAACACAATTATTATTATTATTATTATTATTATTATTATTATTATTATTATGCAAACAAGAGTGAGACCCGCACTCAAAAAGAAGAAAATAACACACACACATATATATGTTTGATTTCTTTTAAGAACCACTTTGAGTTTTAAGAACTCGAGAGAACTCAACGTAACAATTTTTTTTGAATTTGTTTTTACACATATGTAATACGTAAGTGTAAGTAACGTAAAAAAAATTACAGTATTTTTTTACACACTGAATCAACTTATTACATATGTATAACTCGGTATCTGTGTTGACCGGACCTTGAAATTTATGGTTCGTTGGCGTGTTTTTGCAAGCTGAATATTCAAACTGCACTTCGTTTTAGCTAGCTGGTATATAATTGTAGAACAAGGATGATCTAGGTTATTTTTAGGTGGATTGTATGTATCTAATTTCTTATAGCCAGTTCTCCTATAATATGCAGATGTTAGAGTATCCAAAACAACAAACTCTAACAAACGGCCACAACAGTTTTCAAACTTTTCTAAAAAAACCCTACTTTTTTACACAACAACAAACCACTACAAACCGACACATCATCACATACAATTTTATATTTAATCAAGTAAAAGTACTTTTATTATATATTTAATTATTATATTAACCACTTAATTTTAATCAGCTACTAAATTATTATGTTAACCAACTAATGAACTTTGTTTATAAATAAAAAAAAAATCCCCTAATTAAAAGTAACCCCACAACACCCACCGCCCCATTACCTCTTTTTTATCTTGTCTTTTCCTTTCTTTCATTCTTGATCTGAGTTGCCATCAAAAATGAAACCGTCCGTCCGTCCGTCGTCATCTAATGAAACCGCACAGCACCCAGTCCTTTCTTTCTTCCTATTGATTCCAACAAAACACGGTTAATAGATCTTGATGGGTTCCATAGATCTGGAAGTTGAAATAGATCTTGATGGGTTTCAAACTACAACCAACAAAAACCTGGAAGTTGAAATAGATTTTGATGGGTTCCATAGATCTCGATTGTTAATTAATATATAAATGGGCCCACATCTATCCGTTCTTCTCACGTTTGCAGAGCCGGACGTATTAAACGAACTTTGGTGAAGTCCGATTTATCTCAGTCCAACTGGATTCGGACCTCGGGCAGCCCACCCCGTTGTGGATGCTCTTATTAACTGAAAATTCTCTGTCATAACTATGGATCTTTCATGTAAAGTTTATTTAGGTGATTTTTATGACTAGATTGCTTATTTAAAATTCCCTGACTAAACTTTGTACTTAATAATATTGATATTTGTATTGCATGTTTTTTGAATGGATAGTAAGAGGCTGCTTTATACTTAATAATATTTGTATGGCAATTTGTTTCGGTTCGAACCTCGAACCTGTTTGGCTAAAGTGGTCGAGTTCGGTAAAACCCACCAGGTTGGCCCGGTAACTATTTTTTATCTTTTATTTTTTATAATGGGTTTTAGATATTAAGTTAAATTGGCTAGGTATCTTATGCCAACGTTTATAAAGCAAACGGATGTTGTTCAAGTCAACCGCGGATACATGGGTTTTGTTCGGGTTCACGTGTGCGCCAAAATTTTCTGATTGGACCCATGAACAAGACTCTCTTAACACTCCTAATGACACATAACAGAGATTTAAACTAGAGATTGCTTCTCTTCCGAAAGATGAAGGTTTGTCATTTTCTAGAGCCAAAACTGAAGGACTTGTAGGAGGCTATCTTTTTCAAAACTTGAGGTTGGCTATTGACACTCTTTTACTAAATGGATGCTCAAAATTGGTGGTAGCAAAATTAGTGACTAAATCACATAAATATTCAAAGTGTCATGACCTTTGCCAATTGCACGCTTCATATAAACATTATTGCACATGTATAAAGTTGAAAATTTTACTATTTGGTTCAAACAGATATGAGCAGCCCCAACTTTGAACTGCCTATAATGCGTTGTAGTACCCATAGGAAGAAAATTTAAGCCTTGCACAAAATTTTTTCAAGTTATAGTTCTAATTTGGCTAATATCAATACTGCAAAGCTAATTATATGTATATTGTAAAGTTTTTTCTTTAAAGTAATGAAATAACTATACTAAAAGATGTCTCATCTGTATTAATGGATTGGAAATTAAAGTTTTGGTACATGTATCCATGGCTTGATCAGTTTCATTGCAGGGTAAGTACTTTTGTTGACTTTCTTAGTAATTTCTTGTAAGTACCATTAAATTACATGGACATGGAAACTTGGGCTCGTTTAGGCTTGGCTTGATTGAGTTTTTTCACGAGCCAATCTGGAGTAGCTCGCGATTGGCTTGGTTAGTTTGCATTCCTAAACAAGTCCAATGTTGAGATGGTTGATTTTAATAGGTTACTATAAGTTTTAGGCTAGTAATTAAGTTGGTTCCACAAATTAGTGTCTATATTGTTTATACATATTGAAAAGTCTTTATTTTTCTTATTAGGTACCTCGCATGAGGATTGAAGATGGTGATAGAAGTTAACGAGCTTGGTTAGTTTGCATTCCTAAACAAGTCTAATGTTGAGATGGTTGATTTTAATAGGTTACTATAGGTTTTAGGCTACTAATTAAGTTGGTTCCACAAATTTGTGTCCATATTGTTTATACATATTGAAAAGTCTTTATTTTTCTTATTAGGTATCTCACATGAGGATTGAAGATGGTGATAGAGGTTAACGAGTCTGGTGAAGTTTTTTTAGTTTTTATTCAATATATTTGTTACTTTTCTTTTTAGATGTTTAGATATTATAACTTCATTTGAGAGTTATTAGACATTTGGTATGTGTTTGGAACACGATCGAATTTTTAATTGTGATAAAGATATTATGATTTTTATATTTTAAACTTTTATTTTTGTTTTATATTGTTAAAAGGTGCCACTAAGACCCCAAAAATTTATAGTGGCATTAAAAAAAATGACACAAAGCTCAAAAGTTTTTGTGGTAGACAAAAAGTGTCACAAAAAACCTCAAAATCTTTGTAGTGGCAAACAAAGAAAAGTGCCACTAAAAGTCTGAAGGTTAGTAGTGGCAAATAAAAAAAGTGTCACTAAAAGTCCAAAGGTTTGTAGTGGCAGATAAAAAATGCCACTAAAAGTCTAAAAATATTTTAGTGGCACACGAAAAAAAGTGTCACTAAAAGCTCAAAAGTTTGTAGTGGCAGACGAAAAAAGTGCCACTAAAAGGCTTTAGTGGTAGCGCTTCTAGTGACACTTTATTTTTGTGTCACTCATTCCAATAAGGTTCATTAGTGGCACTTTTTTGGTTTCTTGTGACACTTTTTGTATGCCATTAAATGGCTTTTTATTTTTAGTGCTTGTGTAATCATTAAAAATATTTATTCTCTCTCCTGATTAATTTTTTAATCAGATTTATTCTCAGCCACATATTCATACTCATTTAATTAAATGCGTGGTCCATATTTAATACTTAAAGTTTTTATAACTTATCAAGTTCTCAAAATATCCCTACCTTATATATATAAATATATCTTATCAAAACATCATTAATTAAGTGTGTGTAATTAATTTGTATGGTTGTATTTTTAATTGTAACAAGTTTTTTTACCCGCGCTTCGCCGCAGAGGCGTGTACCTGAGAGAAAACAACCAACGCCGAAACATTAACTTCCTTGCGTTGAAAGGTTATAGACAACTATAACTTACTCAAGTGTAAGGCCCCGTTCCCGGTGCCTCACTTTAACGTTGGATTTACTCATAAACACAGTTCCAAATATCAGAGTTAATTAAAACTTTTGCGGAAACGTTAACTTTAATCATTCGGTACAAAATATTAATCTTTTCCTTAATACCATAACACAAAACATTACTTTTAAAACATCACTTATTTTCATCTTCAGATGCCAGCCGTTCAATCCATGCCATGCGCCTACCTCATGCTTGCTCCTTAATCATATTCACCTGCGTGCATATACATACATATCCGAAAATGCATATCGATACTTAACCAATTACCCTACTACCATACATACATACATACCTACCATCACTAATCCTAGTCTATCGAGAGTACGTTCATAGTCCGCCGTCTATACCTATACTCAAGGTTGTGAACACGTAAAAGGTCCGCAGTCCTTACCTATGCTCACCAATTATGGTACATGCAAGGTCCGCAGTCCTTCCCTGTACCATCCTATATTGACAACACGTACAAGGTCCTCAGTCCTTCCCTATGTCGCAACCTAAACCATAGCACGTACGAAGTCCGCAGTCCTCCCCTATGCTACCACAACACAATTATAGCACGTATAAGGTCCACAGTCCTTTTTGTGCTGACGCCTATCGACAATACGTATAAGGTCCGCAGTCTTTATCTACGTTGGCGTCTATACCTATAACACGTATAATGCCCAATGTCCCTAACTACGTTTACATCTATCACCTATATCACGCATAAGGCCCGCAATCCTTAACTACGCCATCACCTGCCAAGTCCATGTCCATTAGAAGTTAGAAGGATTCGCCATCCTAACTTACTAAGTCGAACGAAGAACTCACATACCATTCATGTACCTATATACACATACTTTACATATACAATAATTACATTATAGCATAAGAACACTCTGGGCGTTCTTCACAACATTCAATCAACAGTCATACTCCTTGTTGATACGTGCAATATCCGAAGATCGTTCACGTACCGACAAGCAATCCTTCATATCTATAACATATATTATATATATAGCATACACTTACCACTTAAGGTAAGTGTATTAACTAATCACATCGAGTATGCACACAGCCCCGAAAACATAACAAGGAATGGGGCTAGAAACTCACCTGATTGCGGTCACGTCTTCCGTTAATGGTTATTCCTTCTCTTTAGCTGAGCTTGGCTAACTGTTAAATATATGTTTGTTATTTAACTATATAATCATTTGAGTTGGCATTTTTAACTAACCAACATGCTCCTCTAGGTTGGGGATTGTTTATTTAACTTATGTGGATGGGCCAACTAGTGAGATCAGGCCCACTGTTCAGTACAGCTTATAGGCCTAGCTGGGCCATGCCCACATATCACAACATGTCACTAAGTGGCCGAGAACTCTAGGGCTGAGAACTCATATGTTGACCGAGAACATGGGTTGACCGAGAACCCATATTTGACCGAGAACATGGGTTGACCGAGAACCCATATTTGACCGAGAACATGGGTTGACCGAAAACCCATATTTGACCGAGAATCAACCGAAAACTCAAGTTGGCCGAAAACCCATGTCTGATGCTTCCAGTTTGTATTTTTCCTATTTTCTCATTTCTTACCTAGCTCAGTTAGTTTTCATGGTCCATTCTATGACTTTTAACCACCTTTGCCCTTTTTCCTTATCCGTTTTACACCCAATACCCTGCCATCATCAAGATCTAACCCACCCATGGCATAAAGCTTAAACCTTTATCCATTCCAAACCCAATTTAACTAGATCTCTAACCAATGAGTTGATTAAGTCCATTTTAATCATCAAGTTTGCAACTTTATGGCTTGTCTAGACCCGATCTACACCCAATACCCTGCCATCATCAAGATCTAACCCACCCATGGCATAAAGCTTAAACCTTTATCCATTCCAAACCCAATTTAACTAGATCTCTAACCAATGAGTTGATTAAGTCCATTTTAATCATCAAGTTTGCAACTTTATGGCTTGTCTAGACCCGATCTACTCTAGGTTTTAGTTTCATGACCATTCGTTCATAAAAACATAAACTTTAAGATCAAGAACATACCTTTATGATGTTCCTAGGTTACGGCTTGACTTGTTTGTCAACCTTTATCTTGTATTAAGCTTGGGAAATCAATAACTAGTGGTATTCGGCTTGGATTTGGTCTTGAATCCCTTTCTCTCTCACGGCCGCCCTTAAGAGGGTATGTGTGTGTGTGTTTTAAGGTGTAGGCAAGGTGTGTAATGGATGGAAATGGAAAGATTTAGGGTTTAAGAGGTATTTATACTCCCTTAAGCCCATGGACTTAAAGCCCATCTTTCCTTTTTGGTCCATTATTAAACCCCCTAATTAGCCTACTTATCCCTCTATCATTATTATTTTATTATTTATTTACTAACTCGAGTAAACTTTCCCATCGTAATAACTAATATAATAAATGTTATTATTTGAAATTTTGGGATGTTACATCAAGGGTAAAGGTGACGAAAGCTAACAATTATTTGAAGCTGTAGGCATTCACATATCAAACAACTTTTGTATCATATTTAATATCTTGTGAAATAAACTTGAAATTTGCAGATGTGCAACATAGTTAGCAACCATACACGCAAATTTCAGACTATAATAAACACATGTCAATGAAACTGTCCAATAAAAACTTAATATCAAAAAACTATTTTGCTGCACTTAATAAAGCCACCACTGCTCACCCGCCACCACCGGTTCCAAACTGAAAACCGAAAACGATAGATGATTGTCGTCACTGGCTCAGATACATGATCATCATAGCCGCATTCAACCAAACCGAATAAGACCACGACCCATAATCGACAACCATAACAGCCCATTGTCAACACGAATCCACAACCACCAAGGGTTTCTAATCTAAACCGGGCAACAGTAGACCGATTATCATTGTCAGAAACATAGTCATCATAGCCGTAGTCAACCAAAACCACAAAAGCACACACTAACAATTGGCAACATGTGAACTATAGACCACAACAGGCAAAGACAAACATCCACGAATCAACCGCTACCAAGGGTTTCGAATCAGAACCCGTCAACGATAGACGAAGGCTTCCCTACGGGTGGCCTCTTCGTCCACCGCCGCCGATTAGGGTTTCGTAACGGAAACCGACAACAGTAGATGAGGCACGTACCCATCCATGAATAAACGGCCAACAACAAAACCGCCATTAAAAGAACAGTAAGAGGCCACCAACACTGCTACCTAGGGTTTCAAAACAGAACCCGACAACAACGTTGGTGACCAACACAATCGCCCATCGGAACCCCACACCACACACCAAGGTAGCATAATAAAACGACAACGTAACACCCCTGTACGTTCCCAGCCGGATCTACACGGAAGTATCTCGTACTACGTAGGTGCGGAATCCTTACGTAAGACGATACGAGGGTAAGATGTAAACTACGTTAATACCGAACACGAACACACGTTACAATACCCAAAAGACACGTTGTATTGCTACCTTTCAACACGTGACACAACAATCACAATTACTCGTTCTTGAATCACCTTCAATACAAGCCGTAACATAGGTATATAAAGACTTCGACAACTTCGCCTAACAGACTAGGCGAAGTTGTCAATAACTTCGCTTGTCCACAAGTTCGCTTATATTAGGCGAACTTGTGAGACAACCTATACAAACCAAAACAAAACAAACTATCACGATTACAGACACTAGATACTGAACTACTGACATAATGCACCAACAGACTCCCCATTGGCAGTAGCTTCATATCTCTATCTTCAATCACTTGTCTTGTAATCCCAAAAATCTCGAGTCACTCGTCTTCAAGCATGAACGCCTTCTCTGACACAAACGGAAACTACTCTCTGATATTTCTTGGCTTCATCTTTCCAGGCAGGAATATAGAATATCTTTTTCTCGTCTAGTACCTGCAAGTCAGCTTGAGACAAATTTATCAAGTGCATAGGATCATACACTCTCGGCACCTCTTGTTCATCTTCATCCTCCATGACCGCTTCAGCCGTTTGACTATCGACATACCACCATTTCAGATTCTTTAAGACATCCTTGGGCATTTGTTTCATCGGCACTTCTTTTAAACACCGGATAGGCTTATACTTCATTACCATCCAAGGTTTGCCATCAGCTCTCATTCCTCTGTCTTTATCTTCAACAAGCTTCCCTTTCTGCGGCTTTAACAACTCGAACTTTTTCTCTTTTATACTTTCTTTCCACACGATCTTCCCAATAATCCTAGCCATATTATCATCAATCCTGTTTATCAACCCCAACTTGGCCAAATCCTTCACCTCACACTCAGGCAAGGTATTCAACGATCTCAACAACCTCTTGAAGTACTGAATCCCATCGTAACGTTTAATCACAAATAGCCTCAACTGCTCATCATATAATCCCCTTCTTCGATTCAGCATACCCTTTGATATTATAACTCTTTTTAAACATAGTTGGAACCGCCGGCTTCTTTGTCTTTACGAACCATTGAGCGTAGCCTTCTTTCCATCTAGGCTGCTCTTCCCATTCAGATTCATCACTTCCCATATCTTGACCCACATTTGTCTTATCAACTTCTGGAATTTCATGCTCAACATTTTCCTCCACAATCTCTCCCTCTTCAATCTCACTATCAATCACAATGTCAGCTCCTATTTTTTCAATTTCTTCAACCGGTAACACATCGTCGTCACCTACAATATCATCATCTAACATCTCCTCATCATCCACTACCACCACATCATCACCCCCTGATCCACCTGTTGCACCAGCTGACTCCCCCTGAGATGTGGAAGTCCCAAGAGTTTGTTCAGTTCTTGGCAACTCACCACCTGCACCTTTCGATGCATTGGGATCATCGTCTCTATCATTACTCTTCTTCGTCCTCAACTCATCGCCCTTGCAGCTCGTCTTCCCCTGAGATGCTAAGAACTGTTTTAAAGCATCAAAAAGTTTACCATGCTCAACCAGGAGGGACGACTAAATCTGATTTTCTGCAACAAGGCGCTGAATAGCGTGAGTCTGGATCAGGTTGATTCTTGATTGTTCTGCCACGACCCTTTCAAGAGCTGCTATCCTGTCTAAGTCAGATAAAGTTGCATCAAAATCAAATCTCATATAACTTCGCCCATGTGACAACTTCGCCCTTCAACTTCGCCTTAAATTTACAAAATCAGCCCTCAGACATTTGAACAAAATGCAACTGTCTTTTAAAATCCTCCGTGAAAGATTTAAACTTTATAATCAAAGAACCAAGTAACCAAGCTTTGAAACATAAAACGAAATATACATGAAAGTTTTAGTAATTAAGTACACGGGATCAAATTTCAGTCATGTCGGGGACCAGCATGTTTTAGAAAAGATCCGAACAGGAATCATACTAATTATATGGCTGTCACATAGATCCATGTTCAGCGGTATTATGACATAAAGAAACAGGTTGTAAGCAGGTAAATAACTTAGTATGGGTTTCATCACTTCTGTGATACGGATTAGGTACAATTAAGCTCAAAATTTAAACGGACAACACATCAGAGATTGTGATGCCTCCCATCTATTCTCAAAACTTATTTGACTTTCCCCGAGTCACCCCGAGTTGACCTCGACCTGTAGTGTCTGATTAAACAGTAAGTGCATCTTGATCTTTAGAGTCTTCTTCACGTTCTCTTTCTTGCCTCTTGATTGATAAGTATAACATAATAGGCTTCAGAAGGCTTAGCATCATCATTTTTTTTAAATAATAAAGATTTACATAGCTTCAAACAGTAGACTACTACAAGTCCCGAATCTGGATCACTGCAGGTACTTGACACACTATCTTTTCGGAAATCAGAACACTCACGGGCTCGTGTATGACTGGGTAATCGCTTTTCTGCCTATCATTCGGAAAGACGTATATGGAGACATACACAACTCTGAATGGGTCTTCCCTTTAAATCGAGAAGATTTAGTTAGTATCACTTCTACTTTTACGCACCATAATAAGCTACCATAAAATACAATGACTGTTCTAGAGTCTTTTAGGCCTAATAACTTCACTAGTTAAGCACACAGAATTAGTTTGTCTATCACTTTCCAAGGTTGGATCAATTTTCTTTTAAACATAATAATGAAACTTCCTACGAAGTTATAGACTTGAAAAATTATATCATCTCCCTAAAAAAAAATTTTAGATTCTATCGCCCCGATCAAGGCAAAGTCTTCAGGTAAACGGCTATCCTGAAGATCCAAAGGATCAGCTGGACCGACCACATACGAGTACGTGTCCTTCTAACTAAGTATGAACGACTATTTTTCAGCGAAAGAACAAAACCCATCATAAACCGCCCCGGTCACTTTCAGTCATCTGGTCAATGGCTATCCTCATAATCTACTAGTAGAAATAAGGACCAAACATATCCGAAGATGTGTCCTTCAAACTGAAGCAACCGACATAATTCTAAGCGATAGTGATGTTTTTTTTTTATAGAAACGAGAAACACCGTTACTCGGGATTGATCATCCCATTAAGCTCAACAAGATTTTGAAAACGAGTTCGGTCAAACGCTTTAGTAAAAAGATCGGCGAAATTATCCAACGAATCAACCTTTTCTAGCACTATTAATTTCTTCTCAGCACAATCCCGTATAAAATGATGACGAATGTCAATGTGTTTAGTTTTGCTGTGTTTTACGGGATTGTTAGTTACTGAGATTGCAGCAGAGTTATCAATGCAAATAGAAGTGTGAGTGAAATTCAGACCGTACTCGCGCAATTTCTGTTGTATCCAAAGAACCTGGGAGCAGCAGTTTGATGCTGCCATATACTCAGCTTCGCAGGTGGAAATGGCTACAGAGGTCTGCTTCTTGCACTGCCACGACACCAATCTTCCTCCCAGAAACTGACATCCACCGGTTGTCGACTTCCTGTTCTGATTGCAACCTCCATAGTCAGAATCTGTGTAAGCGACCAAATCCAAGTCTCCCCCTTTCGTGTACCACAATCCCAGCTTAGGCTTGCCTTTGAGATACCGCAGTATTCTCTTCACTCCCTTCATGTGGGGTTCCTTCGGGCTTGCCTGAAATCGAGCACAAAGACAAACTGCAAACATAATATCAGGTTTAGATGCAGTTATTAAAATTAAAGAACCTATGATTGCTCGATATTGGGTGGGGTCCATGTCGTCATCACTGTCCGAAACAGCACCCAGTTTGTGGTTGACGCAAACCGGAGTATCAAATGGAGTGCTGTCCTCCATCTTGAAGCGTTTGAGAACGTCTTGGACATATTTAGTTTGATGGATGAACATCCCATCTTACTTCTGATCAACCTGCAATCCTAAAAAGAAAGTTAATTCACCCATTGCACTCATTTCAAACCTCTTTTTCATGACTTCTTCAAACTCCTGACACATGACGACTTTTGATGCAGCAAATATGATGTCGTCCACGTAGACTTGAACTAGTAGAAAATCTCGCCCTTTTCTCTTGACAAACAGCGTGCTGTCGATCTTTCCTCTTTCGAACCCATTCTCAAGTAAGTAATCAGATAAGGTTGCGTACCAGGCACGAGGGGCCTGATGTAGTCCATATAGCGCTTTACTCAGCTTGTACACATGATCAGGAAAGTCAGGGTCAGGAAAACCCGGAGGCTGCTCAACGTATACTACCTCATCGACTTTACCATTAAGAAAAGCACTTTTCACGTCTAATTGGAACACCTTCATTTCATTGTGTGCAGCAAATGCCAAAAATAGTCGAATCGCTTCCAATCTTGCCACATGAGCAAACACTTCATTGTAGTCGATTCCTTCTTGCTGATTGAACCCTTTTACTACCAGCCTCGCCTTGTTCCTTATGATTATCCCTTTCTCATCTCTCTTACATTTGAAAACCCATTTGGTGCCAATAGCATGCACATTCTTCGGTTTTGCAACTAATTTCCATACTTCCATCTTCTCGAACTGAGCTAACTCTTCTTGCATGGCTTCGACCCACGAGCTATCCTTGAGAGCCATTTGATAGTTCTTTGGTTCAATCTGGCTGATGAAGCAGGTGTACAAGCACTCATTAATGATAACCGTTTCCTTAATGCTTGCGTAAACACAGGTGTGCTCATTCAAGCTTCGTCTTGTTTGTACACCATCAGACAGATCACCTATCGCGTTCTCCAAAGGATGATTTTTGTGAACTCCAGTAGTCGGAACCGTACTGAGTTCCAGATTGTTTTCCAAATTCGAAGAGAGTTCATCAATGGGTGATTGGTGTTGAGAGTGAAAAGGATTGTAGAATTCTTCCTCAGTAGAGGCAGCAGGAATATCAGCGGTTCTTGACGAGGAAGGATGACACTCATCGTATCGTGGACGTTGCACAATATTTTCTTCCTCATCATACAGAATCTGTGAAGCGATTTTCTCATCAACATCTGCAAAATCCAAGTAAGGCATATTAAAGGATTTGAACAGTTTATCATAGTCAAAAGCTTCAGCGGGTCCCGTGCTAGGCTTTGGTGGTTTGTAACTCGTGATGTCGGTGTTACATACCACTTCAACCTTGCTGTTCGATAAATTAAAGAATCTTCTATTGGGTGTCCCAACAACATATCCGACTAAAATACCTTCGTCGGCTTTCTCACCAAATTTAGAGTTTGTCTTTAATATCGTACATGGGGACCCGAATGGTTCGAGACCATTCAAGTTTGGCTTTCGACCATGCATAAGTTCATAACAAGTTTTATTCAATATTTTAACAGTTAAAACACGATTAAGGATATAACAGGCTGTGGCAACAGCTTCAGCCCAGAACACCACGGGAAGTTTAGCATCAGCCAGCATAGTTCTGGCTCCTTCAATTAGCGTTCTGTTCTTCCTCTTAGCCACTCCATTTTGTTGCGGAGTATACGGGGCGCTGTACTGGTGGTCTATCCCTTTCTGTAAGCAGAACATCTCCATCTAGTAGTTCTTGAACCCTGTCCCATTATCACTCCTGATGTACTTAACCTTTCTTCCCATAATATTTTCAACCTTGGTAATCAGGTTGATTACTAATTGAACCGTCTCATCTTTTGCCTTCAGAAAGTATACCCAAGAGTATCGAGAGTAATCATCAGTTATTACCAAGCAATATGATGTTCCACCTAGACTTTTTACGCTCACGGGACCGAAGAGATCCATGTGAAGTAGGTCTAGGGTACTGACTATTGAATTAACCTTCTTGGAGAGATGAGGTTTCTTGTGTTGCTTTCCCTTCTTGCACGATAAGCATTGGTCTTCAAAGTTAAATTTTTTCAAGGGAACACCAAGCACCAGCCCATTCTTGACAATGTAGTTCATTTTTCGAAGATGTATGTGTCCCATTCTTCGATGCCATAACTCGGACTCAGATTCAGTTGCCTTTGACAGAAGACATGATTCTTCTGTTGCCATCTCAGTTGACCTCATATCCATTACATATGTGTTCTTTTCTCTTGGAGCTTTCATCACCACCCATGCCTCTGGTATTTTGAAACCAGGATACAGAACAATTGCTTCATTTTTAGTAAAGTGCACTGTGTACTCTTTGTCACAAATCTGAGACACGTTCAACAAATTATGCTTCAACTCCTCAACAAAAATTCACCTTCTATAACTTCATTTTACCATTTGTCATAGTTCCAATACCAGTAATTTTACCACCACTCTCTCCAGCAAAACTTACCCTACCTCCTTGAACAGGTTTCCATTCGTGTAACAAATTCTTGTTACCAGTCATGTGCCGGGAACAGCCACTATCCACAACTGTTATGTTCAACTGTTCCTGCACAGTTAAAGAAAAGATTAAAATCTGGGGACCCAAGACCTATTGGTCTTGGGTCGATTAAATCTGTTAAACGGCATCCCGTACTTTGATTGCCAAAAGGCAGTTTGAGAGTGATTTCTGTAAGTCCTGAAAGGATACCTTCTTGAGAATTGACTATGAGGCCATCCAAACCTTAGTGGATTAACTGAATTATAATTGTTGGTTTGGTTGCTAACTGGGAAAAACTGAGATCGATTTCTTTGAAATCTTGAATTAGTCCAATGTCTGAACTTTGATGAGTTCGCATTCTTACAAGTATAGTAATTACCATTCGTTTTATTCTCAGTTTTCGGAGGCCTCAAACCTCTGAATTTTCTCTGATTTAGAGGACAATCAGCAATCAGGTGTCCTATTTGATTGCATCTGAAACAACTCCTGTGTTCAACTTTCGTCTCAACAGTTGTTTCAGATGTTGAGGTTGCATTGCTATCCGTTTGTCTAACATATGGTGGGACAAACGGGTTTAGGGGAGAGTTCTTTTCAGTTGGATTATATTCCTCCCCACGTTTTAGTAACACTACCTCTTCTTTTATCTCACTAGATTCGAATGTCTTGTCCGAATTTGATGAAACAGAGCTAGGAACAGAAATCTTAACATTCGAAACAGGCTTACTCGTTTCGCTTTTACTAACTTCAGGTTCTTTAATCGAAACTTTGACAGGAACTGTCTGACTAATCTCAACATCAACAGATTTCTGATTACTAGGATCATACGTATAGTTATGGTTATATGGTGGTGGAACTTCAGAAAATCCAATTCCCCCTTTGTTAACTGGGGAACGTTGAACACTTACGATGTGATCAAGTATTGCTGAGGAATTTCTAAACTGTTCAATTTTTCTGTTTAATTCCACCACTTTTACCTGGTAATCAGCTATCTGTTTATCCCTTTCAGCAATTAGTTTGGTTTTTTCCTCTAACACTTCATAACTAAGATCAATTACTTGTATTTTATCAGCTAGACTGGCTTTAAGACTTCTGATATCTTTTTCACTAGCTTTTATTTTTACCGAGTAACTGTTTTCTCTAGTTTTAGTGTAATGATGATCTTCTTTTAACGTTTTAAATTGAGCGTCCAAACTAACAAACTGATCAGTCACTGTTTTCAATTGTTCAGACAGATTTTCACATTGCATACAATGAAGTTCAGAACTTACCTCAGAGAGCTGATCGTTCACTTCTGCCATATAAGCTTGATTTTCTCCCGTCTCTTTCTCACTTCCTGCAGTTTCGATGTTCACCAAATTTGCCTGTTCGAAGACTTCCTCAACCTGTAGATTCCAGTTGTACCCACCATCGTGTCTAGATACCATAGCCCTATTCTCAGTACCTCCCCCATTCTGTTGTGCCGGCCTGTTCTGACTACGTTCGACTCTTTCATTTGTACATTCCTTAGCAAAGTGACCATTCTGTTGACAGTTATAACATCGAACCTTTGACTTATCAAAACATGGTCTTTCGCCAACGAACTTTCTACCTGTTTTCTTCATGAATCTTTTAACCCGTTTTACTATCATAGCCATCTGCCACTGCAGGTCTATCTCTTCTAGATCATCAGCATCAATTTGATCATAGTCTTCATCCAAAGTTGCGGGATCGACTATTTTACCTTTGATGTAATTCTCATAAGATGAAATGAAAGATGCATAGAGAGCAAACTGCTGTTCAGCTGATTTAACACTCATGGGCATCTGTGAGTAGTTGTTGGTTGGAACATTTGATGAAAAGTTACCAGTTGTGGCTTGAGGTTTTGAAGAATTACTTCATGCAGCTAAGAAACATACATCACCATCCATGTTGAGAGTCACATGACCATCATGAGTTGAATTTGAGTTTGAGTCTCCCTTTGAGTAATAAGCAGAGGATTCTGACTTTGAACTTGAACTTGAAGTAACTTTCGCACCATACATTCCCGGATCCTGAACCTGATCAGTTGGTGTCTCTTTCCGAACCATGTTAAGTTCAAAAGTTCGTAATTTATTGACTGCTGTTTCCAAATCAATATTGGCAAACTCTTTATCTTTTCTCATCAAAACCGTGTACATTTCCCATTTCGGTGGAAGAGCATCAAGAAGTTTTTCTACAATCTCTTCTTCTTTATAGTCAATTGAGTAATTTCTAAGTTCGGTCATCAGGTGATAATATCTTGTGATGATATCATCAAGTGATTCATTTTTCAAATATTTGAACACCGAGAATTGGGTTTTTAGTAGCTTAATTTTGGATTCACGTATCCCCACATTACCTTCATATCGATTTTCTAGCGCTTCCCATAGCTCTCTAGCGGTTTTGTATTTCCTGAAGGTGTGAAGAATCTCTTGTGGAAGAGCCATGATGATTGCCGCATGAGCTTTACTCTCTGCCTTATACATCTTCTTTTCTTCCTCTTCCATCTTATTGTACTTCTTAATCTGTTCACGACCCTCAAACAAGGCCGTTGGTGGAAAGTATCCATGTAGGTTCCCTTGACGGATCACACGAGATATCTCGGTCTACTCAGGTGCGGAATCCCTGCGTAGATCGTTACGAGCGTAGAAAGCAAATCAAACAAACACACACGAATAAACCGAAACACGTTATATATTAATAACTGAACTCACGTGATATGAATCACTGATACAGACTCTCGTCCTCACGTTACAATGAACTCAAACCAGCTTAGATCAACTCGATTATATTTCAACACTAAGCCGTAACCTAGTATAAATACACGACAACTTCGCCTGATATGTTCAGGCGAAGTTGTCCATAACTTCGCTTGTTCAACAAGTTCGCCTAGGCGAACTTGCTAACAACTTCGCTTAAACAAAAACATAAATAACATTACAGACTCGATTACAGACACTAGACTATGAACTACTGACATTTATGCACCAACAGACTCCCCCTTGGCAGTAGCTTCATATCTTGATCTTTAAGCACTTGTCTTGTAATCTTCACGCATGCACTCCTTCTCTAACACATACCTTGACTACTCGCTGATACTTCCTCGCTTCGTCTTTCCAAGCAGGAATATAGAATATCTTCTTTTCATTCAACACTTGCAGATCAGCTTTCGATAAGTTAACAAGATGCATCGGATCATACACCCTCAGCACTTCTTGTTCGTTTTCGTCTTCCATCACGGCTTCAGCAGTCTGGCAATCAACATACCACCATTTAAGATTCTTCAACACATCTTGAGGCATAATCTTCATTGGAACCTCCTTAATGCATCGAATCGGTTTGTACTTCATTACCATCCATGGCTTGCCATCTTCTCTCATTCCCCTTTCTTTATCTTCCACTAGCTTTCCCTTCTGTGGCTTTAATAACTCAAACTTCTTCTCTTTTATGCTTTCTTTCCACACGATCTTCCCAATAACCCTTGCCATGTTGTCGTCGCTTCTATTGATCAGCCCCAATCTAGCCAAATCCTTCACCTCACATTCAGGAAATGTATTGAGAGATCTCAACGTTCTTTTAAAATACTGAATCCCATCAAAACGTTTCACCACAAACAACTTTATCTGTTCATCATATAGCCAACAAATAATTCCTTTCTTCGACTCAGCATAGCCTTTGATATTATAACTCTTCTTGAACATGGTTGGAACAGCAGGCTTCTTAGTTTTAATAAACCAATGAGCACAGCCTTCCTTCCACCTAGGCTGCTCCTCCCACTCAGTCTCATCATTTTCCATCTCAGTACCCATATCGGCTTTCTCAACATCTGGGATCTCGTGTTCAACATTCTCTTCAATTATTTCACCTTCCTCAACATCTTATTCAATCACAATCTGCGCTCCAATCTTCTCAATCTCCTCAATTGGCAGCACATCATCATCAAACATCACATCATCATCTAGCATATCATCATCTAGTTCTTTCAAAGCATCAATCACATCATCTTCATCATCAACCATCACCACCTCATCACCACCAACTGCACCTGCAGACTCCCCCTGAGCTGTGGAAGTCCCAAGAGCTTGAGTAGTTCTTGGCAACTCACCACCTGCACCTTTCGGTGCATTGGGATCATCGTCTCTGTCATTTCTCTTCTTTGTCCTTAACTCGTCGCCTCTACAGCCTGTCTTCCCCTGAGATGCCAAGAACTCCTTCATAGCATCTATAATTCTCCCATGTTCAACCAGGAGGGACGACTGTAGTTGATTCTCTGCTACAAGGCGCTGAATAGCCTGGGTCTGGATAAAGTTTATCCTCGATTGCTCTGCCACGACCCGTTCAAGTGCAGCTATTCTCTCCGAGTCTGAGAGGGTTGCATCGAAATCAAACCTCATGTTAGATGTGTCTTGAGTATACTCAGCAGGGATCTCGAATGTAACCGGGACATCAGAAGCAGTTGTGGACGTAACCGCAGGTGGTATCGTGACCGACAACCCTGCAGTTGCAACGACGGTAGACTCTACAAATTGTGCCACCACCTCTGAAGGAGTAAGCGTTGGAGGTGGTAACGACACAATCTCCGGAGTCGTCGTCTGTAGTATGATGGATGGGATGCCGACAGCTGATGTAGCCACCACGGGAACATCCGCGGCGCTTGTAACCTGTACAGAAGTAGGAACAATCGACATACCTGACAGTGCGGATGGAGCGAAACGTACAACTCTTGAAGTCTCTCCAGCTCCCATACCTGCACCTGTCCTTTCCCGTCTTGAACGTCTAATCAACTTGTGAATGTCCTCTTCCTCTTCTTCTGACTCACTATCATCAACTGTCCTCTTTCTCTTGCCAAATGTTCTCTCTTGAGTCACCAACATCCTTCTCGCCTCATCCATAACATCATCAAGATCTGAGTCAGCCACCGTCGTAGCTGCTCTAGTAACACGCACACTCGAGACACGTTCAACTGGAATCTGAACGTTCTCCTCTGGATCCACCCGATCCATATCGAAGAACCCTTGGCCGCCAAATGCAGCATCAAGGTCTACATCCTCCTCAGCCGACACAACAGGCACAGCAGGTACATCTCGAGGTGCTCCTACCTGTCGTGGTTGAGGGTCTCTGAACTCATCCCCACGAGCTGGCACATACCCCGGGTTTATTAAGAACCCAAAGAGTGGAGTATGCCTTGGACGACGTTCAGGCTTGCTCCTCGCACTCGAAGTACGGCATTGAGCAAAGATACGTTTGCTCACACTCTCCACATATCGTATTGGGCGTCGTTGAGGCAAATTTGGAGCCACATGGTTCAAGATCATCTGGATGAATCTTGGATACATTATGAACCGCTCACGAGCCATCGCCCTCCTCTGTTTGTCGATCTCATAAAAGACCATCTGACTAAATCTATAACGTTTGTTATAAGTCAGAGCAGTCATTGCTGACTGCATGGTCGCACCCATTCCGTCAGTACCCGCCTTCCTCCCAGACATACACACAATCATGACGTGCATGAGGAAGCGCCACTGATCGAGCAGGAACCCCTTCCGTCTCTGGGTATCGCCCAAGGGACCAGAATATCCCATTCGTAGGAATGCTCCATCATGAAACGGAGCCACAAAGTCAGTTGGGTCGTCCCGAGTCTCCTCTCCAAAACGTAACGCCACCCGTATTTGTTCAGACGAGAACTGAACTTCTTGGCTGTTGACGGTTGCTCGCATAACCGGGGGCTCAACACGGCAATCGTATTCCACCGTCTGCCAGAAATCCTCGATATTGGGTAAGGATATCGGCAGAGTCGTAGTGATTGCGTGGAATATCCTCGAGCGAAGGAGGAATGTGATTATCTCCCGGTAATCCTCCACACCACTCGCTTCCGGGTCTAAGGTGATGAACATGTTGTGACCCGGGAAGAATTGTCTCTGATTATCTCCGTCATCGCCTCCAGCACCTGCTACTGCAGCCATATCTGCAACAAACGAAACCAAGTTAGATAAACGTTATGGCGTACCACAAGTTCGCTTGTTACCATGTGCGAAGTTGTGATAAAATCTGTATAGGCGAAGTTAAAGTTGGGGCGAAGTTGGGAACAACTTCGCTTCATCTTTAAGTTCGTCTAATAATTAAAAAATTAAAAGGTCCAGGCGAAGTTAATGTTAACTTCGCCTCACCACAACATCGCCTCAGGCGAAGTTTAGACTCAGGCGAAGTTACGGATAACTTCGCCTAAACCTTAAGTTCGCCTGAATCTGAATAGGCGACAGTGAGATCGATTCAAACATCGAAAATCTGGTGTTTCGGCCAATTTAGACGATTAAGGAGACTAAAACACATGATAGTAAAGTAATCCGGACGATCAGTTTGTTCATGAACACGTAAAACAAGTTTTGAAATCGGGTATAGGTTTCGAACGTCCGAGGTCGCTAACCGGGTGTCGAAACAACCTAGGATTAACAACATTGAACATCGAGTATAAGATATAGAACCCAAACACACCTTGAATACTGATTGAAATCGGAAAAAAGATAATCGGATGAAAAACGGATTAAGTTCGCTGTGATAATCGAGGATAAGTTCGCTGATATTTCAAATAATGAACTGATGACCTTTGAAAATCCTTATATAGGGGCGAAGTTATACAGGCGAAGTTACGGTTAACTTCGCCTAGGCGAAGTTATTCACAAGTTCGCCTGTTTAACAACATCGCCTATATTTACAAAATCAACTCTTATAATTTGAACATTTTGCAATTAACATTTAAAACTTCCCTTTAAGAATTAAATAACACGATCAAGTCCAAGTAACCAGTTATAAAATCATAAACTACCTAAGTACGAAAAAACTTTTTAAAAAATTAAAGTACAAGGGATCAAATTTCAGTCTCGATAGGGACTACCACGTTTTAGAAAAGATCCAAACAGGAATCATACTAATTACGTGACTGTCACATAGATTCGTGTTTAGCTGTATTATGACAAAAAGAAACAGGGTGTAAGCAGGTAATATACTTAAGATGGTTTTCATCGTTTCTGTGATACGAGTTAAGTTCAATTAAGCTCAAAAATTAAGTGGGCAACAACTCAGAGATTATGATGCCTCCTATCTATTCTCAAAGCGTATTTGGCTTTCCCCAAGTCACCCCGAATTGACTTCGACCCTTAGTGTCTGATTAAGTTTGTAATTACTCTTCATCTGCTTCCCGTTCTCTTTCTTACTCCATGATTAAGAAGTCTTGATATTTTGAACTCTAGAATGTTTCAATAACTCATAAGTTTTTTTTTTTTTTTTTTTTATTCAAACATTCATATAGACTTCAGAGTAGTAAACAACTGCAAGTCCCGAATCTGGATCACTGCAGTTTCTTGAAACGCTATCTTCACGGGAATCAGAACACTTACGGGCTCGTGTATGACTGGGTAATCGCTTTTCTGCCTATCATTCGGAAAGATATATATGGAGACATGCAAAACTCATAAGGAGTTTCCACGTAAAATCAAGTAGTTTTAGTTTGTATCACATCTACTTTTACGCACCATAAAAAGCTACCATGACATAAAATAACTGTCCTAAAGCCTTTTAAGCCTAATAACTTCACTAGTTAAGCACACAGAATCAGTATATCTATCATTTTCCAAGGTTGGATCAATTTTCTGTTAAACATAGCAAACGAACTTCTTACGAAGTAGTAGACTTGAAAAATAATTTCATTTCCCCAAAAAATTTTTTAACATTAATCGCCCCGACCAAAACAAAGTCTTTAGGTAAACGGCTATCCCGAAGATCCAATGGATCAGCTGGACCGACCACATACAAGTATGTGTCCTTCTAACTAAGTATGATCGACTAATTTTAAGCGAAAGAATGAAAACTCATCATAAACCGCCCCGGTCACTTTCAGTCCTTTGGTTAATGGCTATCCTCAAATTCTACAAGTAGAAAATGAGGACCAAAACATATCCGAAGACAAGTCCGTCAAACTGAGGCAACCGACATATTTTTAAGCGATAGTGACGTTTTTTTATTTTTTATTTTATTTTTTTTAAATATAACATGAAAAGCATGGTTACTCGGGATTGATCATCCCATTCAACTCGATAAGGTTTTGAAATCTTGTTTTGTCAAACGCTTTAGTATAAAGATCATCGAAATTATCAAGCGTATCCACCTTTTCAAGCACAATCAGTTTCTTCTCAGCACAATCCCGTATAAAATGATGACGTATGTCAATATGTTTAGTTTTACTGTGCTTCACGGGATTGTTAGTTACTAAGATAACAGCTGTGTTATCAATGCAAATAGTAGTAAGTAAGAAATTCAGACCATAGTCGCGCAACTGTTGTTGAATCCAAAGAACCTGGGAGCAGCAGTTGGATGCTGCCATGTATTCTGCTTCACAGGTTGAAATTGCGACTGAAGTCTGCTTCTTGCATTGCTACGACACCAATCTGCCACCAAGAAACTGACATCCTCCAGTTGTTGACTTCCGACTCTGATTGCACCCTCCATAATCAGAATCTGTGTAAGCGACTAGCTCCAAGTCTCCTCCTCTCGGGTACCACAACCCCAGCTTCGGTTTGCCCTTGAGATACCGCAAGATCCTCTTCACACCCTTCATGTGAGATTCCTTTGGGTTTGCCTGAAAACGAGCACAAAGACAAACAGCAAACATTATATCAGGCCTAGAAGCAGTTAAGTACATTAAAGAACCTATAATAGCCCGATACTGAGTTGGGTCCACATCTGCATCACCGTCTGACTCAGCACCCAATTTGTGATTGACGCAGATTGGAGTGTCGAATGGAGTGCTGTCCTCCATCTTGAAGCGTTTGAGCACATCATGGACATACTTGGTCTGATGAATGAACATCTCATCCTTCTTCTGATCAACCTGCAATCCTAAAAAGAAAGTTAGTTCACCCATAGCACTTATTTCAAACCTTTTCTTCATGACGGCCTCAAACTCCTGACACATGGAGACTTTAGATGCAGCAAAGATAATGTCATCCACGTAGACTTGCACCAGCAGGAAGTCGCTTCCTTCTCTCTTAACGAACAACGTGCTATCAATCTTCCCTCTTTCAAACCCATTTTCAAGCAAGTAATCTGATAAAGTTGAATACCAGGCACGAGGTGCCTGATGTAGTCCATACAATGCCTTGCTTAACTTGTACACGTGATCAGGAAAGTCTGGGTCAGGAAAACCCGGAGGTTGCTCAACATACACTACCTCATCAACTTTCCCATTCAGAAACGCACTCTTCACATCCAACTGAAATACATTCATCTTCTTATAAGCAGCGAACGCCAAAAACAATCTAATGGCTTCCAACCTTGCGACAGGAGCGAACACTTCATTATAATCAATCCCCTCTTGTTGATTAAAACCTTTAACGACTAGCCTCGCCTTGTTTCTTATGATAATCCCTTTCTCATCTCTCTTGCACTTAAACACCCATTTTGTGCCTATCGCATGCACATTCTTCGGTTTTTCAACCAAATCCCATACTTCCATTTTCTTGAACTGAGCCAACTCTTCTTGCATGGCTTCGACCCACGAGCTGTCCTTTAAAGCCATTTGATAATTCTTCGGCTCAATCTGGCTGATAAAGCAGGTGTACAAGCATTCGTTGATTATCCCTGTCTCCTTGATGCTTGTGTAAACACAGGTGTGCTCATTCAAGCTACGTCTTGTTTGTACACCGGAGGACACATCACCAATCACATTCTCCAAAGGGTGATCTTTATGAATCCTCGTGGTCGGAACAGAACCGACATGCAAATTGTCTTCCAAGTTAGAAGAGAGCTCGTCAATGGTTGTTTCATGCTGAGAGTGAAATGGATTGAAAAATTCTTCTTCAGTCGAGGCAGCAGGGGTATCGATAGCATTTGATGAGGAAGGTTGACATTTATCGATCAGCTGTCTTTGCAATAGATTTTCTTCCTCATCAAGGATCATCTTCGTAGCAACTCTCTCTTCTTCTTCAGCAATATCCAAATACGGTATGTTAAAAGACTTAAAAAGTTTAACATAGTCGAAAAACTCCGCAGGTCCATTGCTTGGTTTTGGCGGTTGGTAACTTGTGATATCGGTGTTACACACCACCTCAACCTTGCTGGTCGATGTATTGAAGACACGTCTGTTGGGAGTCCCAACAACATAACCGACTAAGATTCCTTCATCGGCTACTTCACCAAATTTAGAATTTGTCTTCAAAATCGAACAAGGGGACCCGAATGGTTCAAGACCACTCAAGTTGGGCTTTCTCCCATGCATAAGCTCATAACACGTTTTACCAAGTCTTTTAACAGTTAAGACTCTATTCAGAACATAACAGGCTGTAGCAACAGCTTCAGCCCAAAACACCACAGGAAGCTTTGAATCAGCCAGCATTGTTCTGGCTCCTTCAATTAATGTTCTATTCTTCCTTTCAGCCACTCCATTCTGTTGCGGTGTATACGGAGCGCTGTATTGGTGTTCAATCCCTCTCTGAAGGCAGAAGATCTCCATCTCAAAATTCTTGAACTCCGTTCCATTGTCACTCCTGATGAACTTAACCCTTTTATCCATAACGTTCTCAACTTTGGTAATCAAATTCTTCACCATCTGAGCCGTTTCGTCTTTTGATTTCAGGAAATATACCCACGAATATCGTGAGTAGTCATCAGTGATCACCAAGCAATAAGAAGTACCTCCAAGACTTTTTGCATTCACGGGACCGAAGAGATCCATGTGAAGCAATTCTAGGGTACTGGCAATTGAATTGACTTTCTTGGTGAGATGGGATTTCTTGTGCTGCTTTCCCTTCTTGCACGCTATACATTTATCTTCAAAATTGAAATTCTTCAAGGGAATGCCCAGCACAAGTCCATTCCTGACAATGTGGTTCATCTTCCGAAGATGAATGTGCCCCATTCTCCTATGCCACAATTCGGACTCTGATTCACTCGCTTTTGTCATAAGGCATGATTCTGCCGTGGCCATTTCAGTTGATCTCATATCCATAATATATGTATTTCTTTCACGTTGAGCCTTCATCACAATCCACTCCTCTGGTATCTGAAAACCAGGTTTCAACACAATCGCCTCATTCTTTGTAAAATGAACGTTGTACTCCTTATCACAGATCTGCGACACACTCAGCAGATTGTGCTTCAATTCTTCTACAAAGTTAACCTTCTCCAAAGTCATCTTTCCGTTTGACACCATTCCCATTCCTGTAATCTTGCCACCACTTTCACCGGCAAAGCTCACTCTCCCTCCTTGAACAGGTTTCAAATCGTGTAACAAGTATTTGTTACCCGTCATGTGCCGGGAGCAGCCGCTATCTACAACCCAAAGATTGTTGGCAGCCCTGTTCAACTGTTCCTGCACAATAAAGCAAAAGATTAGAATTTAGGGACCCAAGACCAATTGGTCTTGGATCTATACATCCCAAACTTTGGCTTTCCAAAGTTAGTATCTTGAGAATTCCTGTAAGTCCTACTAGGATACCTCCTTGTAGATTGATTGTGAGGCCTACCAAACCTTAGTGAATTGAAAGAATTATAGTTTGTAGTTTGGTTATTAGCAGTGTAAAACTGAGATTTGTTTCTATGAAAACCTGAATTAGTCACATTTTTGAATTTTAAATGGTTTTCATTTTTAGCAGCATGATAATAACTATTAGGCTTATTCTCAGTTTTAGTAGGCCTTACACCTCTGAATCGCTGCTTCAGAGGGCAATCTGCAACTAGGTGCCCTAATTGATTACATCTAAAACAACACCTATGCTCAACCTTTTTATCAACCGGTGTTTTAGATGTCGAGGCTATATTACCGCCCGTTCGTCTCACATATGGTGGGACGTACGGGTTTAGTGGAGTACTCCTTTTATTTGTTTTATCTTTTTCTCCACTCTTGGGTAACACAACCTCCTCTTTTGCCTTACCAGACTCGGATGACTTATCCGAATCTGACGAGACTGGACTTTGATCAGAAATTTCAACACTTGAAACAGGCGAACTTGTTTCGCCTCTACTAACATTTGGTTCTTTAACAGTTACTTTAATTGGCACTATCTGAGCAACCTCAAAGTCAACAGATTTCTGAACACTAGGGTTAAAAGTGTAATTGTGATTGTACGGTGGTGGAACCTCATGATAACCGATTCCTCCCCTCTTGACAGAGGAACCTTGATCACTAACAAGGTGATCAAGAATAGCAGAGGAATTTCTGAACTGCTCCAGTTTTCGATTCAGTTCCACCACTTTCACCTGGTGGTCAGCAATCTGTTTTTCTCTCTCAGCAATTAGTTTGGTCTTTTCTTCCAAAACTTCATAACTTAAATCAATCACTTCAATTTTTTCAGCAAGTTTTGTTTTTAGACTTTTAACATCTTTTTCACAAGCTTTTATTTTAATTTTATAATTATTTTCTCTTGATTTAATAAAGTGATGATCTTCTTTTAACGTTTTAAACTCAGCATCCAAACTAACATACTGATCAGTTATGGTTGCTAGTTGCTCAGACAAGTTCTCACATTTTGAACAAGTTGGTTTAGAACATACCTCGGAGAGCTGATCTTTAACATCTGCCATGAAAGCTTTTTCTTCTCCGGTAACCTTCTCACTTTCTTCAGTTTCAACCTTCGCCAAATTTGCCTGCTCAAAAGTTTCTTTAGACAGCAGGTTCCAGTTGTATTCACCATATCCTCTGGACATCATCGCACTATAATCTTTAGAACCTCCACTTTGCTGTGTAGACCTGCCCTGACTTCGTTCTACACGCTCATTCCTGCATTCCTTTGCAAAGTGACCGTTTTGTTGACAATTGTAGCATCTCACCTTTGCCTTGTCAAACCCCGGCTTTCCACCAACAAACTTCCTTCCCGTCTTTCTCATAAACCTTTTTACTCTTCTCACGATCATGGCCATTTGCCATTGTAAATCCATTTCTTCCATATCGTCAGCATCAATCTGATCGTAATCTTCATCCAACATAGCTGGATCAACAATCTTCCCTTGAATGTAGTTCTCATAGGAAGCAATGAAAGAAGCATAGAGACCAAACTGCTCTTCAGCAGACTTGACACTCATAGGCATCTTGGAGTAGTTGTTGCTGGGAGAACTTGGAGAGCAACTACTCTTGCTTACCTGGGGTTGAGAACCACTCGATCCAGCTGCTACATAGCAAACATCCCCATTTGTGTTAACTGACACATGCCCCTCATGTGATGAGTTGGGGCCCGACTCTCCCTTTGTGTAGTAGGTAGCAGATTCAGTCTTCGATCCTGAGCTAGTGTTGACTTTAGCTCCATACATACCTGGATCTTGAACCTGATCCATAGGTGTCTCTTTTCTGACCATGTTAAGCTCAAAGGTTCTGAGCTTGTTGACTGCCGTTTCAAGATCATATGTGGGAAAGTCCTTGTCTTCCCTCATCAGCACAGTGTACATCTCCCATTTTGGTGGGAGAGCATCTAGAAGCTTCTCAACTATTTCTTCTTCTCGGTAGGAAATTGAATAGTTGCTCAATTCAGTCATCAGATGGTAATATCGAGTGATAATATCATCTAAGGATTCATTCTTCAAATACTTGAAGACTGAGAACTGGGTTTTGAGCAATTTTATCTTTGAAGCACGGATTCCTACATTCCCTTCAAATCTGTTCTCAAGAGCTTCCCAAAGCTCTCTTGCTGACGTATACTTTCTGAACGTATGAAGGATCTCTTGAGGAAGAGCCATAGTAATAGCAGCATGAGCCTTGCTCTCGGCCTCATACATCTTTTTCTCTTCTTCTTCCATTTTACTATACTTTTTAATTTGATCACGACCTTCATATTCCATAACTGGTGGAATATAACCATCCTGGATGCATACCCACATCTTCGCATCCTGGTATTTGACGTATTGTATGAACCGATCCTTCCATGCAACGAAATCGGTTCCCTTCAGCAATCTTGGGGCCTTGGTAGCTGACCCTGCTTCAACTTCCATCTTCACTAACTCAGAGATGTTGATCGATGACATCTTTCCCGAAAAGTAAGAAACCTAAAAAAATAATTTTTTTTTTATATATTAAAGTACTGTAGGCGAAGTTACGGATAACTTCGCTTGAAGTAGGCGAAGTTGTAGAGAACTTCGCTGAAGAACTTCGCTGATAACACTGCTGATTAACTTTGCTGATTCTTAACTTCGCTTGAGGTAAGCGAACTTAAGAGGTAGGCGAAGTTGTAGAGAACTTCGCTTGAGTTAGGCGAACTTGAGAAGGTAGGCGAAGTTGTGGATAACTTCGCTTAACCTTATATCTTCGCCGAAACCCTACGCACAGTGACGGCAACTTCGCCTGATGAACACGGAAGATTTGCAGATCTGTAAATCGGATTTTAACGAGGTTTTTGACGGTGTAAAGGCTTGAACACGATGGTAGGAGGTAAGAATGATCAAAAACACAGAAAACACGTCCCGCGAATAGTCGAAACGGGACGATTTCTACACCCGCGTGAATATCCCGAACCACACAATCGAGCAAATGCTCTGATACCAATTGTAGGTTCCCTTGACGGATCACACGAGATATCTCGGTCTACTCAGGTGCGGAATCCCTGCGTAGATCGTTACGAGCGTAGAAAGCAAATCAAACAAACACACACGAATAAACCGAAACACGTTATATATTAATAACTGAACTCACGTGATATGAATCACTGATACAGACTCTCGTCCTCACGTTACAATGAACTCAAACCAGCTTAGATTAACTCGATTATATTTCAACACTAAGCCGTAACCTAGTATAAATACACGACAACTTCGCCTGATATGTTCAGGCGAAGTTGTCCATAACTTCGCTTATTCAACAAGTTCGCCTAGGCGAACTTGCTAACAACTTCGCTTAAACAAAAACATAAATAACATTACAGACTCGATTACAGACACTAGACTATGAACTACTGACATTTATGCACCAACAATCCATCTTGAATGCACACCCACATCTTAGCATCTTGATATTTAACATACTGTTCAAACCGATCTTTCCAAGCAACGAAATCGGTACCCTTAAGCATTTTCGGAGCCTTAGTTGCTGAACCGGCCTCAAATTCCATTTTCACCAGTTCCGTAATGTTTATCGAAGTCATCGCTGAAAGAAACACGACTTGAAAACACACACAAAATTTTTTTTTTTTAATTTGAACAGTAACCAGTAGGCAAAGTTATGCTTAACTTCGCTAAAACTTAACTTCGCTTGATTCCTTAACTTCGCTGAAACTCTTAACTTCGCTTGCTACTTAACTTCGCTTGATGACAACTTCGCCTGAGATCAACTTCGCTTGGTTGATAACTTCGCTTAAACTTATAACTTCGCCCAAACCCTACGAACAGTGACGGCAACTTCGCCTGATGAACACAAGGTTTTTGCAGGTTTTAATTTGACGTATTGCGAGGTATGCGAAGGTGTAATGGGTTATATTTGATAGTCGGAGATGGGTAGGACACAAAAACTCGGTATTTCAACGTAAACTCGTCCCGCGAATAGTCGAACAGAACGATTTCTACACTCGTGTGATAATCCCGAACCACCCAATCACGAGCAAATGCTCTGATACCAATTGTAGGTTCCCAGCCGGATCTACACGGAAGTATCTCGTACTACGTAGGTGCGGAATCCCTACGTAAGACGATACTAGCGTAAGATGTAAACTACGTTAATACCGAACACGAACACATGTTACAATACCCAAAAGACACGTTGTATTGCTACCTTTCAACACGTGACACAACAATCACTATTACTCGTTCTTGAATCACCTTCAATACAAGCCGTAACATAGGTATATAAAGACTTCGACAACTTCGCCTAACAGACTAGGCGAAGTTGTCAATAACTTCGCTTGTCCACAAGTTCGCTTATATTAGGCGAACTTGTGAGACAACCTATACAAACCAAAACAAAACAAACTATCACGATTACAGACACTAGATACTGAACTACTGACATAATGCACCAACAACCCCCGCTACCACAGGCGTAGCCGAACAACCGGTGAAGACAAATGTAGTCTACGTCGGAGTCGTCGGTGTACCAAGGGTTCCGAAACGGCATATACAGGCGATTATTATACAGTAAAAAAGAATCCGGACACGGTGACGACCACTTAGCCTCCACATCAACGCCATAGACCTTTCACAACCACCACGTCGTTGCCAAACAGGTGTATGGGATGAGATGATGAAGATGACTAGAAGTGTGGGGAGATGTGTATTAGGTGAAGGTTAAAAAATTGTGTGTTAAAAGTAAAGACTTAACAACACGTGTATGGCCATTAGTCGATGTTTTCATGAATAGTATTTTCAGTGAGAGTCTAAAAAGTTGGTTTTTGATATATATATATAATGTATTAACCCACGAGATGGTATTATATACTAACCACAATAATTACATTATATATATTATTTCTTCTAACTTTTCTTGATTACTTTGTTCAGTGGTACTGGAGCCAAGATTTTTTTTCTTATAGGTTCCGAACTTTTCAGTGCCCGATGTTTTCCGATGTTAAAGTTTCCGGGGCCGGGTCGGTCATTCGACTAACATGATATCACTATCATAACAAAATGCATCGTCATTGTTTGCGGGCCTTAACTGACAAAGAAGGCAATAGTCTGGACTTGGTCGATAGAAGAGAAATTGATCGGTCGTTGTTTTTAGCTATTTTTTGATTTAATTTTTATATAGGCATTATGTTAAATGTTAATTGGGTTGGACTTATTAACAGTTTTGGGATTCTATTTTCATAATCTACATATCTTAAATGGGTTAGTATTGGCTTATTTATAATGTCCGTTACTAATTTTGTAGGTTTTTTTTTAAACTTTATATTTTATTGAAAAAGTATTCATTACTAATAATTTTTAACTAAATTTTCATAATCAATGGTTCAAGTATATATTTTTTAGATGATGTTGGTTTTGTTCGCCAAAAATGAATAAATTTACTTTGTCTAACATATCAGAAGTATGTTAGCCTTAATCGTTGATCAAGTTTGTTAAATATGGAGAATTTAAGTTTCAAATCCATTATGTAACTTGCCTAATGGTCATAATCAAATATCTATTTGTTAGACTTAGAGGATTCACATCCTTTCTTTAATTTTCAAACCTATAATATATTACACTAAAAATCATTATATTTTCTCTATTTTTTTAATTAAATATTACTTTTTTATACCTTTGTTATTATCTTTTTTTTTTCTCATCTACATACAACCATTAGAAAATTAATACGGCACTACATGAACTAAAATATATAAAAAATTAAAACATTTTCTCTCTTCTAAACTTACCACACCTAAACCGCTCCCTTACATAATAAAAAATTAAAAACACAACTCACATTATAATTTGGTGAATAGATTGTGAATGCTCTTAGAAATATTGGGTAAGTACCAATGGGTTGGTGGTTAATTGACAAAAGCAACATTTTAAATAAATACTTTGGGTTGCGATTATTTGAGAGGTATTGAGTCCAAATCTCATAGAAAACAAAAAGAAAACAAATTTACCGTTAAAAAAATGATTTATCAGGTAAGTTTGTAAAACATGTGTCCTCATCAACTAAATGAAATATGTTATTGTTATAGATTAGGGTTGTGTAAGTGAAGGGTCAAGTTTAACACATAGTTTAGTATGTAAAGTAAGGTTTAATTGAGTCATTGTATAAATACTAGTCGGGTGCCCGAGCGATGTAGGGGAAACAACAACTAAAGGTGCAAGCCAAGGCTAGCTCGAGCTTGACTCAAACTTTGTACTGAGCTGACTCAGCTCAACTTGAAATTATAGCTGAAATCTTAAACTTGAGTTCGTATTAATTATTTTGAAATTTATTTAACTTGAGTTCTTTTAGTAATATTTTTATGAAGAAACTTGTACCTTAATTATAATTTAGATATCGATATTGAATATAATTTACATTGAAATGTCGACAAAAAAAGCACGTTGCAAAGGTATGTATATATTTGTCAGATAATATATTCGACTATATAGAAGGGGAATAAAAAATCAAACGTATCGAATTTATGGATAAATAATAGGGGGAAAATGTATTCATAGAAATACCAAAAGTTATGTAAAGTTAAAGTACCATTATTGTAACTATCATTAAAGAATGAAAACATATTAAGTTTTAAATAGCGTTTTATTGATTTGTACATTAATGCTTCGCTAACTTGTATGTAACATAGTGAAAATTTTGAGTTCAAATTGACAACTTTCCAAAGTCTAGGGACCAAATCTCTCAAATTCCAAACCTAAGGGTTTAAAAGGAAAATTATGTTTTCTTGTCCTATCGCGATACGCGACGGGACAAAGGACAAGCCCATCGCGTATTGCGAAAGGCTTGGTCAAAAGGTTCTAGAAGGAGTCAACAGCGATACGGGGTCGCTGTTGAACCAACGTTATCGCGTATCGCGATGACGTGGCCTGAGACCTATGGCACAAGCTCTGCCACGTGTCCACACGTAGCACACCGTCCGCCACGTGTCCCGACACGTGGCATGTCGTCCGCCACGTGTCAACACGTGGCATGTCGTCCGCCACGTGGTGCCACGTGGTAGACCTACGTGGTGACTCAGGCAGCCTACGTCGCGATACGCGATGGGCTAGCCAAGGAGGCCGTCGCGTATCGCGATGGGCTCCAAATTTTGCCTATAAATAGAAGGCCACAGGTTCAACTATTATCACATCAAAAACACACATACATATATCTCTCTAGCATCTCTCTAATTCCCAAAGTTCATATTATCGATCCACCTTGAAAAGCGTGCCCCAATTCCTTGTTTTCCGTGCCAACGTTTCCTCGAAGTTCGTGCCACTCTCCACCGACGTATCGACCAAGAAGGTGTTTTTTATGACTAGATAGCTTATTTAAAATTCCCTGACTAAACTTTGTACTTAATAATATTGATATTTGTATTGCATGTTTTTTGAATGGATAGTAAGAGGCTGCTTTATACTTAATAATATTTGTATGGCAATTTGTTTCGGTTCGAACCTCGAACCTGTTTGGCTAAAGTGGTCGAGTTCGGTAAAACCCAGCAGGTTGGCCCGGTAACTATTTTTTATCTTTTATTTTTTATAATGGGTTTTAGATATTAAGTTAAATTGGCTAGGTATCTTATGCCAACGTTTATAAAGCAAACGGATGTTGTTCAAGTCAACCGCGGATACATGGGTTTTGTTCGGGTTCACGTGTGCGCCAAAATTTTCTGATTGGACCCATGAACAAGACTCTCTTAACACTCCTAATGACACATAACAGAGATTTAAACTAGAGATTGCTTCTCTTCCGAAAGATGAAGGTTTGTCATTTTCTAGAGCCAAAACTGAAGGACTTGTAGGAGGCTATCTTTTTCAAAACTTGAGGTTGGCTATTGACACTCTTTTACTAAATGGATGCTCAAAATTGGTGGTAGCAAAATTAGTGACTAAATCACATAAATATTCAAAGTGTCATGACCTTTGCCAATTGCACGCTTCATATAAACATTATTGCACATGTATAAAGTTGAAAATTTTACTATTTGGTTCAAACAGATATGAGCAGCCCCAACTTTGAATTGCCTATAATGCGTTGTAGTATGTGACACCCGGTAAAATCCCAATCCCTTAAACCAAGTAAATTACCTAAATATTAGGTAATTATGTTATATGCGCCCTGCGCGAGCGCGTCATGTTAGTCAGCGCGTGCATTTGTTATGTGCGCCCTGCGCGAGCGCGCCATGTTAGTCAGCGCGTGCATTTGTTATGTGCGCCCTGCGCGAGCGCGCCATGTTAGTCAGCGCGTGCATTTGTTATGTGCGCCCTGCGCGAGCGCGCCATGTTAGTCAGCGCGTGCATTTGTTATGTGCGCCCTGCGCGAGCGCGCCATGTTAGTCAGCGCGTGCATTTGTTATTTGCGCCATGCGCGAGCGCACCATGTTAAGAACCAGCGTGGGCATATGTTATATGCGCCATGCGCGAATGTTTTGGCTTTATGTTTTCATGTACCTTAACGTTATGATGTCTAATGGGTTGACCGTCACGCATGATGCTAAGGCGGGTGCACCCTAAATCGTTTATGCGCGTGCGGAAGGGAACTAACCTCCCCGCATGGCGGGAACATTGAGAGCTAGTTTGTCTGAAGCTCCAGGATGGAATTGACTTCAACATAACTGATCACTATGTTGAAATACCAAGACCACCTGGAGAATCTACAAATGAAACTCAATGTCCCTGACTGCGAGAAGGTTACGTACCTACCCGCAGCAAAGAAACATTCTACACGCAGAATCCTACACGCATAAGGCTGTACGCGCAAGGTTACACGCACAAAACACAGTATTCTTCAGAATAAAGGGGATTATTCCCGCCCAAAAGAAAACAGTAACGCGTTTCAGAAAATTTCTACTTTTTACTGTGCACTGGCAAAAGCACACTGTGGCATGAACAGTCAACTATCAGCCACCCTACTCTCACCAACCACAGACCTGCATGTCCTGCGAAAATCAGAATCTTTTACCCACTCCTCCACTTTTGAATAAATAATAATACTTTCCATACTTTATCATCATCACACCTAGATATGAAAAGATTACAATCCCCTAAATCAAGGGATTGTGTTCCATTGAGTTTGCCTATAAATATGTAACCTAAAATTTTCACTCAACACACTTCAAACTTCTCTCTTAAAACTGCAAATCTGCTCTGAATCATCTCCCAAGCATCTATTTGATTTTCAATTCCGTTCCTGTTAATAGGTAAGCCGAGATTATAACCTTGAGATCTACTTTCCAACCCTTATATCTTGATCTTAATATAGATTTCTTGTTATTTAATCGTATTCTAGACCTTCGATTCCGAGGCCAACACCAAGAAAACCCGAATCTCGATTAATCCCTTAACAAGAACCTCAGGTGAGTCTCACAGCCCCTATTCTCACTGTTTTCACTGTTTTTAAACTGTTTTCGGGGCGAGGGACACGTACTTAAATAACGTTTTATCATGGTATACTTACAAACTATGCAAGCGATTATGTGTTTAAATTATATTTCATGATGAGCAATGCGAACGGTTATCTAAGGTTTTCGATGTATGTGCGCTAGAACTCGAGTAAGTGATCACTTTACCATTGGAACTCTAAGGGTAGGGACTGCTGGTTTGATCCACCCACTCGTAGGGGTCGCACCTCTTTGCATGGACGAGTGCCTAGTATGGTCATGGGGCAGTACTATGGGTTTGAGCCCGCTCGTAGGGGTCGCGCCTCTTTGCATGGACGAGCGCCTTGTTTTCCGGCACAACGTCCGCGCGTAACCCGCAGGACGGTAATACGTTATTTTAGCTCGTAGTGGCAGCGCCACTTTGCATAGACGAGCACAGTTTTTCTGAAATGTCCACGCGTAAACCGCGGGACGATAATACATTATTTTAGCTCGTAGTGGCAGCGCCACTTTGCATGGACGAGCACATGTTCCTGAAACGTCCGCGCGTAAACCGCGGGACGGTATTACTTATTTTAGCTCGTAGTGGCAGCGCCACTTTGCATGGACGAGCACAGTTCCCAGAAATGTTCGCGCGTAACCCGCGGAACGATTTTATCAGAATGTGTTGATAGAGCTATGTTTTTACCAAGCATGTGTTTAATAATGCTATCAGAATTATGTTTCAGAATGATTTGTATCAAGATTATGATGCAATACGATTTATCAAGTTACTAAAACTTGTGAACTCACTCAGTTTATACTGATTCAAATGTTTTTACGTGTCTTTCAGGAGATAATTAGGTAGCGCATGGAGTCACACTTAGAGCACCTCACGCTGAACATCTAAAACTAGCTTTTTGGAAGATTTTAGTTCTATCCCTTCGAGGCGCGTGGTTGTACCCGCCGCGCAAGGGGATATGGCGTGGAAATCTTCAACAGTTTTATACTTGGATGTTTTTATGTAATTTTTAAACAATGTAATGTATTGTATTAAACATTTCACGCGCAATGAAAATCTTTGAATGTTTGCAATGGCCCGTGCTTAATTATCAATCCCCACTCGCGCGCGCCCGGCTGTTTCCGCCGCTCAGGGCCGGGTGTGACATAGTACCCATAGGAAGAAAATTTAAGCCTTGCACAAAATTTTTTCAAGTTATAGTTCTAATTTGGCTAATATCAATACTGCAAAGCTAAATATGTATATTGTAAAGTTTTTTCTTGACAGAATTACAAATTTTGTCCTTTAAAATAAGACGAATTACGGTTCGTGTCCTTTTCTAAGTTTCCTTGCAGGCGGTGTACTTTAAACTTTTTTTTCCTACAAGTTATGTCCTTTACGCTAACTGGGTTAGAAAAACTCTGTTAAATCCCATCACGTGAGAAGCATGTGAGGGTAGTTTTGTCTTTTTGCTTACCTGCAACTTCTTCTTCTTCTTCTGTTTCTCCATCTTCTTCTTCCTCTGTTAAATCCCAATTTCATCACCATACCTCCCACCAAGCTGCATCTCTGGCAAGCCCACCGACACCGTCTTCTCCGACAACGAAAATCACCAGCTGCCTCATCTCCCTTCTCTCCATATGGGACCGTCTTCTCCGACAACGAAAATCACCAGCCCACCGACACCGTCTTCTCCGACAACGAAAATCACCAGCTGCCTCATCTCACTTCTTCTCCGACAACGAAAATCACCAGCTGCCCCAGAGATGCCACTGGACCACCACCCTCCGCCCAATCGCCGCCAGCTGCCTCATCTCACTTCTCTCTCTATGTTCTACCACACCATCACCATAACCACTCCTCAAACACCATCACCACCGCCACCATAGCTCCGCCACCAGCCCCAAATTACACGAAAACAATACCAATCAATTGGTATAAACTGCTGGGGGGTTTAAGCCCTTCTGAGGGTTTTTCTTATTATTAATTAACAACATTATTATTATTATTATTATTATTATTATTATTATTATTATTATTATTATTATTATTGCTGTTAATTGTTCATATATTGGTATTATTATTGTTAAGATTATTGTTGTACGTCGTCGTTTTGAGGATTTGAAACAAGAGAAGGTTGAATTTGGATTCCGACGATATAATAAAGATGAATCGATGAATTTGAAGGAATGTGTTGGGGTAATGATATTATTATTATTATAATTGAATTTGGTGCGATCTGACGTGGTGAATTTTGGTGGGAATTTGGTTTATATGGTGAAATTGGTGTGTTGTTTATTGGTCACTGATTATGGTGTCCACCAGGTGTTTGTTAAAATGCCTCTGTGAGTTTTGTTATTATTCTTCAGGGTTTTGTGAGGGTTTTGAATTATGTTCATTCCATCATACATACCCTTTATCATCTTCAAGTTCAGGTTTTTTTTTTGAGATTTCGAAATCTTATATGAAAGTTATGTGTTTTATGGCATTTAAGATTTGATTATGGAAATGTGGATTTGTGTAATTTGGGGCTGGTGGCGGAGCTATGGTGGCGGTGGTGATGGTGTTTGAGGAGTGGTTATGGTGATGGTGTGGTAGAACATAGAGAGAGAAGTGAGATGAGGCAGCTGGCGGCGATTGGGCGGAGAGTGGTGGTCCAGTGGCGGAAGAGGAGGAAGTGGGCGGAGGAGTAGATGGTTAAGAAGATGGAGAAGAAGAGTGGGAGGTATGGTGATGAAATTGGGATTTAACAGAGGAAGAAGAAGATGGAGAAACAGAAGAAGAAGAAGAAGAAGTTGCAGGTAAGCAAAAAGACAAAACTACCCTCACATGCTTCTCACGTGATGGGATTTAACAGAGTTTTTCTAACCCAGTTAGCGTAAAGGACATAACTTGTAGGAAAAAAAGTTTAAAGTACACCGCCTGCAAGGAAACTTAGAAAAGGACACGAACCGTATTTCGTCTTATTTTAAAGGACAAAATTTGTAATTCTGTCTTATTTCTTTAAAGTAATGAAATAACTATACTAAAAGATGTCTCATCTGTATTAATGGATTGGAAATTAAAGTTTTGGTACATGTATCCATGGCTTGATCAGTGTCATTGCAGGGTAAGTACTTTTGTTGACTTTCTTAGTAATTTCTTGTAAGTACCATTAAATTACATGGACATGGAAACTCGGGCTCGTTTAGGCTTGGCTTGATTGAGTTTTTTCACGAGCCAATCTGGAGTAGCTCGCGATTGGCTTGGTTAGTTTGCATTCCTAAACAAGTCCAATGTTGAGATGGTTGATTTTAATAGGTTACTATAAGTTTTAGGCTAGTAATTAAGTTGGTTCCACAAATTAGTGTCTATATTGTTTATACATATTGAAAAGTCTTTATTTTTCTTATTAGGTACCTCGCATGAGGATTGAAGATGGTGATAGAGGTTAACGAGCTTGGTTAATTTGCATTCCTAAACAAGTCTAATGTTGAGATGGTTGATTTTAATAGGTTACTATAGGTTTTAGGCTACTAATTAAGTTGGTTCAACAAATTTGTGTCCATATTGTTTATACATATTGAAAAGTCTTTATTTTTCTTATTAGGTATCTCGCATGAGGATTGAAGATGGTGATAGAGGTTAACGAGCCTGGTGAAGTTTTTTCAGTTTTTATTCAAATATATTTGTTACTTTTCTTTTTATATGTTTAGATATTATAACTTCATTTGAGAGTTATTAGACATTTGGTATGTGTTTGGAACACGATCGAATTTTTAATTGTGATAAAGATATTATGATATTTATATTTTAAAGTTTTATTTTTGTTTTATATTGTTAAAAGGTGCCACTAAGATCCCAAAAATTTATAGTGGGATTAAAAAAAATGACACAAAGCTCAAAAGTTTTTGTGGTAGACAAAAAGTGTCACAAAAAACCTTAAAATCCGTGAAGCAGCGTTGGAGTGCTGCTCGAGTTACTAGGGTTTCTATAAGCCAACAAATGTAGGCTTAACGCCAATGAAAATAATAATAAAATATTATAAAATGCTTAAACCTTAAGTCGAGGTTATACTCGACACCTCGATAAAATAAAAGAAAATATAACAAAGAAAAGAAATGAAAGAAATTAAGAATATTATATATGTGTGATTATATATATGTGTGTAAATTCTTTGTTATAAATATTATTTAAGAAATAAATAACTATTCTTAAATAATAAAGAAAATAAAAGAATACGTTTCTTAGAGAAGAAGAAACGTAGGGTTTTATAAATAAACAAAAGGTTTATAAATTACTTTTTAACTAAAGGTTTTAAAGTAAAAAAAGATTTTGAACTAAAGGTTCATCGAGGTAAAGTTTAAAAAATAAGACTAAAGGTCTTAAGACGGATTGTATATCCGACTAACAATTGGTTATACTCGTACTATAGGTGCGAGATAGCAACGGGAATGAAGCCGATCCTCGGACGGTGATTGAAGCCGATCCAAATCAAAAGGTGAATACGCACCACTTTTACAAACTTGTTTTCAACCAGTCAAACGTGTTATATGGAACAACTTTACATGAGACTAAGTGTCTCTAAAACATTTATAAACAAAGGTATAAATACTGGCCTCAGGATATCGTGTACGTTTGTCTGGATCTTTTCATATGTGGTGGACACATCACACCTGGTCACAATTACGCTCGCCCGCGGGGAGTATGACCTTGTGTATACATATAGGCACTCAACTAGTCGAACGCTACGGTGTTTCGCTAGGGGAACCGAGTATAGAGACTTGAGTTTATAAATTGTATGGTTTAAACTTGATTATTCCTATGCCACGTTGGGCCGAGACCTACGTAGTCTCGAGGGGTGATTAAGTAAAGAAAATATTTTTAGCGTCAGCATATTCACCAACATTCGTTGCTGACGTATTTTCTTACATTTTGCAGGTGAACAAGGATAGCGCTTGGAGTGGTGAAGTGCTATAGATATCCGATGGCTCGGATTTTTTTGTTTTAATATAATATAATGTATATGGTGGTTTTTGTAAAACAAGTAATCTTAAAACATTAAACGGAAAACTTTTAAATCCCGTCTTTTGAATATGTAAATATTACATTTTAATCCACAAGTTTATAAGTCTTCCGCTAATTAACCGTAACTCTGATTTATTTACAAATGTGGTACCAACATATGTGTCACACGCCTAGGCCGTGGTTTGGGTTGTGACAACTTATACCTTATAATTCAAATCTTGATATTGAATAAAATTTACATTGAAACATCGACAAAAATAAGCACATCGCAACGATATGTTTAGTTGTTTTTAAAACATTTTATATTTAAAAATATAGAAGAAATTCAAAATATAAATAAAATTGTCAAATAGAGGACTAAAGATGAGGGGACAAATCTGCAAGTACGTTTAAAATTTACTAAAGTATCTATACAAACTATTAAAGTAGGACACAATTTCCACATGGCACCATTCTAGGGTGTCCACATAGGATGCCACCTCACCTCCATGTCATCAATTTCCTTACTTAATCATTCCAACTCAGCAATTAAACCACATTTAACCCATTAACCCATATTAGCTTAATTTCTCACGGGTCTTCATTATCCATTAACCCATTAACCCGTAAATTCAAATACTGTATTTAAGTCTAAATTCTTCTGCTTGCACTTTTCACAAACCCTAATGGCCGCTCTTAGCCTCTTATTTCTGCTTAATATTTCCGATCCAAGGTAAACTACAATAAATTAATTTCCGGTAACATTATTATTTTTTCCGGTTATTCTTTCTTATAAATTTTATATGTTTATTTTCAGATATAACTGATTTCAAAAAAATCAGTTTAGGTTGGTGACATGATACACGGTCATGAAGGTGATATGTGGACGTTTTAAGTTATTCCGGTAAGTTTTGCCGGTTTTTATTTCCTATGATGTTTATAACGATGATTTTTTTATATTTGTTTCAATACTTCATTTAACTTTTTTAATTTATCAAAATATGAACTTTCATGATTAATAGAAGTTTCTTTCTCTTTTCCGGTATACCATGGTCATTCTTACAATATCCTTTTTCCGGTAACACCTTTTAAATTTTCCTTCTTTTAATTATTGTTTAAAACTCCATAATATATATATTAATTGTCTAATTTATTATTTCAGGATATTGTTCGACTCATCTATACTAATATCGCTTTTCCGGTATACCATGGTCACTATGACAATATCGTTTTCCCGGTAACACCTTTTTAATTTTTTGTTTTTTAATTATTGTTTAAAAGTCCATAATATAATTATTAATTTTCATTTTTATTATTTCAGGTTATTGTTCGACTCATCTATACTTTTATCGCTTTTCCGGTATAGCATGGCTATTCTGACAATATCGTTTTTCCGGTAACACGTTTTAAATTTTCCGTTTTATAATTATGTTTTAAAAGTCCACAATATAATGAATAATTTTCATTTTTATTATTTCAGGTTGTTGTTCGACTTATCTATACTAATATCACTATTGATGAAGACCGAAGTATTTGTATTTTTATTAAACATTCATGTATAGATTTAATTTATTCATGTATTACAATATTTCAATTTCATATATCATAGTTAAAAGTTAATAGTATTTGTTTTCGTTTTTGATAATAAATTACACCATTTACTATTAATTAATTCTAATTATTTAGTATGACTTTCCTAATTTGTATACATAACCGAATTCTGTTTTATACGTTGAATTTTCTCAATTAATAATTTCCTAATTTTTGTCACTGCCATCTATAATAAAATTCTAATTATAGAATTTAAACCCTAATGAAATAATATCATACATTGACTCTCCTCAATTAAATATTCCCTAATTTGTAATTATAACGAAATAAAAATTAAATTAAAATTAAGTTAAAATTATTACTCTTTTTTCAACTTTAATCTATAAATCTATAAATAATAAATTCCATAATTCAAATCATAATAATTTATTTAAAATTAAATGTTCTTAATCTATAAATAATAATACATAATACGGACTAACAACTTTACCAATTATAAATAAGTAAATCATGTTATAGAATGTATCTATTGTATCTCTATATATTTTTGGTATATGATTTGAATTATAATTTTAATTTATAATAAATATCAATATTAATTGTTTGACTAACAGGTTTCCTTTGTATTCGTTTAATATAATGTCAAAAATGAATTGTTTCCTATTTAACATGTTTCCTTTTTTTGTTTCTAACTAAAAATTCAAGGACATTAATTCATAAAATCAATTCCACGAAATATGATAAGTTAGTCAAAACTGATTTAAATTACATTAATTCTGGTTCTAAATATTTAAACTTATATTATTCTTTGCAATTCAAATTTTACATATTATTCAAATTTTACATATTATCCTTGAATTGTTAATCCTTTAATTCAGTTTTAATTAATATTATACATTACTTAAATAATGTTTCATAATTTTTTCCTATATTAACCATTGTCCATGATTTTTCAACATATTTTCCACCATTTTTGTCCATTATTGGTATAATCATGTCTTCATCTTCTAAGAAACGTAAAACTGTTCTCTCCAGTTCAAAGAGCAACAACAACGATCCAACTGGTATTTCAGTCTTTTTTCATATTTCTTTCAAGTCAGTCGATTATTTCTTCAATTATACGGTATTATTTATGTTTTATGTAGGTAATATTCCAAGAGACCCATTGTCTGATGTTTCCAACACAACCCAGTCAAATAATGTTCAATATGTTCATTCGAATCCACCTATCACGGGTTTTTTTAACGGACACTCATATCCAGTATATAATTCCAATCAATACGGTAAAATCTCAAGGCGTCAACCTTTTAATATTAAATTTAACAATTTTTAATTTGGTTTTTTTTGTATTATTAATATTTCATTTACTTTGAATTAATCTATTTTCGTATCCTATGTTTGTTGAAATAAAGGTCAACCTCAAATCGGCCATTTAGGTAACGTTTTAAGCAATACACCTGTTAGTACGTCTCAAAATTACACATCAAATAACTATTTATCAAAACACGGTTCAAGTAAGTTTCATATATATTATGTTTACAATATATTTGTAAATTTATCTATACGACATTATTGGACTTATTATAAACGCAGATTCAAACACGAGAACCCGTACACAGTATGAAGCTCAAAGGAGTTGTGTTACTATAATTCACAAAGGGAAGGAAAACTTATCTCCGTCAACTCTACCTAGCGTAAACAATAATTCTCCAAACTACCAATGTTAGTTTCTCTTTTTGTCATTCATAATTATTCTAATTTTCTAGCTACTGCTATTTTCATAATTCATTTTTCATTATATTTATATTATAAATATATTTCCAGATGATAATTCTACGCAACTTGGTACTTTTTATTCTTCAAATCGAAAATAAAGAAAGCAAGTTGTAGATGCTAAACGTGATAAATTAAAGCACTCCTTAAACCAAGGTTCTCAAACAATGCCGTCTTCTTCAAGTAAAATTTTTTTCCTTTTAGTCATACATTTGTAATATTAATCTATTTTTGTTTTATTAGTTATAAAATATTGTTTTTAACAGGTTGTGTTATTTCCTCTAACATCATCCCTAACACATCATCAAATTTGAGCGGTTCTGTTTCTAACTACATAAACTCTGGAAGTACGTCATCAAAAAGGCGTGTTAGAAGACCAAGGAAAACAACCAATACTACTCCTATACCTATGCAGCAGTTAAACGATTTTGAGTTTGTTGTTGATGTTTTTAAAGGCATATCAACAGGTTATTATTTAATACATTATATAATTTTACATTAAATATTACATTACTTAAACTAAAATTTCTCATTTATTTTATAGATTACGTTGATCATGGTGATCAAATTTTTAAATGTGAGTCTTGCAACGCGTGCTTGTGGGAAGTTGAATCTAGGAGAGGAAAAAGAACTGCCGATACAATGTTCTCTTTATGTTGTCGCAATGAAATGTTAAACTTCATGATTTAAAGCAACCTCATGAAACTTATGTAAAGTTGTTTCGTGGCGAAGATCTTATAAGCAAGTATTTTTTGAAAAATATTAGACGATTCAATTCGATGTTCTCCTTTACATCAATGGGTGGAAAAATTGACAGTTCCATTAATAGAGGAAACGCTCCTTACACGTTTAGACTTGGCGGAGAAAACTACCATTCTATAGGAAGTCTTCTTCCATTAAATAACAAACCTCAGTTTGCTCAACTATACATTTACGATACGAAGAACGAAATATCAAACCGACAACGAGTATTTGGGTAAGGCTTACTTTTAAACATTATATGTTTCTCATTTTTCAAACAATTACTGTTTTATCATATATATCATTTGTATTAATGTTAATTTTTATTTGTTTGTCTTACAGTGAATCATCTTCAAATGCCAACAATTACGAAAATTATATTATTAATTATCTTAAGGAAATGTTAGACTCACAAAATCCATTGGTTCAGGCATATCGTATGGTACGTGATACTTTTAAAGAAAATCCTCAGACTGATTTGAAGCTCCGCATTGTTGGAACAAGGAAATACGATGGTAGGACTTATAACTTACCAACTACCTCTGAGGTTGTCGCTCTTATCGTTGGAGATTTTGGTGACGCAATGGACAAGAGAGATATTATAGTTAACTCCAGGTCTGGTGGTCTTCGACGAATTAGTGAACTTCATCCTTCTTATAGTCCTCTACAATTTCCTTTGCTTTATCCTTTTGGTGAGGATGGTTATAAAGTAGACATTCCTCACAGGAATGTCGATCCTTCGTCTACGGCTGCCCATAAGAAGTGCACTATGCGAGAGTTCTTTGCATATAGGTTACAAGACAGGCCTAACCAATTCTCACTACCCTTAAATGGACGAAGGCTTTTTCATCAGCTTTTGGTTGACGAATATACCATGGTTGAGAGTCAAAGGTTGCATTTTATACGTGGAAAACAGAGTGAACTTAGGTCTGACACCTATGAAAGCCTTCGAAACCTTAAGATGGCAGGAAATTCAGATGCTTCAACATCTGGGCAGGGTGTAATCCTTCCGTCATCTTTTACTGGTGGAAGTAGATATATGATGCAAAATTACTTGGACGCTATGTGTTTTTGTAGATGGTACGGTTATCCGGATTTTTTCTTAACCATTACGTGCAATCCAGGTTGGCCAGAAGTAAAACGTTTTTTAAAGGATACCAATTTAAATTCTGAAGACAGGCCAGATATACTATGTCGGATTTTCAAAATGAAGCTTGATTCAATGATTAAGTTGTTGAAGGATAAGACTTTGTTTGGAAAAATCAAAGCATGTTCGGTTCTCTATTTAATATTTTTTTAATATTTTGTTTACTGTTTGTTAAATATATTTATTTTATTTAATTTTTGATAATTTATTTGTTTGATTACAAATGCAGCCGTTTACACAATTGAGTTTCAGAAACGTGGTCTGCCTCATGCCCAAATTTGCCTATTCATGGCTCCAGAGAATAAAATTCACAATCCGTCCCATATAGATAAATTTTTTTCAAGTGAAATTCCTGACAAGGTCACTGAACTAGACCTATACCAGCTTGTGTCAGATCATATGCTTCATGGTCCTTGTGGTGAGGCTAATCCCAGCTGTAGCTGCATGATTGATAGAGAATGTTTAAAAAATTTCCCAAAACGATTTCAAAATGAGACAAGTATAGATTCCAACGGTTTTCCGCTTTATAAAAGAAGAGACAATGGGCGTTACGTCGTCAAGAAAGGTATAAATCTAGATAACAGAAGTGTTGTGCCTTACAACAAAATTCTTTTACGAAAGTATCAAGCAAATATATATGTCGAGTGGTGCAATCAAGAAGGATCAATCAAGTATTTGTTTAAATATATAAATAAGGGTCCAGATCGAGCTACAATTTCCCTTGTCCAAAATAACACCGCCGAGAATGAAGATCCTCAAGTAGATGAGATTAAAGCTTTTTACGATTGTAGATATCTTTCTGCATGTGAGGCTGCTTGGAGGATATTTGCTTTTGATGTTCATTACAGGGTCCCGGCTGTTACGAGACTTCCTTTTCATTTACCTGGTCAATAACAGGTAATTTATGGCCCTGAGGAAGATATTGAAGATGTTCTTACCAAGACTTCCAATTCAGTTTCAATGTTTACTGGTTGGATGGAAGCAAATAGAAACTACGAGCATGCAAGGAGGCTATCATATGCTGAGTTTCCAACACAGTTTGTATGGAAAAAAACATCACCACCAAAATGGGTAGAAAGGCAAAGTGGGTTTGCTGTTTGTAGAATTCATGCCGTTCCCGCATCATTTGACGATGCATACTACTTAAGAATACTTTTAAACAAGGTTAAAGGACCGAAATGTTTTAAAGATATTCGAACAGTAGATGGTATTGTTTGTGATTCTTTTAGAGATGCATGTTATAGAAGAGGGCTTTTAGACAATGATAAGGAGTACATAGAAGCAATTGAGGAAGCAAGCCATACCGCAAACGGATATTATTGAAGAAATCTGTTTGCAACAATGCTTATAACATCGTCCTTATCAAGACCTGATTACGTCTGGGATAATACATGGCAATTTTTAGTCGATGGGATTCTTTATCATCAACAAAAGAAACACAAGAATCCAGGTTAGTTTTGTTATATGTGTGAACTTGTCTTTTTTTACTTTGGTTTAAGGTAGATTTTTTTTTTCAGGTTTGTCTCTTAGTGACGATCAATTGACGAACTTGGCATTAGTTTAGATTGAGGATTTTTTGGTATCCAACAATTCATCTCTACGTAGGTTTTCAATGCCTTTTCCAGATCAGGAATCCGTTTCTACGTCAATGAATCCTCTTATGATGGAAGAATTATCTTATGATAAGGATATTTGTCAAATGATTTTAAGCTTTTGTACACATCTCTAACTGATGAACAAAAAAGCGTTTACAATGAAATATTCAACTCCGTGAAACGTAAAAAAGGTGGTGTTTTTTTCGTGTATGGTTACGGCGGTACCGGCAAAACATACTTGTAAGTCCCCCCGGGGCGTCGCCGATCGATACGAGATCCGCACGAGGTCTAGGAGTGCGGAATCCTCCTAGACTCGTTTAATGGTGTAGAAGACGAAGAACACAATTACACACAAACACATACACGAACAAACACACGAATGGGATAAACACATCTGCAGATCTTTTATATCATAACCAAACCATGTTACAAAACGAACAAAAACAAAGACACGGCCGACCCGAGGTGAGCTCTACCTCGGGCTGTCCCACACGACTCTCCCTCTCGGTTTCTCTCTAGACAATTAAACTGATCACAAAACACTCTAACTTTCTGGATCCTCAAACCTAAACAAGACATGTATATATATCGAAATAACTTCGCGGGCTTGGGCTTGGGCTAGTAGGCGAAGTTGTTCTAACTTCGCCTATGGCGGAAGTTGTTACAACTTCGCCTACGGCGGAAGTTGTTACAACTTCGCCTACGGCGGAAGTTGTTACAACTTCGCCTACGGCGAAGTTGTTATAACTTCGCCTATGGCGAAGTTGTTCTAACTTCGTACTTCGTTTCCACTGATCAGAATTGCATAGCGACGGTCACAAAATGCACCAACAGACTCCCCTTTGACCGTTGCTCTCAATTCTAACAAACACAAAAGATCATCTGTTACAAAACATGCACCAACAGACTCCCTCTTAACTGATGATCTTCTGTTTGCTCTTCAACCAGCCGTGTCTGAAACTGTCGTGTAGCTACACAAATCTACCAATCACCCAGCGTCTTCCATATCAGATCTCCCCTTCAGTGTAAGCTTCTCCGACTAAATAGATTGAGGTCTTTGAAATGCATGCATCCCCGTGCCTAATTGATCATCTCAACCAATCACGTGAGTCCTTCTGGCTTCACCAACACGTGAAGTTGGGCTCCCTCCACAACTTCACCAACACGTCGGCATACGATAAGGTTTAATCTTCAACTACTCAACATCAAGTGATCAATTTCATCACAAAACCACCTTGACAGAATCTAACACACATGACCATTAATTAATCCGAAGCTTCTTCAATCACCAGGGATAACGATCAAGAACATAAACACTTTAATTCCCGATTAAATCCAACTTGTTCCAGAATTTTCACTTTAATAAATAAGCATCACGTTTCAGGATCCAATTCTCGAACGCCTTGAAAATAACATAAATAATATGCTCTTACCGCAATCCAGTAATGACAAAAACCTTCAGTTCAATTTGACTTTCTTCAGTTGGTCAACCTCGAACAACAACAATTTCATTTGCCCACAAACACCCAAATATGTGTCAATATCCAGTTTCAATCAATATCCCATTCACAACCTCAACTCCATATCCAGAGTTGACACGTATTTGTTCACACGTAAGACCAAGAGATAACAAGTTTCACTCGTTGACGGAACAACGTCTTCGGTCTCACAATAATCGTGTACACCTGGCCATACAGACGAAAACTCCAAACAATTTTTGTTTTTTTTTAACTTCGCCTAAAGTCAACTTCGCCTAAAAGTCAACTTTGCCTAAAAGTCAACTTCGCCTAAAAGTCAACTTCGCCCCTCCTTAACTTCGCCTGTCCATAACTTCGCCTGACTGATAACTTCGCCTAAACCCTAAAATTTAAGCGACAACTTCGCCTGAACCCCATAACTTCGCCTGCGGCGGCTGTTCGGCCAAAAACGCATCAGAAACGTGCCAGAAACACCAAAACACAGATCTCGAACCATAGCATAAGAGCCTAAGGCTCTGATACCACTTGTAAGTCCCCCCGGGGCGTCGCCGATCGATACGAGATCCGCACGAGGTCTAGGAGTGCGGAATCCTCCTAGACTCGTTTAATGGTGTAGAAGACGAAGAACACAATTACACACAAACGCATACACGAACAAACACACGAATGGGATAAACACATCTGCAGATCTTTTATATCATAACCAAACCATGTTACAAAACGAACAAAAAAAAAGACACGGCCGACCCGAGGTGAGCTCTACCTTGGGCCGTCCCACACGACTCTCCCTCTCGGTTTCTCTCTAGACAATTAAACTGATCACAAAACACTCTAACTTTCTGCCGTAACCTAACAGATTATATAAACACGACAACTTCGCCTGGCATGTTCAGGCGAAGTTGTCACTAACTTCGCTTATCTAACAAGTTCGCCCATATCAGGCGAACTTGAGACTCAACTTCGCTTAATTAAAATACAAAACATTACTAACTCGATTACAGACACTAGACACTGAACTACTGACATCATGTACCAACAATACTTATGGAAAACCTTATCTGCCTCAATTCGGTCAAAGGGAGAAATTGTTCTTAATGTTGCTTCAAGTGGAATAACATCTTTGTTATTAGAAGGCGGTAGAACGGCTCATTCCAGATTCCTTATTCCAATTAATCTTACCGAGGACTCCCAATGTCAGGTAACTATCATAAATTTTATTAAGTCTTGATTATTTCACATTTAAATGTATGTTTTTAAATTATTTTAATGAATATAATGTTGACATATTCAACATTTTCAGGTTAAGGGTAATACAGATGTTTCTGAGTTATTGAAAAAAACATCATTAATAATTTGGGATGAAGCTCCCATGATTCATAAACATGCATTCGAAGCATTGGACAGAACCCTAAAAGATGTTATGAACGTTGATTTGGGCAACACCTCTGGATCATTGTTTGGAGGTAAGGTAGTTGTTCTTGGTGGTGATTTCAGACAGATTTTACCTGTTGTACAGAATGGAACAAGAAACGATTGTGTGAACGCCACAATTAGTTCTTCTTACATATGGTCAAATTGTAAGGTTTTGAAATTAACTAAGAACATGAGGTTGGCCGTTGGTTCTCAAATGTCAAATACTTTAGAGATTAAACAATTTGCTGATTGGTTGTTGGATATTGGTCAAGGTAATCTTGGTGGTCCTAATGATGGTGAAGCAACTATAACAATTCCAGAGGATCTTCTAATAAAAGATTCCCTTGATCCTATGTCTGATTTGATTGACTTTGTTTATCCATCTATGTTAGATAGGTTTAAATGATCTTACCTAATTTCAAGAACGGGCTTTGCTTGCTCCCTTAAATGATGTGGTTCAAGAGATTAATGATCGTATTTTAGCGTATTTTCCTGGTCAAGAAATGGAGTACTTAAGTTCAGATAGCATCGACGAGGTTGGAAGTGTATCTGAGGATTTTGATCCCGCGTGGTACTCTCCTGATTTTCTGAATGGTATAAAGATGTCCGGAATGCCAAACCATCGTTTGTTACTTAAGGTTGGAGTTCCTATTATGTTACTACGGAATATAAATCAGAAAAAAGGGTTGTGCAATGGAACTCGACTACAAGTTGTTAGTTTGGGTAAACGCGTCATAGAAGCTAAGGTTGTTTCTGGTACTAATATTGGATTTCGTACTTTACTCAGCAGAATAAGTCTTACACCGCCTGATAAGAAGCTTCCCTTCAAGTTAAAAAGGAGACAGCTTCCTATATCGGTTTGTTTTGCAATGACTATTAATAAAAGTCAAGGACAATCTTTATCGCGTGTTGGATTGTATTTAAAAGACCCTGTTTTTACCCATGGCCAGCTTTATGTTGCTTTGTCTAGAGTAAAGACTTGCGAAGATATTAAGATTGTTTTATTAGATAAGGAATCCAAATTGATTAGTGAAACCAAAAATGTTATGTATAAGGAAATATTTGGAAACCTTGTATGAATTTTTCGACAATACTTTTTTGTTTACGTTTGTATCTTTTTAAATATGTTTAAGGTTTTTTAATAAAAGGATTGTATTATTTTAATGTTTTGTTTAACTATAAGTGCATGTTTGTATATTCAATTATGTTTAGTTGTTTATGGTTTTTGTAGTATATCTTTTATGTTTTTGAAATTTAATTTTATAGACTTTTATTTATAGGTTAATATTATACTGATTTATATATATATATCCGAAATATATGTTATATACATGTATATCTTATCAATTTACTACATTTAATAAATAGGAGAATAGCTTAAATGTTCATAAATAGTTTCTTGAATATAGGGATAATGATGAGTTTTATGGATTCAATCAACCGTCATTTTTATTATTAATTAAATAAAGACTCTTTGGAAGATAATAACAATAACCATAACTTATACAATAATCAGTTTCTTAGAAATCTTCATCTCTTCCATCATCTTCAACAATGACAATAATTGTTTGTTGGAAATTTTCATCCGAAACCAATAATTATCAGTTTATTCTTAGTGATTCTGTCTACAATCAATAAGCCCTCTATCGAATCGGTTATGTCGTTTAGCATTCCGTTTAAGTACCAAATAATAGGATACGGAAAGCGCAAACAAGTTATTAACGACGAAGAGAGAGAACTATTGAATGTTCTAAATGAAGAGATTTTACAACATGAACAAAAACTACTTCCTTTTGTCAATGTTAGGGAGTGGTTTTATTATCCTATGCAAAATAATGTTGTTATCAAATATGTGAATGGTCAGCAAAAGACTGTTAATCCGAAGTCCATATTGCAATCGAATGACATTTTTCTTTTAAGAGATTTAGATTTCTTGAAGGTTTCCAACGTTTTTAAAACAAGAGCACATTTGGATTTGGAGAATGAGGTGGTTGAGAAGGTTAAATGGCTGTTAGCTTGTCAAAATTATGAATCCGATTTTGATGATCTTCAAAGCTGTTTTGGATCTTCTTCAGATGTTTAAGGTAAATCAGATAACATATGTAGTTATATTTTTGATAAATATAATTTTTGACTTTATTTTTGACTTTGCTTTTTTCCTTTATGTTAGTAGTTTACTTCATATACATAGGCTTATAAAAAAGTACAATACACACCTATAACAGTTTGTTTATTGTTTTGTCAGGTTGTTATGACAGTTTGCGGTTTTTGGTGGGTTGTGATGTAAGTTCATTTTTGGTAAACTTGAAATCCATATGTTTATATTTTATTTTAGATTATACCTTTTATGTTTATATTTAGTTTGTGTTAGCATGAAGATTGTATTAACGGTATTAGAATTTTAATTATTTGGTATTAGTGATTACTTTTAATATGTCTGCCTCTCTAATATTATATTTTCAATATACTTTGATTTGTAATTACCAAATTGATTAATTTTTTTTGTTTCTGGTTATAAACTTAGGTTATAAAATTGTTTTATTTTCTTTTGACCTCAACATAGTAGCTACATATTGTAGATATCATCCATTCATTATAATATACATTAACTTTTTGGTTTAATACTTAATAACGTTCCATGGTTTGTTTATATTTTTCAGGTGGTTAAGGTGCATGGTTTTGTTTTGGACGGAAGTTTTCAAGGTCATCCTGTTCAAGTAATGTTAATATCTAATGGTTTAATGTGGTTGATAAGACAATGAATCGTTTGTTTCTATTAGGTGATTATGTAGACAATGGTTTGGTGTACTTCTTTTTGTGGATGTTTATGAATGTTTATATAGCATTATATGTTATTATATTTTAAATGTTTATATATCGTTATATATTATTATATTGTATGTTAGTTTATATACATTGTGTTATATATCTAATATCAAACCGGTTTTAGGTACTGATGATTTGGTTTTAAGTTGCAAATTTTGACTATCATGTTGGTATAGCAACGTTAACATCTAATTAGTTGTAATGACTTTTATTATAAACTTAAGTTTGTGTAATTATTAACTGTTTATGTAGACTATCTTATTATCTATATCTCCAATATAGATAAATATTATATCTTTTGGGTTGTAAATTTGATTTTATATTATGGTTGTTTATATATATATATATATATATATATATATATATATATATATATATATATATATATATATATTATGATATTGTATGGTAGTTTTAGATACATTTTGTTATTTATCTATTTTCAACCCGTGTGTAACACGGGTACTATCCTAGTTAATAATAAACAGTTGAGATAAAAAAAATGGAAACATTCATTTGCTTATAATCAGATTATATTTAAGATTGTAACATGACAATTAAAACACATCATTGTAATGTGAATTTATTTGAATTTATAAATGCATGTGTAGATACCTGCATGTGCATTCATATAAATTATAAAACATGCTGCACACGCGCGTAGATTTACTAGAATGCATTGTTGGTTGTATCATATGTTGATTATTGTAAAACTCTAAGAAGTATGTGTCTTAATATGTCTATGTCTCGAGTTTTATATATAGTATAGATATTTACATGTGTCTAAGATTCTATATGTAAAGATTACATGAGATTTGGGCTCATCGTTGATATATAGGGGGGTGGACAAACCCTAATTGATAATTAATATCATGCATACATCCATGGCGGCAAAGCTCCACCGTGATACCATCCTGCGGCATCCATTGCCGGAGCTTCCATCGGAAATTATATTTGACCACATACTACCATGGCTGCCAGGCAAATCCATACTCCGTTTCAAGTGTGTTTCCAAGCAATGGTATGCTTTCTTAACCACACCAATGTTTAAGAAGTTGCACTTTGACCACATAAACAAAGATGATCACCACAACCCAAACAAGCTTCTAGTGTTACCACATCATACAAGTTCTTCACCATCGACTGCGAATCGCCTAAACCCAGTCTAATGCCTTGTCCCCCTTTGCCGTTCGATACCTATGGTACAACGATCGAAGTGCTCACTTCTTGTCATGGATTGGTATGTCTTGGTATAAGGAGGCTGCATAAGTATGATAATAAACATATATATTACTCTGATCTAATGTTATGGAACCCGTTGAACGGAGAGTACAAGACATTGTCTAAGTTTGGTGGACACTATGAGTTGATCTACATGTGTAGAGGAAGAGCGTTTGGATTGTATTATAGTTATTCGGATGACGACTATAAGCTTCTACGAGTAGCCGATGGTGCTTTTATATACTCGTTGAAATCTGACTCGTGGAGAAAACTGTGTCATTCAAAGTATAATGTGGTCATGTTTGTTAATAATCAGCATTGGAGTCATAGTATTTGGTTGAATGACAAGCTCTACTTTTTGATAGAATACCTGGGTTCAAATTTGTCAAAGTTTCATCATATAATTATAAGGTTCGACACAAAGACGGAAAATTTCACAGCGATAACAACTCCGTCTTTTGAGAATATAAGGCCACACATCTCAGTTGTAGAAAGCATATATATAGGAACATGTTACAAGGGAACACGGCAACAGATGTGTGGTTTCTCGGTTGTAAGAGGACGCATTCTCTTCTTTGTGACGTTTTTCAAGAACTGTTCTTTGACAGATCGTATGGAGTTGTGGAACACGGATGAGGATGGAGATGGAGGATGGACAAAGGTGGAAACTTATAGCAAACTGGAGTCTTTTTTACCCGAGTTTAAGACCAAGCCGGTAGTGCACATGATGAGGAATGGGAATTGGATCATGCATTCTAGAGATGAAGGTTACTTTAGCCAGGTAGATTTGGAGAAGAGTATAAAAGACGTATCGTGTTCGTATGTGTCAAGCAGCATGTATAGGCATATCCTTCTGCAAGGTAAATATGTCGAGACTTTTGTGTCGCCTAATCGATACATGAATTGATACCGACCTCTTAAACTAATTTTGATTTGCTTTGCTTTTGTTAATTCCGTGTTGGTTTTTATGTAACTACGTATACTCTCCCCTGTGGGATAGAACTATTCAGTAAGTTTATATTTGTGGGACTATGATAATTACTAAAGCAATATTGCAAACCTTTATAATATTGAAGAATTTGTAAATGGTGGATGGTCCTAATTATCAGCAAGAGGTGTCTTTTGTTAACAAAAACATTTTATTTAACAAATGTTGCTACATTAGTTGCAGCCTGCAACATAACATTAGAAATTACATGGTTGCGATAGCCTCGACATGTCATTTTTAGCAGGACACGGGCCGTAGCCTCAAAGACCGCCATTTGACAACCACGTCATTTTACCTTAAGGCAAAGCGTACTGGGTGACGATTATGGGGCACGAACACCCCCCCCCCCCTTCCCGAGCGACAAAATGGGTGATAAAGGGGGGGGATGAGAACTTGTCGCCGGATCTTGTTTATGTTATATTATTATTATAATAGTGTGTGTGTGATATATATATATATATATACATATAGGGTGGGGTTAAAATAAGAAGTGGAGTGTGTCTAAGAAGTGTAAGAAGTAATCTGGTGCGTTAGATATTTATATGGGGCTACAACACCATTACACCCATAAAACAAAAACTCATCTTTTGCTGACTGGGCGTTACATGGCGCAAGTCGCCCCATTTTGTAGGTCCTCCACTACACATAGCCTAATAGATCAGCGGATATATTCCGGGTCTAAGCCCAAATAATGTGTCGCTCGGTGTGGACATACGTCGGCTGTGAACGTCCGTGATTTACCAAAATAGAAAATCAATGCCATGATAAACAAATTTCTATGTAGTGGGATTTTGTACTTCTTTATGTTATGCATGAACAGAGGGTAGAGAATCGATGAAGATGGTATATTTTAGTTAATTCATACTCATTCATTGTTTATACTTATAATTTTTTTGTTTGCTATGCCACCATTTGTGGGATGGATCATAGAACTCTTGTGTTCAACAAGTTTACTTTCCATAAGCTCTTAATTACAATTGAAATTGTATATTTAGATCTGCTAACTCAATTGATCTAATTTCTTATCATTAAACCAATAAGCCATATATTATTTCTTATATATCATCAACTATCAAGTTAAGTTTTTAAAATATTGTGTGTTATCGATACCTTGAGCGCTAGCGTATTCCACGTCACAATCACACAATGCGACTTCCAGATCACCTTCAAAACGAGGTAGCGCCCCTTTGATGCCACAGCCCATAAGAGCAATGGCGTCAAAGCCTCTTTATAGCCTGCAATCCACTGCAACTCAATCAAATGGACCATGTGGACTTGTGGAGGGTGAGGCGCCGGCCAATGTCCATCTCCTTAACACTTGGTCTAATCGTAACGTTAATATTTGTCATGTTTTTAAGTTCCTTCACACACTATTATAGAATCAAGGCCTTACATATTACGACTACACAAATAACGTAACACGTACAACAGCATGTTTTAACACTTAAAACTAAAGCTCAAAACATTTTAAATGTTAAAGAAATCAGATCAGCAAAAAATCAAAATCCAAATCTGAAAATTTAGATTTGATCGGCTTATTTTATATCTAATTCGATTAACCTACTTGAAACACAACTCACTCTTTACGTTAATTTTGCAATTTTGTATGTGCTATGTTAAAAGTTTAGGGAAATAGTTCTTTCTTTAGTATTTTATTTTTTTATAATTCTTTTCCTTATTCGAACAAGTCGACAAATTAATCAGAATTTGACTCAAATTCGAATAAGTTATTCGAATCGACCGGTAAGTATAGTTTTCAAATCTTCAAATTCGAATAAGCTAATTCAAATACCCCGAAATTATTGTTATTATTATATATAATAATTAAGGAGTTTGGTGCCGCTAATTGCTGATTGGGCCACTTGGCAGCAACTTATTAGTCTTCGCATTTTTTTAAAAATTTCCGGTACAATGACGAATATAATGAAAACCGATCGAACGTCAATTTTGTTTTTTGTATTGTTTTAATTTCGGTATGGTAACGAGCACGACAAAAAAACGAGTTTTAATTTCGCGTAGACTCATAGCATCGTCGTCTATGACTGACAACACGCGGATTTTACTAACGCCTGAGTTTACCGAACAACACCACCCCATTGGTCCACCTCAATTTTTTATGTTTTCCGGTTTTTAGCCTCGGTACCGTAACGAAATTAATGGAAGCTAACCGAATTCGTGTTGAGTTACCGCCACAATGCCTGTGACCGACAATGCATGGGTTTCATCACTGCCCGGGTTTACCGATCAAATAAACGTCGAACATTTCATTTTTTATATGTTAATATTTTTATACGTTAAGTTGACTAATGTATTTTTTGGGTTTTAACGCTCAGGTTTTACCAACGGTGTCTATAGTGTAACGAGCCTAATCGATAGTTTCCAAATTCGTGTCAACTAGCCGCTGTAACGCTCGAATTTACCAACACCCCGGGTTTCAAGGTTGGGGCTATACCAGTTGCCCCACCACGTGCGGTGGGTAAATCACCAGTTCTATATATTTTGAATTGCCTATAATATAATTAATTGTTTTTAACCTAATCAATATTTTGTTTTTAGTTAATTCTTTCTGATTGCTATGCCACTATATATCATATATATCATCGGTAGGATAGAAGTCATAGAACTGTTAATTGTACGTGTTCAACACGTTCACTATTAATTATTGCTTGAGTGAAAGTTTAGTATCAATTATGTAATTAGAATAAAGTATAATTTGAGTCATTATGCACCTAATTTTGATCAATTGTGTACTAATGTATATCTAGTTTAATATTCAAATTAAGATTACAAGTTCCAAACTGATCTCGGGTGCATCCCTGTTAAGGTTGTTGATATATTATATATAAAAGGTGGACAAACCCTAATGAGACCATATCATATCATATCATGCCGCGGCCGTTGCCGGAGCTTCCACCGGAAATTACATTAGACCAAATACTCCCAAGGCTTCCCGGCAAATCCATACTCCGTTTCAAGTGTGTTTCCAAGCAATGGTATGCTTTCTTAACCACACCAATGTTTAAAAACTTGCACTTTGACCACATAAACAAAGATGATCACCACAACCCAAACAAGCTTCTCCTTTCATCTAACAAATTAGGGCCATGCAAGTTCTTCACCATCGACTGCGAATCACCTAATGACGGTCTAACCGCTATCCCTGACTTGCCGTTTGAAACAAGTCATGCAACAACTATCAAAGTTCTTAGTTCTTTTCATGGACTGGTATGTGTTGGCATAAAGATTAAACGAATTGATGAGAAATATTACTCGGGTTTGAAGTTATGGAATCCATTGACCGGAGAGTGTAGTAGATTGCGTATAGGTGAATACCGTATCATGATTAGAGCATTAGGTTTGTATTACAGCTCTTTAGATGATGACTACAGGCTTCTAAGAGTAGGCGCCGCGGGTGTTTATATATACTCAATGAAATCTGATTTGTGGAGAAAACTTGGTGGCTCTAAGTATGATGTGGTGGAGTTATGACCATTGGAGTCAGAGCATTTGGTTGAATGACAAGCTCTACTTTTTGAGAGATTACAAGGGTAGTTTGAATCAGTGGCAATATCAGCCAAGCCGAAACGAAATTATAACGTTTGACACAAAGACCGAAAAGTTCTCAGAAATTGCAACTCCATCATTCGAGAATGCACGGCCAAGCCTTTGCAGTCTCGCAGTTGTAAGAGGATGCATTCACTTGTTTGTGGCATTTTACAAGGAAAGTTGTTTGTGGAAGATGGATGCGGATGGATATGGAAGATGGACAAAGTTAGCAACTTACAGCCACCCAGAGTCGTTTGAGAAGGTGCCAGTACACATGATGAGGAATGGAAACTTGATCATGCATTCTAGTATTGAAGGTCACTTTTGCGAGGTAGATTTGGAGAAAAGTATAAAACATGTATCATATTCGTATGCCTCGAGTAGCATGTATAGGCATATCCTTCTACAAGGTAAATATGTTGAGACCTTTGTGTCACCTAACCGATCGTGATCTTTAAGTTAACCTAGCTAGCTAATTTTGTTTTGCTTTTGTTAATACTGTTTGGTAGAATATTTTCTTCAATAAGAGTATAAGACTATAAGAATCATTGTAATTTTAGTTTTGGCTTTCTCCATTAGACCCTTACTAAAGCAATCTTGCAAACCTTTACATTGTTGAATATGCAAATGATGGATCGATCGCCCTAATCTGCAGTACTCTAATTACAACGGTACCATGTTTTATATAAATCTTTTCCTTAATAAGTCGACAAAACCTGAAGTTGACTCAAATTAAAATAAGTTATTCGAATTCATGTATAGATATCAACTCTTCAAATTCGAATAAGCTAACTCATATACCCCGAAATTCTATGTACTTGTTCTTTGTTCTTCCAAGATTTTGGGGTAGCCATGCGACGGGAAGGTTTTTCTTCAGGCCTGATCCACCTAGGGTGGTGTTCCTGGCGGGGCTGAACTCGATCATCTCAAATTCCACCCCGTTAGCACTCCCAGCCACCACCCTTAGAAGATGTATCAGATTAATCGTTGTGTCCCATGTCACAAGTCTATTAGCCTTAATTATTTGATACAAGTTAAAAAAAATAGACTAAATTATGTAATTAGTGTAAATTATAGTTTAACTGTCCATATGTAAAGATTATAAGTTACAATAAGACCCATATCATATCATACATACATGATACATCAATGGCTGCGGAGTATATATCCACTGGAGATGATTACATACAAAAATGATCATCACAACCCAAAAAAGCTTCGCCTTTCAAGGTGGATTTATTGACAGAGATGAAACTGTGGAGGCCGGATGGACGAAGGCAGTAACTTACAGCAGACCGGATTCACTTTTACAAGATGAGGAATGGAAATTGGCCGGATCACGCATTATATTTCTACATATGAAGGTAGCTTTTGCCAGGTAGATATGGAGAATTAATAATGTAAAAGATGTATTGTTTTCACATGCTTCGTTTAATTAGCATGTATAGGGGTGTTCGTCTACAAACTATATATGTCGAGACTTTTGTGTCGCCTATTCGATACATGACTGAAACCAATCGTTTAGCAAATTTTGTTTTGCTTTTGTTAATTTTTTTTGGTTTTTATGTAACTATATATATCCTCATGGCCTGTGGGGTAGAATATCTATATCTATATCTATATCTATATTACATATAAAAGATATTAAATGGACAAAATGGTAATTTGCACCACGTCTATAAAAGAGACGCCGCTAAATTAAATGTTCTGTATCGGTGGCTAGGTTGCACTTCAACTTCTTGCCACATTAAAGTCTCTCCGTCCGACGACCTTAACTGCAATCATTATCAAAAATTAAACCGCCGCTCGCTTACCCTTCCATTCTTTAATTCACTTTATCAAACGCTTATCAACGATCTCTTAATAACTTAATTGTAGATGATTGAAGCTAAAGCTTTACATTTCCTTCTTGAAGATCATAAAGGGGATGGACACAATGATTGATTTCAACATAGTGGTTTCAAAAATTGAAGCTTTATTCTCTCCTATTCTCGAATTTTAAGGTTTCAGGTACCTAATTTTCTATGTTTGGTTGTAAATTCAAGTGTTAGGGTTCTTATGGTTTCGATTCATTAACCTGCGATTTTGGAGTTCTTGGAAGAAATTCTTTTTTTTTTGTTTGGTTTGGTGCCGTTGATTATATATAGCTTGAGTTTTGGGGGGTTGAATTGCATGAGGCACCTATGGGTGTCAAGTTTATAATTTGGTAATTTGGGTGACATCACCGATATAGAGTATCTCATTCCTGTTCATACAAGTTTTTTTTCTTTTTTTGTCAGGCAATTTGTAATAAATTGAGATGGGAGATGTGCCACTAGCAAAGCAATCAGAGTGTATTTGTGATCTTTACTTGCTTCTCTTTGTTTCACATGAGCATTATATGTTTCATTCTTTGTTTTCTCGAACAATTCTGCAAATAAAATATGGAGTTCGTTCGAGGTTTTGAAACTATTAACAAAGCAAGGGCAAATGGGCCACATCAAACTACGTGAAAGTATGTACTTTCTTTGTGACTGATTGATTTACGTTCTTAGAATTAATATTTGTTTAGAATTATAATAAGTGACACCAATCACTACTAGAAAATTGGGCAATTACGACCAAAATTTGCTACCTAAAAGAATGGTAGCAAATTTACCGACTGATTTAGCTAATTTAATACCGAAGATGGAAATCAATTAATACGGTAGATGAAAATACTTTGCTTATTGTTATTAGTTTATGGTGGTGGGTCCCCTGTATCTACTAAGCATACTCTTAATTTTAGTATGCTCGAGAATTATAGTTTCATGTCTAGTTAAATAGTGTCATAATGCAGGTTGAAACAACAATTTTTGCAATGAGCATGAAAAAGCTTCTTACCTGTTCCATCAGAGTTTGATACCTCATCTTGTAAACTTGATCCGGTATGCATGCGTTATTTAATAAAAAATTCTAATATTATTTTTTTCATAATTAATGATTTAAATTCTGATTATTATTTTTAACCCAAATTTTAGTACTAAATCAACCGAACTCAACACGTCTCTACCTTCATTCTAACATGTAACCGTTGTCTTCTTAAGCATACAGTGAAGATGAGGCTGTTGGTATTCTGGTATTTAGTGGCTCGATATGTTTTTATACATACTCGAATTCCAAAGAACCAATTTCACAAACCTTGGCTGATATAAAGGTATGGGCCCACAAGTTTCATTTTTCAATCTATTGGTCTAGTTTAACTTGTTTATTTGCTTTTTTTTTCTTTATATTAGTTTTATAGGGAGACATTATTTCAACTTCAACTGCATTTATTAAGGTCAGTTAGTTGTGATGTTATGTTAATATATTCTAACTGATAGTTATTAATGGTATTGAAGAAGTATTTGCTTACGAATTGGTTGATTTTGGTCGTGTTTTTAGGTGAAACCGAAACTGAAAAGTCGGTTTTTCAAATTTACAAACCGATCGATTTCGGTTTCAGTTCGGTTATATATGTATATATATATATATATATTGGTGTGTGTAGACATTGCAAAAAATTTTCAAAAAAATGAAAATGCATATTAGATTCAAAACACAAAAATAGGCATTTGTTATGTGGAACCAAACGAATACAAACTTGAAAGAGTACTAGAGTTTATGTTCAACAAAGTTCTTAATAAAAAAAACACTAAATGTTTTTTCGGTTATACACATTAAACGACGTTTTACATGCATTGCCTATATTTTAATAAAGATAATAATGAATAAATTAAATTTTGTATTATAATATGAAAGAAGGTGACATCGGTTCGGTTATACATATATAAATTATGTGATTCGAGCAGGAAGTGATGAATCAAGGTCATGTGGCCTTGGGTCAAAAGCCTGCACATGAAATCACTGTTTATATTGACCAGTTTGCAAATATATTTAGGTACCAAAACATTTTCTTTGATTTAGGTTATGCGCATGAACTGTTACAATTTAAAATAATAATAATAATAATAATAATAATAATAATAATAATAAATCATTTGCAGATATGTAAATAATCCAGAAGCGGTTGCTGAGGTCAGTTTTCAAAGCATCTTTGATTTGTAAGTATTTTTATACTTGTTTATGATTCTAAAATACAAATTTATGATTGATGAAATGCATTCGTTCTTTGGACATGAGGACCATAGAATCACTCTGTATGGCCTGCCTATAAACATGCTGTGCGTACTTTAAGTTATATGTTTGAAGCTATACTTATATTACATGCTAATATATAAACTCTTGTATTTATAAATGTATGGTGTTATGAAGGTGAGAACTTCAAAAAGGTTTATGGGAGTGACAACTGGAGCAATGTTTGAAGAGATACAAGGGTTATATAAATAACACCATCAACTATGTTTCTTATCTCTCTCCAGTGACGCTGACGTTATAAAGGTATCATTCACCCTCGAAATATATTAATCCTTGATCCAATATTAAAAAAGTAAGTATTTAAAATCCAATTATGCTTGCAGATATTTGAATTCGATTCAAGAAGTATGCAATTGGTTGACATTCAGAAGTATGTTATTTTTGGTTTTTGATTTAGAATAACATGTTTTTTTATCGGTTTCTAGAATTCGAATAACATTTTGATATCATTAAACATCTTTGATAGAATTTTTAGTTATATTTGTGTTTGCATCTGTATTTATATGTTTTTGTAAATATTTTTGTGTGTGAAAATAATGTAAATAAATCCGAAGCAAGCCAGTAGTTGCAAGTTGGTTGGAAAAAGTGGTGGTAGCGCAGAAGTGGTCGCAAGATTTGCGACTGCAACAATGGTCAGAAGCTTTGCGACCGCAAAAGAGGTGGTTGCAAGCGACCGAAACTGGGGTCAGAAGATTTGCGACCGCAACAAAGGTTAGAAGATTTGCGACCGAAACTGGGGTCAGAAGATTTGCGACCGCAATAAGGGTGAGAAGATTTGCGACGGATAGAAATCGGTCGCAAGTTTTGCGACGACAGAAGTGGTTGCAAATATTCCGACTGCAACAGTGAAATGGTCGCAACAGAGCAGTTGCGACCTGTGTTTTTCCAACCAGCGTTTTCGGTTGCAAAATCGTCGCAACAGAGCTATTGCAACCACTTTCCGACCGAAATGATCGTCGCAAATGTCTATTTTTCTAGTAGTGAATTGTTTTGTTTATATAATTTTAGGTAACTTTAAGGGATAAGTTTGTCGTCTTTGATGCATTTTATATCCCTAAACAAACGACACATTTAACCGATGCCGAAGCGGCTGGTTCCATTATTGTAAGTGGGGTCGAGATTTTCCTTCGACAGGCGGTTGGGCAGTTCAATCTTTTCATATCATATAAATTTTGTGAAATATTATATAAAATTCTAAGCGTACTATTAGTAATAGGGTAGATGCTTATAATTTGGTCTTCTTGTAAACATGTTGGAGCAACGATGGGGATGGAGCGAGTAGTCGCAAAATTAATTCTAAGAACGTATGAGACAACGAGTACCTGAAACAGGTTAATAGGACAACGAATGAGTTTATGTCTGCTGTGAAGCAGAAAAATGGGGATAAAGTACTTATTCTGGTATTTAAGTATATATTAATTATTTTATGAGGGATATTTAGTTATAACCCATCTTTAACTAGTTTTATACCCGTCCAATGGACGGGTTGCTTAATGTCGTAATGTCATAACTACTCTTTTAACATTCTAAACGAAAACAATATCTGTTAATTGTCTTCAAAAATTCTCCAACGATTTCGCTTCTTCATTTCTTAATCTTCTATTTTTGTCACAAAATTGCTTTGTTTCTTGACAACAATAGTATTCTCCACGCTTACTCCACACCCCCCCCCCCTGCCACCACCTCCTACCATTGACTGGATAGCGAGTTGTAAATGCAATTAGTGTCGTGTGTGATGTCACCTGAGTCATCAAGAAAATAAGTAAAAGTTAATTTTTAGCTTAAGGATCTAGCTTGGACTATCTTAAGGTCAAATTAGGCACTTTTCTACATTAAATCTGACTTGTTCATATTTACATGTATAAATTTGACAAATCAAATGTTGGACCTTTGAACTATGTAATCAACTTTAAATTACGAAAGCTTCACAGTGTTCACATCTAAATATGTGTCATTATTCATATAAATAAGATCACTCTAAATACATAAAGAAGATCAATCTAAAATCATGTTTCTTATAGATTAACAAACTGAAAGTACATAATAATACAAAATGACATTGAGCATTAAAGTGAAATAGTTAAGTTAGGAATACCTTTGAGGCCATTAATTTTCTGTAGCAATGTGAAGTTAATACGACCGGTATCAGACCGAAATAGTTCGTATTTGACTAAAACAAATCTGCATATTTTGACTTTCAGAAAGTCAAACTAAAGACCTTTACTATATCCAGTGACTCAAAATAAAAGTTCCAAGCTTGCACACTGTCACTATTAAATATAACTTGCAAAAATATAACCATAAATGTCAGAAGTATCTTGAAGTTGACTTTTCTAAACACTGCAAGTCTTAAAAAGAAAATTTACCATATAACACATCATAAAATTCCATAAAAAGAAAAAAAAAAGAAGACCGAGTATATTTTTAAGATATTAGATTATTAAGAACTCAACAATACATAACACTAATTAATTACAATACATAACACGTCATAAAATTCCATAAAAAGAACTCAACAGTACTTACACTTTCAAAGTTCCCTGCATGAAAGGAGGTGCTTTAACTATCTCATCCATAATGTGTATGACTACAAATCTATTTGAAGTAAATAAAAAGAATTAAATGAGAGAAAAAAAAATGTGAAATGCAAGATCAAGTTCATGAATGAAAACCACAACAGATAGAACCTGGATCCCTATTGTTGGCGTGGACAACAATAATTGATGTAGATTGTTTGTTGTTTGCATAATCCACAATATGAAATTTAAGTCCACACATCTTAGAAGCATTTCCATATGCCTTCCCATAGTCCCAAACTTCAAGTACTGCTATTTCATTAGCATAATCAAATTAAAAAATCTCAACAATATTCTGATTTTCCTTGTTAATATATAAAAAATGAACAAAATCATTCCAAAAAAGCAAAAAAAAAACATTTAATAGAAAGAGTAGCCAAAGAATTACTTAAGGGGTCATTCTAGGCCATGGGCCCAAATCGAATGTTTTGGACTGCACGATTAGCATCTTCTATATCTCTTTCAGCAACATTGGCGATCAGTTCTGTTCTTGTTCCTATAGAATTATGAAAAGGCAACTATGTCATTATCATGAATAAAAACAAAGCAAAATAATATATATAAATTAAAGGGTACTCTTTAGTGTTGATAAAACATAAATCTCCCGATCTGGTGAGTTATATAGTGAATTATCCAAAAAGAACTGAATAGATCTCCTAACCTGTGATTGAAATGTAGAATTGTGTGATGAAAAGAATTACAAATGTGCAGGATTTGATATAAGATGGTAATATTTTTATGGAAAGGAAAATATTTTTGTATACATTTCTCCAGTAGGTTGTAGCACATCAAGGCTTAGCAAACTCTTCTCAACCTGCATGATATAAAATATATCTATATAAATTTAGATCATTTAATTACCCTTAACGTTTGGTATAAAAAATAAAGCAGAAACTACACAATTTGAAACCTTTTATTGTATCTTTTTCATAAAAAAAAATAAAATCCATTAATCTACTTTATATAGTATTCTAGTGAATGGCTTAATATTCCCTTCATATTAAAATCATAGCAGATTAATGTATTTACAATTTCAAGAGTACAAACCTACATATATCACATGGAATTACGGGGTCAAAATCTGTTAATTTATCAAAATATGATCAAGAATTCAAGATACTTACAGATTTAGGAAATGGCCCCTCTACTGTGGATAATCTCTACTCTGCTCCATAATTGAATTGAACAATTTACATTAGCGGTGCCTTGGAATTAGATACTAAATAAAAAGTAAGAAGAATGAGATCAGACTCAAGTGCAACATTGTGCTGGCGACAGGTGAATGTTGAATGTTGCAATCGGCCGGAGAAACCCAAAACTGTTAACTTCAGTTGGTACAACTGTGTCATGGTAGAAAGCACATACGATGTTACCACAAATTATGATTATTTAGGCCACCAACATATCATGTTATGATTAGATTTCTATCAAATTTAGGGTTAGGTTTACCTGCAATTTCGATTTCGAATGACCGAACTCAGAACCTACCCAAGCTACGAAACTGAATCTCTACAATCAGTGAGGTAATTTACATTTCAATTGACGATCAGAGATGGTGGTGCATAGAGAAAGAAACGAATGTGGTGGTGGTGTTTCACATTTGTGTCTGCGATGGTGCAAACAAATAGCTGTTGCTATGGATATAGAGAAGGAAAACAGTTTCATCCAGCACGTCGCTAAATTATATATTATATCGCCAGAGAAGAGTGAACTTCAATCTGATGATATTGATGTAGCGGTTTTCATGGATCGACTTACTAGTATACGATAAACTTTCCTCGGGTATGAGTGTGCTATATCACCGATGGTTCTCCGGAATATGAATTCTTCCACCTACAAAACGAGCAGCACCGTGAACTTACCCCTCAGAAAGGGACAGAGGGGTCCTCTTTAGGGTAACTCTCCGGTGTGAGAATAAGATATTGTAGGAGAAGATAATAATAATCTGAAAGTGAGTAAGGACTTAGAATATATTTTCTTGCTTACCTCCCCTTGTGGAGGTGGTGTGGTATTTATAGTGTTAGGGTTTCCAATGATTGGGCTCAGACCCAATTAGGGCCCTTTTTGGCCTCCTCCTATTGCTTCGCGCCACGTGTTCTTAGGACACCTGGTGCTTTTTCATTGATTATTCTCTGACCAAGGTATTTCATCTGACCCATGTGCAATCACGTGGTAGCACATGGGTTTTGCTGAGTTGTTCACCCTTCATTGGCAGCTGTCAACATCAGCATATTCTTTATTCCTTAAAGGATACATTCTGGAAGGTTGTCTGATGAGCACAATCATGGTTGTCCTTATCCTTATTTGGATAAGGACGTGGTTGATTATGTGCATGTGTGATATGCGTCTATCCTGGGGATGCGCGAGGTCTTCTCTTTATTCTCACGCGCAGATGTTTCATGCGCAGATGTGATATGCGCAAGCATATGTAATGCGTAAGCATATGTGATATGCGACACGCGCAGATGTGATATGCGTGAGCATATATGATGCGTGAGCATATGTGATATGCGCCACGCGCATATGTTTTGGCTTTGTGTCTATATGACATCCTGATTTCAAGCCTCTTGTCTATATCTTGTGGGTTGACCCGCCCCGCTCGATGTTAAGGCGGGTGCATACCTCTTCGGTGGTTACCTCTCCTCCCCATCCCACGTTCGCGTATCATATCTCAAAATCCAAATCGACATTCACATTCATCTTCCAAATTCAGTTCTGCTATACCCACCGTCAGTTCTTCAATCGGGTATCATTGATTTTCAGTTTCCAATTTCCATTCGATATTTACCATGACGAGCAACAATATCCTGCCAACATTCCGATTAGATGAACGCAACTATGTGCACTTCGATCTCGATTAGGTGCAACAACACTTTGGTCTTTGGAGCCCTAAATCGAAATTTCAATACTCTCCGTCTGATGGTGCACATTTCATGCTTTAGGCTTCATGGCTTAAATCTCTCTGTTTGAAGTCACTTTAATTGTTACATTGCGTTGGCATAACATCAAATCATTAATGATGATTCCCTGTTTATTTAGCATATCTTTTGTACAATTTTAGTTCGCCATTAAATCTACTTTTGTTTCTATCATCTAACATTAGATAGTTCCCCCAGTTCTGTTTTGTAGCCTTTTCTTTTGTGTTTCAGATGACGACAGTTGATTAGTGTTTTAAACATGTATATGCAGCCGCATAAGAGCAGGTGGTTCTCTTTGTTTTTGGATGTATGTTTATGGTAGTAGGCTTTGTTTGTCTTTTCATATGAAAAGATTGCAATATTGATTCTTTTTCACCTGCAGTTGCTTTAATCAACAATGTTTAGGGATCGTATGTGCGACAATATAAGGTAATCTTAGGTTTCTTTCTGGCTTTGTTAACTCGAGCTTATAATGTTCTCATATTGGGGTTTTTGGTACTTTTGTTCCACAGTTACCCGACTTCAAAGAGAAATTTTGAACAATGATGATGAATGATACTTCGAAATGCCAGTAACATAATCAGTAAGTGTTTCATGTTTCTCCGATTCTTACGAACAAATGTAGATGATATTTAAAAATATGTCTGATTTATGTTGGTTTTTTAAATCAGGTTTGGAAGACCCCATGATTCTTTTTATCTTTTTTTTATTGATTAATTTTATTTTTTATTTTGAAGTTTAGGTATCATCTTCACACCCTGCTTGCTTCACTTGAATATTCTCTCTATCAGCCAAGCAAGGTTGGCCATGTGGATTTCCAAGTCAAACTCAAATACTCTCAACTGAGGTCAGTAACTTTGGATGTGTTTTATAGTAAAAAGAATAAAGCCTCAATATATGTCATTCTAATTTTTCTTCCCTCCCTGTTTTTCATCACAGTTTGAACTTTGAAGTGCAACTATTTAAGATGCAAATATCGCTGCGAAGGCATTACATTGATAATGACCATTTCGATGTCCAGAAGCTGAACATAGCTAGAGCACAACAATATTCATACTTTGAGCAAAGGTAGTGCTTTTATTGTTTAAATAGATCTTAAATCATTTTCTAGCCATCTTTAAGATCATCTGCATTTGTGATTGATTACTCTCACCTGTACATTTAAGTGCTCTAAAGATGTTTCTAAAGCTACTCCCATGTACTACATCAATTTTGTTAATTAGAGGACACGTTTATGGAACATGATGCAGCTGACAACTTTTATAGGATGTAAGGCTTTATAAGAGGCTTTAGTTGTCCTTAAGTATAAGAACTGTACCATGATAATGCAAAAAAAAATTAAAATAAAAAAAAAAAAAAGGTACGGGCTAGACGAAAGAAAGAAAGAGCACCCGAACCGACTTTAATTATCTTGGGGCAAGTCTTTGTCCCGTGACAATACAAGGTGTTGAGCAAATTCAATGTACAAACAAGGGACTGGTTCTTTGCAGCGATCACTGCCTAGCAATTTTACAAAACAAAGAAAAAAAAAGGAAAACACCCCCTTCATAAGAAGATATTGAAAAAGAAGCAAAAAAAAAGGTAAAATAATGCCAAACCCATAACCAAAACCGAAAACTGTGAATTTAGTTTTAATATCTTTAACCCTCCGTAAGTGCCAGAATGAAGAGTTAGAAAAATCATATTGGAAAAGTGGTCATGGTGAATTATTTATTGAGATTGTGTGTGTGTGTGTGTTTAATACTTGCTGAAATATGTGATTTGCAGGCTGAAGAACTTGGTTCGGTCAAGCGGGTTACATGTTTGGACTGGGCGGGTTAGTGGGTTCGGTTCCGGTATGTAACATTTACACTTTATTGAATTGTTACTTTGTTATGCATATTTATAACAAGTTCGGGTTTGGGTTCTATGCTCTTAAAATAAGTTCAAGCAAAACTGTGATTAGCTATATTACGCTTGATTACTGTGCCATAAATATAAAAGAAACTTTAATTTCTGAAATCTTGATGTTTTATATAATTCTATCAATTTTAATGTTATCATATCTTTATTATCTTTGTGGTTTAGTGTGAATGAATGTGCATTAGTTATCTAAGGGTAGTTTAGGAATAGCATATTACATCTAACAATGGTAGACAAATTGACACCGAGGCAATTTTGATATTCAAATATTTGCAAAGTTTATGGGTCAAATTCTTACAAGGGACATTAGGGAAAAAAAATTTATGTTTGGACTTTATAAGTGAAGCTTATGTTTAAACATTTTTTCTTGGCCTATGGTTGGCAGTGAGTTAAATGTCTAACCTTTTTTTTTCCATCTTGACATAATACATGTCTAAATGGGTCCGGGTTTGTTTCGGGCCGATACCACGAGCACATTTATCTAAATGGGTTGTGTTCGTGTTAACTCTAGAGATTTATGGCTTGACTGGTTTAACTTATTAAAATTCATATTACAAGTATAAAATTGTTTCAGTTTTTAAATATTTATGAACCATTATTTTCAATTGCAGAAACGGCAAGCTGCAAGAGAACTAAATCAAAGGAAATGCATGGAAACAAGGATTGATTTCTATTCTTTGAAGAAATCATCGAGACATCGAGTGAGTGACGCCGTTAAATTAGTTAGGCCAAATGACAATGTTCATCCAATCAAATTAGCTTCTTATGATACAACAAAGGTATATGGTGAATATGTCCCCATTTTTGTTTAAAGAGCAAAAAGGATTAAATCATCAATGATTTTTAGTTGAACTTTTCCTTTTTCACATTAAGCAAAAAAAAAATTGTTTCTAAATTGTCTAGCTTAACTCTTATAATTCAATGGATTTTCATGTGTTCATCGTGTTTAATGATTCTCGTGTTGATGTTCCCGTCCACCGGACGGGTAAAACACTAGTTGTAGATGGTAGGAGAGAGTGTGCAGAACTGTCATTAACCGCTCCTTCTAGAAGGAATTTTAGGAGTTTCTACGGTTGAGATCAAAAGTTATGGACTTTGAAGGGCTAGGATGATCCCAAAAGTTGGTTACAACTTAGGGGAACAATATATTATATAATTTCCATTGTGCAGTTTGAGGATTTTGCCAACCACGATGCATTTGATCTTCTTGCAAAGTATAATTCCACAAATCTTGTTTTCAATGATGACATACAGGTACATCATGAAATACTAACATTCGAAAAAATTGTAACATACTTTTACTATCTACAATTTATAAACTTTTTATTTTATTTTATTTTATTTTAGGGGACAACAATGGTACTTGTAGGGCTAATATCTGCAGACTACATTATGCACTAAATTTAGTTGGTGGTTCATTAGCTGACTATCTATTTCTTTTCCTTGGAGGGTGAGGTATATATCAATCAATCGTACCCAGTAAAAATCCCACAAATTAATTATCATTACCCTTATATCGGTTATTTGTTTTTATTTTTTGTCTCTACTTTATTATTTTAGGCTGGTACTGGCACTGCCGAACTTGTAGCTCTTGAGATATCGAAGCAGGTAAAAATCTAAAACAACAATATTTACCTAACGCATACTACCAAGTATAAATAGTTTTGAAAATTGAAAACATGTGTGACTATGTTATTAACTTATTACCAAAATGCCTATTCGATCTCCAGTATACAGCAATACAGATATAAAGCTCTGCATGATGTTAGACTTTATCTCATTGCAGACGATGGCAGCGATGCATTACATGAAATTAATTGATAGAAATATTGTACAATTAAAGCTACAAGGAGCTGGCGGTTCATGACCGAGTGTTTTAACCACAATGAAACTGGGCATTGAATGACATTTGATGGAAGTTCTTCAAATTGTTGCGTTTGAACCACTACCTGATGAAGGAACTGGCCTCGAGCTCAATGAAGTATATGTGGAGAAGGTAAATTATGTTTCATAATTTATTCGCTTTGTTGTTGTTATTATTATTAGTTACGTAATTGTGAAAAGTTAAAAATGGAAATACCTGCTCTTTTTGAAAAATATCCACAAATTCTTATTTATGAAAATATCCACTTTGTAATGAATTACTGCCTTTTTTACAAAAGCCAACATAGTATAACCGCTCTTTTGAAAGAAGCAAAAAACTCTATTTTCACAACAATTAAGTTCATAACATAATCCACTTTTGACGACAAAAAGATGCACCAAAATTTACATTTTTGGACAAAAGAAAATGTGGTGAGTCAACTCATTTGGCAGCAATTAAATCCTTGAAAAATACCGAATTTGAAGTATTAATATGTGAAAAAGAAACTTCCGGGTCAATAGGGTCGTGTTCGGTCAACCCGTGTAGATGCGAAACATGTTTGGCTCATGTATCTGACATGAGTTTTGGGGTTGGGTTGGACCCGAGCACGAATCGTTTAACACAGTATGAGTTCGGGTAAAAATTTTGTGAACAATATGAATCGGGTGGTTGGTTGAATTTTCAATCAGTTTTGACTTTCTCAAGTTTGACCAAAAGTCAGGGGGTTAGACGTGATTAAACATTCAAAGTTGTGTAACTTTGTTCAATGGGATTTTTATTAAGTTTGGGGCAAAATGTTGTTATTAGGCCCATGCTAAAAGAGGTGGATCTCATGTAGGTGGTCACTTCAAACACACATCAACTGATTTCTCTTTGGTTAGGCTTTCTTTCTTAAGTGACCTAAATTCATATCTAATTAGCATGTAGGAGCTTGGAAGAAGCTTTATATTACCAATGGAAGATGTGAAACCTATTGTGTGGAGTTTGGAATGGATTTTGCAGGTAGTTCGGCTTATTGTGAATTGTGGAAGAAGCTTTATGTTTACCAATGGAAGATGTAAAAACCATTTATGACGTTTCGTTTATATGCATTTATATCTTTCCACTTGAATCACTTACCATCATAAGTTTTAAGTATGTGTTTGATAATGGTATTATGCATGGGTATTTTGATGGTAATAAAATGACTTTTCTATGTACTTCACATTCCAACAAGTAACATGCCAAGTCCATTTTTTGAAGCTCAGATCCACCAGTTATAATCATGGCCAATAAGTTTACTTTGCTCATTTAATATTGAATAGTCTTTTTAATCTCCTAAAGTCAGCACAATAAATATCCACTTAACTATTAATAAATAAATTTTTAAGTTGTAAAAATTGATAACTAAACTTTTATCGACAAAAGCTAATTCAATAACAAATACACCAATAATGTTATATATCATACTCAAGCTATATGAATAATTTTTTTAGCTTTTCTTATTTTGAACTTGTTTACTTTTGTCATAATGTTTCACTTCAAGTTTTGAGTTTATATATTCAAATAATTGGTTTAGCTTCAACTGTATTCGTTCATGTCTCTTTACAACAACACGTTAGACATTCAACGTTTGCAGGCAAAAGTCCCGTCGTAACACGCAATTAATGTTGGCACCAAAACCAATCAAAACGCTACCAACTGATACCCGTTGCCTCCCTGCCGCAACGCGCGGGCACTCTCACCAGTTTTCTTTAATAAGGCAAAAGGTTAAGTTTGACACAAAGTTTAGAGTCAACTATTTAATTAGTGTAAAGTAAACTTTGAGTCATTGTATAAATATATTTAGTCTAAGGTTCAATATGTAATTAATATTACATGTGAATAGGGTCCATTGATATATAGCCATATAGGGTGCATGACGAACCCTAAATTGATAATATCATACAATACATACATCCATGGCGGCAGAGCTCCACCGTGCTACCATCCTGCCGCGGCCGTTGCCGGATCTTCCACCGGAAATTACATTAGACCAAATACTCCCAAGGCTTCCCGGCAAATCCATACTCCGTTTCAAGTGTGTTTCCAAGCAATGGTATGCTTTCTTAACCACACCAATGTTTAAAAACTTGCACTTTAACCACATTAACAAAGATGATCACCACAACCCAAACAAGCTTCTTCTGTCATCTACCTTAGCACCATGCAAGTTCTTCACCATCGACTGCGAATCACTTGAAGATGGTCTAACCGCTTGTCCCACTTTGCCTATTGAAATCGATGTTTATACAACGATGGACATTCTTACTTCTTTCCATGGATTGGTATGCATTGGCATAAGGATCAAGCAATCATCCGAAATTCAAAAATATTCAGACCTAGTGTTATGGAATCCCTTGACAGGAGAGTATAGAACATTAGTGAAGAGGTAGGTCCCAGCAGAGCCCAGTTGGACCCGCAAGACTCACCTTAAACAGGGACGTCTGCGCAGAGACCAACTGGATCCGCAGGACCAACCATGCTCAGAGACGTGACGTCCTTACGCGCAGTACGCAAGCTGGTCCCGCAGGAAAAGCCTCCCAATGGTGAAGGACTCCGCCTGTCCCCGCAGCCTCGGATACAAGCCATTAGGGAAGGCCACCCGCGCAGCATGGCTACACGCACAAGGCACTTAGCTCTCGATCACAGTGTCACCTGAAGGAATGAGCAAAGCCGGGAGCAATCCCGCACAGAGGCGGGAGGGGGAATACTCCCGCCCAAATAAGCCAGTCTGTATATTGAAGGATCTTTTACTGTACCTGACGAGGTATGGGCGAAAGATCTGATCAGAGATACGACAGCTCACTGATACAGTATGGCGAGCAGCATGCTCCTGTACTGTATCACTATTAGCCGCTGCCTACTCACCAACTACTGTCATACCACGTGCGTAGCCGGCAGTTGGTGGAAAGGGAATAGTATACAGCAGGCCTGGTCACTATCAGCCGCTGCCTACCCACCAACTACCAGCAAGGCATGTGCGTAGGCTACTGTTGATGAACAGGAACACTGTTGCAGCTGGCCATACCTCCTTGGAAACCTACCTTCGGCTATAAATACCCCAAATGGTATGATCATCTGAACACATTACATTATCTTATATCATCATAATATACCTGATATCTGCTCCAGCAATCTCTTAATATACTTTTATATTTAAAGAGCAATCTAGTCTGATTCTCACGCCGGAGGGTGGTCACAAGGAGGAACCCCCCCCCTTCTCAGTGACGAGCTCACGGTGTCTGTTTTGCAGGTTATCAGAAGAACCATCTTCCAAGGGTCTAACCCCTCGTGGGAAACAGCTATCCAACCCCCAGGTTACCAGTAATCTGCCCGGGGTCCGGTTAGTGTTTCTTCAATTAGGTAAAGATAACATTGAATACTACTTGATCCATGGGATAGCATTCGGTTTGTATTATAGCTCTTCTGATGATGACTAGAAGCTATTACGAGTAAACACTCGTGCTTATATATACTCGTTGAAATCTGACTCGTGGAGAAAACCTTGTATTTCAAGTTACTACAAAGGATGGTGCCTTCATGAGCATTGGAGTAATAGTATTTGGTTGAGTGAAAAGCTTTACTTTTTGAGAGAATTCAAGCCGTTGACCGCGTCGTCATTCCAATACGAAATTATAAGGTTTGACACAAAGACGGAAAAGTTCTCAAAGACAACAGTTCCGTCTTTTGAAAACAATATACGGACATACCTTTGCGGTCTCTCAGTTGTAAGAGGACACATTCACTTCTTCGTGGCCTTTATCAAGAAATTTCGTTTGACAGAGATGGAGTTGTGGAAGATGGATGAAGATGAAGATGGAGATGGATGTAAAGGATGGATGAAAGTGGTGACTTACAACAAATTGGAGTCATTTACACCTAAGTTTCAGACGGAGTTGCCGGTATACATAAAGAGGAATGGAATTTGGGTAATGCACTCAAGAGATGAAGGTTACCTTTGTAGAAATGGAAATTTGATCATGCATTCTAGAGATGAAGGTTACTTTTGCAAGGTAGATTTGGAGAAGAGTCTAAAAGACGTATCCTCGAGTAGCATGTATAAGGATATCCTTGTACAAGGTACATACGTTGAGACTTTTGTGTCGCCTAATCGGTACATGAGAACTGAAACCGATCCCTTAACCTAATTTTATTTTGCTTCTGTTAATTAATTTCGATTTGGCTCATATTTAACTCTATGTATCATCTTTGGGATAAGAACTATTTTCTGCAATAAGTTTTCATTCTATAGATAACTGTTAAGAGTTTGAATTAGATATGAACAAGATAAATATTTGCAATGTAAGACATAGATTGCAATTGTTATATGTAATACAATCAGCAACAACTTACAGAACCTAGATACATATGTACTAAATAAAGCTTTATGATTAAGGTACGTGTCCTTTTTAACCATACCGGTTTGCAAATAACCGTATCTAATGCTACATAGTACATACTATGTTTGCTTAACATGTTTACCATGATTTGTGACTTTCTGTCACCCAATTGATACTTCAAGTACATACTATTTTAACCTAATCATTATATGTTTCTAGTAAATTTACTTTGTAATTTCACATTGCCACCATCTATGGACACAACTATTTGACTACATGTAGTGGATTGGCGTCTCAATGTTTGCATATTGAAGCTATACTTAATTTTTTTGCAAGTTGAGCAATGAACATACTAATAGATAAACAAATTTATCTTTAATTTAGACTGCTTACATTGGCAATTTCATAATGAGATTGGTGGACCCAAAATAAAAAAAAAATAAAGCAATCTAGATTGTCAATCTGGGTTGGTAGATCAAACCCAGATTGCAATCCAAACTAACCCCCAATAACTTAATTATTCAATTAACTTTTAATATTCAAACTAAAAAAAATAATTAAATACACGATATTTCTTAAAAAAAATTATGAACCTTCCGACATAAATTTTATTTAAAACGGACTTCGTTAAAAAATATTTTTTTTAAGTTAGGATAGGTTGTGAATGTGTGTAAAAGATTGGGGTGAATTAAATTATGTAGATTAAGGAGAGAGAAATAAATTTTATAATGTGAGATTAAGATTGTGAGATTTTTGATGAGCATAGTCTTATACCTCCACATTCACACAGAATTCAAATTTGTTCAATTAAACTTACTAATTCAGTTTATCTTGTTTCAAAGCATAAAATAAATTACCCCTAAAATTTAAGCTATCAAAGCCTAAGGTTTAGATTAGAATCAAATATAAATTAAGTTAATGTATAAACTGTGCAAATCAGTTTGTACACCTCTCGTAGATACGCATAGACAACTTTTCCAAAAGGTTCAAATCTAAGCTCAAACTAATTAAACAAAATATATCCCAAAATAACCAAAAAACTAATTCTCATCATTCAACAAACGATTATAACTAATATCACATTAGGATATCATCAATTACATAGCCGACACATAAACAAAGACATAACACGTTCAACCACCAAACCCATACAAAGTACGTCCTTGTCGCTTCAAAGCATAAACAACATCCATAGCCGTCACAGTTTTCCTTCTAGCATGTTCTGTATAGGTAACCGCATCACGAATAACATTCTCAAGAAAGATCTTCAACACCCCACGAGTCTCCTCGTATATTAGACCACTGATACGCTTCACACCACCTCGTCTAGCGAGACGACGTATTGCGGGTTTAGTGATGCCTTGGATGTTGTCACGGAGGACTTTTCGGTGTCGCTTGGCTCCTCCTTTTCCTAAACCCTTGCCTCCTTTGCCTCTTCCTGACATGTTTTTGTTTTTTTGTTTGTGTTTGTGGTTAATGTTTTGTGAGGTGTGTGTTTATATATTGTGGATGGGAGATTGTGTTTTGGGAGGTGGGTTTGTGGCCGTTGATTTGAGGAGGTGGGAGAGGTGGATGACCGTAGGATTATGATGGATAGTTTTGATTGGCTTAATTTTGGAGTCGTGGATCAAGCTTTGTGAAATACGAGAATAAATGGGTTTACAAATGATGTCCTCCAGCAGTCCAGCTCGGCTCATTTTAATTACTTTTTTCTAAAATTCGAGCTTGATTCACGAATTATTTTTTAAGCTCGGATTTAGTTCAGGAATGCGTTATATATTATTTATTAATTAATTTATATACATATTTTATTATTTTGAGGAAAACCTTAAACGAGCCTAAGTTTAGCTCAAATTCGTTTAGTACCTTAAACGAGCCAAAGCTTAGTTGTGAAGTGTTTATCTTATTACATAGAAGTCCAAAATAAGTGAAACTTAAAAATGCATAAGGCTCGACGATCATACATTCACGAGCTTCTCATGCATGGCTCAAACTCAGTCTCGAAAACTAAATGAGCTTTATTTGAGGTTTGGGCTCGGCTCAAGCTCAAAAGAGTTTTGCTCGTTTCAAGCTTTTATGAATTCGAGTTCGAGCAGTTCGGCTCGTTTGCACTCATATATTACTTAACCTCTAAAACAAATTGCGTATCATTGTATTTATTCTCAAATTTATGACATTTGATCTATCTTCCTATATAAAGAGTTGTCCAACCCAATTTAGGTTATGGACTTGGTCACGTGTTACATTACATGTTTGTAGACATAAGCATATATGAAATAAATTATAAGAGTTATAGTGTATTAAAGGAACTTGAATGTACTTAGAGCTCGTTTAAATCCTATCTAATATGAGCTTGTTGTAAGTTGATCTCAAGTAGCGTCTCAGTGTGATAGTTCACTTACACTTTTATGTTCCTATTTGTAACCCTTTCTACGATTCACGGTCATGGCTATGTTTTGAGAGAAGTCCGCAAATCAACTAACATTCCAACAGAGTGATTGACTTACATATAGCTTAATTGAGCAATCGAACGCAAATCAATTTACTTGTATTCATATCAAGTTTTACATTGTAATCAACTTATATATAGCTTAATTGAACAATCGAAGGCAAATCATTTTCTCGTATTCATATCATGTTTTACATTGCTCCCGGTACATTACTTGCTGGGCTTATCAAACCTATTATGGATTTGGGGCAGCCTATTGAATGAGAGTTTATGGTCTTATAATATATATTGGTGTAGATTTAGAAGTAGAATTAAATAGTGTGTGTTAGTTGTTCTAAAAAAATATTAAATTTTTACCACATAGTAGAATGCAGCCTTAATTAGAGAGGAAAACAATGACAAGGAAAAGCAAACACAACTACATATGTTTCAAGTTCATGTTACATATGAATAAACACTTTTTCCGGCTTCACTGTTTACTGATCTACCTGCATCCTTTTCCTTTACTTGAATTCCCCTTAACCGGAATTATCCGAATTCTCCTTGCAACCCTTGTAAAATCCCTAAAAGATTATCTTTACATTCATCAAACTTTTCACAAAAAAAGTGCACTATCAACTTTTTTTTCAATCAAAAACTAATATATATCTTCAACAAAAATGTGTCCTTTTTTTTCAATAGTTTTATTCATGGATCTTAAAATGTTGATTGTGATATGATGAATCATAAACAAAAAACCAACTCAATGCATGTAACATTTTAAATGGGGCCATATACAGAGACATCTCTAACATCTAATCTCACACCATTTTAAACAGCTGTTTTGACAAAAAAATATTCAAAGTTTGACTGTCTGTGGTCATAAAAATCTTCTGGATATTGGTCAAATAGTCGTTATGATAAATAACACCCCCTGGCTTTCTTATTATCAGAACAGCCGTCTAGATATTATGCAAACCGTCGTTCTAACCAATAATTTTAAAAGTTTTGTTTCTTTTAGTCCAAAGGGCCATTTGAATGTTTTGTGGACGGGCGTCAAATGGTGTTAAATCAGATAGTGTGCTGTATCTATAACATTAACCTTTCTATACAAACATGCATAAACTTACTTCCAGTTAAGATCACCAGCAAGAAGAAGATCATTTTCCATATCTTCATAAGCAACAATATGACCGGGCACCGCATTCGACAAATCAAGTCCTCCAACTTGCTCATCCTCATAATCCACCAACATATGGCGGAGAGCCTTAGCTAGACTATTGTAACCATCATGTTTATGTAGACTAATTCGATGGCAGATCGAACGACCCTCCACCACAACCGTCACCGCAGGAATTACTCCAGCAAGCAAATCATCTTCCTCTTTTAAGAACTTGTGAACCGGAGAAGCGGTGGTAGTGTTGTTTTTTGAACGAATGTAGGGTTGTGACATGAGTCTTCTTTGGTGGTCATGTAACCACCGTCGTTTCATCATGTTTAGAGACCCTTGTTGATCATTATTACTAGTCATTAGTATTATTATTATTATTGTTATTATTTTCTCTAGATATGAAGAAGAGTATGTTGATGGAGTATAAATACAGTGTGTGAAATAAAGGTGGAGATGAGTAGAGTTTACGTACATGTTTGTATCTCACTTGTACCGATGTATCGTGATTACAAGTTCAAGATTTATTTTGCTACCATACAATTAAGAAAATAAATATAAAGATGTAAAATTAGGTTAAGAATGAACAGATATAACTCGTCAAGACGAAAACGATGAATTTAAATTGAATTACTATCAATCTTATAAGCAGGAAAATATAACTCTATAACTGATTAAAACATAATCACAAGTTTGATCCAGTTATTAATTAGACACAATTAAAGGTGTACTCGAATTCGTGATTAAATAATAAATAAAACTCACATATTTATCTACTAATTTAATTGGGTATGATAAGTTAAATACAAGTCTACTTTTTATTACTACCATAAGAATTACGTAACACCATTGGTTATTATCAAACACTAGTAGAAATCTGATCAAATTGTTACGCAAAATTGTGATACACTAAAACCTGCCACGAAATGTAGTACGTCCGCATGCATTTGTTAGGGGGTACCCAATGACAAAAGGTTATCCTATACTCTTACAATCGTAGACGACATTATGTAGCCTAACCCCACTTTATCTAGTTCTAGGAAAAAAACTTGCCCCTGAATACCCACAACGATAAAATCCGGTTATGATTGAATTCGAACTTGAGACTAACGGCTCTTAGCCTAAATCTTTACTTTAGCTCGAATGCAATTAAGCTAAAAACATGTTGGCATTAAAACATTTAATTTAATGATGTGACTATACAAATGACCTCACATGTACAAAAGATGGAATTAATTTTTTAGCTGTCATTTAATATACTATCTTCACAAAAAGAAATAAAAAATAGTAAGAGGTCGACCTAAGAAGTAGTAGGTGAGCCTAGAGAGGAGAGGTATGTTTGCTTGTGAATGCAAAAAGATTAAGTGTGCCCTTTGTTCCTTTTTCCATACATATATTGTTTTAATTGTATAACTAATACCATATGCTCATTGGGATGTGATTTTTCTAAAGTAATCATTAATTGAATGATCTGATTTGGGATTGCAAGTTACCACATTCTAAGACTGATTTTCATAGACTAAGAATACTGTCAAAAGGCTTATAATACTTGAAAGGGAAAAAAAATACAAACTCAAAAAAAATATATATATAGTCGCTCGAGTTTAGCACAACTACTTGCACCTATTCGATGTTCAAACAAAAGAGAAAGCCTTTACTTGTGGGTTTTTTAAGTTGGAAGAAAATAACGATATCATGTATAAAGCGGTTTTTAATATGATTTAAATATTACATTATTTCAATTAACAGATATTTTATAAGTCAATGTTATAAATGAATAAAAGAATTTATAACTTTTTTATGGATAAAGAAAAGACAGAATTACAAAGATTGTCCTTTATGTTTACATCAAATTTCAGTGGTTGTCCTTTATCTTTAAAATTAACATAACTTGTACTTTATGTATTCAAATGTTACACCGTTTGTCCTTTAACCCTAACCCGGTAAGTTTTTTCGTTAAGTATGATCATGTGCCTCGCACATGAGGGCAATTTGGTCAATTTATCGATTTAATTAAAAAACTTTAATAATTAAATACACAATAAACAACTCAATGGGACCACCAACACTTAAAACTTGCAGACTTTCATGACATCCTTCCATTTTTCAACTAGGGTATATACCCGCGTAACACGCGAGTGGAATAACATGTCACTAAACATAATAAATTTATATAACAAATTCAAACACACAAACTTCTTCAACTTTCGGATCAAAACGTTAATCATTTACAATGTCTAGATATTAAAAGTTTAAAGTTACAATAAGTTAGTGTACACCGAACCACAAAAAAAACATCAACAAAAAGATCTAAACATGTTCTTTCATATTAAACCACCATCAACTTCTTTAAATATTCTAACAAAAAAAAAACTCATTTTGTTTCACCACTTGAAAATTTAAAAAGACAATATTATCCAAATTAAATATATCATTAAAATAATAACATGTTTAATAATGAAAACCCGTGTTACACATGGATGGAAGTTATAATAAAAGTAAATATATATATATATATATATATATCATGTAATACGTAAATTGAGTTATATTATATAATGATTTTTTTATGACTTTTATAATAAGATTTTGATATTTTTATACACTATTAATTATAAACTATAATTTGCAAACTAAACATTGGTGTTTGATTTATTTTAAAACAAAACATTCATACCGATATCATTATACATTTTATGTTTTTAAAAATAACTTTTAGAACAAAATGTTGTCACATATTAAAAATTGTATTTTTATAGCATTGGAAGAATTGGAGACGAAGACTCAAACAATGATGTAAAATTTCAATATCTTTCAATGGTTAGTAACATGTATCATACGCGTGAAAATTGTATATAAATATATATATAGCGACAATGATGATGATAATAATAATAATAATAATAATATAATAATAATAATAATAATAAATTGATAGTGTAATATTTATAAGTACAAATAATTTTACAATTATTATAAGATATTAAATTGTTGTTTTTATTAAAATAAAATAACATACAACAACAAATAACGTAAAATGCCAACTTAAAACATCTTTTTAACTTAATCCATGAAGCTAAAAAGATATATCAATAAAAACTACATCATGATATATGAAGTGATAAAGTCTTGTTTATTAAACAATCATCGAAATAGAAAGAAATGTGTTGTAATTTTTTATACTTACAAAGAAGAAAACTAAAATCACTACAAAATCAATTCAATGCATTGTTAATAAGAGAAATAAATGTACAAATTCAATTCACAAACTTATAAACAAATCATAAATCTCTATGTACATCCTTGAAATGAATGAATTAATTTTATGATAAGAATTATATAAAGATAGTCATCATATTATCATTTTACTACTATTATTCTCATAACTATGCATAAATTAAGGATTCAAGAGTTTAATTTTAAGTAACATTTTTGACATAATTAAAATATTTTAATATAATATTGAATTATTCAAAAAACATTAACCTAGAAAGTATTTTGAAATTTAAAAACTTTTAATGCGAGTTTTATTTTAAGCATCCATTTTGACATACATATTATTATAATATAATATTGAATTCAAATTCAATTAGAATCGTGTAACCATTAATTGGTATTTTAATGGAATTTAAAAAAATCTTGATAGTATTTTGATATTGGAATATTTTTAATGATGGATTTTTAACTTCAAATAACATTAAGTAACCATTAATTTGTATTATAATGGATGTTTAACCTTAAACTCGAAAATATTTTAGGTTAATGTATATATTATAAATTTAGTAAAATACAAATTTCATATTTATATAAAAAAGAATAATTCAACATAAATTATGAGACATTAAAGTGTTATGTAAATTCAAATACAAAAACACACAAACACTAACAAAGATAAATAAAAAGTTAAAACATTTTTATAAATTATAACATAAGAAAAAACACATATTAATTAAAAATTAAGCATCTAATTAAATCAGCATCCAAAAATTACAATCTATAAGGAATACTTCAACATACAAGAAGTCCGAAACCTGAAAAATTACAAAACATATTAGTAAATAAAGGGGGTAATAATAGTATTTTCGTGTTTTTATCATAAAATCGATTGCTAAATAAGTATATGTGTGTGTGTGTGTGCACGTGTGCGTGTTAAAAGGAAAATCAAATCCGAGCTGGCCTATTAAAAAATATGTATTTAACTCTAAAAAGTTTTGAAATATAATTTGTTATTATGGAAATGTCAAATCCGTTTTAAACTAATTTATTGATTGCTTAACAAAAATAGTTTGTAAAAACAATCAAGAATTTAATTTGTTCTTATTTGAATTTCAAAATTTTGACCACAGATTAAAACATAGTAAAATTGCTTAAACAAAATACAACAAAATAATATATACACAATATAAATACAAACGTGAATGAATAACTTAAATGTGGACATTTTGGAAACAAATTATTCTAATTATAAATGATTCAAACATTTAACAAAAATAAGTTTATAAACACAATCAAGACTTTAATTTGATTTAACTTAAAATTCCAAAGTTTAACCATTACCGTATATTTAATATTTAGGTAATAAAAGTAACATTAACATTTAGTAATATATTAGCCATAACAATTTGCAACAAAGCCTTCATTACAATGTCTTGTGAAAAATAATTTTATGCACATGTATCACCATCAAATATTGTTTTCTTTAAATTATCATAAGTTGGAACATTTAAAATTCATGGTTTTAATATTATTGTTATTACTTATATATTAATATATAAGAATGGTTAAACTTTCGAATTTCATCGTTGATAAGTTGGAAATAAATTAATAAGTTGGGAAACAAAAAAATATATATATCATACAAAAGTTAAATTAATTGTAGAGAAATTGTGAAGATAGATGATTTGAACAATTCGAAGAATGTATGGCTAATATGTTGCTTATATAGTCATTAAATATTATAAGGTTATTTCTGTTAACTTTCGTTTAAATAAAAATGGGTATAAATGCTAATTAATTTTAAGATCAATGTTATTTTATTTTGAGCTTAAATTAAGGAAGAGTTAACATCATTGTTTTATTTAAAATCAATTTCATTATATAATTCTTTTTAAATTGTATACATTAATCTTGATATTTATGCGTAATTAAAAATTATTCAAATATTAATTAAATGATAACTGCATCATTTGGAATTAAAAGTATAACTCTAATACAATTAATATGTTATAAACAAAATGGATTCATATGTTATAAACAATCACAAAAGTTTAAATAAACATGCGTATCTACCTATACTATGAGTTGGACAACAAAACATTGTCATTTTTCACAATCCATTAATAATAATAAAAATATACATCAATATTAAACAAAAAAAATAAGATATCTTATCAACAAATCTTCAACCCACGAAATTAGCTATATCAAGTTGGGTAAAGATCCTGAAATGAGAAAATTAAATATTAATATCACATAATAAACAAATTACCAATTATGGAAGATTTGAATTATGTAAACAAATGTAAAATTAATGTTCTAATTGATAACCAGAATATCTGAATCGCGTTACGAAAAAAAGAAATAGAGAAAATCTCCATTGTATCTTTGATTTTGATATAGAACCTAAAGAGATTATAAGAAATCATATAATAATCAATATAAATACAAACAAAAACGAAAAACAAAAATCTTACCGTAAACTCTACCGGAAAACCGTAATAACTTCAAAATATCAATTCAATCTTGGATTTTGATATACAACCTAAAGAGATTATTACAAAATCATATAACAATTAAAATAAATATAAAACCATATCGGAAAACCTTACCGGAAAAAGATATAACCTTGCCGGAAAATCATATAACATTGTTGGCCATTAGAGTATAATATATAACCTTACCGGAATATAGAAGATGGTGGAGTTAGTAAGCAGAGAGAGAGAGAGATTAAAATGATTAGGGTGGAAAATCTTAAGGTTTAAATCAATGTTTTCAAACCCGAACCAGACATCGACCCGGAACCGACCCGAGAGGTTGGACCGGACATTAATCCGGATGACGTCATAATTAATATATATATATATATATATATATATATATATATATATATATATATATATATATATATAATAACTAATGTCGATTAACAGTTTAAATTTCAAATGATTATTGATCATGTGTTGAGAAATTCAGTCATTGTCATAATTACAAAAACCTTCCATTTACAATGGTTTTTTCAATATATAGGATTTGTATTTCAAATAATTGAACATCAGTAGTCCTTTGTTGGTTGGACATTGTTGCATTTGTTAAGTTTCCATCTTTGGATTGTGCCAGGGTTCGATTCCCATCATCAACATCATTTATGATTTAATAATATATAAGATAGGAAAGGAAAGATATGACTTGGCTATGATGTGGATAGGCTAGTTGAATGACATATGGACAATTGATGTGGAGAGGCTAGTTGAATGACATGTGGACAATATGTAATGTTTTAATAGTATTGTTAGATTTCATCAGTTGATAAATCAAAAGCAAGAACACCAAGAACAACCATTATTGTCACCATCATCCACCTTAACCACATCGCCTAAAAGAACAAGAAAAATTCTGAAACTCAACTCCATTAACAAGATCCAAACCACTTCTCCGGTAACAATACTCGATACTCATGTAGTCATGTGTAGTTGGAAACATGAACAGGCCTGTTTTGTTAACGCGGTAAGATCTGCAACAAATGTCGCCGGAAAAACGAAATAATTGTAAAGACTATAAACCTAATCTTAACAGTGTTCATGTTTCCTCTTCTTCATCTTCATCTGCTCCGGCAAGTTTACCGGTGAGGTCGCTCGTTACATCCCCAAATTAATTATGGATTTGATTGATTTTTTTTTGTTAAAAAGTGTAACTGATTGTAATATCTAGGGTTTTAAAAGTGAATTTGTGTGTAGCCTTCATTCTCATCTTCATCATATATACATTCGTTGGTGGAATCGGTGGTGGTGACAGAGGAGTGGTTGCGAGGAGGGGGTCGGTAATCAGAGGTGATGGAGTGTGGCAACGATCTCGTCAGGGAAGATGAAAGGTTATGTTAACTTGAGGGTGTGAGAGTTTAAGAATGGAATGCAAAGTTACGGGTTCAACGGTTCAACGTTCGGTGAATTATTTCACGTTGGTGGTGGTGTGAGGTGGGTTGGTGGTGGAAGAGAGAGAGAGGGAGGGAGAGAGAGATTTATAAACATTTAAGATTTTTAATTACTTTTTTGTTTATTTATCAAATATTTTTAATTAGATGGGTAAATTGACCAAATTGCCCTCATGTGCGAGGCACATGACCAGACTTAACGAAAAAAAATAACCGGATTAGGGTCAAAGGACAAACGGTGTAACATTTGAATACATGAAGTACAAGTTATGTTAATTTTAAAGATAAAGGATAACCATTGAATTCTGGTGTAAACATAAAGGACAATCTCTGTAATACTGTCTAAAGAAAATAATGTGTATATTGTTACAATTACTTTAAATTGTACGCATTATTACAAAATAGGTTAGAAATCACACATTATATATAATAATATTGGTATATAGCTGATAAATAAGTAACTAACCATGTCACGTGTCATAATTCTATAAATCAACATTCTTTTTTTTTTTTGCTTATCTTATTTCACCTTCTTGTATTTATAATAATACAACATAATATATTAAATATATAACATTAATATCGTAAATCATGACTTCAAATATATAAATCATTATTTTTTAACATTTTAATTTCACAGTAAGCCATTAAAAATCTACAAATCATCAATCCTCGAGTTAAAACCCTATGAAATCTCAACGTTCAATTATTAGTTTGATGCACATAATAACTGATTAGTGGTGTTGGTTGTTGTAGTTTCAAAGAGAGGACTAAATTACAATTTTCTACATTTATAATATTCATTGTGAAATGAAAACTAGGATTTGTTTTTATAATTCATAATAAGTAATAAGAAAAATGTAAACAAAAATCATCATTTTGCTTTAAAGATTATAATAATTTACGAATCTCGATTGATATTAAAGAACATTTTGTAGTTGGAAATTTGAGACGACCAAGAAGAGCACCGTTCGCCGACCGCATCGCGTCTTTGCCTTTCCTTGAAACTCGTTGTCATGTTATATATATACAGTTTTACACCACTCTTTTTGGTGTTCATTATTTCAAAGTAATTTTTATTTTATTTTTTATTTTTTTTTTTGTATATGAGTTGATGGACTTGATTCAAAGTACCTTTTGAATTAACTATCTATAATTTACAATATATTATTCTTTAATCATTTGACATTTAAAAAAAAAATTAACAGTGCTGATTTAAGTCACCCTTAATATCCGAGTGAGCTATCCTGAGACAGATGTTAACCGTTCATTATGATTTGATTCTCTAGGTCTAACTGACCCAACTTCACTAACTCATTACTGTGGGAAAGCCCCATTTAATCAGATTTCGAACATGAGATTTTAAAGATACCAAGTCTCAACCTTAACCACCATGTCACTAGACTAGAAGGCGAATTGATTTTTTTTTAAAGATGATATTTTATAAATAAAAAACAGAGATAGCAAGTAGCTAGAAAAAAAAAAGAACAGTCAAAATACAATAGAGAGTTCTTAACTTATTCGATCCTAGAAATATTGCATTTATGATTTCTACTGTTATACCACACGAACAGAAAAAAATCATCAAATAGTGTTTTTCTTTGTTATGCTGAGTCTTCTCAAATACCAAGCCATTTTTGAATCTCCAAATAATCCACCAAGCGACAAAAATAATCATCCCCGATCATATCTTTCTTATGAGTTTGAACTCTCAATGTGTCCCACCAAGGTATCAGCTCAACCGGAACTAAAGAGGAGGACAACGAAAGGCCAAGCCAAGAAGCAATAACACCCCAGATCTGATTAGCCACCGAGCACATACCAAAAACATGGTCAATAGACTCCTCACAATCATTACAAACAAGACATAAGCAGTTCGGTATGTATATTCTTACTCACTAAATTGACTCTCGTAGGAAGTCTATTAAGGGGATGTTTGGGATTCCATATTTGCACCTCCATATATCTTATATAAGGAGTTTTTCATAAGTTATTCCATCCTAACTTATGAAAAACTTATTTTTTTCTTCCTTAAAAGATTTAATAAGTCATATTACTCAAACACTATTTTAACTTATAAAAGTTAATAAGTTATAAGGAGGTAAAAATTAGGAGACCCAAACACCCCCTAAGAAACACCTCTAAGCGCAAATATTAACTTTTTAGGAAGAAATTTGAACCTTATTGTCTTTGGAACCCATGACGGAAGGGTAAAGTCATCAATAACCCTTTTAACATCTTTAAGCGTGAAGTCCGTCATATCCCCAAAACTTCAATCCCATCTATCTGGAGTATGTGTTAGACTTACAAGTTCTAACTCAACCATCAAATTATCAAATTGTTCACTTTCTCTTCCCCCTCTAATCTCTCTTTTACAATTCCAAGATGCACCATCTACCTTTGATTAACAAAACCTCATTTGCCCATCTCCAACACATATAGGCGAGGATACTTAACCGCCAACGTAGTACCTGTCCCCCAACAGTCTAACCAAAATATAGTTTCTTAACCATTTTTTTTAAATAGCCAAAAGAGGAATTACTTCAAAATCATGTAGGTTATTAAAAGAGTTACACATAGACGGTCACACACCCGACCCAACCCACTACTATCACATAGGCTATAATCACTATATTCGTTTTGTTGAAACAAGTCCAACCAACCCGTACAATGGACCAATAACAGCCTTTTCTTAGTTTCTAGAGTTAAGTGTCATTTTAGTACCTGTTGTTTGGCCAATTACGCAACTTTAGTACATATTCTTTATTTTGTGCAAATGGCCACCTCAGTTTCAAAAAACTTGCATTTTTAGTACTTTTTTCTAACCCCGTTTATTTTTTCTGTCAAGTCAGGGTTAATTTGGTAACTTTGTTATTTTCTTTTCTTTTAAACGCTTATATCTTATAAACCTTAAATCCCGATATCATAACATCAAAATCCAAATCCTAAATCCCCAAATGTCGTAAAAATTCAAACCCTATGATGATATGGAGAAAGGGTTTGGGGATTTAGGATTTAGATTTTGATGTTATGATTTACGGATATAGGGTATACAAGATTTAAGTGTATAAAAGAAAAGAAAAAAACAAAGAAAATAACGAAGTTATCAAGTTATCCCTGGCTTAACGGAATAATTAAACGGGGTTAGAAAAAACGTACCAAAAATGCAAGTTTTTTGAAACTGAGGTAGTCATTTGCACAAAATAAAGAATAAATACTAAAGTTACGTAGTTGGCCAAATCACAGGTACTAAAATGACACTAAATCTAGTTTCTATAACTTTAGATTATACAAACATTGTTACTTTTCATCCGGGTTACTTTGGGTCCTCTGTCCGATCAGGCCCACAAACCTTACCCCAGTCCAGTCTCCATAACTTATTAATGGCCTATGAAATTAAAACAAATAACCCATGAATTTACTTTTTGCCCACCATTTTTAAATCATTATGAATATTTTGATAAATTGAAAAAAAACTACAAATTTTCAAAATTAACGCATTGATGTTATCTAATACATTCTCTTGTTTATAATGTGTGTAAATAAACATTTTTAAAATGACTGCATATATACATTTTGTAGATTACAACTTTAAACAATTTGAGTTTTTGTTTTGACTAAATTACAAATTTTGACTTTTAAACATTGCCTATGGATCGGGCCTTTAAAAAAATTAGTAATTTACTTCACTCTGTCTTTTAAATGACAAGGTGTCTCGCTTTTAATCCTTTTGGTTAATGAACGTTAAATTTTCAGTTACACCTGAGTATGAATGCGCACACAACTTTTTTTGTGGTCCGTGGAGCTTCTATCCGAAACCCGAATTATGTGAATTTACTTCAACATCACCAATTTTAATAATATGGCCGAATAGTGATTTTGACATATATTTACCTCAACGGCAATAACAATTTAAATTTGTGGTTATATGTCTTGTCTAAATGACACATGACAAGAAAACAATAAAAGGAACATCTTGAGAGTTGAGACAAACAACAAACAGAAGCATATTTTGGATTAAGGTTTCTTCATTGTTTTGTATCTACATGCATCTCCACGTATATAAATATGTCCCCTCTCTATTAACCAAAATTTTTATAATATTACTTCCTTTTAAATAGTTTCAAAGCAATACTATATTTAATATTTTACATTCAATAATCACATTATCATGAAGTCTTCAATATTCAGAAGAAGTTTGTCGTTAAATACTATCAAAACTCGAAGTAAAAAACATCAAAACATAGACATTGATGAAACACCAATTTCTGTACTTAAAGGAGAAAAGTTGTCTATCAACAAGATTCTCTCTAGAGATTCTTCTTTCGGCAAATCATCGCGTATATACTACAAGAACACCACCAACGTAGGAGTGCCCTTTCAATGGGAGAAGAAACCAGGAACACCCATGAATCCACCTCGAGATGAGGTTATTCTACAACCGACACCACCACCACTGCCACCAGCAGTGCAAAGTTTAGTACTTCCACGGCCTAATGTTGACACGAGGGATTACTCGTTGGCCGGGAGGTTTTGGTTATGGAGGAGTAGATTAAGCAAGAATATGAGGATCCGAGTGTACGATTCAAAATCTTTAGCATCTTCTTCAATTTGTTTATCTAATGAGCAATTTGATAGCTTTAGAAAAGGGGTTCCTTTTTGTTGTACCACATGGAGAAGATATAAGAGAGAATAATTGATGGTATGTCATGAACATGTTTAAATAATTGGAAAATTTTTGTACAGTCTTCCTTATGTATTCACTTGTACGTGTATAAGAGCAACAATAAATGATGTTAATATTAGATAGTTATATTTATATTATGATTTTGTTTATTTTCCCTATATAAAGACGGGTCATGATCAATAATAATCATGAACATCGATCCCATAAACACTTTTAGCTAAGCACACCCGGGCATTTTACGCCATGTGGCGCCTAGTCAGCTTTTGTTCATCTTGAAAAAAATGCGCGTAGTGGGAAAAATACCACAAAACGCCTCCCCCCTCTCTCTACCTCTCACTCACAAAACCCTCAAAACTTGTGTCACACTAGTGTTATGTATATAACACTTACCACCATAATGGGGGGGGGGGGGGGGTGTTGTTCCATGCATTATGGCTCCAAAACTTCAAATAATGTCATCCACTATGGATGGTCACACAAACCACCATTCATGTTTAGGTTTAGATTCGCCCCCACAAGTTTATTTTTATGCAACATCACATAAAGTTTGGCTTCTTTCTATCCTTTGAGCCTTTGCATTTTCGGTTATCACTTTCTGTGTAACTTCATAGTATGCATGTTTTCTTAGTTTAAAAAAATATATATATTTATAATGGACATCCATCTCAAGGATCAAATTGAGGCTGTTGACTTGTTGAGTGAACTTTTAGAAGAATATATATATATATATATATATATATATATATATAATTTTCTCAAACTTAAGAATAAAGGATGAATTTTTACCACAACACATGGACGATTTAGGTTATTTAATGGTAACCAAACATGAGCATTTGTTATTTTATAAATACACATAAATGGACAATAACACAGTCTCCATTTTGAGTTGAAATATATTCTGCTACAAAGCATGTTTCTCAAACACGTAGATTATACAATTAAACATCACACAACTTTATTATAGTTCTGGCCAGCATGACACGTTAAAATATAAAGCACAAACATGTATATCACACACAATTTCACCCAAATTAACCGAGGGACTGAACATGAAACTTTTTAAAGTTGAAGGGCTTTAGGTTACTGAAAAAGAACCTTTTTTAGTGAAGCTTATAGTTTTGATGCAACAATGTTGGTTCTGTTTAAGGGAAGTTGTAAAGGCAACCAATCATCATTCTCGTCAAAAGATCTTGAAAAACACCTCGTCACCATTTCTTCGGTAACCTCTTCAAGTTTAGATGGTTCCCACTACGAGAATATATATGAATATAATGTTACGAAAGCTCACGTGAATTCTAGTAAATAAAGGAGTATCACCAACGACTTAACATTATGTAATATGATCTAAGGCCACTTGTTATTAGTTTTCCTGAGGTTTCTTATCTTTGTCAATCAACATAGCTCTTGATCCCTACAAAAACAACATTCTATGATTATATATGATACTAGCTTGTGATCATCGAGCTAAAAGTTTGTACAAATTAAACATGTGGAAACCTCGTAGAAGTTATTGCAAATCGTTCTCCTTAAAAGATGAGAGAGAGCAATGTATTCAGTCTCGATACATTGCTCAAGGGTTTTGGATCGACCTTCTCTAATCTGACACACGAGTAGAACAACGATTAAGAAATTTCAAGAATTGTTTGTTAATTTGTTTTAAAGAAATAGTACTGGCATATATACCGTTCTTAAGAAAATCTTGAGACCTAATGGATTTGCGAATTTCATTGATGTGATAGCGTTATGGACCCATTTCTCTTGAACTTGTGTAGCCAAGCATTCCTATGAAGCATTATATATCATATCCAACATAGATGTATATTCAAAGTTGCGTAACTTACCAACGAGGATAATATTTCTTCACACGATTTACCACAGAAGCATTGGTTGATCATGTCGAGCCTATTCATATAGAAATAAATCAAAGGCAAAAGAACAAGAATGAAAGCTCATATGGTTATTCATGGATAATTGATCCGTGAGTAAAGATGACAAAATGAATAGATAACAATGCTTCATGCTTGCACAAAACAATTTGAGGTGTTTTTAAATTTTGTTGTAGAAAAGGTCGCACATAAAGAATTACAAGTTCAATTTATCTTTACTAAATATCAATGTGCTTATATATTCACTAAGCCTATGATTTTGCTTTCTAACTTCGCTACCAAACCTATAATAAGGTTAAGTTAATTACGATAACTTTATCTTCAACTAATGTGTATTTTGTAAGTACACATGGTGGTTTGCGTGTCTATATACATAGGAATTATAACACTATAATCCTTTTATAATCATGTATAAGAGTGTTTTGTACCTAAAATATGTACTGTCTTGTTTGACTTTTACTTCTTGCGCAAACTTATTAATAACCATGGATATTGTAGCTACACTAGGTGATTCCAATGTGGCAGCCATCTCTTCAAGGGCATTCTCCAAAGATTTTAAATTCTACAAAAGTAAGAAGGTACTATTGTTAATCAATGACACATTAGTACTAACCATACACGCGAATCTTGTGAAAAAAGTTGTGTAGAATGTGCTAAATTGATGCAAGTACCTTGGACGGGACAAAATGAGTTCCAAGACCGAATGCAAGCATCTCGGCTCCATTTAATCGAGCACCAGTTAATCCCATGTATTCACCTACGTGCATATATACACTTGGTTGCCTTTACACTTGGTTTATGATTATATATATGTATGTATGTATGTATGTATATGTATTTGTAAGCCATAACACTCCGTTAAGTTGAACTTACCAAAAAATCCGGGAAGCCGTGATAGAAAATAAGATGCTCCAACATCAGGAAATAATCCAATCAACACTTCAGGCATTGCAAAAATCTACGAAAGGGTCAAATTACATGTTATAAGCAAAAGTATTAGTACCAAAATAATTGTAATGATAATGCATACTTTCATTACTAAAAAGAAAAAAAAAAGCTCTAAATGATAAATCACTATTATTACCATATATCGAGTATAACCATTCAGAATACTAACTAGAATAATTATAAAGTAATTTAATTGTAACGTACTCATAGTTACAAAAGTTAATCACAATAAACTTATCTATGTAAAAATCAAATTTAATCGTAACTAGTATATTTTATCTAGTTACCTAGAATTAGAAATATTTACCGTATTCTCAGTAACGATTTTAAATGTCGATTGTATCGATATTCCAGCGCCTCCTCCCATAACGATTCCATCCAGAACCGCAACCAATGGCTTCTTATACATTGCAAGTAAGTAATGCCAACAAAATTCTTTTCTGTAATAGCTCGCCCCGAAACTCCAATGTCCAAATTTTATACATGTATAAGCAGACGTAAGATCACCCCCACAACAAAATACCTTCCCGTTTGCCTGTAGACCAAAACGATTTAATTTCGTAAACTCTTTGTACAATCGTGTATTGTCGAGTAGCATAAGTCATATAAAGTTATTATCTCAGTTTTGCTGGAAAATGAAATATAACGACCAGTGAGGTATTTTTCTTTTGGTGAATAGCACATGGATCAAGCATGTGGTGTTTTATTCGATCTTAATCTCCCATTTTTTTTACTATGTACCTTCAATATAACAAGCTTAACCGTCAGATCATTCTCATACGCTCTTGACTTCTCATACATTTTTCTTAACTGCAATTCATTGGTACGATACAAATAAGCAACTCATGCATATGAAGATCAATTTTGGATTGTGTTGTGTTGTCTAACCGTACCATCTCATAATTGAGTGTGTTTAGTTTCTTTGGTTTGTTTAGTATCATTTTTCGTATTCCCAACCCTTCTTCAAAAATTACCTGAAATCATAAATCATATAACTTAATTTGGTTCAAAGAAATCTAAAATCATATGAAACACAAATAACGTATATTATTGTTATAAATCATATGATATAATCGTCAAATATATTATAATCTTGTTATCCTGGCGTATTATCCGATCAGGATATCTCATGGTTTCAAAAAGTGGCTCTATGTACTTTCAAAGAATTTGTACCAAAATATATAACCTCTGGAACATATACAGCCGTGATCTAATCTGGCTACCTTGGTTTATTTGGACACCTTTATAACCAAAGTAGATGACATAAGAAACTGAAAACGAACCGAACTGAACTGACCTCTAGAGATCAAAAGAGTCATAATGAATTATTACCTGGTCGGGATCAATGAGAGCCATGATTCAAAGCTGCAACTACAAAGCTTGAAGATCTTTAGAATAAATGGAACTAGCAATATGTTCAATTTTCGGTGTAGACGTAACAGCGGGTGGGCACAGTATGCAAAAGTTTTTATCTATACCCTAAATAAATGAACAAGAAGGACAGTTACAAAAAGACACATGTCTTATTGAGTTACTTCTATAATCATTCCTTTATACAATAATCTAAATTTTAATTTAGAAGGGCAATTTAGAATAGACATAATTACGAAGTTGGTCCTGACGTTTTCATAACGTAACAACATTGGTTACTAAGGTTTAAAAGTTATAGTATGGATATTAAGGTTTTAATTTTGTACAATGTTATGTACTAACTTTACCTTCCGTTAAAAGTTGACGAAATTTGCGTCAACTCGCCGTTGTAACGCTTGGGTTTACCAGTGCCCAAGCTTTAACGCTAGATTTTAACAACGTCCGATATTGATTAAAAATCATTTTAAATATATTAATTTTTTTGTGTGTTAATATTTTTATATGCTAATTCAACAAATTTATATATTGGGATTTATTAAGGTACCTTTACAAACATAACCAATACCCACCGACTATACGTCAACTCACTCATGTAACACAATGCCCGGTTTTACCGTTCGAATAAATATTGTTTCTAATATGGTAATTTTAAAAATAATACACTATACGAGCACAACTATTTTTTTAAAGTATGTAAATATGATGAATATATTTTTTAGTTTTAGTTCCGGTACCGTAACGAACGTAGTCAATACAGACAGAATTCACGTTGACTCACAACTGCAACGCCTGAGTTTTACCTACCGAATTCGTCGTGTAACACACAGGTAAATCACCATTTGCCTTGCTAATTAGAACGTGAAATTCTAAAATATTCCTAAACACGAATATGTCAAATAATTTAGTGAGAATGCATAATGACAATAATGCCCTAAACTTTTTGCACTTTATGTTAACATTTAACAAAGTTAAAGCTAGTACCTAGCATTGTTACAAAATTAAACCTTGATACCCAATCTTGTTACTTTAGGTAAACTTCAGGGACCAATAACGTATTATTTTTTAAAATTACCATATTTAAAATAATATTTATTCGTCTGGTAAAACCGAGCATTGTGTTGTAGCAGCGAGTCGACGCGTATTCACTGGATATTGGTTATGTTAGTAAAGGTATCTTAATAAACCCCAAAATATAAATTTGTTGAATTAACCTACCAAAAAAATTTAAAGTATTTAAAACGATATTTATTCGATCGGTAAAAATCGGGTGTTGTTAAAAATCTTAGCGTTAAAGCCTGGGCATTGATAGCCCAAGTGTTACAAGTTACGACAGCGAGTTAACGCAAATTCTGTTAACTTTTAATGGAAATTAAAGTTAGTACCTAACATTGTTACAAAATTAAAAAATCGTAGTACTCATACCTGGAATTTTCAGACTGTAGTACCCAATTTTGTTACTTTAAAAAAACGTCAGAGACTAACTTCGTAATGGTGTCTTTAGAATATTTATCGAAAATTGTTGTAATAATTTAACCTTTTCTACAAAAAGAATACATTACTTCACCACAAATTAAAGGATGCTTACTAAATACCACAAACATAAAATGAAAGTGAAGGTACTTATTTTGGAGTGATAGTACCAAATTCTCAACATTTGCAACTATTTTATAATTAATAAGCGCATTATTATGAACTCCTTGACATTCAGAACAAGTTTTTGTTAAATACTAAAAAATCTCAAAGTACAAAACATCAAAATTTAGACATTGATGAAACACCATTTTCTGTACTTTAAAGGAGAAAAGTTGTCTATCAACAAGATTGTCTATAGAGATTTTTCATTTGGTAAATCATCGAGTATATACTACAAGAACACCATCAACGTAAGAGTATCCTTTAAATGGGAGGAGAAACCAAATCCGCCTCAAGATGAACTAACACCACCGCCAACGGTGCAAAGATCAGTACTTCCACGGCCTAATGTTGACATGAAGGATTACTCATTGACCGGGTGGTTCTGGTAATGGCATAGGAGACTAAGCAAGAACATGAGGATCCGAGTTACAAAATCTTTATTATCATCTTCTTCAATTTATTTATCTCATGTGCAATTTGAATGTATTGGAAAAGAGTCCTTTTTGTTGTACCACATGAAAAAGATATAAGAGAGAGAAGAAATTATGTTTGTCACAAATATGCTTATTAAATGACCGGAACTTTTGTACAGTTATATATATATATATATATATATATATATATATTTACTAGTACTTGTACAAAAGCAACAATAAATGAAATTCTTTGCATTTAAACTAAAGTTCGGTTTGATTTTATTTAAACAAAAATTTCATATTAGGCCTTGATTTAGGCTTTCATATGACACAAAAGGTTTAAACAGAACAAACTATGGGTTTAAATTTGGACCACGAGCTTACTTTCGTGCAACATCACATAAAGTGTCCCTTCGCATCACGGCGTTCCAGAGAATCACTAATTAAAATTCCAAGGACCAGGGCGAGTTACTAGAAAGGTGTATGATGTTTAACTAAAAGGTTGTAGGTTCTAGTTTTAGTTTTGATGTGGACTAACACAGGAGTTAAAAAATTGTGGGCTCTAATCTCACTTCTGGTACGGTCACCCACCTCACCCCTCCTCTAGGCCAGGTCCTGCTTTGCACTTATTTAACCCGGATTCACATCTATTAGTCGCATGTTTTTCCAACTAGTCAATGATGCTGATAGTTTCTAGTCGGAGGGGAGAACAAGAATGGACTCGTTGTAATATAGCCGACATGGAGAATGGAGGCGTTGTGAGGGTTCTAGCTCACTATGGTGGTTGGGATTTTACTTTTTTTTTAATCTAAGTATTATTTTAATTTTTACGCATTTTATTTAGTTTTTATATTTTTGTAATATCAAAAGTGAAAATGTAAATATGCATCCAACTAATTAACACACTTGTATAATGGACATCCATCTTTTTTTCTTTAACTGCCATTGAATTAAAAACAGTGTTTCCGATTAATAGTAATCAACCTGTAAATTATACAATTAAAGATCACACGACCTTATTTTAGTTCTGGCCACCATGAAACATTAAAATAAAAATCAAAAACAAACAAATATATCACACACAAATGTTGAAGGGATTTAGTTTGCTGAAAAAGAGCCTTTCTTGGTAAAACTCAAAGTTTTGATGCAACAATGTTGGTTCTGTTTAAGGGAAGTTGTAAAGGCAACCAATCATCATCCTCGTCGAACGATCTTGAAAGACACCTCGTCACCATTTCTTCGGCAACTTCTTCAAGTTTAGATGGTTCCCACTACGAGAATATATAAATATAATGTTACTAAAGCTCACGTAAATTCTAGTAAATAAAGGAGTATCTGTCACACCCTCAAAATCCACTAACGGAGTTTTACCGTCAGAGGGTGTGAACTGGCAGGATCGGAATCATTAGTTATAACCAAACCAAAGAAAAACGTTTAAATGAAAGTAAGTGCGGAAGCGTAAAACCTTAATTCAAAAGTTGCGTCACGCAGGACGACTTAAAACCAAATGTAAATGTTAAAATTAAGTTTGCAGAGTAAAGATGTTTTCAATTAATGCATGCTCCTAAACCGCGCGCCCGCCTCGGCTACCTGAGAATAACATACTAAAAGTGTCAACACAAGGTTGGTGAGTTCACAAGTAAAATAAGATAAATCGTTTAGCATTTTGCGTAACCTCGTTACGACGTTTAAATGTTGCGTAACCCCGTTACGACGTTTGAGTGTGTAACCACGTTACAGCGTTTAAGTGTGTAACCACGTTACAGCGTTTAAGTGTTGCGTAACCCCGTTACGACGTTTGAGTGTGTAACCACATTACAGCGTTTAAGTGTTGCGTAACCCCGTTACGACGTTTGAGTGTGTAACCACGTTACAGCGTTTAAGTGTTTTGCATTACCAGATAGTGTTATGTCAAATTATATATCGATAGGTAGCTAATCTATACAACAAGTATCGCTAAGTGGTTCGCGACCGAAGCTGACTGTTTATCAAGTGCCCGTCACCAGGTCCTCCAGACCATGGTAAGTGTTAGCCAAAATTACACCCACTCAACCTCCAGTTGAGCTTAGCGTCGGGTGGGGTTTGTCAAACCCAGTAGTACTACCCAACAGTGACTCGCTATTCCAAATATTAACCGGTCCGATGTGTGGGACTTCAAATGTTACGTATGCCGCTTAGCCTTTACAAGTGATATATAATTTATAACAAAATCTTTCATATGCGTTTATCTCAGAAAATATGTTTATCGGAGTATGTTATCTCCCCCAAGTGAAAAACGTTTGAAAGCAGTTTAAGAGTGGGGTAAGTGAACTCACTGTTTGCGAAGAATATCCGATCTAGATCGCCAAGTGATGCGCGTCGTAGAAAACTCTCTAGCGTTCTAAAATAACAAAGAGATTTTCTAAGTATCGGAACGTTTAACGAGTCTCTAGACTCGGCACATAATACCTATGCACGTAACATGTTTCGTGTTTCGTTTGTGAATCGTGTGTGACTTAAACAAGTACAATTGTGATACGATACATGAGTGAGCAATTACTTTCGTGTCATGTATTAATAACATACTTATTAGCAATTATTCCCGTAAGGGCATTTTGGTCAACAAACAAAGACTAACTAACCATTATTCCCCATAAGGGCAATTTGGTCAATTCATGGCAATCAACTAGCAACTATTCCCCGCAAGGGTATTTTGGTCAAAATACAACAATTATATAAAAACTATCATATTTCATGCATTCCTATACAACTCAGCAGCTAGTTTCGTTATGACAGAATTTCTACTTGAAAGATTGCACTAGTTCACCGATTATAACGTCTCAATTAATTCATCAAAAATTACCACAGAAGAATACATGTCTTAGGTTTCCAGAACATATTTTATCTTATTTTTATTCCACATATTTTTCTTATAATGACCAAAACATTACAGCTAACTCATATCAGTCAGATTCATGCACATCAGAATGTTATTTGCAATTCCCGTTAAACGAAAAATCCAATAAATGCAAGACCACTTGGGTTTGGTTCCTAACTCAGTGAGTCAACTTCCAGAAGTGGAACCAACCCAATTGGTCTCGTAGTTCATGAGATACAATATTTACAACATAACCTAACAGCAGGTCTAACAGCTCAGCTTTGCATCACGTTTTTGTAAAATCATAAAAGTATACTTCCACTTATCCAAAAATTACGAATTTATACTTCATAGAAACTAGACTCAACCTAGTTTACTGCAGTACCCACAATCTCAATCAATTTTCACGTTTACACTTCGTTACAGTCAGTTAAACATCGTATATACATTCTGTCCAGAATCTGTTCACATCAAAACTCAACATAATCACAACCTATGAACTATCATGCATCCATATAACCCTCTAGACACTATAACTACTATCCATGCATATCAATCACACCATACACACATGGTTAGGGTTTTATTTGAACTCACAATCAAGGACACAACAATTAACATGCAATACTATCAAACTAGTTATCAATTCATTATCCAAATAACAACAATCATATAAATCATATGCATGAACAAAATCGGCCAGCTAGGGTTTGTTATTAACCCAACAAACATCAAATTCAATCAACAAGGATGTGAAGGATGATCAAATATACCTTCCTAGCACTTAGTTCTTCAATCAAAAGCTTGAATTGACGGTGTATGTGTGTGTGTTTGTGGACGGCAGCCAAGAGAGAGCAAGGGGAGGCCGATTGGGGTTGTAGGTTTATAATAATAAGTTAGGGTTTAGTGTTAATGTTATATTTATAGATAATCAAGTTACATTCTAGTCCCTAATCTTTCAAGTGTTACATCTCTAGCCTAAACTAATTAGTTCTTGTTTCTTGTTTAACATTCCACATAACAATCAAGTAACACACATATACCTAACACATAATAATCACATAATTAGTGTTTTGACGTTTGTCGTTTATTTATCAATCGTTTGCGTCAACTCGTTTGCGTTTCGGTGCAAATCCCGAAAGACTACTCATGTAGTAAGTGTTAAGCGTCATTTAAACCCTAGTTTAAATGTAATGAGGTGTGCGTTATAGATTCAACGATCTTAAAGTTTGAATTGACGGAGTTGAGTTAACGGGGTTAACCTGAAATTGACGATTGTCACATCATTCCCATGTTAAAGAATTTTCGTCCCGAAAATTTGAGTCAAGTCGTGATGAGTGTCTGAAAAAAGTAAGAAAAATTTTCAGTTTGTCATATCATCCCCTAGTAGAAAGAAATTTCGTCCCGAAATTTAGTTCATACCTCCGGTGATGTTTGACGGTTTGCCGGGTTTCGCGGTTTTCGGTGTTTGGTTAGCCCTTCAAAAAGGTGAGGATACTTTTTCATCATGTGATCCTCGCGTTCCCACGTGAACTCCGGTCCACGTCTCGAGTTCCAACGAACCTTAACGATTGGAATTTTGCTGCGTTTGAGCGTTTTGGTTTCCCAATCCAAAACCTCGACTGGTTCCTCAATGAACCGTAACTATTCATCGACTTGTAGTTCCTCCAAAGGGACTACTTGGGTTTCATCAGATAGGCATTTCTTCAAATTTGATACGTGGAATACATCGTGTACGCCACTGAGTTCTGTTGGTAGGTCCAGTCGGTACGCCACCGGACCAATGCGCTCAGTTATCCGGTACGGACCAACATATCGTGGGTTGAGTTTGTTTCGCTTACCAAAGCGAACCACACCTTTCCAAGGTGAGACTTTGAGTAACACTCGATCGTTTACTTGAAATTCGAGAGGTTTTCGGCGCTTGCCGGCGTAACTCTTTTGGCGATCTCGTGCTGCTGCCATGCGATTTTGGATTTGAACAATCTTTTCCGAGGTTTCGAGTACCAGTTCCGGACCAGTGATTTGGCTGTCACCCACCTCTGCCCAGCAGAGTGGTGATCGACACTTCCGTCCGTACAGCGCTTCAAACGGCGCTGCCTTAATACTTGCGTGGTAGCTGTTATTATACGAAAACTCTACCAATGGTAAGTGGGGTTCCCAACTTTTTCCGAAATCTAAAACGCATGCACGCAACATATCCTCCAGGGTCTGAATAGTCCGTTCACTTTGCCCATCCGTCTGAGGATGGTATGCGGTACTCATATCGAGACGTGTGCCCAGTGCGCTTTGCAGCGACTTCCAAAAGTGTGAGGTAAAACGAGAATCTCGATCGGAAATGATCGAGACAGGCACTCCGTGTCTCGACACTACTTCCTTCATGTAGACACGAGTCAGTCTTTCCATTTTGTCTGTTTCCTTAATCGCTAGGAAGTGCGCCGATTTAGTCAACCGGACAACGATCACCCAGATGGTATCGCATCCCGTCGGTGTTTTAGGCAAACCCGTAATAAAGTCCATTGAGATGTGTTCCCATTTCCACATTGAGAGTTCCGGTTGTTGCAGTAGACCAGATGGTTTCTGGTATTCTATCTTGACTCTGGCACAAGTCAAGCATTTGCTCACGTAGGTGGCAATGTCGGCTTTCATGTTCGGCCACCAGTAAAGTTCCTTTAAATCATGATACATTTTATCTGAGCCAGGGTGGATAGAATATCGGGACTTGTGAGCTTCGTCCATCACTAGAGTTCTCAACTCTCCGTATCGTGGAACCCAAATCCGGTTCTCAAAATATCGGACCCCGTCCGATCTGGTTTCAAGTTGCTTGCTCATGCCCCGCATGAGTTTCGATGGAAGATTATCATCTTTCAAAGCTTCCAGTTGCGTATCGCGAATCTGATCGGGTAAGCTGGCATGAATCGTGAGTTACAATGCTCTCACTCGTCTGGGTTTATCTGTTTCTTTCCTGCTGAGGGCGTCGGCCACCACATTGGCCTTGCCAGGGTGGTACTTGATGGCACAATCATAATCTTTAAGCAGCTCGACCCAACGACGCTGTCGCATGTTCAGCTCCTTCTGATCGTAGATATGTTGGAGACTCTTGTGGTCGGTGTAAATGGTAAACTTGGTACCGTACAAGTAATGCCTCCATATCTTAAGAGCAAACACCACAGCTCCGAGTTCCAAATCGTGGGTCGTGTAGTTCTTCTCGTGAACCCGTAGTTGTCTAGAGGCGTAGGCTATAACCTTCTCGAGTTGCATCAGCACACAACCGAGACCTTGTATAGATGCGTCGCAGTGTACTTCAAAATTTTCCGTTCCCTCGGGGAGGGCTAAAATAGGGGCGCTACAAAGCTTGGTTTTCAACAGTTGAAAAGCGGATTCTTGCGCGTCACCCCAGTTGTACTTAGTGCCCTTGTGAGTCAAAGCGGTGAGGGGTTGAGCAATCTTTGAAAATCCCTCGATGAAACGCCGGTAGTAGCCGGCCAGTCCTAGGAATTGTCGCACCTCAGTCGGAGTCTTAGGTGCTTCCCAGTTTTTGATGGCCTCTACCTTACCGGGATCGACATGGATACCATTCTCGTTGATCACATGTCCTAAAAAGTGAACCTCGCGAAGCCAAAATTCACATTTCGAGAGTTTAGCATACAGTTGTTCCTTCTTCAGCAGTTCCAGAATTATCCTTAAGTGCTCTTCGTGGTCAGTCTCGTTCTTGGAGTAGACGAGAATATCATCAATGAAAACAATCACGAACTTGTCGAGGTACGCCTTGCATACTCGATTCATGAGATCCATAAATACGGCTGGTGCGTTGGTTAGGCCAAAAGGCATAACCGAAAACTCGTAGTGACCATACCGTGTTCTGAAAGCCGTTTTTGAAATATCTTCTTCGCGCACTCTCAGCTGGTGATAACCGGATCGTAGATCGATCTTCGAGTAGTAACTCGATCCCTGAAGCTGGTCAAACAAATCATCAATTCGGGGTAAAGGATAACGGTTCTTGACCGTCACTTTGTTCAACTCCCGGTAGTCGATGCACATTCGGAAAGTCCCGTCTTTCTTTCGGACAAACAAGACAGGGGCTCCCCATGGCGATGAGCTAGGTCGGATAAAACCTTTATCCAACAAATCTTGCAACTGGGTGGACAACTCCTGAAGTTCCGCCGATGCGAGCCGATACGGGGCTCGTGCTATGGGTGCTGCACCGGGTGTCAACTCGATCTGAAATTCGACTTGATGAATAGGAGGGAGTCCGGGCAAATCCTCCGGGAAAACTTCCGGAAAGTCTCGCACAACCGGTATGTCTTCAATTCGTTTCTCCTCCGCGGGTTTCTCAACAATCTGCGCCAAAATTGCCGGATGACCCTTTCGTAAATACTTCTGTGCCTTCAAAAGGGTAATGACGCTGGTGGTCATGCCGCTTCTCTCGCCTCTGACCGAAATGATCTCGCCGGAAGGGGTGGTAATATGGACTATCTTATCATGGCATATAATCTCCGCTCGGTTCTCGGATAACCAGTCCATGCCGACAACGACATCGAAACTACTAAGCGTAAAAGGAATAAGGTCGATGTCAAAGACATGACCTGACAGTTTCAACTTACATCCCGCAAGTATATGAGTTGTTATTACAGTTTTACCGTTAGCTAATTCAACAGGAAACTTAGCGTCTAACGGGGTTGGAGTAAGGTTTAAAAGTTGGCTAAAAGCTTTTGACACAAAACTCCTATCAGCTCCAGTGTGAAACAAAATAGAAGCAAAACAATCGTTTACAGGGAACTTACCAGACACCACATGCGGATCATTGCGGGCTTGACCCGATCCAATCACAAACGCTCTTCCTTTGCCATTTCCTCCACCATTACTGCCACTTCCATTACCCCCATTATTGTCATTCTGTTTCAGCTTGGGGCAATCCTTCCGGAAATGACCTTCCTGTCCACATTCAAAACATCCCTTAGTCGTCATCGGTGGCTTAGGAGCACCCTTTGCTGCAGGGCTCCTCTACATTCTTTCGCTTGGTGACCTATCTTTCCGCATCTTTGACACTTGACACGGTCACACTGGCCAACATGATGATAGTTGCACCTGTTGCACTTTGGATATTTCCCAGCATATCCGCTCGAAACCTGCCCGCTACCGTTGTTGTTGTTGTTGTGATTCTGAGTGTTAAAGCTCCGAGTGAACTCGGGCTTACGGTAGTGTTGTTGCGGTGGGAGGTTCGAGGATGAAGATCTGGTGTTGTCAAACTTTCTCTTCCCGCTGTTCGGGTTGCTGTTGTTGTTGCTGTTGCTGGCGTGGTCATTACTCGGGTTGTCACGGGCTTTAGTAGTCGAACCCCTAGGTGGTAACGCACCTTGGGTCACAGCCTGATCCGTCAGTTTGTGAGCCAAACGGATCGCTTGTTGGATCGTGGCTGGTCTGGAAGACGTCACCATGCCCTGAATTTGCGGTGCTAATCCATCAATGTACATTTCTATCCTCTTGCTCGGCGGATCCACCATCCGCGGACACATCACAGCCAACTCGTGCGAACGAGTAGTGTAAGCTTCGATTACCGAGCCCACCATCTTCAACGACCAAAACTCCGACTCTAACTTCGAAATTTCTTCCCTCGGACAGTACTCCTCTCGCATCATGTTCTTGAACTCCTCTCAGTTCATCGCGTTAGCCAGTTCCAATCCAAGAATTTGCACATCTGCACATCGTCTGGGGACTCCTCTGAGTGTGCCTCCTCCTCAGCCGGTTCTTCTTCAGGTTCTTCTTCGGGTTCCTCCTCAGGATCTTCCTCGGGATCTTCCTCAGGCTCCTCTTCGGGATCTTCTTCAGGTTCTACATCAGGCTCTGCCTCGGGCTCGGCCTCAGGCTCCGCCTCAGGTTCTGCTGCGTTCTGATCAAGTTGCATTTGTAGGATATCGCAACGTTCTAACGCTATCTCAGTTCGGGTCCTTGCTTCTTGGAGTTGCTCTTGCAAGTCTATCATCTCGGCTTGCATCTTCATCATAACCTTGGTTTGTTGCTCACTAGTCTCTTGCATTTCTTTCATTGCCGCTGCCATGCGGGCAATCTCCTCCTGAGTCTCGGTTCCATCTTTAAACTGTCTGGCAACATTTTCTCTAGTGTAGCGCATGTAACCCACATCGCGCTCCAAACAAGAAACGACAGCTGCGAGAACTCGCTCTACAGGTTCGGTTATAGGTGGTAGAGTGTTAGGGTAAGCAGGGTGGTTCGGGTGAGGCAATGGGGGAACTTGTTCACGGTAGACCATACGTCTGATACCAATCTGTCACACCCTCAAAATCCACTAACGGAGTTTTACCGTCAGAGGGTGTGAACTGGCAGGATCGGAATCATTAGTTATAACCAAACCAAAGAAAAACGTTTAAATGAAAGTAAGTGCGGAAGCGTAAAACCTTAATTCAAAAGTTGCGTCACGCAGGACGACTTAAAACCAAATGTAAATGTTAAAATTAAGTTTGCAGAGTAAAGATGTTTTCAATTAATGCATGCTCCTAAACCGCGCGCCCGCCTCGGCTACCTGAGAATAACATACTAAAAGTGTCAACACAAGGTTGGTGAGTTCACAAGTAAAATAAGATAAATCGTTTAGCATTTTGCGTAACCTCGTTACGACGTTTAAATGTTGCGTAACCCCGTTACGACGTTTGAGTGTGTAACCACGTTACAGCGTTTAAGTGTGTAACCACGTTACAGCGTTTAAGTGTTGCGTAACCCCGTTACGACGTTTGAGTGTGTAACCACATTACAGCGTTTAAGTGTTGCGTAACCCCGTTACGACGTTTGAGTGTGTAACCACGTTACAGCGTTTAAGTGTTTTGCATTACCAGATAGTGTTATGTCAAATTATATATCGATAGGTAGCTAATCTATACAACAAGTATCGCTAAGTGGTTCGCGACCGAAGCTGACTGTTTATCAAGTGCCCGTCACCAGGTCCTCCAGACCATGGTAAGTGTTAGCCAAAATTACACCCACTCAACCTCCAGTTGAGCTTAGCGTCGGGTGGGGTTTGTCAAACCCAGTAGTACTACCCAACAGTGACTCGCTATTCCAAATATTAACCGGTCCGATGTGTGGGACTTCAAATGTTACGTATGCCGCTTAGCCTTTACAAGTGATATATAATTTATAACAAAATCTTTCATATGCGTTTATCTCAGAAAATATGTTTATCGGAGTATGTTATCTCCCCCAAGTGAAAAACGTTTGAAAGCAGTTTAAGAGTGAGGTAAGTGAACTCACTGTTTGCGAAGAATATCCGATCTAGATCGCCAAGTGATGAGCGTCGTAGAAAACTCTCTAGCGTTCTAAAATAACAAAGAGATTTTCTAAGTATCGGAACGTTTAACGAGTCTCTAGACTCGGCACATAATACCTATGCACGTAACATGTTTCGTGTTTCGTTTGTGAATCGTGTGTGACTTAAACAAGTACAATTGTGATACGATACATGAGTGAGCAATTACTTTCGTGTCATGTATTAATAACATACTTATTAGCAATTATTCCCGTAAGGGCATTTTGGTCAACAAACAAAGACTAACTAACCATTATTCCCCATAAGGGCAATTTGGTCAATTCATGGCAATCAACTAGCAACTATTCCCCGCAAGGGTATTTTGGTCAAAATACAACAATTATATAAAAACTATCATATTTCATGCATTCCTATACAACTCAGCAGCTAGTTTCGTTATGACAGAATTTCTACTTGAAAGATTGCACTAGTTCACCGATTATAACGTCTCAATTAATTCATCAAAAATTACCACAGAAGAATACATGTCTTAGGTTTCCAGAACATATTTTATCTTATTTTTATTCCACATATTTTTCTTATAATGACCAAAACATTACAGCTAACTCATATCAGTCAGATTCATGCACATCAGAATGTTATTTGCAATTCCCGTTAAACGAAAAATCCAATAAATGCAAGACCACTTGGGTTTGGTTCCTAACTCAGTGAGTCAACTTCCAGAAGTGGAACCAACCCAATTGGTCTCGTAGTTCATGAGATACAATATTTACAACATAACCTAACAGCAGGTCTAACAGCTCAGCTTTGCATCACGTTTTTGTAAAATCATAAAAGTATACTTCCACTTATCCAAAAATTACGAATTTATACTTCATAGAAACTAGACTCAACCTAGTTTACTGCAGTACCCACAATCTCAATCAATTTTCACGTTTACACTTCGTTACAGTCAGTTAAACATCGTATATACATTCTGTCCAGAATCTGTTCACATCAAAACTCAACATAATCACAACCTATGAACTATCATGCATCCATATAACCCTCTAGACACTATAACTACTATCCATGCATATCAATCACACCATACACACATGGTTAGGGTTTTATTTGAACTCACAATCAAGGACACAACAATTAACATGCAATACTATCAAACTAGTTATCAATTCATTATCCAAATAACAACAATCATATAAATCATATGCATGAACAAAATCGGCCAGCTAGGGTTTGTTATTAACCCAACAAACATCAAATTCAATCAACAAGGATGTGAAGGATGATCAAATATACCTTCCTAGCACTTAGTTCTTCAATCAAAAGCTTGAATTGACGGTGTATGTGTGTGTGTTTGTGGACGGCAGCCAAGAGAGAGCAAGGGGAGGCCGATTGGGGTTGTAGGTTTATAATAATAAGTTAGGGTTTAGTGTTAATGTTATATTTATAGATAATCAAGTTACATTCTAGTCCCTAATCTTTCAAGTGTTACATCTCTAGCCTAAACTAATTAGTTCTTGTTTCTTGTTTAACATTCCACATAACAATCAAGTAACACACATATACCTAACACATAATAATCACATAATTAGTGTTTTGACGTTTGTCGTTTATTTATCAATCGTTTGCGTCAACTCGTTTGCGTTTCGGTGCAAATCCCGAAAGACTACTCATGTAGTAAGTGTTAAGCGTCATTTAAACCCTAGTTTAAATGTAATGAGGTGTGCGTTATAGATTCAACGATCTTAAAGTTTGAATTGACGGAGTTGAGTTAACGGGGTTAACCTGAAATTGACGATTGTCACAGTATCACCAACGACTTAACATTATGTCATATGATCTAAAGCCACTTGTTATTAGTTTTACCTGTGGTTTCTTATCTTTGTCGATCAACATAGCTCTTGATCCCTTCAAAAACAACATTCTATGCTTATATGTGATACTAGCTTGTGATCATCGAGCTTAAAGTTTGTACAAATTAAACATGTGGAAACCTCGTAGAAGTTATTGCTAATTGTTCTCCTTAAAACGTGAGAGATAGCAATGTATTCAGTCTCGATACATTGCTTAATAGTTTTAGATCGACCTTCTCTAATCTGTCACGCAAGTAAAGCAAACATTAAGAAATTTCAAGAATCGGTTGTTAATTTGTTCTTGAAAAATACTAGCATATATACCGTTGTAAAGAAAATCTTGAGACCTAATGGGTTCGCAGATTTCATTGATGTGATAGCGTCATGGACCCATTTCTCTTGAACTTGTGTAGCCAAGCGCTCCTAAGACAAATCCATATATGTGTACACGTATATTATATCATATCCAACATCACATAGCTGTATATTTAAAGTTGCGCAACTTACCAACGAGGATAGTATTTCTTCACATGATTCGCCACTGAAGCATTGATTGATCATGTCAACCCTGATCATATAGAAATAAATCAAAGCCAAACGAACGAACCAGAATACAAGTTAATATGGTTATTCATGGATAACCGATCCGTGTGTAAGGATGTCAAAATGATTAGATAGAAATGTTTCATGCTCGTAACAAATATAGAATTAAAAGTTTAGTTTATCTTCACTAAACCTATGATTTGCTTTCTAACTTCAAGGTTCTAACTTCTAAGTTTCAAGTTGATCACCAACTTTTTCTTGTGGGCGCTAACTTAATAGTCAAGTAATGTCTGTCCTACAAGTACACATGTGTCCTGTACATGTATATTGATAATTATCATTATACAAAGGCATTAAACCACTGTAATCCTTATAAATTAATGTGCTAAACGTGAGAATCAAGTAGAGTAATTATGTAATTACGTTTAGCACGTTAATTTTATTTGTATTTGATCCAAACCCTAAAGTTATAATCATATATAAGAGTATTTTGTACCTAAAATATGTACTGTCTTTTACTTCTTGTGCAAACTTGTTAATAACCGTGGATATTGTAGCTGCACTTGGTGATTCCAATGTAGCAGCCATCTTTTCAAGGGCATTCTCCAAAGATTTTAAATTCTACAAAAGTAGGAAGGTACTATTGTTAATCAATGACACATTAGTATTAACCATACACTCGAATCTTGTGAAAAAAAGTTGTGTAGAATGCGCTAAATTGATGCAAGTACCTTGGACGGGACAAAATGAGTTCCAAGACCAAATGCAATCATCTCGGCTCCATTTAATCGAGCACCAGTCAATCCCATGTATTCTCCTACGTTCATACACTTGGTTCCTTATTTTAAATATGCATATTTGCAGCTGTATATGTACGAATAACACGATGTTAAGTTAAACTTACCGGAGAATCCTGGGAGCCGTGATAGAAAATAAGATGCACCAACGTCAGGAAATAAACCAATCAACACTTCAGGCATCGCAAAAATCTAGAAAAGTGTCAAATAACAGGTTATAAGCCAAAGTATCGGTTCCTAGATTAGGAGCTAAATGGTGTTCAATTAGGAAAATAAAGTACACACATCAAAATATTATGTTGTTTCTTCTCATATTACATAAAATCAGTAAACTATTGTGTATTAACAAAGAATAATTGTAACGAAAACATAATCTAATCGTAACTCATAATTATAATAAAGAATTTCACAGTAAATCTTATCGATGTAACAAATCATATCTAAACGTAATTAGTATATTTTTTCTTGTCGACTAGAAGAAAACAATTAATATGTACCGTATTTTTCAGTGACAATTCTAAATGTCGATTGTATTGATATTCCAGCGCCTCCTCCCATAACGATCCCATCAAAAATCGCAACTAATGGCTTCTTATACGTTGCAAGTAAGTAATCCAAGCAAAATTCTTTTCTGTAATAGCTCGCCCCGAAACTCCAATGTCCAGCATGTACAAATGTATAAGCAGACGTGAGATCACCCCCACAACAAAATACTTTCCCATTTGCCTGTAGACCAAGACGATTTTATATCAAAACCCTTTGTACTTTTGTGTCTTGCCAAGTAACATAATTCGTATTTGAGCTATACGAACATCCACAAATCACAATAGTAAGCGTAAAAAATTATGGCTACGTAACACTTTCTCTGCACCCACATAATTGTCTAGGATTTGTCCCTCTTACAACTAAAACCATCTAAATAAGATTATTATCATTTAAAGTAAAACTTATGTAAAGTTATTATGTCACTTTCCCTGGAAAATGAAATATAACGACAAGTGAGATATTTTTCTTTTAGTAAATAGTACATGGATCAAGCATGTGGTGCTTTATTCTCTGAGTCTCCCCTTATATATTTTGTACCTTCAATATAATAAGCTTAACCGTTGGATCATTCTCGTACGCTCTCGACTTCTCATACAATTTTCTTAACTGCAATTTGTCAGTACGATAAAAATAAGCAACACATGCATAAAAAGATTGGTTTTGGGTTGTATTGTCTAACCATACGTACCATCTCATAGTTGAGTGTGTTTAGTTTTTTTGGTCTGTTTAGTATCATTTTCCGTACTCCTAATCCTTCTTCAAAAATTACCTGCAATAATCAATAATTTAATTTTGTTCAAAAGAAATCTAAAATCATATGAAACACAAAGAATAGAAAATTATTATTTTGATTACTAATTTTATAATCTTGTTAACCCAAATTCAGATATTAATCCCAATTTTAAGCATAAACAAACATGTAACAACATATGATAGGTCATCTACCCAACAAAAGTTGTGATTTCCGTGATTCATGATATTGACGGATCCTATGAGTTTTACGATCATGAGATCTTATGGTTAACAAAAATTGGCTCTTATAGTCTTATGTATTTTTATAGACTTTGTACCAACATAAATAACCTTTGGGAACATAAATAATTGTGTTATGATGGCTAGCTTGGTTTATTTTGGCTCTTTCCAAACCAAACTAGATGACATAAGAGAATAAAAACCTAATCGAAATGATCTCTAGAAGAGTCGCGTGTGAAGTACCTGGTCTGCATCAATGGGAGCCATGATTCAAACCTGCAACAACTAAGCTTGAAGATCTTTAGAATTAATGGAACTAGTAATACGTACAATGTTGGTGTAGATGTAAAAGCGGGTGGGCACAATTTATAGAAGCAACCTACCATAGTAAAGAAGAGCAAATTGCTTGTTACTTAAAATGTAGAACTAATTTATTATTTTATTTACGGAAGTCTTTATATATACTGAAGAAAGATTTCATATAATTAACAGCTAGTGGATACAATTGTACAAATAAAATGTACACAAGTTTCTATATATACTTAAAAACATTCACAAATCTTTATATAATTAACAACGAGCCGGCACACTATACAAAAGTTTTATATATTTCATTTTGAAAAGCCAAATATATTAAACGAAAAGGCACGAAACACCAAGCAAGTAGCTTCATGTCCGGTTACATGAAATTAAAACCGTACAAAAACAAAACATACAAAGCTAGAAATATATTATTACAAAGGGAAATTTATGAAATCGAATTTGCACCAACTATTTCAATCCGTCTTCATTCGTTTACTTCTGTGATATACCAATGGAATGATGTTTTTATATCACTTACCATATTCGTGACCGACAAATATTTATTATTGAATATTAAATTTTATTGCAGTGACGGAACCAGAACTTTCTAACTGAAGGATCATAATATAACTTTGTTATACGCTCTAGGTGCATAGAATACTATTTTTATTAATCAATTTGTCAAAGTCAAGTATCTTATAATCGTTATAAAGTTGTTCCGTTTTTAGCATTTTCAAAATCATGTGCTCACAAATTGTACTTTTAAAGGAAAATTTTAAGATTGTGGTTCATGAATAAAAGTAATCTCCTTACTTTCTATAGTATATTTATGAAATAAAAGTAAGCAACTAATTATTAAAGCAAGACAATTTCACAATTAAAGATGGTACTTGTTTTATGGCCGGAGGCCACAAGGCCACAATCTTATACCGCAGATGAAGTGAAAATTTAAGTTGTAGACCGCAAGGTCTTAAGTTCGAATTCGAATCTCAAATGAGTATGTAATACCGCGGCGGTGAGGGTTCTCCGGAACAAGAGATAGTAGTTTTAAGCTATCTATTGTGTAGTCGACGTGCTAACGTATTATGGAATGTCTTTTAACATTGAGTTACTCTGAGTATCTGAATTTCATTAGTTGGTTTTGAAAATAAATTGATGAAATATTGAAATTTATTAACGAGGCATCAACCGTTCTACCTATTAGCTTGAGACCAAAACGACAAAATATTAATGAGGCATCAACCGTTCTATCTTTTAGTGGTCATGTCAACATCATCTCAAAAATAGACTTTTATTATTTTTATTTTTTTCTCGGTCGATTTATGTTGGGTGCATGTTTTATTTGGGGATCACATATTCACAATTATCATCGGAAAAAAACCTTTTCTAAGTAAAAGATATATACTTGTTTACCATAGTTTAGTCAGCGTGACCAAAATCTTTTATGTGGGTCAGTTTTAAAATATGTTTGAGGAATCTTGTTTACTCTTTACTATGCATGACTATCGGGTACACTACTGCTAAAAGAAATTGTCACCAGCTATGCAGGCGATATCGTCAATTTATCACCGGTATATCGGTACCGATAATATCGACGATATCGACCGATATTTGGCCGATATTGGACTAATATTTGACCGATATAGCACCGATATTCCCGATATCAGTGTTTTAAGTCTTAATTATCAGCTTTTAGTGTTCAATGTTAGTGTTTTAAGTCTTAATCAATTCTTACTTGCTACGATTGTTAGTGTATTTCAATTTGCAAAAGGTTAATTTGTTAATGGTAGAAGACTATATTGAATTATTAGTGTTAAATTGCTATATATATGAATTTTACATGATATTAAAATTTACCGATATCCTACTGATATCTCACTACGATAACCAATATCTCAGATATCGGTCCTTAACCGATATCCGATATTTTTCTACATTAACTGCTTAGGTCAGCAATCAATATTGACCTCGAACCCAAGTTACCCAACATGCCAAATATATAGTAACTATGTTTAAAATTATGAACTCGTTGAAAGTACATGTTATCACATGTAACTTCTTTTTATATATTTACGTAAAATATTAGATAGGTTAAATAATAATATGTTGGTAGACTTGTTATTCTAGCTTGTTCACTTGATGAGAAATTATTATTTACTATAAGTTAATTAGGTATATATTTATTTTAAAGATTAATAGTTATAGCGGTCTTTGTGGTAACCCTTTGGGTGTCGGGGAAATGTAGGAATGAGTTGATACAAAAAAAAAAATTGGTCTAAAGCAACTTTTATTTTATAAAAAAAAACTGCATTAGATTAAGTTGCATTAGACCTAATCCAACCTTTTTGTTAGATAATGTAACTGTTTCTTTAAAATGCAACCCTTTAAAAGTGTTGCATTTGAAAGAAATAGTTATGTTATCTAACAAAAAGGTTGCACTAGACCTAATACAACTTCACCTAATGCAGTTTTTCTTGTGAACTAAAAAGTTGTCTTAGGCCAACTTTTTTGTAGTAACAATAAATGATCACAGAAGCTTGGTATGTTGGAGCGGATCAAAGAAGATGTTATGCTTTGGTCAAAAACTAGATCTACGGATCCCGTGTTGTTGTAAATTTTTTTGTAATTTTAGAATTTTGTTTTTTTGGTTTGGGTTCTTTTGGGTCTGGTTTATAATGCATATTCATCTAAAAAGAAAAAAAAACATATTAGCATTAGCATATGATACAAAGTAAGACTTGAAGTTATTTGATTTCAATTTCATATGGAAAGTATATATAACAATAAATCAAGTGTTGAACCCTATTAGACAAATCAATATTAGTGACGGAATAAATTGGATGTGGCTCAATGATAGAACACTCACTTTACAAGTGAGAGGTAGGGGGTTCATACCTCACTATCATCAATTTATATGGGAGATATGAGGGATGACCCTGGCTTGCCAGGGTTCGAGTCCTGATCTCACCTGGTTTTACCGGCTCCTCGCTGTCGTGCCATTTGGCAGGCGTGGGGGTCGGGTTTTATCCGGTGAATCCCTCAATAGGTGGACCGCTAGGGGCTCCGTCCGTCCAGATTAGTGGCCGGCTCGGGCTACCTTTAGCTAACGGGGGCCGCGTACGGAGTACCCGGTGTTACTTAGTTAGTCGTTCAAAAAAAAATATTAGTGACGGAAAATTTACAACAAAGTCTATTGCTCGGATCATTGAGTCCCTTGAGACCGATGAAACTATAAATGTAAATGCTTTAGAAAGTGTCAATCTTAAAGCCTAAGATACTAAATGTCTAGATCTAGTATTTTTTAAAGACTTAACTCACACTAAGACTTTATGTTGCAAGTTTAACTAAAAGGTGTATAACATTTTGCCACATCATCATCGTCACTGTTTTATAAGGCTATGTGTAGTGGAATGGCTACAAAATGGGACGTTTTGCGTCATGTGACGTTCAGTCAGCAAATGATGGGTTTTTGCTTTTAAGTTGTAATGGTGTTGTAGCCCAATACACACACACACACACACACACACACCACACACAATCCATTATAATAATAATAAAATCAAAACGGGAAGATGCGATAAATAGATGTCCTCCTTTATCTCCCCGCAATTCGTCGGGGGGGGGGGGGGGGGGGTTCTTGCCGGACTTCACCCAAAATCGTCCCAAGACCACGCCCACTACGGGTGATCTAAGTAGTAGGCTTTAACTAACACACTCTTAGCAAATGCTTTGTTGTATAACTAGAAAAATAAATAAAATGAAGAAGTTTCCTCTCTTGTGGGTTTGGGTAGTAGCGTTTTTAGGAGTTTCCCCTCTTTTTGGATTGGAGGGAAACACGAATGTGTAGATCTGACCGAAGTTTCCCCTTTTGTGTGCTTGGGTAGTAGTGTTTTCACGCTGGGCTTGGATCCACGAAATTTCCATCCATCTTTTTCGATACTGTAATAAAAAAGTGGGTTTCATTCATGTTATTTTATATATAATGTTATATTTAATGCTATTTATAATTAAACATCTTATCATTTTTTTCTTAGAATTCGTTATTCTATTTCAAAAAATACGATTACAGCTTATGAAAATCACTAGCTGCATGCACTTTTTCCGTGATTATGAAGAAAATTGCGTGAGAATACACCATATATTCGTATTAATACCTCGTTAGAAAATTTAACTTGAGTTTAAAAAACCATTTAGTTTATTAAAAAATAGTTTTTTTTAATAATTTAATCATTTAATTTTAATAGCTTTAATTGTATTTTTCAAGCATCTCGCATTACACGGGTTCTAAAGCTAGTGTGTTTATAATGTCAGCTCAAACTCTCATAAGTTAAAACAAGCCTAGTCGAGCTTGGCTTGGGTCAGCTCGTCGGCCCCATTTTTCAAGAAGAAAAATTATACTTTGGGCTTGATTTATGATTCTTGGGCTGGGTAATCCAAATTTCTTTGTTTACTTTTTTACATGTTTGAGCGGCCGTCATTTGAAGGGCAAAATTGACATAGAGTTATTGGTTTAGAGTCTTATTCGAAATAGGTATTCATTATTCGAGCTTTTTGTTTTCTGTTTGGGTGTGTTGTTCTATTCACAATTAACGGAATTTAACTGAAACCGACCCATAACCGACCATTGAATAATGGTTTTGGTTAAGCAATCTTTCATAATCGAACCGAAGCTTGCTTCGGTTGACGGTTATGGTTAGGTTAAACCCCCGTAACCAAACTGAACCAATTTTGCACACCTCAGGAATGAACAAATGTTTTTATTTTTTTAGAACGTCGTCTTTCTTTGTGTTTAGGCCACCAAACTTCCCAAATTGGAGAGCCATAGGCCCATAGCGCCTCATTTTAGCCAGATTATGTTCTTTTAATCGGGTTCACGCTGGTTTTAGAGTTTGGTATTGACGAAAGAACTTGCTACCAATGAGCACAAAGAGGTTAGTACTCAGTACCTGATATAACTAGACAAATGCCCGCGCGATGCAGCGGGATATATAGACCTTGGTAATCACGTAAGAGATTTTTGGGTGTTCATCGTTCCGTTTGAAACTGTGGATTAAGAATTCTTATTTTAAACTCAATTTAGTATCGAAGTACAAATGAACCGAAACCTAACCATTGTTAATGGTTTGTTTTTGTTGGATTTTAATTTTCAACGGTTTGGTTTCAGTTTTCGATGACAAAAAACGGCTTGGCTCGCGGCTTAATTTAAAACCATCAAAACCGGACCACAAATGCCAATACGTAAAATGTTGTTTTTTTTAACTGAAAACAACCTATGACAATATCATACTCAAATCAAAGAGAATTAAATGCTCGTTTTTATGGTACAATTTTTTATTTTTTTTTAAATATTAACGTATGAAAAAGTTATTACCGTTTAAAAATCAGGAGGGAGTCTGGGTTTAAAGTGAAATTATAAATAATATATAGTTAAAAAATGAGAGATCAAAGTTATAACTATTCTTTAAATTTTCAAAAATTGATTAAAGTTGAGGCGTCAATATTGTAAATAATTTGAAGAAATATGAAGGACACGTGAAATTTAGTGTTAAAGTAACTATTTTATCCTTATGTAATGTTGTACTGTGTGTTTAAAAATTTGTAAATTATTTAAAAATAGAGTATCTTAATTAGCCCATGAATAATGAATTATATTATCAATATTATAACGCATATAGACATATTTCATCTTCCATTTTCTGTCGGAGACACCGTAATCTTAATGGCTAATTACATCTCCGGCACTCTCTCAGCAACAACTATACACTACCCAATTCCTCTCAGGCGACAGTAAATTGCAATCAAGAATGAATTTAATTGAACGGTTATACATGTAATCAACTGAATGAAAAAACTAATGTAACGTTGCAGGTTATATAAACCATTCCACCATCGTCGATGGCCACCACTCCCGCACCATCGCCACAAACCTCTTCTATCATCCACTCGAATCTGAAACCTTCCCTGGTCCTGGTGACTTTGTATTTCGCAACTACAGATTTTTTAATTAATTTTTCAATTTAGTATAATATGTATCATAATTTGTAATTAGTTGGTTTCATGGTTGATTTTTGTTGTTCGGTAGTTCAGATGGTGCTAGAGATTCCGAGAGCTCTTTCTGAAAGAAGATGTTAACTCATATGGAAGGGTACTGCTTCTGAATTTGATTTTACTTATTTGTTAGGTTAGCTGATTTTATTATCTTGTGTTGTTGATCTTAGATTATGTGTTAGTTCCTTCATTGAATGCTTACAATTCGGCTACACTTCAGATTTTCCATAGAATCGTTCCTGTGAATCTCTCAATTGTGATTTAGTCATTTTGGGGTTTTTTCTTTCGATTTTGAGGTACAATTTCGGGGTTATTGTTCTTCGATCGGTAGCTGAATGCGTCGAGGTCAGGCCTTTTCTTTATTATTATTTTGGTTTTATCAAGTAATTGATTCCAGATTATTGATTTACTTTTATCGATGTTGATGATCTCTGCTTGAACGGATTTATGCTAATCGCTAATTTTGTTTAAATTCCGAGTTCTATTTGATTGCTATGAAAGACTATTTCTGAAATCTGTCAGAATGTTTCACAGTTTGATTTATTCTGCTCACCGATTGTTCATGTTTGATATTTACAATGTGTATTATGTCGTCAATGTGTATCACCAACATGTTAAATCCCAATTAGTCTTGATTAAACATTCAGGAACGCTATCTCTAATGATAAGCAATCAACAACTTAAGACAAATATGTACTTTTAAAGCAAGATTATATGTCTTCCAAGGATAAAGCTGAAATCAAGCTTATTTGCTCAAATTGCATATCAAATAGTTCGGAGTTTGAGGGCTACCAATAAAAGTTGTTCGCGGTACAAGGGTGTTGTCTTACATACCCACAGTAAGTCTTCGTCTTTATGTAATTCTGTTGTTTTAAATTTACCAATCATATACAACGCAAAACGAGCCGAGCTCGGGTCAGCTTGTTTACGCCTCTAATTGTGGCAAATTGTGAATGGTTGGATTTTTAAAATTTTAAAATAAATTAATGTAATAAATATGATTACAAGAACTATATTATTATAATTGTCTAAATCTTTGAACTGAATTATTAGGAGATCGTAGTATTTTTTTAGCATTTCTTTTATGTTATAAATTATTAAATATACTCAAATTGACCCGTTCATCAGTAAATGGGTTGAAATCCCTCTCTAATTTCAAGGGCTAAATCTAAGAAAGAGAGAAAGTTGACCCGAATTGACCCGATATCAGGATGTTAACATGGCAGGAAAAGTTAGTGAGGAAAAGTTTGTGTCTGTTGCAGATATAGAAGGATGAGGAGATACAAATATCTTGCTTCACTCTATATTTTTCAGGTTTACAAACATCTTGGTATCTCACTATGTATGTATGTGAACAAAATAGTTTTTAACATTGATTAATGTTTATGATAGGATAATTATCCAGAAAGACTTGGAAATATGTTTGGGTGCATGTTCTTTATATATCTATGCTAGCATGGAAGATGGTTTATTTGCTTATTGATGAAAAAACAAAGAAAAAAGGTAAGTTTTGATTTTAGTTTTGTACGCTTGGCGGCTCAATTCATTTACTTATAACGGGTCATGTTATATTCTTCATGGTTAACGGGCCAAATATATATTTAACGAAGACGGGTCAAAATGTCAAAAACATGTCATAAGTCACCCCAAAAATGTACTTTTATTTAGGCTTGTAAACGCACTGGACGTTTAGTGAACCGTTCAGCGGGAAGTATTAGACGAACGAACATGAAGACACATTGTTGTTCATTTAGTTAAACGAACGAACACGAACACGAACACATGTTTCATTCATTCATTAACGTTCGTGAACACGCACTAATTTATATTCGTCTATGCCCGTTCGTTTACGTTTGTTTAAGTTTGTTCAGTTACGTTTGTTAATACAATCATTATTTTTTTAGACCATGCACATTGTTGTTCACGTTTACTTTTAATTGGTTTTTGCTTTAATTTTTTGTTCATCCATGTTCAGTTATGTCCATTTGTTTATACTTGTAACAAACAATTTAAACGACCACGGACGTATTAATTTACTTAAGGAACAAACATAAACAAGAAAACCCTGTTCGTTTAATTGTTCGTGTTCGATCGTTTGTGCCGTTAAAGTTAATCAAACGAATACGAACATGCTCTGTTCATGTGTGTTTGTTACAAGCTTACTTCTATTGCATAAAATCATTGAAATTTTTTTATCTAAAAAATATATTATGATAGACATAATAAACTTTTTGTAATCATTTTCAAGACAATAACTATTTATAAAAGATAAGAATATTTTGGAGTAACTATTTCTGGTCAATCCTTCGTTTGACCTGTTTATCCTGTGGTTTATTGGAGCAAATTTCTACCTTATTACCACTGCATTTTCTAGACCACACATGACGCCATTCGGTAACGATATTGGACTTTCAAGACCCGAGTAAATGCATCGTGAGCCAAAATCTAGAAAGTATATGCATATTAATTTTATTTTTGATTTTCAGGACCCGACTAAATGAACTAGCTGAAAACAGTATAGGAAATTTGCTATTTGAGATGCAAAAGCCAATTCATGGACCTTGTTAGATCTTGGTATGTTTTCTTACAATTTTTGTTTATCAAAACTGTTGCATGTGCAACAGAAGCAATATTATTTCCTTCCTTTTGGTTCTATATATAATGAACCGGTGATGTTTTACATTCATTATAGGAGATATAGTGGTGCATATTTCTCTACTAGAATAAAGAGAAGTTTATAATCCATAGGAGGTTATGCCAACGCGACTCATATAGAGTTGCCTTTTGTTAACCAACAATGATTTGGATGTCGAAAAGATGGCGGTTAAAACTCGCCACACACAAGAATGCGGTTTCACCCTTTACAAGGAACCAAATCGGCTCATGCTTGATCAACTTGGAAACTGGTGCTGGAGATTATGACTAAGGTGCAGATTACGTAAAATGTTCTTTAAATCATCGGAATGCTGTTAAAAGGTAGCATTTGGTCGTTTTGACCCGAAACTTGCTTAACTCAAACCTTCTCCAACCTCAAACTTGCTTTGACCCAACCACTTTTGACCCGAACCCGTATTGAACCAAACCAAAATAGACCAAAACCAGTTCTGACTCGTGGGCCAAACTTGCCTAACCCATTTACCTATTTTAATTCAAATGGTTTTCTGACAAGAAGATGGCCTATCATTAGGAAGAGATTATGGCATTGGAGGATCTGTTTAAAGTAAGCAAAATTTGTTGGTGGTTAATACTTATTTAGATGTTTGTAAAACACCATTAGTTATAATGTTATATCATTCTAATTTCGTTGCATTTGGCCACTGGTTCGTTTGGCTACTTTTTTTTTAGGAAAGTAAGTCAAAGCAAGTAAAGTAATGATCTCAGTTATATATTATTTTTTAGGCCCCAAGTTTTCTATGTTCAAGTACGTAACTTTTTTTCTTTTAATTAATGACAGTCATTCATCTTCAAAAGCTCGGTACATGGAAGCGTAAGGGGATGCTCGGTATGGCTTCGATGAGTGTGGTCAACAGGTGATATACCTGAAACATTGACAACACTATATGTATTTCACATCCCATAATTAGTTTGATGTATCAGGAATAAATAAATGTTGCGGCAACATTATACTAAAATGTACTTTCAAAATTCAAAGCTTTTGAATTTGTGTTGAATAACCTTCAACTTCATGACAACTGAATTCTAAAGAATTTGAGGGAATATTTATAATAACAGTTATAACTAATAGACGTAAGTATTTAACCTTTGAGTCCCTACTTGAGTTTTTTGTTAATATATAAGTAAACATATCTTAGTTATATACATCAGTTACATTCATAACTTAAATAAAAATGTGTCACTTAGTTTTATGATAATGTTAAAAGTTTCTTATTTTTGTATTGTAGACGATCTTGACTACTAATTTGACTATAACAAATGCCAGTACCATAACAAACAAAACTTCTACCGACCGAGTACCCGTTTTGTTCCCGCCGTAACGCGCGTGCTCTTCTACTAGTATATAGTATATATATATATATATATATATATATATATATATATAGATATTTCTTTTTTTATATATATTTTTATTCTTTAAGTTGTATGTATAAATAACTTCAATATTTCCGTGTGTTAGGATTGTAACTAAACAAATATATATAGGCCCCAAACTTTTACTTCGCTTTGGGCCTTCAAGTTTCCCAATGAACAAGACCATCTCAAATCCGCAATATCTTCACATGCTCGAAAAATGCTCGTCTTTCGATCAACTAAAATAACTCCACGCGCAAACCATCTTGACGGGCCTCGCTCGCTTCACTTATATCACGAGCAAACTCTTGGCTTTCGCATCCGCATTCGACATCATTTACGCGCACACAATATTAAACCATGTAACCACCCCAACCATATATGACTACAATTCATTAATATCAGCTTACTCCAAATCATCAAAACAAAGAACTGGTATACTAGTGTACACACAAATGTGTAACGAAAACATTAAACCGAATGCGCATACGTTCCCAGTGTTGATTAAAACATGTCATTGTTTGAACATGTTGGTTCAAGTGCATGCACAAGTTGTGAAACATGGGGTTGTTGTTGATGGTTATGTGACTAGTTCATTGGTTAATATGTATTCGGGTTATAAAGCGGTTGAAATGGCGAAACGGGTGTTTAACGAGAGCTTGTTTAAGAATGTGGTGTGTTGTACTAGTTTGATAACCGGGTGTTTTGGGAATGGGCTTGTGGATGATGCGTTTAAGGTGTTTGATGAAATGCCTGAGAGAAATGATGTGTCGTAGTATAGTGCGATGGTTTCGGGGTTTGTGAAGAATGAATGTTATAATGAAGCGATTCGGTTGTTTAATGAGATGATGGAGTGTGGTTTAGTGGGACGGAATCGGGGTCTATTGGTGAGTATGTTGAATGCGTGTGGTGCGGTTGGTGCTTTTGATTTGGGAAGAAGTGTACATCGTCGGTTAGTTGAAGGTTCATTTAGTATTGACGTGGAATTTGGTACTGCGTTAATCGATTTCTATGCTAAATGTGGGGATATAGAGAAAGCTAAAGATGTATTTGATGATATGGTTTATAAAGATGTTGCTACATGGAGTGCTATGATATTAGGATTGGCTACGAACGGTGAAAATGAAGCTGCGGTTGATCTTTTTGAGGAAATGGAGCGGAGAGGACCGGTGCCAAATGAGATTACGTTTATTGCGGTTCTTGTTGCGTGTAATCACAAAACTTTGTTAACAAAACCATGGTGTTTAATTGGAAAAATGAGTAAAGTTTACAATGTGGAGTTAACGATCGAGCATTATGGTTGCATGATTGATCTGTTGGCTAGATCCGGTCAACTGAAAGAATCCGAGATGTTGATCAAGTTGATGCCGATGAAACCTGATGAAGCTATTTGGGGATCTTTTTTACATGGGTGTTTAATACATAATAAAATGGATCTTGCAGTGACAGCAGGCAAATGTTTGATGGATTTAGAGCCTAAACAGAGTGGTAGATATGTCGGTCTTGTTAATATGTATGCGAATAATGGAAGTTGGGAAGGTGTGATTAAGTTGAGGAAGATGATGACCGAAAGGAAAATTGCTATCGCTCCCGGTTGGAGTTTTATTGAAGTTGATGGGATTGTTAACAAATTCTTTGTTGATGATCAATGTCACCCTCAAACTAGAGACATACATAATGTTCTAAGTTTACTTAATATTGTATTGATGAATTAGTATAATTTATGGCATCGTTTATTGGTCGGTCCATGAACCGTTCTCTGTGCGCCATGTGTACAACGAGACTATAAAGATATCAAAAACAAAAGGTGAAGGACATGGTGATGAAACCTATACTCAAATGCCTAACAAAACCCTCCATGCACATTGTAGTTTTCATCTTTTTTAATAAAGCATAAGTCACCAATCAAGTGATCGACTTGAAAAGCCGTCAAATTTGTTCGTTTATGTGACCATTTTTGTAAGATTTGTGAAGGTTATGCTATAAAAATAGATGTCTGCAATGAGTTTTATTATCATTTCTTTTTCCACAACTATTGGAAGACATATAATATTAGAATGTCTTCTGCAACATTCACAGCTACAGTTACCGGATCCATTAACACGGGTTTGAACCCAAATGGTTCTAAGCTTTTTCAGACAGCAGATTCGGTAACTTGGAGAAGAAAAACAGTTTCAAATGGCTCCAGGATTCACTGCATGAAGGTAAGTTTTAAGTTTTGTACTTTCTTGATTTGGATGTTAATTTAAATGTCTTGACTTATCAATGTATATAGGTTTGGAATCCAATCAATAACAAGAAGTTTGAGACTCTCTCATATCTTCCACCTCTCACAGATGAATCCATTGCAAAGGAGATTGATTACATGATTAAGAAAGGATGGGTCCCGTGTCTTGAATTTGATTCGGTAAGATCAAACGTACCTTGGATTCGTTTCTTGATTATGAAACTGAAGCAAGATTCAGTTTTTATCACATTCCATGAGTTGCATCAACAAATAGATGATCAAAATAATGTTTTTAGTTTGTGGATGATCCAGATTAATCTAATATGGAGTTGGATTAAAATATTGTTTCCTTGATTTTGAAAACTGAAACAATGTTAAATTTTTATCACATTTTGCATCAACAAAAAGATTATCAGAATATTGCTTTTTGTTTATAGGTGATTCAAATTAGGCCTCTAAATGAACCGAACGTGTAGTGAACTGTTCGTGAACCGTTTGACGGAAAGTTTGTTTCTATTCGTTCATTTACTAAACAAACGAGAACAGAAAAATCGTGTTCATTTAACTAAACAGACGAACATGAACACATGTTTCATTCATTCATTTATGTTCGTGAATGTTTGTTTATTTATGTTCATTTGAGTGTGTTCATTTATGTTTGTTACGTTTGTTCATATGTGTTAATTTGTGTTCGTTTATCTTTGTTCAATTATGTCCGTTTAGATTTTAAACGAACGAACATGAACACAATATTTGTTTGATTAAGTGTTCGTTGAGCATGTGCGTGTTCATTCGGTTCGTTTACAGGACTAAACCAAATTGATCTAATATAGGATTTGGATTCTTATTATTTTTATTTGGTTTGTGTGTTTAGGTGGGACATGTATTCAGAGAAAACAGCAGGATTCCAAATTACTATGATGGAAGGTATTGGACATTGTGGAAACTGCCCATGTTCGGTTGCACTGATTCATCACAGGTATTAAATGAAATCCAAGAATGCAAAAAAACATATCCAAATGCATATATAAGGTGTTTGGCATTTGATAATGTGAGGCAGGCTCAATGCATGTCTTTTGTTATTCAGAAACCATCTGAAGCATGAAACATTTTTGCTCTTGAATTGTGTTGTTTGTTGGTAAAATAAATGGTCAGAGATTCTGAAGTGTGTTAATGTTTTTCTGATGTTTTCAATAATTAATTTGAGTTGTTTGGACTTTGGAGGATATGTTGGTTTTTACTTTGAGATGACATTGTATAATTGGGATTGATGCATAGCTTTTGTCTCATTTTCCTTGTTGGTGCCTTTGTTTGGAATATTTGATTGTACTAGATTGTGCTTGTTATATGACTTTTGCTATAGACTTAAAGACATATAATGGTTAATAATCATTTTATACTGTATGAAAACAATCATCTTATGAAATAAACTATTTGCTATTTTAATTTTTAACCTATGTAACAAATAAATATTTTTACAATAAATTATGATGGTATCGAGTTTTTAAGTCTGGTTCAATCGGTTCAACCAGTGAAGCGATAGTGACCAATATAATTAGTGATCCGGCTTTCAAAACATTGGATATGCCTTTGGTAAGATCATGAAATAAGTTCACTTCACAAGGTTCACATACTAAAAGAAAATGGAAGCATAAACACACCAAACACATTACACTTCAAGCAAATCATTTGGTTATTGGCGGGTGATTAAAATGACCATGAACGGATCAGAATACATAATTCATAGTTTCATACTCGTTTGCTACTAAAGAACGGTCGACCCGAACACCAAAAAGTTCACGCTTTGCTTCCGATAATCATGTAGATTGATCCAATCATAACCACCCAAGAACCATACCATGCTCAAAAAGACAATATGAAGGTGTTCTTACTCAACCAAACTCCATCCTAAAAAAAATATAATAAAACCTTAAATGCAAGAAACAATAACCTAAGGTAAAAAAAACATCAATTTTTGAACCACCTACCTTCCAAAGAAGAATATGTTACACCCTTTGAGCTTTAGTGGATGCATGTGTCACTTGTGCATCAACTTTGTCCTGATAATTTTGCAAGAATTAGATATCAAGAACCATGCTAAAAAGGTAAACCATTGACCACAAAAGTTTAAACATATAATAATAAAGATCAGTTTTTTGGGATAGATTACTTGAATTTGTCAACCAAACCTATGGAATAAGCGAAAACAACAAAATATAAAAGCTTACCGATCCGTTGCTTTCATAGTAATCATCAAGAGCCCACTGATATTTTGATTGATTCAACCCAAACCAATGTGCTACATACTCATCCAAACTTGAATGTGCTGTTATACAATAAATGAGTCATAAATCAACCCAAATGCATAATATCAAAAAACAAAAAGACTCCTTAAACCTAGCGGCGTAAACGAGCTTACCCGGGACCAAGCTCGGCTCGCTTTGACTTACAAGAGGTCGAGCTTGAGCTCAGCTCATTTCAAGCTCAAGCTCAAGCTCGGCTCATGAGTCGTTTCTTCAACTTCAAGCACAAACTCAGCTCGGGGTCGGTTCTTTGTTATTTACTATTTAATTTATATACATTTTTAACTATTTAAATTAATTTTATAAATCCTCTAACGTCGAGCTTGTGTGCAGTACCTTAAACAAGCCAAAGTACGGCCCGAGCTTGGTCATGCAATGTAAAATCAATACATAAAAGTCCAAAAGAGTTGAAACTCAAAAATAAACGAGCCTAAAAAATTTTCCCATACAACACTCGAGCTCCGGCACGATAACTAAACAAGCTTTATCTTAGGTTCTAGCTCGATAAGGCTCGGCTCAATTAACAATCACAAGCAATTAAATTTGAAACAGATTTCAGATTTCAATTATACAATTCAATTGAAGTACAATTAATCAAGATTTAACATATTAACAGTAACAAACTAACCAATTAAACAAATAAAAAATAAAAAGATACCATTTTGAACTTTGGCAACAGCTTCCCAGAAAAACCCAGGTCTTGGTGAGGTGGGTTTGTGATACTGAACCGGCGGAGGCTGAACCGGAGCAGATTTAATCGGCGGAGATTGGATCGAACCGGACATGTGTTCCGGATCGGACGGGTGGGTAATAAAGACGGTGTACGGACCCATTTTTCCGATCGTTGGTGGAGGTGTTGAATCTTGTTCGTTCATCATGACTAATCTTCAATTGAAGTTGAATTTGAGTACAATAAGTGTCCAATTTGATTGATTTTGAAGCAAAATTAGGTGGAATTGAAGAGTGAGAAACAAGGGTTTTGAACAAGATGAAGAAAGAGTGTGTGAAAGGGGTTTAATGTGTTTTTTTATTAAAAGAAATTGTTTTTTTTTTCAACTTGTTTTTACTTTTTATTGGCTTTTCACTTTCTAATTTATTATCAACTCATGGAGTGTATTTGTTAGTGTTGTAAGGCGGCGCTAGGGTGCACAAATCGGTTCGGGTTTAAACCAGTTCAGTGTGGTTGAAAAAATTCAAAACCTGATTATGATTGATTTTGGTTTGTGTTGAAATCGGTTTCTTGACGAGGTTACAATCGGTTTTGGTTCAGGTTTTGATCGGTTTCTGCCCAGTTTTGGCCGGTTTCAGTTCGGTTAACTGGTTTGGAACCGGGTTTGGGAGAGAAAATTACAAACTGGTTTCAATCGGTTCCAAACCGGTTTATATATAATTGGTTTCAAACCGGTTCGGTTTCAGTTCAGTTTTTGGATCGGTTCGGTTAACCGGTTTATTTGCCCACCTTTATACGGCGCGATGCGGTAAGGTGGTTATGATATAAAGTATGAGTTGAGGAGTTCGATTCTTATAATAGTAAAATAATTTGTTATCTGAAGTAAATTACGATTTTGACCTTGTGGTTTGATATGTTTAACATTTTCGGTTCAAAATTACAAACAAAAAATATCATAACATATCATGATTTAAGATTTAAATTTTATAACCATTTTGCTAGTTTTTGTTACTCCGTCCATTTAAAACCATTTTTTAACTCCATTGCTTATCTTACGTGCGTTGCAGACTTGTAGTAGGGACCTGGATACGTATAATGAAAGAAAGCCATGTGTTGAGTCGGTGACACAACGGTACTTCGGTTTAGTATGGATTCGGTACCAAGTGAACAACTTGATTTGGCATATTAAAAAGCTTGTGTGGAGTTATTGTGTAATTAAATGGAACTTGAGTGTTACAATTTTAAAAATTTGTGGGGTTAGTTGTATAAAGTAATTAAAGGTGTGGAGTATGGCATGTAAAAAAGAAAACTTGTGGAGGTCTTGTTTAACTTAATGAAGTTTGAGGGATCAGGGATACCATATTAATAATTTGTAGATTAATTTTGTAACTTATTGAAACTTGTAGGTATCTTGTGTGACTTATTGAAACTTATGGGTACCTTGGGTAACTTGTTGAAACATGTGGGTAACATATGTAAGAATGTCAAATAACAAGGACCAAAAGCATAATTTGCTCTATATTATTTGCATGTAATGAGAAGATTAAAGACTGACATAGTGACATGTCAATGTCGAAGGTGACTTGAAGATATACACGGGTTCATTTTCAAGTAAGCATGTGGGTAATTGCCGGGCTTGTTTGGTTAACGATTATTGTCGCTCTCGAACAGAACTATTTTTCTTAACTTGTTTGATTTTCATTCCACTCCCTTATAATTGACACGTGTATTCGGTATTCAAATCGTAACCTGACAGATAATAACTCAAAATTCAAATTAAATCACATCAAATCCTAATAAAGAATTAAAATATTAAGTTATTGAAATCATATTTCAATTTTTAAACTAATTTCTAATTTGATTTTGAATTTAAATATTTAAAACAGATTCACTTCAAAAATCAAAAGTTAAGTTCATATTATTCTCTTTACTTTTTGTTGACACAAATTTTTTAGTTCGTATTATCCTGGTAAAAATAAAAAAGGAGATAGGATTCCTTATTATTCAGAACTGAATCGAATGACATTAACTGGTCGTTGTAATCTCAGAGATCCGGGTATTCTCGAGGGAAATTCTGATTTATTGGCAAAGAGGAGAAAAAATAGAGTCATCATCCCACTCCACTCGATTCAAGAAGGCGATAACCAACAAATACCTTCTTCAGGTATAGCAATTGAAATCCCAAGAAATGGTATTCTCCGTAGAAATAATATTCTTGCTTATTTTGATGATCCTCGATATATAAGAAAGAGCTCGGGACTTACTTAAATGAGACTAGATAACTGAATTCAATCGTCAACGAAGAGGATTTGATTGAGTATCGAGGAGTCAAGGTATTTTGGCCAAAATACCAAAAGGAAGTCAATCCATTTTTTATTCCCGCGGAAGTCCACATTTTAGCCGAATCTTCTTCCATAATGGTACGGCACAATAGTAATATTACATGAGATGAGTTTCGGTACAAATAAAATTAACTTACTAACCATACAAATAAGTAGAGTAATTATAGTTTTGAAGTAGAGTAATTATGTTGTAAAAATAAAATAGTGTAATAATAGTTACTCTAGTTTAAAAGTCATAGAATACTAATAATTACTCTATTAATAACATAATTACTCTAATTATTTGTACACTTCTCATGATAAAGTCATTTATATTTGATTCAACCCATATTAGTGTTGGAAAATCAGGCCTTGATCAAACATGCATACACGAAATTAAACAACTTGTTTGACTCTCTTTATTATTAATAAACGAAAGCAAAAAATTACAATACCCCTAACCATCCATTTAATACTAAAACTCGTTCTAATCCTAACCCAACACAAACTCTATTTTAATAAATGAATAAACTCCTAGATAAACCTTAGTAGTTAAAACTAATAATTATCTCTAATTTAAATATAAAATACTCAATAAATAATTCACTCAGAATTATCTATAACACGTTTGATATTTATCTCTAAAATTCAAGATTAACGTGTTTAGTTATATGTTTGGGTTATGTTTATTATTATTTTTTGTGTTATATATAACTAAATATTGGTTTACTGATGCATTTATTTGTAATTTTGTTGTAAGCTTTTTGAATCTTTTCTAGTACGGTTAATCCAAACAGACTCGAATTTGAATTAGCTTATTCAAATTCAGTGAATTTTATTTGAATTTGATTTTAAAACTTTCAAACTTTCAGTGTCATATGTAATGTAAGTTTTTTCTGATTCAACGAACACCTTTAGTAATTGGTGGTACGTGATAGTTAACCAATGTAAATGAGCTAAAGATGAGTTTGAGCTTTATTCTAAAACTTGAGCTCGGTTCGTAGTAATATTATTGTCTCAAATCAGTGATATAATAAGATTTTTTTTCCTTCTAAAATCCACTAAAATATGACAATGGTGAATTAGGATGAAGATCGGCTCAACTTATAATGGGTCTAATGTAAAAAAATTCAATTTCAGGCTTGTGTGTGTGTGTCATGTCTACACTAGTAAACACTAAACAGTTGTGCATTGTGCTGGTGGATGATAATGGATGGAGAAAGGATTAGTTGGTGGCACCAACCCATCATAGTTATGAAGTTGATGGTTTAAAAGTTGTTAAACAATCTACTCTTCAAACTGTATCAAATGCAATACATATCACATAACAAAATAGCAATACAACAATTAAATAAAGAGAAGAACATATGATAACTATACTAAATTAATGATAATCAAGATAAACTACCAAAACTTAAATAAAGAGAAGGATCAGGATATATAAGACCCTTGAGTCTAAGTATTGTTTGTTGGTGTTGTCGCTACTCGCTAGGGGTGTTCAGTACACAAATTAAATCAGGCTCGAAAAAGTATATATTCGAATCAAATAGAAAATTTGAACTTGGTTTCCTTCTGTATGTGTATAACATACATACATACATACATATTTTTGTGGTAGTATTTTCAATATATCTACTTTAGGTTTATATTAAAATTTTACTGGGAAATAAGCGAACCAACCAGTATTTAATAAAACTCAATAAAACCTTTGTAGATCTAGGTACCAAACTAGTTGTTGACCTTTTTAGTCTCCTTTTAAATTTCCTTGTCTAAGTCGATCCCACATTCTAAATTTCTTTGTCTGAGTCGATCCCACATTCTAAATTTCCTAGTGTAAGTTGATCCCACATCCTAAATTCTTTTGTCTAACTTGATCCTACATTGCCTCCAATTTCCAATCCTTCCATTTCACCCCCACCATGATTTCTTTGCCTACCTTGATCCTACATGCCTAGTCATGTCAAGTTCACATCATCTATAAAAGGAATAGTTATGTTCACACCACAAAAATGAAAAATTTAAAAAGAAGAAAAAGAAAAAACTGGTCCAAATCATTCCGGTTACCGGTTGTGTAATCAACTAGTATATAAAAGAAAAGGAAGACATATACATTTAATATTTTTTTCCAATCTTTTCTAAATATGACACATCATGTTATATATATATGTTTAGAGTGGGAATATTAGAGTAGGGTGGAGGGAAGACGTGCATATTTAATATTTATTTAAAAAGTTTTAAAAATATGCACACACGGTTATAGAGCTCTTGATATTTTATCAATGACCCAATTTTACCGGATGACACCACATACTTTATACGACCTTAATCTTCAGTCAATCTATTATGCATGAGCAGTTATTGGATGACGCCTCAAACACTTCACATTTTCTACGACCTTAATCTTTAGTCAACCCAATATGCATGGGCGCCAAAGAAAAAAAAGATCTTGTGGGCACTAAAACAGTAATAGCATTAAGTATTATTTGAGTGCGGTTTGTCAACTTTTCAACCAATTGGAATTAAGAACTTTTTTGAAATTGAGAACCATGAGAATTATTTTGGACTAGAAAAATCCTAAAAATAAAAAAAATCATAAAATAAAAAAAACACAAAAATTAAAAAAGTAAAAAAAACAAAAATTCTTATTTTAACATCCCGGTTTCATAAAAAAACTCGGTTTAGCCAATTTATATACACATATGTATAATATATACATATATGTACATTTACATGATTTTGTTATACACATGTGTATAATTTAAGATAAATGACACTGTACATATGTGTATATTACGTAACTAAAGATTAAATAAAATTATACATATGTGTATAATACGACGTTTTTTTTCTTGTTTTTTTAATTTATTTTTTATTTTTTTTAATGAAACCGAAATGAAATATATGAATTTTCGTTTTTTTTACTTTTTTAAAATTTTTGTTATTTTTTGTTTTATGATTTTTTTAAATATTTTTTTCAAAGGTGTTTTAATTGGTTCAAAATGGTTCTTAAAGTTCTCAATTTGCAAAGGGTTCTCTTAGGATCCTTACCCATATATATATATATAGGGAAAAGATCTAATACAATAATGTTTTAACGTACATTTTGTACGCGAATCAATTTTTTCTCGAATCGATTCATGAAATCACATCCAAACATCTCGGAATCGTCAATACATATCCAATCAATCATTGATTTACTGAAAAAAAAAAGTTTTGGATGGTTAATCGATCAAATTTTTATTTTTTTCACGAAGACCGTTTTTGAGCGTTTAAGTTTTTGTGAGCATTTTAGGTTTTTGACTTTGTGTTTTGCCTTTGAGAGTCTCGCGTACCTATCGTACGTTAAGGCATTAGCGTACAGTAACTGCACCACACACACACACACACACACACACATATATAAAGAGAGAGAGAGAGAGAGAATATAAAATACAAGAATTGTTTAACGTACATTAGATAAAACAATACTTATATTCGTGAAATCGATCCACGAAATCACATCACAAGATCTCGAAATCGTCAATACATATCCAATTAATCATTGGTTCACCGAAATAAACAGTTTTGGATCGTTAATCGGTCACTTTTTTACTTTTCTTCACGAAAACCGTTTTTGAGTGTTTTAGGTTTTTGGCTGAGCGTTTTGGTTTTTTGCCTTTGGACGTCTCGCGTACCTATCATACGTTATACAATTATTATACAATAACCTCACCATATATGTATTGAATCATAGTTAATAAACGTATATTTGAAAGTGACAAAATGTTTTAAATCTATTATAAATACATATTTTATATAAAACCATTCGATTCATAAATCCATTCTAACACATTAAAATTGTAATTATTTTCATCGTCAACTTAATGTAATTTAACTAAATACGATAACTGAATCAAATAAACGGTTTTATATACCCGTCATAACGCGTGATGTTAATATTAATTTCGTAACCATTCTGAAAATACAATTTAAGAATCGTTTTTCTTATACCATTTCGAGTTAATGGCTCAGAACAACTAATCTATTTTTGTTTTCATGTTAACCTTTGACACCACTACTTTTTTCATATAAACTAATCTCACCACCCTTGTGAAAAAGAAAAGGCGAACACTAAATAGAATTTATTATTGCCTTGTAAAAAATAAGCTAATATTTATTATTGGTTCGTCACTTATGATTTAATGGTAGGAGACCTGAGTTTTTTAGAAAATATTCAAGTTTCATCCTTACTTGTGTTATTTTTAGTGGATTAAGACGGGCGGGAATCTCGGCAAGAAAAGAGGCTCATGTGAATTTCTTGTCGGATTCGCGTGAAGGAAGGTCTACTCTCCGACCAGCGGACATTCTTGTGTTTGGATGGGCTGGGGGGAAGCATGCTTGTGTGGACCTTACCGGGGTGTCCCCTCTTGGCAGGCCGTGCTAAAGGCAGAAGCAGGAAAAATTGCTAAGTATGAGAAGGCGTGTGCGGAGAATCAACACGCCCTCATTCCTTTTGCTTTTAATATATTTGGGTCTCTTGCTCCCGATGCTGCTACGTTTCTAAAAAGAGTTCAGCGGGTCGTGCACAGTAACTCAACGACGCCGAAGAACAATAATTTTATTTTCAGTAGGATCGGTTTTGCCATTCAAAAGGGGTAGCGGCGCAGCTTGTTGCCCGTTTACCTGCCTCTTTATTATAATTGGATCCTTTTATTTGAAATGAAGACAATAAAGATTTTGAGCTACGCATTGTGCAAATGTTCATCATTATCATCATCAACATCATCATGCTCATCATAATGATGATGACTTATGCAAAGACTGTCAGTTCGAATTCCGAGCCCACTTAGTTTTCGTCCAACCGTGTCTTACCTCAGAGAGTAAAAGTACGGTCAAGTGGCAGCCAAATGTGTAGTTTTCCAGAGAACATTCAAGCCAAACTTTACGCTTGATTAAGACAAATAATCTGATCTGAGTAGAATAACATGACTATTCAAATTTGAAGAGTGCGATGATTTAACAACAATAAAGGGCTGTTACAAAATATAATAATAATAATAATAATAATGGGTCTGCTGAAGTGGTTGGGGTTCAGTCTTGTGTGGGACCCACAGTGATATTAATATATTGTCATGGTCCTTTCGAGACTACACACATATTCAAACAAACACGACTGCAATTGGAGTCGTGAAGTGTGAAGCAAACACTCAACGATTCAAGGGTTTATGAGAGGATCAGTTCAGTGATTCATTCATAAATTAAATCATTTGGCTTTTATTCCAGTCATGAATTCGTTGATTATTGGCTCTCTTTCTTACAATCTTTCTTCTTCTTCTCGGAGGTTACAAGATTCATCATCTTCAGCTGTATCAACAGGTACTGTTAATTTTATTATCAATCTGTTGATTTCGTCATATGGGTTTTGTAATTTAGTGAATTTGATTTGTGGGTTTTGTATAGATTTGATTAATATTATGTGTACTGTATTCAGCACCCACTTTTCTTGAAATTCGGTATTGGTGTTTACATATAGAGATGAGCATTTGGTAACGAGTATTGTTACGGATAGATTCAGTACGGTATTCGGTATTCGGGATCTGTTTTTATAGAAATTTAGGCTTGAAAAATTCATGAATGATTGATGTTTCTTATGGAATTTGTCTTGCTGAGTCATTCATGATACAGTTTGTTTATTATTCACATGGGAATTTTGTACTTTTGATGTGTCACATGTCACATTATTTAAAAGTAGGTATCTTTGTATGAATTCCCAATCTATAATTGGTAACAATATATATATTAGGGACCCATATGTATCAATCTTATTTAGAAGAATGTGAAAAGTCTATAAACTAGTTACCTGTTATCTTGCATTAGGTGTGTAAACGAGCCGTTTTCACTTGCGAGAGCTTTAGCGTTACTCGTTTCGAGCTCTTTTTCTAAAGCTCAAGCTTGGCTCATGAGTCTTCTTTTCTAGCTTGTTCTCGGCTCGTTTATTATTTATTAATTACTTTATATATGTTTTTAAGTATCTTTAGATATTCTGGTTAATATCTTAACAAGCCTAAGCTCGGCTCGAGCTCGTGTGCAGTACCTTAAACGAGCCAAAGCCTGGCTTTAGCTCGGGAAGGAGTTAAAACTGTTTAATACATTAGGCTTGTTAAGACTCGACGAGCCTAAACGATCTTCCCATACAAGGAGCTCAGGCTCGATAAGGTTCGGCTCGTTTTGAGTTTTTTTTATGATCTGATATCGAGTAGCTTGCAGGCAACTCGGCTCGTTCGCACCCCTAATTTTATGTTTAATACAAAAGGCTGTTAATAATTCACAACAATCTGTATAACACAATTTTAAATGCTAATGTTTGTATCAAGTTTAAATTTTTTAGAAACTTGATTGAACTTTCATAACTTGTTCATGAAATTTTCTACCTTTTAGGTTGTTATCAAGTATCATTAAGAGCATCAAAGCAAAAACGAATCATTCGATCTCAATCGAGTTCTCTGAGATGCAATTTTGGCAGATTAAATGAAAGTCTCCAACTTTCTCACAAATTAAACACAAAACGCGTTGCGAGTGCGATTTCTGATCAACAGCCTGTTAGTCCTGATCCTGCAAGCCCTCAACAATCATTATCAAGTGCTTTAGATACTTTTTATAGGTTTTCAAGACCTCACACGGTTATTGGAACTGTAAGATTCTTACTTTGCAAAAGTTTTAAAGTAAAATTACCATTCTGCCCTTTGTAATGTTATAATGATTCATTCATGTTCCATCTTTTTGGGCAGGCGTTAAGCATAGTTTCGGTTTCACTCCTTGCGGTTCAAAAGCTTTCAGATTTTTCTCCACTATTCCTCATTGGTGTTTTGGAGGTTATTTAACTTTTTAAACACTTTCATAATTGAGTAATTAAGTTTTTAATTATTATTATTATTTTTAATTTTCTTACATTAAATTTCCAGGCTATTGTTGCTGCCTTCTTTATGAATATATATATTGTTGGCTTGAATCAATTATCTGATATAGAAATAGACAAGGTATCCTTTTTCTCCTAATTTTTGTCTTCAAGATTGAATGATGCAACTTGCGTTATCATTATTTTTATTGTATTTGTTTTTTTATAATTCTCAGGTTAACAAGCCGTATCTTCCATTGGCATCCGGAGAATATTCTGTTAAAACTGGTATCATAATCGTGTCCTCATTCGCAGCCATGGTAAAATGAATTTTATTTTATATATTATACATAATTTTTAATATTAGGGGGTGTTTGGTATAGAGAATGGAATTGTAGAGAAATGGAATAGAGAAATGGAATTGCAGAGAAAGGGAATTGGTTTGGAGAATGAGAATTGACTGTTCTGTTTGGTAGTACAGAGATTTCAGTAGAGAAATATAGCTGAGAATCATTTCTCTTGTTTGGTACATAGAAAATAAACAGAGAATTATATCAACTTTATCATTAGCAGAAGTATTTTTTTCATAACAAATATTTATTAAAAAATAAAAAACATATAAAAAGATGCATAAATTCCAACCAAAATATGCACTGATCAAACCAATTCACATACAAAACATAGTTTTTAAGCAAAAAACATCAACCATAGTTAAAACCAATTCACATACAAAACATACTTCAACCATACACAACTATCCCATTGAACCATCGGTATACAACTCGACCATCTCAATTTTCTCTTCTATTGTCAACGTAAGAAAAGAACGTCCTAGATCCACATCTTTACCAATCAAATGAGCTGCTTTGAACCGTTTTTTCGTAGTGATACCTGGTAAAGCTTTCAACTCATCACTAACCTTTTCATAGATTTCACGAACCTCCATACCTTCTTTGCTAAGTTGTTCACCCACCATCTCCCCAAATCGAAGCAAAACTTCCTTGATATCTTTGCAAGACTCTCGATATATCTCATCTGCATCCGTGCTTCTACCTCTTTTGCGCTTGCTTGTTACACTTCCTGTTTGTCCTTCAGATCTATCAACATTTGGAACGGCTTCATCAACAAAATCAAAGTCTTCAATATCAACAGGTGAGCTTTTTTGCGTCTCTTGAACAACATCTTCTTCTCCAAGGTCAACTGCTTTACTACCAGTAGCTCTATCCTTACCGAATATGGTACACAATTTGTCATAGAAAGGAAATGACTTGTCACGAAAATTCACAGCACCTTTGTGAGACTACAAGACAATTACAAATAAATTAGACTAAAATTTTAAAATCTAAAAAACATATTTTTTAGAATATACCTTCACGTATTCATTCCAAACACTATCATCGGCAATAATACAACATTTTTGTTCATCCCAACCAAACCCACTTGTATGCACCATATCATATACAATGCTAAAGTGTGTCTTCCATGTCTTCATCCTAGACTTTATATGTGGTTCTGCTTTGAGGCTAGAGTTAGGAAGACTTACATCTAGCAATTGTTGAACACCATTTAAATAACCTGGTTTGAATCCATTGTCAGCACCAGCATACTTTCCGGATGCATGTATCTCCATTAATGCATCAATTAGCTTTGCATCTTCATTAATGCATCAATCAGCTGCAGAACCCTCCCATCCCGCTAAGACATACGTAAATAAAAGGTCTCTCGTACATACTCCGAGTACGTTAGTACAAATCTGCCCTTTTCTTGTCCTATATGGTTTTCTATCAATAGCAGGGACTTTAACTTTAATGTATGTTCCATCTAATGCTCCTAAGCAACCCTGAGTTAAAAGAAATCATTACTTACTAATGTATGTAGCAAAAAATATCTTTAATAAAAAATGTGTTTGACTAACCTTAAACCATTTCCATCTTTCATCAGTTTCATTATCTGGCACTGGCACGGGTGAGTTGTAGAGTTCTTTGTGTAATCGACATATAGCATTTAAGACTAACTTGAAATACCGACTTACAGTTTCCCCGGACCGATGAAATCTGTTGACTAGTATCCTATTCTTTGCATTATGAGCAAAGGTATGTAAAAACATAGCAACTTGCTAATCGACTAGCATGTTTTTACTATTCTTTAGTCCCTCTCTAGTTTCTAGCATATCACAAAGTGTTGTAAATGCATGTATATTCATTCTTATGTTAACAATACTCGTAACATCACTTTCATAAACCATCCTCACCATGTTTTCACGCCTATTATGGTAACTCATTAAATATTTTTTACGTAAAGTCATTGACTCAATCGACCGACACAAATGATAAGTACACAACATCCACCAACGAATCGTAACATAAATGACATAAAATGCACCTATGGCAACTATTCTTTGTCTGGAAGGTGATCTTGCCATCTACACATAAAAATATAAGAAAATTCAAGAAAAACAAACTAGACCTCATATATATAACAAATCAAAAGAGTTCATAGTTCCTATTATACACTAAACTAGACCTCACGAGAGATTGCAGGTAAATTAATGCAAAAACGCAGCCAAAGTGCACACCAAAATGCAGCAAATTAAAGTGCAAAATTGAGCTAAAGTGAAAGAAAAGAAACTACACAGAACTCAAAATTGAGCTAAAGCTAAAGTGCAAAATTTTGACATCATATGCTATTTTTTTCCTTTTGCCAATGATTTTTACCGCAAGTAATTGAGGGGAGACATTTAAAGACTTCAATTTAAAAAGAGAAGGTATTGAGTTCAAATATTATCTGATTACGCTAAAATAAAAATAGAGGTTTCTAGGTTTTGCTAGTGGATTTCTCACCTATGATGGATTTTCTATTGAGGATAAAATGAAAATAATCGGATGAGTCAGTAGTCCGTCAGTAATTTAAATGGCTATTCAATTTTTTTTTTTACTATTTTTCCTAAATTGACTCTAAACCGATCTAATCCAAATGTGCGTGCGTATGTACCCACCCAATGATCTATATGCCCACTTCAAATTCTCAAGGCTTAGTGCTTCTTTTTCTCTCTCTAGACACTGCACATGTGACATGTTTTTATATATAAATATAAGAGAAGTGTGTGATACAATAAAAACAGGCACAACATGAAAGGTCTCTACTTTTGTTGCAGCCTGTTGTTTGTAACATGTTTGTTAGGAGATATTAAGGCAGATGAAGCATATAATGATGGGGTTTATATTGTGTATATGGGTTCTGCTGCTGCCTCAAGGGACAACCATAACATACTTCTAACTTCTCTAGAAGAACTCAAGAAAATAAACTACACAGAACTCAACATCTCAAAACCCAGTTCGTGCTTTAGAAAACGACCTCGAAACGAGCCGAGCTCAAGCATTAGTAAGTCAAAATGAGCCGAATTCGAGCCTAGTCAAGCTTGAGCTCGGCTCGTTTACATCCCTTCAAACTGCTCATACACACAATTACAAACTTATACACACAAATATACACAAATTAACAGAAACACGAAGCTCGAGTGCATACATAAACTAAACCTAATGAGATTGCTGAGGCTAATCTGTTAACCGGTTATTCTTCGATTGTGAAATATATATAGATTGAATGCTTATGGATGTGGTACGATTAATAATAATAAAGTGAAAAGGAAGCTGATATATATAGATTGAATGCTTATGGATCTGTTAATCGGAAATTTGAACCATACCTTGTTTTGGGTTGCGGTGCTCTGAAGGAGGAAGCTGATAGAAGTGAAAAGGAAGAGAATGGAAGTGAGAAATGAAACCCTAGAGAAATGATTTCTCCGCTTTTTTTAGAGAAAAGAAATCAGGGAAATGGAAATGGTTTATTTCCATTTCTCACCTCTTTCTTTCGTAAACAAACAAGAGAATTGTTTCCATTTCCATTTCTCACCCCCCAATTCTCTGTACCAAACACCCCCTTAATACATAAGTTTACTATTATAAACTTACATTACAGAGTTTTTGGCTCGGATGGATGGTTGGTTCATGGCCTTTATTTTGGGCACTTTTCATAAGTTTTATTCTTGGGACTGCATATTCAATCAATGTGAGTTTCTGTTTTAGCACATATTGTTTGACTTCTGTGGTCAAATCAATCATATTTAGATCTGCAATTATCATTATTTTGCCTCTAAAATTGGGTAGTTAATAAGATACATTGTATTATTTATAAACATGGGCCACATGGCTCCCATGGTTATATCAAATCATGTCAATTAAATTTGCATAATTGCATGCACTTTCAAATCAAATTGACTTTTTTGGAATAAGAAATGCCACTGTTAACTGATCTTTAAATTTACCATTTTATTTGTTTTATTTCATAGCACTAATGCGACTATGCGTATTAAGGAATTTAATATGTATATACAAAATTAATATTAATACGTTTATTTAGTTTTTAAAATTTATCCTTACTCTCTTTAAATCTAAAAACAAAATGGTATCTTTACGCATTTCATTGTTAGTTTATCATCGTTGCTTTCTAAGACACGCATAAATGTTAGGTGCCGATGCTGAGATGGAAGCGGTTTGCTCTTGTGGCAGCAATGTGCATTTTAGCTGTAAGAGCTGTAATAGTTCAAATTGCATTTTACCTGCACATTCAGGTATTTTTTCTTTCTCCGTCTAATAATAATAATAATAATAATAACAATAATAACAATAATAACAACAAAAATAGTGATGATCTATATACTTGCTTAAAATAATTTAAGAGGTTGTGTGCATCAATTATACACTTTCGACAACTTTTAACCTGTCTTGACTCGTTCAACCTGTTGGACATTTTAGCTTATTTTGTTTTGACCTGTTTGAGATCCAAAAAACCAAATTGACCTGTCTATTAGGGGTGTAAATGAACCTAGCCGAACCCTAGCTTGACTCGGACAGTCGGACTTAGCAGATCTCGAGCTTGGTTTGTTTCGAGCTCTTTTTGTAAATCTTAAGCTCAGCTCGTGACTAGTTTTCAAGCTCAAGCTTGGCTCAATTATTATTAATTTATAGTTTTTTATGCTTTTATAATTGTTTTTTTATGTATCTTTTACTTGTAATTTTTATATATAACATTATATATTATTTATTTTTGTCACTATTATATAAATCTATTTTCAATATATTCAATATAAATTCCATAAATAATTGGCTTGTTAAGGCTCGCGATCCAGCTCGAGCGCGATAAGTGAAGCACATGCTTGTTTATTAACAAGCTAACTTTTAGACTTGAGCTCGTTTAATATCGGCTCAGGTGAAGCTTTCAGCGAGCCGATCTCGAGTAGCTCATGAGCGCCTTAGGCCTTAGATCGTTTACTTCCTTAAATGTTGTTAACTAACCTATTAAACTTGTAGACTTTTGTGTACGGAAGACTCGCTGTGTTCCCAAAACCTGTGATATTTGCAACTGGATTTATGAGCTTCTTCTCTGTTGTAATAGCACTGTTTAAGGTAAAACTCTTTTATTCATTAACAACCAATTACTCATAATTAACAGATGGTTATAATTACAAATCATGTGTTAATGACAGGACATACCCGACATTGTTGGAGACAAGATATTTGGAATTCAATCGTTTACGGTTCGTTTGGGTCAAAAGCGGGTTAGTCACTCTTTTTTAATATAAGTTTTGTAAAAAACCGAAAACTGCAGCTAATTATGTGAAGTCAATATGTTGACTTTTTATTACAGGTGTTTTGGATTTGTATTTTATTGCTTGAAGTGGCTTATGCAGTTGCTATTTTAGTTGGAGCATCATCTACCATCCTTTGGAGCAGATACATAACGGTATTGTTAAATTTTTTGACTTTATGAGGTCAAACTTATATGTCTTTGAATTTAAAATCGGTATAGAGTTGTTACAAATTTTAGCCGTATTTTTGTTCTAAACGCAGTACTTGTTTTGGTTCAGTTAAAGTTATCCAAAATTTTCTCGAACCAATTTCGGTTTTGAAGTTTAAAATCAGTCAAGAGTCATTGGTTTGACTTAAAAGTCAACAGTGGTAATTCTATTTTAATATAATAACAAGGTATTATGTTTTAATGATTTAGGTATTGGGTCATGCGATTCTCGGTCTAATACTTTGGGGTCGCGCTAAATCAACGGATCTTGAGAGCAAATCTGCTATAACCTCATTTTACATGTTCATATGGCAGGTAACATTTTGTAAAAATATTAAAGCATGCAACAAATAACATTGTAGTTTTAGTACAACTTATTATTATTATTATTGCAGTTGTTTTATGCTGAGTACTTGCTGATACCGCTTGTGAGGTGATCTGAAAAAAAAAATGATGGCGCGTTGGCCCGACTTGTTTGTGCTCATTTGTTGTTCTAGTTTTGGTATCAATTGTTGGAGGAGTTAGGTTAGGGATGCAGGGTTGGATAGTTAAGACTTATTAACAATTGATTTTATTTTATATTTAGTAGATTTGATGTTACAAAAGATGTTATTCGCGCTATGTGCTTGAAGTCTGTTATGTTTTTTATCTACTGTTAAAGCTGAAAATTACAATTTATTACCATATTGTCACCTCTATTGTCATGACCATATTATTTCTTGTACATGTCTTGAAAAGAATTATGAAGTTATCTTTTCCCTAAAACTGTTATGTTTACAGTTATAATTAAAAGTACAATTTTAATTATTATTTTAGTTTTTATGTAAATAAAATAATCAATCATTAATTTTTGTTAGTTTTAAAAATTTGTTAAAAATTTCTTTACTTCTATTAATTTGAATTAATCAACAAAATTACTAGTATTGTTAGTATAAACTAACTATGATGAATTTAACGAATTAGACGTGCACAAATCGGGTACAGTTGAAAAACCCGAACCGGTTCGGAACCGGTTTTTTTCTCACCGGGTAGGAAATGGCACCGGTTCCAATCAAGAACCGGTTCGGTTCCCGACCCGAACCGATGCCTCGAAATGCCAACTTTTAGGAACCGGGTAGGGTATTAACCGGGACCGGTTATTACGTAAAAACGGTTCCACCGGTTTTTTTTGAATTTTAAAAAATCTAGCCGTTAGAAACCGGTTCCAACGGCTATATAGCCGTTTTTGACCGTTGGAATCGGTTTTTTTTTACTATAATTAGGTTATTTTCATTCTATAAATAGCAAGGTATGGTGTGTACTTGTTAAACCACTTCCAAAACTATAAAACACACTCCAAAACACAATTAAGCTTAAACCGACAACAAATGGCAACTAATGGCGACGTTGTTATGGTGATCGAAACAACGAGATGCCCCGATGTTTGGGTTCATTACGATTTGTGTCTCATGACCGACTCACAAGAGATGGCTCATTGCAAATATTGCTCGAAGTTTCTTACAGCAGGGTCCAACTCGACATTACGAAAACATACGAATAAGTATTGTCGAGAGAAAAGAAGTTTGGATGCTAAAAAAGCGGAAGTGGGAGAGTCGTCCGGCTCTACAACCCAAGCATCTACCACCGGTGACAACGCTTAATCGTTGTAGAACGCCGGATTAAAACGACGGACGTTGTTTTTAAGTTTAAGTTGTTATGTTTAGTATCGTTTATGTTTTAATAATGTTTGTAATAGTTATTGTTTAAATAAATAAAATGTTCGTCGTTATTAAAAAAGTAACAAAAAATTAATCATGACTAATAAGAAATAAACAACACAAAAGTCGTTATTATTAAACATATCAAAACTACATATATTAGTTGAATTTGTTACAAATAGTTTTACTAAAACAAATAAAAATTACAACTCCTCTTCGTCTTCACCCTCGTCTTCATTCTTGTCTCCACCCTCGTCTTCATTATCGGAAGAAAGCCCGTCCTCCGCCTCCTCATCATGAATAGGACGCTCTATTGGTATTTCGTCTTCAAAGTTCGCCTTGTGTTGTACACGATCAACCGCATCCAAATGGTCCTTTAGGCAAATGCAAACCTCTAGAGACTCGGGAGTTAATTTTGTTCTTCGCATTGATAATACCCTCCCACTAAGAGAAAAAACCTATTCGGAAGCAACCGTTGAGGTTTGTACGGCAAGCAAATCACGAGCCATGACGGATAGAATAGGAAATTCGTTTTGTTTTCCTTTCCACAAAGCCAACAAATCAATATTGCGAACCTCGTCGACCGTTGCACCCTCAACATAGTTTGCTCCACTATATCGACCAAGTTCGCTAGTTGGTGTGTTTCCTCTTTGCCTCTTAGATGTCGATTCACGAATCCCATTCATCAAGTTTATAAGTAGGTCCTTGCTCGGGCTACTAGTCGTTTTTTTTAACAAAAGACGATCTCGTGCTTGGACCATAAAGTTGAAAATAATGGTTAGAAAGGTCTTGAAGGTTTTTGTTAAACTTTTCACACGCTTCCGTCGACAACTTCGGGTCGATCTCGTGCATACCCATGTTGTCGAATATTTCTTCGATCGTTCTCTCAACCCCATGAACATTCCAATATGGGTTTAAAGCGGCGGCACAAGTGAAGACCGGCGGTATGTTTTCAAAATATTTTAAGAACTTTTCCTTCATAACCGCAACAATATTCTTGAATAGTTTGTTCTTCTCCTCAAACTCTTTAAAAGTACAAGACATGTAGTATAATTCTTGCAAAACCCAACAACTAGTAGGGTAATAGACTCCCGATAACTTTGTTGTTGAGTTTTTGAACACGTCAAGATACCCCAACAAAAAACCGACATTGACCCAAACACTTTCTGGAAGCATATCGACCTCTCATACGTCAACAAGATTGTTATGAAAACTTTGTAGAGTTTGGCGTTTGGCGAACGCACACTTGAGCATATGACAAATTGAGTTCCAACGGGTTGGAACATCCCAATTCGGACCTAAATACTTTCTTTCAACCGACTTGCAATAATTCTTATATTCAAGATGTCTTCTTTTACCACTTTTGAAGACATCTTGTAACATAAGTCTAAAATATTTTAAATCGTCACAAATGTTTTCATTGTTGAGACCTTTTTGAACAACCAAGTTAATGATATGTGCAACACATCGAACATGAAAAAAATCTCCGAAACAAGGTGGTGAATATTTAATGATAAATTTTCCAGCCGCCTTGGTATTGTTTGATGCGTTGTCAACCGAAATCGAAAATATTTTATTTCTCAAATTGTAAGTCGTTATAACCTCATCAAGCAAGTCAAACAATTTTTCGGCGGTATGTGGGTACGGGAAGTTTTCAAAAGCGATGGTTCGTTTCATCAATTGCCATGTCACCGGATCAACCTAATGAGCGGTGACACATATGTATGATTCGGGCAACCCGTGTGGTGCCGACCAAACATCGGTAGTTAAACTAACCATCGCTTGTAAAGAATGAAAAAACTCGATTAACTCTTTTTTAGCACACTCCCACAACTTGATACAATGACGTCTTAAGATAGTACGACTTACATGTGTGTATCGCGGTTGTAGAGTTTCTCGAATCAACGACGTCAAATCCGGGTCATCAAAGTGGTTAAACGGAAAACCTCGTTGAATAACGAACTTTGCCATTCTATCTTGAACTTGAGTCGTGTTGTAACGAAATAGTGTACCATCTTTACCCAAGTCAACTTGATCGGTCACGCCAATCCCTTTCAAGACCTTGCAATATGGCTTCTCGATGTGCTTTCTCAAAGTCAAGTTGGAATCGTACTTTAATTGTGTTCCACATAGTTTGCAACGAGCCTTTTGATCACCTTCGACATTGACAACCAAATCCCAATTCTTCCATATGTCTTGGTTGCGGTTATGGGTGACGACCGCAAGAACATTTGGGTCATCTATAGCACGAACGGGTTCAATAAAAACACTCTTCTTAGCCTTCTTGTTAGTTTTTTTGATGGGTGCCATAGTAATATTTAGTTGGATGGTCGGGTTTGCTAAAGGAGAAATATTTTAGTTTGTTTTTGAGTTTGGTGGTGAAACAAGTAATGGAAAACAACTTATATATAGGTTTTGGGCATCAAGAACCGGTTCCAACGGCTATATTACCGTTGGAACCGATTACAACGGCTCTTTTGTGTCTCAAAAACCGGTTCCAACGGCTATATTACCGTTGGCACCGGTTCCAACGGCTAGTTTGACCTGTGTTTGACTTTAAAAAAAAACCGCCGGAACCGGTTTTTCGGGTAGGAACCGGACCGGGTACAATTAGGAACCGGGTAGGAACCGATTGGGAAATACAAATAGGGGAACCGGGTATGATTTTCGGGTAGAAAAATACCCAAATCGGGTATGAACTGGAACCGGTTCCGGGTCGGTTCCACCGATTCGGTTCCGGAACCGGTTTTTTTTGCACGTCTATAACAAATGAATTTTGTGTTATAATTATTTACCGATAACATTAGATCTTCACAATAATAACATGCCCGATTGTCACGTATAAAACCCCAGCTTCATAATGACACAATTCAATACATGTTTAGTATTCGTGTAAACAAAGAGGCAAAGCCCAACAACTAGGCAAAGCCCAGTTGAGTTAATTTGCAGCCCACATGAATATTTATAATTACAATGTATTTTTAGTGAGTCCACAAATAGAATAAAACCAAGATATTTTTTTCTAGTGTCTTGGATTTTATGTTCAAGTAGGTGTTTAAACTTTAAAGGCACTCATTTTTTCTTCTTCTAGTGTCATCGTTTTAACTAACCATTTGAATTTAACATAAACAAGGTTGACAATAATAATCCCGTAGAGTGGATTAGACTTCAAGCTAGTAATTCGTTGAATGAATCAAGCTTCAAAGAATAAGAGCAAGAACAATAACAATCACAACAATTCTCTTGTTTCATTCCAAACATAAACAACCTTTTATCGACTTACAATTACAAAAACTAAACAAACGAAAAGTACGTAACACAAAAAATCTAATAACCTCACTAAAGGAAAATAACCAACAACTAAGATAATGGAAATAACTTGCAAGAAGTGTGAAAATGTGCGGATTGGTGAAATAACATGCATGTGACGTGGTGACATGTATCAACATCAACGTAGCATGGCGATAATAGGCACTTGTTACTTGTTACTGCTCTATCTCATGTTTAGTCTAGTTGTTTTATCGCTGTTTTTCATCACCTTCGAAATATAAAACCAAATTTTGAGATCATAACGATGTACATGTTTCTTAAACAAATGGTCGTGAGTGTTTCTGACCCATTTTAACTTGTTTTAAGTTAGTATAACTTTTATAAGAGTAAGTTTTGAAAGAATGGTTCATTATTGTCCCGGAATAATTGACAAATGGTTAAAAATACAAATAAAAAAATGTTTGAAAAATGGCATCGTAGTTAAAAACACATGACATGTAATACTAGTGGAAGGCATAAAAATAATTGAAAAGTATTAATAAAAAAATTAACAATGGAATCAAGTTGAAATGTACAAAGAGCTTTAATAATTGGAACGCATGTGTCTATGCATGCATTGCATTCCTCACTCACCAACTCTTTATGGATCGAAAATATATACAAATAACTACAATTTGTTAGCTTTTGTTTTAATCTTTTGACTATTTCTTTATACTTTTTGTTTAACCTCTTTATTAACAGCACAATCGAATAACGAAGAAGCAAGACGAGAGAAACGTACCGCTCACGCTTGACCTGTCCTCGAAAGATATCGATCAAGATCATCATGAAAGATACATAAGATGGAACAAGTCACAGTTCGTAGTGTATTTAAATTTTTATTGTAATGCAATATAACTATTCTTATATATTACTTATACCAATTGTTATTTTTAATACCAAAAGACAAGACACTCTCAAATTTAATGCCATGGTTATATTAATATACTTGTATATATAATGAAAAGGACACTAAGTTAATATATAAATGGGTAAATATCTCATAGAATAGTAACCAACTTTCAAAAGTGTTCCAATTAGGTCACTTGTGTATATTTTTCTTAAATCGGGTCACTAAATCTTCAAATCTAGGCTCACCGATTTTTTTGTTTGTTAAGAAAAAAATGAAGGATAAGATGTGGGGGTCGGAATTTGCAATATATGTAGTTATATTTTTTAAAAAATTAAAAAACGTTAATTATATTAAAATTCAGAAATAAAAAATAGAATTCACGTCGCCATTCAACTTCAACATAAAAAAAAAGATAAAAAGATTTCCTATGTGAAACAAAAAATAAAAACGTTAAAAAAATATGTAAAAACCGTTAATTTAATAAAATATGAAAGTTGAGTGACATAATTGGAACAATTTTTAAAGTTAAGTGGCCTAATTGGAACACTTTTAAAACTTGGTTACTATTATAAGAAATTGCCCAATATATAAGTTAGTATTTATCTATTTTAATCTCCCAACACAAACTCAATTTCAAATTGAAGACTGACTACTTATATACTTACGTATATACTAATTTGTTTCTATATAAAATAATTTAACATAGGTGTCTTGAAAAGCATAATGATACAATGCAAAGCCAACAGAAGTATAGTTAAATATTAATGTCGACACATGCTAACATATAGAGAACAAAAAGAAATTAACTTGTCTAAGAAATAAAAATGCTTCTAATCATACTAATTAGTCTTCATCTGAATATGTCAGAGTTGATATATTCCTTTTGACAATTTTAGAAAGGGATCATAGTTTCATTAACTAAACAAAACAATGAACTTTACAACTAATTTGGATTGAGTGTCACAAAATACCAATTTAAGTGATTTTATCTATCACTAGTGAGCTAGAGTAACTTAATCCTTTGGAAAGTAGTTAACCCAAGAAGATCGATTTGTTTAAACGTAAACCGCTTTGTCTGCTCCCTCTACCACCAAAGTGTTTTTCGATTGCCTGACGGCTGTCCTTTACCACCTTGCTTCCGCTAATACAGAGGAGTCAAAATCAAAGATAAGGTAGAATGGCGCCATGATGGTTGCAAAAGTCACTATCGTAAATGATTTGGCTTCAAAACCGAACACATATTTTATTTATATAATATATAAATAAAAATAAATTGGTTTGTAGGAGAAAGAAACTCGAAACAAAAATCTACACTTCATCAGAATCGATATGTGTCAGCCAAAGTTACCTACTTATTAGACTATGATTTTATTTAATTGGATATGTTTATAAATCAGTACAATTTAATTTAGTTCAATAATTGCATGATTATTTAATCGTGAGTGATTAAAATTTGTAAATGATTGTAGAGCACTATCGAAATATTTTAATTATAAGAGATATTGAGCCCATACATGTTATGAAACCTACAATTATCATGTTAATGTCCAACATGATGTTATCAACCATAAAGATCAACATACCTCACTCTATTTGGGTCACTCATCATATAAATCAAAACTCTCTAAAAACTAGACACAACACTATGAAAGAACATGATTTCTAAATATCATATGTACATGATTATGTCACTAAAAACTAATTAATGTTCTAATGGAAAATAATGAAGTATGTCAATGCTACATAGCTATCATGAAAGCAAGTGACATATACTTAATCTAAGATATTTTTGGGTACTTGCCAAGTTTTCAACTACTTGTTTATTAAATTATCTGCAGCAATGTTCAGTATCATCATTTTTACCTTAAGCATTACAAAATAATAGTAGTTTAGCTTCTAATTTTATCACATAACAATATTAAAAAAATCAACATGACATAAGGATTATCTAGTTGACTATATTATTATCTAATAATATAAGGTATAGTTTATATTTGTGAATTATTTTGCATATTTTACTTATAAAATAAATATTTATATCGCCTTTTATGTGTCAATTGCCAAAGCAAACAAGGAAAGGTCTTAGATGTGTGATCATCATAAATGGTCACCTACAATAATGCATTAGAAAAAGTAACTTTGTCAACCATGGGCTAGTTAGATGTCAAGCATCAAGGCTCACATATCTTTGGAGAACACAATTTTTCTTTACACCTAAACCGCCTAATCTTGCGACTTATAAGGATTTAAACCTACACTACTTTTGTAAGAGTCAAATACCATACCACTAAATAACTAGATCATATTTAACTAATATATTAAATTTATTTATTAAAGTTTAACTAAATATATTATGGAATGATTATCATGACTAAAGTTGTTTACGAGTTTGGTTTCTAAAGCTATTCGAGCCAGTCTCGAATCTTCTAAGCCTTAACTTGAGCTTGCATCATTAGTACTCCTGAAACAAATGAGAGAGACATGATGAGAGAGCAAGAGGAGAGGGTGATGCTAAGAGGGGTAAAAGTCATGAGTCGAGTTCCCGTTGCAATAGAGATGATCTTAATTACCACATTAGATACTATAAGAGGCCGTTTGGTTTATTGAGTTTTACGGATAGCATTTGCCATTGATGCTAACTTAAAAATAGTAGAGCATCCATAACAAGCGTCATCTCCCTAGGTCCAGATCTACATGGCGAACAACAAACCTAAGACAAGCAAAATCCATCATTATGGAGAGAAGTCTTTGGGTGGGAAGTTTGCCCGTAAAAACTTGAAACATATATGAAATTAACGATAACCAACAAATAAGTCCAACACCGAGCTCAATAACCAACAAATAGCTACAAATAGCTTCAAATTTTGGTGGTTATCGTTAATACAAAACGATGACCAACAAATAGCTTAAAAAAAGTTAATAATAGTACACTCAATAACCAACAAATAGCTACAAATAGCTTCAAATTTTGGTGGTTATCGTTAATACAAAACGATGACCAACAAATAGCTTAAAAAAGTTAATAATAGTACACTCAATTCTAAATATAAACATTTTCGATTCCTACTTAGGGGCTGTTTGTTTACATCTGAATGGAACCATTAAGATGGGCACATCTAAGTCATTCAGACTTCAGACTGTTTGTATCTAGACAGAAATACATTTAAATGGTTAAAATTTGAGTCTGAATCATTTAGACTCATATAGTTGCTGAATGAGACAGATGCTCATTCAGATCTGGCTCAATCAGATCTGAATAAACCAAACAACCCCTTAAAAAAAAGAAAATTACAAAATATTCTCAAAATAATTAGTGTGTATGTATATATTATTAATGAATGAAAAACAATAGTCATGCCATAATAAAGCATGGCAACACCTAAAACAAACATGATTGGTGCATAAATGTTGTTTTAAGAAAAATTGACCGATGTCTTAATCAAGTATGACTCGTGCCTATCTCGAGAGTAAGGTTTATATCATGCCATGTAAATGTATTTATGATCTAAATATTTTTTAGGAAAGCCGTTTGTAGAATAAAATAAAATACAATTTATTAATAAAAATTACAATACATGAAATAAATAAAACGGTACATTACAATACAAGGAAGGAAACGTTACAAGTATTTAAACAAGTTAAACAAAACTGAAATAAAGTAGAATAACAAATTATAAATAATAACTAATAAAACGAACTAATTGAAATGAAAGAAAACACGGCTAATCAAGTGGTGGCTGAGGATTCGTGTCCAACATGGGTCCTTTAAAACATATTTCGGGCTACCTTGGCAAACCCGTCTATCTACCAGGGTAGAACAACCGAAGCAATGTGTACTGCTGAGATTAACCTAACACCCGAACTAAACTTTGAAAGAGGGAGTACGAGATTGTAAGTTGGAACCGAACGTTGCTTGCTGGTGAGTTGTGTGTGTTATGATCCGGTTGTGATGGTGTGTAAAACCCATCTCAACATCTGCTATATATGGCAACTCACATGCACTTGCAACTCGCCGCATGTCACGCATGCATTTCTGCATGTAATTGACACGTGGTTATCATGCACACAAGTCTGGTTATGACATATCTTCAACACTTGGCGCACATGTGTGTTGATGCTTATCCTCAACCGACATTGATGATTATCCTTAACCGACCAATCAAAAATACTATAGCGGCTCTCAATTGCAAAATGCATCATCAAAGTTTGACATTACGCCCATCACCCTTCGTCCGAGCTGTGCTCGTGGGTGTCAAGTGTTTTGCACCCTTACTAGTGCCACTTAATGCGTCTTGTCATACAATAATGTAATATTGTGAGTTATTCTTCTTATAAGGCATTCACAAGTTTATCATTCTATTAATGTGGGACAAACTCATTTGCCTATTTCATCGATGTTCAAGTTTTTAAATATACATTTTAGAGTATTGATATCGCATTTGTTTTTATTCTTTGGACACATTAATAATTTATTTATAAGTAATAAATACAAGAAATACAAGAAAATAATTAGGTCCGAAATTTTCCAACAAAATTTCAATAAATTAAAAGGATTGACTTTGCTTCGATCGGTAGGGATGGCAATGAAACCCGAACCCTATGGGAATACCCGATACCTGACATAATTGGGACAGGTCTTACCCGTCCCATTAGGGTATGGGACGGGTCTGGGATTAGTTTTTGAATTTTTCGCGAGTCTGGGACGAGTCCGGGATTTCTAATATACCCGATTACCCGATAATATGGACCCGTTTACCCGCTTATATGCCCGATATAATTATATATATATACACACACACAAACACACACACATGGTAACAATAAAAAAATTGTATTTGTGTTCAATTGTCTTTTGTGTGTCCTCCATGATTGTATTACATCCTGCCACTCATTCATCCTCTATATACGTAGGTCGTTTTTATATATTTTTTGGTATAATTTTTTCTTTTTGTTGAAATGAGTGTATTATGAAACTAGTAAAATAAATTTTTTTGTGTTGTATTTCAAAACCCGATGAAAACCCGATGGGATTTGAGTCGAACATACCCGACTGGTATTTTTAATAAACTAACGAGTATACCCGAAACCCGCGGGTATACCCGATACCCGATGGGTATTTACCCGATAAATACCCGACGGGTCTGGGACGGGGTTTTATAATCGGGTCCGGGTCTGCGAATACCTAGACCCATCCCAGACTCGACCCATTGCCATCCCTATCGATCAGGGATCAAAATGAAATATAGAGTAGATACTTAAAATGAATCAATAGTACATGCATAAATGCACAAAGAAACCCTATATATATTGAAATGTTAAAGGTTCAAATAAAAACTATTTTTTAAAAAAAGAAATTATATGTTAATAATCATTGCTTCCTTAGTTTTTGTTGGAACTCTTCCATTAAAACTTTATAAGTAGACATTTAACAGTGATTGCTTATAGCTAGAGTAACCAAAGACGAGCTCACATGCATATGAGTCCATAACAACGAGTACACGGCCTTCTTATTAAGTCACCAAAACACCTTTTAAATTATCTAAAATATAAACCTATTTACCATATTAATCAACTATATTATATTATTATAACTTCTTTTGTTCTTGTCTATATATTAGCATGCTTACATGCATACAAAACACTACGAATACTTGCTTCCAATGATCTTTGTCACACCCCGACCAAAGGCGGAACATACCGGGGTGCAACGTGATTGGACAAATACACAAGACACTATTTGAAGTGACAATATTCATTTAACTCATTTTATTTCAACAAATCGATAAACAACACTTCTCGTCTACACAAACAAACTGAATACAAGTAATAATTATATTGTTCGTTTTGCTAATATCCTAAAGGTCTTGGTAACGTTTTCCGTCAAGCACTCGAGTCAACAAAAGTCAAACCTGTAACATTTCATAAAATAAAGTTTGTCAACACAAAGATTGGTGAGCAATTCATAAGTTTGAACATATAAAAAATCCACAAAACTTGTATACAAAACAATAAATAAGAGCTATAAACTAGAATAAATAGTTATCGCTAACAAGTTAGCGACACCTAGCTATTGGCAATTAGTCTAGGATTTTATGACAGTTGCTAATAAGCTTACACTACCACCACCTAACTACAAGGGGATGCCGAGTAGTCTAGGATTTATAGTTATCGTTAATAGCATACGTTAACGACACCTTGCCATTGCCAAATGGTATAGGATTTATAGTTTCACTATCCAAAAGCTGTAAACACATAGTCAAATAAGCATAGAACATCAAATCGAGCAATTATTCAAATAAGGTATACAATCACGTTTGTGGGTTTAAGATGCAAGTAATTAAAGCATTTAGTTTGATAAGTATGAAATGTCACCCCAAAACGAAAGATGGAAAAAGGGGTATGAAAGTACTCACCTCGACTGATGAACCGAGAATTAAATAGACAAGTAAATGAAGCTGAACGTAAACGAAAGATCCAACTTGAATGATAAACACCTTAGCTAGAATAAATAATGTAATATATATTAATGAACTTGACACCGTGAAGTAAAATATATAAATAGGACGGTTCGATAGTAAATCGAATTGTCGGTTAATTTGTTAATAATTAGGGACTCATACTTAAATGATAATTAATATGAAAATGATATTATTTTATTTGGGCTTTTAAACAACCAAACCAATATTAAATATAAACAAGACGGGTTTTAAATCAAGGGTTCGCTTTTTATAAAAAGAAGGAATTGATAATAAAGTTTATAATAATACTAATAATGATAGTTAAAGAATAAAATCTTGGTATTAATTTTAAGGTGTTGTTGATAAACATAGTAATAATAATAAGTAATGATATTGATAGTAAATAATGATACTATACTCGATGTCGGTTCGATTTCTAAACGAGTTCACAAAATAAATATAATAATATTATTGTTAATAAATAAATGATAAAAATATGATTTCAATAGATAATAATATGATCTTTAATAATATTAATAACAACTTTAATATTTATAATAATAGTGATAATAATAATCATTTTGTTAAAAGATAATAGTAATAAAAAAAATATTAATAATCTTGTTAATAATAATGATAATACTAATAATTATCTATTTGATAATAATAATGATAAATAAATATATTAGTAAGTTATACGTAATAATACTAATAATAAATTTTATATATTGATATTAATACTAATGGTAACAATTTGTTAAGTCTAAAAATATTATATCGAAACCGGTCTAGGTTGAGACACGAACCCGAGACCTCTCGTTCAACAACTTATGTACAAACCAACCGAACCAAAATAATTAAACCCATAAGAACATAATGTATTCATTTCCCGCTCGTTTATCTTTTACCCAAAACAAACCAACTCCATACCCATCAATCTCGCTTCAAAACCATAACCGATACACAAACCAATTATTAACTACTTAAACCCGGAAATCAATATATGAAACTAATAATACCAAAACCGAAATTTATTTACCTATCACATATTCCCGAGTCGAAAAACTGCCGAAGATGGAAACCAAACAGAGGGAGAGAAGAGAGCTAGAGAGAGACTGAGTGAGATATAGAGAGGGAGTGACAGCAGCCACGGCGGCCGGAATTCCGGTCGCCAGAAAAATGAAAACCGAGGAGAAAGGGGTAAAGGGCTGCCGGAAACGTGAGGGAGTGAAGGAGAGGGTGTTGGCGGAGTTATGGACCAAAGGGAGGTGGAAAGTGGTGGCTGGGCGTGCGTCGAAGTTACGGGACTCGCCGGAAATGGAGGTTCGCCGGAAAACGGCAGGGGGTGGGTGGCGGCTGGGTGAAGGTGTTCGTTGGTGGTGTTGGCCGGCAGGGGTGGCGTCGGCTGTGGCGGCGGCGGCTGCGTTTTATTGAGAAGGAGGTGGAGGTGATGGAAGTGGTGGTGTGGGCTGCGATGGTGGTGGTTTAGTGGTGATGGTGGTGCAAGATGGTGGTGGCCGGAGTTGGGCTCGCCGGAAGGCGGCGGCCGGAAAGCGGCTAGAAGAAGAAGATGGCTGGGAATGTTTAAGTTAATGTTAGGGTTTGTTTTTAGTTAGGTTTATATAATACGTATTTACACAACAGGCCCCTCAAGTTCTAATCGTTGTTTGAAACGAGTTTGAAGGCTTCTAATGCTTATAACACTTTACGAAAATAAGTTTGGACCATCATAAGTTTTTCTTAACGACACTACATTACGACAAACATTGGTTTATTTACGGTCGAGGTATATTATAATATTATATAATAAATAAATAAAGAACAAAGGGTGTTGTGTCGTTTTTTACAATATGAAAGTTTACAAACGAAATATAAATCGAAACTCAAATTTGACGAATGTCACAATCTTGTTCAGTATTACAAGACATGTTTCTAAATTATTAGCCATCTTCGGCAGTACACTTATCTCTCAAACGTTTCAGTTAACATATGACAGGAAGTAGACGCGACAACGACAAGAAGTCTGTTTATATAAATCGTTTCAAACATATAGATCAACTAATTTCATCCCTCTTTTCGAGCATGCGTGTCTTTGATTAATCTTTTGCAGCCTTTATTTTTTAATTTCAAAGTGATTTATGATTTGACATTAATTAGGTTGGATTTGAATGGATGTTGATGTTTGTAGATATTTTTACTTATGCTAATATTTTTTTAATTTAAAACTGTTTTCTTTATGCTATTTGTATTATGAGGTCATAGCACTTGTTACAACATTATGTTTTATTCTTTATTAAATGGAAGACATATCAAAGTTGTTTTTATTCTATACCACGTGTGCATGCATTTTTGATTCATCTAATAACATCATAACCTTTATAAACATCTAACTTTTTTTTATAACATTTGTCAAACCAGAAAGCCTTAGTAAACACTACTATATTTCCTTTTAACCATTATCCTCTTACTATTTAATTATATACAATTTTTAAAGAAAACACTGATAACAACTAACTATTTAGTTTTGTATTAGAAGAAAAATAATGATTCTAACATCTCCTAATCATAACGATTAGGAGATGTAATGATTCTAACATCTCCTTTATGAGAGAGACACGGCGGGTATCTAATATGAAACCCGGGGGGGGGGGGGGGGGGGTTGTTCACGTACACTCTTCATTGAGGACATTTGAATATTTATAAAAACATTAATAAAACAATAAAGATGTTTGATAAGCTTTTTTTCACAAAAAAAGATGTAAATAGTAAAAAAGGTTCTTTACTTTTAGGTCATTGTTAAAATACTTTAATTATATAAAAAGTAAAGTTGTTTGGAAAATTGGAAAGACACAAACCGAACGATGGACATATTGGCAGACGTCTTTGAATAGTTGTAAGGTGTGACTAGCAATGAAGGCCACAAACCACGTCTTTTTGTGTGATCTTGGCCTTCCAAATTTCTTTAGTTGACCTTTAAGTTTTTGACCTTTAGCTTTTAATACAAGTCACAACTCACAACCATTGAGAATATGTACTTAACTTTTCATTTATTTTAATACATAGATATGTTTTCATATTCATTTTGAATTTCATATTGGTATTTATATATACACTAGTTTTTAACCCCCGTATTACGGGGGTTGTTTATATTATTTGTTCTAATATTTATTTATTTTTTAATTTATATTTTTTATTGTATGAAAGTTAATAATATACTTATGGTTTAATAATAAATTGTTTCACAAATAAATGAGATGCTATAACCCGGTTTAAAAGCTATATGGTTTTGATGAGACCTAATACCCGTTTTTTTTTTTTACTATCAAATTGGTTTTTAATTATAAATAATATTTATGAAAGTTAATAATATACTTATGGTTTGATGAGACCCGAGACCCGTTTATTTTTTTTACTATCAAATTGGTTTTTTAATTTAAATAATATATATATCTTTTTTAAAATAAATAAGATATTATTTTTTATTATATCCTATTTTATAGGATTTTTACATAAATAATATGATGAGAATAATTTTTAATTTAATGAGATGTTATAACCCGTTTAAGGAGTATCTGGGTTTGGTAAGACCCATACCCATGAATTCGGGTCAAATGCATGAGAAACCTACATTTAAAAATCAAGCAAATCTGGTGACTCCAAAAAAAAGGGAAGCGACCATATCGCGACACGTAAAATTTTTATGTCTTCGTTTATATATATTATAGATACATTAAAATAAGAGTATTACTAGATTCCAAAGTATGAAATATGACATCATTGTTATCTAGTCATCAGATAAAACAATATTAGAAGTCTAATTGTTTCATTTTACAAAATTAAGTTAAACATATAAATATTATTTTCTTAACTTTCTTAATTCTATAAAATTGGTGACGTATGATACAATAATGACCTTGATAAAGAGAAAAACAACTATATTAATTTATATAAGACATATAGACAAGTGTTTCTAAATGCCTTTTCATTAATGTGTAAAAATAATCTTATTTCACAAATGAATGAGATGTTATAACCCGTTTAAGAGTTATCCGGGTTTGGTGAGACCCATGACCCGCAAAAATTATTGTTTGGTTGTGAAAGAGTTTCACAAATAAATGAGATGTTATAACCCATTTAAAGACTATCTTGGTTTTGTAAGACACATACCCGCGATTTCTGGTCAAATGCATGAGAAGTCTTCATTTAGAAATCAAGCAATCTGGTGGCTCTAGAGAATTGGGGGACAAGACACGTAGGATTTTATGGTAGATAATTATATAGATAGATAGATACAACTTAAGTTTATTCGTTAATATCTATTTCTATATCCGAATATGTATAGAGACTTTGAATGTTCGAATATTCGAGATTTTCAATTCGGATACTGAAGTGATCTATCCGAAATTTGGATTTTCGAATTTGTGGATATTTGAACTTAAACGCTTCCAGGGTTAAGATATTATTAACTCTTCAAGTATTATATTGATATCTAAACATTTTGACATTTAGAAGATATTACAAATATGGTTTAAGTTATTTTACAAATGGTAACAAAAAGAGAAGCATGAAAATGATTTGTAGCCATACAAAAACCTTTAAAAAACTTAAAAAGTTAATAAAAATATCATAACTCAACATTTAATAAAAAAACGAAGAAAAGAAAAAAACACAAAAATGTTTACATCGTCTTTCTCGTTCTAAAAAAAGAACACAATGATAAGTGAAAAAGAACATTGTGTCTTTTTTTGTTTATTACTGTGTTTTGTGTTTAAGTCCGTTACTGATTGTGTCTTTTTTCCTTGAAGTTATGTTTGTTTTTCTTTATGTTATGTTATATTACTCAGATTGTGTTATATTTTGTTTGTATTGTGTTATATATTGCAATCTATTGTGTTTTTTAGTTATAATTGTGTATTTTTTTTTTCAATTTTCATTATTGTGTATTTGATTTTGGCATTGTGTAATTTCATCAATTCTTTTTTGAATGAAAATGATGGCAGAAACATTTTAATTTTTTTAATTTTTTTCGTTTGTTATTTATATTTTGACCTACGATTTTTTTTTTATTTTTTTGAATTTTTTTAATAGGTTTTTTATGTGGTTACAAATCTTTTTCACACTTATCATTTTTATCTCCAATTATATTTTAACTTCACCCATTACAAATATTATCCTTGTAGCATCTAAAAAACACAATTAGTATGTTGAGTTATACATGTTTTCAGTGTAGTCAGTTTGGACTTTTAAGCTAGACATTGAAATATTGAATTGATGAACACTTGGAAGTTGGACCGTTCGTTATATACCACGTCCATGGTGTGGTTGTGGATGCATGGGTATTTCGTTAGTGAACTCACCCCCACTAAAATAAGAATTGGCAACGACTTTATTAATGAAAATATTTAACATTAAAAATAACCTTGTAAATAATTGGTTTTTTATACTCTCCTAGTGCTTCTCCTTGATTAAAAATTCTGTAAGCTAATTGGTATAATCCGAAAGATTCCAATGTTCACTACTTCACCACCCTTAAATGGATTTTTCAATCTTGTATTCTCCTATTTGAACAAACAACCTCATCCCGAAACACAAAATGAAACAATATATTTTCTCCAAATGGATATTCAAATGTTGCATTCTATTCAATTCATCTATATATCTACAAAGGGATCCTTAGTTGCAAAACACACCTAGAAACAACACGATATACACAACCCGTTTCCAGCAATCATTCATATTCTTCAAGGTAAACATTCGGGTGCTAAAGTTTTTCTCTGCGATACAAACTATAACGGGTGGTGTACACCGGGAAATAAACGAATTCTTTTGGATATATACTAAAAGTTTTTGTTTCAACTTTCAAAGGACCTGTGTTGAACACGAGCATTCAACCAATTGATTTTGTCTCATCTCCTCTTCTTGTATTTTATGTTTACTTCAGTTATTTTCGTATTGTAGCTAGTTGCTTTATTTCTGATTTATGTATTGTAATTTTAATTTTAAGTGTTTTTATTTATGTAATATACGGACGATTTCCTACATATACTTACACTAGGCTCTTTTTTGATTCTAAATAACCATACCTTTTTTAAGTAAGTCTCTATTGTATAGAGTCCGGTTTCACTTTCCAGTTTTATTACTCGTGTGATTATGTATTATGTAATGAGTTGATTATTTGTCTCATTGTGCATTTGTCATAATCTCATGTAATTAGACAATTTTTTAGTAGCTTCATAGTTAATTCGCTAGTTTGTACTTAGATTGTAGTTGTCACTCTTCATGCTTAGCCTATGAGCATGAAAATAGTATAAAATACTGTTTCTTTTTTGTTATTTTATAGTTGTTTGTATCGTTATTCTTCTCTCCACTATAAATGGAGAGTATATATATTAAGATGGAGACATCCCATGTATCTTATGACCATTCATTCCTCTCATGATACAAACAATAAGTTATAAGTTGCTCAGGATAAGGGGCCCTCAAAGGAAACTGTGATGGTTGAATGGTGGGTGCCAATTCCCCTTTTTAAGTATAGACATGGGGTATAAATTGGTGGGCATGTTTGTCACTAATCAAACAAGTTGATCATCTATACCAATTACGTGACTTGGTTTACATGGAATAAATTACTTGGTGAGCAAGTCGAGTCAATGACTTAGACAACAAGGAATTTATTTATTAATTATTATTTAAATATGTTTTTACTAATTAGTATTTGAGTATGATAAGGAGTTTGTATTCTAGTCTAATTAGGTTTTCATGTTTAAACTAGTATATATACCCGAGCTTGTGGGTTATATCATTAAGAGAGTTAAGAGATTTAAGTATTGTAATTTTCGAGCTAATGAGAATTACAAAGATCGAGCTTATGATCTAAATTCGTTTTTGAGTTTTTCGATCATGGTCACCAAACTTCACATTCTCATAGGAAACTTGAAACTCGACTATATATTGAAATCAGTTGGGTGTGTTTCAACAATATTCAGCAGATCTAAACAAATATATAGAGATATTAGAGAAGATTAAGTCTATCTATTTTACTTAAAACCAATGTGACTTTACCATCCTCTAATTCAAATAATATTAGAAACTTAATTGTGGATATGGTACTCTTCATTGATTTTTATCACCTTGAGTACTAGTGGATTGGTCCTCCTTGATCACTTTGGATCTTCTCTGCTTCATAGAAATGTTTATCGTGCATTAATTAAGCGAGTTAAATAATTGTTAGGGTTTAAGTAATTGATCTCTCGGTGTGTTATTAGCGACTGATTATATGTACTTTTGTTGCAAACAAATTAATTATATATGTAATTTGAGTTTCAATTAAAAAAAAATTTGTAATGACAAATCTCTAATCCGTGTCATATGTGGGACTTGAACCCAAGCAAGGACGAAGCTTTTATTGTGGCACAAGCCGCCCCCGTTTTTTTCGCTCAATAGCGCAAATATATGCGCTTTTGTCTAAAAGTTTTCATACTGCGTGTAACTTTACCCGTTTTCCTTCAAAAATTTTTAGCCTAGACCCTTGATTTATGATTTTTATTTATTTATTTTTTATATGTATTGAGCTCGGTCATCCAGCGTTTTTGTCCAAGTTTCACCACTAAATCCAAAACTTCCTCATGTAGAGGCTGTAGTTAGTTGAAATTCTAATTTATGAAACTTTTGCGTTAATCAAGTGTAAAACAGTTTATTTGTTTTTATCTTTGTGACTTTGTGATCCGTGACTCAACGCATGTTTCTTGGATAGAACATAAACGAAAAGAATCTTAATATTTGAGATTAGTTTATAATAATATTAATATATTAATTTTAATGAAGTTGATAACTACCCTCGAATTTTAAATGAAAATAACATACAGGTGTTCCAATTATTTATTCAATTCCAAAACCACCAAATTAATTAGTATGAAAATAAAATCATAGGAGGGTTGAGTGTAGAAATGGTTATTAAATAAACTAAAGAAATTTAAATGCTAACGGGACAAAACTATTTATTATTACAGAAACTATATATAAATACTGAAGCTTAAATATGAAAGATTAGTTGAATCATAAAAACGAGTTTAGCCGTATTACGGGGTTGTTTTACATTATTCGGTTTTAATACTTATATATATTTTTTATTTTAATTTTATTTATTGTAATAAAGATAATAATATATACTTAGGATTTGATGATGAAAAAGTTTCACAAATAAATTAGATGTTATAAGTCGGCTTAACGGCTATCTGGGTTTGGCGAGACCCATGACCCGCTTATTTTTTGACTATAAAATTGTTTTTTAGTTATAAATAATTAGGGCTGTAAGCGAACCGGACGTCTGGCGAACGTCCGGGCGTCCGTTCGGCAAGAAGTTCGTTTATGTTCGTCCGTTTAATAAACGAACCGGACATGGACACAAAAGTTTCGTTCGGTAAGCTTAACGGACGAACACGGACAAGGGCCAAGTCCGTTCGATAGTGTTCGTGAACGTCCGGTAACGTTCGTACAATTACGTCCGGTAATGTCCGATAGGTATCGTTAGTGTTTATATCTATCCAGCATTGTAATTTAACTGCGGAATTTCTAGTGTTATTAATAACACTTTTATATTACTACACATGTTTGATGTCTCTTATATTATAGTGATCTACTTTATGTTAATATATTAAGTGTTAAGTATATTTGAATGTTATATGGTGTAATTCCTAATTTGTATGTGAAGTTGTTTAGATATATGCTTGGTGTTAATATGTAACCGTTTATATTTGTCCATTAGTGTTCGTTGTCCATTAATGTTCACATGTTTGTTTGTCCATTAATGTCCATTAGTGTCCGTTTGCCCATTATTGTCCGTTAACATCCGTTTAAAATACTAACGGACGAACATGGACGGACACGGACAAACTCAATTTCTTAATGAACGGACACGGACATGAATTTTCATTCGGTAGAGTGTTCGTGAACCGTCCGTTTGTCCGTCAAAAGCTTAACGGACAGACACGGATATGCTCTCTTCCGGTTCGGTCCGGTCCGTGTACACCCCTATAAATAATGTATTTAAAAAAAAACCCGGATATTAAGTTTTAGTATATGAGTATATTCTTATTTTATAGGATTTTCATATCAACTATTTGGTAAGATTAATTTTTTATTTAATAGGATGGTATAACTCGTTTAAGGGCTATCTGAGTTTGGTGAAACCTTACCCGTGAATTCGGGTCAAATGCATGAGACTCTCAATTTACAAATAAAGCAATATGGTGACTTGAGAATTTATAGGAAGGTTTCGTTTATATATATACTAGTTTTTTCCCCATATTATGGGAGTTTTATATTATTTGTTTATAATATTTATATATTTTTGGTTTTTAGTTTATCTATTGTACAAAAAATAACAATATACTTAGTATTTTATGATGAAATGATTTAACAAATAATTAAGATGTTATAACCCGGTTTAAAAGCCATTTGGGTTTGATAAGACCCATAGCCCACTTGTTTTTTTACTATAAAATTGTTTTTTAATTATATATAATATATATATATTATTATAAAGAAATCATATATTAATTTTTAGTATATCCGTATTTTATAGAATTTTCATATTAAATATTTGGTGAGTTTAATTTTTAATTTAATGAGATGTTATAACCCGTTTTTATGAATATATGGACTTCGTGAAACCCATACCCGTAAATTCGGATAAAATGAATGAGAAGCATCTATTTACAAATAATGCAATCTGGCGGCTTGAGAAAATGTAAGGAGTAATTAAAGAGCTTTTAAAGTTTTCGTTAAAGTTAATAAAATACTTAGGATTTGATGATTAAAGAGTTTCACAAATAAATGAGATGTTATAACCCGTTTAAAAGCTCTTATTTTTTACTATACAATTGTTAGTTAATATAAATAATATCTTTTTCTTAAAAAAATAGATATTAATTTTATAGTATATCCCTATTTTATAAGATTCTCTCATCAATGTGAGATTATTTTTTTAATATAATGAGATGTTATAACGCATTTAAGGTTATCAGAGTTTAGTGAGACTCATACCCGTGAATTCGAGTCAAATGCATAAGATGACTTCATTTACAAATAAAACAATCTGGTGGATTGAGGGAATGTAAGAAACAACTAGAGAGCTTTAAGAATTTCGTTTATGTATATTTAAAATTAAGATTCTTAGTTCAATAGTTTTTTTTTCTTTTTTCCTTTTTTTTGCGCGCAACATGTATTGTAATTTATTTGCATTTCGTTTCTAATATTTTCGTTTCTAATATTGTGAATGTATTTTTTTTAGATTTTAGTTTATTTATTGAAAGACGTTAATAATATACTTGAACATATTTTGATTAATTCATGTTGGTTTATGTTCATTTTTTAATGAAACGTTGAATGAATTATCTTGTGTTCGGGTTGGGCTCAGGGACCGTGGGTTTGTTGTGGGTCAGGCTGCGTTGAAGGCTGAATTGGGCAAAGTTGTTAAACACGAGAAAGCTTGTTTAGATAATCAACATGTCTTTCTACCATTTGCCTTTGATACATTTGGTTTTCTGGCTCAAGAGGCTGTGAAATTTTTGAGTAGGGTTCAGCGCGTCGTACACGGAACCTCTTCAGCTTCTAGGTCCCAAAGCTTCGTTTTTAGCAGGATTGGCTTTGCTGTTCAAAAGGGGGTTGCGGCGCAACTTGTTGCCCGTTTGCCTGCCATTTTATTGTAATCGTTTTATAGTAAATTATATAAAACTTCGAAGCTTATTCAACACATACAATTATCTACTTAATTTTTATATTAATTTGTTTATGTTCACTTGTTATAATTTGTATATTATTTTATGAATCTTTTCATTTAAGTTAAACTTAAAAGAAAAAATAATCGTGCAACTAAATCAATACTGAGAAGTTAAATTAGGGTTTAATTACGAGATTTGTTTTACATTTTATGTTTCTAATATTCATATATTTTTTTGTATTTTAATTTTATTTATTGTAAGAAAATTAATAATATACTTAGGGTTTAATGCTGAAAGAGTTTTACAAATAAATGAGATGTTATAACTTGTTTATAAGCTATATGGGTTTGATGAAACTCATGACCTGTTTATTTTTTTTACTATAAAACTATTTCATATTTTTAAATAATATATATATTTTTTTAAAAAAATCGGATACTATTTTTTAGTATATCCATATTTTATAGAATTTTCATATTAAATATTTGATGAGATTATTTTTAATTTAATAAGATGTTATAACCCGTTTAAGGATTATATGTGTTTGGTGTGACCCATACCCTTGAATTCGGGTTAAATGTATAAGAAACCATCATTTATAAATAAAGCAATCTGGTGGCTTGAGAGAAAATATGAATGTTTCGTTTATATATATTTAAGATTAAGATTATAGATTTAAGATTAGGATTAGTTGAATCACACAAGACGATTTTACGATTTCTTTTATAATTTTTTATTTAAGATTAATCATATGCTAGTATGGGCTTGCAAGTTTTTCTGGGCTTGATATAGTATGGGTTGTAGATAAAGATATCCATCTCATTGTACATTTGTCAATTTGATATAGTTTTTCTGGGCTTGATATAGTTAGGGTTTAATAGCAAACACAAACACACAATCAGACCACAAACAACAACCTCACTCAGTCACTCCCGCAGCCGCCGGCAGCCACTCGTCCCCGTCACTCCGACATCGCGGAACGCCGTCCCGTCCTCCTGCCACAGCCTACTCTTACTCGAATCCTTTTATCCTCCCTCTTTGAAGGTAAGTTTACATTCATAATTCATTGTTAAATGTTAATGTTTTTGACTTATTGTTAAATGTTAATTTTTCTTAATTGTTAAGTGTTAACTACTTAATTGTTAAGTTATTTGTTACATTTAGTTTTAGTTTGTTAGATTGTTAGTTTCTATTTGTTAGTTTGCTAGTTTTTGTTAGTTTCTTGTATTGATATTATGCTTTTTTTAATTTCTATTGACGATGTCTCTTTTATTATTTTATCGTATTTTTATTATGTAATGAACTTTTCCAGAACCATTGAACCGACCCGGACCTCAAACCGTCCGAATTTTTTATACCCGACTCTATGAAGTTGCAAAGTAGTGCACCACCCGAAAAAAATTCTTGGATCCGTCACTGATTATATATAAATTCAAACATTGAATGATTATATATGAATTAAAACATTGAACTGTATACTTAAGCATTTACTTAAACATTGAACGAATACTTAGCTCTATGAATGATAATATATGAATTCAATGTTCAAATAGAACTAAATTTTGCTATTCAAAATAGCACAATCCAATAGTCGCATTTGCCTAGATAAAGACAAAAAGGTGGTGGCGAAATAGACGAAATAGACAAATAACGGCCATGATCGAGTGGACCCTCCAAATTGTACCCACAAATATCTCTTGGATAGCGACATGGAATGGTCCCCTGGGGGACCACTGTCACTATAGTACATGTAGATGCCATTCAAGACAAAAGTTTGCTCTATAAATTCAATGTTCAAATAGAAGTAAACTGTGATTCAAAACAAAACTTTGCTCTATGAATGCTTACATAAAGAATTAAAAGAATGAATTGAATGTAAGTTTTCTTAATCCATCATCTAGTACAAGATTTCAATGTAGCTTTCTTTTTTGCATATAAATGAATTCAATGTTCATAGATCATATCAACTAGCATGAAAACAAGAGTTTACTCAATAAAAGATGTTTTGATTCAATAACAATGAATAAAAGATGTTTAAATTAATTACATTCTTTTGATACTAATCTCCCACTGATTATATTGTTTCAGTTGTGCTTAACCTACTATTCAAGCCCTTCTGATATGTTTTGTCTAGATGCGCATCGAAGTATTAGTTTCAGTCCTTCGTAAACACAAACTTTTTTCTTTATTTAAATTATAAATTAAAATCACTAGCTAAGAACTAAGCGCATAACGTATCTCAGCAATTTGAATATAATTCATCATCAAAAGCATCATGCTAGCATAACGAATACATAGTATACACAAAGCATATAAAAAGACAAAACAATTTATCAACCTTAATGGATTTATGGACTATTCATCATATTCCACACATCTTGATACCATAAACTACTTGTAGCGTTTTATATATTAATTAATAAGATAGTATCAAATTATCAATAGCATTTTATATATACCATAAATCGGTTTTTAAGTCCAAACCAGTTTTATAATCAAACTGATATCAACCAGCCGTTTGGTTGGTAATTAAAAACAGATTTATGGTGTATATATCCAACACACAAAACCGATATCAAACCAGTGTGATTTCACCGTACCGGTTTCATAATCAACCTTTGGGTTCGAGTCCAGCCTACATGGCCTTTTATTTTCTTTTTGGGTCTAGCCCATAAGCCCATCCCTAGGAGTTTGATTAGATGAATTTTTATGTGAGTAATTGTTTTACCACCAACAAATGAAAGTAGATTAAGTTACTCAAATTTTGAAATACATTGTGTGATTTTGGATAGGTAGGGAGGTGCTATGATCAAACGCAAACAGTTTTTAAAGTGAGAACCATACAAGCAGATTTAGAATAATAATAATAATTACTTTAGTTATTATATGTATTTTTTAGCTTAATTTTGTTTGTACGAATTCCCCCATTAGGGAATGCTTATCTATATAATGCTTTAATATATTAAGGTTTGTTGTATAAAGAATTTCAAAATACTTTTCTATGCGAGCCTCTCTATGGGCATGTTCTTAGTTGAACCAATCTAATTAAACACATTAACATCTTTCGTTAGAGAGAATACACAAGTCTTTTCTTTCTTTCCTTTTTTTGTGTGTATGTAGGTTTTTGCTTACAACTCTTTTCAAATTTTTACCTTCAGTTGACCACTTGATTTGACAGAGTTTGAACATGTTACTACCCATTTGGAAGAGTTAAAGAAGTCACCAATAGTTTTGGCAGCAAAGTTATTAGTGCTTGTGGATTTGGATAGGTGTATGAAAAATTTGGTTATGATATTGCTAGCGAGCTGACATCTACCCGTACTTGTAGAGGAACTCAAATGATAAGCGACCCTTGTGATGACCAACACTAACACCACATATTCGGCTTTTTTTCATCATCAACGTGAAGGTTTCCATTTCTTCTCTTGTTACTCCTTTGAAGAGGAACCTCCTCTATATCCGTTGGTGGCTCACATGATTGTTGCAGATGATCTAACAGAGGCAGAGATACATCATGGTTTTGCAATGATAATCCCTATGATTCAACAGTAGTTGATCTATCCATTGTGCCGGCCATACCCGATGATGCTCTCTATACGCTTCAAGATGCATTTTTTTTGCTAAAGGGTCTCATGGTAGTTTTTGAATATAGAACTGTTAGATTTGTCTTTCAAAAATTTCAAATGATGATCAGTCTATGACTTGCTTTCTTTCATGATGACTAGTGGCAAGTTCGTACTGAGACAGAACCTGAGGTGCTCCTCGTACATCCAGCTCATTTTAGGGCGACAAGTTTAAGTACAGTTGATTATGGTTTTCAATTAATGTTATGTTTCATATGACTTCGGCACCCCGTCCAAAAAACGGACGTCCGCGGAACCGACGTTGGGATTGTGGAACCTCCCTTTGTTATGATGACTGACACAACACCTTAAACCGAGTTGTGGAGTGCATCACAAACCACAATGCCTTACCAACAAGGTGAGGGTGCACTCTCCGCCATCCATTGCTCAAGACTTCGCATAACTCATAACTAAAAACTTCAAACAAAAGGAGGTTTTTATCCACTTTTATATAAACTACTTACATTTTGATGGAGAATATGTTTTGTATGTTTCTTGAAACTTTGTTTGTTTGGTTTTATGGGTGGATTCTATCTATTGGTTTAATGTGATTGGTTTTTTTTAAGAAACATAATGATGAGGTTAGCCCATGTTGATTTTCCTTTGCTAAATGTGCATTTAAAGGTGTTTCATGATATGTCTTCCACATTTAATAATTTAATCGGTTAGCATATAGTATAACAAATTACCGTCTTCAATAGGAGACATTTTATAATTTATTTGTGGATATTAAACACTAAATGGCGGTTGTTGTTACCTATATTTTTTTTGTAGTCAATAAACAAAGAATTGTCTAAAGGGTAAAGTTAAAATACAAAGTACAACAAAAATAAGAATAAATCTAATATGTATTGTAATTTATTTGCTTTCGTTTCTAATACTGTGAATGTATTTTTTTAGATTATAGTTTATTTATTGTAAGAAGTTAATAATATACTTGAACATATTTTGATTAATTCATGTTGGTTTATTTTCATTTTTTAATGAAATGTTGAATGAATTATCTACTTAATTTTTATATTAATTTGTTTATGTTTGTTTGTTATAATTTGGATACTGTTTTGTGAAACTTTTCATTTAAGTTAAATTTAAAAAAAAAAGTATCGTGTAACTAAATCAATATTGAGAAGTTAAATTAGGGTTTAATTACGGGGTTTGTTTTACATTTTACGTTTCTAATATTCATATATTTTTTGTATGTTAATTTTATTTATTGAAAGAAAATTAATAATATACTTAGGGTTTGATGATGAAAGGGTTACACAAATAAATGAGATGTTATAACTCGTTTAAAAGCTATCTGGGTTTGATGAAACCCATTACCCGCTTATTTTTTTACTATAAAACTGTTTCATAATTATAAATAATATCTTTTTCTTAAAAAAATCGGATACTAATTCTTAGTAAATCCCTATTTTATGTGATTTTCACATCAAATATTTGATGAGATTATTTTTAATTTAATGAGGTGTTATAACTCGTTTAAGGGTTATATGGGTTTGGTGTGACCCATACCTGTGAATTCGGGTCAAATGTATGAGAAACATCATTTACAAATAAAGCAATCTGGTGGCTTGAAAGAAAACATGAATGTTTCGTTTATATATATTTAACTAGTTTTATTTCCGCGTGTTACGCGGGTCACTTTTATTTATTAAATTTTTGTGAATGTAGATTTTTTTCATATATGTTGTGTTTAGGTATTAAACTTAAATGTACATGAATGTATAAATTATGTTAATTTTTTTTAGTTTGTGTTAAACTTTAGTTTGTTTATGTAGTTATTAGAGCACCTTCAATGCCATGTTTAGTTCTAATTCAAATATATGAACTGGCCAAATGCATGTTGAAAGTGATGTTTAGTTTAAAGGATATCTACAAAATTAAATGAAAACAAAAATGATAAATTTTTTTTCAATTTTCAATGTAATTAATTTTTAATTTTTATTTAGATTTTGAAACCAATTTCAACCCTTCACCTTAATTATCTTTTTTTTTAAAGTAAGAATTGCTTTTGGTCCAACCATCTAGTTTCCTTTTGCGGGGCGTAATTCCTTTCAAAATTCATCGATTAGAATATTATTATCATTACGATGCCTTCACGTTGGGCTTTTATTGAACCGTGGTGTCGGTGTACGTGGTGACAAAACGTGGTGCCGATTAGTATTTTTTTTAACACCGACACCTCGTGTTACCAGTTAATAAGTAGTAGTAGGATTTACAAGACACGTTATGCTTTCATTTTTACCAATCAATCACGTCTGTAGGTTTGGAAGGAAGGAATCACAAGCAATGGCAAGTCACGAGGATGTGAAGCACATTGAGGACTGCTCTATTTCCAAGTAAATTCTCTTTTTATTTTACCTTTTGTTTTATATAAAAGAAGAAATTATAACAACATAAACTTGTTTTGCAGTGCACTGGGCACATGGGTTTTCTCTGTTGCTGGTGCTTTGCTCGCTATTCCAATAGGAATCAAGAGGAAATCACTCGCACCACTCGTCTTCTTCGGAACCACCGGTACAATGGTTGACATCATTTTGGGAATTAGTGCCTGTGAGAGAGAACACGCCGAACGCCAAATGAAGATGACTCTTCAACAACAAGAACAACAAACTTCCTCATCTACTGCTGCTGATGATGACGCAATTTGAGCTCCGGGTCTCATGGTTATTATTGATCTTTTCTTTTACAACTTGATTTTGTTATTGATAAAATTTGATACATGATCTCCTATCAGAATATTAAATGTGTTTTTATTTAATATTATTAATAGATGCTGTAGTGTTTTGATAACATACTGCTCGACTTGTTTTGGCTCTTCAAAGTCGATTGGTTGTTTTGGCCCGGCGGTTAATTAAACTAATTTATACAAGTTAACTGAACCACACTTATATGATGTTTATTGCAACTTTTTCTTGGACCTCATTGTTATCTAAGACTTATTTACTAAGAAACACTACAAATTCTGACTCATATAGATGGAGAAAAAAGTGACCATTTCTTCTTCGTCTGAACAAAACAATTAGAGGCAAAACATGTCTTTAAAAAGACTTGCATCTTACGGGATGACGGTAATTCTCTATGTACGTACGTGTATTTCTTGAACGGCCAGTAAATAGAGAATTATCTAGATACTCTGTACGGGATGACATTTACTTTTAATGATAATAATATATTATATTTTAAACTAGTCTTTAAAAGGACTTGTATCTTATTTCGTCTATAACTTAGGTTTAGGTTTTATAAAAGAGTTAGGTGTTACAGACGTGTATATAAATTTTTAATAATTAAAAGATGAACACTTTAAATATAAATTTCATTTATAACTTAGGTATCTTGAGTGAAATCAGGTTTAGGTGTCTTCACAATATTTATTTTACTTCATCTAAAAATGGTGCTCAAGAGAGTACGTGCTTAAAATTCGAGTCCAGATAAGCTTTATATGGCTACTATTTCTTTGTATCTAAAGACACTTCAAAACAAAAGTGAAAAGTTAAATTTCATTTGAGTAGTTTTGAATTAGTTTAATACCTTTATGTATCGTCACAATTAATTGGCTGCCATGTTGTAATTTGTTTGACATAACACTGTAATTTTGATTCACACAACATTACCGCTATGTTCCCGAGTCCCATTAAAAGGAAGAGAGGAAAAGAAATGAAAGGAAAAAAAAAGGAATTGGTATGTTTCCAAGTTTTTTTTGAAAAAAAAAATCAAGTTGTGTTCCCAAGATTCATTTACATTGTGTTCCTTAGTCTCAATAGTGGATAGAAAGGAAAAGAATTGAATGAAAAGTAAATAATTGTTGTGTTCCTTAGTTTTTTTAGAAGAGAAAGGTAAAGAAAGATTAAAATGGTGTGTTGCCAAGTTTTATTAATGGAAAGAAAGGAAAGGAAAAAAGGTGAAATAAAGAAGAAAAGTTGGTACAAAACTTTCTTTTCAAAATGGAAAGAATTGAAAAGAAAGGAAAAAAAAGAGAAAGGAGATGAAAGGGAAAAGAAATGAAAGAAAACCTTTCTTTTTCTTTCCTTTCTCTCGTTAAGTAAGCTCGGGAACACAGCGTTAAGGATGGAAAGGAAAGGAAAGAAAAGTGGAAGAAATTACAACTTATGTTTTGGCACAACTGATGTACAATTGTAACTTGTAAGGGATGCTGCCCATAACACAACTAGGGGTGTTGGGTTAATCGAGTTGTTCACGGGTAATGGTTCATAGGCCAAAAGCAAATTTATTGTACGTGAGATTTTGATATTGGTTCATAGGCCAAAAGCAAATTTGATATTGGTTCATAGGCCAAAAGCAAATTTATTGTACGTGAGATTTTGATACGATCCTATTATTATTAATATTATTTAAGTTTATCTTTTATTTAGTTCTCTTATTATAGTCAAATTAGTTTTTTTATTGTTTACGTTTTTCTATTTTTATGTCTTTGTTTTCCTATATATTTTAATATTGTTTAAGAAAAAGAATAAGAATTAATCATTATTTAGGTCTATTTTCTCTTCTTCTCTTGTGTTCTTGAGAGGGTTGTCTCGAATAAACCGTAACAATTGGTGCTTTCATTGAGCCTTAGCCTAGATGGCTTTGGAAGAACTCTTGTGGGAGCATCCCCGATTACCTCTTTTTATCACCCTATGGATCTCTCAAGCTGAACAATATTTTCTTTTTTACGCGATCTATGGGGACGAACGGTTTCCCTATGTCATTGAATCCTTCAATGATGAACCATTCTGGTGGTTCAATGGTTTAGCGTTGATAAAAACCTGAGGTGGACTAATGTGGTGACGTCGATCAATAAAGCTTTAGCGTTGATAAAGCCCGAGCGTTGTCGATCCTGGGTGTTGAGGCGATGAGTCTAAACAAATGTGGTCGAGCTTCATCATGTTCGTTATGGTACCAGAACTAAAAAAATAAAAATGAAAACAAAATTGGTATTCAGTCAATTTTCATTACTATACCGATACAAAACCTCCCTCCCGAACTCCTGCTCAGCTTTGTCGAGTAACGAGTTTGAGAATCCAAAAGGTAATTCTCTCATCTATTTCATTGTCTCGGGTTTGTGGGCCATCCTATAGAGCAACCACGGTGGTAGTTTGCGTGGCCTGCCACCTTTTGTCTGCTCCTCCATCACCAATGTTTTTGCCGACCATGCTATAACTTTAAAACCTAAGAAAACAACCAACAAGTTAGTTAGTTAGTTAGTTACCATAACAAGCAAGCATGCATTAAGATAAACGGTGAAAGGAGGAGTTGTTACCAGCAGCAAGCGCTCGTGCAACATATGCTTGCGTATCTGGATCCTCTCTAAGGTCAACATCGGATTCTTCTTCAGTAAGCTCTGAAATTCAGATTAGAACAAATTATTAACAATAATTTCTTTTAACGGACATGGGACAGGGAATTAGAGAATATATATATATACACACACATACATACATACATACATATTCTTAAGCAAATTAAGCTGTTAGTTTAACTGTTTCAGAGAGCACTGTTGTTACCTTCAACAGAAGCTCTTGCTCGTGCCCTTGCCCTTGCTCTTGCTCTTGCAATCTCTCCTGAAGGGTTCAAACGGCTGCTGTTACCTTCACCAGCAGCAGCGAAAGTCACTTGAACTGTAGTACCTATTCATTATTTTCATCGAAAACCCGACCAATTAATACCAGGGCATATATAAGTATAGCATTTTACAAACAAAATAAAAGATCAGGTGACAACTCAATAATAATAATAAATGAGTGTTTAGAACCACCACTCCAGAATGAATTATTCAATTCGTTGATTAACAAGACAAGAGGGAGAATCGAAAATAACACACAAATCATCTATATATAGCGAAAGAAGACAATTAGATTGAAGAAAAAACAATATAACACATCAGTGCGTTCGTATCGTAACTTACTTACCTTCAACTTCTTCTTCCATGTTCCGATTTAGGGTTGGTTTGTATCAGTACGGAGAAATTGCGAATGGGATGGATGTATTTATGGGTTTGGGGTGTTTTTCAACTTTCATTTTGGCCCTCTTGGAATTATTAGTTATTAGAACTTCACTGGGCTATAAAATTATTATTTCAATTCAACTAAAATAAAATAAAACAAAAGACGCGTATCTATGAAACTAGTTTTTAACCGTATTACAAGGGTTGTGTTTCATTTTTCGTGCCGAATATTTATTTATTTTTTGTATTTTATTTTATTTATTGTAATTAACTTAATAATATACTTACGGTTTGATGATAAAAAAGTTTTACAAATAAATGAGATGTTATAACCCGATCGAAAAAATATCTGGGTTGGTGTGACCCAAGACCCGTTTATTTTTAGACTATAAAATTGTTTCTTAATTATAAATAATATTTAAAAAAAACCAAAATCATATATTAACTTTAGGTAAATACCTATTTTATAGGATTTTCACATCAAATATTTAGGAAGATTAATTTTTAATTTAATAAGATATTATAACCTGTTTAAGAAATATATGTGTTTGGTGAGACCCATACCCGTGAGTTTGGGTCAAATAAATGAGAAGCCTCCATTTACAAATAATGCAATATGGTGGCTTGAAAAAATGTATGAAGTAACCATAGAGCGATACATAGGATTTTAGAGCTTTCGTTTATATATATATTATAGATTATAGATATAATATTCGTATGTGTGTTTGGATCATATTCCTCTATCGTAAATTACGTACCTTTGACGTCCATCTATATATGATTCATATAAGTTCCGATCCAGGGTTCGTTTGTGTTCAATGAAAAATTTTGGAGGCCGCTGTTTTGTATTTAAAAGAAAAACATATAATTAGGGACGTGCAACATAACAAAAAAAACCGATCCGAAATACAAAAATCCAAACCGAACCAAAATTTCTAAATATTTTTTTTATTTTAAGTAATTTTTAACAATTTAATACACATGTAACTCAAATATTTTTGGTATATGTAATTAAAAGTAACAAAATTGTTTATAACTAAATTAATTATTTTTGACCAACTTTTTTTCGACCTAAAATTTTCAAGATCAAATGACAGAAACCGATACCTAAATTTAAACGGAAATTGAAATAGAAATAGAACGGTCTCAAAAATCCAAAACCAAAGTTTTAGTTTGGCTTTAGCCCAAAACCGACCCAAATTGAACCATGCACACGTATCATGATGACTAATCAAGGGTTCTTGTTTGCCTTTTAATTCGTTTTTTTTATTTTCTATTTATTTTGGATAAACATGATCAAATACATTTTATTCTTAACATGAAAACGGTGAGAACCAATTTGTTGTTATGATTATGTTCGTTTTTATAGGTGTTTGCTGCTATTTTTTGTTCGTATTTGCTAATTTTCGATTATGAGACGTTATAAGTATTTGTTTATTTATATTATGTTGTTATTATTAGATGTTTTCTTTTGCAGTTATAAGTATTTGTTGGTATATGCTGTTATTATTTTGTTCTTGATTTTGATTCTTTTGTTTTAATTTTTAGGTTCTTTTCTTTGTTATTATAAGTCATCGTTTATGTAGATTGGTATTGCAGTTGGTATTGTATCTTACGTTCGCATTGTTAAATAAATTGGCATTATTTCCTACGTACTCGTGTTAAAATCAAAATATACATGAACTTTCCCCTTATTTTGGATATAGAAGTCTTGTTGGCATCAACTATCAAGGGCGGCAAATATATTATTAGTGTCAATTTTCATGGTTTACATCAAGGACTATAATTACAAATTGCAGAAGATAAATGAGGAAACAAGATAATTAGGATACCATAAATCTTGGGATAAATATATAGAACGATATGACAAATATTTTCCTTTTCCGTCTTTTTTTTAAATTTTAGTGCTTCACTCAAGTTGAAGTGTGTAGATCTTTGACAACTAACTTGACAAATCAAATTAGTTGCAAAGATGCAATTTACATCTTTGAATCATGTTTAATGGAGGAATCTCTTGATGTGGTGTGGATTCAGCTTCACAAAGTTTCCATTGTAAGAGCATTCACATCCAATTTCATATATTTTTCTTATAATTTAGCTAAAAAACACAATTATATAAATTTATCTATCATTTTTCAAAATTCTTCCACATTCTATTCCTTATTCATATCCATAAATTAATTCTTTATTATTTTTTTCTCTTTTGTCTTATTATATAGTAAATGGTGATTGGGAGATATGTGATATATTATATGGTATGGATAAAAATGAGTCCCTATATTTAGGGATTTACTTTAGTTGCCATATAACTCATCCATATAATAGAGAATGGATTGGGGAGGTGATTTTGATGGTTTTCTTAAAATTTACCCTAAATTATATGGGTTTGACAACTTTAGAGAATGAGTTGGGAATGCTCTAATCGGTTGTTCATTTTTTTAAACAACCAGATATATTATTTACAAACCATCCCTAGTAAGGATTGAATCTCTCACATAATTTTGAAACTAAACCATTTTTGTCACCACATCAAATAGTGTGTGATTGGGGTTCATTTTAACTTTTTTTTCTTTGCTATATTTTCTTCAAGTTTTTTGCTTGATTTTAATGCAATTGGCATTAAAAAAAAGAAAAACAATAATTGCAATTGTTGGGAAAAAAACCAAGAACAATGATAACAATACCCGCATGAAAAAGGAAATTATTTGTCATAAAATTTCAAGTGAGAAATAATTTTGGACCTAAAAATATAAACAAGCATTTATTATTCAACACATAATCAAGATGATTGTTCTTTAAAAGCTATGCGTTTGAACAGTTATTATCTATACTATATATAATGTATGAAACAAGGGTAAATTAAGACACCTTGGTTTTAAGAGATTTACAAATCAATCAACACATGATACAACCTTTAATGCATCTAGGATAAGGGCAAACTTGTCCACTAAAATAATCATATACGGTTATTAAAAAATAGTTACAAGATTAACCCATTCACTTTGCTTAACTTTTGTAAATTTTAAAAATAGTTACAAATATGATCCTTGTTCTTTCACTCATATGCGATTTTTATTTTCATTTTTAACTCAACTTCTCTCATGATTTTTAAACGTTAATAATTTTTCATACATTGATATTTTTTTAAAGAAATTACACAATAAAAACGAGCATGTTTTTCTCTTTAATTTGAGTATCATATTGTTATAGTTTTTTTTCATTTAAAAAAATAACATTTTACGTATGAGTGTTTGCGGTCTGGTTTTGATGGTTTTTACTTAAAAAAATGGGTCAAACCGCCAGTAAGCGGTTTTTTCGTCGAAAACCAAAACGAACCTTTGAAAATTGAAAACGACCGGCCAAAAGTTAACTAAAAATCAAAGATGAAATTAAACCAATGACCCGTGTGAACATTTTTCGGTTTCAAATCAAACAACGAACACCATAAACTTGTTACATGGTGACAAAGGTATGTGTTTCCCGCTGCATCGCGCGGGTACTCGTCTAGTAGCTACTTTATATATATATATATATATATATATATATATATATATATATATATATATATATATGTTTTATCATATATTTCTAGTTAATTAACCCTGCTACAATCGCGTCTGATTTCACCCTGGTAACCGGTCAAAACCCCAACACGACCTAGCTTGGTGATGGCGGTCACAAACGCCTTATTGAATGCATTGTTGTTAGAAGCAAACAGGTTAACCGTTGACCTTGACCGAGCATCCGTGAACAAGACTTGGTCAGAAGAAAACAAGCCCTTCCCTTGTTGGAGGTTTTTATAATATGCATTGTCGAATGTTTGCGGGGTGGGGTCCATGTTAATCACGACATCCGGTTCAACATTTACTGGACACATTTGTCTTAGCTGAAGAGCATACACTCGATTTAGGGTTCGGTCTATTCCAGCCTTGGAGCGAATGCGTTTCGAGAATTGATTACAATGAGAGAATCCAAGTGTATGTGCACCTTTTAAAAACAAATTAACAGTTTAAACATTAAATCAAAATATTTAAATCTATTTTTTTTATAAATAACTCATTAACTTAATTACCTGAAAGTGCAATCATATCAGTTTGAGATAGACCATGAGAAGCAAACATAGTGTTTAGTTGGTCCAAGGTAAAATTTGCATGTGGAAGCTTGTGTTGAACACTTTTTCTTGTAGAGATTCTCCCATCTCTCCTACCTAATTCCACATTGTATGATGGTCCACCTGTCTATATATATTAAAAAACTAAAATTTAATCAATTCAACATATTAAAAGTATTGAGTTAATATCATAAAAACAATTACTTTTAATATGTATAGAAGTCATTGAACCAGATTATGATAAATTACAATCCCTTGACTTGTTTAAATTATGCAAGTATGTGAAGTCTAGGTTACTAGCATAACTTTTACATATGTGGATCATATATGAGCGAAATTTTGTTAACGTGCCATCAAGGTGGTCCATCCGTCGGTGTAAATAGGAATGCTGGTAACCCGTTGGTGAGTATTTGTGGTGAAAAGAGGCGTGAGCAAAGAATTTACCAACGAATCATCGACAAATAGTTAATTTACTTAAAACATCGTGTAGGAAAAAGTTAATGACTTTTTTGCACAACTGAAACGTCACACAACGTTGTAATCCAATTTCAACTGGTTTACGAGTGTAACAAATAATTAATTCTAAAAAGAAAAGAGTAACAGATGTGTAGATTTAAACATGATGATGAACTTTAATACAAAAGTTGATTTGTAAAATTGTATTAGATTATTTAATTGACCAATTAAATAAAATAGAACAAATAGCTTAAAACTACAATAGTGAAAGTGTGAAACATATCAAAATCATCTAATTTATACTTTTTATACAAACCCTACTAAATTATTACTCTCAAAAGCTAAAATTGGTAAAATACTACATAAGCAGAAGTCATTGAGGGAAAATTTACCAAGGCTACAACATCTCTGGTGGCAAGAGCTAATATATCAGCACAAGAAACTTTATTCCGGCATCCGGGATGGCTGTCAACGGCTGCCTTCGCTTTGATAACGGTGTCAAACCCGTCTCCAGCGAGTGACAAGTCTTCGTGATGATCCTTCTCAGCGTTTGCATGTGATAGAATCACTGAAGCATCACATCCCTATATAAAAAACATAGGATATATTTTAATACTAGCTTAGAAGTTAGAAGTTAGAAGTTAGAACCCGTGTAATACATGCATCAAATTTTTATGTACGTTTTGTGGGTGGAAAAATGTATTACATATAATAACGATTAATGGGTATGGAGAACATGAACACAAACCCGAACAAAACAGTCATGAAAAAAGAGGCGGAGAGTGGCCGGAGCGGTGACTGGCATCTGCTGGAATTTGTTGGTGACGGCTGATCGAACAATTGATTCGACATTCGGGCAAATGTGTTGGTAGAAATTGTGTGAGAGTTGAGAGTAAGATGAAGCAACAAAGAAAGAGAAGAACAACAAAGAGAGCATTTGCTTCTTCATATTCACTTTCATTTTGCTATCATGTTTTGTTCGTTATAATTAAGATTGTGGGTGATGAATTGATGATGAATATGTTTGTTTATAGGAGCATTTATATATATATTGTTTTTAATATTATGGGACTGTGTTTTTACAGACTAGACCCAACTAACTTTACTTTATACTATATTAGTGCATAATGGTATAAGTTGGTAAAAGAGAGATGATACGTACCATCTCTTCTTTTATTCATATATACCTTAAGTGTTGAATTTGAAAGCTTTTGTTTAAATAGTAAATAAAGAAAAGAAAAAGAAACCTAATAATTTATTGGCATGCAAAATTGCAAATCCATAAGAAAACCTATGTTTCCTACATGTGGTCCACAGTTTGCCATGGTTATAAATATATTGTAGTAAATGAGTTATATCAGTGTGTTTTAGGGGTGAGAAAAACCCGAAACCAAAAAAACCAAAAAAATTCAAACCGAAAAAACCAAACCGAAACAAAAACCAATGGTTTGATTTTATGTTTTTATGAAAACCGTACTAATGGTTCGGTTTTGGTTTTGCATGTAAAAAAACCCGAAAAAACCTAACCGAATTCCTAAAGTTTTGTTTTTGTTATATTTTATATTAATTAATTTATAAGAATATAACAAATATGTAACTCCAATGTTTTTGATTAAATTTACAATAGTCTATTATTTTACAATTAACAAAATTATTTATACCTAAATTCATTATTTTTTGTCAACTTTTTTTTCGGCCTAAAATTTTCAAGCTTTTAAATGGCAAAACGAAAAAACCAAAAAACCGAAACCGAACGGTTTCAAAAACTCCAAAAGCCGAAGTTTTGGTTTTCGGTTTGATTTTAAACAAAAACTGCGCCTAACCACACCACGGACCACGCACACCCCTAGTTTGTTTATTTGTTTAATCAACATAGTAGAGCTATGCATCAATCCAACATACAATTAATATGATAACAATCAATTGACATGAATTATAAATCATAGTACACGTATACATATGATTATTCTTATTGTCCATTTTAGTCCAAGCATTATGAACCAATGTAATCAGCAACAAATTTATACATTAAGAACAAAAAAAAAGAACCTTTTGTTTCATCCAAATCACATTACCTGCACCAGATAAACAAAATAAAAATTAGAAAAATGTTTATATCACAAGTAAGATTAATAAGATTATGCAACATACATGCATGTACATAACACAAACCATTCTAGACAAGTTCCTTATGAGTCAAGCAACGTGCTGACCGCTGAAAGTTGTTGCCTTCCTCTCCACTCCTCACCAGGCTTTAATGTAATCGGGTTTTCCACTGCTGCAGCCTCCACACATAACATATGTTTATACTCGTCGTCTCCAAAATCAACCATTGCCTTTGCTTTCTTATCCCATGGATTCCACACCACTATATAAAATATAAAAATAATTGTATAAATGGTTATGAGAGAAAAGAATGGATACGAAACTAAGAGAAAGTGCAGCCTCACCAGCATCTGGAAGACCATCTTTCCGGATGAGAAAGGTTCGTTTCTTTTCATGATCCATAACTGCAATTTTCGTTGGTGTGCTAAGATAAATCCTGTCAATCTGGTGTAAAGTATAACATTAACAATAATGATATAATCATGGTTAAGCAGTAAACAACTGGGGTTGAGGAGGTTAGTTAATTTACTTCTGATTCAAAGGTTAACGAGTCTCCTTGTTCTGTAAACCGCTCCCTTTTTTGACAATTGTCAAGATAATCCAATGTTTCCAATCCTTCCACCCGAACCTCACTGAATCAATAAATTTTTATAAGAGTTAGATAAGTTTAATAGTCCCTGTGATTTGACAATAACCATTTTAGTCCAAAAACTTAAATTTGATTTTTTACAGTCCAGTCTACTCACCCCATCCAAATTTTCTTTTATATTTTTATTAAAAGACCAAAATACCCTTAACTATTTGTTAATTGATGACAAAAACCCTTGAACTATATAACCCATTTATATTTTCTGTATCTTCTATTAAATAATAATAATAACACTAATAATAATAGTGATTGATGTAAAATGACTGATTTGCCATTCTGTTTTACAGAAAAAGTGGATGGGGTTAGCAACAGAGGCCGAAAGTGTCATAAACTTAAACCTCAAGCCATGATACGTCAAAAGATTCCTTCTTAGACCGAAAGAGTTGTAAGTGTTAAAACAATCTAAACCACATGGACCAAAAGTGTAATTTACTCTAAATGTCATCAAAATTGGTCATTATATACCTGATATCCGAAACTGCAAAGTAGGTATGATATGCAAATGTAAATGTAAACGGCTTTCCATCCGTGCCTGTATTTCTGACCCGAGAAGTCAACATCAAGTCTGACCCCGGACCCAATGTGACCCGCAAACGATACTCAAAGCTAAAGTAATTTCAAATTATGAATCTTAAGCAAGCAGAAATACTTGTAAGTTGTAAACTAAATTAAATTTTATAAATTGTACCTGTGAGGCCATAATTTTAAATCTTCTTGAGTGGGCCTGAGAATCAAATCAAGAAAAACCTTATTTGTGACATCAGGAGGTAAAGGAGGCGGGTCATCATCAAATGTCCAAAATCGATTTCTAGCAAACCCGTGAAGTTCAAGAGGACCTAAATTTGAGAACTGCATCAAGAAAGCAAGTTTAGAAAATTAGAAATCCAAAACATAAAAATCAAAAAGAAAAAGACAAAAAGTTAGTTACTTGAGGGAAGCATATAGGAATACCCCCACGAATCGGCTTTGGAGGCTTGAAGGTTTCCTGCAGAATGTTTATACTTTTATATAAGATCAGCTGACAAGTGATAATTATTAACTGATTCAATCGTATAAGTAATTAAGTGTATAATTGTATCTACCGACACCTTACTACTGATAAAAAGTAACTCTTCTCCGTGCTCGTTTTTCCAAGATGTCACGTGGGCCCCATACAAGTATACCTACATGATAGAATGAAGAAAGAACTATAAGATGCATTTTCAACTTATACTACAGAGTACAGAACTACATCAAGGAGAATAATTAATCCATGTAATTTATATAAACAATCATATGTAAGGCTAATTACATGACATGAACCTTGCATATAAACAAGTGAAATTTCTATTAACTTGGATGTACGTGATATGAGGTTCACATAACTCTGTCACTTATGATCCACAATTTTCACTTTCAGATATGCTTACTTCGTTGTGACCTCAAAATGTAACTCTTTGATAAAAAATATGATATTTTCAAACAGTGGAGGATAGTGAAAAAGTTTCAAATAGAGTTTTCATCTCTAACACAGAATTGCACTAATATTGACGTTATTTTACTAATCTCGTGAAAATAACGTTAAAAGTGGCGGAAGGTTAATTAGGCATCATGTGGTTCATGTGGTGGCGTTGATAGCCGAAAGGCAAGGGTTCATGCACCAATCGGCGGTGTCCCGATGGTTGAGTGTTATGTGCCTTATGTTCAAGGCTTGATGCAAAACTACTATCGAGCCAGGGTCTCACCGGAAGCAGCCTCTCTATTCCTAAAGGGTAGAGGTAAGGCTGTCTACATCTTACCCTCCACAGACCCTACCATAGCTTTGCTATTGGTGGGATATTCTGAGTACGATGATGATGATCTCTAACACAGAATTGTCATAGTCCTGTATCTGAATAGTAATGCTACATGTATTATAAGGGTCACTAAATGCATATACACAAAATAAGCAGGTCCACAAATAACTTAGGTATTGTTTGTTTTTCTGTAAAAAGTCTTTGCAGCCTCTTTTGTCTGCGCGGCGCAGACATTGCCATCTGCAGACTGTTTGCTTTCTTGAAGACGTTTCATTAAAAAACGTCCGCGCAAGCTCTTCTTGGTGCATACTTGGCTCATACACTTCTGAGATCATTTAAGGTCTGACGAGGGTTAAAACACTACACCCTACCAACACACAATGTCAACCACCACCACCACCACCCATCGTTCGCCGCCACCACCACGGTCCCCCACCCACCGTCCGCCACCACCACCCACCGTCCGCCACCACCCACCCACTGTCTGCCATCACCCACCCACCACCACCGTCCGCCACCACCCATCGTCCACGACCACCACCCACTACCGCCTTCTACCACCACCACCACCGTCCACACCACCCACCACTACCACTATCACCATCCAGCAGCACCACCACCCACTACCGCAGTTCGTACACCACCAGTTTATTTTAGCAATCTCTTCTACAGATGTGTGCAGATATGGTCCGCAGACTGCAGACATTTTACCTCTTAAAAAACAAACAGCACCTTAGCCAGTGTTGTAGATCTTGCCAGGTGCTAGTCGGGTGTTAGGGTCCTAGCTAGTAATTAATCAGATTAAAATTTTTATATGTAACTTTTCAAAATTATACATATATATATACACAACTTTTCAAAATTTTATACACAACTTTTCAAAATTTTATATATAAACTTTCAAACTTATTAACTGGACTGTATAATATATACAAAATTTTTGACCGATTTTAACTAATTTTGACGGATTTTGAACGATTTAGGACTATTTTGTCCGGCTTTGACCAACTACCAATTAGCTGGTCCGATTAGGTGAAATTAAATCGATAGCATACCCGATTAGCTATTAATCAGTGACTTATCGCGATTATTACAACACTAAACTTAGCACAGAAATTGCCTAACGCCTATTGATTCCACAAAATTCAACTGAAGGAGCTCCAACAGTTTAGCATATCCATAAGGCCAAATTAGGTACTCAGGATCAAAAAGCATAATTCCCAGTTTCAACCAAATCACCATCCTCAAATGAATATATTTTCCAAAACCTTTGGGGTACCTACTAGCAATTAATCAGATTGAAAATTTATATGTAAATTTTCAAAATTAGACATCATATATAATTTTTCAAACTTATTAACTGGACTTTAAGAAGTATAGTTTTTCAAATACTCAAAGATTTTGACCAATTTAGGCCTATTTAAACCAATTTTGACCAAAATTTAACATGCTTTGACCAAAATTTGACGGATTTTGAACAATTTAGGCTGACTTTATTCGACTACCAATCAGTTGATCCGATTAGGTGAAATCGAATTAGTAGCATACTGGTTAGCGATACTTTTTTTTTTGAACAAGCAACAATTTTCATTCAAGACTGAACCAAATCACCAAACCAGTTAGCAATACTAAACGTGATTTTTACAACACTGAAGTTAGCTCCGAGATTGCCTATTGATTCCACAAGATTAAACTGAGCTCCATCAGCTTACATATATATCATAAGGCCAATTAGCTACTCAATTAGTTAAAATCGGTGACATATATATCATAAGGCCATCAGCTTACATATATATCATAAGGCAAATTTAGCTACATATATACCACGAGATTAGTTACATATATATCATAAGGCCATCAGCTTACATATATATCATCGGTTTGTTGAGCTCCATCAGAATCAACAATCAATGCAATTAGGCTTTAATTCATAAGCATAATCCCCAATTCCAACCAAATCACACATCCTCTAATCAACATATTATGCAAATTCATCTTTCCAATCAATTAAACATTAAACATTTCCAGTAGCAGTTACAACAACTGTATACATACAATAATAAACTAAACTCCTCATAATAAACATATAAATCCTCAATCATGTCTATAATTCATTCGCCCTGCTTGCGGTGCGCGCATATAATGTATATATGTGTGAAAATAACGTTAAAAGTAAAATTGCACTAATTTTAACGTTATTTTACTAATCTCGTGAAAATAACGTTAAAAGTGGCAGAAGGTTAATCAGGCATCATGTGGTGGCGTTGACAGCCGAAAGACAATGGTACATGCACCAATCAGCCGGTGTCCCGATGATTGAGTGCTATGTGCCTTATGTCCAAGGCTTGATGCAAAACTACTATCGAGCCGGGGGTCTCATCGGAAGCAGCCTCTCTATCCCTATGGGTAGGGGTAAGGCTGTCTACATCTTACCCTCCCTCCTCAGACCCATGATGATGATGATGATGTCTATAATTCATATTCATACACAACAATATATACGAAAACCTAACTTCACAAACATGATATTAAACTTACGGACCTCAACACTGCTGCCATGGAGTTCACGGAGAACAACTTTTTCCAGACCGTTAACGCCTTTGATGACGTCAACCGGCGTTCGTTCTGACGTCGACATCTTTCACTAATCAATCAATCAATTAATCGCCAGTTTCCATAACCTAAAACTGTATGATTATAAGTTCGGTAGTTTACACACACAAGTTACACGGCTACTGTGTGAAGTTTGCCACGTGTATTGTTTAACAGAAAGTGTGTGGATTGTTGTTCGTGAGGTCTGGATGGATATATAGATATTATTATTATTATATACAGTTGTCAGAGTTACGAGTATTACCCCTCAACTATTTATTAATATGCAATTTGCTCTCTTACTAGTTAACTAATATAAGTTATTAGAGTTAACTAATTAATTACACGGATGCTCCGTGTGATTTATGTATGTTGCATTATTCTCCCCCGCTTTTCTAAAAGTGTAACATTGATGCTTCCTAGTATGGATATGTAAATCCCCTCACCACTGTCTGTCTCCGGATGATTTTAGTTAGTTCAATCCACTTTGTCTAGTAAGTTTTGCCATTAACTTATTATTGAGTGAGAAAATAGAGGTTCGTATTTCTTTGCTTGTAGAGTATTTTGAGGCCAGCGAAAAAAACAAAGTTTATTTTGGGGGTTGAGGATGTGATATGGGAAGGTGGTGGTAGCAGGAGAATTGGGTATGGTTGTTCAGAGGGAGGAATGGATGTGGACCATATTGTACTTTTAAAAAAGCTTTTTTTTAATTATTAAGGGCAAAATAGTCATTTCAAGTACAATGAAAATTTTAATGCTCATGTCAGTGTTACCGTTTACAAACAGTTGGAGACCATATTATACTTATGTAACATTGAGGAGCAAACATGCAATATGTGTAAACCACAAGAAGCATCCATCTAAATAATAAGTTTTATTAAATAGATGAATTTTGTCAGTTACTACATGTTTGTTATTGTTACTCTTTTTTAGTTAATTTAAACATTTCTTAAGGTGTGTTTCCTTAACTGATACTTATTTTTTTATAAGAAAAATTAAAACACATCAAAGTTGAGTTGCAATCATGGTATAACTAATACAATATAAAACTGGTGCATATGTGTAATAGCATGTTAGAGTGGATTAATAAATTTGATACATGATAACATATGAGTATTTAAATGATCAGATTTTATTGATCAAATGAAGGATTACTGCACTTGCTATACACTCTATTCACTTACATTCCAATAAATAATTACCTACTGCAACATAAAACATATAGAAATTTTATAACCATGCTTTCCTTATTTATAAACATATAGATAACTCAGAACAGTGCAAGTGAAGTTTTCATCTTATTTTGTCTCCATTTTGGCATCTTGTAGAATGCATCTTTCGTCATATTAAACTTCGCCCTGAAATCGGCTTTCGACAGATATATCTGCGTATAATAATATTCCAAATGTAAATTAACCAAAATACGATTTTGTAATCATATTCGGCACACTAATTGTTTTAAAAAAAAACGTACCTCTCGTCTAGTTACATCAATATTTGGAGCAGGGTCAGTTGACGTCGTTGTTAAACGTTCATACGGGTATAATGTGATCCCTGCGTCATCTTCGACTTCAATCTCTTTCGCATTTTCCTTTACTTCTGTTCTACTGTTCATTGGATTAACAACCCTAGTGTTTGCCTCGGGTTTTGCTGCTGAATCAGCGCTTACTAATAACATTAAAACATATTAATCAGTTTCAACATTTATATTATTAACCATAATTTATAGAAATGATCATACATTATACATTACCTTTTACAGAATGTGGAATAAGTTTTTCGCGTGTTGGTTTGTCGGTTGAGGTGGTTAATGATGTAAAAGCTTTAGTTTTGGAAAGAGCTTTAGAGGCGTCAAGACCACTGCTGCCGCCACCACCCCCGCCAGTGCTGCCACCGCTATCACTACCGAAACCGAGCTTACTTGGAGGTGGAGTTGAGAGGTTTCTGCCATTTGGATTATCAAATTTGGAAGCTAGCGCGTTGAAGGCGGGAGACCTGCCCCGGGCACGTGGTCGGTCAGAGCACACACTTCTCGACCTTTGCGGTTTCTCAGAAGCCGATCTGCCTCCATATGATGGTGTTCTCCTTTTTGGTTTCTGATGATGTCATAATTATCTGATTAGAATAAATAAATAAATAATTATCATTTTGTTATCAGAAGATAATACAGAAAAGCGTACATGATTCCTGATTGAACGACCTCCGTCTTTTATAATCGACAGCCTTCTTTGGAATGAGTTTCCATGCATCTGTTGACATACATATTATAAATACTAAAATTATGTTTATAAAGTTAAACATTATAAATGAAGCATAACTTACTCCAGATTTAGATGAATCCCATGTGAAAAAACGTGTGAAAAATGGTGGCTCGCATGCTTCCGTTATGATAAATATTGGAGCTTGATGAGATAATTTCTCCAGAAGAACGTCGCATTTAAGAAAGTTCTGTCAAATGACACATTAAATAATGTACATTTGTTTCGATGCAATGTTGTTGTTTGATAAGAAAAACATACCTCTCCAATAGCTAATGCTTGTGTTTTGGTTTTTGCATTAACCTCTTGTCCTACCCAAATAAATATGGCAGTGTGACAATCAAGGATATAAATATCTTCTGTCATTAAATCATCTTGATTAAAGTTGTATATCTCATACACCTGCATCAACAAACCGAAATCAATCTTGCAAATTCAATAAAATAAAAATTATATTGTATTCGTTTTCACATGTGAAACTTCTAAAATAGATGCATACCTTCAGTTCGTCTCCTGAACGAGCAAAAGTTGCATCAAAGACCAAAAAAAAAATGTTAACTTACAGCAAAATAATCATTAAATTAATTAAAACAGAGACGGTTTCACCTTTGGTTAATGTGCATGAGAACAAATGAGGATCACTTTCCTCTTCATGTGGAATTTTTTTTGCCGCGTATTTGGTTTTTCCACCTAGGATTTCCCAAAACTGGTCGGTCTCGATACCTTCTTTAAGCACTCTAGTCTGCATTTCTGGCTGCAACCGTACGTGATGACAAATAAATATTATTGGTATCGGTCACTTTAAAATAAGATGCATATATATAATTACAAATTTACAATATAACTAATACGCATACTTTTATCACATCGAGTTGCCTCTCACAAAGGTCGTGGTCTTCTGTGGTTGTCTGGCTTCCGTACCAGGTAAAGACATTTGCATCTTGGTGTAATACGTAACAATAAGAGGAGTTTAAGGATGAAGCAACCTGAGTCAGTTAGAAACATAATTACATATCTTTCGGTTATTTAATGACATATATGAATATACAAGAATAACTTACGGGTTCAACTTGAATTGATTGCATGTTTTCTGGTCCCGAGCCTTGAACTCGAAATAGTGCAATACCATCTTCTTTGTAAGTATCGTCTGGTAGTCCGTTTTCTGATATGTAATTTTTGTATCCGTTACTGAGACCACCCTGGTAATTTAAGAAATTTACTAAGTTTTAAAACCCGAACGAACAGAAAAGAATAAATGTTTAATGCGTTATCTTTCCTTGTTTCTTAGTTGAAGCTAGGCCTGTAAACGAACCGAACGTTCAGTGACCCGTTCGGCGGGAAGTTCGTTTATTTAATACACGAACGAACATGAACATTTTATTGTTCGTTTAGTCAAACAAACATGAACACGTGCTAGTTTATGTTCGCTCGTTTATGTTCACTAATGTTTGTTCGTTTGTAAATTCGTTTAAAACGTTTAAACTCAATGCAATTTAGTCTAGTTTTATTAGTTATTAGACCCGATAGATTGACTAGTTTTACTTTTAATTGTTGTTCGCTCGGTTATGTTCATTCATTTACGTTCGTGAACCTTATACTCTTTAACAAGCGAACATATAACAAACATGAACACACTCATTTTCTTAAAGAACGAACACCAACAAGAAAACCTTGTTCGTTTAATTGTCCGTGTCCGATTGTTTGTTCGCTTAAAGTTGAACAAACACATATATTTACCGCCTGTGTTTGTTCGGTTCGTTTACAAGCCTAGTTGAAGCTCACCTTGAGAACCATAAAGCTCTGAAATATTGCAAAGAAAAGAAACGGTTCGTCTCCTTCATAAATCTGTGCCTATAAATCCATTAAATCAAATGATCATGAGTATAAACATTAAACAATAAACACAGACTAAAATAAAAAATAATAATTACTGAAATTTATTTATAACTATTAAGTTACTATTAGGTCAACTAACTACCAGTGTAGCTAAAAACTTGAATGACTCAACCATCTTATTTGCTTGTGAGAGAGCTGAATTTCTATCTTCCTACAAAACACATTTACATAATAAGTAAATTAGTTAACTACCTATTTTATTTTATTTTATTTTAATTATAAATTAATTACCTTAACACTTTTCTTTCCATACCATGTCCCAATAAGACATTCCTCTTGTTCGTCTCCAGTATATGTATATTGAAAGACATAACAATCTCCGGTATAGAACTTTGACAGATCGGTATCGGATAAAAGCCTCTTTTGTTGACCATTTACACGCCACACCTGCACAATCATGTTTTAGTAAATTACGAAATTACAAAAGTTTTTATAAAAGTTTTATAAAAACCTGCAAAGATCCACTGCAATCAATATATGCTGGGATTTCTTCTTCGTCTTCCTTTCTGGGAGCTGCTTTAAGCAGCCCCTTAACATCGAGCCCTTGTCGTTTTAACAGCGCTACAAATACAAAATCATTATTCTAAGTTTTTAACTAAATGTCAATTGACTTTTTATTTCTAAAAGTATGGAATAACTGAATAAGTGATTAAATAACTAACTAACTAACCAGCCACCTTGCCTCTGCCCTCCTCAGACGCAACCACATCAGTCGGTTGAGGCCACGAGTCAAACTTTGACTGAAACGATACCGTTTCAAAGTTTTCGATCATGCGGGTGATTTTACACTGTGGTCTGTCCTGGCCACGTAGATGTTCCTGTAAATCAAGATTAAAACTTATAATTAAGTGGAAATAAGATAAAATCATTACACGAACCGCAAAAATCCATAATTCTTATTATATTTACTTCTGCAGCTCCGTTTGCGGCTTTTCTTTCTTCCATCAAAGTATTTCGTCCCATCCAAACATGAACTTCTGATCCGCAATCCAGAACATAACAAGTGTGTGTGTCTAGTAACTTCTTTGCCAAGGAATCTGCAGCGATACGTTCTGTCTGCCCCTTTTTTACACTTAAGTACAAAACATGTATCTTGTCAGAAGTCAGAACTGACTATATACTAGATAAAGATAGTATTATAATAAGGATCCTTATATTGTTCCACCATTTCCATCTTCCAGACACCAAGTCCCTGTCAAGAATACGGCCCATATTGCGCTATATGGGCCGTATTCCTTCAATCATTACGACAATCATCTGCCACAGTGGCTCATGTCATTTCAAAACGATATTGGTCACGTGTAAAATGTTCAAGAACAAAATGTGGACCATATTCTTATTGAATATCATGAATATTCAAGATATATAGCTGCATATGGCCCGTTTTGTGCTTTTTTAATTTATTATTATTCTTATAAATAAAAATATTATTAAAAATAAATATCATTAAGATTATTGTCAATTAATTTTAATATTATTTTGGCTGTTCAATTAAAACATCTAAATTTATGAAATTTTGATCCGTTTTGATTCTACTGAAAAATCGTAAAAAACGACAACTAACAAAAACTTAATAAAATGCTATCACATTTTATTACTTTGAATGGATATAAATATGATTTAGTTTATTTATTCAAAAAGTTAATAAATATTGTTGATTTATATAAAACAAATAAAATTACGATTAAAAGAATATATATTTTTTTAAAATAAAAGTATGGCCCGTATTGGATTATATGTCCCATGTCGCTTTGTCTGCATGCAGACAGATGCCAGAGAGATCACTGACACACAATATTGGCCAATATTGTGTGTCAGACTATCAATGGTGTACATGTCTGTTCGTGTACCAATCAAGCACCTTATATTAATAAATACTCTTATATATTTATTACCAAAATAGCTGAGGTGGAATATCATCAGTACTTTGAGCAACATTCTCAGTTGTTTTTCTTGGAAGCGGAGCAAATCCACCAAAGAAGCCCCAAAATTCTCCAGCTTCAGCGTCGGCCATTAGCCTGCCATCGTCTAAATAAAACCAGAAACAAAGTCAGATTTTGGATTTTACATTTGATATTCTAGTATTCTATATGATATAAATTGACTTACCAATGGTAGCTATATCGCATTTTGAACGATGGTAAGTATCTTTGATATACTGCACTACTTGTAGTGCTTTAGCCCTTTCTTGTATTGAAGTATTTGACCCGTTAAATTGGAATATCTTATTTTTGCTGTCTAATATACAAATTGTATCATGATTGAGTGAGGATCGAGCACAAGGAACCTGCGTTCGGTAAAATAATATCAGACAACATTGTCATATTTTTATATAATGTGTAGAACTTATTTTACCTCTTGAACATGAGCTACATGTTTTCCTTGGCAAGAAAACATGCGTGTTTTGTGTTCAAGAGATTCAGATTCTTCTGGCATTATACATGGTTTAAAACAAGAAAGGAATCTTTCTGTTTCGTGTCCTTGTAGTTCACGATACTGAACCGCTCGACATCCGAGAGCTACATCAAGTTCAAGTGCTTTTATAGATATAGTTTCAACTTCATCCTGCATTTAGTAAAAACAAAAGGAAACTAACATATACATGCGATAAAATAGCAAGTTAACGACTTAACGTAACATGTATATCAGGAAAGAAATGAGCTCACCTCCCTTGCATCTTTACCGATCCAATAGTGGATGTCATAGCGAAAAGCACCACTTTTTGAAGCATGGGTCTGTAAAATAAAGGGCAAAAGAGTCATTTTACATCCACTTAACACAATTTTAACAGCCAGGACCAAATGTGTAAACGATCTCCGATCTCGCAAACAGTTAGGACCATTTCTGTAACTATTCAAAGCTAGGGACGAAAGGTGAAATTTGAGCAAACGACCGGACCATCCGAGTAATTTACTCAAAAAATAATAATACTTCGTTTTCACACTTTCATTCTTTTGAGGATCTGTGTGTCAATCAATCTTAATCACAATGTAAACGTGACACCAAAAAACAAAGCCTTGAACTACTTGTGAGCAAAACAGACAATATTAGCTGCTATGAGGGCCGCATAAAACAAAAGTTTGTTCTATGCATCGGATGCTTAAATGCGTATACTGCTATACCAATAGAATATTATTTAGAATTATAGATGATGAACAAAAAAGCATGATGGAACAACAAAACAAAACAGAATATATAAAAACTTATATGATTCAACTACAATACATCAAGAAATATAAAGGTAGTACCTTTAGCGTCAAATAGCATTCCCCTGTAAGAAATTTACCATAAGAAGATTCCGGAACAGCCACCGGCTTCGAATTCTCAATCTGCCATACCTCAATTCCTCTATAAGATGGTGTCAAGATTAACATGCACAAATACACTTCATTTAATTAACAAAATATTATTATAAATATTAATATTAATATTTAGAATGTATATAACACAAAGGATACGCCTTTTGTCCAGCTCCTTGAAAAGCTGGATCAACTTCTTTCATAGAAACAGACATTATACAAATTCACACCAATTCAAATCAAATAAAACCTGAAATTATAAAAATTCTTCAACAATACATGAACAGAATATTTAAAATGCACCAACATGATGTGATAATATGATATCTTACCACCTATAAATCTATAATTCTGAACGTGTGGATCCAATCCAAATGTTTTTGATATTATGTGCATGTTCAATATAAAACATAAACAATAAACAAAGATTGTAGAGGAGAGAGAAAGAGAGAATTCAGAGTCTAGAGAGAGAAAATTTCAGAGAAAGGCTGTGAGTCCTTCACAAAAACCGCACACAGAGAGAAAGAACCGTTGGGTTTTTTTCTTTTTTTCTTTTTTTGTTTTTTCCATTATTAAAAAACAAAAATTTGTAACATTGTAAACTAATGGCTGTAATTATTTTTGGTACATACACTTCTTTCTTTATTTACTAACTAAACATGCAACTCATTTACAAGCCCAAATCCAGTAAACAAGATTAGAACAAATTACAATAAAAATAAAAACAAATCCTGATTTGAAAAAAAAAACTAACAAACAAATTTACCATTTTGGTGCAAAGATTAAAACAAAAGATTAGAACAAAAAAAAACAAATCTTTATTTGAAAAAAAAAATGAAAAGAAAAAAAAAATTAAATTAACAATTTTTCAAGCTGCCAACTTTTCTTGAAAAACTTATGTTGCTACTAGACTCTACAGAGTTTGGAGGTTGAGTCAAGTTGGGCGATTCACTTTCGAGTGGAGAAGGGAAATAATCAGATATGGCTTCCCAAGATTCGTTTTCATCCATCTGCCGTCGTCCTGCATTCAAGAATCTTGGTTTTACTGGCGATTTAACCATTTCGACCTTCCATGTCAGCATTGCTACAATCTCTGACATGGGTGGCCTTAAGTTTGCATGAGGTTGAAGGCACAACAAAGCCACCCGAATCGTTTGCATTACATCTTTCTCCACAAAACCGTCACTCTTCATTCTTGGATCGATTAAGTCAACCATTCTTGACCTCTCATACAACTTCCACGCCTATTTTCAAAACAAATAAATAAAGATTACATTTTGTAGATATGGATCTAATACTAAATATGTAAACGGGAGTGGATCTTACGTATTCAGGAAGGTATTGCATTTCTGCTGGTAAAGTAAGGTCAGTATTCTTCCTGCAGCAAATGATTTCAAGCACCAAAACTCCAAAACTGTAAATGTCAACCTTTTCGGATAGTTCTCCTTTAATCGCATATTCTGGAGCTGTATAACCTCTAAAATTCACGAAACAAAGTCATTTTTTATAATTTGTATGATTGATGATTATAGTTTGTTATATTATTATTATAAGATATAAGAGGTAACTTACAATGTTCCAGCAAATGCAGTGCTGAGGTAAGCTTGATCCTCGGGGAAGAATCGGGCCAGCCCAAAATCTCCAATTTTGGGTTGAAATTTGTCATCAAGAAGAATGTTACTAGCTTTTATATCTCTGTGCACAATCCTGATGTGTGAATCCTCGTGTAGGTACTGCAATCCCCGAGCAATACCCAAGATTATTTGGAACTGAGTACTCCAATTTAAATACTGTTCGTTTTTTCCTATTCACAAAACTATGCATTTAGTATCAACAAATTCAAGAAAAAGGTAAAAAAAGGTTTGTGGGTCAAAATTAATTTTGACCCGTTACCTAACCCGTTCATTATTTCACCTCTAAAAATGTGTGTTTGAGTTATGTACCATAAATAATGAGGTCTAGACTCTTGTTCTTCATGTATTCGTACACAAGAATCCTTTGAGGTCCTTGAGAGCAACAACCGAGAAGACGAACAAGATTCTTGTGTTGTATGCTAGTGATCATTCTCACTTCTGCAAGAAACTCTGCATCTCCTTGTTGCGATTTATCAAAAGATAATTTCTTTACAGCAACTAATCTTCCATCGTGCAATTTACCCTACAACACAAAAACGCACATATCTATCTTAATTAATAGATCAAAATTTGTAGTTATCGGTTCAAAGGAAACATACCAAATAGACGGGACCGAATCCACCTTTTCCAAGAAAATTACACTCGTGGAAGTTCTTAGTCGCCTTCTTTAATGCTTGGAAGCTAAAATAGCTTATTGTCCTAAGATTCCCACTGAAATAATCTTTTAAAGCCACAACACAAAAGATCAGTTTAATAAGCAAACATCAATGATATTAGTGATATAATGCTATACAATAAAGTTATAACCTTTGCAGCTTTTATCGCGCTTTGCTGACTTTCTAACCCGCGCTGGTTTGATAAACTTATAGAAAATGAATATAAGAATCAGTAAAACCAGGAGCACGATTAACCCTCCAAGGATTAAGAAGATGGCAGGTGCATTGTGCTTCTTAGATGAGCTTTCTTCATTGAGATATAAGGGTGTTGGAGATATTGCTGCATCCACAAGTGATATTATAATATCATTATCAATTATCACAAGCTCTTTTTTTAACCCAAATACTTATTTTTGGTCTACATTACTTAATGAACATGTAATTCACTAATTAACAGACACCGTTTTGGGTGTGCAAAGTCAGTTCGGTTCGGTTAAGGGGGCTTAACCATAACCATAAGCGAGCTTCGGTTATGGAAGATTGCTTAACCATAACCGAATAGTCAGTTAACCGTCGGATTCGGTTAAGTTCGGTTAATTGTCAATCGTATTTTTTTATATGTTTTTCCTTGGTTCCAGTTGCATAAATGGTTCGGTTATGGTGTTCCAAGCTCAATTAAGAAGTTTCAAAGCTGAAAAATGCCAGTTCCCAGCTTGGTTATGATGTTCCAAGCTCGGTTATAGACAGTAGCAGCATGAATTTAAACGTTCGAAGCTGAAAATGGAGGTATAAAAGATAGAAATAGAGTTAAAAATTTGGAAAACACACAAACATACAAGGTTCCATTCAGTTAAAGTTAGTTAACAAAGGCACATCAACCGTAACCATAACCATATGGTCGCTTAATCAGACTCACTTAACCATAACCGATCAATTTTGTTCGGTTACGATAATTTCGGTTAGCGGTTCGGTCATCAGTTATGGTTCGGTTTTTGCTCACCTTTAGAACTTTAACATAATTCTTTCGCTAAATCAGATCAACACAATTCCAAAACTACAATTTCATTAACTAAAGCAAAAGTGTATCAAATTTCACATTTAAAAAAAAAACCCTTATTTATGCACACCAGGTGTTTGTATAAATGTCTGAGAGGGAAACTACAACAAAACCCAATCAAACACTTGCAGAATCACACACTAACACATGGTAATTAACAAGAGTAATAAGATGATAGCAAATACCTTCAAATAATCGACCCATATGGTCTTCACAATTTCCCAATAACACGCAGAAATATATAATAGTTGGTTTTATTGACGACAGCTTGGAGATGAACGAAGTCAAAGTAAGTCATCGGAGTGTTCAAAGTATTAATAATAATATAAATCCAAGACAAAGTACAAGAAGAATGTATGTATGTATGTGGCTAAACATCCTGAGATTTGGTGCTAGAGTCAACTTAAAAAAATATGTTGGTTTTATTGTATACTGGTGACCTGTGATTGGTGATAAAAAGTTGTCACCATCGATCGGAACAAGAAGTTATACAATAATATTGTTGTAGTGGTTTGTATAATAATAATGAGCATATGATGATAAGAGTATATACTACTTAGATTGAACATATTCAAAGTTAGTCAAGTTGTAAATACGGTTAAACCGGTAAGGCCATCTATAGTGGAACAATCATAAAGTGGAAAACTTTATTTTACGTCATTGTGATGTTAAGTAGAAAAGCGTTTAAAAAAATGCGTAATGTTTTCACTCATCAAAAATAGTTAAGAAAATGTGAAAATTATGAAATAAAAAATGATAAGAAGAAAAAGAAAGTGACATGCGTGATGGTGATTGGCTAAACAAGTAAATGGTGTGGCTTTTGATGGTCAATGTGTCAGAGTCTCGTGGTTGTGATCACATATCCAAGGGCAACGTCTTGGTCACGCAAAGCGTAATGGTGTTTAACAAATCGGTTACGTGGATGGTGGGTGTTAACCACTTAAAATAGCCTAATACATGGATTGGAGATCGATCCTTGTTTTCTTGTCTTTAGTTTTAAACAAGCAGATAACTTCATAACAATATAAAACATGACGTGTTTATTATACATGTTAGATATGTCAAACCAACTCAATATCTGATTATATTTATGTAATATTTGTAGTTAGATATGCCAAACCATTGCTAAAATGATGGGTTTATGAAACCATTTCGTGGTTCCTCATGAGATTAAAAGAATTACTATATGTAGTAACTCCAAACTAATTGTTATTTCTTTGGCTATCTACATTTTACTTCTTAGTAAGGTGGATGTGTTTCATCGCTTGATTCATATGATTATCTCATTAAGTCATTATTAATAGACTCAAGAGAACAATATTACATTTTTATTTATTTCTCCTTTTTTTTTAAATTCCCTTCAATTGCATACACTTTGATTTTTTCCCCTTCCAATTCATGCATTGTGTTGGTTTTGATCATATCAAGGTGATATTTATATATCTATTCCATCAACAAAACCAATCTTGTTTCTTGCGGTGAGGGCTTGTATCATCAATTTGTTACTAGACTGATAGTTCATCCATTCAGTTTTCCTAAAACAGGCATGTATTCTGATAGATATGAATGACACATGTAACATAAACGTGACGGATTCTTGCTCATGGTTTTGGAATTGGAATTTCTACGTGTTGAACCTTAATTGTTGGTTTGTAATATTTTTATGATGACAAGAAGATAAAAGTAAAAGCACAAAACCAATGATCAATTACCATGTAAAAAATTAATAAGAACAAAATAGAAAACAAAAGTTGATTTATTCTTAATACATCCCTTAACTTTAACTTCTGTTTAGCAACTACAAATCCCCTAACTTATGGCTAATACATCCCATAACTTATGGCTAAATACATGTTACATTAATACATTACACAATCACCTAAACATAATAAAAACTATTCTTACCAAGATCCAATCTTAACTTACCTATTTTGTCCTAGATATACACAAAAAAGAACCAAAAGAGTTTAAACAACACATGTCACTTTACACTCACAAATAGCAACAACAATAACTAGAACCCCACACAAAACCCTCCCCATAGGCTTCTTACTCTTGGTCTTTCTAGTAACCATCTTCCTCTTCAGCAAACAAACTCTTGATCCACATATACCCATTTACCAAACAACAACAGATCCATACAACCCACTTCCAGATCCCCAAGATTCCACTTCTTTTCAAAACCCCCCAATTCTTGCAACCAAGATCCAAGACTCAATTTTGAAAAACCAAACTGGGTTTGGTGATTCAGAACCTGTAGATGAAAACCCAGTTTTTAAAAATCCAAATGGTTCTGATTCGAGTGATAAAGACTCAATTTTGAAAATTGAAACTGGGTTTGGTGATTTAGAGCCTGTAGATAAAAACCCAGTTTTCAAAAGTTCAAATGGTTTCGAATCGGGTGATAAAGACTCAATTTTGAAAACTGAAACTGGGTTTGATGATTCAGAGCCTGTAGATGAAAACCCAGTTCTTAAAAATCAAAATGATTCCGATTCGGTTAATAAAGACTCAATTTTGAAAATTGAAACTGGGTTAGGTGATTCAGGACCTGTAGATGAAAACCCAGTTTTTAAAACTCCAAATGATGCCGTATCGGATGATAAAGACTCGATTTTGGAGAATGGGACACGTGTTCTTGAGGATGAGTTGGTTAAGAAGAGTGTGGATTGGGGGAGGAATTGTAATATGCATTCTGGGAAATGGGTGAGGGATGAAGAGTACCCGGTTTACGTACCCGGGTCGTGCCCGTTTGTCGATGAAGCTTTTGATTGTCAGGCTAATGGAAGGTCTGATCAAGATTATATGAAGTGGAGGTGGCAGCCTGATCAATGTGAGCTTCCAAGGTTGGTTATTTAGTTATTTAATGCTTTTTGATTTTAGTATGCTTAAGGATTATTGATTATTAAATATTAAGCATAAGTTATGCATTAATTGATCATATATCATGAAGGTGGATAAAGTTTTGGTAACACATTTTTAGTGGCTTTTTTGGTACCTCATTTAATGCATAATAGTAGTAATTATTTGTTTTTGCTTCTGCTTTGTGTCAATATAAGTAACAATTTATGCATACAAGAGACAAGAGTCACAAGATTATGCATTAAATGTGTTACAAAATTATGATAACACATGCAAATATGCAATGCATAAAATTGTCTCTTGTATGTGTAAACTGTTACCTATATTGATGCAGAGCGGAAGCAAAAACAAATAATATCAATAAAAAAGATTGATGAATTTCTAAATGTCTCAAATGATTACAGAAGAAGGTAAATTTGTTGGTTTGCCAGATTTTCAAATTTACAAATCAACTCTTAAATACTGAAACTAAAACTAAAAGTAAGATTGTAAATTATGCTAATTGGTAAAAAAAAACGCTCGAGGCTAAGTGAGCACACGTTTGAAGAATAAAAAATTGGGGGCAAATCGGAACCCGAGTGGTGGAATTTGGGTCTGACAGTCCGGGCAAACCTCTGAAAGCCGTTTGCCACATTGTTCGGCTCGTTGAGACCTTTCCGTCAATTGGTAACCGGCTCTGTAATTCCACTTGTAGCTTAGGCTATTCCTTTTTAACGTTTGGGCCCTTTATTTAAGTTTTATCTTGAATCTTGGAGAAAAATAAAATCTTTGTATTTATTGAGGGACTATAACGTGACTAATTATGACTTACGGATGTTTATGTGTTTAGGTTCAATGCAACTGATTTTTTAGTGAGGCTAAGAGGAAAAAGATTATTGCTTGTGGGAGACTCGATGAACCGGAATCAATACGAGTCACTTCTTTGCATGTTATACGAAAGCCTTCCTAATAAGAGCAAAATGTATGAAGTTCATGGCTACAAAATAACCAAAGGAAGAGGCAGTTTTGTCTTCAAATTTGAGGTAATAATAATAAGGATTATATTTGTCATGGAAGTTTTACTAAATAATAGTGTCAAACTATTATTTGACAGGATTATAACTGCACGGTTGATTTTGTGCGGTCCCATTTTCTTGTAAGGGAAGGAACTCGAGTCAACGGTCAAGGAAACTCGAATCCGACGTTATCGATAGATGTAATTGATAAATCAGCTAGACGTTGGAAACGGGCTGACATTCTCGTTTTTAATACCGGACATTGGTGGGTTCATGGAAAAACTAGTGGGGGGTATGCATGCCATTTCAAAAGATATTTAGATTATCATTGTAATAATAATATTAAGCCCTGCTTGCGGTGCGCGCATATAATGTATATATGTGTGAACCCTCGGGTGGGCAAAAGTGAAATTGCACTAATTTTGACGTTATTTTACTAAACTCGTGAAAATAACGTTAAAAATAGCGGAAGGTTAATCAGGCATCATGTGGTGGCGTTGATAGCCGAAAGACAAGGGTACATGCACCGATCAGCCGATGATTGAGTTCTATGTGCCTTATGTCCAAGGCTTGATGCAAAACTACTATCGAGCCGGGGGTCTCACCGGAAGCAGCCTCTCTATCCCTATGGGGTAGAGGTAAGGCTGTCTACATCTTACCCTCCTCAGACCCTACCATAGCTTTGCTATTGGTGGGATATACTGAGTACGATGATGATGATGATGATGATTGTAATAATAATATTATTTTTGTAATCATAATTAACGTGCTGATTTTATACATAAATAATGCAGGAAAAATTATTTTAGAGAAGGGGATTATATTTATCCAAAGTTTGATGCGGTGGAAGCGTTTAGGACGGCGTTAAAGACATGGGGAAAATGGATTGATAAGAATATGGATAAAGATAAGCTCGTGTTTTATCGTGGTTACTCGTCGGCTCATTTCAGGTATTGTTTTTACTTTTTATAGTTCCTTTCTTGTTATTCCATTGTTGAAACTTGAATGAGAGTTAACTTTGCTACAGAGTTAACTTTGTTATCGGTGTCCGATTAATTATCTTAAATAACTGTCGTTTTATGTTGAAATTTTTTATTTCTTTTGACACCGGGAGTCATACTTTAATTTTTTTTTCTCCATAGTTAAAACATAGTGAATATCTACTTTCGCTTTTGTTTAGCCTATCAATCATAAACGGTAGAAATGGAAATTTAGACCCATTAGTTTATATTTTATTACAAATTCGTCAAACGAGTAAAATAAAAAAGACTGTCTTCAATGGAAACGAGTCAAAAATTTGCCAAAAAGTGTATTTTTAATGTTAAAAACTTTCTAAATCATTTTATGCAATTAATCTTATGATTTCTGTACTCATATTTGACACACTAATTAATTATTAAAAACTGAGCTGTACAAAAACTGCCAGTTTTGACCCGCTACCCGACTAATAACCCGTTGATTTTGCCATCTTTTTTTGTTTTTTAAACAGAGGCGGAGAATGGGATTCAGGAGGTACATGCCATGGAGAAACCGAGCCCATAAAAAGTGGACGGATTATCGAAACCTATCCACCAAAAATGCAGATAATCGAGGAAGTGATAAAAGAAATGCGATTCCCGGTTGTGCTTTTAAATGTAACAAGGTTAACCAACTTCCGTAAAGATAGTCACCCTTCGGTTTATGGGAAGAATGTGACCGGGTTGATGAAGGTGTCGACTAAAAGGGAAGATTGCAGCCATTGGCGTCTTCCAGGAGTCCCCGATGCCTGGAATGAACTTATTTATGCCACACTAGTCGCTCAAACAAGTTAGTCGTCAAACTTTATTTTGTGTTTGAGTTTACCCGGTCATTGTACATTGGCTTCGGGTCCTTCTGGCACGATTATATTTGTGATTTTATTTATTAGATAAGTTAAATTATAGTTTCAATGTTAGTTTAGTTTAAAGTTTGAAAGTTGTATCAACCGACTTAATTTTGAAGCACGATACCTTGCGCATACGCCCACTCACAACGACACAACGTTACACATGGCGGTCGCTTAGGAATAAACAACACGTTGAGAATTACGAGAACCACATATATGTATTGTTTTATTTGTGATACATGAGTAAAATTATAGATAAATTACGTGGGATGGTGACTTTATTTGATTTTTGAGTTTTTGTTTCGGTTTAATATTTTAAGATTCTGTACACCTATTTTAGAGTGGGCGGGGCATTCTACTAGTCCCCACGCGATCAGTGAACTTCCAAGCAAACCCCCCCCCCCCCCCCCTCATCGAGTTAGGCATGCAAATAAGATTTGCGGGCTCTGCTACTCGGAAGAATTGTGAGGGTGGTTGGAGCAAAAAGGCAAGCGAGTATGGGAATTGAGCTGGGTACACCGCCTCTATTAATTTGGGTTGATGCACGTGCCACAATATTATTGGGGTTATTATTATTGGGGTTACTGTGGGTTCAAAACTTCTAAGGGGTGCCCCCACCCTTAAACCAAGGAAATGAGGGGTGTCATCGATTTGGTTTTAATATATTCGGTCTTTCTTTTGAAAAACATGATATCAGTTTCTTTTTATCTTTTCAGTTCAGTTCATACTGAGATAATCATTGTGTTTTTTTTATAAATATACCCATGACAGTATGTAGATCATATCCAAATTGTTTTCTTTTTTATGAATATAACTTCAAGACACCAAACACGATCATTATATTTATTTGTTAATCCAACTTTGACGCATTTAAAACCATGTATTTCTAATTCAACTAGCGTACCTCATTTATCTAAATAGTTCAAACTCGTTGGAAAAACACGGTAAACGAGATGAATGAACTTATAAATTACGTATTTGTATTATTCTTGTTTTCTAAATAGTTCAAAAGAGTTGTACAAACTTGTTAAACGAGATGGCTAATAAACTTACAAATTATTAGTTGACTTATAGAGATCTTATAGATTTAGACATGAAACATATACCAAGCATATTATCATATTTAGAAGTCATAACATGTTTTGAAATCTTAGCATTTGATACTAACACCAAACTTTAGTTATTAAAGGCTTAAAGCATAACAACTATGTCTTAGAATACGAATATTATAAAGTCGTCACCCCTGGCAAACCACTTTGGCATCCACTTGCTTCTGAAAGTCAAAGCGATCCTCTTTCTTTAACTTGCACATGATGACGACGACGACATCACAAGTGCTTGCAAAAGTCGCATTAAAAGAATAACCTAATCAAAATAACACCCATCGAACTTCCTTTCTAATAAAAAATATATATATTCTTTTTTATTTAAGTTGCTTTTTATAATATTCTTGTTGATGGAGAAGGGATAAAGAAGGTTCATGAATAATTAAATATAATAATAAATTGTGTCGCTAACATTTTCTAAATAGCATAACTAAGTCGTTAAAAATTACATTTTTTGATCTTAGGGTCATAATAACAATATTCATTGACTGTTGGCTAAAACTAAGTAGCTCCATCGCCTCAGACCGTCAAAAACAAGGAAATCAAAAGCATCAAACACAAAAGGCATAACTACATGTTAATTTCAAGATATGTTTTCTTGTATTTGATCATTGCATAAAACTAGGGATTAACTCGAGATGGTACCGGTACTGGTAGCGAAATGTTCGATTCGATACCGGTATTTCATGCGAAATTCAGGAAATACCGATACCTTACCGAACCGTACCAGCACCTAAAACTCAAAACATGATACCATTTCGATACCAACGGTACCAAATCAATACCAATATCCGTTTTGCTAATCCATACATGAAACAACTTTTAAGGAAGTAAAGAGTAAAAACACTACTCCAAAATACCAAAATAAGAGAAACCTAGTCAGTATTTAATAATAATAATAATAATAATAACCTTCTAATACCATTTTCTTTTATTGAAGTAATAACCCATTAGAATCCGATTACCTCATTTCACTTTTTTTTAACGGCCAACTAAGTAACGCCGGGTACACCGTACGTGGCTCCCATTGGCTAAAGGTAGCCCGAGCCGGTCGCTAGTCCGAACGGACGGAGCCCCTAGCGGTCCACCTGTTGAGGGATTCAGCGGATAAAACCCGACCCCCACGCCCGTCAAACGGCACGACAGCGAGGAGCCAGTAAAATCGGGTGAGATCAGGACTCGAACCCTGTATCTCCATATAAATTGATGGTAATAAGGTTTAATTACCTCAATTCACTTACCAAGTATAATTATTTATTTGGAAAGATTATTCCAAAAGAATAATGCCGTTACTTTAAACAAAAAAAATATTAATTTACAAGAATAATAGTGACGTGCGTACATATAAGTTATACGATAAAAGTAACTAAAATCCATTGACTTTTGTCATCCCAACAAACGCCTTTTACTTTTTATATTTGTTTTTTGTGAATAATAATTTAACAAAAGGAAAAAGAAAACTAAATAATTCTCAACAAAATCGAATCTTTCAGATCTGGGGCTTCTACTCAATTCACTTTACACCTTCACCCCTTCTACTTTACCTAATTACATATCACACCCTCAATATTTCACAGTCTCATACTTTCAAAAAAGATGGTACAAATTACACCGACGAAGACGATGATCGAAAAAACCTCGAGTATAAAAGCTGAGAATAGTGACCGAGTGCTGTCGCAGTGTTTCAATGGGTGTGTTCTCTGGCGTATGTTACAATAAGCATCTTTGAGTCTGTTAGGGCCAACTCTACGCACTTCCTCGCTGGACATCCTTTGACAGAATTGCACTTGTAGTATACTCTGCAAAGTCATAATCGAGATCAATCTCTGAAGGGATTGGAATATCAACATATTAATCTCTATGTATAATAAATAATTATGTCTTTGAAAACCCATATCAGCTTTGCAGGTCACCTAAAAGTTGTTTTAAGTCGATATTTTGATTTTTCGCATATCTCTAGTATAAAATAATGTGTTTAGATTAAATACAAATAAATTAATAAGCAAATTGAGAGAATCAAATACGATAATTATATATACATATAGAATAATTATATATTATATCATAGAGCAATTATGTGTGATGTTAACTATCACTATAAAATGAAAACAATAATTTTCTTTAACTTGATAATAACACGATTATACATCGTAGTAAGTCTGTATCGTTTTTTTAAACCGTCAATAAGAAACATACGATATGTTTTTTATAATAAAATATTTAAAAGAAAAACTATTTAACCCGTGTAATACAAATGTTTTGTTTCTAACCTAGGCTAATATTACAACGTTTGCCGAAGTAAACTTTTAGGTAAACATGTATATTACCTTGGAAACGGTGATCCATCGACCTTCTTCTCGCCGTATTTCTTCCACGAGTAATCATCGGCCGGTATACTCTCTACTTTTGATCCGATTATCGGAATTCTTCTAACTTCTCGTTTCGATCCGGTTTTCCTGAACCAAGGAAGCCACAAATACCAATATATGAGCCTTCTAATGTGCGCAGTAAAGCAAAACACATTCAGTTTTGCTAACGTGCGCACCGAAAAAAAAACGCTAACGTGCGCACCTAAACAGATACACATTGATTCAGTTATGCTAACGTACGCAGTGCAAGCTGAAACCTGTTCATAGAATCATACCTCTTCTTGCAGCAGCGGCAAGCAACGCCGGAAACCGAGTGCTTCACGTCGGCGCTGTTCCGTTTCCGGTGAGACGACGGCAGCGGCGGTTTCCGTGACGAGAACGACGGTGTCGGTGCGACTATACCTAACGAAGACAACTGCCTGCCGTTCGAAACGCTTCCGTCAACGCTACCTCCGACGAACGATGACGTCATCGACTGAAACGACGCCGTTGCCGTTGTATCCGTAACACATTTCTTCAACGAACACTCCATAGACGCTGCAGTAGACTCCACCTGCATATTCTCATCCGATTGTGAAGAAACAGAAGGCGCGTGAGGTCCACGGCGGAAGCGAGCGTGGCCGCTGCGGTTTAAGACGGTTACAGCTTGTTTGAAGGTAGGTGAGTCGGAGAAGTCGTGGTTGTTGAGGTGGAATATGCGGTTGAGGTGTTGAGCAGCGGTTTGGATTCCGACGAAATCAACAGCCATTGTTGCAGAAGCTGAAGCTTATACAGATGGAAAGAAGTTGAAGAGTGAAGAAGATTAGTGGAGTTTATAAACATGGAAAAGTCAAAAGGTGAGAAGGAGATCGGACAGTGGAGATGAGTTTGACTTTCTGAAAAAGGTGTTTGTTTATTAAATAAACGGACAAATGGAACAGAAGGTATCATCGATTCAGAAAGTCTAACAAGGAATATCAATATTTTAATTTAAAAAATATATAAAAAGAAACAATATGTTAATGTAAATCTTGATTTCGCAAATATTTGGTGAAATAATTAAAGAAAAAACAAACCTGGTGGTGGTGGTGGCGCCGGCGGCCGCTTGGAGGATCTGCGAGCCGTGCCATTGGCCAAAGCACATCAGTTTCGGGGAGATAAAAGTTTTAACCATGTACATTAGCGAATAAAAATTTTTCGTTAAGACCTACGGGCCCTTTTATTTTGGTTCGGCTGAGGTATTTAAATTCTCAGAGACTGCCCTGGTTAGTGGTGGTGGTGGTGGTGAGGAAATACTTGATTTTTCGGGACATCGGGTGATGATGAGAGACTGGATGAGTATGTGACATTCAATAGATGAGTCCTTGAATTGAACGGAATTTACTTCACCGCATTATCGTGCATTCGGGTGAGTATTTACGGACGTTGGCCTTAGGTGGGGGTTTTCCCCTGATTGGAAGGCGAGTGTATCTCAATATGATGAATTTGCTAGTATCTTATTTAAAAGATTCGTTGACTGAGAAAATAGATTATTAAAGGATTTATGTTGACTAGTGTTTTACAGCTGATAAGTGAATACTAGTAATTAGGTTTGTCAACGTGTTTGTGATTTTCTTCATATCGATTTGTTAATACGAGTTTATATAAGTTTGATCATGAGCTAGCCTAAAAGTAAGTATAAGACCGTCTGCATAATTTCATGACACTCTTTTCCACAGTCTAGTAAGCATGTCATATAAGATTTTCATTCATTCTTTTCACAAACACTTTTTACCTACAACAATAACATTTTCATTCTACCCACAAACAACCTCATAATTCCACATCACCAATATTGAGGAGTGAGGACTCACCAACCACCATTCTTCACCATCCACGAGGAAGGATCTTCAAAGATTGATGGCCTCCACCTCAACCTCCACAATACTTGCATTTTCATCCTTCTCACAAATCTTCTTCACATAAGCCATGAATGACCTTGATGCGGAAGTTTTAAAGCCAGATTAACATGAATTAAATGTCTATGTTTTAATTGGTTTTATGTTACATCCATAAAAATTAAATACAATAATGAAAACTCTAAGCATTTATTCATTATCTTTTTTATTTTCTTTATTATGTTTTTGTTACTCAAAAGGATTTGAACACTCGTCCTTAAGCAAAGTCTTATCTAGATAGTTGATACCGTTATACCGAAGACTATTTGATGGAAATATGTACTTATTGTGGACACTTTCTTCTCATCTTCCTCCGTCTCTTTAATCTTTTAAACATTCACGAGGATATGCTAATGGCGATTACCATATTTGATGCCGGCTAGTTGACATTTGATGTTATTATTGTCGTAGTCTTCTTAAGAATGTGTATTCTAAATTTGTACCATGTTTATTTATTGTGGTGTTATACACTTATAACCTTAAAGTTTTCTATTGCAATATTATACATTTTTACACCATCTCTTAAGTCTTAACGTATGAGAACTAGAGCATAATATGTTGTAGGATTAGGTACAAGTGCACCATCATTTGGGGCCACATGAGTGGACTATTTACTCGATTGTTAGAATATTTTGGACAAACTTTGCATGTTAGGACCAACCGTTGAAAGAGAATATCTAGGTTTAAGGCAGATTGTAAAAGTAGGCAAACAATGTGGCTCCAAATTTCAATGGTGCAAAATGTAAAATGTTGTATCTTTAAAAACGTTGGTGATAAGTGTGTATGAAAGATAAAACTATCTAGAAGTCGTATATATGCAAGTATCATCAATGCATTTAGGTATACACTGAAATTGTCAACGGGGAGGGGGGGGGGGGGGGGTTTCACAAGTTGAAAACTTGGTTTATAGCAATTGTGTTTGAAACTCATAGCTATTAGGTTTATTAACTTGGTATATATGAGTTGTGGTGGAACAATATTGCCATGATTAGTTGATTACTACTAGACACAAATAATGTTTTGGTATATCGATCACAAGATAGATGTAAAAGTTAGCTAGATCTAATCACAATAGCATCTTGGATTTGTTTTATATTTTTAGTGGGTATAAAGGAATTATAACTAATTAATATACCCACTTGACTTAAACCACTAACACTAGGGTTTTAAAAATGTTTATAAATCTAGGTTTAGGTTGTGACTTGTATGTTTAGTCGAGTTTATGATTGTTTATTATTCGTGAATGGTATACATTCACAAACCCAAAGATTATATATATGTATCTCATAAAACTTAGACGTTGAAAACAAATAGTTGTTAAAAAACTAATAAACCAAGTGTTTAAAGTTTTAAAATACATTTTTTAGTTAATGTATACCACTGATGGAGTTTTACAAAATTTTTTATTTGACTGTTGCACTCATCCGGCTCCACCTAAATTTGTTCATTCCCCATCCGAAATTGCAGATAAGTGTTGTTTCATTCAAAAGCGGACTCAACCTATGTGGCGTCCGCTTAAGAACATATACTCATTTGGATTTATAAAATATACTTTATATGAAAACTTTGTCATTAAAAGCCTTAGACTAACACACCATGTTTGGATTGGTGGTTATTTACATCAAATTTGATTATCATTATGGCTAACTAGATTTAACTACGGTCAAGATTTATTTTTAATATTAGTTCAAAGACATTAGGTTTAGACGTTAGATTTGTAAATCACTAAAATTATATTTGTAAACAAAACATTATGTTTTATTTCCTCAAATATAGTTTTAGGATTTCAAATAAAATAAAAGTCAAAAGAAGGTGACCAAATATCTCATAATAAGGTTTTGTAATTCCAACATGAAGAAGTGGATGACCAAATAATGCAATTGGTGTTGTTGGCCATTGCATTGCATGACACACTTGATTTAAACTATGATTGACCCCCCCCCCCCCCCCCCCCCCCCACTCCATTCCTAATTTTGACTTTAAAATAATAAAGTCCACCATCAATGTGACGACTTTTAGATTTTAATCTTAAAAAAAGTGTCCTTGTTCCTTATAGATTATAGGTTGTTTGGATTTATAAAAGAGTTTGCATGATATTTAAGTCATGTGTCTATACTTTATCAGCATTAGCTTAGAACCCTTGTATTATACGAGGGGGTAAAATATCAATATATAAAAAAATTTAAATTTGTATCATTGTATACATTTTATAACTGAAAAAATGTATTTCGTATGTTGATGATTTCAAGAAAATTAACAAATAATTGGTTTTGAAAATAAATTAATTGGTATTTAATGCAATTTGACTTCATTTACTATTTACGAGGATAAAAATAGTGAGAAGAGATATGGAGGCAACCCGTGAAACAAGGGATCTGTGTTCACCTTTATAGGTCTAAAGCGAATTAAAAAAACAAAAGAACTCTTTTTTTTGTGGAAAATAATAAATTTTCTTAGGATCTTATCACATGAGAATATGATAATACAAGCTTTATATGCTTTCTAAAAGATACATTCAACATAAACTTCGAGAGACTGTGATTAGGAAGGAAGAATTGAACGCAAGTTGAATGTACTCAAACACCTAAAAAGTCGAGAGCCCATTAAATATGTGACTCGAAGCTTCAATTTTTTTTTTGTACTGTAAAGCCAATCTTGATATGAGTGCGCGCACATGTATGTATGTCTGTGTAAATTACCTTTCAGTTTGATTAAAAAACATGAAGATAATTTGTGAATAAATCATTAATAAGAGAGAACTTGAATGTGTCGATTTAATCTTTTTGGTCATTTGTATTATTGTATACATCTTGGATGCCATTTAGATGGGCCGGCTACTGAATGAGGCTAAGTAAAGATGATAGCAGTACTCATGGGCCATAAGCCCATGACCAGGTTACTAATTATAGTAAGAAATCAATATTGGTTTGATACATAAGTGTGTGTTGTATTTATGTTATGACAAGTTACCATTTGAATTGTGGTTAGGTTTTTTATTCTATTTGATGGTAATCCGTACATCGGTTTGTTTGTCATGTTTGGTGGTGAGAAGCGTATATAAGACTATGTGTGTCAAGGTCTATCAATGTTTTGTTTATCTTGGTTTCACCGAATTAGGTTTGCTACGCAGTGGTGGTTAGGTGGCAACAATGTCACACAGTCAACTGAGTGATTTGAGTGATGAGCATTGTTGGTGAACGACGATTGGTAAACAATGGTGTCGTGGTTATAAACGATGGAAATGGAAAATTGACAATAATATCATATTATGTTTGAGAGAAGCTAAAACTATCCACATTTGTAAGGCTTATAAACATCACAAACTTGCTCAAACACCTACCATAACATATCTCCACTATCCTTTAAAGCACTCATTTTCTCACCATTTATACATTCTTACAAATCTTTATATTTTCACGGCATCACTCCCCTTTTACATTTTTTTAACATTTAATTTCTTTTTTATATCAAAAGATTTTTTAAGTTAATTTATTATAGAAGAAATAATTGCTAGAAAAATAACTTTTATGAATTAAAGTATAATATAAAAGAAACTAAAATGTGTAAAAACTAAATATATATTATTTAAAATGAAAACATCATGTGTTTTTGTGTTATTTTACTTTATTACTACATTTAAAAAATAAAAATAAATGTGATTTACAAGTGACAAAAACGACTTTCAAAGGAATTGACACAATTTACTTAAACTTAAAAGGTTTGGTGTTAATAAATTCATTTTTTTAATCATCACATTTAATGTGGGCCCCATCTATTTTCAAAGTGCCTCAAGTAGGCCTATATTGGGCTGAGAAATAAAGACATACGATGTCTTTTTACCTTTGTTTGTGGGCCAACACGGTGGGCCTAAATCAGACACTGCCATTTGGTCAAAATTAGTCTTTCTATCTTATATACCGAATCAATACACAGTTTTAGTTCCTTGAAATCATTGATAACTCAATACTATACTCACCAAGTGCAATGTTGATAAGTTTTCTACATACGTTGTTTCATTGTATCTTGAAAACAATTCGCTAGAAAACCTATCCATAATGTTTGATCAAAACGACGGAGACAAAATTTATTTAGGAGTATAGCACAATCATCTCAAAGCAATAAAAAGTAGCCACATTTGGCAAGTCCGTAAACTTAATCAACTCGAATTGAAGTGGGTGACACGTGTGACGACAAATGGCAATATTTTACAAGTCTATAAACTTAATTAACTCTCAGGACACGCGGCCTCAAGTTCGAGGAGACGTGTCCTCCTTGATCCTTATCCAATCACATACCACCTAAATGTAGTCTCCCTTCACCGAGTCATAAATAAAGCTCTAACAATATTTAGCGGTGAGGTTTAATGATCCATAGCTTATTATAGAGAATGCCAACTGGCTTATGAATCACGCAAGCTGTATTCGTTGTCCGCATGCCAAATTTAAACTTCCTCTCTCATCTTCACTACTATTTTCGTCATTTTTCGGTCGACACTAATCTACTTCACTATTTATGGAACGAAGGAAAGAGAAAGTAAATTCACGAGTTATATATATATATATATAATGAAATGGCTATGTCTACATAACATAAGAAAAGGGGAAGAAGCCTTGGTTTTCTTTTAGATTTATTTCCTTTTCAAATCAAGAGTTAGCAAAAAGTGATGGATATAAGGGAAATCATGGGAGGAATTCTCACATTGTCAATGTTTCTTATGCTTGGTAACATGATTAAGAGGGATCACTTTGATGGAGATGTCTTGGTAAGTATAAGTATATCACATCTTAAATTCAACAATTCATATTCTTTACTAATTAGTACATTTTTTTATTTTGTAATCTTATTATATAGAATTAATTGAAATTTTTCTATATAATAGTTGAAGAAAATTTTGCCCCAATTTGGACATTTTGTTACAAGTCATATTACTTGTCATATTTAGTAATACTTGAAAAATATCCACTATTATATAAGCATTTTACACAATCTTTTTTTAATTTTATTGTTATGGTATATTAGTAGAGTTAAATACATAACTAAGTTTAAGTAAAGAAAATACCGAATAAACATATGTTCTAATTAATGTACTAATGATCGGACCGTCCGGTAACCATGCTCTCCGTTGATTCAGATAAGAGGTTTTAAATTGTTTGATTCTGAATCCCGCAATTTGGTATATAATTTTTTATGTTTTAAATTGTTTCTTAAGGGTCGGCCGGATTTTATGGGTTCAATGGGTGGGTCTAATACTAGGTTTGAACCCTTACCACTTTATTAAATGCTAAGATTTTTATATTTAATAAAGTATATTTCCGATAAGGTCTAGTGGTATAGTGTCCACCCTTCCAAAATGAAGTGATGGGTTTAAATCCTTGCAAATGCAAGGTTTGGAGAATTTTTGTTGACATAAATTTGCTATTCAAAAAAATAAATAAATAAAATAAAAAATAACTATAATACTTACCCATATTATTGAATTTAATGTGTGTGGTATATACATAAATATAATACTCGTAATTTTATTTAGTTACAAGTGGACGAAAAAACATATAATTTTTTTATATATTATATATATATGTTTTATGTTTGTTTTTGTCTAAATTAAGTTGTACCATTATTTTATTTCTCATATTTTTAAATCGCTAAAAAAGTTATAACGTCATCCGGTTTTTAAAATTGATCCTATCATCGAACCTATAAAGCAGCCGGTTCAACAACTGATCTGGTTTTCGAAACATTGGTCTTAATTGTAATACATAAGATGGTTCACCTCATTACCTTCTCTCTCCAACGACATATTTCATTCACCAACTTTTAATATTCTTTACTTAAATTTACTACGAGCCCTGTATCGGTAATGGTTTAATATGCTATCCATTCAACTACAATCCACCCATCTTAATGCATATAATTTGGCTTAAACAACATCAAAACCAAGACTTGATTCTGTTGTCTGCAACTGATAATACCATCTATGTTTATAGCAGATGAATGTCCCGGCGACAGCATATGTTGAACCAGACGCAATGTCAATTATAAAACACAATGTTGATCGTGATGCTCAAATTATTGAGGAACCAATAAAGCTTTGTAAGGTTACTTCCGTCGGTAAGTAGTTATTAGTTATTATCGAATCGTATTAGCTCAGTTTAGTTTTGGTTATGAATTATGATCTTGTGACTCGTTTTGTTATATCGGCAGGAAGAGTTCTGTCTAAAGGTTTTGTTACGTTCTCGTTAACTGATGGCCCCGAATATCACATTTCACAGGTTCAACATGCTTTCTGTTTTTTTTCTTGCTTTTTCGAGGTTTATATAAGTTTTTGAGTTTAATATACTCGTGTTCGATCAGGTTGCTAACGCGGTCCTAGTCGCCAAACATCTTGGTGCAACTCTTGTGCTGCCAGACATCATTGGGAGCAAAGGGGAAAAAAGGTTAGTGAAATCATCGAACCATGACACGTGAACCATACTGAACCAACCGGTGAATAGGCTTGGTTTGCTTGAACTTACATCTTTGGTACGATGTTTCAGGGGATTTGAAGAGATTTATGACGCTGAGAGGTTCATATCAAGCATGAGCGGTGTGGTTCAAGTCGAAAGGCGTAAATATTCCAACGCGTTCAAGAAGGTTGTTAGCGTGAAAATTCCCTACAACGCCAACCAGGAATACATCATAACAAATGTCAAACACCTGTTTAAAGTAGCACTAACCGTGCGTGTCATTACCGATTTCCCACCATTAGCCATGCGAGAAGGTAAAGTCGACAAGAATATGAACCCGTCTTCGTGTTGGGCTATATTTAAGGCTCTCCGTCTCAAGCCCGAGTTACAAGACTTAATGAACTCCATAGTCAAGAGACTAAAGAACCATGGCCAGGATCACACGCTCACTGCAATCGACTATAAAGGCGAGATGATGGGAACGGGTATTTGTGGAACTAATGCAGTTAAAGGAATGAAGCATTGCTACAATCCGGTTGATATTGCACAATTTCTTCAAAGAGTCGGTTATCCACGAGACTCGCCAATTTACGTCACTCAATCAAAACCCGGTTATAGCCTCCGTTCTCTAAAAGATTTATACCCTAACTTGCTCACAAAGGTACGAGTTAGCCTAATCCGGTTAGTAAAAGAGTTTCACATGTGAACTAACCCGCTCATTTAACCACCTCTTAACAGGAAGATGTAATGGAAGAAGCCGAGAAGGTGAAGTTTCTCAATTCGGGACTGGAGCAAGAGATGATCGACTTCTATATTTGCTCAGTTAGTGACGTGTTTATACCCGCAAAATCGGGTCTGTTTTACACAAATGTGGTCGGAAACAGAATTTTTAATGGCAAGAGAGAAGTTTATGTGCCGGCACAGACAACATCAAGCCTAGCAGAAGACCATGTTTCCTCGTACATATCACAGAGGAACCACCCGGTGTACACATGTTTCTGTCAGTAAACAGAAACTAAGTTGTGTGTGGAAACTGGAATAAAGCTAGAATAAAGCGACTCTAAGTTAGTCGTGTGTGTTGACTGTTAAAGTCTAGTCAAAGTGTCGTTTTTATGTTATGTTTGTTGTCGAAGACGTTTAATAAAATCAAGTTTAATAAAGCAAGCCATCACAATATATGTATAAAAGTTTCTGTGCATATATCCATATACAAAAAACCATGTCACTTGATCCAGACAATACCTAAAGGCTAAGTTCAGTTAGTCAGGAATTTACGGTCCAAAACACGAAAAACCTTAAAGAACATCAAATGTTCAAGTACCATCCACATTTCCTCTTGATGAACCTATCACACAAGTTTTTTAGTATTTGAATGTTTTGCCACTTATTAAAAAAGTACAATGAAAAATCAAAAGACGTACCTTGACTTCTCCAAAGACGAGTGCATGACTTGTACATATTATAAAAGTATTCACTGAACGGTCGCTCAGCAACAGGAATCAGTTTACCAAGAACCGCAAGAGGCCAACTGTCATATTAACCAACAAAAGATGAGCAAGAAAATTTAGCAAAAAGATAACAGAATTATATAAAAGTAACCCAACCTGATAAGACCAATTACAATAGAAATTAGCCAAAACTGCCAACTCAGCCGAACGGTGGTTGTGAATTTCCCCAAGAACATGATTATGATAACCTGAAAGCAATAGTCTCAATTAACCGATAATATAATTTGAAATGTATGTTTTAACTAATGAAATAGGAGGCAGAATCTCACTTGAAGTATGACGGTAAATCCAACGATTCCCATAAAAAGGCGGTTTTTGGTGACTCCTTTAAAAACGTTCATCTCATCAGGCTTCCGAGCGTTAAACTCGTTGAATATCTGCAGTCAAATTAAAAAGTCAAAACCCTTTTTGTATTGAACCGAACCCAGTTAGCTGACCCGCCCGTTTAAAAAAGATCACCTGCGAAAAGACAAACGCGTTGAAAATAAGTGTGTTCTTCTTTTTGTTCGCCTGCTTACTGGTCTCGTGTTCTAAATTCAGAATCCGTTTGCCATCAAAGTTGAGTACAAGGAGGACCGTCACTTGGTACATAGCCTGTAATTTTATCCAACAAATATTAGTTGTTATTAATACATAGCCTGTAATTTTATCCATCAACATTGATGACTTAACATTTTAATTTCAAAAAAATAGTTATCGATATATGATCGGTGCATTTTTGGTACACGTATTTACATGTTAATTATTTATAAAATGCATTTATATTGTTAATAATTATATCATTTTGAGTGGTTTTTATATTTTATAGGTTATTGAGTAAATGAGCTAAAACGACCATATTATACGTAGGAATGAGAGAAAAATATGGTTCATTTAAGTGATTGATATGTTGTTAATATTACTGTCAATATATCACTATACCTGAATTAACAAATTCCTCCACATAATGTTTGTTATAAGCGGTTCCCTGATCAACAAGAAACAAACCTTTTAACCATATGATAAAATTTTACATCCGAATCGGATTAATAGTTAAAGATAACAAAGCCAAAGTCAAACCTTCTGCCAACTGGGGTTCGGTCCATGAGGTGATCCGTGGGTGGTTCAGTGGCTAGAGCAAGTGCACCAAGTGTGTCCATGATGAGATTGACCCATAGGAGCTGCACCGCGTTTAACGGGACATCACCAGACGAGACGGCTGCAACAACGTTAATAACAAGGGCTGCAACGTTCACAGTGAGCTGAAACTGAATGAATTTTTGAATATTGGCATAAACTGATCTTCCCCATCGAACCACCTGCCGTACAATATAAGAATTACAGATGCATATAATAACAAACACATACATCATATAAGCAAAAAGTAGTAAATAATACCTTGACAACTGAAGCAAAATTATCATCTAATATGATTATATCACTGCTTTCTTTTGCAACTTCAGTTCCTTGGATTCCCATAGCTAGACCAATATCAGCCTACAATTAAAGAAACACAAATTTTACGCCCTGCTTGCGGTGCTCACATATAATGTATATATGTGTGAACCCTTGGGTGGGCAAAAGTAAAATTGCACTAATTTTGACGTCATTTTACTAATCACGTGAAAATAACGTTAAAAGTGGCGGAAGGTTAATCAGGCATCATGTGGTGGCGTTGATAGCCGAAAGACAAGGGCACATGCACCAATCAGCCGGTGTCCCGATGATTGAGTGTTATGTGTCTTATGTCCAAGGCTTGATTCAAAACTACTATCGAGCCGGGGGTCTCACCGGAAGCAGCCTCTCTATCCCTATGGGATAGAGGTAAGGCTGTCTACATCTTACCCTCCTCAGACCCTACCATAGCATTGCTATTGGTGGGATATACTGAGTACGATGATGATGATGATGATGATGAATTAAAGAAACACAAAATCATATTAACGTTGATATTATAATATAAATCCCAAAATATAATGTCTTTTTCTAACCTCATGCAATGCAGGGGCATCATTTGTCCCATCACCTGTAACAGCAACAACATGACCATTCTTCCTTAATGCTTGCACGAGTAATAATTTGTCATTAGGGGAAGACCGTCCCATCACCTGTTGCAAAACAACATTAATTTCATAAAAACAATAATTTAATATTATTTAATTAATTAACATACAGATATCTTGTCAGCCACTTGTAGTCTCTCGTTTTCTGATAATCCCCTAAACGTTTTCCCTTCGATTAAATTGGGTTCTTGTGCATCTTCGTTTGATTCTAATATTCCACATTCAAGTGCTATTGCTCTTGCTGTCTGAAGATTATCACCCGTCACCATTCTTACCTTCACACCAGCCTTTTTGCACAGTTCGACTGCATCTTTCACATTCGGTCTACATGGATCCTGTATATTAAAATGATGTCACATGTCAAAAACTCAAAACAATATATATTATAAAATCAAAAAACAAAATTGAAATCTAATAATTACCTTTAAACCAACTATTGCTAGCAAAACAAGATCATCTTCAGGCATTTTCCAATATTCAAGTTCCTCTTCAGTAACTGGAAAAGTTTCCCCTTTCATTGTTCGGTAAGCAATTGCAACACATCGCAGGCTTCCCGCAGCCATTGTTTCTATTGCTTTTTTAAAATACTCCACCTGGCATATTGAAATATTAATGGAATAAAGTGAAGAACAATACATGATTTTTTAACAAGATAAGTTTGGAAACCTTATCATTATCCAAAGGAACTAAGTTATCATTGGCATCCATGTAGCTGGTACATGCAGCTAACACAATTTCAGCAGCTCCTTTCCAGTGTATATGAACTTCAGAATTAGACTGCAGGAGAAAAAAAACATTTTCAAGTAACCAAAAAGCACATATCTCATAATAAAGAATAAATGAAATTACCAATTTCACAGCAACACCGCCTCGTTTTTTCTCTGAATTGAATGGGAACGCATGAACTATTGTCGACTCTGACCTCACGGCATCAAAATTCATTCCAAGCTGCAAAATATTATCAGGAATGAGTCAATGACAAGAAAAACAAAAAACAGAAAGACAAAAAACAAAAGGACAAAAAAAATGTGCACTAACATTAACTCCCCATTGAAGAATAGCTTTCTCAGTTGGAGATCCAGAAACTTCAACATTCCCACCACCCTATCAAAGATTGAAACAATATTATACAACATCTTGTTTATGAAAGAAATAAATACAGTTTTTTAATAGTTTATTGATTATTAAGGATCTACCTCGGGTAAAAACACACTTCCAGTTGTATTCTGAGCCAGGCCTTCAATGAGAAGAGATATGAGCCCGGAAGATAATTCTGACTTGTTATCCGGTGGATCAATTTTCTTCCCACAAATATAGGCCTCGACCACGGTCATCTGAAAACAATTAGCAAAAACATGTAATGAAATTACCTACAAAAAAGATAATTTGATACAAGAAAAGAAAGAGACTTACCATGTTTAATGTCAATGTTCCAGTTTTATCACTGCAAATTGTAGTAGCAGAACCCATTGTCTCACAAGCAGAAAGTCTTCTAACCTGCATTTCGAAAATTACTAACAATTAACACAGATTCTAAAAGATATATAAATTATAGACGAAAACGAAATTCTGGAAAAGAAGAAAAGTGATAAACTTACCAGTGCCTTGTCTGCCATCATTTTACGCATCGAGTACGCAAGACTGTAAATAGTTTTAGAAAAAAAAATAATAATAACTTATTTAAAACCTGATCAGATTTCAAATATAAACAAATAACAAAATAGATGATATGAAGACAAACTTACGTTAATGTGACAGCTAAGGGAAGCCCTTCAGGCACCGCAACAACAACAATAGTGACCTATACCAAAAATTAGTATGATTTAACTATCAAAAGTCAACATGAACACTTCTTAAGCAGAGAAATGGGTATAAAGAGAATATGATATAGTTACATACTGCAATAGTGAAGATTTTAATTGCACCATCCACAGCATCACCAAGACTAGTTTTCCCAGCAACAAACTTAGGATCATCGGAATTTGTTGTGTTCCCAGTAAAATATCTACCCAAAACAAAAAATAAGATATCAAAAGTTGCCATTTTGAAACAAATTTATCATCACCATGTGACATTGTATTACCTATAGGTGACAATCATTACCCATTATTCAAGAAGGGTTGATTTCAATCAATCATACCCAGTAAAATCCCACCGACAGCAGAGCTATAGGTAGGGTCTGGGGAGGGTGGGATGTAGGCACACCGTACCTCTATCCAAAGGAATAAAGAGGTGGCTTCCAGAGAGACCCTCGGCTCTAAGAACATGTGTATGAAGCAAAAAAAGGAAATCAAAGTTTAACAGTTATATAAAAAACTACTACTAATTATAATAATATTAATAATAAGGTCACAGTTTAACCGCAATATAAAAGCTAATAATAATAATAATAATAAAATATGTAAGGGAAATACCATTATGGTATGTGACCTAAATAAGTTAAGTCTAAGCCCTAAGGTATTCAATTCTCTCTAAAAATCCTTAACTTATGGGCTAATTTGGGTCATCTTATACAAGTCAACGGATCAACTTGGTCTACGTAAATTGGTCAACAGGTCAAAATAGGTAACAATCATAAACCTGTTAATATAGTGAGTGAATCTATTTTGGTACTTCTTTGTAAAACAACTCATTTCAACCTGACTCTATTTTGGCCCGAACCAATTTGACTCATTTTTTTTTTCAAAATGACCCATTTTGACCCAAACTCATTTTGCTCAGAACCCATACTGACTCCAACCTGTTCTGAACTGACCCCGTTTTGACCCGTGACCTAAACCCGCCAAATCCGCCCAGTTTGCCAGGCCTATTATTATTACCTGATTAGAAGGACAACGAGAACAACTATAGCAACGGCAAGCCCAACTATACCAATAAAAGTGGCCACTCCATTTAACCTCACCTATACAAATCATATGTAACATTTTTTAGTTTCTAATATAGTTTGTTTCTTCCCATCAAAATGAGGATTTCTATTTCTGAGACCTAACCTGTAACGGTGTTTCTTCCCCATTATCTTCAGAGATGCTAGCCATAAGTAAACCCCATTCAGTGTTTATTCCGACACTCGTGACCTAATAACCAAATATGCATATACAATTATAATAAGAAAAAGGAAAGAAAAAAACCATTTCTCTATTTCTTTTATAATTACCAGCATAGTGCCATAGCCATCTGCAACTTTGCAACCCGACATTAAGAATGGAGCTTTCTGATCCTTATGAACCTGCTCCATCAAAAGGAAAATAAAATTAATTTGCTTGTCAAAAAGCTCATGTGAAAGAGCATAATATGCATAAATCAAGAAACTCACAATTTTACTTTCACCAGTCATACTAGATTCATCAATAGCCAATGAGTGACCTGATATTAAAATGCCATCAGCAGGAACCTGATTCATAATGGATTGTGAACATGCTGAGAAATAATAAAACAAATATAACACAATAAAGGGAAACAACATGTTATTTTCTGACCTGATCACCAATTTTGAGTGGTATCACATCACCAACAACAATATCAAATATTGAAATTTCAAGTCTCCTCCCACCTCTTACAACCTCCAGGTGTATATTCTGTTTCTCCTCATTCAGATTTTGAAATTGAAGTGACTGTTTATAATCACTTACAGCTAAAAGACAAAAAAACAGTAAGATGCCACGAGATTCCATATATAAACCATAACAGTGGTGTAAAGATATAATTAATGAAATACCTGTGACAACTATGACAATAATAACAGCCATAGCTATACTCCCACCATCATACCATCCTTCTTTGATTCCCTGAAGTCGACTACAGTTTCAGTAACTGTATACGTAACTAATTAACTGTAATAATCTTTTTCACTTACCTCTGTTTTAATACCCAATGCCAAAGAAGCAGCTGCAGCCACCATCAAAATGATCAAAGTGGTATCTCGACAAGCATCAAGAACAAACCTCTATCAAATCAAACACCACAAAAGCTTCAAACTTTAAAGTATCCCAAAGGCTAATATAGAAAACAAAATGTCATTATGTCAAAATACGTACCCAAAAGCTTCTTCCTTTTTTTCGTGGGTATGTGTTTGACCCAAAAACATTTTTCCTCTCCAATATGCTTGACTCATCATCATGAATTCCCTTATCTGGATTTGTCTTTAGCTTTTCTGCCAATCCGTTAACCTGATGTTAAAGACAAAAACTTTAGTTATATGATCAAATGTTATATGTTTTATATGATAATAAACTTGTTTTTAAATAAACTTGCCCCTCCATAGTTTTGCAAAGCAGAGAAATCATTATCTCGGGTCATTGAAGCAAGTTGATCTGGGCTAATACTAAAATCACCCTTAGGAATAGGAGATGGAGGTGCTTTCTCTGATCCTAATAGAAAAAAAAAACCATTAAAAAGCCAGACAAAATATAAAAAAGTATGCACACAACTGTATTCTCGTATTCTCTTCTAAGAACATTCTCAATACAGCCCCTATCACCACCCCATCCTAAAATTATAGGGAAGATATGGAGATTTGTCACTTTCACTCTTACATCAGAATTCTCATCTCCATTCCCCATCCTCAAAATTTTAAGGAATGCTACAGGAATCCCTATATTTGAGGATTCACTGCCCATCCGCTATCCTTATTCTCCCCAACTATCTTCGTTCCCTCTATATTGAAGTCCGGGTCAGTGGTCCATTACTTAATTTACTTGGATTTAGTATTAAATTGTTATAATTGGAGACAAGATTATGTTGAAATGGAGTAAGCTAGGTCTAAGAAGATGACTTTTATAGAACTTTCTATGTGATTTTTACAACTTAAACATGTGATTGAATATGTGATTTTTTGTTTTTGGTATATGTATGTGTATTTGATCAACTGCAGTTTTCATTGGGTGATTTGAGTTCTCTTGTGACGAATTGCTGTGATACATACCGGCTCCAATATGAGTGGGTCAAGGCAGTTAATTAAGTGGGAACTTATTTTGATTGCTGATTTGTTTTAAGTCTCACTTTGATATATGATTTGTGATTTGACTTAAGTCTCCCTTTAATATGTGATTTGCAGATCTGCCCGTAGACTTATGTTAGTTTAGCTTATTCAAAATACCCAATTAACCTCAAACTCGAAAAAGTACCCAAACCATAAATTAGATCTTCAAGCTTATATATTAATTCATTAGAAATCAAATTTAGAAGAAAAGGATAATAAGACAAAATAGTTATTGGTATTAAAAAAGAACAAGAGATAACAAAAAGAATATAGGGATGGGGAATGAGATGTGGAAGGTTTTTAAAACATGTATAAAATTTAGAGATAATTTTAGGGAAGGTGGTTCCTAGCTAAATCATAGGGATGGAGATAGGGTACTTGCTGTGATTCTGTGAATGCTCTATATGTGGCAAGATGGGCGAGCCAATGGGTTGGGTAATAAATAATACTTTTTATTTTATTAAAAAAATCATAAAATAATTATTGTGCTGATTATGATTGAGAAAAACAGTAGTATTATCAAAATCTAAGCATATGACTAAACAAAACAAATGGAGATTATATGAATTAAAACAGACTTTAGGTGTCTCTCAATCCATTTGACCTGTTTCCCTTTTAGATTAATTATTAATTATACATTTGACTTGTTTTAAACAACCCAATTGGCCCACTCATAAGTAAATTAGTTAAAATCACCAACTCTAGTCACATTGCAATAAGCTAATAAGAATTAAGTACCATTTGATTGTGCTCCAGCAGCTTGGAAAAGGTAGGCTGCCTGAAAACAGTAATAACAAGTGATAAATGCAATGAAGTTGATTTAAATTAAACAAAATGTGAGTGATAAACAAAAACTTACTCGTATGACTTGTGCATGGGTCCTGATCTTGGCTATTATTTGTTTTTTCTCTTCCTCCTTTTTCAAATCTAGTGTGTATCGAAATCTACGGGAAGCATTCAGCACAAGCGCCGCTTGCTATAAGGAAATTATTTGTGTTAATGCACATAATTACATTCACATAATAAGATATCAATATAAATAGGAATTAAATTTAGTGCCCGCGGTATCTTATGATAATATAAAGGTACAAAAGTAAGTAAAACTAACTAGCTTAACCAAATAGGTCACCACAAACCATATTAAGTTTGTAATCTGCATAACCTACCATTTCAGTCAAACACACGAATTTGATATCAATAAAATTACAAATTTTAGTAATAATGAAGGAACGTGTCCTGTGAAATGATCTGTAGAAACACATTCTCCATTTTTCCTAACAGATATGCAACATTTGACTTGGTCCTTGGCACCAACCATAATGAGGCAAGGTTAATAAAACTTATGGATCACAGTGAATTTCACCAATTTCTGATAGCAGTTGCTAGGTGTTTGGATTTGCGGTTTAAAACAAATACCCGATAATTTATTCTTGAAGCTTGAATGCACATGTTCTCATGAATAGATTATTATTCAGTTTTGAATGGATAATTTCGTATCAGATACAATGAAGATGATAGCTGTTCAAAATTAACTTCATATTTTCCCATTCTTTTAACATTCCAATTCTAACTAATAATAGCTGTTCCTTCCGCTGTGAAAACATCACGTGCCATGTTCTTACTCGAATCTATACCACCACCCATATATGCATTACGTAACCTTCCGAAATAGCATCTTTTCATCTGAAACAAAGTGCTAACGCAATGATTACTTTCAAGTAGCATAACAATCACTTGACTAGTTCCCAATGCTGTTTCTATGGCTTAAACATGCATCTACTATCAACTCCTGCTATATGAGCATATGTAGCCTCGTGCATATTATAGCATACATCCCGTCTACAATGCATAAGAAACTTTAATGATCTCTTTCGGCCTGAGAGATTGTTTCTAAAAATGCTTAAAGTGGCTTCCCAAAAGCATACTTATGATCTTGGCATCATGAACATTAAACTTACTAGAACCTTGGTTTTCTTCGCTTCTTATAACCTCTCACCTAATGTCCATAAAGTGGATTTCCTTCGCCGCCTATAAATCCTTCTTTTCAAGTTCCCGAGACAACCGTCTCTTCATTGTGTCGGTTCATTCATCTCATTAACTTGCAATAAAAATATGACATAAAAGGATCCAAGTTTCTTCAAATGGCAACAATAATACATTGCACATCACATATTCTCATAAACCCAATCCTACGCATATAGTCAATAAACCTCAAGAACCATTGTCTCGATACCTGCATTAACCGATACACACATTTCTTCAAAGTGCAAACCATCCTCTTATTTCCAGGTATTCAAAAGCCTTTTAGTTGTGCCCAAATCTGCTTTCATCAAGATCAGCATCTATGAACATTTCATCAAGCTCTTGATAAGTTAACCGATACACACTTTTTCCCCGGTATCGTAAAGCCTTTTAGTTATACCATACACGTGTTTTCATCAAAATCACCATGTGTGAACACTGTCTTAACATCTCATTATACCAGATCCAAGTCGTCTACAACTACAATTCCGTAACCGAATCCGATCATCAAACCCTCAAATACACCAATGCAGCTGATCTAACCCTTATTAAACTCTCAATTAACCACACAACTTCACAAATCACAACATCATTCCATTCACATTCACATTAAATCATAACACATAAACAAAATCAAAACAATAATAATAACAAAGCATATAGAAAACATTACCCTCCATCTTCTAAGGCTATGAACAGAAGCACTCTTGGTGCTGACAATGTCAAACGGATCCAAAGCCGCCTCGTACTCCTCGAATCCTCCTTCTCCGGTACCGCCAATTTCGACATCATCATTCGGATTCTTATGCCTCCGATACGGCGACGCACCACCACTCATCACTGTAAATCAAAACCTAATTACTAGCCGCAGGAGAGATGACACCGTCTCGATCAGATTCACATACAACAACAGTACTAGTCTCTGTAAATAACAACCACAACAATAACATACTGCCTTTCACTAATTTATAATAATTAAGATCGGAGTTCATTTTCACAAAAGCTCGGGTTTCGAATAACAATTAGTAAAATTAGTAATTAGAGTAAGATTTAACACGGATCGGTATATACAAACAGGATACTAGTAGTAGAGTAATTATACACATATATATATATATGTATATATACAGACCTGTGAGAGAGGAAGATGGATAGAAGTTGTGAGATTGGGGTTGTTTGTTTCAGTTAAGGTGAATTCGGAAGAAATACAATGAAACTTCCTGGAAGGTTCCTTGGGCTGCATATATATAAAGCTTCAAAAAGTTGCATTATTATTATTATTATTATTATTATTATTAATTGTTATTATAATGAATTAGTAGTCTAATTAAGTCAAGGTTAGCTAATAGTAGGTACATAAAAGTAATTCAAAGTTTTCCTGTTCCCAAATTCCTGGAAGCAATTATCATACAACCATTTAATTCAAGACTATTTGGTTTGGTTAGTTTTTAATGGACGTATCTTATTATACTGCGTTACATGGTGTAGTTGAGATCTGACTTTTCACCCGTTGTTAGTGCTCCCTTTCACTTGAACATGTTGTTGTGAGTTAGTTGTTAGCGTCCAACTCCATCCCTCCACTCACTAGTCGTGGCTACAAGTGGGTTTGCGAATCGCGCCCCCCGCTCGTTGTGGTTCGTGTGAACGATAGGATAGCGCCCCACACCCATTAATCTAACTGGATTCATAGAGTATGGGAATTTGGAGTGTTGGGGGCAACTTCGGGTTTAAATTGGTTCACTCCTTAAAAATCGGGTTCCTAATTCGGTTTTGTGTACCTCGAAAGCACTCCTAACAAATCGGGTTCCTAATCTCCGTGGGGGGCTATAATAAATCTCCATGGAGTTTTGTCGACTGTCAATTATCTTTTATGTGTGAAACTATGGTGTGTTTGTGTCAAGTTGGTGTTTTGAATATGGTAGTTTGAATTGTATCCTATATGTTAATTTCTATTGTGTCGTGTCTAACACATTTAAGTTATACAAAATGCGTCATCTTTACAATCCTTCTTAGGCTACTTAAGCAAAACACTATTTTAGGGGATCATCCCCTATGTGTTACATATGTTTTTTTATTTTTTTTAATGTTAATAACCTTTTTATACGACATTATAACAACAATCTTATCAGTAAATCTCACTCCACATAAAAACTATTGGTTGGGTCTGGAGAGAGAGAGTCAATATATTTTTAATAGATTTTTTGTGTTAGATTATTTTTCCTAAATTTTTGTGTTGGATTTTATTTGTGTTTAATTTTATGTACTGAATTTTTTTGTATTTGATTTATTTGTGTTGTATTTTGAGATTACAAAATGGTGAGAGTTCATATTTTAGGACAAATGCTCTTTAATCCTAATCAAGAGGGTTGTCAAATGTCATCTTCATAAGAGGGCTCTTTAATTGTAATTAAATGTCTCTATCAAGTGGATTAGTTCCATATTTGTATGTAACTTTTTTTTATAATTAATTTTTCCATTTAAAATTCTAACACTACACTTGCAAAGATTTGAAAACATTACCTTTTTACAAGCACATATCATATCATACCACTAGACCACTTGATCACGGGTAATTTGTATTCTTATCACAAAATATCAAGACCAATATTTTCTTTTAAGCCGTTATTTTCTTTTTCAAAGTGTGTGTGCGTTCACAACCTCATGGGGCATTTTTCAAACCTTCTTCAAAGCATGATATCATAGGTGCCGTGTTTTTGTTTAAACAACATGTCTATTTTCGGTGCATTATTTTTTGACATAGAATATAATCCAAATCCATTAGTTATTATATTTAATTAACATATGTATTTCTTATTAGGTTTCCAGACAAGAAAAATAAATGCCCACCACTAACCCACGAGATTTACATGTTGCTAGATACCACTTTACATGTCAGTCACTACTCACATCTTTGTTGTGATTAATTGACAATTCGTAATAAAACTACTTTTATGTCTTTTTGTATTATTTAAATTATAATACTAAATGGTTTAAAAGGAGTAAATAATAAAATTATGACTGTACAATACAAACATTAAATCTGTATATTAGTTTTGTGATTTATATTAGTTTTGTGACAAAAAGCTCATATACAGTTTTTCTTTGGTGATTGAAAGCTCGCCCACAATATCATAATAAATCAAAGATACTGGGGTGTTTGGGATTATTTATTTTACCCTCCTTATTACTTATAACTTTTCTAAAAAGCAATAAGCTGTTTGATAAAGTTGAAAGTTATGAGAGCAATAAATCATAACTTACACTTTTGTAATTTAGACTTATGGTAATAAATTATTAGGTGTAAATAAGGAATCCAAAACACCCCTGTATTGGTTGGTGTGAGGTATGATGTTTTGAAAAAATAGTAGTGTAAATGATTTTTATTAACTTTGAACCTAAATGTATTTTATTCATACATGTGACGGAAAAATATTTTTTTGAGTTTGTGTTCTCTATATAAGAGCTTCACAATGAACCAGACGAGGTCTAAAACAGAGGTAAGATAAATAAAATATTGATGTTCGAAGTTGTGTAATTTATACAGCAAAATTTATGAAAATTGTAAGAAAAGTCGATTAAAGTTTGTCAACTTGTCCGACGTAAATAGGATTAAAAAGGTGAAATGGTTTATAAGATAAAAAATACCCCTTTAATATTAATTCAATGGAATAAGACACAACTGGAGACCCTGAAGGGTTCACACCTAGCTTGCACCCACATACGTGTTCATGGCGGGGCATCGGCAATTAGAATGATGTAACACTTTGATGGCCCACTTTGTACACTTTCATCGCCGTGAGCCACTTGAGAGCCACCTTCATATTATTGATGGCTTGCTTGGTTGACACTAATGTAGTCACGGCTTCGCTTAGTAAACACTGATCTGGTCACTAAGATACGATTCGGTTGCAACTAACGAGTCAAATCGGTTAGCAAGATGCTTCCACTACTAAGCATGGTTGTGTCGAAAGGGATTCGGCTGCTTCTGCTTCGCATAAGTGACCCGGTAGCCAATGTCGCGGGAGGATTCAGTAATAGTGGTTTGATAGCCACCAAAGAAGGGATTCACGGGTTGCCGCAACTCGACCTCTTAGATGAGTGTGGAGACATTATCGACACGTTACATAATTAAAGTTTTTGAGAACATAACACTATTATGATATCTATAGAGTGTCAGCTTAAATAACTATTAATAAAAATGTTTTGCATTTTATTGATTTATTGTTTAATGTTGTATTATTGTGTTATGCTCAACAACTTTTTTGAATACGACACGTATTATGCACACGTAAATGAATTGATAGCTTGAGATTAGAACAAAGAATCTTTAGGGAGAGAAAGGAATATTCGTCAAACAAGCTACCGATCTTATTAGTTAGAGCTTGTAATATAGTCGGTTAACGAACAGATCTCGCTAACTAACAGTTTACAACTAACTAACAGTTTACAAACTAGTCCCTGTCTTTTAACAACTAATACAAACTAGTCCCTGATCTATTTGACTATTGGTAATTCTAGTATGAAACTAATACAAATGTAACAATACCCCCTTCCCATTGACTTTTTTGACCTCAAAAAACAAAAGAGGGAAAACGAATTCTAAGTTCATCCGCAAATTCCCATGTGGCTTCAGAGATTGGTAAATTCATCCAGTGGGCTAAAACTTTTGCAACAGCTTTATTTCCTCGACGCACCACTTTATTATCTAAAATCGCTCGTGGTTGAAAGTGGAACCGAGGTCCTGAAGGTAGAGGATAACTTGGTTGATGACTTCCATGAGCTGACTTAAGAAGTGAGACATGAAATGTGGGGTGTATAAGAGAATCTCTTGGTAGATCCAGACGATAAGCCACTGCACCAATACGTTCCAATACTAAGAAGGGTCCAAAGTAACGAGGACTCAACTTCTTATTATGATGCAGTTTAAGTGAAGATTGAACATAAGGTCGCAATTTGAGGTAAACCAAGTCCCCAACATTAAACTCCCGATCAGTTCTTTTCTTATCACATAACTGTTTCATACGATTTCGGGCCCGTTCTAAATTATGCTTTAATTAAGTAATCATGTGTTCTCTGTCTCTGTGGAGTTCTTCCACAGCTGCAATTTGTGTGTCCCCTGGTATATAAGGAATATGGATTGAGGGTTTGAACCCATATAAAGCTTGATACGGAGACATGCATATGGCAGAATGCCATGATGTATTATACCACCATTGAGCTAATGGCAACCACTTCAACCATTGCAATGGAGTGTCCAAGCACAGACATCTTAGGTAAGATTCTAGACACCTACTCAACACTTCTGTTTGCCCATCAGATTGGGGATGATAGACACTTGAGTAAGCTAAAGTAATACCCTGCAATTTCATAAAATCTCTCCAAAACTGACTGATAAAGACAGGATCTCTATCAGATACAATCGAATTAGGACACCCATGAAGTTTGAAAATGTTATCCAAAAATACCTGAGCTACCGTAGCTGCAGTATAAGGATGAGATAAAGGAATGAAGTGTCCATATTTAGTTAGCCGGTCTACCACTACCAAAATTGTGTCTTTACCCTGCACTTTAGGAAGACCAGAAATGAAGTCCATTGACACATCACTGAAAATGGTCAATGGTAAAGGTAGTGGCTGGAGTAACCCTGGAGATGTCAATGTCTCATATTTAGCCCTTTGACAAATGGTACATTCTTTGACAAATCTATGAACTTCTTTACTGCATCCCTTCCAAAAGAACATTTCTTTAACCTTGGATAGGGTAGGAATGAACCCGGAATGGCCTCCAGATGGTGAATCATGACACCACTTGATAATGTCATTTCTGAGTATAGAATTAGTGGGTACCAATATCTTGTTTTTTCTTCTTAAAATAGCACCATCCCAAGTCAAATTCTTTATAGGTTTCCCTTGCAGAATTTGATTTATAATATGTTGTAAACTCTTATCAGATTCCCACCCTTGTTTCAGTTTATCTAATAAAAGTGGTTGAATAGTACTCAATGTAAGAGATAACAATCCCATACCTTGAACTCTAGAAAGGGCATCAGCCACACTGTTATCAGAACCCTTTGTGTACATTATTTCATAATCATACCCCATAAGTTTGGATAGCCAAGTCTGTTGTAGTGGAGTAATAATTTTCTGATCGAGTAGATGTTTGAGACTTTGTTGATCAGTCCTAATAATGAAGTGTTTCGAGATCAGGTAATGATGCCAACTTTTTACTGCCAACAGAATATCTAAGAGCTCTTTTTCATAAACAGATAGAGCATGTTGTCAAGCAGAGAGAGCCTTACTAATGAAAGCAATAGGATGTTTATCCTGCATAAGGACTGCTCCCAACCCTGTTGCAGAAGCATCTGTCTCTATGACAAACATTTTAGACATGTTAGGTAAGACAAGCACAGGGGGAGTACTTAGAGCCTTTTTCAGTTCATCGAAAGCACTTTGAGCTGCAGGGTTCCAATGGAAGGCGTCTTTTTTCAGAAGTTCGGTTAAGGGTTTGGCAATAGTCCCAAAGCCCCTAATAAATCTTCTATAATACCCTATTAAACCCAGGAAACCCCTTAGTTGTTTAAGGGTAGCAGGTGGTGGCCAATCCTGAATTGCTTTAATTTTGGTAGGATCAGTAGCAACACCATCTCCAGTGATTATATGTCCTAAGTATTCCACCTTAGATCCTCCAAAAAAAACATTTGGATCTTTTGGCTTTTAAGGAATTTTGTCTCATAAGTTTTAGTACCCTTTCCAAGTCTATAACATGCTGGTCCATTGTTTGGCTATAGACCAAGATGTCATCAAAAAAGACTAAAGTACATTTCCTCAAAACAGGTTTAAAAGTTTCATTCATCAACGACTGAAATGTTGCAGGGGCATTTGTCAGCCCAAATGGTAAAAGTAGAAATTCATAGTGGCCTTGATGTGTCTTAAAGGCAGTCTTGTAGATATCATCTTCATACATTCTTATTTGGTGATATCCCGATCTTAGATCTAGTTTGGAGAAAACTGTTGAACCTCATAATTCATCTAAGAGTTATTCAATTAAAGGAATGGGAAATCCATCCTTAACGGTTGCATCATTTAATCTTCTATAGTCTATGCACATTCTCCAAGACCCGTCCTTTTTTTTAACCAAAACTACCGGGGCTGCAAAAGAACTGGTACTGTTGCGGATAACTCCAGTATCCAATAATTCCTGTGTCATTTGTTCAATGACAGTCTTTTGAGTGCTAGGATACCTATATGGCTTAAGGTTTAATGTGACATTTTCATCCTTAAGTTTGATTCTATGATCACAGCTTCTAGAAGGAGGTAATCCTGTAGGCACTTCAAAGATATCTTGGTACTGATTTAGAAGGTCATCAATGGTTTTATGAGTTCCAACATCAGATATGTGAGGCTGATGTTGGAGTTGTTCAGTGCCTTTTGTTTTTAAACTGAACAATTGGCCACTAACAATTTTGTTTGGATCTTGAAACCAAACATTTAGCCTCTCCATAGAACATAAACTGACCCCATTAGAAGTGGATCCTTTTAGTTCAAAGGTATGACCATTAATGGTGAATTTCATAATCAATGATTTGAAATTCCATATAATATCATTCAAGGTTTGTAACCACTGAATACCCAGTACAATGTCATAGTTACTGAGTGGAATGACCATCATGTCAGCCTTAAACCAACTCCCTTGCATAACCCATTGAAAATCCTTACATATTTTCATGCAGGGTAGTTTGGTACCATCTGCTATAGTGACTGGCATGTTCCCGACAGATTCTATGGGACAATGTAGTTTATCTACTAATTGTTCATTAACAAAGTTATGAGTTGAACCACTGTCGATAAGAATTTGCAGATGCCTTGTACCAATAGATCCTCTAATTTTCATAGTGGAAAAAGAAGATATACCAGTTAATGCATGAAATGAGATATGTGGATCTTGAGTAACTTCATTAAAAAATTGTGGTTCTGTATTTTCCTGTTGAGGCTCATCTTCTTCCATTATTTCAAACAAAAACAGTTGTTTCTTGCCTCTACAATTGTGGCCAAGGGTATAACGGTCATTACAGAAAAAACATTCCCCCTTTGCCCTTTTGTCTTCCAATTCTTTGCTAGTAAGTCTGCGATTGTGATTTGGTTTATAAGAAGTAACAGGAGCTGCATTAATTGGTATAGGTAATTAAGGCATTTTCGTAGCATTGGAGCCATAGGTAGGTTTGGATTGAAAGGAATTGGTGGTTGTTTTGGCAGAATAGGTATTGAAAGTGTTCTTGGTTTGAGACATTGTGAGATTAGCTTGATTTTGTAATTTAGCTAGTTTATAGGTTTCTTTAAGAGATTTAGGATCAAGAAGTCTAATATGACATTTGATTTCAGGTTTTAGGCCCTCAATGAATAAACTGCGAGTATACTCTTCTGGTAGGGTTACCTTGTTTAGAAGGAAATCAAATTGATCACAATAGTCCTCCAATTCCCCTGTCTGTGTTAAAGCTTTGATAGCTCCCACAGCATCATCAATTATGGTTGTAGCAAATCTAGCAGTGATGGATCCTGCATAATCAGCCCAGGGTATCTGTGATAATAGTCTTCCACCTTGGGAATTAATATGTGACTGATGCCATTGCAATGCACGCCCTTCCACATGAGCCGCCGCATAACGAACTTTGAATCTTTCAGGTGTTTCATCGATTGAGAAAAAATGTTCACATCGATATAGCCACCCTTCAACATCCGATCCATCGAATTTGGGGAATTCGACCTTTGAAAATCGGTTATTACTTCGGCTGCATCTAGTTTCAGCAAATTCTTCCCGCTGATTGTTGTTAATCGTTTCGTTATGTCTAACTGTGTTGTTAGGGTTACCCAATTGATCCAGTTTCTTCAAGATTGACTCCATTTGAGATTTCATCGTTTCCATTTCAGAAGTTTGTTTTGCCGTCGATGCCTTGATTCCGATCAATTCCGTTAGGTTTTGATCTGTTGATGTCTCTAATCGACTGAGGGAAGCTTCGTGTTCCTTAATTGCTCGCTCTAATTCTTGAGTACGAGTGTTCGCCATTTAATTTTATCTTCAATTACTTGATTTGTTGCTGCCGTGAAATTGATCGACACCGCCGTGGAACTGATCGTCGCAGCCGTGAACTGATTGTTGCCGCCGTGAACTGACTGTTGCCGCCGTCTTCTTCAAAAGCTCCGATGAGGATCGGAAAAGCTTTGATACCAATGATAGCTTGAGATTAGAACAAAGAATCTTTAGGGAGAGAAAGGAATATTCGTCAAACAAGTTACCGATCTTATTAGTTAGAGCTGGTAATATAATCGGTTAACGAACAGATCTAGCTAACTAACAGTTTACAACTAACTAACAGTTTACAAACTAGTCCTTGTCTTTTAACAACTAATACAAACTAGTCCCTGATCTATTTGACTATTGGTAATTCTAGTATGAAACTAATACAAATGTAACATGAATCGATAATATTTGTCACAGATGTAAAATGAATATGTTATGAAAAATAATGTTTAAATGTCCAAATATTTAATGGTTTTAGAAAAAAGGATATGATTTTGAATGGATAGTGCAAGGGAATTGCACCAAGAGGAATTCTAAGTTGTATCCATTATTAAAGGTCAAGGATGAAATATCAAAAAATCAAAAGGATAACTACACCATGATAGAATGTCATGAGTGTACTGAGTTGAAATAGATAGGTACATGATATGTCATATCATTTGATATTTTGGAAATTCACAAATGTGAGCTCTAGATGACTAATAACATATCAGACTAATATACGAAAGAAATATATATTACTATTCTAAAGTAAAAATACTTTAATAAACTTTGTGAGATTCATTAAGAATATTTATATGGTGAGGGGCATCGATGCCCCTCCACATTGCCACGTCATCGTCACGTAAGCACCTGGGGCATTGAAGCTCAAACCTATATTGTCCCGCTATGGTTTAATACCCCTTGGCGCCCCATTATATATGTGTGTGTGTGTATGTATGTATCTGTGTGTGAGAGATGGAGAGAGAGAGGGCCCACACAAATCACCAAAGGCGTCCATCATTCTGAAGCCCTCACCTCCGCGCCCCCTCTCGGCGGTGTTTCGTGCCTTACACGCCCCCAGGACGCCCTCCACCGTGCCCATAGCATGGAGTCTAAAAGAATTTTACAATAATAATGAGCTTATATACGTGTCTACCACCATCAATGTTTGTTTGAACTATGTTTATGACAGTGGCGAGTTGGTTCTGATTTTAATTATTGATGGTGATCGATTTAAGAACACTAGGTGATGTTAGGGCTGGCATATCGTGTATACCCGTACACGATAAGACACGAACACGATAATACACGAAATGTGTATACCTGTACACGACACGAAAACTTATCGTGTACATGTAACCCAAACACGAACCTGTTACTACCTGGTATACACGATAGTACACGATAATAGTTGTTTAGAAACATATATTTGACAACCTAGCGGCGGAGAGAAATATGGCCCGCGACGGGTGATGGCTGGAGGGAGATATGGTCGGCGACAAGAGGAAGGCCGGCGACGGGTGATGGTCGGAGAGAGATATGGTCGGCGGCTGGAGGAAGGCCGGCGACGAGAGGATGGCCGGCGGTGGTTGGATGGATGATGAGAGGCGAGTAGGCGACGGCTGTGGTTTGGTTTGTAAGAATGATTTGGATGAATTTAGGGTTACGGATGATATAATATAACTATATATATATATAATTTAAAAAATAACCAGGTATTAACAGGTACCTAACTAGTAAACATGTATTATACCTGTTTAGACACGAAAATTAACAGGTAATTTCGTGTCTACCTGTTTAGTACACGAAACCTGTTAAGGTCTTACCTGTTACCTGTTAAAGTCGTGTAGGTACGTGTCATGTATTTGTGTCTCGTGTATAAATTGCCAGCCCTAGGTGACGTAGTGCGGTCGTGGACTGTTGGGGGTTACGCTTGTTGTTCTACATATTTCGATTTCTACCATTGACGGGCTCCAATCGTAGGTGATGGTGATGACGTGTTATTTACCATCATCGATTTCAGGTATGGGTTTGAATCTGATGTTTGTTTTTAAATTGTTGTTTGATTTGGGGTATAGGTTAGGTTGTTTGGTTCATACCGAAAGCATGTGGTGGGTTCTTTCTTTCCTGGTGAACCATCCGGAACTAATGAACACGGTTTCAAACAAATGTTGTTCGGTCAGACAGTTGGAACCGGTTAAAGGCCGTAAATGATGGTGTATGCAGTTTAAACCAGTTAAACACCTTTGATTTTTTGCTAATATTATTTAGTTGTGATGATTTCCTGAGCTTAATACGCAATGATGGTGTCTGAGTCTTCTTGGTCGTAGTTTTGATGGCTTGAATGGGTCAAAGACCAAGTTAAAGGTCGTAAACGATGGTACATGTAGTCGGGATCGATTAAAGACCTTTGATTTTTTAAATTTTTATTTAAAGTTGCCAACGTGTGAACATGTTGGCTTCAACCGAACACAACTCCTTTGGCTAAACGAAATTTATAGGCATGAAGTTGCGTACCTATTGTATGATAATGGATTACTATAATGGATCTTATATATATAAAGAGAGAGGGAGAGGGGGAGAGAGAGAGTGTGTGTGAGAGAGTTGATTTCTTTTAAGAACCACTATGAGTTTTAAAAACTCGAAAGAACTCAACGTAACAAAAAATTTTTTGATTTTTTTACATATATGTAATTTGTAGGTTACATGTACGTAAAAAATTATAGTATTTTTTAAACACCGAATCAACTTTTTACATAGGTGTAATTAACGTTTACACTATTGTAATCCTTACACATATTTATTCTCTCTTGTAATTCATTTTTTAATCAGATTTAATCTCAACCACATATTCTATATCATTTAAATGATTGCGTGGTCCATAATGAGTTCTTAAAGTTCTTACAACTCATCAAGTTCTCAAAATATCTTTTCCCTATATAGATAAACGATATAATACAATAATCCTTAACGTACCTCAACATACAAAATACATATATTCACCAAATTGATATATAAAATCACATCACAATATCTCAAAATATCAATACATACCTGTTAGTGCACAGAAATTTGACACTGTGGATATGTTATTCTGGCATATGTCTGGATCAGTTGTCCTTAGCATGTATTCCAGATCGTATCAGGATCAATGATCCTCAGTATTTATTACTAATTAACGGTTGTTCTCATGTGTAGTCTAATATTTAGCAGGTATAACGGTTAGAAGACTCAGTCTATCCACTAACGTGCAGCCAAGAATATATTGACGTGTCTAGATCAATTATCCTTCTGAAGAGTTCCAGAGCTATGTCAGGATCATGGATCCTCGGTATCTGGTGCTATTAACGGTTGTTTCTTATACGAAGGCTGATATTTATCAAGTATAACGGCTCCAAGACCTGGTCTACCCCTTATTTCGCAGCCTGAGTGATGGAGCACGTGGTCAAAGTGGCAGTTACGAATATATTGAAGGCAATGGTGGATTTTTAGGGATTATTAGTTAATAGTCTTTAATATTAATAACTCCATTGAGTTATTGTCTTTTATGTATAAATAGAGGTATGATCAGCTAGGAAAACACACCCAATACACTCTGCTCACTACGAATTCAGCAGCATACACACACACACATAGCTTTCATTGTATCACTGATCATAATCTCCACCGATTAATAAACTTGACGGTGATAGTTTTCACCGTCCGAAGGTTTTTTGTGCCGGAGACCGCGGTAATCTTATACTCGTCGACCAAAGGTTACCTTGTTGATCATTGACTAAAGTAATCCGACCAAAGATTATCTTATTAATCCTTGACCGGAATTATTTTACCAAAGATTACCTTGATAAGTTTTGACCGAAGTAAGACTATCTTGGTTAAGGGCTTTTTCCCTCGTAATCATATCACAGTGTTTATCTCCATTTCGTTCATATGATCGTTGTGTTCATCAAGATTTCATTTATACATTCGTTGTTATCATTTTAGCATCTTACCTCACTTAACAGATTTGGATACTTTATCCTTAGTTGATTTTTGTCCAAAACAATTTGGCGCCCACCGTGGGCCAATTAGTGCTATAATCCTGATTATTCCTATCATTTTCAACCTTTTCATACCCATATCACTATCAATGGCCTCTCAATCAACCTCTACTTCATCAACCATGCTGGATATGGTCCCTCTCTCTTCGAGGACTTTGCCGCCGATGCCTCCGCCAATCACGGGAGCTCCAAAGACCACCACGACTGGAAACAAGACACAAATTCCAGTCCTCCAGAGCTCAAAAACCACTGCTGCCACTTCGGTGGTCAAATCTAACAATGATGTTTCTGCTATGTTTTCACAAGTTAAGGCATACATGGAGCAGCAGAACAAAACCAACCAGAGGATTCTACGTGAAATTGAAGATCTCAAGAAAAGAAAGAGGCCAGCGGAGGATCAGACTCCCTTGATGCCTAGGGTGCTGGAATTCTCTACTCCAGGATCCGTGGTTCAGCATACTCAAGGATCCTCGACCTTCCAACAAGGATCATCCATCCTTCAACCAGGATCCGTGGGTCAGCATACTCAAGGATCCTCGATCTTCCAACAAGGATCATCCATCCTTCAACCAGGGTCCGTGGGTCAGCATACTCAAGGATCCTCGATCTTCCAGCCAGGATCATCTATCCTCCAACAAGAGTCCATGGTTCAACCAGCTCAAGGATCCTCAAGCTTTCAGCAAGGACCATCGATCCTTCAACCAGGATCCTCCGGATTGTATCTTCAAAGATCCTTCAACTCCCAACCACTAGGATCCTTCATCCACAATCAAGGATCCTTCTTCAAGGATCAAGGATTCTCAGGGGTTCAACATCAAAGGTCTTCAGAGGTCCATGAAGGAGACATTATCCCCATGCAGACCATAGCTTCTGGAGGACCAACTCCTATTGCAAATTCTTCTTATCCCAACTACACTTCTGGGATGCCAGCGTTCAACCAACCAAGAGGTAACGCCTATAATCACATATCCTCAGATACTAACCTTGGCTCTATGCAGGATACATGTATCAATCAGGCTATGGCTAGGGAACTTCAGAAGCTTAAGGATATGATATCCAGCGTGCCAGGAGTGGTCCGTCCAATTCCTGAAATACCAGAAGGGAGCCACAAGCTGTCCAGATTTGCTCCACCGATATGCGATGCGAAGATCCCGAAACGCTTTCAAACCCCCAACATGAAGGTGTATGATGGGACCACTGATCCGGAAGAACACGTGGCTCAGTATAGGGAAAGGATGGAGATCAACCCAATTCCTGAAAGACTCAAGGAAGCTTGTCTATGCAAGGGTTTCGGATCCACACTAATAGGATCTGCACTTAAATGGCTGCTAAGTCTTCCTCCTTATTATGTTACATCTTTTTCACATTTAGTTAACTTGTTCAACAGCCAGTTTTCTTGTAGTAGGAAATTTGAGAAGTTAACTAGTGATTTATATAAAGTTGTCTAACCTTATGATGAATCCTTAACGGATTTTGTTACAGGTTTGGCAGGGAAGCTCTAGAAATCCCTAATCTTGACATGGCTACCACTGTTGAAGCATTCAAGAAGGGACTTCAGAAGGGCTCCCCCTTTTATAATGATCTTGTGATGACTCCGTGCAGGAACCTAGATGAAGTAAGAAACAGGACACTCAGATTTATACGATTGGAAGACGACAAGAGGATCCAGGATCGTCTGGGGGCTCAAACAAAACAGGAATCCCCTGACAAGAATAAAGGATCCTCATACAGGAACAACAACTCAAAGCCGTACACCAAGTTCAACAATCAAAACATACGAGCAGTCGAAGAAGGAGATGGTGATGAAGACTATCCCTGCATCTCCGAGTATTGTTTCTCCGTAGATACCCATGGCTTAATTTGTGCCATGAAGGATCTAGGGGAAAAAGCAAGGTGGCCCCGAAAGAATGAGAAGACTACCACCTTCAAAGACAAGTCTAAGTGGTGTGCTTTCCACGAAGATTTTGGTCACATGACAGACGAGTGCATTGGGTTGGAGGGAAATTGGATACCTCCTGAGCAAAGGTCACTTTAAAGAACTCTTGGGAAGGAAGAGATCTAAGATCCAAGATCCTGAAGATCTTCCACAAAAAGCAACACCACCACCACCAGACGCTCACGTGATCAACTTCGTCTCCAGAAAATACGGCATGATTCAAACTTCTTGTCCCACAGAAGAATTCGAGTTGGATGATGAAAGAAGTCTGCTCATCCCCACTACTCGAATAACTGATGAAAGGATATTCTTCGATTCGAGCATCCAGGATCCTCACCAGGATGAACTGGATGTACGAATGGTCAATTTCATCTCTGGAGGATCCGACATATGTGGAACTTCCTTCTCAGCAGCAAAAAGGCTCGCCAAAGAGATCAAGTTGGACAACGGAGACCGACCAATAGTATCCCCACCACTTTAACGACAGACAAAAGGATCTTCTTCGATGAGGAAGACAAACTAAATATCCAGGATCCTCACATGATGGTTTAATTATTACTTTATTTATTGCTAACCACTATGTACGCAGGATCTTAGTGGACGGTGGAAGCTCGGTCAACATCATCCAGCATGATGTCCTTAAGAAGATGAACATTCCAGATTCCGAGATCGTCCCTAGAACATCAATGCTAGTCGGTTTCAGCGGAGAAACCAAGAAGACATTGGGGGACATCAACCTTCCAATTTATATTGAAAGGTTAAATTCATATCAAAAATTCTGTGTAATTGATAACCTTTCTTGTTGCAATGTTATTTTAGGTAGGCCCTGGATCCATGGGATGAAGGCGGTGGCCTCAACCTACCACCAATGCATCAAACTACCAACTCCTTGGGGAGTAGTAAGGATAGATGGTGACCAAGTGGAGGCCAAGAATTATTACTCTTCATCCATGAAGTCGACAGCTAAACAGACGATAGCATAGAAATTACAGCAAAATCCTAGGAATGTACTGGAAGCTCGAGAGCATGACCTAAAAGAAGTATCTTTAGATCCTGAAGATCCAGACATGAAGGTGTTCCTAGGATCCTGTATCCCTGACGAGATCGAGGAGGATATAATATCCTTCCTAAAGCGAAGAAAATCCACGTTTGCCTTCAGACATTCAGACATGACAGGTATTTCTAAGGAAATAATTACTCATAAATTGGGCCTTAATCATTCTATTAAACCCGTCCATCAGAAGCGAAGGAAATTCGCTCATGAGAGGAACGCGATCATACAAGAAGAAGTTGAAAAACTTCTTAAGGCCGGTATGATCAGAGAGGTTAAGTATCCTCGATGGTTAACTAATGTGGTTGTAGTTTCAAAAAAGAATGGAAAGTGGAGGGTATGCGTTGATTTTACAGATTTAAACAAGGCATGTCCCAAGGATCCTTTCCCGTTACCACATATAGACTCCATGGTGGATGCAACGGCAGGACATGAAATGCTTACCTTTATGGATGCTTCCTCTGGATTTCAACAAATTCAGATGGAACCATCTGATCAAGAGGATACCGCATTCATGACTCCTACCGGCATATATTGTTATATTGTTATGCCATTTGGACTAAGAAATGCAGGGGCAACATACCAAATATTAGTCAACATGATGTTCAAGGATCAGTTGGGTAAGACTATGGAGGTCTACATAGATGATATAGTAGTGAAGTCAAAGAAAGCTGAGGATCACCTTAGAGACCTCGAGGAAGCATTCAATATCCTTGACCATTATAACATGAAACTAAATACGTCCAAATGCCACTTCGGTGTTAAGGCTGGAAAGTTTCTGGGATATATGGTCACAAAGAGAGGAATTGAAGCAAGTCCGGAGCAAATCGAAGCCATTGTCAATCTCAAATCTCCTGCAAATGCCAAAGACGTCCAGAGACTCACCGGAAGAATAGCGGCCTTGAATAGATTCATCTCAAGATCCTACGAGAAGTGCAAAGACTTATATGATATTCTTAGAAAGAACAAGAAATTTGAGTGGACTGCAAAGCATGAAGCTGCACTTACAACACTGAAGGATTACTTATCCTCAGCTCCAGACCTAATGAAGCCTGTGGATGGAGAATCCTTGTATTTATATCTTGCCGTCTCAGGAAATGCAGTGAGTGCAGTCTTGGTAAAGGATCACGAAGGTGAACAACATCCCGTTTATTATGTAAGTAAAAGTCTTTTGGACGCAGAGGTCAGGTATTCTCACCTTGAAAAATTAATTCTTGCTTTAGTTATGGCCTCAACCAAGTTGAGACACTATTTTGAAACACATACTATTATTTTGAGAACTAACTATCCTATTAAGAATGTGCTTAGAAAACCAGAAATGTCAGGTAGGATGGCCAAGTGGGCTATGAAGCTGAGTGCATATGACATTCAGTATGAGCCTAGAACAGCTATCAAATCACAGGCATTAGCAGACTTTGTGGCTGATTTCAGCAGTGACATGCAAAAGGAAGCTGATTTAGAAGTACAACAACTAGAAGAAACCAAGGATCCTTGGATCCTCTTCACATATGGATCATCCAATATAAGAGGAACAGGTTTAGGCATACAACTGAAATCGCCACAGGGAGACATAATACCCCAGTCCATTGCATGCGCATTTCAAGCCACCAACAATGAGGCAGAGTACGAAGCACTCGTCGCAGGTTTACTTTTAGCAAAAAGCATGAGGATCAGGTATCTTCAAGTTTATATGGATTCTTTACTTATAACTAACCACTTTAACGGTTCTTATGCCGTGAAAGGTGAGAAAATGATCAAATATTTAGAAGTTGTGAAGGAATTAGCAAAATCTTTCGAGTTGTTTAGTATTATTCAGGTACCAAGAGAGGAAAATGCCGGGGCGGATACCTTAACAAATTTAGCCTCGTCCTTGAAAATTCCAGAAGATACAAAGATCCCAATTATCCACATACTCTAGCCAGAAATAAGAGAGCAAGAGGTTGGGGAGATAACAAGTGACAAACAGATTGTACTTTTGGATCCATTATCCTCAGCCAGCCAAGGATCCTAGATCCTCCCAATCAAAAAATACATCCAAAATGGAGAAATTCCAGCCACAGAGAATCCCAAATATTTCAAGCTCAAGGTATCACAATATATTTTATTAGATGATATGCTATACAGAAAATCTCTTGCAGGTCCATACTTGAGGTGCATAGAGGATCCTGAAGTCCAAGAGGTACTCAAGGACTTTCATGAAGGTGATTGCGGCAACCACATAGGGGGAAGAGCATTATTCTCCAGGATACTTAGGACTGGGTACTTCTGGCCGACGATGAAGAAGGATGCAATGGAGTACTCAAAAAAGTGTGATGCTTGTCAAAGGCATGCAAACATCCTTCACCAGCCAGCAGAACCAATGTATCCTATATCCTCTTCATGGCCTTTCATGAAGTGGGGAATGGACATTGTTGGTAAGCTTCCAAAGGCTCCAGGTCGAAAGGTCTTTATGCTTGCCATGACAGACTACTTCTCCAAATGGATTGAAGCAGAAGCATTCGTGCAAGTCCGAAAAAGGGAAGTTATATCCTTTATTAAACGAAATATTATAACTAGATTTGGTATCCCTTCTGAAATTGTTTGTGACAATGGTTCCCAGTTTATCGGGAAAAGAACCACTAACTTTTGTGACAGTTGGGGCATCAAGATGATTACCTCTACTCCAGTGCATCCTCAAGCTAATGGTCAAGCAGAGTCAAGCAACAAGATAATCATCAACAACTTCAAAAAGAAGCTAGGATCCAAGAAAGGAAAATGGGCCGAAGAGCTACCATATGTACTTTGGGCAGACAGGACGACACCAAAAAATGCAACAGGCCAAACACCCTTCTCATTAGTGTTTGGGTCAGAAGCAGTTATCCCTACAGAAATGGTGGTTCCAACAGCTAGGACAAGCATCGGTGATCCTGAGGCCAATAGAGAAATCCTTCTCGAAGACTTGGATACTGTGGAAGAACTCAGAGACTTAGCCAAAATCAGAATGGCAACTTATCAACAAAGGGTAGCTGGGGCATACAACAAGAATATCAGGATCAGAAGATTTCAAGAAGGAGATTTAGTTTTAAGGAAAGCCTTCCAAAACACAACCAATCCGGCTGATGTGAAGTTAGCACCCAAATGGGAAGGTCCTTATCTGATCGAGTCGGAGGCAGGAAAGGGGGCATATCATTTGCTCACTATGGAAGGCAACAGGTTACCAAGAGCATGGAATGCTATCCACCTCAAAATATTTTTCTGATGAGGATCAAGTATCCTCTGAGGATCAAGTATCCTTAAAGGGTCAAGGATCCCAAATTGGTAATATCTATCTGATTACTTATTCTTTTCAATTTCTTATTATTTTAAGGATAATGTATTCTTAACGATTTATCCCTTCCAAGTTTTTTTTAACAATGCAGATTTCAATAAGAAGTTCAATGTCTAAGAGGTTGGCCACCTCTCCCTCACGCTTAAGGTACATCGCTATTTTCCTTGGCCTAGCCCACGTTTGGGTATGAACCCCGATGGTCATATCCTCTAAGGTTTAAAGGTTTTCACCTTTCTTATAAATAGAGTTTCTACACTCTCACCTGGAGCGCACGCTATCCAACGTATAATCCGGGGCAGCGGGACCAGTACACGCTTAGTAGCTGACAATTTCGTTGCTTTGAGGATCCTAAGATTTATGATAGACGTACCATACCACCGGTTTATAACGTTTTCACGTTATCTCAAGACAAAGGTTTCTAACATTTTCATGTTAGCTAAGGTTTTGGCGTTTTCACGTCACTCACGTTTGGGCTAAGTCCCCAGTTTGGGCTTGTCCCCAGTTTAACATCAGGATATTTGGGCTTGTCCCCAGTTTATTTGGGCTTGTCCCCAGTTCACGGGCTTGTCCTCAGTTCACGGGCTTGTCCCCAGTTGCACGGGCTTGTCTCCAGTTTATTTAATGAGCTTGTCCCCAGTTTGACGGGTCTAACCCCGATTAATTTTATAAGTTCTTTGCAACAGATATTCTAAGTTCAAATTGCGAGAATCAAAACTTGTGGATTCAAAATCCTTAACGTACTTCTATAAGGATCACGAAAGGATAATTACTTATGGTAACCTAGTTCTAATTAGACCTTGTGGTATGATTTTTACTTGTCAATTTATAATTGTTTAGCTTAGATCCTTATAAACCTTTTTTCTTAAAGATTTAAAATCTTTGAATTATTTCTACAAGGATATTCTATCCTAAAATTTTTATGATCATTCTTCATAAGGATATTTTATCCTAAAATTTTTACTCAAGATTATTTTTCAAAACTTTCAACAAGTATAAATCTATATCAAACAAACTTTCAAAATAACAGACAATCAACAGATTGTTAAAAGATACTATTTATTAAACTTACTTGCAATTACCAAAAATCTTAACCCGGATTTCAACATTCAAAAATGGACCATCCACCCGGGTTAAACAGATGTTACTAGTTGTTCATGATTTTCAGGGAGAAGGATATACAGCCGGAAGGGAAGCTCCCATGGAAACTCCATTGATATGTGACAATTATATCCAACTTGTCAAATCTCATATGTTTTTGCAGAAAGTTTGATTTCAAAGGCAAAATGATAGCTATGATCTTATCACAACCGCCATTTTGGGGGCAATTGTTAGTGCACAGAAATTTGACACTGTGGATATGTTATCCTGGCATATGTCTGGATCAGTTATCCTTAGCATGTATTCCATATCGTATTAGGATCAATGATCCTCAGTATCTATTACTAATTAACGGTTGTTCTCATGTGTAGTCTAATATTTAGCAGGTATAACGGTTAGAAGACTCAGTCTATCCACTAACGTGCAGCCAAGAAGATATTGACGTGTCTAGATCAATTATCCTTCTGAAGAGTTCCAGAGCTATGTCAGGATCATGGATCCTCGGTATCTGGTGCTATTAACGGTTGTTTCTTATACGAAGGCTGATATTTATCAAGTATAACGGCTCCAAGACTTGGTTTACCCCTTATTTCGCAGCCTGAGTGATGGAGCACGTGGTCAAAGTGGCAGTTACGAATATATTGAAGGCAATGGCGGATTTTTAGGGATTATTAGTTAATAGTCTTTAATATTAATAACTCCATTGAGTTATTGTCTTTTATGTATAAATAGAGGTATGATCAGCTAGGAAAACACACCCAATACACTCTGCTCACTACGAATTCAGCAGCATACACACACACACATAGCTTTCATTGTATCACTGATCATAATCTCCACCATTGTAACCCGATTTTCGATTAATAAACTTGACGGTGATAGTTTTCACCGTTCGGGGGTTTTTTGTGCCGGAGACCACGGTAATCATATACTCGTCGACCAAAGGTTACCTTGTTGATCATTGACTAAAGTAATCCGACCAAAGATTATCTTATTAATCCTTGACCGGAATTATTTTACCAAAGATTACCTTGATAAGTTTTGACCGAAGTAAGACTATCTTGGTTAATGGCTTTTTCCCTCGTAATCATATCACAGTGTTTATCTCCATTTCGTTCATATGATCGTTGTGCTCATCAAGATTTCATTTATACATTCGTTGTTATCATTTTAGCACCTTACCTCACTTAACAGATTTGGATACTTTATCCTTAGTTGATTTTTGTCCAAAACAATACCCAATTAATCATCGATTCACCGAAAAACAGATTTGGATCATTAATCGATCGATTTTTTACTTTTCTTCACCTAACCCGTTTTGAGCATGTTACGGATTCTTGAGCGTTTTTTTTTTGTATTTTGGCTTTGAGCGTTTTTGTTTTTGGCCTTGAGTTTTTTGTTTTTGCCTTTAAGCGTTTTGTTTTTGCCTTGAGCGTAATTCACGTACGTTTTTGTACGTTAAGGATTATTGTACGATAACTTAACTCTCTCTCTCTCTCTCTATATATATATATATAATGGATCATGCGAGAAATGATATTATAGAGAGGAGTGCGAGAGTGAATCGCATTCATTGATTACACACACCAAGGTTTTAAAATAAAGGGTGGCTTTTTTGTATTTATCTTAATAAAAAAGGGCAAAAGCATCCAAGTGTATAGGATTATAAGGTGTAACGTAAATAATCCCTGGTTTCCTCCCTTGTTTCACTCTCAAATCGTTTGGCATAGTCATAGCATGAAAACCATCCATGAAATTGCAATTGATATAAGAAATTGTTGGGGATTTCTTCAAATCGTATATCTTGGAAAATCTGAGAGTCGTGAAACACTTTCAGATTAAAACTATTTGTTGGTTCCCATATGTTTTGACCGAATAAAACTAAGATTGAATGCAAAAATCAGTATGGATATTGAGAGAGTTTTATGAACTAGAATCTTTATCGTATGATCAAGGGAGTTTTTATAAGGATTGGGGAGTTGTAACTGCGTTTACAATTATCTTGATTTTGAATTTTGAAACTCAATGCACTCTTGGATTTCGACCCCAGCTAGGGGCACTGCCCATTGGACCCTACCGGGGGCCGCCCGCCCCTTGCACCCCGCCACCAAGGGGGCGCTGCCCACGGACCCCTGCTAAGGAAGGCCAACGCCTTCCTTGGAATCCCCATGACTTAGGGGCATCGCCCCTAAGTACCAATAGGGTTATAAGTTGTAATAAGATCAAATAAGTGTGCAACCCGCACACGACTTATTTAGATTCGTATTACAATTAACTTGATCAACAAGTTAATCCTTAATTATACTAAAATCACTAATAGAATTCGACTAATTTAACTACACTAATTGTGTTTGCAAGCGTATAAGAATCCACCATCAGTAATAAGGATCGTGTTCTTCCAATACATAATTGGTGTTTTTGTATTGATAATCGATGACAGAGCAAATCCCGGAGATTTGAGGTATGTAGTTAGTTAATTATTATTGTCTGTTTCAATTAAAGTATAATATAAGCTACACGACACCTATAATGTGTATAATTGTATTTCACATGAAAATGGGTAATTAAGAAAAAAAGGGTTTTTTTTTTCAATCGAGGTGTACATGTAAGGGTTTTTCTTTATTTGTTTTTATTTCAATCGAGGTTTACAAGCGTAGTAATGTAAAGTTTGAATACATCAAAATGTGCATATTGTTTTGTTAGTTAAATAGATGTGTAGGTTTGATATCACAAGAACATGCATGTAGTGTAAGCTAATGGTTGTTGATTCTATATGAGTAGGTCCCTACGTACGTATGACCGTACTTCAGACATCCGTATGTGCGCACGATCCTACGTGCCAACATACGTATGTGCGCACACACACACGCACACACTTGCTTGCATAAGAAGGTTATACTAAAAGCTTTCTAAGTTGTTCCAGAAATGAATAGTAAAATACACTCATAAAGAAAATTTCAAGATTAATATATAGTTAATATTACAAATGCAAAAATAAGAAGTATTTCTATGTATTGTTTTATATTATTTATATATTAATATTTTAAATTATGTATTACAACATTTTCTTAAAACAAGTACAACCTATCCGACCAATGAACAAGTATGGTAATGATTTCATTTATTTTTATATAAGTTGTACGTTTATATTTAAAACATTAAATATTTATCACACCTGTTTTCTTTGTTTTTTGTGTTATCACATATGTGTGGTAATGTATCACGTCTGTCTTAGTTGTGTTGTTCTTCGTGATATCTTCTTCTCTCGCTTCTGTTTAGAGACGACGTATGCTTCGTTCCCTCGCTTCTATTTGAAATATAACAAATGTGGTTCTTTATGTGTTGTTGGTTCCATTGACACGCCCGGTTGTCTATTTTACCGGTTCCATTGACCCTTCCAGTAGTCTACGTGTTGCCAAGTTCCATTTTGGATACTTTAGGCGACGACGGGTCTAAATACTAGTTTAAGTTAAACTATCACAATTTTACTATTTTTTTAACTCATCCATATTGGCTCGATCCATATTTTACCTTCCGTAACAAAATTGTCTAGATCCGTCACTGATTGGAGCAATAAAACTTGATTTACGCGGAAAGAATAATAAACGGGAGAGGGAAAAGAACAAATCCATGAGCTATATATTGCTTTAGGGTTTTCAAATGATCAAAGAAACTTTGATTTATGTTGAAATTAAGGCAAGTGGAGTTGTTTAAAATTGATTAAACGTAGACGTAGACATGATAAGACTATTCAAATAATATATGGTGCATACGACATACGAGAGAAATTTCGAGGAAGCTTGATGAACATGATCTATAATAAGTCACTGATTATGACTTCACTATCTACCACGTTGCATGATTATTGAGTACACAAGCTGACGTGCATACCAAGGTAAGCTACAGTAATATTCTTTATTGTTTTATTAAGTGTACCACAAGTTTGCAACTCCTTAATTCGTTTTTACATTGTTATTGTTTTATGAAGAAACATTAAAATTTTTTTGTTTATTCTTTTAATATAGAAACTAGACAATAATCTATCTAGAATATGATTTTCTCTCCTCTACTCTCATTAATTAGTTTTAACTTTCAAGTATTTGTTAGTCTAAATAGCGAAGTTTGAGTTAAGTCATAGAGATGGCCGAACTCAATAAGGGATGACCGGGTTTAATACTTATAAAACTTTTCGAACGAAATCACATAAATTTACCCTACGAAGCGAAAAAACATGGGTGACCGAGGACCCCCAACCCCTCATAAGTACCCCCTGGTTAGACTCTGAATGTAGTGGTGCTACGAACGACGCCACCACCATCTTACATCGGAGTCACGCCCCTACTCCGCCTCTTCAATGCTACCGCAGTTGCGCCTTCCCCTCTTATGCCCCTCTGCCGCCCCTTTTCCGCCCGTTCCGTAGCTTATTAAGGCTCCGGATCCCATTTTTTTCTTAAGTAGTGTAAATTTACTCGATTTCGTACGTAAATTTTGAGCCGCCTCTTGTCACGCGTTTTCGTCCAAGCTTCGTCACCGCTCTTATGTCAAAGCCACATGGATGGTACGTTGACGCCCTCCTCCCTTTAATTATCCACTACACTCAGTCTTAGGAGATTAAAAAAGAACTAAAGATGTAAATTTTGCTTTCATAGCATAAGTATATGCGCACGCAAGTATAGCGTCTCATGAATCATTAAAAAAACTATAAAAAAGTACTCATATGCATATAGTATATGAATATATGTGCATTAGACAAACATATAAATACATACTAGAAAAATAAATTTAAACGTAATGCATTATGAACAATTTATATTATAAATAATAAAAAGGTTAAAACAACTATAATTTCAGTTCTCAACTTATTATTAGGTCTGATATAAAACGATTCTGCGCGCGCTACTGCTACACGTATAGAAAATTATTGTCAAGTTTTACGTGCTCTCTGCTTTGGTAGCATGTTTCCTAATATATTATCGTTCCATTGTAGACATATATATAAAATGAAATAATATGTATTGCAACCTAAAGTTAGATCTAAAATGCTACATTACTAGACTTTTAGCCCCGAAGAGTCCTTTTAGGTGCCGGGTCGCTTTATCATTGCACCTTGTAAATTAAGAATCTAAATAGCCCCCCACAAGCTTTTTAACCTTTTCATCGCATGATCGAAACCATTCAACAAACTTAAATAGTATATCGTTGTTAGATCAACCAGTGAAGAGAATTTGTAAGAGTAAATTAACTTAATACGATAGCCGCCTAGTGGTGTATGGTATTTATTTTCATCGGATTGGCGTGGATTCAAGTATCATAAAGTGAGTAACAGGTGAATTTCAGGAGTAGATTTTGCGTGAGTATATTCGTTGTTCGATCAAAATGAACATGCATATATAAATAAGATGATGAAGTGATAAATTAAAGCACGTCTTGTTACCTTCTTAGCTAGTTAAGATGCCAAAAGGAAAGAAAGAGTCACCAGCTTGTTTCATACTTGCATTCCTACTTTCATAGAAGTATATATAGTACCAACTAATAGAAAGAGAGAGAAGAAAGGTGCGAGAGTAATGCATCCAACTACTTATTACTTATAGGGATCGAGCATATAATTGTCTTATACTTATTATTGTTTTATTATATTGTGTGCTTGCGTGTGACGCACACACGGAGCGTGTTCAAATGGCTTAATTAAGCGGATAATTGATTATTCAAATGTTTCAAGTGGGATGACAAATTGTTTATCAAAACACAAACAAGTAACAAATTGAACCACCATAACCCTACTTATACTAAACAAACTAGAAAGACAAACTACAAACTGAAAAATTGAACCACCGTATCCTTTTTTGATTTTTCCTTCCTAACCTCACGTTCTCATCTTCAACCACTATTTCCTAATCGATTCATCAATTAAGTTAGCAACAACACGACATTGATGTGGCCACTTTCTTATTGTTTTTTTTTTATCTTTCAATTTTCTATTTAAAGTACACGTGACGACATTTAAAACTTTGAAACTTCCATGAAGTTTACTATTTAGTTTTCTTGTCAGAATAATCATATTAAGATGTTGATTGAAGTTTATTGCATAGTACTAGATACATATGTAAAGTTTTATATTTTTATTTTTGATGTTATAAAGTATTAGTATAAATACAAATAAAAATATGTTTACTACGTACTCATTAGCTACTCAGGATTGATCGATTTACTATACAAGAGCTTGAATTGACACCATCTTAAATGAGTTTAAGCTCGAGCTTTAGTCGAAATTAATTTAAGTTCTTTCAATAAATAAGTCCGAGCTTCATATCATATGGAGTAACATGTTTGACTAGATTTGTGAACCTAACTTGCTTATATGTAATAAAATTTTTATATGTATATAAACAAATTAGTTAATTATGTAATTAATAAAATAACAAACAAGCTCTAGCTCGAAAATTACTTCGCAGTGGCCAAGCTTAAGCTCTGTTAACTGGTTAAGTTAAACTAACTAAACTCAAACGTAGCATAGACGTATGTTGGACCCTTATTTGCTTACCCCACTAATAAGTGTTGATAATTTTAACTTTATCAAACTACTTTGGGAAATCATGATTTACTTATAGACCCATATGAAAAATAAGAATATAAATTTATAATCGCATGTCAACCGACAACTGAAATGTTGCGATAGTTCAACCCTATATATAAGAATTAATCATCTGATATGATTTCATTATCGAATTGCATGAATTTCACATTTCATATATCACAAAAAAGAACTTCTCGTTCTTTAAAGAAACATTTACTAACCTACATGATTATTAAGTTTGTATACTCATAAAATAATTTTAATATGAAAGTGATAGCATCGTTATAAAGCTATTCAGAACGTCTTATTGACACACGAAACCTACGGTAAGGTTAAGTTAAAATAGACTTCAGTTTTGAAATATATTAACGTAAGTGTACTTATATACTGTGAAAACTCATGTTTTTTTTTCTGAATCATATGACAGTCTTATAGGATAAGTTTGATGGTGTCGGTATACATTTTTTAAGATGACGTTTGATAGAAGGAACATTACCTAGTTTGACATGTGGATTGTAGATTGCTATTTGTTAGGGTATATATATTTAATATATTTTCTATTTAAAGTATAAAACAAGTTATTATAGTAATACACGTATTAACCGTGTAAATGATGCATTAAGTAACTAGATCAATTTACAGAAGATATTATAAAAAATAGAAAATATGATCCTCCAAGTCATCTTTAGATGTATTAAAAATAAAACAGTAGTGATTATCATATACATACGTACACCTTATATGAAAGATTGCTTAACCATAACCATAACCATAACCATAACCATAATTATAACCGAATGGTTGACTAACCAAAACCACTTAATCATAACCAATCGCTTTTGTCGGTATGTACTGCTAGTTTCTGTTAGATTTTTCGGATAATGGTTTGCCGGTTTGGTTTATTTTACTATGGTTCAGTTTATGCTAAACTCTATCTTCTTGTTTTACACTGAAACTACTAATTTTGGGAAGGAAGTCTGAAACCACTTGTTGGTTTAATCTTGACGGGTAAAATGGGTCATGGGTTTAGGTCTTTGTTTGTATGAAATAAGCTTAAGTTTCAAGAGTTATGTTCACATGAGGTATGAGGTGATATGCATGGATGGAATCTGAAGACTAAAGCATTTATTTATTGTTTTATGTTTTGTTTATTTATTTTGTGTCTAGTCATAATTGATAGAGTTTGACCCATTCATTTTAATGTGTACGTTGGAAGTATGCAAGTGGGATAGTGGGTTGTATGCAAGTGGGATAGTGGGTTGTATCGATTCTTTAGGTTGACTAGAAGGTTGTTGCTATTTTCATGTTTAGTTGGTTGTACTTGATGGCTATATACTTACTTTATTGAATAAGAGTGTCGTTTGTGTTTACTTCCTGCAAAATTCTTTCATCCATTACTCATAATTATAATAATAATAATATCATCTTCTCATCTCATATTATATATTCACATACTACATTGAAGAGGTAGGTCCCAGCAGATCCCAGTTGGACCCGCAAGATTCACCTTGAAAAGGGACGTCTGCGCAGAGACCAACTGGTTCCGCAGGACTCACCATGCTCAGAGAGATGAAGACCTTACGCGCAGTACGCCAGCTGTTCCCGCAGGAAAAGCCTCCCAGTGGTAAAGTACCCCGCCTGTTCCCGCAGCTGCGGATACAAGCCATGAGGGAAGGCTACCCGCACTAATAGTAAGGCTACACGCACAAGGCGCTAACTCTCAATAATTCAGTAATGTCACCTGAAGAAGGAATGAGCAAGGCGGGAATACTCCCGCCCAAATGAGCCAGTCCGCTTCTAGAAGATCTTTTGTACTATACCTGCCAAGGTATGGACAAAATAGACAAGATCTGACCAAAGCAGCCCATGAACCAATCACAGGGTGACAGCTCACCGACAATAGTACGAGGAGGAGCACGCTCTAGTACAAAATGTCACTATCAGCCGCTGCCTACTCACCAACCCTCATCGTGGCATGTACATAGCCTGCAGTTGGTGGGAAAGGAATAGTACACAGCCGGCCATGTCACTATCAGCCGCTGCCTACCCACCAACCACCAGCATGGCACGTACGTAGCCCACAGTTGGTAGAAAAGGAATATTATACAGCTGGCTGTACCTGCTTGGAAACCTACCTTCGGCTATAAATACTCCAACACCTTGGAACGGTATCATTATCTTATATCTTCATATATCATCTGATATTATCTGATATCTGATCTAGCTATTTCTCTTAATATACACTTATATTCAGAGCAATCTAGTCTGATTCTCACGCCGGAGGGTGGTCACAAGGAGGTACCCCCCTTCTCAGTGACGAGCTCACGGTGTCTGTTTTGCAGGTCATCAGAAGAATAACCATCTTTGCCGGACCTAACCCTCGTGGGAAACATCTACTTGACCCTAAGATTATCCTTAATCTACCGGGGTCACTTAGTGTTTCTTCATTGGCGCCATCCGTGCATAAAAGCTAGAACTAATTTTCTCAGTTTTTTCAAAACCTCTGGAAAGATGGTTAAGGTTACTCCGATGCCAAGGCCAACGAGTGACCAAGAAACTGCGGTAATCACAACCCCAGCTACTGGGGGGAACACCGGCGAGTACACAATCTTTACGAACACTACCCCGGTTACCCAAGCCGGGCAAGTGCAGTAAACAATCCTTCACTGGGATTCACCGATACCCAGTTGGAAAGACAACAGACGAGGCTCCCCCGCCAAACATTTGATCAAGTTAAAGCGTGGGCGGAAGCATGTCAAAAGGAATTCCAAGCTGAGTTGGATGAACGCTTACGTTCACTCCAACAGGCTGACGAATTCGGAAGCACTCAATAGCTCAACATGAGCAATGAGTGCGAGTACTTGGACGACGATTGGGAGGAGTCCGACAGTGACGCAAACCCTCGTCATAAGGCGAAAGGGAAGCGCAAGGAAACGGACTTCCAACCGAAAAGGACTTTTGGAGAAACTTTCAAACCAAGGAACGCGGGAGGAAACCCACGTGACTTCTCCAAAACCTTTAGACCAACTGTTGCAAATGCGGGAACGTCCAAGTTTGCAAGGGACATTGCGGAAGCAATCGCCCCGAAGAGTGCCAAACAGATGTCCAACATCGGCACTTATGATGGTATATCCGACCCAGACGATCACTTGAACAGATTCATAGCGGGGGCAACCGTCAGCAACTGGACGGAACCCACGTGGTGTTATATGTTTCAGATGACGCTGGTTGGAGCGGCCAGGGCGTGGTTTGATCGTTTACCGGTCCATCACATCTATGATTGGGCGGACTTCCAACACAAGTTCAGCCAGCACTTCAGTTAACAGAGGAAATATACTGAAGAGCAGTGGACGATCCTCAACTGCGTTAGAGAGGAGGATGAATCTTTACTAGACTTCATCACTCGCTTCAACTTGAAGAAGCTGAGTCTGGGCACCATAAGCGAAGATCTTGTTCGCGCCGCTTTCATCCAGGGCGCCGAATACCCAGAGCTTATCCGCACGTTGACGGGTAAAGACGGCATGCCATCCACATGGGATGCCATCATGACGGCGGCCAAGCGCTTTGCCGAAACGGAGAAGCAACTGGGTAAGGATCTTCCCCAGAGTACAAACCTCTACACGCAGAGGACTAGAGAAAACAACGTCCGGACCGCCCGGCAAAACAAAAAAAGGAAGCTAGGTATTTGGCAGTCAAGGGTAAACTTTGACACCTCATCCAGCTCTCGCCCTCTAGTAGGCGGAAGGGATAACACGCACCCATCAAGCCGAAACCCCCGGTGGACGCCACTCACCAAAAGCGTCACGGAGATATTTGCCACCGAAAAACTCCCATGGCCAAAAGCTCCAATGGTCCGACAGCGACATAACGCGGATCAGAGCAAATCATGTGACTTTCACGGGACAAAGGGTCACACCACTGAGGAGTGTACATCCTTGAAGGATATTGTTGAAACATTCGTCAAGGATGGAAAACTTACACACCTTGTGGCATCAATCAAGAATGGAGGGAGGAATGATAACCGATACAAAAGCAACGGACGAAAGCCCGTTGACATCAGCATCCACATGGTTCATGGTAACGTCAGAGGAAGAAAAAGACGAACGACAGAACCATGCGCGTGGAAGGAAGCTGAGGTGCGCTTCCCGCGAGTGCCAGGAGGACCCAACAAAGAAGGCCCTATCGTCATCAAAAGCCAGCTGGGGCACTACATCACTTCCCGCACTCTTGCTGACAACGACGCCTCGTCAACGGTTATGTACAGGTAGTTCTTCGACAAGCTAGACGACGAAGACAAGGAACGCCTGGAAACGGTCTACGCCTCGATGGAAGGGTTTGACGGCAGCACAAACACCCCCCTCGGTATCCTATCTTTCCCCGTCATTCTCACGGACGGGAAACACTCCCGAACAGAAGACGTGGACTTTGTCGTAATGAGGAAGCCACACCACACATACGACATTCTCTTCGGGAGAGACGGGATGGCAAGATTCAATGCCGTGGTATCTTCAGTCCACGGCATGATGGGATGGCCAACAGCTGAGGGTGTAGCGATGATCACTGGTATTCCCCAGAATTTGGTGAGCGATAACGGCACCAACTTTGCTGACAAGAAGCTACAAAAGTGGATGGAAGAACTTCAAATCACCCACACCTTTACCTCAGTGGCGCACCCGCAGGGTAATGGTGAGGTGGAAAGAGCAAATAAGAGCATCGTCGACGGCATAAAGAAAAGACTATTGGAACACAGATCCGGCTGGGTGGACGAAGTTCCACACGTCCTTTGGGCAAACAGAACGCTAAAAAAGGCAAGTACAGGAGAAACCCCGTTCAGCCTCACTTATGGCACTGAAGCCATGGTCCCGGTCGAAATTGGTCTACCCTCACCAAGGGTCTTGATTCAGCCAGAAGACAATGATGCAGAAAGACGGTTAGACATTATACTAACCGAAGAACGCAGAGACTTAGCCGCAGCGCGTGAAGAGAATTACAAGCGACAAATGCAAAAATACTACAACACGCGGGTAAAACTCTGCAACTTCAATGTAGGAGACTACATATTGCGTAACAACGAGGCTTCGAACCAAGAGCGCCCAGGAAAGCTGGTCCCGGTCTGGGAAGGACCATACATTATCAAAGAAGTTTTGGGAAATGGTGCATACCGGCTCGAAAGGCTCGATGGCACCCCCATCCCAAGTACATGGAATGGAGCTCAATTACGCAAATGTTACATGTAGATCAATTCCAAACTTATAAAGAAAAGGCCTAGAGCCACTTCTAATGGAAATGATTCTCCTTATCACATTGACGCTGATGGTCTTACATTTATACTTATGATCTGACCACACTGATATGCCGGTATTCACCGCATAAATAAGTGGGGAAGTAAGTCGTTGCGTGTGGAAGGCGGCAAAACCCGCATAAACACAAAAAACGGCAAAAATTTCTAAGGAAAAGATGAGGAAAACCTTCACGCAGGTCAGTTATAGGTAAAGTTTGGTCATCCCACTAAATGAAAGTGACGGTCCTACCCGCACAATCATGATAGAGGAAACTGAACATTAACCTATTAACAACCGCGCGTCGAAAGGTTAACTTATTCAAAACACTTAGAAAATTTCTAAAAAGGTGAGGAAAACCTTCACGCAGGTCAGTTATAGGTGAAGTTTGGTCATCCCACTAAATGAAAGTGACTGTCCTACCCGCACAATTATGATAGAGGAAACTGAACACTAACCTATTGACAACCACGCGTCGAAAGGTTAACTTATTCAAAACTACTCAAGAAATTGCTAAGTTAAACTAAAATATGCGTGAAACAAAGATTCAAAAATAAGAGGGAATATACCCCCTTACCTTGGACCAAGAAACCGTAAGACAAGTGCGGGTACAGTGTCAAGGCGAAACCCTTCACATACTTAGCACCTGCAGGGAATTGAAGCCAAGAATACCTTGGAAACCAAGAAACCGTAAGACAAGTGCGGATACAGTGTCAAGGCGAAACCCTTCACATACTTAGCACCTGCAGGGAATTGAAGCCAAGAATACATTGAAAATCAAGAAACTATAAGACGAGTGCGGGTACAGTGTCAAGGCGAAACCCTTCACATTCTTAGCACTTGCAGGGAATTGAAACCAAGAAGGATCTTCTGGGCCATGCTTGTGGAAAGGGAAATAACATCCCCGCATAGCGGGAACGTTGAGAACTAGATTGTTTGAAGCTCCAAGATGTAATTGGTTGTTTAACATAATTGATCACTATGTCTAAAACTACCAAAACCTCGTGGAGAATCTACACAAGTGAAACTCAACGCTCCTGACTTGCGAGAAGGTTACACACCTACCCGCATCATACCCAAAGATCAAGCAGAAAAGTCGGGAATTTCTGCACGTGACATTAGGAAAACCGCGGGAAGAATCCCCACGGAAAACCTTAAAACTAAAAACCCTTTTCAAAACCCCTTGCTTAAGTCCAAAAGTTCACCTCACTTATTAACAATTCATGAGAAGAACAATGGACTGGGGGGATTTGAAGAGGTAGGTCCCAGCAGAGCCCAGTTGGACCCGCAAGACTCACCTTGAAGAGGGACGTCTGCGCAAGACCAACTGGTTCCGCAGGACCCACCATGCTCAGAGAGATGAAGACCTTACGCGCAGTACGCCAGCTGTTCCCGCAGGAAAAGCCTCCCAGTGGTAAAGTACCCCGCCTGTTCCCGCAGCTGCGGATACAAGCCATGAGGGAAGGCTACCCGCACTAATAGTAAGGCTACACGCACAAGGCGCTAACTCTCAATAATTCAGTAATGTCACCTGAAGAAGGAATGAGCAAGGCGGGAATACTCCCGCTCAAATGAGCCAGTCCGCTTCTGGAAGATCTTTTGTACTATACCTGCCAAGGTATGGACAAAATAGACAAGATCTGACCAAAGCAGCCCATGAACCAATCACAGGGTGACAGCTCACCGACAATAGTACGAGGAGGAGCATGCTCTAGTACAAAATGTCACTATCAGCCGCTGCCTACTCACCAACCCTCATCGTGGCATGTACATAGCCTGCAGTTTGTGGGAAAGGAATAGTACACAGCCGGCCATGTCACTATCAGCCGCTGCCTACCCACCAACCACCAGCATGGCACGTACGTAGCCCACAGTTGGTAGAAAAGGAATATTATACAGCTGGCTGTACCTGCTTGGAAACCTACCTTCGGCTATAAATACTCCAACACCTTGGAACGGTATCATTATCTTATATCATCATATATCATCTGATATTATCTGATATCTGATCTAGCTATTTCTCTTAATATACACTTATATTCAGAGCAATCTAGTCTGATTCTCACGCCGGATGGTGGTCACAAGGAGGTACCCCCCTTCTCAGTGACGAGCTCACGGTGTCTGTTTTGCAGGTCATCAGAAGAATAACCATCTTTGCCGGACCTAACCCTCGTGTGAAACATCTACTTGACCCTAAAATTATCCTTAATCTACCGGGGTCACTTAGTGTTTCTTCATACATACATATACGTGTGTTTGTGTGTGTTAACTTGGGGCCTAAACCAACACCTCTAACAAAACAAACATCAACTATGAGTATATGCATATCGATTCCAAGTTGATTTTGAGATCAAATTTTGCATGTGTATGAGATATTGAGATGTTAAGCACCTCCTCATGAACTATTGTTACATTCCTAAATTCGGACAAACATAACCTAAGGTCTTTTGGTCTTTTGCAAAATTGAATTACATAAAATAATTTATAACACTATGTACTTAAAAAAAAAATAATGTTAACTTATGATGATAAATATGACTACTAGACAAGAGGGGCAATGGCCACTGCCAACCAGTGATATAAAGTTCGATGAGGTAATCACCAAGAAATTGCATGGAAAGTATGTCAAGAAGTCTAGACAAAAAAAAAGTGTTTTATTTTTCTTTATATATATTCACAAGTACTTTTTATACATAGCTTTTGTATTTCTAAGTATTCTAACAACCCACCCACTCCTCTAAAGAAGTATGCCACCTGTTTATGAGACATGCTAAAACAAATTGTTAGTTAACTTTAATTATGTAAGTCAATTTGATTAATTAAACATATTGGAAACAGTTGTTTGTTAACTTTAATTACGTAAGTCAATTTGATTACTTAACATATTGAAGTTGGAACTTTCAGTGAAAGTTGTCTCTCTATTTTTAAATACGATACGACTTGTGCTTGCAAGATTTGAACCCTAACATTTTGGTGGTTGTACACACCAGTTAACCACTATGATGATCATAATTTTATTATATAAAACAACTTCGATTGGGAATATTGTGGAAGACTCCTCATAAATTCTTTGGTGTCAAATTATAACCTAATTTTATACTTTGAACACAAGTTATTATATATAATCTAACCTAAACACGGCTTTTGAATTGATTATTGTGTTAGACTGTTAAGGATCCAAAGTTAATTAAATTTTAAACGACTTGGCTGAAGCTGATTCAGCCTAATAACCAAGGTTTATCATGTAGGAAGTTGTAGCAACATACTCTAAAAACATGTGTTTACTTTGTACTACATTGTAAATAGTAAAACAGATAAATATTACAAATATAAAAGGCTTACGAATTTGGTAATTACTAGAATATATTCAAAAAAATATGTTTATTTATCAATAAAATATATAGGCCCATTATTCAGAAGAGTAAATAAGAAAACGAAATAAATTTAATTTTCAAGTGAGAGGCCCAATACTATAATTAAGCAAAGCAGACACGTGGGCCGTACGTTGTTGAGTGTAACAACTATAGATGGGCATAAAACCCGGTTCCGCACCCAACCCCGCGGGTATGAACCAGGTTTATGTTTTTTAACTGACCAACACCCGTCGGAACTGGTTTCACCTCTACCTGATCAAAACCCAAAAAACCTGGCAAAACCAGTCAAAAACCGGATCATACCAGAACCGGTTCCTACTCGACTTGCCCACCTCTAGAAACGAGTTAGATGTGAGCGAAAATGTTTGTGTTAATAAATGTAACATGGATTTGGTGTGTTACAAACCGTTTGATTAGAATGTTTAAGGTTTGGTTCTCTTGGGTTTAACAAAAAATTTTAAGCGAACCAGTAACCACGGCCTTTAAATAAATTAAGGGGCATTTTAGGGACAACGCCCCCTTTTACTAAAGCATCCATCAATATGTCTCGTATAGGGCTATACGGGGTGTATTGGCCCCCATATATGCCCCGTACAACCCTATATGGGGCGTATAGGCCCCCGTATAGTCTTATACGAGGCGTATAGGTGGGGTGTGGGGTGTCTATAGTAGAACTCTAAATTAAATCAAACTATCTGGGTTGTTGGGCTAGTCAATTATTGCGGTTTAACAGCTTTTTAACACGTAATCGTACTATTAATATTCGAAATTAAGTGAAAGTGATTAAAAGGTTTTATAAAAATGAAAAAGAAGTTAACAGTACGAAATCAGTAAAATCAATATGGTATGTTTATTATAATTACAAATACTTATTATAATTGTTAGCCATATATACATGAAAAGTAATTGTATCTTCCGGGGTAAAGGAAAGTTTTGCCCATGCCTTTCCCAGACTCTAACATAACTTTTTGTGAGTGAGATTTTAACATGTATGCTTGTTTGTTAATAACATTATATTGGCTAACAAAAAATTACTCTTCATTAATATATTAACCGGTTCGGTTTACTAAGCATGAACCAAACGTAAACCTAGCCATGCAACTCATTTTTAAAAAGTATAAACTGAATTGTATTACTCTTAACTCGACCGAACCTGTCGATTTAGCTCAATCTAGAGTTTCAAGTGGTTTTAACAAATTTTCAACCTCCCTAGGCTTGATAGTTTTTTTTTGAAATTTTACAATACATTTATAAACAGTCCAACCTTTTGCTGTAATCATGATGAATTAATGATGCTACCCAACACTGTTAAACTGTCAAAATTTCCAACCCGAATCATACTTACTAGGTCAAAAATAAATAAATCAAAAATGATATTATTATATGACAATGAAATAACACACATCTGATATCACATCAGTTTTTATTAAAGTTCTTAACTTAAAAAGCCTTTCTTTTATATGTGAAAAATATGAGTTAACAATGAATGACGATATGCAATGTTTTAAGGATTATAAGGCGCTTTGAGACACTAGTTTCTGAAGGCTAAGGCGAGAGCTTCACATACACGAGACGTTTGCTTTTTAAAAAATACAAATGAATAATCTGTAAATCATATTTTACCTTGTAACTTATTAAACAGTGAAAAGACAGATAAAAAAACTATAAAAAGCTCTTGATAATAATAATATAAAAAAAAGTTATGGATAAGGTCATCTCATGAAGTGTTTTAGTATCATCTTAGCAAGTAACGAAATGAAATCAGTGACAAAACCGAAACAAACCATGTTCGTTGTTTTTAATGTTTGGTTTGACACCCAACATGATTTAACATTTATGTCCAAGAGTACGAAAAACAATGCAAATAAGGGGTAACTTCTAAAACCAATGCAGAAAGGAATAAGAAAAACAAGCATGGCTTAGCTTATGGTGATGATGTTAAATAAACAAAATCAGAAGCTATAAATTCAGGGTAATTTAATAAGTAGAATACTAACCAAATTCAGAAGTGACTCAATTATGTCACTCAAGTTTAAAAAGTGTTTTAATTAAGTCATTCAACTTTTTAATAATATTAAATTATATGTTTTAACAATTTTTTATCCTGATTTTTTTTTGTTTCAATGACTTTTAATCTATTTTTTAATGTTGATGTGGAGTGTTCATGAGAATTTTATTTATTTATTGATAATATAATTAACATTTTTTTAATCTTTAAATATAACTTCATATATTGTAAATCTTGACTCTCACATGATGTTCTCCTCCATTTTTTTCTAGACGCATAAAAAATCCTATGAGGCTCGATTTGAGGGAAAAAAAATGTATGAGTAACCTAATTGGAACACTTTTGATACTTTGTTGCTATTCTATAAAATTCTCCCGATTCTTTAGCTACAATCAAAAAATAATCTTTGTTCTAGTCATCTTACCATGAATTTACGAACATGAAGTATACAACCTTCAGATTAACCGAACAAGCCTTCCACGTATCATCTTGCACAAAAAACATAATCACTGAAATTTATTTCTGCAAAGTAACGTGTGAACGTTCCCTAAAACCTACCGACTGCATTTATAAGCGTGTGTAGAAAATTCCAAATTCGAAACCGAATTTGTTTTATCCAAAACTCAAAAACCAAAAATACCAAAATATTTGATATTTGAAATTGTAAATGCGAACATTCTTGATATATTTGAATATCCGAATATTCATACTCAGATAGACATTCTAGAGAATTTAGGACAATTTTTGAATGCTTCGAATTATAATAGAATATTTTGGATATCAGAATTATATATATATATATATTTATTCTTAGATATTTTTAGTAAAATTAAAAAATAATACTCCATCCATCCCATTTTAGATGTCCATTTTTTCATTTTTGGTTGTCCCAATTTAAATGTCATTTCTATACATATAAATTCAATTTCCAATTGTGCCTTACTATTAAATGTCATTTTTTAGCCAAGGAAGAAAAATGGTTTTTAGCCATAATAACTTAAAGGACATTATTGTCATTTTACAACTCATAAAATAAAATGATCAATCATTTCTTAATTTATGTGTTTTGGGTCCCTTAACATTTAAAATGGGACAGAGGGAGTATATATTTTTCAAAAGTCAAAATTCACTATCTAAAATTTTTGGATACCCAAATTCAAACTCCCCTGCATATACACCAATGGCTATAAACTGAAAAAATCGATCCAAAACTAAAAAAAAAAAAAAAAGTCCAAACAGAAAAACAAACCGAAACAAAGATGATAAGATGATGGTTTGGTTTTATGTTTTTTTAGAAACGAACTGAATTTCTACACTGTAACATTTCGGGTTTTTCACTTTCTCATTTGTAACCGTTACCCGACTCACTTTCGGGTCCGGGCTTTATCATTAATAATATCCGCATTTATCGAGTTATAAATCATTATTATATTTATATTGAGGAGGTTGTTTGGCCGTGTCCGTTTAGAGGCTTCCACTGTTGCCCGGATGGATTACCGGGGTCCAAGGGGGTTCGATTGGCCGCACATATTAAGCGGCTTCATTTGTCATCGGATGACAAGAAAGAGACCTTACGAGAGGCGATCTCGACAAATTTGGTTTTGTTTATTTCGGTTGGTGAGGCTTTAAAGGTCTCGCGTAGGTTGATGTGTGGAGCGTGTATGGAGTCACATGCTCTCCGTCGGGGGTGCCATCATGATGACGGGTCGGTCTGGTACAAGTGTGTCACGGGAGATGTGGAGGAATATATAGTGGGGATTGCGAAGCCACATGTTGGGAGGGAAGTTGTCGCGGTGGGAAGGGTGGAGGTGGATGTAGCTCTCCTTGAGCGTGTCTTCATTCTTCCTATTACGACTGTTAAAAACATTCCTCATAGTTGTCGTATGGCTTTTTCCCAAGCCTTAGTGGGTGCTCTGGGTAAGGTGGCGGCTATGCCAGAGTCTGTTGAGGCGTGGGTGAAACTGTTGTTGTTACCACGTTGCACCTTACGAGTTTTCAGACCTTCTAATCGTCAGCAACGCAGGTCTGGCAATAGAAAGTCTGAGCAATGCCGAATTATTCAACGGTCGCTATCCGCTTGGGGTGACCGTGACGGTTTCTTTGAGCTCCTTATATCGCTTTTTAACCAACCCCTAGGAGATGCCCCGGGTGGTGATGCGTTTGTACCCGAGTCTGACAACGCCGGGTTGGGCGCCAATGTTAAACAATGTTTGCGAAAAGTTGCGGACGGGCATTTCACTGCTGCGGTCAAGGTATTATGCTCTTCAGGGGTTGCACCTTTCGGTAAGGATACTTTGAACGCTTTGTTGTCTAAGCATCCCATCATGGCACCTCTGATTATGCCTGCTTCCTTGCTTTCTGAGTCTCCCCTTGTCGTGGACGTTGATAGTGTGCTTGGGTGCATTAAGTCTTTCCCTAAAGGGACTTCGTGTGGCCGGGACGGTTTGCGAGCCCAACACATTTTAGATGCGTTGTGCGGAGAGGGGTCTCCGATTGCGGATGGTTTGCTCAAGGCTATCTCTGCGGTGGTTAATTTATTTTTGGGGGGAAGGTGTCCTAAGGTGTTGGCAGAGTTTGTTGCGTCTGCCCCACTTACGCCGTTGCTTAAACCGGACAATGGGATTAGACCTATTGCCGTTGGGGCCATTTGGAGGCGGTTGGTCTCTAAGGTGGCTATGAGGGGTGTCGGGAAGGAGATGGTTAAATACCTCGGTGACTTTCAATTTGGGGTGGGAGTCCCCAGTGGGGCAGAGGCCGTGCTTCATAGCGCGAACAGGTTTCTAAATCAGTTTCATTTGGATGGGTCATTGGCTATGCTTACTGTTGATTTCTCCAATGCCTTTAACTTAGTAGATAGGACGACCCTTCTATATGAGGTTCGGAGTCGATGTCCTTCCATTTCTCTTTGGGTGGATTTTTTATATGGGCAGTCGGCTAGGTTATATGTGGGTGATACTTTCATTAAATCCACCACTAGGGTTCAACAGGGGGACCCTCTTGGGCCTCTCCTTTTTGCCTTAGCTTTGCACCCACTTGTTCACCAAATCAGAGATCGGTGCAAGCTTCTCATTCATGCTTGGTACTTGGATGATGGCACGATTATCGGGGATACTAGAGAGGTAGCCAAAGCATTAGATATTATCAGGTCTGAGGGATTAGATATTATCAGGTCTGAGGGGCCTCGTTTGGGTCTTGAATTAAACGTTAAGAAAACTGAGTTATTTTGGCCAACATGCAATGGGGTGAAGGCACAAGAGGGGTTGTTCCCTTGCGGGATTGGAAGGCCGGTGCTTGGCGTGAAACTCCTTGGTGGTGCTGTAAGCCAGGATGCGGGGTTTATCAGCAGTTTGGCTATGAAAAGGGCATCTAGCGCTGTGGAACTGATGAGCTGTCTCCCAAGACTTCGGGATCCTCAATGCGAGCTTCTTTTGCTTCGCTCATGTATGGGAGTCGCCAAGCTTTTGTTCGGTTTGAGAACATGCCAACCTATGTATGTGGGGGAAGCTGTTTCTATATTTGACAATGGTCTTCGAAGGGCGATTGAGGACATCGTGGTTTGTGGAGGTCCGTTCTTTGGGGATCTCCAATGGAGGTTGGCGTCACTTCCGATCCGTTATGGGGGGTTGGGTCTCTGTTCGGCCGAGGATGTATCTACATATGCTTTTGTGGCTTCGAGAGCACAGTCGTGGTGTTTGCAAGACCATATTCTTCGGGGTTGTGATATTCATGGGTTGGACTCTGATTATGGGTGTGCGATGGATCGTTTACGTACTTCACTTCCAGATTTTGATCTTAGCGGGTTCTCTAATAAGGACACCGCCCCCCTAAAGCCCAACATGTTGTGGCGAGTGCCTTATTTAGTGGAATCGTCAAGAGTTTAGAAGTGAAGTTTGATCTATCCCCTCGCCAAAAGGCGGTGTTTGAATGCCTTCGGGCTCCTCGGGCTCAGGATTTTCTAACGGCTATCCCCATTGAAGGATTAGGCCAACGTATGTCGGGTTTGGAGTATCGGGCTATCCTTAAGTACCGGTTAATGATCCCTATGTTCCCGACGGATGAGCCTTGCCCAATTTGTCGCAAGGTCTGTTTGGATTCTTTTGGTGACCATGCGGTGCATTGCAAAGAATTGCCTGGCTTTAAATACAGACATGATCTGGTTAGGGATGTTCTGTGTGATGTTCTTAAACGGGCAGGGATTTCTGCTAAAAAGGAGGCCCCTGTTAACTTTCTCACGGATCCTATTGAAGGGAGGTCTACTTTACGACCAGCTGATATTCTTGTGTTCGGGTGGGCAGGGGGGAAACACGCCTGTGTGGATCTTACAGGAGTGTCTCCTCTTGTTGGGCTCAGGGACCGTGGGTTTGTTGTGGGTCAGGCTGCGTTGAAGGCTGAATCGGGCAAAGTTGTTAAACACGAGAAAGCTTGTTTAGATAATCAACATGTCTTTCTACCATTTTCCTTTGATACATTTGGTTTTCTGGCTCCAGAGGCTGTGAAATTTTTGAGTAGGGTTCAGCGCGTCGTACACGGAACCTCTTCAGCTTCTAGGTCCCAAAGCTTCGTTTTTAGCAGGATTGGCTTTGCTGTTCAAAAGGGGGTTGCGGCGCAGCTTGTTGCCCGTTTGCCTGCCACTTTATTGTAATCGTTTTATAGTAAATTATATAAAACTCATTATGAATAATAAAAAAAAAAAAAAAATTTATATTTAAACTATTTAATCATGACGTTTTTAGCCTAAAATATAAAGTTTAAACCTTATTGTGTCCATCATCAAACCTTAGAGTCCTAGCTGCAAATATTGTTATAACCCATATTTTTAACTGGATAATCCTTTTACCCATACTTTTGCCTAAACGGGTTTCTTGGACCCGAATCAAAGAAATCAATCAATTGAATGTTCTAATCCGTTTGTAATCAATATAATGAACTGGAAATCGTTTATTTTTGTTAAAAAGCGGCTCACCGACGAACTAATTAAGTCAATAACATCAAATTTATTTGTTTTCCTTCTTTAACCAAACCGCCAACCTTAAATGGCGGATGAACAAGAAATCGATGATATTATTCCAATTAATTGATTAGATACCTTCCTTGTTTGATGACCGACAATACCCCCTTATTTAATCGAACCATTGCACTCGTTAATTGCTCGTTCATCACACCTTAACCGCCGGCCCTGTTTCCCTCTTGTTCTCCCTCTTCTGATTTCGTTCTAAGGTAATTAAATACATGTTTTGAATCTCGATTACATGAGGATCATTAAACCTAAACCCGTTTTAATCAATTGTTATCGTAACGGGTTAATTGATTTTTCTAGGGTTCTTGGCTAAAGGGGCAGAATTGGATTATTGTTTATAAATAAACGGGCTGGGTTTATGAACAAATTGAACTCGCAGATCAGTTGGTTGGGTCGTGTGTATATTGGACTCGGGTCGCGGGATCAATCCACACTGAACCCGTTTTCTTCCTTTTTTTTAAGTTTTATTATTATTTGCAAGAAACTAATTATATTATTAATGATATTGATTAAACAAGATTAATTCACTAGAAACCGACCTTTTTATACTCGTTAATTCACGTTTTCATTTTCTAAGGCACGTTTTTCATATAAAGATACATAAATATATAAAGAAGATTTTAACTTGGTAACGTTTTTCTAATATCCTAATAGTCTTGGTAACGTTTTTCGTCAAGTCCTCAAGTCGATAAAAGTCAAACCTGTAACAATGCATAAAATAATATTTTGTCAACACGTATGTTGGTGAGCAATTTCATAGTTTGAGTATATATAATATGAGCGAAATTCACATACGTATATGAGACTATAAATAAAAGCATCAATCGTGGCATATAAAACATATGCAAATGAGGATCCTTTCTACTCGGTAACAACCGACATACTTGGATAATGAGGCCCTATTCTACTAGCACAAGGCTAAATAGTTAGGGGAGCGTATGATCATACTTAATGAGGCTCAACAACGACATAAAAATAAACACTCGCGCACGTAAAGCATATGAGGCATATAACACACAAAAGAGCAAGTATTCCAAGTATCATATACCCTAAAGTTTGTGGTTTGAGAAACGTGTATAATAAATCATTCTTGTTTTGAATAAGTATGCATGTTACCCCCAAAAGATAAAAGTGAAAACGGGGGATGAAATGTACTCACCTCGATTGATGAACCGAGAAATAAATAGACAAATAAATGAAGCTCGAACGGTAAACGAACAGATCCGACTTAAACCGATAAAGACCTTGGCTAAAATAAATAATGTAATATATATTAATGAACTTGAAACCATAATGAAACTATATTGGAAACGTTGAACGAGGAGGTTCGGTTGTCAATCGGATTACCGGTTAATTTGTTATTGATTAGAGACCCGTACTTAATTGGTAATTTAAAATAAAATAATATTATTTTATTGGGCTTTTAAATAACTACACCAATATTAAATAGAAACGAGACGGGTTTTAAATCAAGAGCTCGGTTGTATAAAGAAATGAATTGATAATAAAATTTATAATAATATTATTAATGATAATGATAGTAATGATAATAATAATTCTAAAAAGATATGTGTATATATATATATATGTATATATATGTATAAGATGATGATGATAATAATAATAACAATAATTATTAATAATAATACTAATAATAATAGTTAAAGAATTAAGATCTTAGTATTAATTAAAATGTTGTTGATAAAAATGATGATAATAATAATAATAAATAACATTGATAGTAAATAATGATACCACACACGATGTTGGTTTGATTTCTAAACGAGTTCACAAAATAAATATAACAGTATTATTGTTAATAATTAATAATAACAATATGATTTAATGGATAATAATAATGTGATCTTTTGATGATAATAAAAACAACTTTAATATTTATAATAATAATGATAATAATAATAATTTAAATATTTATAATAATAATGATAATAATAATATTAATGAATACATATAATAGTAAGTTTAATGTAATAATACTAATAATAATTTTTATGTAATAATTAGCACTAATAGTAACCGAAACTTATTAAGTATAAATATAACACCAAAACCGGTTTAGGATGAGACTCGAACCCGGTTGTTTGTCTTTTCCCCAAATCACACCAACTCCATACCCGTCCAACCCGTTTCCAAGTGTACAACCCATAATTAAAACCGATTATTAACCATTTATATCCGATAATAGATATACGAAAAACAAATAACACTAAAACCCAATATTAAATACCTTATAGATGTTTATGAGGTCGCCGGAGTTGATTCCGGCCGCCGGAGGCGCGCCGGAAAACGGAACAAAGAGAGAGAAGAGAGAGAGGGGGAGACGGGGAGGGAGAAGAGAGGCCAAGAGAGAGAGAGAGAGAGCGAGTGAGAGAGGGAGACGGAGAGCAAAGAGAGCGAGAGAGGGTGAGGGACGGAGAGCAGAGAGAGGCTGGGTTTTTGTTGGCTGCCAGAAAAACGAGCAGGAGGGAAGGAGGGCTCGCCGGATGTCGCCGGAAAACGAATGAAGAGGGAGAGGGATGTCGGCGGCTGGGGTTTCGGACCAGAGGGAGGTGGGTAGTGGTGGTGGTGTGTCGGAGGTGAGGAAGGAGAGGATGGTGGCCGGAATTCGCGTCGCCGGACTCTTGCCCGAGATTCACGGCCGCCGGAAAACGCAAAGGGGAAAGGGGGGCAGCTAGCATGTTTATGATATTAGGGTTAGGGTATTTTCTTTTTATATGCGTGATACATATTTACAATAACAGCCCTCCAAGTTTCTATAAATGTGTAATATGAGTTTAAAAGGTTTCCAAAGCTTAGAACGAGTTTACGAAAAATCAGTTTGAACCCTTTATGTTTTTCTTAACGACACTATAACATGACAACCACCGATTTATTTAAGATCGAGGTCTTTAATAATATTATATAATAATTAAATAAGGTTCAAAAATGTTGAGCTGGGTTTACGTATTAAAAGTTTACAAAAACGAATATAATTCGAGATCTGCATTTGACGAATGTCACACCATTGAAAACTAACGTTTTTTATAAAAAATTTTGTATGTTAATGTTATTTGAGTGTAGTTTCATCATTTTGTATATCTATGTTTATAATTACAGTTTTGAAAATTAGTTTTTATACATATCTATGTTTTATTTTACACCTATGTAAATTTGTTAATACATAAATTTTACACATATGTAAACTTGTGATTTATATATGTAATCAAAATTTTTTATATAAAATATGATAAAACTACTCTTAAATAATGTTAGTATATAAAAAAAATGAAAAAAATGTTTGATTGTTTAGAGTTCCTAATAGTTCTTAACTTTTTTGGAGTTTCTTAAATGATACCAACCCTGTATATATATATATATATATATATATATATATATATATATATATATATATACCGAGTAGTTTTAATCACAAAATTAAAAGTAACATTTTATTAAGTTATGTTTTCTTAAATCAAAAATATAGTTAATAATAAATCCTTATAAATAAAATATTAATATAATATTTCTTTGTTATTAATTGTCTAGTTAAATCTTGTATTTAACGAGTCCGTTTACTCTCGTTCTCACTCTTAGACATTAACGTTCGCGTGTGATCCTCTTTATCATTCTCGCTACCTTAATCATACTCGTCCATCTTTGAGGTGAGTACCACCTTCCCCATTTTTACTCGTTTTCATACTGTTTTGGGGACATATGTGTAACTTAGTATATTTTCACATTTATTTATACACAAAACTGCAATCGTTTGTCTTATGTGTTAATTAACCTCATGTCATACTTGCTATATGTTTATGTGCTCAATGTGAACCGCATTCGGAGAGGTCCAGCATAATCTCAGAAAATAGTATGATCATACGCTAGTAGATTTAGCTTTGTGGTTTTCGACATCTCATTTTATTTGCTCATTGGTTGATTTGTTAATCTCATTTGACTCGTTGCAGCTACGTATTTTATTATATATGTATAACGGAACTGGTGTGTTGCTCACTCAACCTCGTGTTGACAAACTATATTATTTTCAACGCATATGCAGGTCACCGTTTGATGTGAAATGTGGACTTAGAAGAATTTTTATAAAGACTTATGCTAGAAGAGTTTAATTTGAGACTATGAATTTTTATTTGAATTATTTGATGTTTGTTTGTTTTGGATTCCTTTTTTTGTAATGAATAATGATGTTATTTGAATTAAATAAATAGATATTTAAATTTTAATATTTGTATGATAGTAACCTTGCGAGCTGTGACAATCAGTCCACGCCCCGACATTTCCGCCATAGGTTAGGGTGTGACATACACTTTTGTTTTTTATTTTATATTTTATATAAACTATATGAATATCATAAATATGAAACTCAATATTTTTGGCTAAATATATAATAAACAATTAGTTAATATTTAACAAAATTATTCATACCATAATTAATTATTTTTGGCAAACCTTTTTTTCTAACCTAAAAATTTCAAACTCTAATGGTAAAAATTAAAACGAAACTGAAAATCTGAAACCGAAATATTTTTAAGAGTCCAAAAATCGTTTAAGCTCAAAACCAACCCAAATTGAACCGTGCGCACCCTTAATAGCTATAGACTAATGATCAGTTATAATTTACAAATCATTATCTTCATTTTTAATATGCTTTCACCTACTAGGCGTAAACTAATAGCGTAAGTGTAAGCAAACCTTAATCTGTGCTTTGGACTGAAATCTTTTGAGTATTTTGGTGAACCCGTCACGATGGAGGAAGTTTAGAATGAAGAAGGGTTTCCCGCGTTTTCAGAGTTAAAGGTGTAATTTTGTTGCTTTTATCTTCCTATTTCGAACTAACTGACATAAGGAAAAAGTTGGCGACTATTTTTCCAAAATCAATTAAACGCAACATGTGGCACCAAAGTAGACACCTAATTTCAAACATAAATCTCGCGACACGACTAGTTTCAAATACAAAGACAGTGTCTGTAATTATTGAAGTTTTGATTTCATATTCTATTATTATAATTTATTTTAACTTATAATTTGTTTACCCTTTGTGATAGTTAATATATAAAATTATTAATTCACCTTGAAACGTGCGTAATCTCTTATTTTTTTTGAAAACAAATAAAACAAATTATTTGTTTTATACTTAATTCGCAAATCAATTTGATTATTTAATCTTACGTATAAAACGACCTTTCTATTGAGTATCTTTGTAATAAGAAAAAATTTCTGTTTGAATACCTGAGGTTTGGTCATTCCATTTATTTGTATACAATTTCAAAACCTTTAACACTTTGAATACAAATATATTTTAACTCTATCCATTTGTATACAACTTCCAAACGGAGTTAAAAATATCTGTTAAACCCCAAAACGCCAGGGGTATTTTCGTCAATTTCATATAAGATTAATTAAAACAATAATCCCAGCCCACTAAAAAAATACAACGTTTAAACAAATTAGCCCTAACTCCCCTCTCCTCTGTAATCACTCGTCTTCCCCAAATTCTACACTTTGAATCATGAAAATCCTTTGATACACAATGACATCAGATGAAAGAGATCTCTCCCTGGTTCGTACGTGGTCCAGATGATAGGTTTGATCCTGATGAGGTTTATGGTGTTTCTTCTAACCCTAAACTTTGGTAACTTTTTTAAGGTTTTTTATTTTTTTTATCCCATACACCAACATTTGAAACATTTACCTAAATTTCGCTTTTTTAACGATCTTAGGGCAAGAGGCTACACTGTTTTCCATCCAAGTATTCCATGGAGGTGTGTTTGTGAAGAATCCGGTTAGGAGTTATGTACATGGTAAGATGAACTTCGTGGACATGATAGATGCTGATGCGTTTTCAGTCATGGAGTTTAATGCAATGTTTAAGATGTTAGATTATCCGGCCGATGAGGTAGTGTACTATCATTATAGGATTCCTGGGACAGGGTTGGATAGTGGTCTTAGAGCTCTAGGAACTAATCAAGATGTAATAAGCATGTTACAATATGTGGAGAGGGTAAATGTTATTGAGGTATATATTGAGCATTGGGTTACAAGATTGAACACATATTTTGAGTCACCGAATGGGGGTAACAATGCTGTAATTGAGGAGGTTAATGTCGATTCATCTAATGGTTCTAGAAGACAACTTGCATTTGAGTGGGTAAACGAAAGTCAAGTACACGAAGATGTTCAGGCCGGTGATGGTAATCAGGTGCATGTTCAAACCAGTGATGGTGATTCTTCTAATGATTTTAAAGATGTTCAAGATAGTGGTGGTGATTCTTCTGATGATTCTCAAGATTCAGATTACATAGTGGATGAATATAATGGAGTTGTGGATGTGAAAGTTGATATGGAAAATTATAGGTCTGTGGTTGATGAAGATACTGATCAAAGTGAAGATGGTGAAGATGACAACCAACAAAAAGAAGATATAGAAGTTGATCTTGATGACTTTGATAGTCCGGATGATGAAAATGACCCTCCTCTCAAAAGAGCTTTGAAAAATTTAAGGATGAAAAAAAAGGCAGTAAAGGATGTTGTAAATGTTCTATTTGAAGTTGGTCAATTATTTAGTGACAAAGAAAAGATTAAACATTTAGTGAAAAGACATGCACTTGAGACCAGAAGACAATTAGTGATTAGAATGAATGACAAGCTGAGATACCGTGTTATCTGTCATGGTGTTAACCCAGCAGTTGTGTCTGGTGAGGGGCAAAGTTGGAAGACAAAAAAAATAGGCAAAGTTGGTGGGATTCAAAATGCAAGAGAATCTTCAAAAGTGCAGTATCTCAATAAAGATGGTGGGTCAAGTTCATTAAAGACTATCCCTAAAATAAGGTACCCAACACCCACTTGTCCTTGGGTATTGCATACTTCTAGATCTAAAGTTACAGATTCATGGTGTGTCAAGACATTAACTAATGAACACAACTGTCTCCAAACAAGAAAACTAAAGCTCTACACAGTGAATGCTGTTGCAAAGGAAGTGGAATCAATGGTTGAGGGAAACCCTACCATTCCAGACAAAAAAATACAAGACATATTGCAAAAAAAACATCAAGTTGAAATATCAACACAAAAGGCATCCAGGGCAAAGAATATAGCTAAACAAAAGTTGGAAGGGAATTATAAAGCACAATATCCACTACTTAGGGATTATTGTGATGAGTTGATGAGGTCAAACCCAGGTACCACTATTAAATTTGAAGTTGAAAGGGAAATTAACCCAACAAGTTTAACAAGACAGTTTAAGAGAATAAATATATGTTTAGGTGCTTTGAAGGCAGGTTTCAAGATAAGTGGCAGGAAGATAACAGGTTTAGATGGTTGTTTCATGAAAGGTCCATTTCCGGGTCAAGTGTTGACTGCAGTGGGGCTAGATGCAAATAATGGTATCTATCCAGTTGCATATTCTATAGATGAGGCTGAAAACAAAAGTTCTTGGACCTCGTTCTTACAATATTTAGGGAATGTTTTAGATATTGATTCAATAGTTATTTCACATTTATCAGTGACAGGCAAAAGGTGTGTATGCTAGATGTTTCATATATTAACTATTTTGATTGCATTTCATTTGTAACTAATATGTTTACTTTCTAGGGTCTATTACCTACACTATCAGATGTGTTTCCTAACGTTGAGCATAGATATTGTTTGAGGCACATTCAAGAGAATATGAAAGTCAAATGGAGAGGTAACTTATTTAAGGATATGTTATGGAAGTGTGCTTCTGCTACTACAATACCCCAGTTTAACAAGTTAATGGAAGAAGTAAGAAAGGCGGATCCATCTCTTCATGAGTGGTTGAAAGATATTCCAGCTAATTCCTGGTCCAGATCTCATTTCAGTGGTATGTTATAGTTTATTTAGATGTTTCAAATAATTTACAAACTATATATAGTAATGTTATGTTGGTTAAACAGGAAGAGCAAAGACAGATGTCCTGTTAAACAACATATGTGAAAATTTGAACAAGCAACTAGTTGGAGGGAGAGACAAACCTATAATAACTTGTCTCGAGTACATTAGAGAATACCTTATGAAAAGAATTGTTGTTGTACACAAAGTGATTGCAAAGTCTAATGGGCCCTTAACACCATCAGCTACAAGGATATTTAAAGAAATACAATATGAAGCCTCTCAATACATTGTAATTATGGCTGCTGCAAACAAGTTCCAAGTTAGTGGCCCTTGGATGGACCAATGTGTAGTGGATGTGGAGAAAAAAACATGTTCATGCAGGAAATGGGAGTTAACTGCAATGCCTTGTAAGCATGTTGTAGCTGCACTATGGAACATGTCATAAAATGGTATTGATGTAGGTGTTGTAGAGGAATGGGTTGATGAGGTATATTGGCTAGATACTTGGAAGAAGGTATACATGAACACAATTGAACCAATTAACGGTAAAGAGCTTTGGACGCAATCTGCGTGCCCAACAACAATTACCCCTCTAAAGCATCATAAACAAATTGGGAGGCCAAAAAAGAAGAGAAAGAAATCAGCAGTTGAGTTGGCTGATAAGATTTCAAAAAAGGGAAACTCACTAGGAGCGGGGGAACTGTCGTTTGTAGTAACTGCAACCAAGAGGGTCACAATATCAGAAGTTGTAATGCTAAAGCTACTTCAAGTAAGAAGACTGGTTCAAGTAAGAAGGTTGGTTCAAAGAAGACAAGTTCAAATAAAAAGGTTGGTTCAAATAAGAAGGCTGCAAGTCAGAAGGTTGTTTCATAAGGTGCTGCACAAGCCATTAAAAATATATAGTTATTGTGGTTGTTGGTTATGGTCTTTTGAACTTTGGTAATGGTCTAATTTGTTGATGGTCTTTTGAACATGTTTTGTTATGATTTAAATCGGTCGGTTTTAATGCTCTTTTGAACTTTTGTACTCATCTATTTTGTTAATGATGTATGAAATTATGATCAGGCTTGGTTTTGTTTATCACTTAGTCATTTATTTGTGTTTTGGTTCAAATATAGTTGTGTATATATGATCATATTGTTGTGTGAAACGGGCCAGTTTGGAGCTGGTCAAAAGTCAAAACGTGTGAACAAAGAGGGGTGTTAGGATTTATAAGAGGCCAGTGGTTAGTTTTTTTCAATTGAAATTGACGAAAATACCCCTGGCGTTTTGGGATTTAACAGATATTTTTAACTCCGTTTGGAAGTTGTATACAAATGGATAGAGTTAAAATTAAATTTGTATTCAAAGTGTTAAAGGTTTTGAAATTGTATACAAATAGATGGAATGACCAAACCTCATGTATTCAAACAGAAATTTTGTCTTGTAATAAATATTCAAGTATTCATATTCGATGCCGATTAGTTATTTCAAAGGATATGAACTAATTCTTATGAACATATAGATCTTTGTTTCACAAATTTCTCTGTTTTATATCCTCTCAACATTCTAGATTATATTGACTTAGATTTTCATTTCTATAAAATTTACATGGTATCAGAGCATCTAATAGTACCCGATGACCCAATTGTTTTCAGTTATGATATTCAAATCAATCCTAATTAGAGTTTGTTTCCCATTTTTTTAAAAAAAAACCAGGCTTCTAAGGTTTTAATAACCGAGCAACATGATCTACTACTGATTTGTTTTCTGTATGTATTCGGAGCAACAATCTGTCACATCAAACCTGAAATGTTTTGTTTGAACGTCTTTATTAAGTCATCATCACGCTATATCGGTACATAATGTTTCTTTCAAAAGATCCTTCATTAGTACGATAACAAAGGGTGACAAAACCGTAGATGATTTAAAAAAAAGACATAAATACAAATTTTGTCCTTTAAACATAATAGATTTACGGATCATGTCCTTTAAAAAGTTTACTTTCAGGCGGTGTCCTTTATATGCTATGTTTATTTGTTTTTTGTCCTTTAAGTTAACTGCCATCCATTCCCGTTAAGTTGATGCTAACATGTGAGGGTGTTTTGGTCTTTTAACATTTCTCTTCTCCGTGCTCTCTCTCAAACAACAGATCTCAAAAACCCTTAAAGCATATAGGGCAAAGATTATGGCCAAGGAACATATCAAGAAAGGGAGTTAAAGGGTTTTTGGGATCTGTTGTTTGAGAGAGAGCAGGGAGAAGAGAAATGTTAAAAGACCAAAACACCCTCATATGTTAGCATCAACTTAACGGGAATGGATGGCAGTTAACTTAAAGGACAAAAAAACAAATAAACATAGCATATAAAGGACACTGCCTGAAAGTAAACTTTTTAAAGAACATGATTCGTAAATATATTATGTTTAAATGACAAAATTTGTATTTCTATCTTAAAACAAAAACAAATTTTAAAGAGTGGGGTTTTTTGTTTTGTTTGGACCCAATAAAATTTTAGTAGTTTTTTATGGACCACTGTCCAGACTTGTCAACTATCCATGTTTCTTGCACCTTAACAATTTTTTGATGGACCACTGTTTTCAGACTTGTCAATTCAACTGGGCTAAGCTTTGATGGCAGGCTTATGTTCTTTTGGGCTACATAAGTGAAAACAAAAATGTCCTAATAGAATTTCCTAATTTCTTGAGAATTTAAATTTGAAATTTTAGCAAGTTGGGTGAAAATCCTAACCGGTGAACCGAAATCAAAATTGGAATAACCGGCCGGTATAGTACAAACTGGTTTGTAACAGATAAGTGTAACTAAGAGGTTGGGGATCGGTTAGGGTTTTTCACATAGGAAATGTTAACGGATAATAGGTTAATAATCAATGGCGAATCTTGGACGAAGATACCGGGGGGCTGCCTCAAATTTTTGATAAAAAACGGCTAAATTTACACTACGTATAAAAAACTTCGGGGCGAAAACGGGTAAATTTACACTACTGCGCAAAAAAACAGGGGGGGCGGGCCACCTCGGGCCCTAAGTGTACTTAGCCCCTGTTAATGATGTTCGTGTTAATAAGTTTAATTTTAATAGGGTTTAAGGTTAAATGGTTATTAGCCGAATCGACTATTGAGAATAACGGGTTTTGACCGTATGATCAAAATCAGGTTCGGTTAATAACCGAAAGCCCATAAACCGGTTAACCTGTATTTTCACCGAAATTACTAACAAAGTTTTGCACTTCTATCCTATAACAGTCACTGCATGGCCCAAATTACAAGTTGTCATATGATTGAGAGATGATGTTGAGGATTTGATTGGTATTAGTTGAGTTTGTTGAACTATCAGTTAGTTGAGCATTAGTTAGGTCTCTATTAGTATAAATACAAAGCCATACGTAACATTAAAATTTTCAACTTATAATCACAATTTTTTTTTCTTAGTTTAGTATTCTCTTTACATTCTAGATAAGATTTTCCTTTATACAAAGTTCACACAAAATGGGTTCATGCCAGGGCGGATTCATCCACAAAGTTTGTTTTTACGGCAACTAGTGATGATGACTCTTCGTGGTGACAAAGATAAAGAGGGTGGTGGCAACGGTCGTGACAGGGTAAAAAAACAACGGTAGTGGAGGTAGAGGTCTAGGTGGGAGTGGCGTTGCCATGGGTGCCTTCGGTTTAAGCCAACAAGATGTTATTGACGAATGATAGGTGGCGGCTGATGCGTGGAGGTAACGGGAAATTAGTAATATTTTGTCCAAACATAACAACTATGATTCATATAGATATGATATATTGATATATATTATAAATTGACAACTATAAATCTATAAATACTAAACAAAACTTTTATAGCTAGAGACCAAATGTTACTTCTCATAAACCATATGTACTATTTAGTATTTATGTAATTAATCTACAAAATTTATTGTAAAACGAATTGCATCCAACATAAACTATTTTTTACTATTTTTTACTATTACACAATAAATTCTTTATCTTGTATGCAAATCAGACATACGAATTTCTATAAAATCTTTTAACACTTAAATCAAGTTCACGTGTAATCGTGTAGAACGGACTAATCACAAGTTAGGTGAAGGATAATTGTAATCAAAGCAATAATTCATGTGAAGAACGACCAAATATGTCAATCACATAATGTCTGAGATAACATAAAAGAACATGGATAGATCATGTGTAGTGTCAAGTCTGGTGTTTAACCAAACTAACATAATTATATCAAAACCAATGGTCCAATTTATATTGTATTCTGTTGTAGAAATTTGATGACACATCTAGTGGTTTGGTTTTCGTCCAATATGAATTGTTTCTATTGGTATATATATTTTATTTTAATATATTCTAAGTACAATGTGTGTGTATACACACACGCACGCGCTTGAATTCGGACTTTATTGAACTAGTTTGTGATAAACTAGAGATTCGTTACAAGTATTCTCTGCTATTCAAGATCAACTCACATCGGACAATTTTAGCACGAGACAAACATGAACATGAACCTTTTGTTCTCAAACATGGTCACTGACTCACTGGACCACGATATGAAATTCATGAACCATTATTCCATTTCGGATCTCTAAGATTTAAATGCTTGAAACTTACCTATCGCATAGTTTATGAAGAAAAAATAGGTGTGGCAACGTCCCCACTCAAAGAATGTTCAAAGTGAGTTGGTTGTGTATTAAATATCAAATGGTATTTGTTCTAACGGTAACAATGTGTTGCATAATCTGTTGTCTTTTTTAATAACGGGGATTCAAGTTTTAGCACGAGACAAACATGAACATGAACCTTTTGTTCTCAAACATGGTCACTGACTCACTGGACCACGATATGAAATTCATGAACCATTATTCCATTTCGGATCTCTAAGATTTAAATGCTTGAAACTTACCTATCGCATAGTTTATGAAGAAAAAATAGGTGTGGCAACGTCCCCACTCAAAGAATGTTCAAAGTGAGTTGGTTGTGTATTAAATATCAAATGGTATTTGTTCTAACGGTAACAATGTGTTGCATAATCTGTTGTCCTTTTTAATAACGGGGATTCAAGTTTTGTGATTGTTAAAAATATATATATATAATTTTAAAGTAGAGTTAGAGATGATTTGAGTTTTCATGTTAGTGAAGATTATGTTTTAAATCGTGAGTCGTATTACGTTGTGATAATTACTACAACTCATATTTGGTCCCTACCTCTACCCTAACATGTTATTGACAAGACTTTTTCCCCCCATCTCTAGTGTATTGTAAACTTCAATTATTATATAGACATACAATTATACAAACTCATTTCAGTTATATTAAAACTGAAAACTAATTATCTAAATATATACGAAGATATAATTGTTTTTTTTGTTTAATAATATACATTTTCTTTTTGAGTTTTGTATTTATCCCTTATTTTCATTTTGAGTTTTGTATTTAATAATTTAAACTGGAACATGTCTACAATAATAATGCACACCGTTAATGTGATAAATTTATCTTTCTATTTTTTACGTTTGGTGTGAAGAACAACCTCATTCTATATGCACAATAATAATTCACACAGTTAATTAATGTGACAATTGATCTTTCTATTTTTATGTTCGGTGTTACAATTAACTATTTTTCACATTCGATGTTACGAACAACGATCAACTATTTTTTACGTTCGGTGTTACGAACAACCTCATTCTCACAAAGAAGTAACTCCACATACTCCAATTCCCATTTTTGTGATGATTTTCTTTTAATAATGACGATACCATTGGACCAAAAGCCATATACCAAATTAGTGTAGAATTCGCTATGCGCTAGTCGAGTGATTGGTGTAAGGACTAACGATTAATTAGATTAGAATTTATATGTTATTTTTCAAATACATACACACATAACAAATTTTATATATAAAATCTTTCAATTTCAACCAATTTTGACGCAATTAGTCAGCTACTAGTCGGTGGGTACCAACTAGCATTAATTGGTGATTATTCGGCATCTATTCAAGATTTCTACAACCATGATCACATTACAGTTATAAATTATTATCGGCTAATCAGCTAGGGTTTAAATTATTAAAAATCGATCACATATTATATTTTGTATTTAGTTTATATTTTAAAAACTCTAAAAAGTTTCATTAATTTTAATCACACCAATTTAATGTAAAGCTATACTTTAATTTGTGCCATATCAAAAACATGACTATTACAATAAATAATTATTACCATTATTAAATAATAACCTACAAAAAGCACAGCATTAATTGCTTAAAAGTTAAATCCAATGATTATAACCAAACACACCATGAAAAAATATAAAAAAATAAATAAAATAAAACACTTTATTAAAATTGTAATAATCGTTAAATCAAATCATGTTTTAACAAATTAGCATCAAGAGCTAGTACAACAAAACTAGCTAAGAGTACAAGCTGACCAAGCGTTTAGAACATATGGAACACTTATACCTTCTTTTAACAATATTAGCCACCGGAACAAAGCAACACCTCCATTTATGAGAGCAATCAACAGCCTCCACTTTGCCACCGCACCGTGGACACGCGCCGGGAGCGTCATGGCGGCTTAACTCCTTCTCTTCACCGTCACAAACATATAACAATCTCATTGGCTACACAATTGAGAACACCTTAATATTAATATTTGCTTTGGTTTGGTTTATTCAAGGATAAGTATGTGAGGTGATGAGTGCTCAAACATATGTTTCATATTTGTGTGTTGTGTGTGTATTTATAGATTGTAGATATCTGTCTATTCAGACAAATATTAATGTGGTTTTGTACTTTAATGTTTTTTTTATTATTATTTTTATGCAACGGATTTTATTTGATGGCGGTTTTAAATTTCAGTGGGTTATAATATAAGAGGTGGTTTAAAATATTATGAGTAGATAATTACTGTTTACTTTCTATAATTTTTAATATGATTTGAAATATGTTGTGAGGGTACGAGAAGAGATGGAAATTCTCTAAATAATATATGTTTTTATGGTTTGGTTTAAAACTTAGAACCATTGTAAACGGTTTGTTTGCCGCAGGTCGGCTCTGAGAAGGCGGAAATTTTTTTGGGTCAAATGCGAAATTTTTTTTGCCTTTAAGTAAAAAAAAACATTTTGTTGGATTTAAACAATTTAATTTTAAATGGACTTATTTGATTATTATTTGAGTTGTGTAAAAAACTTTTGTATAAAAATAATCTTAAAATTGTCTATAAGACTAGAACTCACAACCTTTTGGTTAAATGTCACAGCTCTTTACCACTAGACCAAGTTAGTAGTTATGTAATTGTGTTGAAACATTGATTATAAATACTTTTTTTTATAAAAATACATATAATTTTTTTGAAAAAAAAAATCGGGCCTAGCGGGTTGTCGGGCCTGTGGCCGTCGACCACCCTGCCATGCCTCAAAAACGGCCCTGGTTTAACGAATTATATCGAAAACCGGGTGTATAAAACCGAGTCGGACAGTAAGATTGGTATATAATATATATTTAGTTTATTTTAGATATATCTTGTTAGGTATCATTTGTTTTTATTTACTTAAGTGTGTGGTTTGATTGAATTTAAATCGGTGAAGTATTAAAGTTTATTATTCTTACAATAATAATTATTATTATAATTAATATTATTATTATCATTATTGTTTTTTTACCATTTATTGTACCTGAAGATTAAAGCATTATCTGTTTGTATTCAATTCAAACATTCAATTCTTCTAACTATTGTTTTCATTTAGGACTAAGATATATATTTATTTATTATATGATGTATTTGAATAAGAGTATTCTCAACTCATTCTCTAAAATTGTTAAACCCATATAATTTATGATAAATATTAAGAAAACCATTAAAATCACCTCTCCAATCAATTCTCTATTATATGAATGAGTTATATGGCAACTAAAGTAAAACCCTAAATATAGGGACTCAATTTTGATCACCTATCCTCCAATCACCATTCACTATATAACAAGACAAAAGAGAAAAAAGTAGTAAAGAATTAATTTATGGATATGAATAGAGAATAGAATGTGAAATAATTTTAAAAAATGATAGATAAATTTATGGAATGGTGTTTTTTAGCTAAATTATAGGAAAAAATATATGGAATGGGCTGTGGATGCTCTAACTAGTTATTCACCATATCAACAACTTGTTTCTAGGTAGCTTGTTTTATGTGTTTTGAAGACAATTGATATAATTTAAACCTTGAAACCAAAACGTTAATAGCAGTTAGGTTTTAAATTCAACGGTTTAGTTTTGATTTTTGACATACATAATCTCTATTACTAATGGCTTGTTTCACTTAAAAACCGCCAAATTCGGACTACAAGCACACATATAGTGCTAAACACATCGAGTTACTCATGAGCTATGCATATCCGTACAAAAGCGGTTTTTAAAAATTAAAAGTTTGAATCAAGAATAAGTTATATGAGCTAAAGTCTAAATTAGAGCATATTTAACAAACGAGCCTAAACCCATATTTTATAAATCAAACTTGAATAGAGAATCCTTCTAAACACCAGGTAGCATCGTAACATTTGTCCAAGCTAGTGGTCTGTTAATATGTCCACCTAACCGGTTTCAAGTTGGTTCAAACTGAATTTTGAAGCATGCTTATATCGAGAGGGCAAGTGGTAAATGGATGTTGAATCGTTGGTTTGTTGTTGATAATAACAAATGAGTCTTACCTACTATACCTGACCGGACCCGATTAATGTTGTTTTCAGGATTCAGGAACCAACCATATTGTAATATAACACGATATGATCGCTTCGGGTATCGCGGATTTGCCCCCACTTATGCTCCCCTAGTCGATATAATATATCTTGTTTGATCATGAAAGTAAATTCCACATCCACATGTTTGTTTGACTATGAATGTACAAGTAAAGATAAACTAGGTGTGAGTCAGGTTAAAATACAAGAAATATAACACAATATAACAAAAATAATTGTGAAGACAAGTAAAAATCTCTTTCGATTTTAGGTTTAATCAAGATATATGATTGTTAACTAAAAAATTACAACTGAATTTGATAGCATACACACAATCATATATTGCATATCAAATCAAACATGAGCAAGGATTATGCCCTACTCTGTTGCATACCTAATTAACCTAAAGTCGGGAAATAAAACTCACTTTCGATTTCAGGTTAATCAAGATATATGATTGTTAACTAAAATTTTCGACTGGATTTGATAACATATACATAATAATTTATTACATAACGAATCAAACACGGGCAATGATTATGCCTTACCCCCACTTTTTCTCTTGCATAGCTAACTCAATCTAAAGGCAGACTCGGTTTAAAATATGTTGTCTTATACCTGATTTCAATGATAATTTAACATAAAGAATGACGGCAAATTAAATTGTTACGAGTCTAGCCAAGTTTAATAAAAAAATAAACACATAACACAATTCAAACTTAGCCTTAGTTATGATCACAAGATATTTATTCAAACAATATTCCTTGAGTAAATGAAACTAAGGTACATAATAAAACATATTCAATTACCCGAGATGAACAAACAAATGATGAACTTATGATTCAACAATTCAATAAACGAACCAGTATATGTAATTAATTGTATATGTTCAAAATTATATCTGATAACTTGCATTTCTTTCTTTACGTTACTTCAGTCCTCCTTCCATCTGTTCATGGCTCAATTAGTCATTTATCAATCTTCTTCAATGCAAGCTTCTTTATGACTCACGCTACAATAAATCCCCAATCTTCTTTTATGTTAGTTTTGTAGCATCGTTTTCGAATACTAACCCATTTTAGTAAACTACAAAACATGCTACCATCCTTTTTTGCTTGAATATATGTGGCATTAATAATGAACTAGGGTTGGATTTGAAGGAGTTATATTCTTTAATCTTCGTGTTTTATCTAGCCTTTGAGCATAGTTACACCGTTGAAACACATTTTCACCTTAAACGTACAAAAAGTTGTAGAACATCAAAGTAGAATATTTAATACTTGTATTGATGCAATATTAGAAGATTGCATCATATCGTGATTCGTGTAACTAGTTTGTATCATGTGTGTCTTATAGTTATCGTGTCATGTAGTGATACGTGTTACCTTTAGAATGTGCAATAAACACTCCCTTGATGAGATGCTAGATGTGGAATGTTCACATCTACACAGAACTACTTTTTAGTATTAATTCCATAATAGCTTCTATAAAAGCTATTTATTTCTTACAGAAGCTATTACCTTTCATGAAGTTGGTTAAATAGAACAAGCGCTTATAAACTCCCTTAATTGGTTTATGATTATACCGCCATTTCATTTGGTTCTTGAGGTTTTTATGTTGGTTCTTGATATTACTCACAATGACTCACGCAACATTTTTGGTAAGGAAAATATTGCATAATGTATAAGATCCGGATATAATTATTTGATGCGAATATACTTAATTGGAAACAACTTCGAATTTGAGCCACAATTAACTAGGTTATGTATGGCCCGAACTGGAATTTCCTACTCGAACAAGGCAAGTCATATTTGTATAAATTTGCTCATGTCATTCTCATTTCAAGTGAGAATTAGACTAATCAAATTACTTGAAAAAAATAGTGAAAAAGATTAGTAGCCATCAATCCATCATATTAGGTAACTTATTAGATGTTACTATCCATCCCTCAATTTATAACAAAAAGGTGACACTTAATCTTCCATCAACTTCAAATTTGTCTCATTTTCTGAATAAATGGTGGACATGACCCATCTTTCAAACACACCTATCTCTATAGTCCACGTATATTGAAGTTCTTCTAACGTCAAAATTTGAATGAAGTAACTTATGAAGAGAAGAAGGAAAGTTTCAACTATTTCATTTTCACATGTCTATCACACATTCATTTCATTTTCAATACACCATCAGTCACATAATCAAAGGCTTTTGTCTCCAATTTCAGAACGAATCTTCATCTTATTTTCTCATTAAATCCTTTGTAGAGGCCGACACAACTTTTCTTTTGTCAATTTGTCTCTTGATTTATAACTCTATTATTAGATATGGAACCCGTTCACCGTACAAAAACGTCTCCATCCACGATCAATCAAAATGGTCCATATCGATGATCGATTTAGACGTTTTCAACTTAGGTTCACAAATATATATATATATATATATATATATATATATATATTTACTTTCGATTTAACTGTCCAATAACTGACAACTTATGAACGACGACTATAATGTGCTATTTTACAGGTTTAACTCAATATAGTAGAATATTGTATAAAAATATCACATTTCATGTATATCATGTAATATATGATGTTAACTGTTATAGTTTATAATATGTGATAACTTGATTATCATATCGGTATCCTAATCATTGCATTTGGAGATATAAAGACCCTCGGTTACTTATGATTCTTTAATAGGTCCAATTCTACTATACTTGGTAAGATTGGTGTAATTTCAACTTGGTGTAATTATGTTGTAATTGTTTTGCTGGTGTTTGGCCAGTTGAGACGTTATTACTAAGGTTTTACCTTTCGAAAATAAAAATAAAAAATAACAAATTATCCATATATGAAATTTGAAAGAAGATAATATAGAGAATTGTCATCATGCGGGGACACCCATGTGAGTTCTGTTGATCGCATATTGTACGGTTCTTTTTCAAGATGACTACACAACATATTGTAGAAACTAAAATCATTATTACACCTTTTTTATATATATTTTCTTCTCTATTGAAACAAATACTTTCGGTTTTTATGTAATCTATATATTATCTTACATATAAAAAATATAATTATAACTATACATTCAAATATATACACACACACACTAGTTTTTATCCCCCGTATTACGGGGTTGTGTTTCTTTTTCGTGTCTAATATTCATATTTTTACGCATATTAATTTTATTTATTATAAAAAAAATTAATAATATACTTAGGGTTTGATAATAAAATAGTTTCACAAATAACTAACATGTTATAACTCGTTTAAAAACTATGAGTTTGATGATACCCATGATCCGTTTATTTTGTTACTATAAAATTGTTTCTTATTATAAATAATAATTTTTTCTTAAAAAATTGAATATTAATATTTAGTATATCCTTATTTTATAGGATTTGCATATCAAATACATGGTGAGATTTATTTTTAGAATAATGAGATGTTATAATTCGGTTAAGGTTATCTGTGTTGGTGAGACACATACCGTGAATTCGGGTAAAATGCATAAGAAGTCTTCATTTACAAATAAAACAGTATGGTGGCTTGAGTAAATGTAAGAAACAACCATAGAGCTTTTAAAAGTTTTGTTTATTTACGGGTGTTGTTTTATATTATTTGTTCATAATATTTATTTATTTTTTGAATTTTTATTTTTTTATTGTATGAAAGTTGATAATATATATATATATATATATATATATATATATATATGATTTGATAATAAATTGTTTCACAAACAAATGAGATTGATAAGACCAGGACCCGTTTATTTTTTTACTATAAAATTGGTTTTTTAATTATAAATAATATATGTATCTTTTTTATATAAGTCATTTATTAATTTTAGTATATCCCTACTTTTTAGGATTTTTATGTCAAATATTTGGTGATATTAGTTTTTAATTTAATGAAATGTTATAACCTGTTTAAGAAATATATGGGTTTGATTATACCCATACCCATGAATTCGGGTCAAATGCATGAGAAACATTTATTTAAAAATCAAGGAAATCAAGTGACTCTAAAATATGGGGAGCGACCACATCGCGACACGTATAATTTTTATGTTTTCATTTATATATATATATACACTAATTTTTATCCCCCGTATTACCGGGGGTTGTTTTATATTATTTGTTCTAATATTTATTTATTTTTTTAATTATTATTTTTTCATTGTTTGAAAGTTAATAATATACTTATGGTTTGATGATAAATTGTTTCACAAATAAATGAGATGTTATAACTCAGTTTAAAAGCTATATGGTTTTGATGAGACCCAATACCCGTTTATTTTTTTTACTATGAAATTGGTTTTTTAATTATAAATAATATTTATGAAAGTTAATAATATATCTATGGTTTAATGAGACCCAAGACCCGTTTATTTTTTTTACTATCAAATTGGTTTTTTAATTTAAATAATATATATATATATTTTAAAATAAATAAGATATTATTTTTTATTATATCCTATTTTATAGGATTTTTACATAAATAATTTGGTGAGAATAATTTTTAATTTAATGAGATGTTATAACCCGTTTAAGAAATATCTGGGTTTGGTAAGACCCATACCCATGAATTCGGGTTAAATACATGAGAAGCCTCCATTTAAAAATCAAGCAAATATGGTGACTCCAAAAAATTGGGGAGCGACCACATCACGACACGTATGATTTTTATGTCTTCGTTTATATATTATATATATATATATAAGTTAATTAACTATTAACTAATTAATAAATAATATGTGTGTCGAGCTCGAGTTGAAAAACTACTGTAACCCACCGATTATGAAAAAATTATAGTTAACTTTTTGTAGTATTTATCATTTTATTTGAGTGTAAATAAAGATTATAAATGAGCTAATTAGACAATAACCAAATTATTATAGAGTAATGGAGAATCCCGAAAGTATTAAATAGTGGACTAACAAGGAATTAATAATTACACCTTATCAATACACACATATATATATATATTGATAAGATATATATATATATATATATATATATAATAAAAACTCGTATGAAACAATTATAATTGCAATTCTTCTTGTTATTTAAAATGACTTTGTATTTTATAAAATGCTGACGATGCATATTTGTTATGATAATTATTTTGTATTTTACTTATTTGACTTGAACCTACGGCTGTCACATTTACCCGAAACCCGACCCGAGAAAACACGTACCCGAACCCGAACTAACCCGACCAGAAAAACCCGAACCCGAGAAAAAACTAACCCGAACCTGAACCGAAGTAATTCGGACTGGTTCTCGAGTTTGATTTATAAGTTTCGGGTCAACCCGAATAAACTTTTAGTTTTAAAATTAAATATATTTTTAGGTATAATAGGTTTAGTCTTAGCCACTAACGTTATCAGAATTTGGTCCTAATCGATTGTTGTCATTACAACTATTATAGATCCATTGTTTATTGCTAATTTATGTTTTTAGTTTATTACTAATAGCAACTGTTATCTAACAACCAAATCACGCCTGATAAAAGACGATTATGGTTCGAGTTGATTTTACTCTTCTTTTGAATTGCTTTATCAAGTTATGCTGGTTTATTATTTGATTATTTCCTTACGAGCAAAGAATAATATGTTGTTTTAATTTTAACATTTTTTTTTGTTTTTTGGTTTGTTTTCTAGGATACTCGAAACCCGATTAACCCAACCCGATAAAACTCGAACCTGAATTACCCGAACTCGAAAAACCCGTGAGAGATTCGGGTTGGGTTTCGGGTCAAAATTTAAAACTTTGAAACCCGAAAAACCCGACCCGAAAAACGAACCCGAAGAACACCCTTACTCGAACCCAACCTGATTGGAATCAACTTTAACACCGTAAAAAAATCAAGTAGTAAAACATTTCGAAACTGCAGGAAAATAATTATGGCTCAACTATTGGGCACGTTATTGACATACTTATATGGCCTACAAATTTTTAACCTTAGACCAGAAGCAGATAAATTTGCTCTAAACTTTCAAAACATAAACTTTGTATATAATTAAACTCAATTCATATTTGTCATCTCCAACTTAATGAAAACTTGAAGTACGTTTATTAAAACTTCGTCATATATAGATGTAAAATTGAATTAAAACACTACTTCTTGACTTACGAAATTTCATTATTTTAATCTAGCAATTAAAACAAAGTATATTTAAATGTCAATATTATTATTTAATATTTGAATGTAAGTTTTAAGTTTATATTTTAACCAATAAAACGATGGTGAGGATCTGTATTGTTGATATGGAAAATATTTAGACATGCATACGTTACATCATTCATGTGCTTTCCTATCTATCTGAGATAATTTATTTTATTTTTCTTCAGTGGCATATATTAAATAATAGATTCAATTTTATAATTGTAAATAATATTTGCTTCACGGAATGTATAAACATTTGTATTACATATATACTATTAAATATAAGATTCAAAACATATGATATAAATATTACATGGCAATTTTATAAATAAATAAATAAATACATTAATATATTATTAAAAATTGGTGCCATGCCAATTTTAATTAAAATACATTCTTGAATTAATCATAGTACAAATAAATAAATAACTACATTAATTTTATTATTAATAATTGGTGCCATGGCAATCGAGTTTCACGATATTTGTACTCGTGAATAATGAATGTCCATTATCATCTTGTTGGTAGCTTCATAACATATTTAAGCATTGACAAAACTTGAAAATATATATAAACAGAGGCGGGCCTAGGAATTAATTTTTTGGGGGACGTATCGGAACTTAACCCTAGTTTTAAGGGGCCGATCGGGATTTTCACCTACAAATAACATTAAAAAAAATTAAGGTGGTCGACCGCCCCCTTACCCTTAACATAGATCCGCCTCTGTATATAAAAGTTTTTAAATTGGATTTTAATAGAAACTAGTTAATCAATAAACGATTATACTTACAATGTGATAAATATCGCTTATAGCTTTGTTTTTGCTGTTAAAAATTCTCTCTCTTACGCATAAATTAATAACCCCGTGCCGCCTTATCCAACTAACATGTATACTTCAATTTCCATCATACTCTCTATCTCATCTTCGCCTCTAAAATATGAAGATTGAGGAATGAATCTTTATATATATATATATATATATAGGTTCACTATTCACATCACAAGATCCGACCGAATGTTATTGTGCGTTTCCTGGCAATGCAACCCATAGCATTAATAATAATAATAATAATAATAATAATAATAATAATAATAATAATAATAATAATAATATCGTAATAATTATAAAGTAACAAGCCAATGAACAAAAGTTATAATAATCATATTAATAGTTGTTTGGACATCAAGACGTATTCAGGATATACACCTCACCTATCAATGGGGTAGGGTGGTGTTTCGCAGTGGCGGATCTAGAAAATTCAGTCAGTGGGTGCAAGAAAATTCAACATAGAACTCGTCAATTCAAACTAAAACAAGTCAAATCAAAATGGGTCGGGTCAAACCGAGTGTGAAACCACCATCACCCTAATCTATTCGTCTCCCACTAATTCAAAATTTTCATTTAACTAATATGGGCCGAATTGTTATTGTTCATAACAAAATTAAATTTAGACATAAAAAATTTTGGCTTAAAATTTAAAAAGTTAAGTTTGGAGCGCTAAAAAAATTATGAATGGCTCACTAAAACTCTTTTGGATGGGTCGCTAAATTATTTTGGGATGGGTCACTTGGGTCTTTGGACATTACAAATTTATAAAGGAAACTATGAACTTGAGTGGGTGCAAACGCTCCCCCTGACTGAACACTGGATCCGCCCTTGGTGTTTCGTCAGGTTCTTCTAGACCTTGCCGGTGCCTCTCTTATGCATTTCTTGGAGCGGTGAAAAAAGTTAACGGATGCAACATTTAGTTAAGAAAAAGCAGAAGAAAAACTCAAAACACGGTAAAATAATATGAAAAAAACATGTGTTGCTACAAGGCATGTGTTTCCATTCGTAGATTCTACTCTCTTGCATGGTTAAATTTTGACTTTTAACTACTCGTGTTATAGATATATATATTCTCTTTACACACATTCTTAGAGAAATTAAAGACTAAAAAAATTATGCTTGTGTGGTGACATTTTTAGAATCTATTTTTCAAATAAGTTTTTACGCAAAAACAAAAAAGATGAAGCTCTTTCGATGATGGCGGTCATGTTTTATTTATTATATATATAATGTTTCCTTTATTATAAATAAAAAAGTTTAAGTAGTTTTATTTTTATTTAGCAAGTAATTGTAAAATTATAAAGACCGAAAGATGAAAGAAATAGAGTAAAAGACGGACTCAGACGAGGACTTGAAGTATAACAAAATGATAAAAAAATTAAAAATTGGTGTAAGTGATGCTTTAGGAAAAAAATAAAACAACTCAGGAAATCAGGAATAAATAAACGTGTTCGAATGGATGAATTCAGTATATCAAATTCCTCATTTTGGTATTTTGTATCATAACTTCTTCATAAACCGATAAAACCTATGAAATCAATACAAGTTAAAAAGGTCGGTTTATTTGAGATTCATACAATTCAGTTTTTTTTTTTGATGATTTAAGGCTATTTGTGGTAGAGGGGGCTACAAAATGAAACGATTTGCGACAACTTAAGGGTAAAATCTAAATGTAAACACATGTATACATACTACCAAATTGCTGACATCAAATACAAAATGGTCTTCAAGAATGAAGAGTTCAATCTCTTGTGCGGTTATGCATAGAAAATCGACGCAAAAAATGAGTGGAGTTTAAATGGTCAGTTGGTCACCCATTTCCTGTGAAACCCAAATGGATATTAGCTCATTGTTTCGGCCCAACTGAAGTAGGCTAGATTTATCATTTGTAATAGGTTTATTAGGCCCAGATGGTGTTTCGGCCCGGATAATAATATATTACTTAGCTAGTTAGCTTAGCTTATCAATATCACCCCCCCCCCCCCCCGTATATATTTATTTCAATCAAATGATCAAATATACATATTTATTTTAATCTATGCATATGTACGTATACTAATTTAGTGTGTGTGCGTGTGTTTTTTAACGACTAACCTACACACCCTCTAACCCTACTGCTAGATCGATTCTATTATTCACCACTGGACTTAAACCCTCAACCTCATAGTCTCATAAAGGGGGTCACCATGTGTAGGTTATAAAAAATAGACGATCACAAATATGTAGGTAACGAATCAATGTGAAGCTTTATGTTGAAATTCGCTGATAGAAGGAACTTTGTGGTTTCCAATGAATTTTGTTTGAATGTTCGGTCACTACTTCTTAGAGTGTTGGTTCATCTTCACCCTCCATAGTCATATGTTTCTAACAAACAACATATCATCGATGATGCTTTATTTTGTTTCTTCTTTGAGTTGCTCGATCACCACTTCCTCGATGATGCTTCAATCGTCGATGTTGATACAACTAAATGCATAGAAACCAATTGAAGACATGCATATCTTCTAGACGGTCGTTGATCATGTTGTAAAAAAAATACCATTAATGATATTTATCAACTAATCAAATATTATAATCTAATAGACAAGATGGTTGTACATAAATCTTTGTCTAGGTTATTTAGATCTTTCATTAACTATTTAAATTGTTATAGTTAGTTAAGAACGCGTGATATCAATACACAAGAGAATTATTTTTGATATCATGTAATATTGATCAACGTATCTCCAAACTCTGTCTTTTGTTGATTGTACGCTTATCTATACCCTTATCCATGTAATTCGATTCGAAAGCTACTCTTATAATTACCATCATCTTCTTGGTGTGCTCTAGCAACGTGACATGGGTTACATGAAAATGAAACTTGGAGAACATATAAATGAAAATCAAATGATGAGAAACTTAATAAACGTAAAGGCTGTGAAAGATGGTGGTAGGGTATGTTGATGATTGTTTTGGGTCTTTTGATTGCAATAATAACTTTAAATTGGAATTTACTCGGCTTTACCAAAAGTGATATCTGAGTTCATATACTTTCCCACATAGCAATGTTTTTTATTCATTACCAAATATACATCGATCTATACTTTATGTTATTCTTCTTTTACCTTTGTTTTATCTTACATATTTATCTTTGATTTATTGTTTTTAATATAAGAAGATTATAACTATGTTAATTGGTTGATTAATGTTAGTTTGTTACCAAATTATATATATATATATAGGATCAGGATCAGGATCATGAGAGAACTTTTTTAAAATTAAGAATCATGAAAACCATTTTGGACCACAAAAAACACAAAAATAAAAAAAACACCAAAATGGAAAAAGTAAAAAAACCAAAATTCTTATTTTAACATCCTGGTTTCATAAAAAAAAAACTAGGTTAAGCCAAATTATATACACATATGTATAATATATACATATATGTACATTTACATATTTTTTTATACACATGTGTATAATTTAAGATAAATGACACTGTACATATGTTTATATTACGTAACTAAAGATTAAATAAAATTATACATATGTGTATAATACGACGTTTTTTTTAATTTTTTTATTATTTTTTAATTTTTTTTAATGAAACCGGAATGAAATATAAGAATTTTGGTTTTTTTTTTTACTTTTTTAAAAATTTTTGTTATTTTTTGTTTTATGATTTTTTTAAATATTTTTTTCAAATGTGTTTTTAGTGGTACAAAATGGTTCTCAAAGTTCTCAATTTGCAAAGGGTTCTCTTAGATCCTTACCCTATATATATATATATATATATTTCACACCCCGACTTAGAGCCTAGGCGTGTGACCACAAGTTGGTACCTGTTTTGTAAATATATCAGAGTATTGGGTTGTTTTTAGCGGAAGACTTTAGGTTTGAATATAATATTAATTTACATTGAAAATTTACTCGGGAATTAAACACCCGAGTATTAGTTTACAAAATATATGTTCATATTACAAGGATTATTAATTATAAAAAAAATGGAGCCATCCGATACACGCATCTATCTTCATTACGACTCCAATCCTTGCTATTGCTATTAATACTTAATTACCTGCAATGGTTGGGAAAAATACGTCAGCTATATGCTGTTGAACACGTATGACTCAATAAAACATTTTGAATGACAATATAATACAAATGTAGTTTTCTTGACAATCTCAGCGGAAGCATTTCTACTTCCGGTATATGTACCACTGCCCTACACACACAACGGTATTCCTCGAGCCAAACGGCCCTAAACTGAGAACTGGTCATGATCGTTTAAGCTCGTGGCTTCATTGCCTTTGATTGATTGATTGAGCTTTAATAGTTATGTTTGGATCCAGACACATGCGTATTCGGTCTGAGTTGATATTATTCTCTACTTTGTATTATAATGGTTTAAAGATTTCATTATCTCATGTAGACATTGATTGACTCGTTAAGACAAACACCCGTTCGTCTCATTGAGTATAAATATGTTTTGACTGATTAAAAAGGTTGACGTATTCACCTGTACCGTCGGTGTTGTAAACCTTGACTGATTGATTGATCGACTGTGAATGATATTAACCTATACATAAATAGGTTCGTATGAATGTTTTGAATGATGTTAAGCTATGATTGTAAGCTTAACCTTGAAATCGTTTATCTTTGATTGTGAATGAAAATACTTGTTTTATGTGACGTTTGATATAGCATGCTTTGGCCTAATAGGTTCTATCACGTTGGTAAGTTTCTCCAGGTAAGTAAACGGGTCCCTCGGTTGATTGGGATTTATGCGAATTACTTTTCCTTAGGCAAGAAACTTATTACTAATGATATCCCCCTTCCAGTTACTACATGTCCGTCAAAAATATCTCTTTTGTTTAACATTACTTCATCATGAAGTAACGTTTTATGAAAACATGATTGTGAATGAATGTTTGTAAAATACGATCAAGGTTAAAGGCCATAGCCTCGATTGATTGTCTAAGCTATAATTCAAATAACTTAAACATAACTCCTACCTTAGATTGGATGCTTAGAATGATAACACGATAAGGCAGGACTTGATCTACTCGCTTAGGTGATTGCTAGCTTAATTCCAACTTCGTTTCTTGCACGAATATCGAGAAAATAGTACGTCGGCTTGCTACAGCAACGGGGCACATTTTCCAAGGCTATGTGTGTGTAAAGGAAGGTGTTTTTGGGATGATTTGAGCTCATGCCCGTCAACCCCCTTATATAGCCAATCCTGGACCCCATCGCGGACCGCGCCCGGTCCTTTGGGACTGGTCGCGTACCGCGACGCCGCAAAAGTACACCGCCTTATGCGGTGTTGACACGTGGCCTGTCATATTGCGCCACGTGTCGATATGGTATTAGTACGTGTCCGGTGACTCATCAACCCCATCGCGCTACGCGATGGGTTACATATTACCCCGTCGCGTACCGCGGTGGGACATTATTTTTAGAATTATCATTTCTGGTCCCTGTACTTTCTAAGTTAGTATATTTAGACCAAAATTGAGAGGGTTCGGGACGTGGTGTTACAATATATATATTGGAAATTGATTTATAATTTCATATATAAGTGAGACTATTACATAGACAATTAAAGACTAACGGCAGATAGACGGGCAACAAACTGCGGCGCTACCCCCGTCTGAATAGTAAACCCTACCCTACTAAACACAACGTTTCCCTTAGCATGAGCGGAGTATATTTTTAACATTCCAGATACAATTTCAACTACTTATGAAAAGTGTTGTCGACTTTAGTTTCATCAAGATATTTTTGTAATTAGGATTTACTTAAAATCAAAGGAAAATAAAAACAACTTTGACGCGGCTTAAAAAATGTGGAGTGCAAACCATTCTAGGCTAATATGATCTTTAACTTCCGCGAACAACAACGGTCAAGGAGCAATGCCTTAAGCAGGGGTCTCACCATCTAATTTAACTACCAAACCGACAATCACATCAATTATCATCGATATTCGATTTAACCTCCAAACTAAAGCACTAATTTTTGAAACATTGTGTCGTTTCACCCAAACTAGATGTTATTTCTTTCCCTTCAAATATCGAGTCTTTGGTCTATTTAGGGCCGCAAACAAATCAAAAACACACATACCACTTTCTAACTTTATGAAGTATCTAATTGAGATTTTAAATATATCGCATTGAAATGCTTCAATTTGAAAGTGATCACATGATTTAAAATATTATCTATAGAAAAATAACTACCGTAAACAAACAATCGAACTCGATCAATATAGATTTGAACCACTCCGGTGATAACTTAACTATTGATGTATACATTTTATCAACTTCTTATAAGATCAAGCGTAGTTAGAGCATCGTGGGGCGTTTTAGCCCAAAACGCGAGGGAACACCACCCCTCAGCGTTTTCGGGCATCAAAATGTCAACCAAAGTTGTGGAGAAAACGCTGAAGATGCAAGGAGGTGGGGCCATCACATTTTTCCAACCAATAAGAAAGACGGTGGTGGGCGTTTCTCCTACCACCACTACGGATGGTCCAACTATATTCCATTACTAAAATATATTGCATGCGAGTTATAAACCGGGAGATGTTATAAATGAACTAAATGGTATAGAAATAGAAACCCTTTGAACTGATTCTAATCTTCAAATACTTCATTTTTGATACCCTGACACTTTTTATTAATAAAGACAAAACTAGTTTCATCTTTTTAGAATAATAATAACAATAGTCCAAGAACGCTTTATCCCAAATCTTTAAATGGACCATCATATCGTTACGTACGAAAAGGGTGCACATGAAATATTTTCATGTATCATCTACTTTATAAAGTTACAACACAATGAAGATTGTTCAAATAAATTAAACTTCGTCCTTTTAAATGGGAGAACTTGTTTAAACTCAGCAAGACTAATCATTTTGGATTATCGGTTAGCCGGTTAGGTGGGTTAATTCCTTCCGTAGTTAGAACTGTACTTGAAAGTTTTCTATCTCATACGGCTTGCTAGTCAATTCTTTTTCTAGGTAAACAACTATTATTGTGTTGGCCAAAATCTTGCTAATTAATCTTTACGGTGTTTACTATATCAATTAGATAAATTACTCATATATTAAATAGCTAGGCGTTTCTATGTCTTAATTTTCAATTTATACTTTTACCAATACGATTTCAAACGAGTCAGAAGCAATACTCTTCATTCATCTAACATCATTCGAGTTATCATGTGCTATTCTACACGTGTTGATTATAGAGAACCGCGTTTAGTAAAATGTGTAAAGTCAAAACTAGATGAATGCATGTAATCATGTGTCGTGGTTACAGACTGAGAGTCGGCTATGATGAAATGTACATCGACAAGTTTTTCCGAGCGCTACTTGGTTACTTTGTAGATGTCACATTTAATATTCAAGAATGCAACCATCTATAATTCGTGACATGATTGGGAGATCTTTGTCGTAAAGTGAAATTTAGTAACTGAATCCAAACATTGGCATCATGACAAATTAAACATAATTTCAATCATTGTCTATCAAATATCCATAATTGTTATTATTATTATTATTATTCCTATTATTAGTGTAAATGCGAGCAATCAACACATGAAGATTCCTAACTATTTAGATCATTTTTAGGGCATTTACAATAAGATCCCCATAACGAACCTTGTCTTAGGAATTTTAGACTATAAAGAAAAGAAGTGTACGTTATTTGACCATTATATCAGATCGATCCCCTAACCTTTTAGGGGAAATAAGTCAAATAACCCCCATAACCATTTTTTAATTTTAGTTTTTGAGTGAAAGATAGAAAAATAACAATAAAAATTGAATAAAAATGTATTATTTAATTGAAATAGTGATAAGTAATATACGATGAATGATGTTTTGAAAAAAATAAGAATAAATTTAGAAGTGACGTGATGATTTTTAGTTAGATTTGAGAGATTATAACGCATCATCAAACCTACTTTATATGCTTTTAAATTAACCACAGTTCCCCTGTCATTATTTTCTTATACGCATTACACGTGTAATTCTTTACAATGACACTTTATTTTTATTTTTTAAAATGTATATGCACACATACAAGTCGTTGCATTTGAAGAAAAGAAATTGCATACATGCATATCGATAATATATGACTAGGGATTCATTGAATATTTTATTATGATTTTCTCATAAAATTTTAATATTAGAAAGATAAAATGTTTGATGTTGTAAAATTAACCCAATCAAATTTAAAACTGTGCAGCTTTTGTTGTCCGTATGTTTTTTTTTTCTTTCGAATTTCTTTTAATTGTGTTTGAGATTTAACTCACCACCGAGGAACACCATCAAAAAGAAAACAATCACTTTAAAAAATCTGATTGAGTCAGTTTCTTATAATCACAAACTTTAACCATCACATTATTAAAAATAAAAAAAATAACCAAACATGTTTTTAGAATTATTTAGTCATTGTAGTGAAATGTATATGTAATGATTATGTTTCATCATTATCGTATGATAATGTGGTTGTTTTGTTCATATTTGAGCTATTATATATCGGCATTTCGTAAAGGCTACTCATTACTCATTATCTCACATTTTTGCTTAAATCATCAAATTATTCAATCATTTCGATCCTAAAAGATACTTTAATTTGTTATTTTATATCTTAAAAAATAAAATACATTTTAATAAGTTTTTATAATCATGATACCTCCTTTTATTCAACTGGTGACAATTTTTTGATAAATTAATTTTAATACTGATCCACAAATTTCCATTTGTAGTCGTTTTCAAAATTCAAAAAGCATTAATAACGTAGTTAATTTTGTTTTTTAATAATTTATTTTATTTATATTAAATTATATGAATTTTTATTTCAAATGTTTAAAACTGATATACTGGTGCGCTAGCAAAAATGGTTTGAATGACATCTATTACAAATAAGAACTTGTTACATAAGTGTATTTTCAATGGGTTCTTCATACCTATCTTCATTTCTAAAATTTAAAAAAAACATCTAAATAATTACTCCAAGCCATTCCCTATCTCCAAACTCCATCTCTAAATTTTAGTGAAACGATATATATGAAGCCTCCAAATTTAGAGTGTTGTCATAATAATTTATTTCCAACTACCCTTCTATAAATATATATATTTAGAAATCAATTTATATTAAGAATGATAGTAAGACAAAATAGTGAGTAGTTAAGATAATAAATGAAAGAAAGAGAAAAAAATATATGAGTTGAGGAAAGTTATTAAAAATAATGTATAAATTAAAGAAATTATGTTTTTTAGTTATATTTTAAAGATAGATATAAAGAACCCATTAAAAATGCCCTAACATCACGGTCTAATAAATGGCATCTATTACAACAAAAACTAGTTACTTAACATCCACATAGGTATTAACTAATAGTTACTAATTGATATTTTTTAAAAGGAACACATGTTTATTTCGAGTAATTTTAAGGATCGGAATTTATATTTGAGTAAAGAGATTCTTTGATATGAAACGAAAATGTATGCTAGTTATTTTTATTAATCCAAATCTGAATTAATCAAAACCATTTATAGAGGAGCAATTTATTTTCTTTGTTAAGTCATATTGATAGTATTTATTATAATACTTACTTCTAGTTGCCCTTTTTCCCGTTTGGAAATTTTTTTAAACAGTCTTAGTGTAACTGGTTGTCGGAGAATTCTAAAAGTTTGTTTATGTGCATACAACCTACCTTATTCAAGTTTGAATCTTAAACCATTGGTTTTCTCTCTTATTACTTTATTAGTGACATACATTTGTTGGAATCGAACTCGGACCGCTAATCAGGTTCCTACAAAATTCTTGTTAGATGCATGGTTTGAACCTCCGTATATTCCCCTTGCTTCACACTTAACGTAGCTGGCATTTGCCAACCAAGGACCATTAACCCATTTGCACCTTTTCCTCATCCCGAAAATTTATGGTATTTATTTTTAATTTGAATATGTTATATACTATTTATTGGACATGTCTTCATAATTATGGTGTATAGATTTGAAGTTTTTTTGTGGATACTCAATATATATAACACTGTGAAACAATGTAAAAGAGAAAAGGGAGTTTCTTTAACTTAAACTTAGTCAAAAGCAAAATAAGTAAGTTGACTAGTAATTTAATGATGGGTAAAGTTCGTGTTGAGTGAGAATGGAAAGCTCAAGAGACATTTCATCATCTCAAATAGATGAAAAAGAGAAACTAGCGATGGAAGCGATTAGATCATGATTTGAAGGTGCTGGAAGCTGGATTTGTTCGGCATATCGTTATGCATGATTGCAGATCGATCAACTTATATGAATTTGGAAGCATTTCGGCCAAGGTAAACTAATTAACCTATGTTAATCTATATGGGGCTAGTTTACATTTGAGAATTCAAATGATAATTCATTTGAATTGTCATAATTGAATCATCAATTAAAGTATGGTTCAAGTTAAGATAAAGCTTAGATGTAGTATCTCGGTCAAAATAAATGAAACTAAAGTTTTCAATAAGGGTATGTTTTAAGAATTCATATACTGGAATCCAATAATATGAGGATTTTTCTATTGTCTAAATCATGTTAAGAGACTTAAACTTGATGCTTAAAAAGGTTTGGATGGTAGAGTATGTTCATAATTCACATAAAGCTAAACGTGTAACTTCTACTGGCTTTTCTTTATCAAATTCTAAAAACAGTACAATTGAACAAAAATATAGAGCGGAGGCTATAAGCTAATGGTCTAGGACATCTGTATTGGGTCGTCTTCAGGGATGGTAGAGCATGTTCATATTCATCTCACCTATAACCATGGGTCATTAGTTTTGTTCATGGCATTGGCAGAGCGACCTCACCCAAGATTAGTGCTAAGTCAAAATTTCACTTTCTAGACCCGATTAAAAATTATATACACATTTTGATAACTACAATTTACTCACTATCATTCTTTTGGTCCATGGATTGTATGTAGGTTAGTTAGCCCATTACTTTATTTAGGAGAACCATTTTATCCTTTACGTAATAACATAAGAAAATTAAAATGCTCCTAAAGTGGATATGGATCCGATTTGACATCTAACTTGAAATAAATAATGTAAAAATAAAATATAGTTTCACTAACATCGATTTTTGGTTTCGTGCTTGTAATATCTCTTTATATCTCCTTTGATCTTTCGTGTTTAATATTTCATCTTTACTGATTTTTTTTATTATATGGTTTTAACACGTTGCGCATTGAACCTAGACTTATTTTAAAATTCAGAATAGACGTTTATTTTGAATTTGTTTTACTTTTAAATTTTATATTATGGTTTTAAAATTCAGGTTGGTGCATGATTTGTAGAGGAAAAAATAGTATAATGCATCCCCGGGCAAGATGAGAGAGAGGGGAACACAAAAAGTCGTTACACAGAACGGATAAGGCGTGAATAAGGCCGACAACCAACACGGGCTGAAGAGGGCCGATAACAAACCAATATTTGATGGCAAAAATGATGAAGATCGAAAGGAGTGGAGGGGGAGAAGAGAAGAAGATAATAACATTAAGGCTCTCAAACCGAATATAAAATAACATATGTAAATAATATGTAAATAACGTTATAAATTTGTAAATGTGTCTCGCAATTCTTGTTTTGTATGGCATTCTTCGATTTAATATTATCTACAATAATTTCACATAAAATAAAATTTATAGGAATCCCACACCCGCCGCTTGATGTAATGATTTTGCTTGTTTTCGGGGGGTTTAAATCGAGTCAAAAGTATATCAATATTCCAATCATGGCCTTTTAAAAGGAGGGTACAAAAAAAATATAAGTGGGATTTGCTTGTAGTGGAGCTTTCAACAAAAGCGTTATTTTCCCATTATATTTTCTAACAATTTTTATTAAAAAAAACAAATATTCATTATTATGTATAAGGCTAATCGTTCTGGCTAACGGATGGGTGCCATCAGTCCTAATCAGCTAGAAGTGAGGGCGCCAAACACCATGCCGGAGTGATTAATGGGGCGCTATGAGGCGGTAAGAGGGAGGGCCGATGTGGATTTTCTACTATACGTGGATGTTTAGATATTTATGACAGCAATAAAAGTTTTATAATAAAGATTAGATTGATAATTATTGGTTTGAAATTGTAAAGTTAAAATATCATCTAAAAAGTAGTATAAATTTTAAAGAGATTTTTTTGTTGGGGTAAAAATTTTGTAGAGAATTTTTATAAAGTTTATAAAAAATAACACATTTTATATAATAAAAGTGTGAAACAAAAATAATTGAAAGTATCTTTCATAAAATTATGTTTTCCAACATGTTCTGGGTTTTGAAAAGGTAAACATTTATATTTTGATTTAAGACCTTACCAAATAGGTATTTATACGTAATGTGTGTGCTCATTATACGATGAATCTTCCCACACGTAGACTCAACTCTCTCAGTCTCTTGTATAGTTAAACTTTGATTTTTAATGCTTATTAAAGTTATGTCTATTCTCTTTATACACATTTTGAGAGAAATCAAAGACTTAAAAAGATGTGTTTGTATTTTGTAAGACTCATAACATATGTAATTAAATGATTACGTTGTATCTTTGATTGGTGGTGATCAGTATCAATATTTTTGGATAATTTTAAAGGTGATCATGATCTTAATTACTTGGAAGAGAAGTAGTCAGTGATACCTCCCAAAGACATATTTGGAGAAGTTATTGTGAAACACTATCAAGCTTAGTTGTAAGATAAATTGTTCATTATATGTACTTAATTATTATACATATGATGGTGCACTTATTTCACACTCAATGTTAATAATCATGAGAACCATACACAAAACGTGTTTATTGAACATTGTTAAATTAGAAAAGACAAGTCTAAATCAAAGTAGAACATCTGATTTATAGAACATTTCATAACTTTACAAGGTAAAATAAACCTACATAATATAACATATTTTGATTTTGTTAGGGAGATTCGTACCCATGAATCCCTCATCCTTTTCTTCTATACCAACCCCACCCCCTTCTTTTTCATCTATCACCAAACACACTCTTAAACTCTTTACTCCTTTCCCCCCATTTTTCACCATTTCTAAGCTTGTTTGAAAAACCTCTTTTAGCCATTTTTCAAACAAGCCATTCAAGTATACCCCACACCCAAACAAAACTTCATCTAACAACACCTCTTCCAATTTTAAATCAAATTCTGTACTCCCAAACACCCCCTCAAACACCCCTTTCATCTTGAACATAAAACTCTCCCTCATCAAGCTATCTCGAGCCGGAGAAAGGTCAAACACGAGTTGGGTTTTCACCGTTTCGAGAAACCCCGGTGGATTTTGAGGACTTCCATCCATTTCGCGTGTCAAATCACTCGAATTCGGGCTAAGTTCTAGAATGTTTTTGTTGTTTTCATCTTCTTGCGCCTCGGCTTTGATGTTGAGATCAAGAGTGTTTGAGCTTGATTGCCTAGACAAATCTTTCTTTATTTCGCCCTCTTCGATCCTTGGAACTTTCCTCTTATTTAGTTCGTCGAAATCCCACTTGGGTTTTCGCTTTTGATCAGTTTCCAAAGTGGGATTCATCTCATTCACAACCAGTTTCATTTGAGTCGGAGTAATTCTACTACCTTTTACATCATCAAGATGATCACAACCCTTGCTCAAAATGAAAATTATTTCACCATGATCTCCAAACTTACCCTTATCAAATCCATCCTTGAATGATTTCAAAACATCTCCATCTCCATACTCAGCATCTTCCACCAACACAACAACATTTTCTTGATCTTTCAATGCCCTTTTAAGATTTTCCCATTTGTGAACTGGACCACGCATGTTAACACGCAAAAGCGAGTCACTTGAGCCAAACATTGCCTTCGCAATCGCCATTGCCAGTCTTCTCTTCCCTATAATGTCATTCCCCTCAATCAAGAAGCAAGAATCTTTCTTTGTAGATTTAGAAGACGACGAACTCATCAAAATATCGACAATTGAGTGCATTTTCTCAGAATGCCATGGCACATTTTCTTGCAAACAATTATAAACATCTTGTTGTCTGGACAAATCCGGGACCGAATTCCCAAGACCGAGTGTGATTTTGACTTCCTTGTCATCTTCTCTACTCTTGAGACAATCCAAGTTTGGTTCTTGATCAAGTTTTGGATGATTTGTCGGGCTAAAACTGAGATCGATGTGACACGATTGTTGTCGTCTGAATCGGGGATAAGAACGCTCTCCGCTACCGGTTTGAGGCTTCAATGTGTCGCCAAAAGAGATTGAGTTGGATTCGATATGATTTTTAGGCCAAAAAGGATTGGTGTAGCTTTTTGCGACGGACCCTTGATTCTCGTTGCTAATTAAAGATGATGAATTCATGTAGTTCTTGTTTAGATTGTGTCTTCCTTGGTGTAGGCTTTGACATAGTCTGTTCCATTTCCTTCTCAACTCAACTAAGTTATCCTGCAAATTCGTTAAAATTAAATTTTGAACACTAAAATTTTAAGGAAAAAAAAACCTTAATCATTTATTTACTTTTTATTACTGGTTCATATTTTATAAATTTGTATTTAAAAAATACAAACGTGTACCATCAAACTAATTTGTTTCTATATACATATTTATTTTTTTAACAGTTTATCTACACATAAGTTATGCCAAAGTAATATTTACCTACAAATGTGTGAATTTTTTATAAATATACATATAGTAATTTTAATACTTAGTTTGTTAATTTCATGAAAATTAATAAATATTTTATTTTAATTTAAATTAAAATATTACAAATATTTATGATTTAATTTGTAACACATGTTTTGAAAAAAAAATATCCAAATTTTGTTAGCTAATCAATAGTTTTGCGGTCGAGTGTTTCGCTGCAAAAAGAATTTTAGGACCATTATATATGGAAGGTAATGTTTTTGTAATACATAATCATGAATGCCATGATCATACCTTGTGAGAAGTGGATGAATGTGTTGTAGGGTGAAGCCAAAAGGGTAGAACCGTGGAGGTCCTAGTCGAAGTGGCGGCTGCCGCAGCAGCTGCTTCTTTTTCGTAATTAGAGTTGCATTCTCCACAACAACTCATGACCAACATATCATCATCTCCTTCGTCTTTAGCACTTAGCAATGGCTTCCTTTCCATAGTGTCCTCACATGTCTTGTTAGACAAATTAACTCTTGATTCATGCCCACTACAAAACACCATTAATAGAGACTAATTTAGAGAGAACATGAAGATTATTATTATTATATAAATTACACTCATTTTTCTCGTCTTGGTTATTAAAGAATAAGAAGATAAATGAAAGTAATACAAAGACACTAAATGACATTATTTATTATTATGTATTTATGTTTTATAAAGTAATATAAATTCTTCAAATGGTCAATGAGGAGTAAAAGCAGTGAGAAACTATAGACTATTCTATGAATAAAAATCGTTAAATGTAAGTATTAAAACTTTGAAATGGTTAAGGACAAAGAAGGAGTAACTTTTGACTAAAATACAAATCAAGATAAGGAAAAAATCCAACTTTTCTTGTTTTCAAGGGATTATGTTCTAAACTATTGTCGGATTTATCCTAATGTTTTGTATGGTAGTTGAACTTTGATGTCCCGATTTGGTAAACTTAATAAACTGATTTTTTTATATATTAAACTAATTATTAATATACTTTATTACATATTCCATATTAGTCACTAGTAATGAAGAAATAAAATACATATTATTGAGTTTCATGACTTAATTAACACATCACAACCTGGTTGTTGATGCAAAACGTTATAACAATTGTGAAAAATTTATAACAAATTAAGGTTATATACTTATAATATCTCTTATTTGTGCCTTCTATATATAAATAAATATATAAATAATCAAATTAGTCATTGTCCTACTTTTCTGTTCAATCAGAAAATATGTCTCAGTAATTAGAATAAAGACAAAAATCAAAAAGGCAAAAGAAAAAAGGAAAAACAACAAAGACTGTCTCCTCTTCCCAACCTTACTTTTTTCAGTGTCAGCATGCTCTAATCCCATGCCTTTGTACTCAGAAACAAGAATGTTTTTAACTACAAACTCAAAACAGCATTCTGATCTAACAACTCTTCACTTAAATAACTCCCGAATATGTTTTTTCACATGTTAACCAATTAAGTACACTCAAAATAATAATAATAATAAATAAATAAATAACCAATTAACTAACTCAATAATAATAATAATAATAATAATAATAATAATAATAATAATAATAATAATAATAAACAAATGTTTACCCGGTTGTGTTTGCATTGAGACTCAACCCAAGTCCACCAGAAGGAAGTGAAACAGCTTGAAGACTCCATTGAACCTCAAGAGAAGGCATTTTCATCTTGTTTTTCATGAATGTTTGATAATTTGAAGTCCCAATTAACCAAACTTTATTAGTGACACTAAACTGTGAAATCAACCTCCCAATTTCTACAACAAGATGATCCACAGGACTATAAACATTTACTCCTCTCTCACTCTCATCCACTGTCCATTTCAAATCACCTGCATATATGATCACACCATCTCCTGTTGATAACAAAGACTCAACTTTCCTTCTCAAATCTGCTAAATTCATCTCAACTTCTTCCCTTTTCATGAACCTTAAGGGCAATGATGAGAATTGAAACTTGATGAAATGAGCATGTTTAAGCTCATTTGGGACATCTCCTCTCTCCACCTTCCCCATTAACTCAATCACAACTCCTTCGGTTATCAATAAACCATCGCCTACTATAACCGTGTTTTTTCTTGATTTTTTTCCTAGTAACACTTCTATGACCAAGTTGACATCTTTTTTCAAAGAAATATCTGGTTTTGGAGAAGGGTTTTGGTCAGAAAAGTGATTCAAGAAATGTGTTTGCCAAAAGTTAGGGTTTTGATGAGTATGATGAATATTATGATGATGGATATTATTATGAAAATGATTAAGATGATGGTTGAATTGGTGATCAGAGTTTGGTGAAGAAGGAGATGAGTAAACACCACCACCAGAGCCACTACTAAAGAACACTCTAGGAGTAGAACTAGAAGAAAAATCTTCTAAGTTGGATTTAACAGCAGTGCTTGAGAAGCCAGCTTCTCTCATAACCCTACTAACACTAGGGTCATCAAGAATAGAAAGAATAAGCTGCTCAAGTTCAACTTTAATAGCCAATAAAGGTGGATTCTCCTGATGAGTTTGAGCAGCAGCAGCTTGTTGTTGGTTCTCAATACACCCTCTTCTCTGATGAGCTTGAGCTCTCTTGAGTGCAGCAATGAGAGCATTAGAAAGTGAAGGTTGACCATGAAGTAATGGTCCAGGTGTGGTTGGAAGCCTGTTGAGAGCCACATTGAAACAAAGCTCAAGTGCCCTACAATGAAGAGGTGGTGGAGTAGTTGAAGAGTTGTTTTGTGATTTGATGCAAGCTCTTCTAAGAACACTGGCTCTTGAACTCATGAGAAGAGTAGCAGCCACATGAAGAGGGGTGACCTGAGCATGGCCCCTTCTTCTTGCAAGGCTAAGAGAGTGCTTCAACACAGAAGCAGCCTCTTTTGTTAGTGTCTGTTGTACAGTACAACCCCCTGAGCGCATCACTTGGCTACAACACCCAACCCCCCACACCAAGAATATGAATAAACCCTAGCTATGGTGATTAACTTTCTTGAAACAAACAAGCTACCCCCACCCTCTTAATATTATTGCTCAAGATTGCAAAATTAGGGTTGTTTAGCATATGCTATATATATGTATATATATATATCTTTCTTGAAGTGAAAACCCTACTACTTTCTCTCTCTAAATGGGAAGGAGGTTAGGATATAGTAGAAGCATGTATGAATGTAGGATATAAGAAGGTTATATATATATATATATATATATATATACTTGAAGGGTGTTTAAAAATACATACTAGCTACCTCCTAGTTACATGATGATCAGTTTCTTTAACTTTTTGAATTTATTTTCTTGGTGGGATAAATATGTGTGGTCATATTATTGGGATTTCTTTTTGTTGTGGGTACAACTTTTGATGCATATGGTACTCTTTAATGAAGCGGTACTTCCTCTGGCATTAGCAAAAGTTCCCATGCAATCGCCTTTTTTGTTTTGGCTTTTGTGAATTCTCATTCAATTGCTTTTTTTTTTAATGTTTTAAGTTTACTTAAAACTATCAAAAAGTAATATTTTGGGAATTCAGATTTAATTGGATGATTTTCTTTTTCTTTGTCTACAACAAAATGAAGACTTTTTCTTTAGATCTTAGATTTAAATTTTCATATGTAGGAGGGGAGAAAGAAATAGAAGGAAGTAAGTTATGTACTCACAAATTTTATTAAAATAAAAATATAATAAATTAATCATACTTGTTTTTAATTTTAAATGACAATGTCATCATTATTTTGATGAGGTAAAAGTTTTATCTTAAGTTTATCTAAAATTATCTTTAGTTTGATTTAGCCGGTTTAAATCTCACTCATACGACATATTCCTGGGTTTAAGCTTGAACGAAACACCAATAGGTGGATTAGTCCACATGACCGAACCCCTAAAGAGTTTACCAGGAGTGTCAAGTCTTCGTCGTTTAAAAGAGAAACTAATGACAATATAAATCAGACATGGAAACCATGCGATTCATGAAAAACCATATCTGTGTGTGATCTTCTCAGTCAAGCTTGATTTCTTCTAAAGTTTTGATCGGTGATTGTTTTGGTCCAACATCAGAGTGTAAACTAAGTTATTTTCTTAATCAATTTCATTTGAAGCTCGACTCTAATCAACTTTCTTAAATGATAATAAAAGTTTAATTGTGTCCATTTTCTCAATGCTAAATATATCTACTAGCAGTATCGTCCAAGGACAAAAATAGACTCGCGTATGCAATATAGAACACTGAACATAGGCTTAAATGGAAAAAAAGACTTTGTGGTACTCATTACCTTTCAATACCAAACGACACATTTGAGAAAAAAATCTTCTTAACAAAGGTACGTAGCATGAGATGTGTTGGTATTGCAAATTGTTGCCACGATTTTTTTATGGCTAGAGTATTCCTCATATTTGTAATTAAGTCAAGGCTTCTTGAGTATACCTTTGGACCATTGATTGGAATCAGGAGAATGCGACAAAAGTTTGCCAATGGGCAATGGTCCATAGCCGTATAGAACTCACAAAGATGCCTTGGATAGACCATCTAACGAATGTCTATGAGATATTTTCCGTATACCTTATACTTAGGCAGAATGTTATGTCCGTTTCTTTCATTTCATGCTATAGATTGTTGGAAATGCTACGAATGTTTGTTTCTTTTAAAACCAAGATGAATGTTCAAGTCTCAAATATTTAAAAGCACCACTTGTGTGTGTGTGTGTGTTTAGTCAATTAAGCATCTTTCAAGATCAGTGTAACACCCCGTCTCTCATATATAGCACCAATATCATGTGTTTTGCCTCTTAAGGTTGCTCATCCAGGAATTAACGAATTTATATTTGTTTCTCTGGTGGAGACTTCCTAGAAGGTCATCCATCCTTGTACTTCTCAATTATCACTCAATAACCATATACCCCCTTTGTCCCGGTCAAAGTGTCTTAGTTTGAAAAACACAAAGTTTAAGTTAGACTAAATTATTGTTTTTTTTTTGCTTATCAAATGACAATAATACATTTGAAAAGTTGGGTCCATAAATCTTATTTATTAACGTTAGTTGTGTGTGTTTAAGGGTGAATTTGAAAATTGGCAAATAAATTTTAAAAGTGGACATTTGTAATGGGACAAATAAAAGGGGAAATGTGGACGCTTCTAATAGGATGAAAGGAGTACTATATAACAAGACAAAAGAGAAAAAATAATAAAAAGAAAAAAATTATGCATATGAATAGGGAATAGAACGTGAAAGATTTTTATGCAATGATGTTGTTTGGCTAACTTATAGAAAAAAAAATATATGGAATGAGTTGGGAATGCTCTTAGTTTTAAGCGATTAGATACATAGGGTCTAGTTATTCTACAACGGGGAAAAAAAATGAAAAAGATGAGAATGATTTGTACCCACACAATAAAACCTCTAAAAAATTTTAAAAAAATAACTAAATAAATTATAACTCAAAATTTAATAAAAAAATAAAAAAAAAAGTAAAAACACAAAATGTTTCCACTGTCTTTCTCGTTTTCGTAAAAAAAACATAATGGTCTAAAATTGTAAAAATAAATAACTGAATCATAACTCAAAATTTAATAAAAAACGAAAAAAGTCTAAAAAATTTAAAAATAAATAACTAAATCATAACTCAAAATTTAATAAAAAACGAAAAAAGTAAAAACAAAAATGTTTGCACTGTCTTTCTCGTTCTCGTAAAAAAACTCAATGGTAAGTGAAAAAAGTTGTTATGTCTTTTTGTTTATTATTGTGTTTTTTTGTTTATTTTCAACATTGATTTTGTTTTTTTTCTTTGACATTATGTCTTTTTTCTTTATATTGTGTTATATTACTTAACGTTGTACTATATTTATTTGACATTGTGTTATATTTTGCGATCTATTGTGTGTTTTTTTAGTTATAATTGTGTCTTTTGTTTATTTTCGTCATTATGTTTTTGATCTCGGCATTGTGTCTTTTCGTCAATTTTTTTAAGACGGGAATGATGGCGGAAATACGTTAGTTTTCTTACTTTATTTCGATTTAATTTATATATTGAGTTATGATTTTTTTATTATTTTTCTAATTTATTTTTCAGAAATTCTTTATGTGGTCACAAATTTTTCTTACATTTTCTTATTTGTCTCATTTTTTTATTTTAACTTTACCCTGATCAAATCTTTTGATTTTAGTTTTTTACCCTTTTTATGAAAATAAAAGTCATTAAAGAACTTATCTTATAGTATTGATGAACAAAAGAAATTGGTGGGGTGAAAAAGTGGCAATAAGGCTATGTGTAGTGAAAGGGCTACAATTGGGGGTGAATTTTGACACGTGGCGCCCTGTCAGCATGGAGTGGAAATTTGTTTTTGGGGTGTAATGGTGTAGGGGTTACAAGTTGGGCCCACAGTGTGTTTTTTTATTATTTTCTTTTTATAATTAAACTAATTAAATAAAAACCAATTTATTTAAATAATTAAATTAAAATGCATTAAAATTAAAAAGAAATACAAAAAAAAACATAACTAAAAAAAATACATAACTAAAAAATATTAAAAAACATAACTAAAGAAAAAAAAACATAACTAAAAAAAAACTAATATCCGTAATATTCGCGCATTTTTTCACGTCGGCGTTGCATCAATAATTCGGCATCCTCGTGAAACCCCTCCGCTTTGAGGGATTCGTAGTCGTCTTTCATTTGTTTAATTCGAATGTCTGGTTCAGATTTTCTTGTTGTTTGTTGGATGCTCGAATGTCGGCTCCAATTACGGTGGCATTTGTTTCCAAACGACCGACCCACTCGTTTATTTCAACGGGCTCCGTATTGAATCGTGCTGACGACGAACCTTCCCCTTTATTTTTCCTCGATATCCCGCGTGGTCGAGGCAACTCCTCTACCTCATCTTCGTCGGGTATATTCAAATCATCGGCTAAATTGACCGTGTCGTCGAGGAAGAAGCTACGAGCATCGGAGGGTGTGTTTGGTGTGCTCGGATTTGTCGACGACGATGTCTTCGACCTTTTTGAAGGCCGGGATGAGCCGGCTCGTCGGGCGGCCGGAACGGTTGGTACCACATTCTATTTCGAGCAACGACGTAGCTTTTCCCAAGAACTCAAATACTTGAACGGTTTCCCGGGCCGCTCAACAGTGTGACCCTGAGCTCGAAAGTTGCTCAAGGCTTGACCTATAATGTCGACGTCGTATCCGGTACCGACTCCGGTGGTGTAGACCCGAACGCTGGCATTGTGTTTTGGGGGCTGAGAAAGTTGGCGTACATGTTTAGGTTGGGGTCGGAAAGTTGATACGGATAGCTCGGTTGGTTCGGTTTGCTCGGTTGGTTCCATTGTAAGTTTGGTTGGTTCGGTTGGCTTGATTGCGAACCATACGTTTGACCGAAACCAGGGAATTGGTAGTTCGGTTGGTTCGGTTGACTCGATTGCGAACCATACGTTTGACCAAAAAGAGGGAATTGGTAGTTCGGTTGGCTCGATTGCGAACCATACGCTTGACCGAAAGCAGGGAGTTGGTAGTTCGGTTGGTTCGGGTTGTTTCTAGGATTCATTTTGTTTATTTTTTGTAAGAAATTGTGTATGATTGTGTATAAAATGGAGAAGAAGGGTGTATATATATATATATATTGTTTAATTTTTTTAAAAAATTTGACCGTTTCACAACGGTTGTTTTAATATATTATTATTATTTTCTTCTTCAACCGGGCGACAAATATATCCCGTCCCCGCCCCTTTTCGCCCAATTATCGCCAGGGGGGAGGGGGCGGTGTTCCTCCAAAAAATAGCCTCTTTTCGTCCCTTATTCCCGCCCACTACACACACCCTAATGAAAGATAGGGTAGGGAGAGGAGACAGAGGGTTGCTTTTAGGGTACTTGGGAGAATAAAACTGTCCCTCTACGAGGATTGGCGTGATCTCTAAACCTTTTGTCTTAATCCTCATTCTCGTTTCTAACAAGCCACTCTGTATTACTTATATTCTTCTTGTATATATTTTTTAATTTATTTACGTGTTTACACAATTTATAAATGCAATTGGCCTTCTGGTTTAATATTATTGATATGAAGATTAAGAGTTGGGATCTTAAGGTCTCAAGTTATGAACATGGCTCAAGGTCTTAAGGAGTTTTTCTCATAGTAATGGATTTTCTCATTGATAGTGTATTCTTGAATGAGTCAATCCTAGGACATCATAATTATTATGAATGATTGGCATATCGTGTCAAAAAGTCCCACTCAAGTATTGATATGGTTTCAAATGTTATTAAAAAAAATGTAATTTATAAATACACCGTAGGTGACATGATGTATCATTTCATATGTTATACGTTAGATAATATTTATTTAATGGAATAAATATTGATAAAATAGAAAAAGGTGATGGTAATTGGGTTCAACAGTAACTTGTCATGGACCAAAAAGAACAGTGACCCAAGAATGGTGTAGCTTTTAGCTTAATGACTACACCTTTTCTGGACAAAGTCGTACAAATCTTATTCTTATAATTACAATCATAACCTTGGGTAAAAATGATCTAGCTAGGAAATAAGAAAAGAAAAAAGAAAGTAAGAAGATGAAATAACATTAAAAAGGCCAAAAGCTTGGAATAAAGGACTCTAGCTCATTGAAAACTTTGTTCAACCTTCGACATCTTATTATTCATCTCGATCTATATCTATATTATATTTTTATTATATAATTCCGTTCCTTTTTATTTTATTTTTTTATTTTTCATATTTAAAGTACAAACCAAAATGATTACTGTACAATTAAAAATGCTTGAGGCATGATATCTAAATTTTTACTCGATGACCCCTTAAAAAAAACTAGTTATCATGCAAATACTACAATTTAATTAGGGTGTAAGGCAAGAAGTCAAGAACTAAACAGAGTAGCTCAGTAAGCTTATTATCATGCAAATACTACAATTTATATTGTTTACAACCTTTTTTTCTAATATGATAGAAGACACCAATAACTTATCTCTAGTATAATTGATAAGGATCACCATTTTTTTCTTTAAAGAATGTTTAAATGGAACATCAAACTTCTCTTTAGCAGGGTAGGGTAAGATATATATATATATATATATGTATATATATATATTGACATGGATCATCAACCTTGTCTCTATAGAAGGTGGATATCAATTATACAATTTCTCATAATTCTTGACAGGAATATCACAATTTATATAACTACTAAAGGTACATAGGGCCTTTACAACTTCTACTTATTGTTAGTAGAGACAATGGCGTCTTAGGGTTAGTGGCCCAATAACAGAGATAATGTCTCTTAACACTCATATGTACTGGCTTCAAGTACTGGCCGGAAATAAAACAAATTTGTCTTTCAACTATAATGAATTTGGCTACCAAAGGTGTTGAGGTTCCATCTACTCGATATCCCTTTTGCAAGGATGGGTCAGAAAACGAGTCTTCATATATTTGGAGAACGCAACTCGGTAAAAGGATTTGGGATTTGATTGAAGGTAGGTTAAAGTTAAATCTTCAGGCTTAAAGACTCCCTTCGAGTCTTATGGTTTGACTTGATAATTCGGCGTTAAATTTGGCGAAGAAAGAGATGATGGATGTTTCTATGTGTGTAGCGTAGTGGACTACTTGAAAACTTGGAAATGACATGGTTTTCTCGAAGTGTCGTCAAAAGACGGAATTGTTATTTGATGAAGTTGGTTATTGTTCATTTAATTGGTACTCGAGTAGGAATTATAAGTGTAAATTATCTTGGGTGGAGCGGTTAAAAGAACCCATTTTTAGTCATGCAATTTTCCTATTTTTCGTCAGCGTAGCATTTTGCTAGTTGATGCTATTAATACAAATTCGACGTTCCAAAAAACAAAAGAAGAAAGATATTTGCCAAGAAAAAGTGCAGAGATAACGACTCACGGCTATCTATACTGTTTGAGAGAATATTACACAGTTAATCACAAAATGACTTTATTCTCTTGTTATCATTTGATCTCAAATCTAATAGTGAAAAGTATTTAACCAAAATAACTCAATAAACCGGTTTCAATAATTCTCAAAGTAATCGATAAAATTAATGCAGTTTTTAAGGGTGATCTTGATGATGTGGGCGATGTTTAATCTCATGAATATTTTACATTGCTTTGTTTACTTGTTTTGACTGGTGTAAGTTTAATATATATGCAATAGCATGAGTAGTTATAAGTAGTTAGTACCGAAGCTATAAAAGGCAAGATTCATTTAGATGTAGCATTATTGATTAACATATATCACTTTAATTTTTATTATTTGGATCATCTCGTAACATAGGTTGTAACTAAAACTAAAATTTTAAACGACCCTAATGGTTGTGTCTTTGTCAGGCTGCTGCAAAATCTGTTCATTATATGTTCATGGGGTGCCATGTTGTTGCGGTTGTGTGCCAAGGCATTAGTAGGTCGTGTAAAATAGCACCTATATTCCTTTACCGTTGGTAATTTTCTAAAAGTTCATAATCACATTCCGGACCTTACAGTTAAGATAAAGATGGTGCATGCAATAGTGATGGTTGTATGTTGGAGCTTGTGGTGTGCTTGGAACAATTTTGTCTTCTCCAATCACCCTATAAAGAAAAGATTACCGGTGAGATCAAATTTACAGCTTTTCTTTTAATTAAAAATTGGTTAAATTAAAGAGCTTGAAGGTAGCTAGATTAGGAAATAGGAGAAAATTTGATTTGTAGTTTTGGTTTCTTTTCCCTTCTATTAAAGTTTCATTTATTTATTTTTTTGGTAATCCTAGTTTGAACTACAATCTAGTAAATGCTTGACCAAATGAAGTACTAAATGCTTATTTGAACCCTCAACCTCAAAGGAACTAAATACTTTATAACACATCACAAATATACCATTCGACTAAATGCTCATCAGTGTTTTGCATACCAATTTCAAAAATAGCATTATGAAGTTCTATTTATTTGCGGTATTCAATAGCACCCCAAGTGTTCTGTAAACTCAAATATTTTTTTTTCTTCTAAAGTTCTTTACTCTTTTTTTTTGGGTAATGTATACCAATTTCCATTTCATAATAACTTATTTGAGTTTTTTTAATGAAAAAAAGGTAACATAAATTTGAAAATACATATAATATTGATATAATTGAGTTTATTCCCTTTACCTAAGGCTTTCCTTTTTTATTTTTTCCTTTCTTACCTGGCTCTTTCACGGCAAGCTTGATCGACCCAAAGGCTGAACAGGTGAAATAATTAGATTCTTTCTTCCTTTTTTTTCAAAAAAAAAGAGAGAAATTATTCCATATTAATTACACATATAAAGGTTGCATGGAAGAGGGTGGCCAAAATCATTGTAGAATAATATGTTTAAAGGTCATTTACCTCTCCAAAGATGGAAAATAAAAGGTTAAAGGTTCAAGAAATTAAAGGAGCTTGCTCTCATAGCAAGAAATGTATATATATTTTAATAACTCGAGAGCAAAAAAGTGTATTTTTAATTTGCAGACAAATTAGTTTTTTTTTTTCTAAAATACTAGTTATAGCAATTAAAAAAAACTAATTGCATGTTAAATAAAAATTAAAAAATGAAAAGAAATAATTCTAGGCGATGATTCCATGTTTTTATTCTGATATCAAAAATACCGTTTGTGCAAAAACCTTTCAACTACAGGAGTTTTCTATAAAAAATCCATCACAACTCGACTATGAATTAGCCATAGATTATAGCTGCTAGTAACAGGTTCCCTACGTTTCGAACATTCACATAAGCTTTTCTATACCTTAAATATATAGATTGTATTCATTTAGTGTATACAACGATCCGGATCACTATTTATATAATTTAAAGTTTAAAGAAATTATAATACTTAACTACATAGATGTACTATTCATCACCTCTATAATTTTTTATGAATATACAAGAATGAGAAAAGAAATAATAAAATAGATGTTTATGATAGAGACAAAAATAAAGATAAAGAACCAAATGTGGTATTTTAAATAAAATTTAGAAAAATATGGTATTTAATTATAACTGTATATAATTTACAAGTTTTGTGTTGCAAGTGGCTTATTGGGCAACTTGGCGGCACTGTATTGGTAAGGGAATTTTGTATTTTTTTAGTTTAGTTACCACAATAAACGTAATGGAAACTGATTAAACGTCAATTTTTTTAGTTGTGGTACCATACCAAATCTGAAAGAAACCGGCCGAGTTCGCGCAAACTCGCGGCTTTATTTAAAACCCATGACCGACAACGCTACCGACCGACCCCCCCTCCCAAATTGGCCGTTGGTCCACCTCAAGTTTTTTATTTTTTTCGTTTTTTAATTCTGGTACCGTAAGGTACGCAATCAAAACCAACCAAATTCGTGTCAAGTTACCGCCTCAATGCTCGGGACCGACAATGCTTTGGTTTTACCACCGCCTGAGTTTGCCAACCAACTAAACATCGTTTTCAATATTTTGTTTTTTATATGTTAATGCTTTTATATGTTAATTTGACGAATTAATATTTTGGGTTTTAACCCTCAAATTTTACCAATGGTGTCTATATTGTTATGAACACAGCCGGTACTGACCGAATTCGTGTCGACTCATCGTCGTAACATTCGGGTTTTACCAACGCTCGGGTTTCAACTTATGGGTTTTGCCAGCTGCCCCGACGCAACGCGCCGGGATGAAAATCTAGTTAAGTTATAAAAATGGAGAAAGGAGCGTAGACTTGAATGCTCTTAGTTATGAACACTATTTGTAAATAAGAGACCCAACAAATAAAAATCAATCATACCGTATACAAATTTCACTAATTGCAATATGTTATTAATAGTGCCTCGAAAAGGTAAAATTTAAGTAACTTTTACCTCTATTCGATAGAATAAAAAGATTGTTTATGAGGGGGACGGGGCACCGCGTGATAAGCCATCCATCACGCGTGATGGCTCTTAGCACACCGCCGCCGGTCATTTTATCAAGCGTGATGGGGAGTGTTGCGTGATGACCATCACGCAAGTGATGGGGTGAAAATCTAGGAGGGAGCCGTTGGATGTATGATGGAGGAGGTTGGAAGGTGTGTGATGAGAATGAACACCACCCCTAATAAAATCCATCACATGTGATGGATTTGGGGTTGTTGATGTGACACACTACCATTAGTGTTGGTGTGTGATGAGAGATGAACCACCCCTCCCCCAGGAGACCCTAAATTCTTATAACCCAAATTTTTATACAATAGTTCAAAAAACAACATAGGAGAAGAGTAAATAGGAATGTGAAAAATAAATAAATAATAGTTATAAATAGGAATGGTAATAATAAATATGAAAAAATAGAAATAATATAATAAATATCTATAATATATATAAACGAAGACATGAAAATCCTAGGTGTCGCGATGTGGTCGCTCACATCTTTTTTAGAGTCACCAGATTTGCTTGATTTTTAAATTGAGGCTTCTCATGCACATTTGACCCGAATTCATGGGTATGGGTCTTACCAAAACCAGATATTCCTTAAACGGTTTATAACATCTCATTAAATTAAAAATTATTCTCACCAAATTATTTATGTAAAAATCCTATAAAATAGGATATAATAAAAAATAATATCTTATTTATTTTAAAAAAGATAAAAATAATATTTAAATTAAAAAACCAATTTGATAATAAAAGAAACACGTCTTAGGTCTTATTAAACCATAAGTATATTATTAACTTTCATAAATATTATTTATAATTAAAAAATCAATTTCATAGTAAAAAAAATAAACGGGTCTTGGGTCTTATCAAAATCATATAGCTTTTAAAACGGGTTATAACATCTCATTTATTTGTGAAATAATTTATCGTTAAACCATAAGTATATTATTAATTTTCATACAATAAAAAATATAAATTAAAAAAATAAATAAATATTAGAACAAACAATATAAAATAACCCCCGTAATACGGGGGATAAAAACTAGTATTAATATAAATAAATACTAGTATATCAATCTATCACAACCAAAAAACATCCTACAAAAAATACTTGTAAGATAAAAGATATTATGAAAAAAAAATAATAACATAGAAGTAAAAAAATAGAGAAAATTATTATTTGCGCCCCTGTATTTTTTGGGCGGGGCACAATGCAGGTCCAATTCATAAATTGATTGATTTCTACCCTCGTGCTTTTCCGGTGGGCTTTATTTGTACCCATCATCCCATCTACGGTAGAGTTTTCACTGACCTAACAAGAGTTGTCATTTATCTTCTCCTCACATGTTCAAACCATCACAATTTTCTATTTCTTATCTTATCTATTACATTGGTAACCTCTAACCTTTCAAGGAAAACGTCTCTTATTCGGTCCAATCTTGTGTATCCACATATCTACCTTAGTATTCTCATCTCTGCTACCTCTACTTACACACATGTGTCTTCTTAATGGTCCAACAAAATAATAACAAATTTGAGAATATTTAATAAATCTAATATGTTGTTTGCAAGATAAAATGTAAATGTAAAAAAAACTGAAAATAATTTAACAAAACAAAAACAAATAATTGAAAATTAACTAAATACATTAATAACAATCAGGTATATAAAATATACAAAAAGAAATCCTAACGAAGCAAAAAATTAGACAATGAAAATAATTTAGTAAAGTCCAAAGCCAAAAAAAAAAAAACCATAGCTAAAATAGTCGACGCTCAATTTTATAGCTAAACCATCACAAATGTGATTCTTTGAAAAACCATAGCAAAAGAAATTAGTGAAGAAAGTAACACTTACGGATCAAATACATAACAAAAAATAATGTTTATGGATTTTGCCTGTTTGTTTTAAGAATGTCTTATTATCAACGAGCTGGTTTTAAATAAAAGGATATATCCATGTGATCTCTTTATGCATGGTATTACAATGATTTTGTTTGCAATTTTCATAGCAGAATTTCAAAAAGGGCATGAAGGGTTATTGACAAGCTACATGGGATTTGAGACATTTCTTGGGCCCACATGCAACCCCGAAAGCTCAAACATGTGTGAGATCGGTTTTCACCATGAGACATGTGCAACAAAGAAATTAATATCGATCATTTGGTAAGTTACTAAGTTGTTTTGTATCTAAACTATATAATAAATAAAGGTTCTTAATGCTACATGACATCACATAAAATAGTTTCTTACAAAATTTTTTCACATCTCTCTCTATCTTATTAAATGCATTTATCTTTTTATTAATAGTTTTATATTGAACTCTTTTTTTCCTTTTTAATCAATTATTTCTTTTATCAATAATTATTTGTTAATTTAAAATTTTAATACAAACATAGATATATTATTTAGTTTTATATAAATATGTTATATTAGTTATTAATATTAAGCTTTTATAAGTAACAAATTTTCACGTTGATTTAGATCAAATAATTAATTTCAAATAAAGAAATTTTAACTTTATGTTTGTTTTGTAGTGAAGATTAATAAAAGCTAAAGTCAATCACTATAGATGGTTTAATTTATTTTGTTTTTGAGACAACCTGTTTTAACGCATGGTAAGTGATGTGTTTAAGTGATGTGTTTAATTATCTAAAGTTGAAATAAAAAATAAAACGAAACTACTAATTTTGATATGTATGTTAAAATTACAAATATTGTATACAAAAAAATATTTAGAGATTTATTAATTTTCAACAACTTTTTATTTCCGTATTGTGTAAAATGTAATGTATTCTACCATATATTATATCCTTATATCATTAGACATATTACATTTTGTTATTATTTAAACAAATTTATTTATTCTAACTTGTATTCTACACGGGTCTTAATGCTATATATCATTACACATGAGTGATCCTTACAAAATTTTCTCATTTCTCTCATGTTAAATATATATTTTTCTTTTTCTTATTAATAGTTTTATATTTTATCTTTTTTTTTTCTTTTCAATCTATTATTATTGAGTGAACTGCGGTTTTCGTCCCTATAGTTTGTCGAAATATGCGGTTTTAGTCCAATAGTTTTCCCTCATCTCTCTCGCATTAACTACATTTCTCTTTTTAATATTTCATTTTCAATTTTTAATAATTTCATCATAATTTAAAAAGACTAATACTTTCATAAATATGTTAATTTGTTTAATATAAAATGTATTGCATAAGTTATTAATATTATATTTTTATAAGTAAGCAATACGAAACGAGTGGGTTTCTTTAACCGATTAAAGTATCAAACATTATGCATGTCAAAACAGTTTAAGATTAGAATGATTTTTGGTCCACGAGTTGGTTTAAAAAAGTTGTCATTTACAACTAAGTTTTGATATAGAAAAGAACAAGGAAATAATTTATGATTTATGAATTTTCTAACAACTTTTTATTTCCAAATTGCGTAATGTGTAACTTTTTTACTGTATAATATATCTTTATATATGTGATACATTGTTTTTTGTATTTCACATTATATTATTATTTTAAAAAATTACATATTCTAATCCGTGTGCTACACAAGTACTAACCTAGTATATTATATGTCCTTATTGTTGCCTTATTTCTTCATATGAATATGAATATCTGATTAGGGCTAAATGAACTATAACTTATCATGGTAAGTGATTTGACGTAGATGATAATCAATTTTCTAGTGTCATAAACTTAAAAGCAAAAAACACTCACAAATTCAGTCGCAACATCTTTAGAAATAGAAAAGTGAATAACTAAGATGCTGTTTGTATTTCTGTAAAAAGGTCTGTGCAATCTCTTTTGTCTGTTCCGTGCAGATCACGCGCAAACATTGCTATCTGCAGACTGTTTGTTTTCTCGAATACGTTTCATTAAAAAAACGTATGTACAAGCTCTTTTTGGTGCTGACTTGGTCCATCCACTTATGGGATCTTATAAGGTCTGCAAAAGGTTAAAACAACACACCCTACCAACACTCACTGTCCACCATCACCACCACCCACCATTCACCACCACCACCACCCACCATCACCATCCACCACCCCCACCCACGTCCACTACCACCACCGACACCCACTGTACGCCACCACCATCGTCCACCACCACTGTCCGCCACCGCCACAATCTACCACCACCACTGTCCACCACCCACCATCGCCACCATTCACCATCACCACCCACACTACCACTATCACCATCCAGCACCACCACCACCCAACGCCCGCCACCACCACCACCGCTGTCCACACCCACCACGGTTTTCTACCACCAACCACCGCCCATTCTACCACCATCACCACCCACCACTACTACTATCACCATCCAGCACCACCATCACCCACTACCACAGTTCATTCACTTCCACCAGCTTAATTTAGCAATCTACATACTTTAGCATTTATTTTAGCAAATCTATAGACGTGTTCTCTACAAATTACAAATGGTAATGTATGTTTCTGCTAAAGAAATAATTTTATGAGATTCGACGAGAATGAATCTAGGATTATAGGATTGGACATTTAGGTTTTAAAATAGAATGAATTGGGCTTGAGTTTTGTTGACTAATCTTTTTAAACATAATATTTTACCTTGAAGCAAGTTTCTATGTATTTTCATTTTTGTTGTATATTTTTATATATTAGCAAAATAAAGAATTGATACAGAAGATGAATTGTTCTCAATTTTCACAATTCACCTTCAACATTGTTTTAAGCACAATATCTATCAAATAACGTTGTTTATGCAAAGTACAGAACAAGTGATTTAAATAAATTTGTTGTGGTTTTATAAATATTATTTAAGTGTTTGACTATTATTTAAATTTCTATGTTGAATGACTTTTTTATTTAAATTTCAGCTTATTTAAAAAATTTTGTTTGATTTTAGAAGTCTGCAAACGTTAATAAACAAACAGTCTTCTTTTTGCAGACTGCAGAGGTTTGGTCCACCTCTTCTGCTACAGATGCCGCAGATGTAGTTCGCATACTGCAGACATTTTACCTCTGAAAAAACAAACAACACCTAAAATAGGTATAAATGAGCACGCAACACTTAGAAAAAAGTAATTAAATAACTAAACAAACGGCTGAAGCGAATATACTCACCAAATTTTTAAAAAGTTTAAAAGAATATGAAAAAGAAAAATATACAAAGCAGCTGCAGATGCAACATAGGTTCTGAACATAATTTTTTAGCACACACAAACCCTCAACTTATTTTCTAGATCTCTCACTGATACAAAGAGCTTGCAATGTTATAATTATAAAGAAAATAGAAGTCGTAGATCATAACATTATAAAAAACTAAAGAAAATATATGTATAATTTTTTTTGCATTATTTCATTTATTAGAACTAAAAGTTATTTTAGTTTTTTATAAGCTTCAAACTGTCGGTTAGTACTCCCGGTTGTCAAGATTCAAGTAATCACTAGTTTTTGTCACCAACTATCGGTTGCTATACCGCATTCATCAGCGACTGTTAAACCGTCTGCTAGGGGTGTCCAAAATATCCAAACTTAATTAACCCAACCCGAACCGTAATAAGCTAACTGTACATTCAAAAGTCTTAATCTGATTAACCACACAACCCATATGTAGGTCGGGTTTGTTTTTAAAATAAAAAAATAGGGTTCGGGTTAACACAACATTAAGTACTTAAGTACATACAAGTCACTGCCCACAACTCAACTTATAACATCTTAAAGAGCATTTTTTTAATGTTTTGACGGTCGTTAAAAGTCAGTCTTGTATTAATGTGTCTGGGATTGTAGAGACATAATAAGGCTTATAAAATGTATCCGATTATAATTTTATCTAGGTATAAACTTATAATTGTGGTAAACAATCATTAACTTTTGGACTATTAATTGGAAAACTTTTGAAGATGTTAAACATCATAACTCGAAAAAAAGTTAACTGAGGAAGTACCGAAATAAACTATGTGTGTGAATCATGTAGTACTTATTTTTTTGCCATATATACACAGACAGGCCATATATAACTAGTTTCCTAACCATAAGCGTGGGGAACATCAAAACAAAATAGTGTCCTTGTGTCATGGGATGTAACATGCTATTTCTTTGTGTTTTAAAAAATTAATTTAATTACATTGATATTCAAGAGTTGCGAATGTGAATGTGAATGTGAATGTGAATGTGAATGTGAATGTGAATGATTTCAGGGCCATCTCGGAGATGTGATCAAAAATTTTAGGTTAAAGACGAAAAATGTTTTGAACCTTAAGTACTAAAAATGTTTTTTCTAAACATTTAAATTTTGGACATTACTTGGTTTAAACAAAATAGTGCCCTTAAACACCGTTTCGAGATAATTTAAATCAGTCGAATCGTATTGTTCTTTCGTTCAAAAGCCCTAAAACATCGGTTTGAAAGTCGGAAAAAAGCTTAACGGCGTTATGTGTTTTTTAATGGAGGTCCATTAAGACAAAATATAGTTAAAAGTTTGGACCGATGATAGTAATTTTTAAAGTTGAGATTATTATCGGCATAAACACAAAAGTTGGGATTATATATTTCCAGTTTTCCGCAAAAAAAAATTCCAACTAATGAAATGGTTGTTGACAGTCTCATCTTTTAATATATATTCTCTAAACAATCCGCAACTAACGAATCCTAACGTCGTTAGTCGTTGGAAAAAAAGTATTTGGTTGGAAAACTCAACTTTTTTCATCAGAAAACTCAACCTGACCACCACCACTTGAACGCCATCGCTAACCACTACCATGTAAACACCACCGATGACCAACATCACACTCAACAACCACACCACCGCTGGCCACCACCACCACCGTTGACACCCATCACCTGAGCCCCACCACAACCAACTAACACATCTCCACCAACAAAGACAAAGCCTTTACACGCCTGGGTTTGAGATATGTAAGTCTTGGGTTCAAGTTCCACAGCTGAAAAGGATTAATCAAATTTGTCTTTCATGTTAAAAAAATAATAATGAAAACCAACCACCAACACTTGAACACCACCAACTGACTCAATAGTGATTATAAGGTTTCGGCGAACTTAATAATTTATACTTTAACTAGGAAAAAGTTTATAAAGATCCAATCTAAGGTTACAAAAAGATTTTAGACGAAAATGTTAAGTTTTCCGTCAAAAAATTAGTTTCCGGCCAAAAACGTATTTTTCCTGTGACTGACGACGTTAGTTATCTGTTAGTCACAAATCGTTGAGAGCAAGTATGTTAAAATATCATACAGTTAACAAACTTTTCATTAATTGAGAGTGTTATTTGCCAAAGCCAGTAACTAAGATAATTTAAAGAGAAAATTCTCAAAATAAACCTATTTTGGGAAGAGATTTCAAAAATGTCTCCCTCTAACTCATTTTCGAAGATGCGTTAGGAAGTCTAACGCAAACACATCGTCAAAGATGCGTTAGAGTTCCTAACGTATCGTCGAAGATGAGTTAGACTTCCTAACGCATAGTCAAATATGCGTTAGACTTCTTAACACATCGTCAATGTAACATCCCCAAAATTTCGATCCAAATTTAACAACTTAGGAAAGTTGAGGGATCAAAAATAATATCAAGACAAGTCATGAGAAAATATTAAATAAGGAAATAAAAGAGAAATAAGGAAATTTAAAATATTTCCTAAGTTAAGTTTTTCCATATAAAGAAAATGGGAAAGGAAACTCCATCCCACATGAAAGGATGTAAGAAAGTGGAAGCACTTTACTTGGGTATAAATAAGGAATATAGATCTCATCCCACATGAAAAGTGGTAAAGAAATGGAAGCTCTTTATAAGGAAAAGATTTTCCATAGTAATATTCTTTTATGAATATCATGCACCAAGTGGACCTAGCGAATGGTGCAAAGCACCCGACGCGCACGCGCACGGGCTCGGACGAGGACGACGGCGAGGGGTGCAATGTGGCGCTTTGAGGGCGCACTTCGCACGCTCGCATCGCCGCCAGCCGCTTTAAGAGCCGCCTTAGTATTTTTGGACAACGAGAATTAGACATAGACATGACAAACTATCAAAGATAAGGGACTGAAAATGAAAAATAATATTCAGGGACCTATCGCGCTACGCGATGAGTCCAAGAAGACGGTCATCGCGTACCACGATGGACCGTGATGACTCAGGGACACGTGTCACACTCTGGTGACACGTGGCAGACGTGTCAGGCCACGTGGCGAGACCTCAGAAATGTGGGCGTAGCGATACGCGACGCAAGTCAGGGAGGAGCCCATCGTGTACCGCGATGGGACACAAAATTTGCTATAAATAGGAGGGGCTACGGCTCATTCCCTCACACCCACAACCACTCTCTTTAGAATTACTCTCTCTACCTCGGTTTGTGTGCCGAACATCGTTTTGCGTGCCACCGACCCAACCCGGTGTTTTCCTCGAAGTGCGTGCCAACCAAAGTAACCCGGCATCCGCCTCGAAGTACATGCACGGCCCGGTGTCACACCCCGACCAAAGGAGGGAACATGCCGGGGCGTAACGTATTGATTGGAAAGTAGCTCAGAAGACACTAATTAAAGTGACAATAATTATTTAATTCATTAATATCAAAACAAGTACACAATTATAATAATCAAAACAATTACATCACATTTATTGTTTGTATCCTAAGGTAAAAACTAATATCTTCAATCTTGATCAATGTAAATTACTTGTACCTGTAGCATGTATAAAAATAGAGTTTGTCAACACGAATGTTGGTGAGAATACATAAGTTTTAGTTGAGATACATATATAGATAAAAACCACAATTCATATGTAAATGATGAATATTACAATTCTTATGAAAACTGTAAACAACTAAATAGATGTGGACCCGTTCTTATTGATACGAAATCAAAGTACTTGGGTAGATGAGGATGAGATACCAACCACCAAACATAAAATAAACAATTAAGCACATAGGACATTATCATAGATCACGCAATAATCGCACATAAACATATATTGAATTGTGTTGAATAGATAAATAGGTAAAAAATGAGTAACTTTAACATGGTATACTGTAAGGCCCCGTTCCCGATAGCCCTACTTTCGTGTTGGATTTACTCATAAACACAGTTCTAAATATCAGAGTTAATTAAAACATTCGCGGAATATAAAAGCTTTCATAAAACATTTCATAGCAAAACACATCTTGTCTTAAAGCAACATCTTGTCTTTCAAAATAAACAAAACATTAAACTTAAACGTCTTGAGTCTTCCGATGCCACGTGTCTATTCAGTGCCACGTGTCTCCTCAAGCGAGCTGTCTCATTCTACTCACTCGCGTGCATACTAAAAGTCAGCTACGCTGAGTGAGTTCTAGTTAAACATACATTATACAATACACATAAACTTATATCCTTTCAATCATACTTTCATACTTTCATACTTTCTTTTGTAATAACTTGCTTTCATATCTTATGTTATAAAGAGCATTACGCCCTACATTCCTCGAGTATTATTAGGGCTCGGTACCCTCCTTCCTCGAGTATTATTAGGGCTCGGTACCCTCCTTCCTCGAGCATTATTAGGGCTCGGTACCCTCCTTCCTCGAGTATTATTAGGGCTCGTTACCCTCCTTCCTCGAATATTAGTAGGGCTCGGTTCCCTAGTTCTCGAATATTAGTAGGGTTCGATTCTCTCTTCGTTACCATACAACCATACATCATACCTCGAGTATTATTAGGGCTCGGTACCCTTTTCGTAACCATACAACCATCCTTTCCTTCTTTTATTAACTTTATCACGTTCATACACATAAGCATACGTATCATACTTACCTTATGCATAGCGTTACAACCTGACAGTACGTGCAATATCCGAAGATCGTTCACGTACCATCAAGCAATCATTCATACATTCACATTATTCACATAAGGCATACACTTATCTCTTAGGATAAGCGTATTAACAAACATATTGAGTATGCACACAGCCCCGAAAACATAACACATAATGGGGCTAGAAACTCACCTGAATCCTGTTACGCTCTCCATTAATCGTTATTCCCTTCTTAAGCTGTGCACGACTAACTGTATAATATTTACATGTATCAATTAACTACTACTACTCATGTTGTATTTCTATCTTTATATAACCCACAACGAACGGGGGTCCGGGGGCAGCGCCCCTGGCAGCGGGGTCTAGGGGCGGCAGCCCCTAGCAGGGTCCAAGGGGCAGAGCCCCTGGCTGGGGTCGAGCTGCTAACTCTAAATCATGTGTCGGATAAGTACTCTCATGGACTTTCAACTGTCTAGACGCGTAAGCTATCACCTTCCCTCGTTGCATCAATACGCAACCTAGCCCTTGATGCGAGGCATCAGCACAAACAACTAAATCCTCGTCACCATCGGGTAGAGCAAGGATTGGAGCTTGCGTGAGTCTCTTCTTTAATTCCTCAAAGGCTTCTTCTTGAAACTTTCCCCAACTGAATACTATCGACTTTCGGGTAATACCGATCAGCGGTGCGGCTATCTTGGAGAAACCTTCGATGAATCTCCTATAGTAGCCAGCTAACCCTAGGAAGCTTCGTATATCAGCCAGATTCTGCGGAGTCTTCCAATTCGTTATTGCTTCAATCTTAGCTGGGTCCACGGTAATCCCTTCTGGATTAATCACGTGACCTAAAAATTGCACTTCTCTTAACCAGAATGCGCACTTCGAAAACTTAGCATACAACTTCTCTTTCTTCAGAGTCTCCAATACCTCTCTCAGATGCTCAGCATGGTCAGACTCGTTCTTTGAATAAATCAATATATCATCAATGAAGACGATAACCGACTTATCCAACATCGGCCGACACACCCTATTCATCATGTCCATAAATGCTGCAGGAGCATTTGTTAGACCGAATGACATTACGAGGAACTCGTAGTGTCCATACCGCGTTCGGAACGCTGTCTTAGGGATGTCTGCCTCTTTCACCTTCAGCTGATGATAGCCTAATCTGAGATCTATTCGTGAGAACCAACTTGAACCTCGCAGTTGGTCAAACAGATCATCAATCCTTGGCAAAGGATATCTATTCTTTACCGTAAGCTTATTCAACTCACGATAGTCTATGCACATTCTCATACTCCCATCCTTTTTCTTCACAAACAAAACCGGTGCACCCCACGGAGAAACACTCGGTCTGATAAAACCCTTGTCGAGGAGTTCTTGCAGTTGGGACATCAATTCTTTCATCTCGGACGGTGCTAGACGGTAAGGCGCTTTCGCGACAGGTTGGGCTCCTGGTACTAAATCTCTCTGAAATTCTATCTCTCGCTCTGGTGGCAACCCCGGAAGATTCTCAGGGAATACTTCTGGGTAGTCGCGCACAATAGGAACATCTTTCATTTCTTTTGTCTCGGCCGTTGCATTGACAACATACTCCAGGTAGGCACCGCACCCTCGCCTTAACAAACCCTCGGCTTTTATCATCGAAATGACATTAAGCCCATGACTTTCCTTATCACCATAAACTGTCACCGCACTACCATCCAAGGACTTTAACCTTATTATCCTACAATAACATACTATCTGAGCCTCAAACTCAGACAACCAATCCATCCCCAAAACCACATCGAACCCTCCTAAGGTCATAACATAAAAGGTAACAGGGAACTCATGTCCCTCCTATTCTATCTTACAGTCCTTAACTATTTTCATTATTTTAACCGAAGTGTCGCGGTTTCTACAATAAGAGTTTCAGACACTCGGCAATATTTCATTTTAGCTAGTTTACTAAATGGTGCGGCTACGAAACTTTTGTTTGCGCCCGAATCAAATAATATAGAAGCGGAAACACCGTTCACTAGAAACGTACCTGTGACGACATCCGAAATCTGATTGGCTTGTTCTTGGGTCAGCATGTAGGCTCTAGTTCTCGGTCTTGCTTGGTTAGCATCTTTCTTCCCACTACCTCCAGCCTCACCCTCGGTACATTCCCTAGCAAAGTGACCTGTCTTACCACACTTGTAGCATGCAGGCTTAGAACTGCACTCATGAGCATAATGACCTGCCTTCCCACACTTGTAGCAAACATTCGACCCAACTCTACACTCTCCAGCATGCATCTTTCCACACTTATGACATGTATCCGAACCCCTTCCCCACCTACACTCACCACTGTGTGCCTTGCCACAAGTCTTGCACGGCCTGTTCTTCCAAACTCTCGGCTGCTTGTTCTTATGGTTCCACATTTGGGTACCGGGTCGTTTAGCAGGAGCGACCCATTTCTTCTCTTTCTTCTCGTCTCCCACCACCACATCATCCGCAGCCAGGTCTGCATAGACCATCTCTGCGAGTTCGACTGCAGAATCAAAAGTAGCAGGTTTACTTGTCCTGACTAACATGCGGACTCTCTGTGGTAATTCCCTCACATAACACTTGATTCTCTTAGCCTTAGTGTCGACCATATCGGGCACCAACCTAGACATTCGATTGAACTCGGTGGTGTATCCACGATGTGTCATTGTCCCAGCTTTCAAGTTCAGGAACTTCATCTCCGCCCTCTCTACCTCGGCGTCAGCACAGAACTTCTTTATCACTAATTCCTTCAGATCCTCCCACTTCATCTCTTTGATCTCTTCACGGGTCTTCCTCTACTCCACACTCTCCCACCAATACATAGCCTCATATTCAAATGATTGGGTGGCATAACCGACAACTTGGTCATGACGACACTCGCTAATTCGGATAATTTTATCCATGGCGGTTATCCACTGAAGAGTTGTTGGTGAATTTTGTGACCGTCGCTATACAATTCTGACCAGCGGAACGCCACAGGCGAAGTTAGAACAACTTCGCCATAGGCGAAGTTAGCACAACTTCTGCCATATGCGAAGTTATATCAACTTCGCCATAGGCGAAGTTGTAACAACTTCGCCTACAGGCCCAAGCCCGTGAAGTTTATATATATATATGTGTGTCGTGTTTAGGGTTAGTAATCCAGAAATCAGAGTATTGTGTGATAAGTTTAATTAGCTAGAGAGAAACCGAGAGTGAGCCGTGTGGGACGGCCCGAGGTAGAGCTCACCTCGGGTCGGCCGTGTCATTTATTTTCATGTTTGGTATGCAAGTGTTTTGATTATTATATAAGAATCTGCAGATTTGATTATCCCGTTCTTGTATTTGTTCGTGTACGTGTTTGTGTTCTTCATCTTTACACCAATAAACGAGTCTAGGAGGATTCCGCACTCCTAGACCTCGTGCGGATCTCGTATCGATCGGCGACGCCCCGGGGGGACTTACATGTGGTATCAGAGCCTTAGGCTCTTATGCTATGGTTCGAGATCGGCGTTTTGGTGTTTCTGGCACGAATCTGATGCGTTCTTGGCTGAACAGCGCCGCAGGCGAAGTTATGGGATTCAGGCGAAGTTGCCGTCACTGTTCGTAGGGTTTCGGCGATGTTATTGGCCAGGCGAAGTTAGCAGCCAAGCGAAGTTTTAGCCAGGCGAAGTTATAGCCAGGCGAAGTTATGGACAGGCGAAGTTGACTTTTAGGCGAAGTTAACTTTAGGCGAAGTTAACGAGAAAAAAAAAAGTATTTTGGTGTTTTCGTCTGTATGGCCCGGTGTACACGATTATTGTGAGACCGAAGATGTTGTACCGTTAACGAGTGAACTTGTTATCTCTGGGTCTTACGTGTGAACAAATACGTGTCAACTCTGGATATGGAGTTGAGTTTGTGAATGGGATATTGATTGAAACTGGATATTGACACATATTTGGGTGTTTGTGGGCAATGAAATAGTTGTTGTTCGAGGTTGACCAACTGAAGAAAGTCAAATTGAACTGAAGGTTTTTGTCATTACTGGATTGCGGTCAGAGCATATTATTTATGTTATTTTCAAGGCGTTCGAGAATTGGATCCTGAAACGTGATGCTTATTTATTAGAGTGAAAATTCCGGAACAAGTTGGATTTAATCGGGAACTAAAGTGTTTATGTTCTTGATCGTTATCCCTGGTGATTGAAGATGCTTCAGATTAATAAATGGTCATGTGTTAGATTCTGTCATGGTGGTTTTGTGATGAAATTGATCACTTGATGTTGAGTAGTTGAAGATTAAACCTTATCGTATGCCGACGAGTTGGTGAAGTTGTGGAGGAAGCCCAACTTCACGTGTTGGTGAAGTCAGATGGACTCACGTGATTGGTTGAGATGATCTATTGGCACGAGGATGCATGCATTTTAAAGACCTCAATCGTTATAGTCGGAGAAGCTTACACTGAAGGGGAGATCTGATATGGAAGACGCTGGGTGATTGGTAGATTTGTGAAGCTACATGACAGTTTCAGACACGGCTGGTTGAAGGGCAAACAGAAGATCATCAGTTAAGAGGGAGTCTGTTGGTGCATGTTTATGTAACAGATGATCTTTTGTGTTTGTTAGAATTGAGAGCAACGGTCAAAGGGGAGTCTGTTGGTGCATTTTGTGACCGTCGCTATGCAATTCTGACCAGCGGAACGCCACAGGCAAAGTTATAACAACTTCGCCATAGGCGAAGTTAGCACAACTTCTGCCATAGGCGAAGTTATATCAACTTCGCCATAGGCGAAGTTGTAACAACTTCGCCTACAGGCCCAAGCCCGTGAAGTTTATATATATATATGTGTGTCGTGTTTAGGGTTAGTAATCCAGAAATCAGAGTATTGTGTGATAAGTTTAATTAGCTAGAGAGAAACCGAGAGAGTGAGCCGTGTGGGACGGCCCGAGGTAGAGCTCACCTCGGGTCGGCCGTGTCATTTATTTTCATGTTTGGTATGTAAGTGTTTTGATTATTATATAAGAATCTGCAGATTTGATTATCCCGTTCTTGTATTTGTTCGTGTATTTTTTCGTGTACGTGTTTGTGTTCTTCATCTTTACACCAATAAACGAGTCTAGGAGGATTCCGCACTCCTAGACCTCGTGCGGATCTCGTATCGATCGGCGACGCCCCAGGGGGACTTACAAGAGTAGCGATTGCGTCTCCTAGACCTGTCAGCTTAGGCGGGTCACAACCTTTGAAGGACTTATAGTTGCAACCGCCTCGGCCCCTCTTCCTATCATCAACTTTCACAGACCTTACCTCACTTGAATCACCCTTTTCCCTCTCATCATCTTTATTACCATCACCACCTGCCCCTTCAGCAGTTCTTTCGCGGCTTCCAGTAGACCCTCCCAGGTAATATTCTTCACAGCAGTGGCTACAGCTTGAACAATAGCTGCTTGAATTGCGGGATCCAGTTGAACCCATTCGTTGTTGACCGGACCTCCTCCAGCTGCACTCCCTTCATCTCCGGTGTTGGAAGTTGTCTCAAACGAAGGTTGCTGGACACGACGAGGCCTGCCGCGTCGTCCAGTGCGACCTCCAGCTCCAGCAATGTCTCCAGCTCCAGCCATCGTATTCTAAAAGGGAAAACACAAACATCATCACTCAATGAACTATTTAGTACAAGGATAGTAAGGCTAACAGGTAATAACAGTGGCCAGCTGTGATTAGCTGATCACGTTACTTTCCGTGTCCTATACACTTCCCTTTATGAGTCTATTTGTGCTGGTTCTACTTAAACAGTTAGTCAATCAAGATGATCAATTAATCCTATCCCTATCATTCACATATTCTTTTCTTTCTCATTAACATATATCATTTAATCATACACTTTACCTTTACTGATCTTGCTTGAGCGACACATGACATTCTTGAACTGGCATCTTCTTTCTTTTCTTACTTAAATCCCATTCTCTGTTCGAGTCTAAGCATGTAGGATGCTTAAATCTCTCGAACTTTGCTCTGATACCAACTTAAATCTCTTTTCTTACTGAAAAATTTTATTTCCATTAACTGTCGTAACACATTTTCCATTATAATTTCGGTTCATTAATTAATTTGCTAACTCAAAAGTTCAAGGGATGAATTGTAATTAATTCATTCTTTTTCTAAGTCCAGGGACTGTTCTGTCATTTTATTAAACTTTCTAGTTCGTTATTCAGTCTTTAACGAATTGACTTATCTTAGCGAACTGGTAATTTGTAACGAACTGATCCCTCTAACGAATTGGACCTTTGACGAATCCGTCCTTGTACGAACCAGTCCACATAGCGAATCAGTTCAAGTAACGAATTGGACCTTCTAATTCGTTATCTCCTTTAACGAATGGCTATAACGAAATGGGGGGGGGGGGTTAATTCGTTATCTTTTCCTTAACGAATCAGGACATGAACTAAGGATAGTTCGTTATCTTTCCTCAGCGAATCTACTTAACGAATCACCCTTAATTCGCTAAATTCCCGTTAGCGAACTAGGGTTAGGTCAGGGAATGTCAGAGCATTCCCTGACATACCCTTAACCCCGTATTACTTTTCCGGCGCCGTCATTGCCGGAAAGCCGCCGGAAAAACGCGAACTCACCGGAAAAACGATTTTTAATTCGTTTTTCACCGTTTTTCGCCCCGTTCGATCCAGATCTGAGCTAGGGTAATCCCTAAGCTCATCATAGGTTCGGTTTATACCCGATTCCACCAGGATCTCGTGATTTAAACGGTTTAACGGTGTCGGCTTTTTGTTTCGCAACTTTATCTAACGGGTTAAGCTCATACAATATTAAACTATCGTTACCTCAGATCGGTGCTCGGTTTCCTTCTTGATTTCGGCTAGAGATAAGGAAGAACTAGAGAGAAATCTTAAGTGTGTGTTTTGGTGGTATATGGAATGTGTGTGAATGAGGATTAAATGGATATTAAGGGTTTATATATTTATGGATCATGGGCTTAAGCCCATGGTATTTCCTTCTTTCTTTCCTAACCCAAGTCCATAACCCATATTCATTTACCCAGCACTGGCCCAACTCGTATTCTATCTATCTAAACCGATAACGACCCACTATAAAATAACGAAATTTATTTTTTTATTATAATAACCGAAAGTAGGATGTTACATATACATGCCACCCCCAAAACTTAAAGGATGAAAAAGAGGGATATGTAAACTCACCTTAACGAGTGGATTAACGAAGATGAGATGATGATAAAAATTAAGATAGAGACGGATGAGCTTCCCGGGCTACGTCGACAAAAGTTCCTAGTTGTTAACGATAGTATTAGTTAGTTATAAAAGCACTAAAAACAAGTCTTATGACGGTTTTGAGATTCGATAGGGTTTTAAGTAAGATTAATATGTTATTAGTTTATTAGTATTATTATTATTATTATTATTATTATTATTTATGGTTGATATTTAATTGAGCAAAGCAAATATAAAAATATATATCTTAGTCAGGAAAGTTAGACGAAGTTTTGTTTTGAATATAGTTTGGTTCGTTAAGCGAGAGTAGTAAAAGATCTTATTATATATTGTTCTATTTTATTTTGTTTTATTTATGAAAGGAGGTTTATAAAGGATTATTAATTATAAATACAAATGACCATAAACGGAATCCGGTTCATTAAAACGATGTTTATCTAAGGTTATATATGCGTAGTAATAATAATAAAGATTGATTAAAAATGAATTTTAAAAAAATAAAACTCAAAAACCGGGCCTGGGGGACTCGAACCCGCGCCCCAGGCCGGTTCACCACTTAAGAGAACATGCACTAACTATAGGCCAGTGCCATAGCTTGATTAAAAGATGACATCCATATATTAAAAATAATGCAAGCAAGTACTTCATCTTCCCAAACCAAACCCTAGAGATCAAATCGGATTAGTTGTTTGTTGTTTGATTAAATTAGTTTAGGGTTAAAGTTAGATGATGAAAAACGAACTTAAAGCATATATTGATTACCTGAAACATTAAAGGATTGATTGTGATCGACGAGTTAGGGTTCTTCGGCAAAAGTGGAATTCGAAACTGGTTTAGACGGCTTTGTAACTTGTAAATATGTTAGGGCTTAGTGTCGTGATAATGTAAGGAGTATGTGGTATCTTTTAATTGCATTATAGTCGTGTTTATATAGCATTTTGAGATCAAGAAAGCCGCGGTTCAAGAGTTAATGATTTAGCTGTCAATTCATTATTATTTTCTATAATTAGACTGTCGGTTAACGCGTTTATGGGTCAAGGAAAGATTTTGTGATATTAGTTACCTTGATTCGGGCTGGAATTGACGGATTTTACAATGGTAATGGCGTGGGCTGGGGAGGACGATGGTGGTGAAGTGTCTGACCATTTTTCAAAAGTTTGGAGGAAATGCAAAATGATCCCTCAACAAATGGATAGTTTTCAAAGAATATTGGTAGTTGCAGTTTGAAGTAATAAAATAAATTGTGAAGTAAGTTTAGTAAGGGCTAAGTGTAAATGTTGTATCCAACTATTTAAGCATTCGATTATGAACATGATAAATGCGGGCGACGGGCGGCGCTTTATTAAATATAAGGATCCAATCAAATAGTAATAATAATAGTAAAAAAAACAAAACAAAAAAAGTGGGTCGGGTTTTCGAGTTTGAAATTTGATTGTTACACCCGGCGACACGTGAACATCATCTCGATTTCGTGCCAAGAAAGGTGGATCAAGAACGCTTCGATAAAAGTGCATATAGAGTAGAAGTGCTGCCCGTATAAACTTAGGAATATCTAACTCCGAATACCCGTGCGAGGTAAGGGGTTCTGCCTAAGTTATTATTTTATTATTATAAATGGCTTAGACCATAGTCGGGGGTATAGCCCAAACCTTGATTACGATTAAGCATAATATAACTTTTCTTAAGCAAAGGTTATAGTTAAAATAGTAATTCTTTAATATTAAGAAATATAATATTCAAAGAATATAGTTAAATAATGTTTTTTCTTGAAGAAGAAACCCAGTATAGACGTTTCTTCCTGAAGAAGAATGTAACATCCTACTTTTGGGTATAATAATAAAATAAATTTCGCTTATTTTATAGTAGGTCGTTATCGGTTTAGATGAATAGAATATGAGTTGGGCTAGTGATTGGTGAATGGATATGGGTTATGGACTTGGGTTATGAAAAGAAAGAAGGAAAGACCATGGGCTTAAGCCCATGATCCCTAAATATATAAACCATAATCACCATTTAATCTCTCATTTACACATATCCCTTACATCTCCCAATAACACACACTTAAGCTCTCTCTCTCTAGTCTCTCTCTCTAGCCGAAATCACCAAGGAAACCGATCTCGATCCAAGGTAATGATAGTATGATATTATATGAGCTTAAAACCGTTAGATATAAACACGAAACGACGAGCCGACACCGTTAAACCGTTTACGTCACGAGATCCGGTGGAATCGGGTATAAACCGAACCTAAGATGAGCTTAGGGATCACCCTAGCTCAGATCTGGATCGAACGGGATGAAAAACGGTGAATCCGCGATTTTCCGGCGACGACGCTGGAAAACAGGAATACGAGGTAAGAATGTCAGGGAATGTTCTGACATTCCATGACCTAACCCTAGTTCGCTATGGAAACCTAACGAATTAAAAGGTGATTCGTTAGTTGATTCGTATAAGGGGGCATAACGAACTAGCTCTAGTTCGTGTCTGATTCGTTAAGGGAAAGGGTAACGAATTACCCTTGATTCGTGATAGTTAGTTCGTTAAAAGAAATAGCGAATTAGAAGGTCCAATTCGCTACTTGGACCGGTTCGCTATATGGACTGATTCGTTAAGGAGTCTAGTTTGTTAAAGGGTTCAATTCGTTAGAGGAACCAGTTCGCGAAGATAAGCCAATTCGTTATGAACCAGTAACGAATTAGATGTTTAACGGAATGACAATAACAGTCCCTGGACTTAGAAAAGAATGATTTAATTACAAAGAAGCCCTTGGACTTTAAGTAGCAAATTATTTAATGATTCAAAATCCTAATGGAAAATGTTTTAAGACAGTTAATGGAAATAACTGTCTTAACCCCAGCTAGGGGCTCTGCCCCTTGGACCTCGCTAGGGGCTGCCGCCCCTAGACCCCGCTGCCAGGGGCGCTGCCCCCGGATCCCCGTTCGTTGAGGGTTATAATTAGACTAGAAACGCGAGATGAGTAGTGATAGTTAATTGATGCATGTAATTATTATACGTTAGCCGTGCCCAACTTAAAAAAGGAATAACTATTAACGGTGAACGTAACCGACTTCAGGTGAGTTTCTAGCCCCATTTCCTTGTTATGTTTTCGGGGCAGTGTGCATACTCGACGTGATAGTTAATACGCTTACTTTAAGTGGTAAGTGTATGCCTTGTATGACTTATCAATGATGATTGCTTGACGGTGCGTGAACGATCTTCGGATATTGCATGTACTGTCAGGTGGTAGTTAATGATATGATTGATATGTATGATGTATGAATGAGGTATATATGAATTATAGGATGTATGAATAATGTATGTATGATATGTTGATGGTACGTGAACGCTCTTCAGAGATTGCACGTATTGTCAAGGAAAGTACATAAGAACAGGAATTGAAGAAAGGGTGACCGGACCCTAATAATATCCGAGGATGGAAGGGTACCGGACCCTAATAATATCCGAGATATGTAGGGTGAAATGCCCTTTATAATGTAATGTTAGCTATAAATGTGTATGGACGAATGAAGTACATGTTATGTATGTAATGCGTATCTTTGGGCACATATATGTGTATGTAAAGTAAGTTATGTGATTAACTAGAACTTACTCAGCGTAGCTGACTTTTAGTATGCACGCAGGTTAATAGATTGAGACAAATGGTATGAGATGGACACATGGCAAGATTGAAGAGGCTGGCATCTGAAGATTTGTCATGATGTTTTGATACTATGTTTTATTTATGTTTTAAAAAGACAAGTTATGAATAATTGTAATTAATGGTTGACTATTAATATTATTCCGCGAAAGTTTTAATTAACTCTGATATTCAAAACTGTGTTTATGAGTAAATCCAACGTCCAAAGTAGGGCACCGGTAACAGGGCCTTACAAAGAAACGTAGCATATAATTAGTAAAATAAAGAAAGGGACTAAAGGTCTAAATGTTTTATATAAACAAATGTTTTTATCAAGGTTAAAGCTATACAAAACGGACTAAAGGTCTAAGGCTAGATCGATGATCTAGTTACTTATTCAAATGTTATTCTCGTACTATAGGTCCGATGTAACAAAACAAGAAGAAGAGAACAGAAAACAGGAATCAATATCAAAAACTGATTATAAACAGAAAAGGTGAATACGCCCCAAACCTTTTATATTGAGTTAGAATGTTTGCATAGGATTTACGAATCCTTAAAACTTTGTGTACAATAATAAGAAACGGACACTCTTATTAAGAGTATACATGTGTCTGGATCCAAACGTATATGGTGACTCGGCATTTCCCCGAGGCCATGCATATCATCAACATGCCTCTGAAGTTTTACGGGACTGTTCAGAGAAATGATTTGTGTATATAATTAATTGTACATGGTACTTAGGGTAATTTGATCCCAATGTAGTTGGGTGCCTAATGAGTAGTCACAAAGGTATTATTGTTGGTTTCACAAAGGTATTGAAAAGATATTTTTAGAGTCGGTGTTATTCACCAGCTTTGTGCTGACGTATATTTCCCACCCATGTTACAGGGAAACAAGAAATGATAGAACAGACAAGCAAGAAGGAAGAGAAGATTGAAGTTATAGTCATTAGATGCTATCTGGTGACTCAGATATTTTATTTAAAAATATTATAAAAGAATTATGTTTTATAAAGAAATGTATTCGAAATATCAAGCGGGTATTTAAACCCGAGTTTTTAATAAGTATTCAATATAATAATATTTAATTAAAGACTTCCGCTAAAATGAACGCAACTCCGATTTATTTACAAAACATGTACCAACTATTGTCACACGCCTAGGCCCTAAGATGAGGGTGTGACAGTCAACGACGTGTTAGCCTCTTTGTTTTTTAATCTTATATTAATTTAGCTAATTCTACTTGTTTTTGTGTTTTTTTATAACTTTTAATATATAAAGTTTTATATCATTTCGAATATACCGATAAAAATATCTTATTTTTATCTATATCTTGGCATAAAATTTATTTAAAACCGTGTGTGTCGAATTTTATTGAATATTTCGATATTAATTTGACATGACTCGGGTTTAAGTAAATTTATGTCGGTCAGTAGATAAAAATAAGCATGTTTTATCGGTATATTCGAAATAATATAAAACTTTATATATTAAAAGTTATAAAAAATAAATATAAGTATAAATAGTTATATTAATATAATATAAAAAAACAAGCAAGAGGCAAACATGTCGTAGACGATGCATTAAGAAGTCTAACGCATCTTTGACTATGCGTTAAGAAGTCTAACTCATCTTCGACGATGCGTTAGGAACTCTAACTCATCTTCGACGATGTGTTTGCGTTACACTTTCTAACGCATCGTCGGAGATGGGTTAGAAGGGGCCATTTTTGGAATTTAAAATTCCCTTTACAATTTGAGGGACATTTTTGGAACCTTTTCCCAAAATATGTTTGTTTTGAGAATTTTCTCTAATTTAAATCAAGTTTTTCAAATAATAATAGTGGACATGAGTAAGTGAGTGATTAGAGATCCGTTTTAAGTTAACTTATTAATGTCTCTAAAATTAAGAATTTTATTGGGAAAAGCTGCTCTTTGGTACAAATCTTGTCGCGTGATGGTGAAAATGATGGCTCAATAAACTTGTATTTTGCAATGTTTGTATGCGACTGGTTTTTATCTTCATTATTGAACTATTATTGTGTTTTTTTATTAAACTTGAATTTTGTCTATTTGTATTGGTACACACAAATGCACGAAACAAACTAGTTTCTAATTTATTTTACAATTATCCACATTAGTATATTATTCATGTTTCATTTTATTGTTATTAGATTTTAATAGCCCCAATTATCACATATTGGTCGTTGTCACTTTCAACTAATGAGTTGACAACTATTCAATACTTTCAACTTATTTTCTTGTATCACTCTCCTAACTAACCACACACTAATTTGATTACTTTTGGGGCTAAAAGTGTCACACGGTCAAATTGAGTGTGTAAAATGAAAATTTTGTTTATCGCGTATCCTAATCGTCTCCGCCCCACCCTTCCACTGTTGCCTTCCATCGTAGCCGACCTTCACCACCGCTGGCCTCCATGAGTCTAGTCCACCAGAAAATCGCCACCGCTAAAACCCGCTATTAAAAAGTAGCTAAAATTCAACCCTTTTTAAACTCTTATTAAGGGTGTGCACGGTTCGGTTCGGTTATTAGCAATAACCCAACCTAACCGATCGGTTATCGGTTCGGTTTAGTTAATTTTGGTTAATAACCAGTTTCAAACTTTGGCTAAAATTTTGCTTAAAAATACATGAAATGAATGCATAACCACGTGAAATGAATGTATAAATATATGAAATTGAGATATTAATACATTAAATAGAGATATAAATACATGAAAATGATAGTATTAAATTATTATTACATATAATACATGAAATAGAGGGTGGAAAAGGCTTGAAAATATTAAAAAATAAAGAGTTCTGTTCGGTTAATTCGGTTTTCGATTATATCGGTTCGGTTTTGTCGTTTTCGGCTTGGTTTCGGTTAACGATTTGGTTATTGCTCACCCCTAACTCTCACTCACTAGCAGCCTCATTGGAAAATCTCTGTCACTAGAAAACGTACCAGATTACCGTTACCAGATGCACTTCACAACCGTTAGAATGTCCTTGCATTATATCGATTGGTCAATCAGACCTTGCAAATGTTGTAGTCGCCTTCAGTAGATGTCCAAACCACCCTTAATTAGAGGTCGCAGGCGGCTACGACGGAACCCTAGTTGCCTCCCTATTCTCTGTTTCCGATCGTTTGCCTGAAAATCGGTATTCGTGCGGACACTAGACCATGAGAGCCAGCGGTGGAGAGGGTTATAATAAATGTTAAATTTTATTTTTTTTTCATTTTACACCTTCATATTGAAAATGTAACACTTTTAGCTTTAAAATTAACCAAGGTTAGTTAGGAGAGGGACGCTGGAAAATATGTTGAAAGTATAGAGTAGTGGCCAATTCGTTAGTTAGAAGTGATAACACAACAACAACAACAACAATAATAATAATAATAATAATCGATTTATTAGGTTATTCAATTCATCTTAAATAGATATAACGAATTCTCCTTACATTCTCTCTAATCATCAGATTATTTTATTTGTAAATGAAGGCTTATCATTCATTTGACCCGATTTCAAGGGTATGGGTCTCACCAAACTCATATAGCCCTTTAACGGGTTATAATATCTTATTAAATTAACAATTAATTTTATCAAATATTTGATATGAAAATTTTATAAAATAGAAATATACTAAAAATTAATATCCGATATTTTATAAAAAAAGATATTATTTATAATTAAGACACAGTTTTATAGCAAAAAAATAAATAGCAGGTCACGGGTCTCATAAAACCCATATAACTTTTAAACCGGATTATAACATCTCATTTATTTATGAACTCATTTCATCATTAAGCCAGAAAAATATAATACTATTTATAATTAAGAAACAATTTTATAGCAAAAAAAATAAGCGGGTCATGAATATCACCAAACCTATATAGTTTTTAAACCAGGTTATAATATCTCATTTATTTGTGAAACTCTTTTATCATTAAATTGTAAGTATATATTATTAACTTATTTATAGTAAATAAAGTAAAATCCAAAACAATATATAAAAATTTAACGGGCACATAGTACACATTTGCACCCATTTACTTACTCAAATTTCTAAAACAGATAACCACACAGTGTAAAATAGAATAATTGCATGATATAATTAACGTAATCATGAAATCTTCTATTAATACTATATTCAATCACACTGTGTAAGTCCATTAATAGACACAAATCGTGTAAAACGCGTTAACAATGCCATTTATCATACATATATAACATAACAAATATATATATTATTTTATTTTTGATGGATTAAGGATTAATATGGGAAGTAAGTTTGATCGAGGCGGAAAAAGCATAGAGTGAAAAGTTGTGTGTGACAAAATGAGACTATTATGGTCAAAAGTTTTGTTTCACCTTTTACACTCTTTTGTTTTTTTAAAGCTTACTTTTTCACCTTTTTAAAATTTTAATTACTTTAATTAATTGATCGACCATTAATAACAAATCTTGGCACCGGATCAAGAAACCTTTTAGAACCCGTATCTTACTTGGATACGTAATTACAAGTTCATGCGCGCGTCTAATTTTTTTGTATTCTGTTTAGGTTTCTTTTTATACAACTTAACAACAAAATATATGTATAGCTACTAAACTAAACGGTATTATTATTATTATTATTATTATTATTATTATTATTATTATTCAGGAGAAAATAAAACTATATATAACAACATTAACTGTTATTTCAAGTATTAATCCCATTTTCGCTTCGATTTGTTTCGCTTCAAGTATTGAAGGCTATCATTTTCGCTTCGATTTGGTTCATATGGAAGCAAAGGAACGAGGGTCGATTTAAACAGAGTTGCTTGTCAATGGACTTAGTAGTGGAAAATATTAAGTCTGATCTCTTAGGTTGGATTAAACATCGGTCTTCGCTCAAGGAGTTTGCTTAGTTAGATTGGATAAGTCTCCTTTATCTATTGTTTTGAGTTACTGATGTTTTAAGTTACATTTGTTTGAATTCTGGTTTGTTTTATTGGGCTCTCTCCGGCTTCCTGCTGGAGATCCTTTTATTTCTAATATAATAGTTGTTCTAAAAGAAAGTATTAATCTCGTGAACCAATTCAGTTTAACATATATCTGTACATGCGAAATGCGAATCTTTTTAAAGGGTTCAAATCGTTATTCTAAAGCTATGTGTTGTGGTTTAACTAGCAATAACTAGTTAAAGTGTCATGTAAGCAGATGAGTACGTTTTAACTAGCCCACCCATTAACTTGGGTGTTATGACTTGTGAGTTAACTAGCTAGTTATGATGAAGGCGAAAATAAAGAGAAAACAGTTAATTAGTGGGTGGCCCCTCTTTCCATCCGGTAGAGAGCTCGTTGCCACGTTAACAAACCTCACATAACACCACCCATCAACGCCTTGGTGTGATACGGCTGGCGTTAAGGGGTGGCCACATCTGAGGGTGTTATGGCTCCACAGCGACATGCCTAATATGTTTTCTAGCAAGCTTTCTGAGTAAAAAATAAAGTGATAGATATAGAATAAATGTAGCAGTGACCAAGAGAATAGAAGGGAATGTGGAGATAATTCCAAAAGAAACATCCCAAAATTCATTCCTTCATGTCTGGTCATACATATTTCCCTTCTTAAGCATCAAGAGACCGCATGCACATCAAGCTGACAACATCACTAAACACTCCTTTGTCTCTCTCTATATTCATATACATGACATGTATGTATGTATCTTGTGGCGTTTTAGTTTAAGTAACACATTTTAGATATGGGGCCATATATCCTCACACCGTGTGACATCTAATCTCATACCGTCATAAGATGACCATCCAGATTAACAAAGATGGCCATTCTGACTTTTTAAATGGTGTGAGATCAGAATCCTCCGGTGTGGCGAGAAGAGCACCTCCCATTGGTTATTCATGTGAAACGGACTTCATTTAATTAGTTAAGAACAATTAAATTAGGATTTCATGAGTAACAAGTTAAGAACCTACATTAGTGCATCTATACATGTATTTGTGTATGTATGTGTATATGTATATATGAGGGCTCGTCCTTTGAAGCTCTTAACAAGGATTCTCTTAGGTCCTTGAGAGAGAGAGCTAGTGCACACTAACACCAACACCAACACTAACACATTTCTCAAGAGATAGTACAAGATTCTATACTGCTTACTTTTCTTTCATTCAATATGTTTTTAAGAGTTCTAGAAAATACCACTTTCACTAATATAGCACCATGTTATTTCACAGTAGAGACATGAAAAGAAGAGAGAGAAGAGAGGGAGAGAGAGAGAGAGAGAGAGAGGAAGGAGTGAGTGAGAGAGAGTGTCTAGACAAATATAGTATTAAACCCTAGGTGCTTTATATTTGCATGAGATTCAAACAAAACTGGAGGGTGAATGATGTTGTTGATCATCAGAGGTTCACTTTTATGAAGTTTGATACCCCACATTCCTCTTACATGTACACTTTAAACAGCCATCATTGCAGCTGAGGTGGCATGGGGCAATCAAACTTTGCTTTTTTCAACTTTTGTTTATCCTTCTCTTTTGGTAGGGTTGAAGGAATGTCTCTTTGCTTCACCTCATACTTAGTTTTTACTTTATTTCTTTCTTTCTCTTTTGTTATTTTTCACATGCATTGGCTAGTTAGATTTTTTAGTCATTGTTAAGAGCACTTACAACAATAAACTTTTACAAACTGCTACATCAGTTCACTTTAGATTTTATACTTTTCTCAAAAATCCTAATTTCTTTTCACAGCAACTTATAAAAACCCTATTAAAATATATTAAATTATGTATATAATATCTCTATATGAGAGAGAGAGAGATAATGGTCCATCTCACTCGTCCGCTTCCCATTTGACGTCCCAAACTTCCCAACCGGACAATTCAAGCCAACAACAGGGAGTGTCCATTTCCCTTAAGTCCGCTGATGTCACATAGATCTGGACATTTGATTTTGGTGCCCCACACACACACATATATATATATATCATAAAAAAGATACAAAACCATGCTTGGTATTTGAACAATAAACCCTAATTCATACACATTTCTAGTAATTTGTTTTTGATACATAATTTAACTATATAAGAGTCTTCGAATAATAGGTAAAGGACAAGAAATGATGTTTAAAAAAAACTTTCAAAAAGTGAATGTTGATGTATTAGGATGTGGGCACTTTTATTTATGCCAATATTCTTGCATTGGGAGTTGGGATTGGTGGAACATTCAAACTGAAGTTTGGCTTTGTGGGCTAAATACATGCCTTTTTAATTCCATCAACTTTTATCATATCATAGTTTTGGTAAATTTGAAATGATGACTCGCACTTGGAAAAGAAGACCAACTAATTAGACCTTGTGTAATTTTTCTTTTTCAAACAAATTAAGGGTGTATCCGTATATAGATTGATTCAGGGTTAAAGAATCTCAACATATTATAACCTAAAACCTATCAACTATTTAATCCATCAATCTAACACAACTGATATGTCTAGCTGAGATGGATGTTAAATACTGGAAAGAGGTCGATGAGTTCCGATACATTATTATTAACCATATGATATATGATGATCATGCCAATTAAGTGAAGTTTAGTAAGTTTCTCAATTTTTAGTTAAGTCTTGTCAAATTCCCTAATGTTATCATTAAACAAACTCCTTTCACAATCACCTTTTTTAACTAATAGTTGTTACTACTTACTAATTATCATTATTATAATATATGGCAATCTTTGAAAAGTTATATCAACCTTTCACTAGAAAACTTTGTTCGGTTAAAATGATTATTTAGACCTTATAAATCTGATGATGAATACCACCATCGAAAAAAACAGATATAGCTGTTCTTAAAAGGTAATGATACTAAATAAAAAATAAATAAATAAACAAACAAATAAAAACATAATTAAATAAGTAATTAAAGCACATCTTGCTAAAAGTAAGACTCTCATCATTAGACTTTAAAGATTCAATTACATAGATCAGTTATGTTAAAGAGAACTAAAGCAACTCATGCTGATCGAGACTATGAGTGTCTAACGCGTTTGTGATCCTTACGAATAACAAGTCATCGTTACATGTGGTTTAATGTATATAACTTGTTTAAAACATTCAATTACATATAACTCTTTACTTATCTAAAATAACTAGTTGATAAAACTAATTAATGACCCGTTGAGTCTAATTTAGTAGCTTCATAGACTTGGTGTAAGGAAAACAAAAAATATCAAATGCAAAAGATATAAACACATATTCATTGTCAAGACATACACACTTTCTCGTGTTCGGTCACCTTGCATGAAGCAACTTTAGCACAGTCTAATTAACCCACCATGAAAATACCACCTCCAAACCCACAAGAGGATAAAGAGATATGAATCTAATTTTTTAACGACTTAGTTCTGTTTATTTAAACAACTTAGTTATGCTATTTAGAGAAAAAGGCAAAGAGGTACATGTTGCATGTATAATAATGAAGAAATCATGATTGAAAATGCGGTAATTATAAGCTTCAAAGTTTTCACTAACTTGGTTATTTATAAAAATCGGACACTATTACATTTTGAAAGAATCAAATGTTGATCTTAAATGCCATAAAAGAATCAAATTTGTTTAAAATACAATAAAACTCCATTGTTAGTAAAAGAACGGGTTCTATTTTCAGTTTAATACAACCCGGTTTGTTATAATTCCAGTTCTATTTGTTTGTTTGTTGTCAAACTTGGCATTAAGACCGGTTTCTACTTTTCTTTATAAAACCGGGTTATATATGTAACATACCCTAGATTGTATAGTAGCATCGTGTGAACAATGTTAATTATTTTATGATTACATGTAAAATTCTTTTCTTTAGTTTTAGGCTATCCGTTAAGAAAACGGTGAAAAGGGCAACGTGAAAATGACAAATCGTGACATTTAAGCAATGAGGTATCAAAAGGGTTATATTAATGTAAAAAAGTCCTAACATGTTTTCACATTCGCCAAGCTGATTGCAGTAGAAGGACAGCGCCCCATGGCGCCCAAGGTGCTATGGTGCAGACCACCAAAACCTTTTGACATAGTGTTTTCGCACACTTTGTCGGAGACTATGACGGATAGTTTTAGAATGGAAAATAGTTTGTGTATTAACGTTTATACTTTATAAACGAGAACTAGTCTTGTCTATTGCAGCCCAGTAAATCTGTCAAGGCACAACGAAGCCCACCGGTAAAATAAAACTTTCTTTTTAGACTCGAGCCTAGCCCACAAATTAATTTGGTAACACCGAGTTATATAGGTGATCAAATCGGGTTGGTCAAAGGAACCGGAACCGGTTCAGAACCGGTTCCATTAGTCAACATCACTGTTTAAACCGGTTCCATGGTCGAACCGGTTAGGGAACCGAACCGGTTCCCCAACCCTCGGACCCGGAACCGTGGAACCGATTCTGACCGGTTCCTAAACCTGTTCTTACACTGTAACCGGTTCCAACCGGTTACAGTGTAAAATATTATTTTTTTTTTCGTTTTTCGTTTCCGCTGCTTGTGTAGGTGATGATTTGTGTTCTTCTGATTTCTGAAGAGGCTCATGCTACTTTTGTTGTTCACCCACAGAGCAATGGTAAACAACATATTGAACTTAATGCTATGAGAGTGTCAGCGTGTTTGAATTGATTAGTCTGTATCGTGTATCGTGTAATGGTGAACTTAAATCTGTATCGTGTTACATTTGTTGAGTTTGCTATGTATTATAGTCTTTTGGCTTACGCAAGTCAAATGCTGAATTATAATCAAGAGCGGTGTTATACGATTCGTATTTGTATAACATGTTAAATAAAAAAAACAATTAACATAAAATTCATTTTATTTACTTTAGGAAGTTCAAAAAAAAAAGGTTACATGTTTTAAAATATTCAAAAACAAACTAACAAAACATTAAACTTATAAATATAAAGTTGTGACATATTATTTCTAGAAAAGCCTTCTTGTTCGTCGTAATTATTGAGTGGCGACTTATTCATCAGAATTACTTATAGAAACGCCTTCTTGTTCGTCGTGCACTCGAACATCAAGTGGTGTTTCGTCTTCCAGAGTGGTTACGTGTTGAACACGATCGATTGAGTCAAAGTGATCCTTCAAGCAAATGCACATCTCCACCGACTCCGAATTCAGTCTTGTTCTTCTCACCGATATTACCCTGCCACTAAGAGAAAAAGCAGATTCCGAAGCTACCGTAGAAGCTTGGGCGGTTAGTAAATCACGGGCCATGGTGGCAAGAATCGGAAACTCGGTTTCCTTTACCTTCCACCAAGCCAAAACATCAAAAGTGCCATATTCCTCTTCGGATAAACCGGTAGAGAAATCATATGCACTATACCTTCCTAGTTCGCTTGAAGGGGTGTTACCCCTTTGTTTTTTAGCCGTTACGTTGCGAACGGTGTTCATAAGGCTAATCATGGGGTCTCGTTCTCTAGTAGCACTTGAACTTGATGAAGACCCCCCCGGCGTAGACATGTGTATGTTTGACCCATATTTATTTATATAAAAGTCATACATAAATTTAAAATTCAAGTTAAAATCATTTTGTGCCTCTGTTGAAAAGTTTGGGTCAACTTCATGCATATCTAAGGCTGAAAAAATTCCGTCTATCACACATTCAACCCCCGTAACATTTAACATTGGGTTTAAAGCGGCGGCGCAAGTAAAAATCGGTGGCAATTCAAGAAAGTATTTTTTTAATTTAAACTTCATTGGTAATATGATGTTTGAAAACATTGGACTTTTATTTTCAAATTCTTTAAGATTGTTAACGATTAAAAATAACTCCGAAAGAACCAAGGGACTTGTCGGATAATACGTTCCCGATAGTTTCGTAGTTGATGTTTTAAAAACTTCAAGAAAAGTCGATAAGTCATTGATAATTTCCCATTTCTCATTTGAAAAGGGGATTGCCAAATCATTCTCGGGAAGACTAGAATGAAACATTTGTAAAGTTTCTCTTTGTTTCAAAGCATCATGCAAGTGGAATTCCATCGATGAGGTACATCCCAATTAGCTCCCAAAGCTTTTCTTCCCGTATCTTTACAAAATTTTCTATAATCCATTTGTCTTTTTTTACTTTTCTTAAAAACTTCATGTAGCATTACTCTAAAATCGTTTATAACCGATGTAACCTCATCCGAAGCAAGTCCGTCTTGCACGATTAAATTAATGATATGTGCAACACACCTTGAGTGAAAAAATACACTATTGCAAATCGGCGTATATTTTAATTTTAATTTATCAACCGCCGATGTATTATTCGACGCGTTATCAAATGCAATTGAAAATATTTTATTTTCTAGTTTATAAGTTTTTATAACATAATCTAAAATTTCAAACAAATTATCTCCCGTATGTGGATACTCAAAGGGTTCGAAAGCAATGGTGCGTTTCATCATTTCCCACGATGACGGGTCTACCCAATGAGCGGTGACACAAAGATAAGATTCGGGTAGACCATGTGGAGCCGACCAAACATCACTAGTTAAGTTTATTCCCGTATTTATATTTTCAAAATATGCAATTAGTACCTCTTTGGCCTTCTTCCACAATTTTAAACAATAACGTTTAAGAGTATGACGACTTACGTGAGTGTATTATGGTTGAAGCGTGTCTCGAATCATGGCGGTTAAGCGAGGGTTGTCGAAGTGGCTAAACGGCAAAGCTTCTTGAATCACAAACTTCGCCATACGATCTTGAACTCGATCAATTTGGTATGTAAATATTCTGCCTTCACTATCCATTTGCGTTTGTTGCGACTCGACGTTCTGTTTCAACGCCCTGCAATACGGTCTTTCGATGTGTTTCTTCAAATTTGAATTCGAAAGTGGGTTTAAATAAATCCCACAAAACTTGCACCGAGCCTTCAATGAATGGTCACTCAATTCAACCAAATCCCAATTGCACCAAATCTCTTGATTACGATTATGAGGTACAATACGAACGAAACTTGGTCCGGCGGTGGAACCTTGACCAACCGATGATTGTGAGGCAGCCATAACAACAAATATGAATATAGAAGAAGAGAAAACAAGAGATTAGAGAACTCAGAACGTTGTAATAGCGTTTTTTTGTATTTTTTTGCGTTCGGGTTTGCGTTTTGAGTGTTGTGATGAACCCATTACACCAAATACCTATTTATACTAGTAGTGGGGTGTTTGGGGAGCCAAAAAACGGCCATTTTTGACCCCAACGGTCAAAAAACGGCCATAAAACCGTTTCCCAACGGCTAGAACTACTCCAACGGCTAGAACCGGTTCCGGTCGAACAGGTTCCAGAACCGGTTCCGGTTCCTACCCGGTCCACCTCCAAAAATGTCAAACAGGTCCCGGATCGTCGGGTTGAAACGGAACCGAACCAGTTCCTACGAAAAACGGGTAGGAACCGGTTCGGTTCCACCGAACCGGTTCCAGGAACCGGTTTTGTTGTCCACCTCTACCGAGTTATGAAGGTAAGCCCAATTTAGAGCCCATTTTACCACAATTGTTTTCCAAGTAGCCCACTCGGTTAAAACAATTCGGTTTTTGTCCATACCACCCCGTAGAGGTGCACAAACCGAGTATTTTGTAGGAACCAGAATCTTCCCGGGTATGGTCAACAAAAGTCAAAACCGAGTCGGGTAGCAACCGGTTCCAAGTATAGTTGGGTATTTGACCGATTAAAGATGGAACCTGCTCTGACGGGTCCAGTTCCTGGTACATGTCCAGGGAAAAACCCAATACCAAGTCGTACCAGCGGGTCGGGTTTGGGTAAGAACCCGATCCGGGTATTTTGTGCACCTCTACCACCCGGCACCCCATACATATTACAAGGATTTTAGAAAACATAATTAAACTACGTGGTTAACAATAACTGGGAGCTCGACCGATGTGTTTTTCGGGGAACAAGTGATGAATAGCAGGCGGCCAATGTGCGGTGTTTTATAAAGGTGGGGAGAGCATTGTTCGGATAGGTTTCAGTTATGGGTTAAAATCGAATGTATAACCCATTTTTGTTTTAGATTTTCATAACGAACAAGTTTCGGCTATAAACAGTTCGGTTGATTTGGTTAGTGAAAGAGATGGTTTGCTTAATTCGGTTAACCACGGGACTTGGACATGGGTGAATTCAAGCTGAATTAACTTAATAAATTCAATTATCTAGGGCTAGATAAAATAGTAGCAATTATTTTAATTTATATAGAATCGTAAGTAGCAAATAATCTGCAACATTCGAAAAAAATATCACAACCTACATACAAGATGGTATCTATAAAACTATAAACAAATCGAAATCGCATATCCCGGAGTTATAGTTGGTGATCCTCTCTTTTGTTTATCATGGAAATTTAACATGCAAAGTTATAAATGTATTAGCTAAAATGATAATAGTGAATCATTCTTTTCATTTGTTGAATAAGAGGACATTAAAGAGCATATGGTATTCATCTGTCCTAGTTTTTACATAAATACATTGTTATATAAAAATAAATAAAAAAAGTATTTTTAGAAAGAGTTAACAAAGAGTGTAAAAAGATCAATATGTGTTTAATCATACATTTTACTGATATGAATTGAAATTTGTGCACTTCTAACCGATATGCAGTTGTACACGAGACAAGATAGACAGGGTGATTCTTGAACGATCAACTTAAGTTGAGGTTATCCCTCAGAATGTCGACCCGTTGAACCCAAAAAATGAGCGCTGAAAAAGATGAGGAAAACAAGTTATAGATCCATTATAAAACGAATAATGAAAAAAACAAAGAAATGCACCTCAACGTCGTAGAACTTGATATAAAAACGTGAACTATCGACAGATAGTTTTGTTTGAAGAATATCTGCAATGGTTGAACTCAACTTCCCATTGACGCTCGGATTAAGCCCACCAATTGAAATCACTTCTCCATATGCAGCCGGCTCTTCTGTGCCCGCAAACGATATGGGCACACCTCCATTCACCAAGATCATAACATACTGCAAAAAAGAATTTATTCATTAACATTTCCACAATTTGTCAGCAGTTACAAATAGTAACATTTTAGCAATTTGATTTGACTCATTATCAGAAAATTATAAACAAACAAATGTACCTAGTAAAACTACCCAGGTATCAAACAATTAACATCATCACGTAACCAGTAAATCCCACAATAGCAAAACTATGGTAGGGTCTGAGAAAGGTAAGATGTAGACAACCTTACATCTACCCCGTGGGAATAGAGATGCTACTTCCGCTTAGACCTCCGGCTTGATAGTAGTTTTGCATCAAGCCTTGGACACTCAACCATCGGGAGACCGGCCAAATGATGCATGCACCCTTGTCTTTCGGCAATCAACGCCACAACATGATGCATGATTAACATTCTACCACTTTTAACCTTATTTTCACAAAATTAGTAAGATACCGTCAAATTGTTGGACGTAATTTCCATTGGATCGACTCATCGAGCCTATGATGAGTTGGTGTCTTGTTTATCAAGTTGAACACGTAATTTGGTTTACATAGAATAAATTACTTGGTGAACAAGTCGAGCAAATGACTTGGACAACAAGGAATTTATTTTATCAATTATTGTTTAAATATGTTTTTACTAATTAGTATTTGAGTATGATAAGGAGTTTGTATTCTAGTCTAATTAGGTTTTCATGTTTAAACTAGTATATATACCCGAGCTTGTGGGTTATATCAAGAATTGTAATTTTTGAGTTAATGAAAGTTACAGAGATCGAGCTTATGATCTAAATTTGGTTTTTGTGTTCATCGATCCTGGTTACCAAACTTCACAAACTAAGTGCAAATTTGCTTCCGACATTCTCAAAATTGCACTAATTTTGACGTTATTTTACTAATCTCGTGAAAATAACGTTAAAAGTGGCGGAAGGTTAATCAGGCATCATGTGGTGGCGTTGATAGCCGAAAGACAAGGGCACATGCACCGATCAGCCGGTGTCCCGATGATTGAGTGCTATGTGCCTTATGTCCAAGGCTTGATGCAAAACTACTATCGAGCCGGGGGTCTCACCGGAAGCAGCCTCTCTATCCCTATGGGATAGAGGTAAGGCTGTCTACATCTTACCCTCCTCAGACCCTACCATAGCATTGCTATTGGTGGGATATACTGAGTACGATGATGATGATGATGATGATGATGATGATGTGCACACCACATGTTCAGGTTATTCACAGAAGCATTTCATCAAACACTTGGTGTGCATTACATTAAAGGGTCAAATTAAAGATTTTATTCATTTAAACTTCCACAATTTATCACCAATCTTACAATTTATAAACTTTTAACTGTATTTATACAAAAAAGATCATCTTTTTATAGGTGACAGCAACATACAACAAGTTAAAGTTGAGGTTATTGACAGAAGCATTTCATCAAACAGTTGGTGTGCAGTAAACTAAAATCAATAAATAAAAAGTGAAAGAAACTTAACAGATTCTGGCTTTCCGATGATCTTAGCAACAGCCTTGGTGGCATCTTTGAGAATGTCGGAAGCAATTACTGGGTCTACTGGGATGTTGGTGTACAGATTCAATGTTGGCATCTTTAGTTTCCACTTTATTTTTTTTATGAGAATATCTGTGGGTATTACAGATATCTTTGGTGTAGCACAAATGAGTGGACTTGAATTCCTAGGTTAAAACATGAAGAGAGAATATTATTTATGACTCGGTGGTGGGCCGGATCACCAGTTGTCTGCGATCACAGGCGAGGGTGGCCTTTTATGAATTGGTGACTCGTGTGGTCGGGCTTTGTTGATCGTTAAAAAAATAATTAGCATTTGACTTAATTAATTGTTGATTGTGTTGGAACGAGAAAAACGAAAATTTGAGGTTCAAGAATCAAGGATTTAGTTTTCCATCAAATGGGATTGCCCCCGGTTTATGAGTGACAATAGTTGAAGTGTTAGTATAATTATTATCGGCCAATATATCAGAGTTTAAATTATTAAAATCGTAGTTTGTTGAATTCAAATTAAAAACTATTCTGAATTACAATCGGGTGTTTTTAGTTAGGGAAAATATTTATAATCTCTCTCGCCCTAAGCGTGCGCTCTCTCTTCCACGTCACTATTGTATCCTCTTATTTTTTACCTAGTCTATTCATCACAACTCAATCTCTAACCATCCTTAAACATTGGCATGGGATATTTGATGCAGCGGTAAAACGATAACGAAGATCTACCACTTTGATTCAGTGAATACCCGTGATGAACTTCCCAAAACTCCCAAATCCCACCCAAAGGGCAAGGGGAAATTGAAGTTTAAAAACTTTATTATCAAAATTCAAGTCCGATTCTTCACATTACATAAACTGAATATAAATAGAGATTCTAATACTAAATGGGCCCAAAAAAGGCCATGTGCCAAACACAAACCCCCAAAGGAAAATGCAAAACTGCTGAAAAAACATAAAACATAACTTTTTTTAGAAGACGTTTTTGGGCTTCGGACAGGGTCCAAACCGCCGTCCGCAGTTTGCCACAACGTGCTCCCTATCTTAAGCTTCGATTTGACTGGTAATGGGTTTGAAACGGAGTTTCGTGGGCCAAGTTATGCCCGTTTTCGTGGACCACCTTTAGAAGCACGATCATGGGCCTCTAAATATAACATAACACATTCTTCAATGTTTGGGCCTCCATCAATATTTCATATCTCTATTTGCTAAACAACAATTGAAAAGAATATAACTATTCATATAAGTTAGTTAGGTGTGTAGGTATTTATAAATATATTCCATGAGATCCGTTCGAAGGTAGTTATGCATATCTTGGGAACACGATTCCAGAAGAGCGTCTTCATGTAGTTTTTTATTTACTGAAAGATCGGCTTTGTGAACAATGCTATCATTACACCTTTATCTTTAAAATAATATCGTGTAATACATTCCAAGCATGCGCTATACATCGAACTCTGGATAAATGCATTGCTTATGCTTGTATTGTGCTATGTTTACCACCAATAAAACATTTGGGTGCAAATCATTTGCAACCTCGTTGAATAATGGGCTATTGATTGAGTACGTCCGTGTCATTGTTGCAACCAACAACACCAAATAATGCAAGTCAAAACCGTAAGTTTTGCAAGGCTACCGCTTCGAGCATTGCCAAAACCATATACCATAAACCATAAATGTTGAAACATTAATGTCACGCACAACCTCTAAACTAGATAATGAAGACATTCTATATAGTGTTTTAAGGTTAAAATTCAAAAACTAGTAAGCAATAAGGTGAAAAATATGGTCTAATTATTAATTAAAAATAAAGATTCAATTGATAGTTAAACATCTAACAACCAGTTCATGCAGTTTTACCTGTTTGGACTTTGGAACACAACTAATATTTGTAAAAATCGTTAGGCGCTAGTCGGGCGGTGGGGTAGGGAGTAACAGTTTATCCGGATTAACATGGATTAATTGGATTAGAATTTATATTTAAATTTTCAAATGTACATATATATATATATATATGATTGATTTCTTTTGAGAACCACTTTGAGTTTTAAGAACTCGAAAGAACTCAACGTAACAAAATTTTTTTTCGAATTTTTTTACACATGTATAATACGTAAGTGTAAGTGATGTACAAAAAATTACGGTATTTTTTTACACACCGAATCAACTTTTTACACATGTGTAATTATCAAAAATACTTATTCTTTCTCCTGCTTCATTTTTTAATTAAATTTAATCTCAGCCACATACTTCAAATCATTTAATTAAATATGTGGTTCAAAATTGAGTTCTTAAAGTTATTAAAACTCACCATGGTTCTCAAAATAACCCTCCCATATATATATATATATATATATATATATATATATATATATATATATATATATATATACAGGGAAGGGTTATCCTAAAAATAATTAGTTTCCTAAGAGCATTCACATCCCATCCCCTAAATTTATGTGAGGAGAGTATGTAAATTATAGGGTGAGGTTTTGAGTGTAAATTATAGGGTGGAGAGAAAAATGTAGTGAATTTTTGTAAATTTGGGGAAACATTTAGGGAACATTGTTTGCCCCTATTTATTTTTTAATATTTGTTGGATTGGTTGTGAGTAAAGGAGAGAGAAAACTGAAATGATAAATGTATAAAAAATATTATTTAATTGAACAGTAGAAAGAAATGTAGTATTTTTTAGTGTAATTATAGAGATAAAGATGGGGAATGGAGTGAGAATGCTCTAAGAAGACTAAGAATAAATCACAACCATTAGATCATGTTAATCAATGCTTGAAATTTAAAATTACCAATAACCGACATAGTTTCCTATAATTACTCTTTAATCATTATAACCGACATAGTTTCCTAAATTTGTTCTTTTACCATAATTTGTAGTGCCAAATGTCAAAAATTTGTTGGTTCTTACCATTCCTAGGAAATTTCTTATTCTTATTTGAACCATTTTATATATATATATATATATATATATATATATATATATATACAGGGTTGGTATCATTTAACAACTTAAAAAAAGTTAAGAACTGTTAGGAACTCTAAACAATTAAACATTTTTTTAATTTTTTTATATACTAACATCATTTAAGAGTAGTTTTATCATATTTTATATAAAAAATTTTGATTACATATATAAATCATAAGTTTACATGTGTAAAATTTATGTATTAACAAATTTACATAGGTGTAAAATAAAACATGTATAAAAACTAATTTTCAAAACTGTAATTATAAATATAGATATACAAAATGATGAAACTACACTCAAATAATATTAACATACAAATTTTTTTTATAAAAAACGTTAGTTTTCAATGGTTCCTTTAAGCTCTTAAATAATTTAAGAATTCTGTAATGATACTCATCTTATATATATATATAGGGGAGGAATATTTTAAGAACTTGATGAGTTGTAAGAACTTTGAGAAATCAATTTTGGATCACAAGTTTAATTAAATGATATGAAATATGTGGCTGAGATTAAATGTAATTAAAAAATGAATCAGGAGAGAGAATAGGTATTTGTTATGATTACACAAGTTTAAATGTTAGTTATACATGTGTAATAAGTCGATTCGGTGTGTAAAAAAATACTGTAATTTTTTGTACATTACTTACACTTACATATTACACACGTGTAAAAAAAATTCAAAAAAAATTGTTACGTTGAGTTCTTTCGAGTTCTTAAAACTCAAAGCGGTTCTCAAAAGAAATCAATCATATATATATATATATATATATATATATATATATATATGATTGATTTCTTTTGAGAACCGTTTTGAGTTTTAAGAACTCAGTGTAACGATTTTTTTTTGATATTTTTTACACATGCGTAATATATGTAAGTTACATACACGTAAAAAAATTACATAATTTTTTACACACCGAGTCAACTTTTTACACATGTGTAACGGACGTAAAAGTTAGTGTAACCACTTACATATTTATTCTCTCTCCTACTTTGACTTTTTTGCTAGATTTAATCTCAACCATATATTCCAATCCATTTAATTAAATGTGTGTTCCAAAATTGAGTTCTTAAAGTTCTTAAAACTCACAATGGTTATTCAATTTTGACAGATTTTAGACAAATGGAGATCAATCGGCTACACGTCTGTGGAGTAGCGACTAAAGATTAATTAGCGTCTAGTCGGGATTTTTGCAACACTGGATACAACACCCAAGACCACTCCGTCTAACTATTATTTTTTAAAGACGGTATTATATTCATAACAGAAACTACCAATTAACTATTCGTTAAACATAAACAAACCCAACCGACTCGGTCGGATTGTAACTAGAAGACATTAAACTATGGAAAAGTATCTTAGTATCGAACTAATTACGGTACCGTACGACATTTATCAGCCACCCATGTTAATTCATGCAGTCTTAAGAAATCAATCAAATTCAAACTCAGTCACTTTCTGCCATTTGTATCTAAATTACCCAACAAATTCCCTCCATTTTCATCTTGAATCTTGATCTTGATTGGTTATTTTTATGGGTGATGTTAGAGACACCACCAAAAAAATAAAACACCCACCCACTACGCGGTGGATCGACCGATCAGCCGCGGATTAGGGTTTTTGTCCTATTATGTCCACAACGTTTGTCGTATTATGTTTGTACGTTATCAGCGGCGGATTGGGCGATCCGCCGCATATTGATTACACGACATCCATAGACTATCAAATCAGTCATGCATCCTACGTAATACGCGGCTGATCGCTCGATCCGCGACGGATCAAATCAATAATTTGATTTTGTCACACCCGTCTCCCTTTCTCTACATATATCCATCTTAGATGGTTAAATTTCTATAATATTGGCCGATCCAACTTATAATATCTGTGTTTTGTGTTTGTTAAAATATAATGGATTTATATGATATTTTGTTTGGTGACGGGAACGACGTGCAGTCGGGCTACGCATACAACGATCAGCCGGAGCAGTCGGGCTTGCCAGATTTGAATGAAGTTCCCGACTTGAACCATGAGCCGGGGTATGGAAATATCGAGCAGTACGACTTACCAAATCCTAACCAGGTTATCTAGTGTGTTTATATAGTACAACAAGGCGTTAGTTATTTTTTAAATATTATACGTTGTCTTGCCAAAATATTTTTTATCAGGGGTATATCATATACGGCGGTAGTCACCCTTCGTGGCCGGAGGATAATAGGACATCGTCTAATACATATGAGGCCAGAGTCGAGGAGTCTTATGGTCAGTCTTCACAGCAGTTAAATGTAGACGGTCCGTATTACGGAACTCAGAATTCGTACCAGTTACCTTTAGGAGAGCAACCATACATGTCAAGACCAGTCACGAGCAACGTCGTTGATGGCATTCAAGAGGGTCACCGCGAAGGAGGCGATGACGATGTTGATGATGATGATGATGATGGTGATCGTTTCATACGGGAGACGTCATTTTCTTATGTAACTAATAATGTATGACCTATTTTTTTTTTTAAAAAAAGTTATTATTATTCTTTTTCAACACGTTACTAAATATTACTTTATTTACATTACTTGATATCAGTATTTTGATTCTGTTGCTGAGTTGGTGGATTGGGTTAAGAAGACAAGACGTGAGCATGGTTGTGTTATCTCAGTCCAACGTTCAAGGGAGAGGAAGTGTTGAACTTGTATGCAATCGAGGTGGGGAACCAAAACTCAAGGGAACGGTGTGGCATACATGGAGTATTAAAAGGGGTTGTCCATTTAAACTTGTCGGGAGGTACAACGCGCCAGGTGATTGTTGGAAGGTAGAGGTTGTCAACGAGACGCACAACCACGATCCCGTTTTGTTTGAGGAGGGGCACCCGACACTAAGAAAATTGACCGACGAGGAAATTGATATGGTTGCGACGTTACATAGGCAGGAGTCAGCCCTAAAGAAAAGCTTTCTCGGTAACAAATGTATTACTAGGGATATAAACAACGTCGTTAAGGTTCTTCGTGACCATTATTATTTTGTAAGTGTCTTTTTAATATATATTATTTTGAATATATATTGTTTTGTTTTATCATATATAAAAAATATATATTCTTTAAGATTTAATAAGAATGTTATTAATATTATCATTTTAATGTAGGTACTAAATTTTTTGTTAAACCCAACGTAGGTACTTGAAAACTTTCTTCAAACCCATGGGTTTACCTTTTACACATGGGAGAATCCTTCCACCAATAGGACGGAGATGTTTTCTTTTCTCACGAGAAGTCGCATACCATGTGGCGTGCGTTCCCAGATTTGTTGCTGATTGACACGACGTACAACACCAACATGTACAAGTGGCCGTTCGTTCAGTTTGTTGGTGTGACGTCGACATCAAAGTCTTTCTGTATTGCGCACGCAGTTATCTTTAGGGAGCAAGAGTGTAACTTCACATGGGCCCTTGAACGCCTTAAAGACATGCTCGTCGACTGCAGGGAGCCGCGTGTCATCCTGACTGACAGGGACCAAGCCTAGATGAATGCCTGTGACACAGTCTTTCCTAATGTTACCAAAAACCTTTGTAGGTGGCACATCATGCATAACATACAGAGAAAACATAAGAGTCTTTTCCAGGATGATATCTCTAAATCATTCAATTACTGGTGGAAAGTACTGTATGAGTCGCTAACAAAATCTATGTACGACTACAACTGCGGTCAAATGGAAGCCGCGTTAGCTGGACACGGCAGACGTGGTAAGTCTTTGTCCTTTATGTAAACATGATTTTAGATTCTAGTTGTACATTGCCTAAATTGTTTTTTTTTTATTATTTGTTTGAAGAGGCTTGGTATTATATTCGCGATAATTGGTTGGTACCCTACAAAGAGAAGTTCGTGTCGTGCAGGATTGACGACCAACTAAACTTCGGCGAGCATACAATAAATAGAGTAGAGGGCCGGCATGCAAACTTGAAGAGACACCTTTCGGGGCTGAACAATTCGCTAGACTCTATTGCGGCGTTTGCCCTTGAAGTCGTGAATTCCAAAATGGAAGAAATCAGTGCGACTTTTGAAGACTCCCGTGTTAGGGTCAAGAAGTACCATAAGTTGACTTTGTTTGAAAAGCTACATAACAGGGTGTCACTTTTTGCTATCGCTAAAGTTGACAAAGAGCTGACCTTGCTTGACACATTGCTAGATACGGGGGCGGAGTGCGACCACCGGTTACAAACATCATGGGGCTTGCCGTGTGCTTATAAGCTTAACTGGCACACTATTAACAATAAACGCATTCCATTAAAAGACATAGACCCCTTTTGGAGGAAGCTCGATTTCAGTCCGGCGTCTGTTGGACACGAAGAACCAGACTATGAAGCGGAACTGGAACATGTGAAAAAACAAGTTCTAGGACTAAACAACCGAATGCAAAAAAAAGTCTATTCTCAAAGATAATGTTTGTTCTTCGTGGGAAATCAAACAAGGAGGAGCCTGAGAAACGAGACGACCCTAGGGGGCGTCCAAATCTAAACCAACAAGCCAAGAAAAGAGATACCCCTAGACAGAGCTCTTAATCCCCGTCCCCGTCAACTAATACCCACAGACACAAGTCGTACTCCCCGTCCCCGTCAGCTGATCCCCACAGACACAGCTCATACGCCCCCTCCCCGTCATTTGATCCCCACAGGCACAACTCCTACGCTACCTCCCCGTCATTTGATCCCCACAGGCACAACTCCTACGCTACCTCCCCGTCATTTGATCCCCACAGGCACAACTCCTACGCTACCTCCCTGTCATTTGATCCCCACAGACACAGACACAGCTCCTACGCCCCCTCCGTTTCTTTTGATCCCCACAGACACAGCTCCTACGTCCCCTCTATGTCACGGCAAGCAACACCCGAAGCCCCCACCCATTCGTTGTCGCGTTCCCAGTCTCAGTCACATACCCGGTTTAAGATACCTAAACCACCGAAACGCTCATCTAAAAAGCATGAGACTCCATCCGACCTTGGTTTTCCATTACTGCGTGACCCTAAGGGCGTCCCAATCATAGAATGTTATAGGCACCTCATTCCCACCTGGGCATACCCGTTCATTTCAGGAATAAAAGATGTAAGGCCAGATGGTAATTGCGGTTTCAGAGCAATCGCTGTCGGCTTAGGCATGCGTCAACAGAACTGGAAGGAGGTAAGAGCAAGCATGAGGAATGCAATGGTCACTAACAAATCCTGGTGGAGCGAAAGGTTGAACTACGAGGTAACCGGTAATTATGACACGGTTCGTGATTCGCTGGACTACTCGTCTGCTTTATTCCAACAAAAGAGTAGGTGGTTTAAGTTACCTGGGCACGGACACGTAGTGGCTCAGACGTATGATTGTGTTTTAATCAACCTCCATCTGACCTACAGTGAGACTTACTTCCCAATGAGAATGAGTCCGGAACCACTATCTCAGATTCCGGTAATAGTAGTGTTAAATGTTAAGGATAATCATTGGCTTAACATACAATTAGAAGGGAATATCCCCGTGCCGCTACCAGTACGTCAATGGGAAGGATACGCCAAAAAGTAGATCGAATCCGCCGCTTAAGGGTCGATCCGCGACGGATTCTGCTGTGAATCGGATCCGCGGCTTAGTGGTCGATCCGCGGCTTATCGAATTTATTTTTTGAAGATGTTAAACACCCACGGGTTCTAACCGTTCAAATCGCCAAAATCAAACTAAACGCTCAACCTTTCACTCAAAACATCCCCCAGATTATACCACCAAAACCACCACCACCACCAGAAAATAATAACGACGGGGTCCGAAAATAGCATCTACACAGCCATAATAATTTCGTTCAGAAATAGTGGTGGCTGTGTGAATGTTATTTTGGAGTCCGTTATTATTACAAAATAAAGGCCCAGATACAACCATATGTTGGCGGAAAATAATGACGACGGAGTCCGAATATAGCTTCTATGCAGCCGTAATAATTTCGTTATGAAATAGTGGTGGCTCCATAGATGTTATGTTGGAGTCCGTTATTATTACAAAATAACAATAATATATATAAAATAGATTTTTTAAAAATATATATAAAAATTTATATTTATTAGTAATATATATAAAATAGAATTTAAAAATATATATTTTTCAACCTTGTTTTTTTGCATTCGGTTGTTTACATATATTTTAAAAATAATAGTGGTGACTGTGTAGATGCTATTTTGAACTTTTGAGCTACCAGTGCAACTGCCGTAGTCCCCCTTCATATATCCCGACAGTGTCCTTTACTTGGAATTTTGGTGACTGCGTCGCGAAACATTGGTAGCTTTGTAATAACAAGGTCCCGTATCAACCTCCATGGGGTGTTCTTCCAATGTAATAAGGAATATGGCACCGATCTTTGATGAATTCGGTGTCCCCACAAACAGTCGCCTTGCATGATAGATGGCAAGGGCCAGCTGATGGAGGAAATATGTGGCATAGCGTTACTTGTATACGGTACTAGTTCCGGTGTATCTAGGAGTGCTCCGGAACCGGATCTTCGGGTGGCTGGGGAGTCGGCCAAGATACCCGGGCGTAATGATTGATTATTCCCCATTTCTAGTGGGGCAAACCTGTAGCCGTGGGCCGACACGGATTCCGGTGACTTGCTTGCCGGTGAGTGGAGAGCCACGGCAAAAAACTGCTGTGTTGATGCTATTTTTGGAGTGCTTTTCAGAAGATGATCTTAGAAATTAGTCTCTGTATAGAATTTGATGTAATATCTAGTGCCTTTTGATGTATTTATTCAAATTTGTAATTTATTATTGGTTTAATATAAAATTTGTGTAGTTAATTGTTATTAGTTTCAATTCGTTTATATATTCAAATTTGTAATTTAGTATTGGTTCCATATCAAATTTGTGTTTTTTATTAGTATAAATCCGTTTATATATTATGAATATATAATATTATTTTATATAAAATTTATTTATACCTTAGATAGGTAAATTAAAAAAAATTATTTACTACTAAGCGGCGGATCGGGCGATAAGCCACAGATCGAAGTTAAACACAACCCTAACCCGCTGCCCCCAATCAGTTTACACATTCCATCTCAAACAAACACCACATTTGACACTAAAACCCTAATTCGCCGTCCCCCAATAGTCCTGAACTTCGTCACCAACTCCGACCCGACAACAATAAGGTATGATGTTTAACGGGTTTGGGTTACGGGTATGTTGTTTAACGGGTTTGGGTTTGTGATAAACGGGTTTGGGTTACCTTGTTCGATTTCTCTTGATTTAATTAGTAGATCCGTAATTAGAGACTCTGTTATTGTTTATTTTTATAATATTGGTTTCGGTTTGAGTTCAGATCAAATTTAGAGTGAATTTGATTATGATATGAATTGATAATTGGATACTGTTTGTGTGGATTGTGGTTTGGATTTAGATTTAGCCGAAACAGAGAATGGTTTTGGCTTAATTGGGTTAAATAATAATCGGGTTTGGGTTACGGTTTGACCCTGAAACGGGTTTGGGTTACGGGTTTAACCCTGAAATGGGTTTGGGTTACGGGTTTGACCCTGAAATGGGTTTGGGTTACGGGTTTGACAAGGAAACGGGTTTGGCTTACGGGTTTGACAATAACCGGTTATATTTATGTGTTAAACATAGATGGCGGATAGATACATTGAAGGGGACGACGTACTTGATCTTTACGAGCATTTGAGGTTTGACCAGCAGTCCGATTATCAAATCCGGTTTACGCAGCTTCGGAGAATGGAGCCAAAACCTAACTCGTTCTTGTCTAGGGAGTTTATAAGAATGGTTCGGGCGGAAAACAAGGCTGGAAAGAATTGTAGGAACAAATACACCGTGGGAGAGATTGTTTACCGCAGAGGAGCCAGCTTACCGGGTCCTCACGCTAGAGTTTTACTCAACGTTCGTTTTCAGGTATTTTTTCGTTTTCAATTAACTTATAAATAAAGTAACATTTTATTATTTAACCAACATGTAAATATTGTTTCAGGCCACGCCCGGAGGGAGATTTGCAGGTCCCGATGCTGGTTGAGGGTGCGGATACCATTAAGGCGGAGGTTCGGTTCCGTATGTTGGGGATTTGGCATAATCTGTCGATGGAGGAGTTTGCCATTGCGCTGGGCTTGTACACGATTGAGGATATAACTGCCCCTATTTACACGCAGAGCATACACGAATCACCAGATGACGTGCTGAGACGTTTTTGGGACGGCGATTAGCGCTACACCTTGGCCTATAAAAAACGGACAATTCGAGCCAGACGCCAAAGCCTCAACCATCAGGGACCCGTTGCACAGGTTTGTATATTATATTATATTATATTATATTATATTATATTATATTATATTATATTATATTATATTATATTATATTATATTATATTATATTATATTATATTATATTATATTATATTATATTATATTATATTATATTATATTATATTATATTATAGGTACCTACACAGGCTTATCGCACACACCGTACAGGGTCATCACGGGGGTTCAGAACATTGCAACCTCCGTGACCTGTTTTATTTGCGATGCCTGCTTACGGGGAAAAACTGCAACCTAGCTCGGGGTTTCGGCGACTACTTCGCCATTTACTCGAACAGGCAGGGTCGCGGGAAATTGGTTGGTGGAACGTTCGTTACGCGGATTGCGAATTATTTCGGCTATGGGGGCCGACTGCAGCAACTACCCATTCAGCCGCCGCTTCCGCCGCAAGAGTTGGACCACGGACGGGCACAAGGCATGCAAATCGTCAAGAAGATTAACCGCCTGGATCACCTGGTCACTAATTTCAATTCTGGCCCAAACGAAGAGGTCCCACTTGTTGAGCCTCCGCCAATCGAGGAGCCGGAGGTGGAAATTCAGGGCCCCGCGGTTGACATGGATGAGGACGGTGTTCAGGTACGTTATATTTTATCATTTAATTTTCTTTTTGGTATCTTCGTCTTATTAACGTTAACTTATCGTGCTCATAACAGCCACCGCATCAGCACCCGCAGCGCGTTCCGCGTACACATCGCGCGGTGCGTTTGGATCCGGCCACTGACTCCAGGCTACGGAGACTAGAGACCCAGGTGACCTGGATGGTTGGTTATTTGTTTGCGCAGCAGCATGGAGCCCAGTACATGGTACCAGCGCTACGTTTCGACGATGAGGGGAGTGATGACGACGCGGGTGGTGTCACATTTTAGATTTGTTTTTTGTATGATGTTACTTTTTCCCGAATTCGTTTGGTTTTTTTTTTCGAACTCGTAATGTATTAATTATTATTATTTTATAAATCTGGTCATGCGTTATGCTTAAAATTGTTGTTTCGTTATTAGTTTAAAACCGACAAAAATTCTGTTACCACACAAACAAACATAAGTCGTTATTATTATATAAATCTCGTTCCTTTTCACCCGACATACAAAATTGTTGTTTCGTTGTCACTTTCCAAAACCGATCAAGAAACGGTTATACCCGAGCCAAAAAAACAAACCAAACAAAACAAAAATAAGGGGTAAATAAAACAAAAGACAACAAAATGACAAAATCATAATTAAATAACAAAAAAGACGGTTAAAAAAAAACACAACTTTCAAAAACACCCAAACCATAAGCTACGGATCGGCCGATCCGTGGCTTAATGGGTGGGTGTTTCCAAAACACCCCATGTGTATGTAAAAAACCCCATTTTTATTCAATCTTTAACTGCACACCAACTGTTTGATTAAATGCGTCTGAGAATTTGTATATTATTCTAACTATCCGATTTGGTAGTACCAAGATTCTTGATTTAATAACGTTATTGCACTCAGTATCGATTAATCTCATGTTGATTCTCACGTTTTCTGGGGGTAGAGTAAAGGGTTTCTGGTATATCTTGTAACTGCACACCAACTGTTTGTTTAAATGCGTCTGAGAATAATTAATATGTCTGTTATTATTATTCTTACTTTCCAGATTTAGCAGTACCACATTCATCACGTTTTGTGGGTTTAGAATGTGGGTTTCTGGTATTTTAAGTTGTTGTTTGACTTTTTCATTGGATTATAAAAATGAAAACTTTTTAGGGTTTAGGGTTTTTTTATTGTTTTTTATGTAGACTCTACAAGATCTTTCAAGTTGGGTTTTGTTAAATTCTTACATTTAGGGTTCTTATTGTTAAAGGTTTGAAATTTGTGGCTGACTACATTGAATCTTGGGTTAAGTGGATTTGATCTTGAAAATATTATTAGAACGTCATTATCATCGTCATCGTCGTCATCTAGAAAGGCCCGAACCCCTCGAAAACGACTCAACCAAACACACAATGAAGCAGCTGCTCTTCTTTCGACGGCTTTTCCCTCCATTTTCTCGATCACCAGCAAAACCAATAAGCAGTTGAAATTACAAAATCAGCGTACGCGTTTCTTTGATGAACCGTTTGAATTGTTGTTACCGTTTCCTGTAACTGAAAGGCCCGGTAAGGTGAAACCGAGGGAAGTGGAGTATAATGGGAGTTGGACTTATAGGCCTGATTCGAGTTTAGTGGGATCGAGTGAAGGATATGAAGATGATTTTGATGTGGAGTCGATTCTCGATGAGGAGATTGAAGAGGGGATTGATAGTTTCATGGGAAATTTGAATTTTGATATCGATAACAACGCTTGTTATGGGTATCCCCTTGGATTAAGATATGGTTTCGAATTCAATTTGGGGTTTGGATTGAGGAATGGATTGGAAGCAGGGAATGTGATTAATATGATGAATTTGGAACCGGAATCGATGAATCCAAATGAAACTGGGCCGGGATTATTATTGAAACTGAATTATGATAAAGTTTTGGAAGCTTGGGATAAAGGGTCACGGTTGGAGTCTCCGGGAAGTGATATTCATGTAAGTATTTCTCATATTCACGAAATAATATTATAAGCACAAGAACATAACTTCTAGTTTTTGTGTTCACAGCGTTGTATATTTGTCATATGACTATGTTATATGTAACATTTATATATATTATCGTTATGTTTCATGTTTGGTAGACAACATCGGCTATAATAGACTTATTCTCGAAGAATGGTGCGGCTAGAAAACTTCATGTTGATCGAAGACCTAGATCCAAGGTACGATTTCTGTTTTTTGTTTGATTAATCGCGTTAAATGTATGCTTTAATGATCATTTTAAATAAATATATGCAATTTTTTTAATAAGTTTGGCATGTCTCTTTAGCATAGTTAAGTTAAAAGATTTGAATTTGTGACAATTTGTTGGTTGTATTTGCAGGGGAGATTTGTTAGAAGTCCAAATTCTCCCACTTGTGAGGAGACATGAGCAACTAGTTACAGTTTAGTTTACAGTTTACACTGTCTTAAATTCTGGTTTTTATGCTACTAGGCCCCTCTTTTTGTACATCATTTGGATAGTGTTGTTGCCTTGTAGGATTGATGTAACCAAGCTATGATATGATGATGATGATAAATATATATATGGCCAGTGGTACCTAACACTTGCATATTCTTAAGTGGACTTCATAATAATAAATCTGTTAGGTGTAACTATTTTTAATAAAATAGATATGATTGAGCGATACCTGTTTAAATAGCGATCGCCGTACGAAGCCTAGAAACTAACTACAAAAAGAAGCGTTAAATGTCTTGATCATATCATTATCAACCATACTATAATATGACATGTTTAAGCATGCAGGAATTAAACTCGAGCCTATTTAAGACCTCTGCTATCCTCAACATGAAACACATCAAGCCAATCATTTCATATCAAACCCATGTCTTCTAACGGTGAACCGAATCCTTTTGAGGTACAAGACTCGATACCCATCATCGACTACTCCTTACTCACCTCAGGTTCCGCTGCTGACCACTCAAAAGCCGTCCAAGATATTGGCAAGGCGTGTCAAGATTGGGGGTGTTTCATGGTACGTGCATGCTAAACAAATGTCTTTGATGTTTTTAAGGTTTATGAAAGTTAGCCAATGATATGTTCTTCTGGTTTTGTAAGCTGGTGAATCATGGCGTGCCGGAGAGTTTGATCCAAGAGGTGATGGACGCCTCGGATAAGTTTTTCAATATGGCAAACGAAGAAAAGCTTCAATTTCAAACTCATGGTGTTTTGGATCCCATTAGAAATGGTCGCGGCTGCAATGCAGTCAAACAATATAAAGACAGGTTGTGGAGGGAGTTTCTCCGACTCATTGTTCATCCGGATTTTAATTGTCCTGGCAAACCACAAGGTCTCAGGTTCGTAAACCCTAAACTCTAAACCCTACAGAACATGTCTTTGTCGCATCTAGCATTAGAGTGTTCATTTGTGGATAACACAACACATGCAGTGAGGCTGCATCGGATTATGTCAAAAGGGCGAGAGTGGTTGCAACGGAGTTGATGAAAGGTCTGTCGGAAAGCCTAGGGTTTGAAGCGTCTTATATGAACGATGAGCTAAATCTAGATGAAGGTTTTCATTTGTTAGCAATCAACAACTATCCACCTCACTTGGATTTAGATGTTGATATTTCACCAGGGGTGATGCCGCATACGGATCATGGCCTTATAACTCTACTTTATGAAAATGGTGTTCCGGGTCTTGAAGTTATGCATGACGGGAAATGGGTTGTTATGGGCGGTGCTCCTAACGCTTTCTTCATAATCATTTCAGACCAACTTGAGGTAGCAAAATCGGTTGAATTGATTTGAAACACTTTTTCTCAAAAAGCTTTAACGTGTCAAAAGACACACCACCACATCTGATTTCACACCATCAAAAGACCGTCCACAAAATACTCATATGGCCCTTTTGACAAAGATGTCAAATTCTGACATTTATTGGTCAAAACGGCAATTTGAACAAATATTGATCAAACTTTGAAAATTATTGGTCAAACGGCCGTCTGGCAAATATCCGGACAATTGTTCTGACTATAAATGGTCAAAGTTTGAATTTTATTTGCCAAAATAGTTGCCCGACCTTTGTTTTAATGTTTGTTTGAAACACCGTCGATTAGATGTCAGACATTGTGTGTATAGATGGCCAAATCATATTCTTGCAATAATAAGTATGATATTTTTGATGAAAATAATAGATTTTTAGCAACGGAAAGTACATGAGTAAACTCCATAAATCAGTGGTGAAGGACGAGCGCACAAGGGTCTCACTCGTAATCACCAGCGGTTCATCACTAGACACCGCGGTAGGCCCGTCTTCGAGGCTTGTAGATGGCGAAGAGCGCCTGCCTCGTTATCTTCCTATGAAATATAGCGAGTACCTCGACTTCCAGGTCAAAAATATGCAAGCAGGAAAGCTTGCCATTCAAGAAATTCAAATTCGCACTTAGTATCAATGAAGATGATTTCTGTTATGCAATTTCAATTGTACCTACTTGTTCTTTGAATGTAATGAAAAATGTTTACTAGTCAGTAGTCAATATAATAAAGTAATACCTTGAAATGTTTAGGATGATGAATATTATCGTATACCAAGTGAACTAAAAAAAATCTAATTTTTTTCTACCTGATTTACCCCATGTCTAAAGTGAGACTAGAATCTACAACCATTCGGTTGAAGGCGTACGTTTTTTCCACTAGACCAAACTAGTGGTTGTAATACAACCATTACAATGTTTGTCAAACTCAAATGTTTATTAAAAAATTTACAATCATGAAAAAAAATCAGGTACAAAAGTAATCACAAAGATGTCTAACATGGGAGTGTCAAAGTGAATGTGATGTTTAGCAGAATTTTCATAAACCATCACATTAGACTACATTTTTTTTTCTTAAAATCCATCATTTTCTTCCACAACAAACATTCATAAACCCCATTAATATTTTATTTGTATATATATGATATATATACGAGTATATCAGAGAGGGGCTCCACAGTCCACACAACAACACTCGTCCGCTAGCTTCTCAATCCTTGGTAAAGTCCGATTCCTCCAAGTTTGTTGTAGAGCCATCTCATCCTGACATTGGGATGAGAAGTCTGTTGTGGATGCTCTTATATAAAAAACCAAGGCTGCAAAAGTCGTTAGTGGACCCTTGGCGTCTGATCGGAGAATTGGGAGTACTCGGACATGGTAATATAATGAAAAATATTTTTTGGATATTATATATATGTCAAATATCATTAGTTTACTAATATAGTAAAATATATGAATATCAACATAAATAAGAGAAATGCATTTTTAAATAAAAAATTATTCTGAAAACTACTAATCGTTAATTAAAAAAATAATATTTGTTCTTTAATATTATAAAATATGAATTATGTTTAATTTTTTAAATCAAAATCGGCAAGAGTCTCATTCGGACCTTGGGATGAGAAGCCTATCGTTGATGCTTTTAGTATAGGAAACAAATGGTGGAGGGTTTATCCAGACAAAGTCTAAATATAGAGACTAAAGTGTGAGAAAATGAACAAGAATATGATGATCATTAACTGCCACCATCAACGCCGCGCCACCATCATCATTACATGACCGCCACCACATACCAACACTATTGTCGTCTCCACCATTGTCACCACTGTCGTCGCCACATGACTACCACGACACCTTGCCACCCGTTTTTTTTTTTTATAAATTTTATTTATTTTGAGGTATGTATCTTTGTCATTTGTATTTCAATCATGTGGATTTTTTTTCGACCAAACAACATAAACTAATAATTCATTTTATTCAGATAAGTCAACCAAATAAGCCAAGTAAATGGTAATGATTCATTTCATTCATTTATTTATTTCATTTCCCCTTCATTAATTCCATTACCTCCTACCAAAAAGACCCTTATATTTCCATTCCAAAGGGCAAAGGCTAACTAAGTCAATTACATAAATAAAATAAAATGAGTATTTTAACGATTTGTTGGTACCCCATTTAAATAGCCACCATCTTACAAAACCAAGCAATCAATACATAAACAAGTGTTACATGTCTTGATCACATCATTGTCAACCGTACAATTATATGTTATGTCCAATTATATGTATGTTAAATGTTACATGTCTTGATCACATCATTGTCAACCGTACAATTATATGTTATGTTAAGCACAACTATAAACTCTTAACCTTATATTAAACCAACGTTTCAAAAGTCGCAGCAGACCTTAGGCGGCTGCCGATCGGAGATATGGGTGTACTTGAGCGGTATTCGGATATGGTAAATATAATATTTGTTCCTTAATATTATAAAAATATGAATTATGTTTTTATTTTTTAAATCAAAATCGGCAAGTCTCATTCGAATATTGGGACGAGAAGCCTACCGTGGATGCTTTTAGTATAGGAAACATATGATGGACTGATGGAGGGGTTATCCTGACAAAATCTAAATAGAGAGACCAAAGTGTGAGAAAATGACAACAATATATGATCATTAACATGTTGGGTAATAGATAACATACTTTTAGTTTGGTCGGAAAAAAAAAACAACAACATTATTTAGTTTTAAGGTGAGGTTTATATGGTAAGCACAAAATAATGTGAGAGATGTGTTCATTAACCTAAGATATAACCTTTTCATTTATAATCAAGTCATGGGATATACTCTAACGTCCAACAAAAATTAAGATGACATGACATTTTAAAGACTATTTCCGTTTAAATAACCATCGCCTTACGATGCCCTAGAAACTGACTACAAAAAGAAGTGTTAAATGTCTTGATCATATCATTATCAACCATACTATAATATGACATGTTTAAGCATGCAGGGATTAAACTCGAGCCTATTTAAGACCTCTGCTAACCTCAACATGAAACACATCAAGCCAATCATTTCATATCAAACCCATGTCTTCTAACGGTGAACCGAATCCTTTTGAGGTACAAGACTCGATACCCATCATCGACTACTCCTTACTCACCTCGGGTTCCGCTGCTGACCACTCAAAAGCCGTCCAAGATATTGGCAAGGCGTGTCAAGATTGGGGGTGTTTCATGGTACGTGCATGCTAAACAAATGTCTTTGATGTTTATAAGGTTTATGAAAGTTAGCCAATGATATGTTCTTCTGGTTTTGTAAGCTGGTGAATCATGGCGTGCCGGAGAGTTTGATCCAAGAGGTGATGGACGCCTCGGATAAGTTTTTCAATATGGCAAACGAAGAAAAGCTTCAATTTCAAACTCATGGTGTTTTGGATCCCATTAGAAATGGTCGCGGCTGCAATGCAGTCAAACAATATAAAGACAGGTTGTGGAGGGAGTTTCTCCGACTCATTGTTCATCCGGATTTTAATTGTCCTGGCAAACCACAAGGTCTCAGGTTCGTAAACCCTAAACTCTAAACCCTACAGAACATGTCTTTGTCGCATCTAGCATTAGAGTGTTCATTTGTGGCTAACACAACACATGCAGTGAGGCTGCATCGGATTATGTCAAAAGGGCGAGAGTGGTTGCAACGGAGTTGATGAAAGGTCTGTCGGAAAGCCTAGGGTTTGAAGCGTCTTATATGAACGATGAGCTAAATCTAGATGAAGGTTTTCATTTGTTAGCAATCAACAACTATCCACCTCACTTGGATTTAGATGTTGATATTTCACCAGGGGTGATGCCGCATACGGATCATGGCCTTATAACTCTACTTTATGAAAATGGTGTTCCGGGTCTTGAAGTTATGCATGACGGGAAATGGGTTGTTATGGGCGGTGCTCCTAACGCTTTCTTCATAATCATTTCAGACCAACTTGAGGTAGCAAAATCGGTTGAATTGATTTGAAACACTTTTTCTCAAAAAGCTTTAACGTGTCAAAAGACACACCACCACATCTGATTTCACACCATCAAAAGACCGTCCACAAAATACTCATATGGCCCTTTTGACGAAGATGTCAAATTCTGACATTTATTGGTCAAAACGGCAATTTGAACAAATATTGATCAAACTTTGAAAATTATTGGTCAAACGGCCTTCTGGCAAATATCCGGACAATTGTTCTGACTATAAATGGTCAAAGTTTGAATTTTATTTGCCAAAATAGTTGCCCGACCTTTGTTTTGATGTTTGTTTGAAACACCGTCGATTAGATGTCAGACATTGTGTGTATAGATGGCCAAATCATATTCTTGCAATAATAAGTATGATATTTTTGATGAAAATAATAGATTTTTAGCAACGGAAAGTACATGAGTAAACTCCATAAATCAGTGGTGAAGGACGAGCGCACAAGGGTCTCACTCGTAATCACCAGCGGTTCATCACTAGACACCGCGGTAGGCCCGTCTTCGAGGCTTGTAGATGGCGAAGAGCGCCTGCCTCGTTATCTTCCTATGAAATATAGCGAGTACCTCGACTTCCAGGTCAAAAATATGCAAGCAGGAAAGCTTGCCATTCAAGAAATTCAAATTCGCACTTAGTATCAATGAAGATGATTTCTGTTATGCAATTTCAATTGTACCTACTTGTTCTTTGAATGTAATGAAAAATGTTTACTAGTCAGTAGTCAATATAATTAAGTAATACCTTGAAATGTTTAGGATGATGAATATTATCGTATACCAAGTGAACTAAAAAAAATCTAATTTTTTTCTACCTGATTTACCCCATGTCTAAAGTGAGACTAGAATCTACAACCATTCGGTTGAAGGCGTACGTTTTTTCCACTAGACCAAACTAGTGGTTGTAATACAACCATTACAATGTTTGTCAAACTCAAATGTTTATTAAAAAATTTACAATCATGAAAAGAAATCAGGTACAAAAGTAATCACAAAGATGTCTAACATGGGAGTGTCAAAGTGAATGTGATGTTTAGGAGAATTTTCATAAACCATCACATTAGACTACATTTTTTTTTCTCAAAATCCATCATTTTCTTCCAAAACAAACATTCATAAACCCCATTAATATTTTATTTGTATATATATGATATATATACGAGTATGTCAGAGAGGGGCTCCACAGTCCACACCACAACACTCGTCCGCTAGCTTCTCAATCCTTGGTAAAGTCCGATTCCTCCAAGTTTGTTGTAGAGCCATCTCATCGTGACATTGGGATGAGAAGTCTGTTGTGGATGCTCTTATATAAAAAACCAAGGCTGTAAAAGTCGTTAGTGGACCCTTGGCGTCTGACCGGAGAATTTGGAGTACTCGGACATGGTAAATATAATGAAAAATATTTTTTGGATATTATATATATGTCAAATATCATTAGTTTACTAATATAGTAAAATATATGAATATCAACATAAATAAGAGAAATGCATTTTTAAATAAAAAATTATTCTGAAAACTACTAATCGTTAATTTAAAAAATAATATTTGTTCTTTAATATTATAAAATATGAATTATGTTTAATTTTTTAAATCAAAATCGGCAAGAGTCTCATTCGGACCTTGGGATGAGAAGCCTATCGTTGATGCTTTTAGTATAGGAAACAAATGGGGGAGGGTTTATCCAGACAAAGTCTAAATATAGAGACTAAAGTGTGAGAAAATGAACAAGAATATGATGATCATTAACTGCCACCATCGACGCCGCGCCACCATCATCATTACATGACCGCCACCACATACCAACACCATTGTCGTCTCCACCATTGTCACCACTGTCGTCGCCACATGACTACCACGACACCTTGCCACCCGTTTTTTTTTTATAAATTTTATTTATTTTGAGGTATGTATCTTTGTCATTTGTATTTCAATCATGTGGATTTGTTTTCGACCAAACAACATAAACTAATAATTCATTTTATTCAAATAAGTCAACCAAATAAGCCAAGTAAATGGTAATGATCCATTTCATTCATTTATTTATTTCATTTCCCCTTCATTAATTCCATTACCTCCTACCAAAAAGACCCTTATATTTCCATTCCAAAGGGCAAAGGCTAACTAAGTCAATTACATAAATAAAATAAAATGAGTATTTTAACGAATTGTTGGTACCCCATTTAAATAGCCACCATCTTACAAAACCAAGCAATCAATACATAAACAAGTGTTACATGTCTTGATCACATCATTGTCAACAGTACAATTATATGTTATGTCCAATTATATGTATGTTAAATGTTACATGTCTTGATCACATCATTGTCAACCGTACAATTATATGTTATGTTAAGCACGACTATAAACTCTTAACCTTATATTAAACCAACGTTTCAAAAGTCGCAGCAGACCTTAGGCGGCTGCCGATCGGAGATATGGGTGTACTTGAGCGGTATTCGGATATGGTAAATATAATATTTGTTCCTTAATATTATAAAAATATGAATTATGTTTTTATTTTTTAAATCAAAATCGGCAAGTCTCATTCGAATATTGGGACGAGAAGCCTACCGTGGATGCTTTTAGTATGGGAAACATATGATGGACTGATGGAGGGGTTATCCTGACAAAATCTAAATAGAGAGACCAAAGTGTGAGAAAATGACAACAATATATGATCATTAACATGTTGGGTAATAGATAACATACTTTTAGTTTGGTCGGAAAAAAAAAACAACAACATTATTTAGTTTTAAGGTGAGGTTTATATGGTAAGCACAAAATAATGTGAGAGATGTGTTCATTAACCTAAGATATAACCTTTTCATTTATAATCAAGTCATGGGATATACTCTAACGTCCAACATAAATTAAGATGACATGACATTTTAAAGACTATTTCCGTTTAAATAACCATCGCCTTACGATGCCCTAGAAACTGACTACAGAAAGAAGTGTTAAATGTCTTGATCATATCATTATCAACCATACTATAATATGACATGTTTAAGCATGCAGGGATTAAACTCGAGCCTATTTAAGACCTCTGCTAACCTCAACATGAAACACATCAAGCCAATCATTTCATATCAAACCCATGTCTTCTAACGGTGAACCGAATCCTTTTGAGGTACAAGACTCGATACCCATCATCGACTACTCCTTACTCACCTCGGGTTCCGCTGCTGACCACTCAAAAGCCGTCCAAGATATTGGCAAGGCGTGTCAAGATTGGGGGTGTTTCATGGTACGTGCATGCTAAACAAATGTCTTTGATGTTTATAAGGTTTATGAAAGTTAGCCAATGATATGTTCTTCTGGTTTTGTAAGCTGGTGAATCATGGCGTGCCGGAGAGTTTGATCCAAGAGGTGATGGATGCCTCGGATAAGTTTTTCAATATGGCAAACGAAGAAAAGCTTCAATTTCAAACTCATGGTGTTTTGGATCCCATTAGAAATGGTCGCGGCTGCAATGCAGTCAAACAATATAAAAACAGGTTGTGGAGGGAGTTTCTCCGACTCATTGTTCATCCGGATTTTAATTGTCCTAGCAAACCACAAGGTCTCAGGTACGTAAAACCCTAAACTCCACAGACATGTCTTTGTCGCATCTAGCTTGGTTTAAAAAAGCGTTAGGCGAGGCGTATTGGTCCAAAAAACCGAAGCGTTAGGCGCGAGGCGAGAGCTTCACGTAGTGAGGCGCTCAGTACAAAAAATAATAAAAACTAATTTTACATGACATATTCTACTTGTTATTCAATCATAAAGATAAAACATATTTATAAAACTAAAATTAATAGTTTAATACTTTATACGTAGTTTAAACATTATAAAAACATACTTAAAAGTTGCAAAACACTTATACATTCTTGAAAAACGAGCTGATTAAATATTGATTAAATATAAAAAATGTATTACACCAGCGTTTAATAATAAAAGAAAGTATGAATGTATAGTAAAAAGGAATAATGAAGAAAACATACCTCGAGTCATAAAAAGACGTGTAATAGTTAGGAGAAGATCAGCTTGAACTGATTAAAAAAGATGGGAGTAATAATCGAGGAAAAGATAAACTTTGAATATGAAAATTAAAGAGTGATTTAAGTTGAAGATAGAATGATAAATACATATAATATGGCTGGTAGAGGTGCACATTTCAGTTAACCGGTTAACTGAAAACCGGTTTTTTTCGTAACCGGTTTTTTTAATACCCTAACCGGTTAGACCGGTTAATCAGTTAGGTTAGTAACCGGTTTTGACCATCTGCAGAAGCGGTTTTGGCCGGTTAGGCCGGACCGGTTAATAACCGGTTTTTTATTAAATAATAGTTAAAAATATCGGTCAACCGGTTTATAACCGGTTTTGAAATCAAATATATAAACCGGTTACTAACCGGCGGTTAGGATCGGTTAGTAACCGGTTAGAGTTGGACCAGTTACTAACCGGTTAGAGAATCGGTTACAAACCGGATAGAAACCGGTTAACCGGTTAGGATGTGCACCTCTAATGGCTGGTAATATTTTGCAAATGGGCCACAACATTAATATTTAAAGCAAATGGGCCCAAGTACTTACATTTTCAATTTAATTCAAACTGCATCACATGAAGCGCTGCCTCAAACGCCTCAGCCGTTGATGCACCGCTTCAAGGCGCTTCATGTTATTTCTCTCCTCACGTAAAATAAGGCTTTTCCATAACGCCTCGAGCGCCTCACGCCTCAAGCGCGCTTGAGGCGCGCCCTTTTAAGCCAAAGCATCTAGCATTAGAGTGTTCATTTGTGAATAACAACACATGCAGTGAGGCTGCATCGGATTATGTCAAAAGGGTGAGAGTAGTTGCAATGGAGTTGGTGAAAGGTGTGTCGGAAAGCCTAGGGTTTGAAGCGTCGTATATGAACGATGAACTAAATTTAGATGCGGGTTTTCACTTGTTAGTAATCAACAACTATCCACCTGTCTTGGATTCAGATATTGATATTGATATTTCACCAGGGGTGATGCCGCATTCGGATCATAGCCTTATAACTCTACTTTATGAAAATGGTGTTCCGGGTCTTGAAGTTCTTCGTGACGGGAAATGGGTTGTTATGGGCGGTGTTCCAAACGCTTTCTTCATACTCATTTCAGACCAGTTTGAGGTAGCAAAATGAGTTGAGTTGATTTGAAACACTTTTCGTCAAAAAGCTTTAACGTGTCAAAAGACACACCACCACATATGATTTCACGCCATCAAAAGACCGTCCACAAAACACTCATATGGCCCTTTGACATGGCCATTTGAACAAATATTGGTCAAACTTTAAAAATTATTGGTCAAAACGGCCGTCTGGCCAATATCTGGACGACAGTTCTGACCATCAATGGTCAAACTTTAAATTTTATTTGGCCAAAATAGTTGTCTGATCTTTATTTTGATGTTTGTTTGAAACGATGTGGATTAGATGTCAGACGTTGTGTGCATAGATGGCCAAATCATATTCTTGCAATAATAAGTATGATATTTTTGATGAAAATAATAGATTTTTAGCAACGGAAAGTACATGAGTAAACTCCATAGATCAGTGGTGAAGGACGAACGCACAAGGGTCTCACTTGTAATCACCAGCGGTTCATCACTAGACACCACAGTAGGCCCGTCTTCGAGGCTTGTGGATGGCGAAGAACGTTTGCCTCGTTATCTTCCTATGAAATATAGCGAGTACATCGAGTTCCAGGTAAAACTTATTGCAACAGGGAAGCATGCCATTCAAGAAATTCAAATTCACACTTAGCATCAATGAAGATGATTTCTGTTATGCAATTTCTTTGTTTCCTACTTGTTCTTTGAATGTAATAAAAAAATGTTTACTAGTCAACATAATTAAGTAATACCTTGATATGTTCAGGATGATGAATATAATAGTATACCAAGTTGTGTACTAAAAAAACTTTTTTTTTTCATCTATTTTACCCCATGTCTTAATTGAGACTAGAATCTGCGACCATTTGGTTGAAGGCATAAGCCTTTGCTACCAGACCAAGCTAGTTATTGTACTGCAATCGTTACAATGTTTGTCAAACTCAAGTGATTATTTAAAAAATTACAATCATGAAAAGAAATCAGGTACAAAAATAGTCACACCAAAAATAGTCACACAGATGTCTAACATGGGAGTGTTAAAGTGAACGTGGTGTGGTGTTAGTAGTTGTGAGAAAGTATAGCATCCAGCAACAAATTTTCATAAACCATCATTTTAGATTACATTTTTTTTCTCAAAAACCATCATTTTCTCCTACAACAACAAACCTCCACCAGCCCCATCAAAAAAATATTATATTTGTATATATATATATAATATGTAAATGTGTGTGAGAGAGGGGGCCCACAACACTCTTGCTTCTCTGTCCTTGGCTGCAAACTTAGCAATGAACTTGCCCTCACAATGGTAAAGTCTAGCTCCTCCAAGTTTGTTATAGGAGCCATCTCATCTTGACTTTGGGATGAGAAGCCTGTTGCGGATGCTCTTAGTATACGTAATGTACGGTGGAGGGTTTATTCGGGCAAAGTCTAAATAGTGAGATCAGAGTGTGAGAAAATGACAACAATATGATGATCATTATTCATTAACATGTTGGGTAATAGATAACAAACTTTTAGTTTGGTCAGGAAAACATATGCATTATTTAGTTTTAAGGTGAGGTTTAATATGGTAAGCACAAAATAAATGATGTGACAGATGTGTTTATTAACCTAAGATTTAACCTTTTTATATATAATCAAGCGTATTATAAGAGAAAGAAGATATCAGCATGGCTACAAGTCTACAACACATTCTTAGAACATCTGCAGTGAGGCGTTTCTTGTTGTTTGTGAACGACATGACACCAAAGTGGAGGAGCAAGGCGTGAAGGAGACGAAGATGGATGCGTTCGAGTGAGTTCGTCAGATAAAACATCAAGCATGTGTGACATTAGTACATGACTATGTTTCAAGACTCCCCAATAGAGAAACTAAAGATACAAGTCTACAACATAACGGTTAAGGGTCTGTTTGGTATTTGGTATGGTGTAATTGAATAGACGATTAACATTAAATGAAATGGACAAAGGATTGAAATGGACAAGTATCATCCTATTGTTGTTCTGTTTGGTTGGCCTATGTGAAATGAATGAATAATTACTTTATCATGTTTGGTAGACTGTAGATATGAAAAGATACAAGAATGAAATACTAATGACAAAAATACTTCTGTTTTCCCGTTCCTCCAACAATAGCCCATTCCAATGGGTAACCAAGTCAACTTCATAAATAAAATAAAATGAGTATTTTAACGATGAATTAATGGTACCCAATTTAAATAGCCACCATCTTACGAAACCAACTACATAAACAAGTGTTACATGTCTTGATCACATCATTGTCAACCATACAATTATATGTTAGGTTCAAGCACGCCTATAAACTCTTAACCTTATATAAAACCAAGTCGCTAGGCGGACCACCGAAAAGTTGGGTGTAATCGGAAGTAATATAATGAAAATTAATTTTGAATATTATATATATATATATGTCAAATATCATTAGTTTACTACGGAGTAATATTTATAGCAAAATATTTGAACATCATTATGTATAAATACGAGAAATACATTTTTAAATAATAAATTATTCTAAAAATTATTAATCATTAATTTAAAAAAATGATATTTGTTATTTAATATTTAGCTAGTATTTTACCCAGTGCGTTGCGCCGCGCCATAGCAGGTTGGTAAAACTCAGCAATGGTAGAACCCAAGCGTTGTCGGTGCCGGGTGTTAAGATGGTAAGTCGACGCGAATTCGGTCGGTTTCTGCTGGCGTTGAGGCGGTCGGTTTCGGTTAGCGTTGTGGCAACTTCGGTCAGTTTCCCTCACGTTCGCTAAGGTGTCGAAACTAAAACAAAATTGACATTTGGTCAGTGTTCGTTACATTCGTTAACAAAACGTTGTGAGTCTATGCGAATCCGGTTGGTTTTCATCACGTTCGTTATGGTATCGTAACAAAAACAAAATTGGCCATCATTTAATTTTCATTATATTCGTGAAGATACCGAAACCAAACAAAACAAAAAGAATATCGAACCAATAAAAGAGAGGAGCTCAAACGTATTAAGCTATAGGAAGTTGGCAAATAAGTCACTACTTTATACGCTAATCATGCGGTAGAAGTAGGTACTCTATGTAAAAAAAATGTAAATTTGATGAATAGTAGTTTTTGTGAGTGGGTTGAAATTTGGTTTTTAATACATATATAATAGGAAAATTGGATTTTAATAATCTCAACTTTACGCAGTTGGCCGATAATAATTCCAACTTTGAAAATAGCCGTCACTGGTCCCAACTTTCATGTTATTTGTTTTCATTGGACCACCGTTAAAAAAAAATTAACGACGTTAAGCTTTTTCCAAGTTTTAAATTGATGTTTTAGGGCTTTTGATCGGAATGAGAATACGAATCGATTGATGTAAAACTTAACTTTAAACATCGCTTCATACAACTTGATTTTTGTTAATTAATAGTTTAAACACCGGAACTGAAGCATCCTTTAGTCGTTTGGACCACTGTTTGGAGGTAAATTTTACATCAATCGACTCGTATACTCATTCCGATCAAAAGCCCAAAAATATCAGTATGAAATTTGAAAAAAACTTAACGCCGTTAAGTTTTTTAACGGAGGTCTAATGAAAACAAATAGTGTGAAAGTTGGGACCAATGACAGCTATATTCAAAGTTGGGATTATTATCGGCCAACAGCGTAAAGTTGGGATTATTAAAATCCAATTTTCCTATATATAATATTATAGAATTAGGTTTTATTTTTAAAGCAAAATCGACACGACTTCACTGACTAGATGTGATTCTGGTTGAGATTGACCACATTACAATACCTTGTAGCGAGTACTCGGGAAGTATCCGGCCTTGTAAACCTACTTTTACAACATTGTATAAAACCACCATTATACTCGACATGCAACACATCAAGCTGATCACTTCATCTCAAAGACTCAAAACGGACTCTTTTCGAGGTGCAAGACTCGATACCCATCATCGACTACTCCTTACTCACCTCGGAATCTGCTACCGACCATTCAAAAGCCGTCCAAGATATTGGGAAGGCATGTGAAGATTGGGGCTGTTTCATGGTACATTGTAAAACAATTCGTGTTTGATCATTTTAAGGCTTAAAGTTAACCATTGATCTTTGTTTCGGGTTTTGTAAGCGGGTGAACCATGGCATACCAGAGATTTTGATCCAAGAGATGATGGACATTTCAGATAAGTTTTTTAATATGACGAATGAAGAAAAGCTTGAATTTGAAGCTCATTGTGTTTTGGATCCCATTAGATGTAGTAGTGATCGCAATATAGCCAAAGATAATAAAGGCGTATAGAGGAGATGTCAGATAAGTTTTTTAATATGACGAATGAAGAAAAGCTTGAATTTGAGGCTCATTGTGTTTTGGATCCCATTAGATGTAGTAGTGATCGCAATATAGCCAAAGATAATAAAGGCGTATAGAGGAGGGGGTATCTTCGACTCATTGTTCATCACATTTTAATAGTCCTCATGTACCTCCGGGTTTTAGGTACGTGTCAATAAAGTGTCAATCTTGACTCATTTACTTACGAGATGTGTTTTATGAATCATGTTTGATGTACAAACTAAATTCTAAAACGTTCTAATAGGTTTGAAAGTTCGTGTGCGTTGGAATTTGAAAACTCGTGTTTTGACAAAAACAATATATATATTGCAAAACATACATTATAATATGAGACTCCTAAAACCTGAACCTTTACACAACCTAACAGACAATATGTTTTGTCACCTATTGTTCCAAAACGTGTTGTTCCGGACACGCAAACCGGCCCACGTCAGACCGTCCCAGGCCCATCACGTGAGAGGTAAATCAGCCTAACTTAGCGGCAAGGCGATTGGCGCTTAGGATTGATTTCGAACCCACGACCCCTAGGTTATTGTTTCAAGTCTTACGCCCCCTTAACCAACTGAGCTATAGCATATGTTTTGACAACTTTTTTGGTTTGTCCCCGTTCCACCCTCTACCAATAGCTAGCGAGATTTTACTAGGTACGTTAGTTTGTTTTTCTGATGGATTTTTGGGTGACATAGTGAGCTTGCGTCCGACTATGTCAAAAAGACCAAAGCGGTTGCAATGGAGTTGATGAAGGGGGTATCCGACTATGTCAAAAAGACCAGAGCGGTGGCGTCCGACTATGCTTGTGGATGTCTAAAATTGTCTCCCTCATTATCGTCCTATGAAATATAGTGAATACCTGGAATGCCAGATCAAACTTATAAAGGCAGGAAAGCATGCGTTTGATGAAATTCGAATAAACATTTAGCATTGCCAATGACAATGAACTCGATCCTGCAATTTCCATTGATCCTAAATGTTTGTTCTTCAGATGTAATAAACTGTTAATATTTTCAAATGTACAAAACATGTTTACCAGTCAAAACAACAAAGTAAATAAGTAATACCTTAGACAAAGATAATAATCATAAAGGGTATAATAGTAATGATATAAATTGTATTTAGTTTCATTATCAAAAGCTTTATAACTTAGTTTACAAGTACATGAGGTTATACAGCTCTGAACAATCAGTTTGTCACTCAAATAATATGATATATGTATATTTACATCTGCAACTTACAACTTACAGCCAACCTTTGGCAGATTAACCTAAACTACAACAATTCCATCCACTCAGAAATCATAATTACAATCTATATATACTATAATGAAAAAATCATCTCACATCTCTGATAAATAGTTGCTAATCTTTCGAAGCTCTTTTAGAGCTTCCACGGAGTTTCTTGACAAATTCTCTACAGACTCAATCACCTATATTATATATAATATGAATTTCAAAACAAAATCAAATATATATATATATATAAGAAAATATTGACTTGTTTAATGCTAAAATAAATAAAGTAATACCTCAATGATTTCAAGCATGGATTGAGCAAGATTCTTCAAATTGTTATGACCAACAGCTTCTGGTTTGCTGGACTCATCTACTTCAGTAGCATAAGATGTTATAGGCGCAGATTTGTCTAATGAATCCTCGGGCCCGGGTTTTGAAAACATCCATAACCACGGGAACTTTCCCGTTAAAGTTATTTTATCTCTCGAATTTGACACGGGCTTTCTAATAATATCTTCATTAGTTACCTCCTTGAAAACCGGATTGTCTTCAGGGGTATCTGAGACCGGTAAAGGTGACCCAAGTCTTCGGTAGAAGCATACGGCTCTGATGCTATGCTCGGGCTCGAGCCCAGGTCCAGGCCCGGATTGTTTTCGTTAACTGAAGAGTTGGATGCTACACTGCTTCTGTCGGTCTCGTTTTCATGGTCATTGTTATTAATATTATTATTGTTGTTATTATTAATACTATTAGCTAATTTCTTGTTTTCTTCTAAACGGGCTAGATCCTCAACCAAATTTCTCCTAATGGTTGACCTTGTTACCTTCGATAAACGAACTTTGACTTTCTCTGACCAACCTTTGATCCGGTTTTGAAATTGTTTACTTGAACCAACTTGTTTTCGGTCGTCTTCTTTGTTCAAATCCCGCCATCTCTCTTCCCAGTAGCTCTCGGGAACCAAACCATGAGAACTCACGGTTGCAGTCACATCAGCTGATACACTGCGACTGTGACGTCTCGGTTTTCCTGGCTCGTGGGGCCCACCACCATGAACCGGCTCCAGGACTGAATTAATAGCATCATATGCAAGATTCATCAAGGATTTAGCTTTCTTTATTAAATTTTCAAGATTTACATCTACTGGAAAGTTCAACAATCTTTGAAGGCAAGAAGTTGCATTTTCAGTTGCAAGAAGCGAGGATCTCAAATAAAGTATCATTGAAACCGCAAGAGCGGCAATAAACGCACCCCTTGATGAATTTAGCACCCAAAATGTTACTTCAGATTCGTTTTCAAGATCGACCCTTAGCTTATTGCCAAGTGCAAATATTTCATCCCAAATTACCAAAAGGTCCTTGAGAGCAAACTCACGCCCGAAAAGCACGCGTAACCAACGAAGAGCAAAGTACTGTGGCTTAACTCCTAACTCAACAAGATGAGTGTATAAAGAAAAGTCAATGATTGATAATAAACGGTATAACGCAGATGACGCTTCTATGACAGGTGGCAACCCGGTTTGTGCTGAAGGCGAATGTGAGAAAAAGTTGGCCATTGCAACCACCCCTCCGTCTCCGTTCATTAAAGCATCAAACATACAATAGGCGTCGTGTTCGATAAACTTTTCGGATAACACAATTCCCAGTTCACCCTGGGCCCCATACGCATCACTAAATGATATAATCGTTTGTATCTTGGGATCAGGAGCATTAAGGTCATTAACGTTTATCTCGTCCTTTTCAATCCCAATATCATCTTCACCTTTTTCAAAATCATTAAATGATAGCCCGTCAAAATTGTCAGTGAAGTAATCTTGGTATTGTCTTCGCACATAAGAAAGACGTTTTAAATCAGCTTGGAGAACGTATAGAAGTGGAGCCAGAAGTTCATGCATGCCTAGAAAGTATGCAAAATGTTGACTGGATTTGACTAGAATATGTTATAAACTACTATAAAAGAAACATTACCTTGTCTATAACCGTAATTTGGATATCTAATACACCAAAGTAACAAAATTCGTCTCAACACGCCTTGACATCCAGTTCTTTGAAAATAACTTCCGTGTTCGGGATATAAACGCGATAAATCTTGGTCAACCATTCTCTCCAACTCGGCTTTGTGAAAAAACCGGCCCCACGTGCTATCTGCATTGTTATAATTACATAATATTTCAGATTTTCTTTCAAGTGATGCAAATGCAATGCCAATGATATAGATATAAGGTTAGAAATATACCCGGGTTTTGTGAGAGCGGATTGTCCATAACAAGATCACGGAAATTATTTTCATCTTTTGAAATATGAGGATTGATTAATAGTCTCCTCCTTAATGCGGCATAACTGGAAATACAAGATTTTATTTCATGTAAGATGTGAAGTTGGATCAAATGTTAATCTTGAGACCAGATAAAGATAATGGATAACTGAGGCAAACAATCAATGAATCAAACATCAAGTTTGACCAACTCGCAAATGTATTATGTATTATTGACAGTATTGTAAAACCCGCTAGGCGCTAGTCGGGTACCGAGTACTGACTAGCTATTATTCTGGATTAATCAGATTGGAAGGAATTTTTATATGTAAACTTTAGATTTATAGTTTTATATACACACACACACATTTTTATATGCATTATTTTTTTATGTAGACAGGTTGTAACCCCTCCTTGACCCATTCAGGACCGGAAACTGGCCGGAAAGCTTTGGCTAAAAATTAGGGCTGATTTGACCGATTAATGCTGTCGATTACCTAAAATATAATTGGCAATCTACCGATTAACAACAAGGTCGCTGATAAAATCCGATTCTTCCAACACCGATTATTGATCAAGTATTTATACGAGTACAATGAGACTAATTACAAAAGAAACCTAATGAAGTCAGTCAACGAATAATATGTTGTTCTAACTATATTAATGATATAAAAATATAAGCTCTAACTAATATATGTAACAAGAAAATGAAGTGTTACACATTACATTACAAAATAAGTTGATTGATTTGAACCTAAACAACATAAGCAGATAATAAGTGCAAGCCCTAAGTAAGCAACAAAAGCAGATGTTACTATAAATAAACCACACTATGAATAATAATAATAATAATAATGAATAATAATAATACCTTCTGCGTGAATTGGCGGTTACACGGCGGAAATCATCGACGGCAGTAGAAGAAGAAGGTAAAATGCCTAAATCTATGCGCCATTGAACTCCTCTTAGATCGCTGAACTGGCGATGAGCTCTGTCTGGTGATAATGTATTATTATTATTATTATTATTCTGCTCGATCGGAGCCACATGTGACATAACTGTCTTGCAATGGTGGATTGGATTATTGGATTGGATGGAACTAGAGATAAAGAGTTACGTATAAGTTATCATAATTGTTAGGTGATGAAGAATGAAAAATATTATTATTAATTAGTTTAAAATGGTTGTTAGTTGGAGTGTAAGAACACGCGAGAAGATGAGGAAGAAGAAGTGGGTGAGATGAGATCAAACACACACAGAGAGAGAATTATTCATTTGGATATTCTTTTATTTTATTTTACTAGTTTATATGCCCGTGTGACACACGGGTTAAAAATAATTATTTTTAATATGAAATTTTAAAAATCAGATAAGTATGTAACCAAGTAACTTAAATATGACATAAAAAATGAAAACATTTAATATTAAATTTTATTACAAATTTCTAAATACTTCTTTGTATACAACATTTAATGTTGTATTTGAAAGATTATAATAATCACCATCTAGGATAACAACTTTGGGGTCGTCCCATCTTGTAGATCTTGATAATGTAACATAAATTGATCATGTGTTGGATGGACTATATACCAAATGCCCCATCAAGTATGGCGATTCATACATCAAATGTTGATATACTCATTGTCATCTAGCAATAGCATCAACCTCATCTATAAATATAAAAGAAGCCTGCACAAATAACTTTTTGGTTTAAATTCCTTTCAATTCTTTGAATCAGTCTTTTATGACTTAAACCCGTTTCGATTATTGACAAGACAACCAAAAAAAATTAAAAGTATATAATTTGACAAACATAATTGTTCTCCTTCTGTGCTAGTTCTAGGTTTGTTTGAAACCGTAAGATGTTACTATAAATCTACAAGTATCTAACAAACATATATTTTGATTGCATGCTTAATTAATTTCATAATTTATACTACATACATACAAAAATAGGCCGATACATATACATACAAAAGCATGTATATTTTATAAAGCTCAAACCGTGAAACCATAGTTCGGTTTGGTTTTAATTTTCAACAGTTTGGTTTCGGTTTTCGGTATCAAAAACCATTACTAATGGTTTGGCTCGCGACTTGACCTATAAACCATCAAAACTGGACCGTGAAAATCCCTACTATTTAATGCTTGAATTACACTTCGGAATTGGTTCATTCAACTTGGTGGCGGACCAGACCTGACCAATTTGTTTTGACCAGTACTGAAAATTAATTTTTGTGACCCAAACTCGACTCACCATAGCAAACCGCCAGACCCATCCAACTACCACAAATGATTAAAATAATTACCAGACCATCTATGTTTAACATCTAAATCCCTAAAACACATATAATCAATAAGTATACCCTTTCAAAAAAAGAAAAACTCATTAGACATAATAATATATAACACAAAGCTACAACAATAAAGAGTGAAACATGTGTGAGGTGATGACTGAACATATGAGGATCAAAATGAAATCTCAGTTAAAATTCAATTTGAATTTATAACTGCAGACGGGATGGAAAACGAACAAATATTATTTGCATCATGTGTATTCTAATATGCTGTCTGTTCATCCTCTTGTCTTAACAAAAGATGCAACCTTTTTGAATATATTCGATAAAATAAAGAATTAGTATAATTTCCATTTGTTCTAGAATGCATAATCACACTATTGAATGATGAAATAATACTTATAGATCGCTAAATAAAAGAAATAACAACAGCAGAATGTACCAATCAAGAATTATCATAAATGTTGTTAATTAAATATTAATTGTTTAAATGACAAAACTCTTGCTGGACTTCCTTGATGTGTTTCTCTTTTTTTTGTACTTTTAAGGATGAAAAGTTAAGAAAACAAAACCCTTTAATATGAACACAACACCAAGAATGTACCTACTTCTTTTTTGTTCTATCTTCTTAACGTTCAAATCATGCAAATAATCATTATATTTCATTTCTTGTTAGCCTAAATTGAAAACTATAACTCTGAATTAACCGAATTAGCATCAACATTCAAGAAAAACTCATTATTTACACCACAACTAAACATGTAGGAATTGAACGCGCACCTAGCATTGACAGGATCGAATCGGTGATGATCGGATGATAAGAAGCCCCAATTTGAGTGACTCAACTGTTACACACAACACACAGATATGAAGAATTTTTAATTGATATTATTTACACTATCAGCTAACAAAATTCACATGCAAACTTGTATAACCCCTTGATAGAGTAGACTACATAGTGGACCCCGTTATTTGCATTGAGTGTTGATTAAGGTGGCGACTTCACAGATTGATTATCCACCTGGAAATTAATAAAATTCAACTTTAGCCCATTCATTAAGATAGCCCATATAAACCAAAGATGTGACAATAAAATATTTTAAGTGAAAGAACAAAAAATAAGTGAAAAATAATGTCTTACTTGTTGGTTTAAATCCGAATAAAGCTTTAACTTCAATCAATTGTGATTGAGCTCAATCTTCTTTGCTGCTACCGAATCGTGCAGTTTTGATGCACTTCTACACACATTTTTTAGAGGCTTCTGTATTATAAAATGTGATATGTTTGTTAATCCAAATGTAATCCACTCATAAATTCAAAATGTAGATGCAAAAGCAATTAGAAACCTGGTGATATTGAGTAAATTGTTTAAATGTTTTTTCATATACTAAATTGCAATATGGTAAGCAATTTGATGAATCAGATACATCATATAAACAAACCAAACTTTAATATGGAATCGTTAAATCAGGAAAAAATGACTAAAAAAGTAGGCTTAAAATAAACATAGGGAAGAATTAGGGTAAAACGAATTACCTTTAAGACTTATCAATTATTTTTGCAGGAATAATCCTTGAAAGAAACCTCCTGGTCTTATCAATTCCATCAATAAAACCACCGCCGCTACATCCACATGCGCTGACAAAGAACACTACGAACCTTAACTTACCATGGTCACACGAGCCAATCAATGTTTTTTTTCTTTTTGAATTATTATAATATAAAATAATGGGATGGTGAAAAATAAGATGAATGATTCATACCCCTTACCGAATGGTGAGGAAGAATGAGAGAGACAAAACTAACGTGACGAATGAGAAAGTATGGTTCAAATAAGTTAATAAACCATACACTTTAGCCTTATTACATATGCTTTTGATTTTACTATATTCTTGTTTTTAATGAATATATTTTATTTCTTTCAAGTGTGTAGGATTAGGTGGAACTCAAATTGGAAAAATATTTCTATGTTTTACTAGCTTGATTAGTGGCGGAACCTTAATAAAACTGGTTCTATAACTGTCATCTCGATCCCTATACTTTAACTAAATAACACGTTTCTTTAAATTTTATTACATGCTCACAAACATGTATAGGGACGATGAATAGTTGATCAACTAAGTTCGGTCAAATACCAAATTTTTCAAAGAAGACAATTGGAAATAGACAAAGAGAGGTCGTAGGAACTGAAGCAAAACAACTATATACCCATAGTCCACTTATTCAAATCATACTGATGTTAAGGGAATATAACATATAAATCTTCATAAAAAAGTTAGACTAAGTACATTTATAATAGCTATTGATATAACAACTAAATTCTTCCACTCCTTTTGACACTTCTCGTACTTCTGTTTGGTAAATGGTAATATCAAGATGATATTTACAGAAATACTCTTGATGTAAACAGTTTATTTTAAAAAAATAAATAAAACGAGAATTACATAAAATGATAAAATCTAACATTTTAGTTACGAAATATACATGTCATTAAGTTAATGATATGTATAAAATTTTAACATTTTAGTTACGAAATATACATATCATTAACCCAATATTCAGCTCATAACAATCAAATATGTTATAAATATATTATTGTGGTTATCAATACCAAATATAGTTAGGCTTTTTCTCAAAGTTATCTTCTCCTATATATACATATCATTGTATCATAATGTATAGCACACCTATTAATGAAATCACCATCTTTCTCCGTACATCTCTTTCTCACATGTTTGGCTATTAGGTTTGTTTCATAACACGTTATCAGCACGAAGCTTCTACAATTTTTCTCAATCATAGTGTATGTTCAATCCTAGTATCCTACATGTAAGTTTTATTTCTATTTATTCACATATGTGTATATACTTACGTTAAAATCACTAACCAATATTTTTGTTCAAATTCATAACATCAATCTTGCGGTGGAATATCAATTTTGCAAGCCAACGACTTCAACCGCTTCCTTTATGCTTTCTGATTTAATCTTATATGGACAATATCAACATGGACTACATCAACATCATGTTAGTCGGTATTGTCTAATTAACATATTACTGTTCATTATTTTCTCTAAGTGATCCATATTATACAATTTTGGATTGAACCAAGATATATACTTATTTAGTATGTAATTGAGTTTATGATTTAAAATTTGGTTTATCAGTTTCATATTAGATCTAAACTTTTAATTGATTTTTTTTACTTACACTCTCCATGTAAAATCTTTACGTTCCAAAATCACTTCCTCCCTTATATTAAAATTAAAATCTTCCATTTAATTTACAGTTTATTAATGTTACTGTTAATACATATAATAATTTGTTTTTACTTGACAAATACAAAAAACTTTTGTTGATTTATGTTCATTGCTATTAACAACTGTTAGTGTTACTATAATGCCTTATATTTCAGTGTTATTGTAATGTCTTTTGAAGTGAGAACTATATGTTATGAACCTCAATCTTGTTTTTCTGTTATTATATAAAATATTTATGTGGTATTTGCTAATAAATATATTTACTATGACTTTGCTGATTTCATATGGTTGAAATTATATAAAAAAACGATAAATATAAACAATGTTTATGGAATATTTTTATTAGACTATATATGTATATTATATTAAATTATGTGGTTATGCATTTATTTTTTGATATAATTTTATACTTTTAACAATCTATGACAATAATATAAATTACGAATATTTGTCTATGATTAGTTATTGTTTATTTGAATATATGGTAATTTGGTAATTAAATTCCCTTTATTACCAAGAGGCGTTTATATAGAAATCAAGACCTAGTTTTATTTGATGAAATCAAAACCTTTTAATGGCTTACAAAGTACAAATAGCTAAGAGACAACATAAACAATTTTCTTTACATTAACTTTATTTTTTGGACATGACTCTAGGTAATCAAAGTCTATTTATTAGTTGACTAATTATAAATTCTCAAATATAGATTATTGGTTTCATTTGAATGTCATTCTTATCCTAATTCCTTTTGAAAACTAAAATGTTGCATTATCCTTTAATAAATCTGATTTAGTCAAAATGGTTATCAAGAAAATTTATTGTCTACTTATTTTACTTTCTTGAAAACTGAACAATTTCTTTATGTGAAACATGGAAAGTTGAAAATTGGGATTCTCTAAATCCTCTTTATTTTTTGAACGGATTTTTTTTTAAACGAAAATCTTCTTATATAAATAAAAACAAATGTCATTTATTCAATGTTATTGAAAAAATCACTTGAGATCTTCATGACAGTATTTGTTCATTTTTCACATTAGAGAGTAACAAATATTTATATGTAAGGTATAATTGTAATTAATTATACCATGATATGTTGATATATAAACTATATATATTTGATTATACGTTATTTTACTAATCTCGTGAAAATAACGTTAAAAGTGGCAGAAGGTTAATCAGGCATCATGTGGTGGCGTTGATAGTCGAAAGACGAGGGTACATGCACCAATCAGCTAGTATCCCGATGATTGAGTGCTATGTGCTTTATGTCCAAGGCTTGATGCAAAACTACTATCGAGCCGGGGGTCTCATCGGAAGCAGCCTCTCTATCCCTATGGGGTAGAGGTAAGGTTGTCTACATCTTACCCTCCTCAGACTCTACCATAGCTTTGCTATTGGTGGGATATACTGAGTACGATGATGATGATGATGATGATATTTGATTATACGTGCTCTGTTCGATAAAGTTTATTATAACTCATTTTATATGGTGGCATATTATATAATCATGTATCATACAATTTGACAGTATGTTTACTTTGTACTATGTATTCCTTTATTTATTTATGTACAAAACAATTAACCGAAGTTGTGGTTTAAGATATATCACTCTCATGACAAAGTGTAAATATACTTTGATATGACACATGGAGTGTGTCACACTCACTAAATCTCATTATTGAATATTATAAAATATTAGCATGATAAAACTTACATGACTCATTCATGTATTTACTTCTCAATACTTATATTAAGAGAAGATTATTCATGAGGAAAAATTGAAAAAATGCACTTTTCATTAGTCAAACTTCAAATATGCTCCTGAAGTAGCATATCATTAAAACGTATGAAACGTTTGAAGTGATTTTATATAAGTATGTTTGATGAATAATGAAAAACCATGTAATTGGTTTGGTTATACTCCATTCCTTACAGTGAATGTGACTATATACTGATTGTAGTGATCATTGGCATAATTGAAAAGATTGTAAGGATAATCATACTAATAATGAGATAGATCACAACAAGTGGCAAAGTGATTAATCCTATATGAGATCAAAGTGTGGAATACCAAAGTGAAATAACATGACTGCTTGAAACGATAATAGAATGGTATCTCATGTATAGTCTTGCATTAAAGAAGCTAATACATATATGATCATAAACTTGAAGTTTATGAATCATGATTATCTAAAGGCATGACCGGTTAGACCACACCGAGCAATGATGTGAAATTTATTGAGGAACCAAAAGATTCTTCATTATACATATAATATTACTCTAAAGGGAAATCATTTATTTACCAACTGGAAGAGGCTGTGAATCCCTCGATGTTATGGAATTAAGAAAAGGATACACATATCCTAACATGATATCATTTAGTGTTTTGAAAATCGATGCATCGTCTAAATGGTTATCAAGATCGCAACTTCATGTTTGCATGATCTATGGCTTAGCTAATACGATAGCAAACATCTTATTCCAGATTGGTATATTTACATTCGGTTATAATAATGAATTTGATTCCCAAGTTATAATGATCATTGGAATAAGTTTTGAACTTCATAACTTATGTTCTTACATAAATTGTTTTGTTAAATACGTTTACTCAACGTCTTTAATTTGTTGCAAAGGCAATATCACAATAACAAATGTTCATGTTTGAATTTGAGTACATATGATGTTTCATGTCTTTAAAACTAATTCACATCAAGCCAAGAAGTTATGATACTTCCTCCCCATTTTAATTGGTTTTGGTCAGTAACCAAGTATTTCTCATCTAATGTGTGTTATATACTGAAGTTAATCCACCACAAGACACAAATATGAGGCCACAAAGGAAGTTTGGAATTTATGTCGATATCTAAGATTATATACTTAGAGCCGTTAATGTAATTTTTGTTTATAGCTCATTAGTTTTCACTTCAGTGAATCAGCAATCCCAACATTAGGGGGAGAAATAAAGCAATTGGAAAACGAATTTTGTTGGAATTAATTATCATTGATCCTCATACTAGATTATATGAACTAAAAGTTCAAAGGATAATTCATGTATAAAGATTAGCAAATCAATTACCGGACGATTCACTGACCAAAAGAGAGTGTCTAGCTAAGACACCTATACAAACTGCTAATGCTCCAATTAATAAATGTCCCAGAAGGACAAACGCATATTGATAATAAGTCTAATGCACGCGTGTGGCATGTTAGACCTGTCGGTTCTAAAGGTAAAATTTCCTCGAAAATTGGAGCAAGTAATAAAGATGGTCAAGTCGAGGTGTAGTAAAGGTCTCTTGAAAGATATTAGACGTTAGACATGATGTTTAGTGAAGAACCTCAGGTACCTGAAAATAAATAGCTCTCGGTAAATTATATTTTATCATGTCTACAAGATATATGGAATCAAAATAAAGTCGACGTCTTTATAATTATAGCGCTTGAAAATGATGAGGATCAAGATTTAAGATCTGCCTATGAAACATAATTTGCCAAAGTGGAAAGACGCAAACAGACAGAGTTGAATTCTCTAAATAACGGGAAGTTTGTTGGACCAGCAGTCCGTACAACTAAAGTTGTAAAACGTATTAAATACAAACGGGTATTTTATATAAGTTATGAAAATCCAATTAAGTGATATAAGGAAAAATTGGTGGCACAAGGATTTTGCAAAGACCCATGAATGATTATGAGGAGACACATTCTCTAATGGTGGAAGCAATGACTTTTTGATAACTAAACAGTCTAGTCTGATAATACAAAGAGAGAATTAATACGCGTCTAATAAATATTGTGATTCAGTTGATACTGAAAGTTCACAAGAAAGTTTTTGAAGGATTTGAATTAACAATGTAAAGTAAGTTCTCGAGAACACAATGATTGTTGTGTACAAAGTCATATTTGAATACGTTACGATTATTGAATATATTGAACATAAATGAAACTCCTGAAGAGTTTCCTAAGGTAGTTGAATGCTTGAAAGGTTAATTGATACATCTTAATGATTGAATTCTTGTACATCAATAAGCATACACATAGAATGTACATGATGAGTACAATATCTCAATAAACAAAGAAATTGTACAATACGGATTTTTGACATGCTATACAAAATGATATGTTAATGAGCAAGTTTATGCAGCAAAAATCCTGGAAAAGTGAATGTGTGTGCATAATTCGTAGTTGAAAGAGGTCCATGATGTATTGGTAAATGCATGGATTTATGCTTATTACGTATGGACTGAATTATTTGGATTGAGCTTGACACAACTCAATAGATATTTTGATAAATAGGGAGATAAGTTGGGTATAATTAGCCATATTCTATCAAAATTTCACTCTTAAAAGTTAATTATGATGATATATCACCGAGAGAAACTTATGAGCTTTTAAAGAGAAAATTCTTTTTGAAAGACCTTGACAATGTGTGATTATTACTTGACTTATAGTTCGAGTATATGTGTAATTATATATTTATATGTTTATAAATCCATCAAAGATCTATTAAATGTTGAGACATTTTACCATGAACAAATTTAATCATTTTAGCACGTTAAAGGATGTCAAACAATGACTCTATATCATTTCCTATATGAATATGAAATATTATTGGAAATATCATAATGCATATATGCATTATGCCATACTGTTAGCTATATAGGATTATTATTTTCTTGTTTATATTTATCAGCATGTGTCATGCTAGAAGACATCCGAATGAGTTAAAACATATATTTCAGGTATGAAAGATATATGTTTATATTTTACTAACCCATCAAAACAAGTTTGGTTAGTCTTGTTGATGCAGAGAAACATAAAAGGATCATAGTGTTTACCAGATGAAACAATAGAAGTTCATGTGAAGATCATACAACATTATTCAACTTAAAGATTCAAATGTCAAGTGACGAAGATGCAAATGATTGACTACAAAAGTTTTGGGTAACTTTCACGGAAGATTGATATATAACATTTTAAAGGATATTTAAATCAGGAGGAGACAATACGCGTTGTACTCTTTTCCCCTTAGCTATGTTTTTGTCCCACTGGGTTTTCCTAGCAAGGTTTTTAATGAGGCAACATATCCAAGCGTATTGAGTTGATAACCAAGGGGGAGTGTTATAAATATATATTATTGTGGTTATCAATACCAAATATAGTTAGGCTTTTTCTCAAAGTTATCTTCTCCTATATATACATATCATTGTATCATAATGTATAACACACCTATTAATGAAATCACCATCTTTCTCCCTGCATCTCTTTCTCACATGTTTGGCTATTAGGCTTGTTTCATAACAAAATACAGTTTATTTAATATCAGGATATATGCATAAAAAATTTTGCATTGACTAGGCCAAAGCCCAACATCTCAGCCCAATCAGTACATACAATGCTAAAAGTCTGATATTGGGTTTTTCAAATACCCGACTTATACCTGAAAAATACTCTTAAAAAGTGCAACCACTTAAAACATCCAATCTATACCCGGAAAAAAGCCCGAAAATAAGGTTTTTTCCAATACCCAGAAATAGAGTATTCAAATACCTGGTTTTAGAATAACCGGTTTCATACCCGAACCCGATGTATAGGGTATGATTTTTAGAGACAATACTGGCCCCAACCCGAACCCGACCCGTGTATTGCCAATACCCGATCATACCCGACCTCGGTTCTATACCCAAAACCAGGTATTTGAAAACCCAGATTTATGCACCTCTAGATGTAGAAATTTTTTTAACCGATCAAAGTGATTTATATTAAGTACTCGTAAGTCATAATTAGTTGTACAAGTGACAAAACTCAAAAGAATTGTAACTACTATTATTTTTTTAGTATGTTAATCATATCCTTTTACTAATAGTGTTTATGGTAGACGTCCAAATCAGATTTTAAAGAATATTGATAAATGCTATAAGCCTATTGCATAATTTAAGTTATACTTTTTCACTTTAAACGTGACGTAAAAGGTAGATACATAACCCTCGATCCACTATCTTGTTAGATCATCAATGCACGATATAAAGACATTTTATGTGGTTTTCAACATAAAATTAGTTATGTAAACATATGCATACCTAGTCCGTATTTTGCATATAGCCTACACGTAACAACTATTAGTGGTTTAAGAGTAATCTTTGTTAGAATCTAACTTAAAACTTAAGTAACTATAAAAGTGTATAAATTTAAGAAGGAAAAAAAATGTTAAGATATATTTGTTAACATATTCTTATATATTTGTCAATAAGTACTTACACGTTGATTAAAGGCAGCAAAAGACAAAGAATCGGTTAGATGGTTATATAACCGCCTTACGTATCACAATTAAACAAATAAGTTTATTTCCCGACTTAAAATTAAAATCGATGGTTAAAAGAAGGTTTAAAGTTAAACTTTTCATTATTATTTCAAAAGCTAAGATTTCATGATGAAAGCGAAGTGAAATTATTTTAAAAATAAAGTTCTCCAAAACCAAATCATATATATAAGTTTTATTTTTTAAAGTTTGTTCTTTAATTATGGTTAATAATTACTCCCTTCGTCCCATTTTAAGTGTCTTAATTTGAATTTTCAAGTCTTTCTTGTTTAACTTTGACCGACAATATTTTTGTTTGTGTTATATAATACTTGATGAAAATTATATCAATGTAAAATACATTTAAAACCCAATCCATTCATATATTTTACATCAAGTATTATATAACACAAACAAAAATATTGCTGGTTAAAGTTAAACAAGAAAGACTTGAAAAATCAAATTAGGACACTTAAAATGTGACGGAGGGAGTATATTCTAATTTTGTTCATGGTATCAAGTCAAAGTCAAAGTCAAATTAATAGATATTGTCAAACCAACACTTTATATTAAAGTATTAAGGTTTAGCCATTTAACTGTGAAAGTTATCGTTTGAAAAAAATATGGTGAACCTGATGATTGATAAATGTTTTAGGTATATATTAATAAAAAAATAAAATGAAAAATATAAGTTATTGTTATGTTGGAAACCCCGTGATAGAAAAAAGTTATGGTAGTATTGTATATTTGTGAGAGGTATGTAAGCTTTTTATATGTTAGTGGAGACAATAATGTTATGGCAGTATTGAGTATTGTATAAGTGAACATAACCTAATGAACTCCTCTTTATATCCTAGTGGAGACAATCCAAGTAAATAACTAACATTGGGTATATGACCTCGGATAATCAGATTAGTTATTATCTAATCCCATATTTGAATAGCATTCCAGATGTTTCAGGAAAATATGCCAGACTCGAGTTTTTTGCCATCCCAAAAAGGTTAAAGCCAAGAAAAACACAATGAACCAACACTGGATCTACAGTCATCATGACTACCAACCCATATTAACTGCATCTGAATAAGCATGTATAGGAAAAGTGTAAGAGCGTCTAATTGGCAACCCATGAGAAATGATACCCTTGAGGTACTGTCAAATATGTTTAGCATCAGTCATATGATGATTTATAGATGTTTGTAACGGAAACACATTTTTAACCGCATAGGCTATCTTAGGACGTATCAAGACCAAATAATATAAGACACCAACAGTACTCCGATATAATAAAGGAATGGATAAAGTAATATTGATGTGACGTAATATATTCCGTAAATAGCGTTGCTGGAAGATGTAGAAAAAACAAAAGAAAAAGAAAAAAATATATGATAATTAATTTGATTGACTAATGCTTTAAAACGTTAACAAACATTCAAATATAACTTATAAAGAATTGAGTTTTATATTAACAATTTAATTAGATATGAAATTTAGTTAAATTTTACTAGTATTACACACATATACACACACATACATATATTGATATACATAGACCATAGTTTAGAGCAAATCAGATTTAAAAAACATATTCCAAAAGCAAAAGGTATGTCCCATTCAACAACCAGACCATTGCTTCCCCTCCACTCCCAAGATAAACTTTTTGTCATTTTCATTCATTAATAAAAAGTTTGGCTCCCATCAAAATTAAAGATGGGGTGGCCCAAATATGTTTTAGTTATTAATGATAAATAGAAACCCATGAATCTAGTTTATAGATGATCATGTGATGTGATCCAATCCTTATATTCTCATGCACTAATGATTAATAATGACATAATAATAATTCATTTAACTACATATACAATAAGTTTTTGGTCCCTTGTAGCTTGAATTAGTATGCTTATAAACATACACCTTTCTCTTAATTATATATAATGTGTTATGATGTTATAGAGTGCGCTTATTTCACACTTGTTTAGACTTTAGAGCATTACTATGCATTTGCTAATTGCAACCATCATTTCATCGTGAAAGGTATTTATTCTTTGTGATTGATTTGCGTATTTATTCGTTTCGTCATGAAAGGTATTACATGTTACATAAGCTTAGGAGTCTCAAGTCAACCCAATCTGTATCGAAAATTACCAGTATTAAATGTTCAATAACCTCATATCGTGAAAACAAAATGTGGTAACTAGTATGGTTTGTTTTGTTCTTTTTCACTTACGAATGTTCGGCAACCTCACGATACCGTTTGGACGAAGTGAAGCACGAGCAATGGATTTCATTTATAATTGAAATTATTGAATCAATCATTCATTCACTCATTCATATAAAACTTGTGGATGTATTATTTGCTTATGGGTGCTTTTGTTTTCATTAAGGATCTATGTCGAGTAGAAATGATTTGGACTTGATGTCAATTAATAAAAAAAAACAAAAAAAAAACAGAGAGATATATATATATATATATATATATATATATATATATATATATATATATAAAATTAACTATTTGACAATAATGTTGTTAAGCTCTCGTGATCTTAAATTGCCTTTTCTACTTAACCAACGTTTGTCAGTACTCTATATCTTTATTTGTAGGCAACACGTCCTAGTGAGCAGAAAACTTCGGTTCATGCATCTATTTTCATATAACAAAACTATATTTTTCCATGAACAACGAATTCTTAAAATGAGCTATTAGCTAAATTCATCACATTGGAATACATTTGTCTTTCGATTCAAGGAAAACCCTCACCTAAGGCCAACACCCAAGAAACACTCATCTGAAGGCACGATAATGCGGTGAGATAAAACCCGTTCAGTTCAAGGATCTAACGAGTGAACACTACCTACTCGTCTAGTCTTCCATCATCACCCGATGCTGCCGAAAACTAAATAGTGAAGATAGGAAAAAACACGGGTCACATGAAATACCAAGTGTTTTTTTTACCACGTACTGCACCACAGCTCATTGACAGGTTAAAAACAAAATTATTCTCAAACATCTTTTATATATTTTTTATTTTTCTAAGCTATGCCCTAAAATAGTAAAATCTAGAATACGTTAACTTTCAATATATATTATTAATTTATTTTTGTTATATTATTATTTTACAAGTGACTTTTTAACTTTTCTGGATTACTATTGATCACAAACATTACGGCAATCAATTTACAAGCTGTCAAAATAAAAGTAGGGGTTAATTAAAGTGGATAGTGCCACTTGTCATTTTTTCAAGTTCAATGTGAAACCAAAAATAATATGAAATTCAAAAACAATAATTATTATTTGGAAAAATTCCCTAAATAACCCAAAATATGAGAGAGAGAGAAAATAATCCAAAAAGAATTCAAATTCCAAAAATAACATATAAATTTGTACTGAGCCGATACATTGGTAATATAACTGACATGATTTTCCAACCAATGAAAACTTGACACTTGGAAATTTTGTGACATTTTCGACGAGATTTTTAAAAATCTTGGGGTTTTCGTCCATATTTCTAATTTAAAGCATTTTGTAAAAAGCAGTCTCTACATACGGTTTTTTTATGTTTCCTATATGTTCCATTCAAATTATTATTATTCCTAACTTTTTCTTCGTCTTCATCTTTTTCATCTTCATCTTCCATCTTCATCTTCTTCATCTTCATATTCATATTCCATCTAACAATAAACCATTGTTCTTTTATAATCAACAAATTAACTCCACCACTCAAGTAAGAACAAGAATTCGGAACCACCAGTTTCCATCGGAACCGCCACTTTCCACCGGAACAAAAATTAACAACCCCACCAAAACAAGAATTCCGTCACTTGAACCATCACTCGGAACCACCACTTTCCACCGCAGATGCATCACTCGTTTATAGCTCCAAACCAACCTAAAAACCCCTACGGTCTGTCATTAGACCTGAAACCTACAATGAAATTTGATAATATTGTAGTTTGTTCCAATGAAAGAAGATGAAGATGGAAGATGAAGATGGAAGATAAAGATGAAGAAGATGAAGATGAAGAAAAAGTTGGGAATTATAATAATTTGAACGGACCAGGTAGGAAACATAAAAAAACCGTCTGAAGAGACTGCTTTTTACAAAAAGATTTAAAGAACAGATTTGGACGAAAACCCCAAGATTTTCAAAAATATGGTTGGATTTGTCAGATTCTTGCCACGTGTCAGCATTTTAATGGTTAATCAATCTCGTCGGTTATATTACCAATGTGTCGGCTCAGTACAAATTTCATGGGTTATTTTTGGAATTTGAATTCTTTTTGAATTATTTTTTTTTCTCTCTCTTGTTTTGGGTCATTTACGGAATTTTCCTTTATTATTTTTATTTCCACCCATCCAAAAGTCTAAACATACAAACCACATATAAAAATAATCTTTTGTGATAAAATGAAAATTAACTCAAAGGTTAATATTTAGTATTTAATATTTATACTCACTCAGATTGGCTGGGACATTGGTTTGATTATATTCTGATATTTTTGGAAATTTCGAAGTGTACAAATGCACACACTAAAATGGTATGAAAAATAATTTAGAGTTACCATCACGGGAATGCAGTATAATCATGCCCACACCACATGGTGTTGTTTTGACCTAACGACAATGCTTGCAGGTACCCCTCACATGTGTGCTTTACAAAAAAATAACAACAAAAACCGGTCTCTTTTATGGATGATTTAACTGTTTTACGGTTAAACACGTTAGTACGTTACCACCTAAACTTACGGGGCCCGTCAGTTTTTTTGTTAATCAACGAAATCAGGTATATATTGTAACATGATTAGGCATGTTACTTTCAAAAGGTTATAATAGGAAACTTTGGAAAACAAAATTTAAGCCTTAGATATCAATTATGGGAGATCACATGCTTACCATTGTGTCACCTCTTAAGTGTTAACTTACCTGAAAACATGCATACTATGCTATGTCGTCATACCATACAATAAATTTATCTAATGCCTTGTTTAATAAATTTATGCAAACCTAATATGGTATTACATTTTTAGTTCTTTAAATCATATTGTAAAGATATTTGATATTAGTTTATAACTAATAAAATCGAAAAGTATGAAATGTTTTATTTCATTTGAATAAATTTTTATTTTAAAGAAAGTAAACTGCAACGATAGTGATCATGGTTAGGCAGGTTTGTGGTTTTGACGCTTACACTACAATTAATACATCCATCTTTCTTAGGCCAAGTGTAGTGAGCAAGGAATAGGGGCGAATTGAGGCGCGAACACCGCCCACCCAAACGATTTTTGGGGCGAGAAAGGAGGGGGCAAGGAATATTACTCGCATGCATGTGTGTTTCTTTTTTTATTATTATTATATATGTGTGTCTGATATATGTATATGTATATATAGGGCTACAACATCATTACACCCCAAAAACAAAACTACTATTTGCTGATTGGGCGTCACATGGCGCAAAATACCCCATTTTATAGCTCATTCACTACACATAGCCTTAGTGCCAGTCATCTTTAACGTGTTTGGACCCCACCCCTTCTTGAGTTGTAAATGAAACTATGATAGCATATTTATGTTTATTCATTAAAGGTTTTATGTCCCTTTATTAAAAAATAGAAGTTTGTTTGCATTTGTTTATTTATGATGATTAAAGTGTTATACCAATATCGTTGGGGGATTTAGTGCTTTTGATATCACTTTAGTATATTTGAATTTAGTTAAATCAAAATGAAATTAAAGTACATGATCCATGTTAGAAGGTATATAATAGACACTTATTCACGACTAGTATAATTTTAGATATCAACGAATCCTTCATGAGATTTTAGATGCACTCTATGACTTATATAAACAAACAAAAATCATGAATATGATGAGAATATTATAATAATAAAGAAAACAAAATTACCACATGGCTTATTTCATGTACTTAAATAAATCCTGAGACCCCCGTAAAGAGGCGGACCTATTAAGAAGGCAAGGGGGGGCTGCCGCCCACCTTAAATTTTATTTTTTAGTGTTATTTTTATGTGAAAATCCCGATTGTCCTCCTTAAAATTAGTGTTAAGTCCCGATGTCGCCCCCCAAAAAAAAAATTTCTGGGTCCGCCACTGCCCTCGTATACCTGGAAGTAAAGTTGTTAATTAATTCTTCATAAGTCATATTCTCTAATATATTCTTTCTCACTAGCTATTAAGGTCAATCCATCAACTTTTTCTTGTGACGCAGTGAATCGTAATTAGGATTTAAACAATCTCTGAGTCCAAAATCCAAATTAATCAACATGTGATAAACTTGTGAAAGCTCTTCACGTGATGCAACTAGAAATCCGTATATATTATAAAATAAAAAAGTTTATTTATATGTGTTTTGCATCAACTGTAGGTATGTATACATTATGGTGAACATGAGTTCCGTACCTGTCTTTCTCATTTTAAACGGACTGGTTATGTTCCCGTCGACATTCGAAATCATCAGAAATAGAATAGAACACACACATAGTGATAAGATCAAATACAATTTTTAGTGTACAAATCAAATGATTTTGTATCCATAGAATCCTTTAAGTTGAAAGTGAAGTACGTCTTTGGTCTGGTTTTACACACACTTTCATATACGAATTAGAACTTGTTTTTTCACTAGAAAACAAATCCTTATTTATGTCATACTATCAACATCATTCGGTTACTGATTCTGTAATAGAAAAATACTTTAATCTGATAGTGAACGGTACATTATCTGGAAAGCCTCTTGGTCATCTAGAATATACAAAATTTACCGACTCCAATATAAACAAACATGCAAGTTACTTTTTAAAAGAAATACAAATCTTCAAGAGGTTTATTAGAAAAAGTGAAAGATCTTACGTCTAATATCAGCTTGATGTGATATCAAGACATAGGAATAAAAAAGACATAAGGATAAAAAAACATGTTTTGATGTCTCAAGCAATGTTTTAAAAACCGGTATTTTAGTTGTACCGGATTGGACGAAAAAATGGTACAACCGGTTGAACTGGGTTATACCGGGAGGTTCAACTGATTGAATAGTTTACCTTATAATTGCCAATAGATGTAACTTTAATCCAAAAATAACCTAAAACTAAATGATTTCTATAACAAAAAATAATCCAAAAGTTAATCGATATTAAAAAATAATGCAAAAGCACACAATTTAAAAAAAATAGTTCTAAAGTTTATACGTTTGAATGTTAATTGTTGAGTTAAAAGTAATTTTGAAAAAATACGGGCCACAAATATCAAAAATTTCTCGGGCTTAAAACCGGTTTACTGGTAAAAACCGGAATTTTGGACAAAAACCGCCGGTACGATGTTCTAGCAAACTGGTCAAAAATACCAGACTCAAAATACCGGCTTAATGTGCGAAATCCTGTTTAACCGGTTCAACCGGCCGGTTTGAACCGGTTTTTAAAACACTGGTCTCAAGTGATTTTTAATAATAGGGATATTGGTTTTTAATACTTCCAGCTTTCCCTCATTGATAGATAACACTCCCAACTTTTGATTTGTCACCCGCCACTCCCAACTTTCACCCTATTTTCCTGTACCACTCCCCGTCTAAATGAACACTAACATCGTTAATGTTTTGGACTAAAAATGTCATTCAAATTAGTTGAGTGGGTAAAACAGAAATTTTATTTTTAACACACAACCTCCATTTCCGGTGACCTCGTTTTTCCGGCGACCTCATTTTTTTCGGAGAATTTGAGTTTTCCGACTATCTCGTCTTTTAGAGAATGGAGATGGTACAGAGGTGTAAAAAGGTGATGGAGATCATGAAAATTATGCACCGGTGGAGATATGATGAAGATGGTGCTCGCCGGAAACCTGCAACTCGATTTTCCGGCACGCAGTCGATCCCGGAAGGTGGCTGGGTGAGACACTGGTGGTGGCGGGGGGCGGGGGTTGCGGTTTTGGGGTGGTGGGCGGTGAAATGATGGATATGGTGTTCGCTTGAAACCTGCAACTCGCCGGAAAACTCAAATTCATATGTGAAGCTCGGTGAAATGATGGATATGGTGTTCTGAAAGACAAGATAGCCGGAAAAAATTCTCCGGAAAAATTGAGGTCACCGGAAAGTTCAAATTCTCCTGAAAAAATGAGGTCACCGGAAATGGAGGTTGTGTATTAAAAATAAAAGTTCTGTTTTACCCCCTCAACTAATTTGAATGACATTTTTAGTCCAAAACATTAACGAGGTTAGTGTTCATTTAAACGGGGAGTGGTACATGAAAATATGATGAACATTAGAAGTGGTGAGTGACAAATCAAAAGTTAAGAGTGTTATTTATCAATAAGGGAAAATTGAAAGTATTAAAAACCAATATCCCTTGATATAAAGCATGAACATTTGTGTTGCTTTTTTTGATAGGAGCCTAGTTATCAACTTGTGCGTTTCAATTCACAAGGCGAATCTTAACAAAGACATAAATTTTGACTTGACAGGGTATAAACATATACATATAAGTATATAACTTTGTAGACTCAGCAATAAGAATTAAGATCCATTTTAAGAATCACTAATAATGGTCTCACTTGCTAACCTTCAGGTCTTTTTTTTAATGCTTATGTTTTTTTAAGACAAGATGTCAACTGTCTATATTAATTTTGATGTTTCATTTCTGACTTATCTAAAAACACCACCAAGAAAGAAACTCACAACTATAAAAAAATCAACTCGAGTCAGGTTTCGAATTTAAGACCATAAAAATCCTAAGCTTTAACTATTATCATAAAAAAAATTCGTTTTACTTATAAAATAATTAATGTCAAATGACCATCAAAAGATATTTAATTTAGAGTACATTTTGAAAGACATATTTCTTTATGTCTATAAGATAATCTTAGTGAGCTTTTCAAACTTACTTATTTGCTTATTTGATTTTTGAAAAGCAAAAACATTTTTAAAAAGACTCCATTTTAATGCTTTTGGAAGGGGTTGCCAAACACATTTTGCTTTTTAAAAATCAAATAAACAAATAAGCAAAATTTAAAAGATCATCCGGTCTTTTTTAACATGTTCACAACTAAAAACATGTGTAAATCTTAAAATGACAAAAATAATAAAAAGAAAAGTATAAAAGTGTAATTAGTTATTCCATCATATACAAACTAATTTTAAGAAACTATAAACATTTTTACATAGTAAGTGAAACATAATCCCAAACAATGAGACAGATATGCTAAAACATGTATAAATGTTTATGTGATTGTCGTAACCTTTTATTTAAAACAGGTTTTTCTAAATACAAAATTAGTTTTTATTAATACACATCCCATAAAAATGTGTCAATTCAAAACAAAATTCAAGAAAAACATGCCAAAACAAGACATCCAATTACCAAGAATTTGGAATCCTAAATCACAAACTCAAATGTTTAACCATTTTATGATTGTATCTTATTCCCTATTCCTTTCTCTACCATTATCATTACTCAAATCACATTTAAAAGAAAACAAATCACTCTCATGCATAATTTATTATTACACCACACTAACAATACACAACCATTTATTAATCATCACATAGCATCCAAAGCTTTATTTCCATATAATATCTAAATATGGTTTCATTTAAATATATCAGATTTATGTGTTAAAACTATTAAATCCCGAAAAGTGAAGAACCCTAACTGCCTCTCTATCTTTCTCATGTACTTATTAACTCCCACCCTTTAAATACACACCTATTCACCAAATTTTGAAAAAAAAAATTAAAAATCTTTACTTTAATTTCAACATTCAAGATTATTATTATTTGTTATTATTCAGTAATGTAGCTATATTATATACTGTTTTTGACATGGAAATCATCTTTTTGTGGTGTGTGTTCAGTAAGGTGAGTTAGAATTTAGTAAAGATTGTTTTTTTATTATTTTTATTTTTATTTTTAGGGTTTTAATTAGATTTGATTCTTTTCTTGGATCAATGTGAGTAAAGTTTGAAGCTTTTTAATTTAGGATTAGTTAATGTTTAATGGGTTTTAATTATTAGGTGAAAAAGTGAAGTTTACAACAATCTTTATTTGATTCTTGTCTTGGTCATCAATCTGTTGATATTATTATATATAATTATATATAAGTACATGTGTGTGTGTATGATATAATTTTTGAATATAATATGCAGGTTGATCACATGGGTTATCAGATGCAGATGAAAGTGACTGTTTCAGATTGAATCAAACTGGTACACACTCCATATCTCTTTATCTTTATCTCTCTGTTTTTATTAAATTTAATGTGTTTTGTTTCATGATTTTGTGAATAAAAGATTAGTCTTTTTAGTGATTGCTGTATTTTCTTGAATTATATGTATGCTGTTTATAGTAAGAGGATTGATGAAGATGAAGTTGAAGATGGTGGAGATAATGTTAACAAATTTAATTATTTCGGGTTTTTTATTATCGGGAAATCGGAGATTTACATTGTGACAATCGAAGGCGAACCGGTAACAAGTTATAGAGGCGGTGTTAGTGGTTTTGAAGCCACTGCTGTTGAATCCGGTGAGAAGCTTGATGTCACGAGGTTCGTGTTCTTGAAACTGTTTTTAGTTGATTACTTGATTAATTCGTATAATGTTGAAGTTATGTTTATTTGAAGATGTGTTTAATTTTTTATGGTGACTCAGTGACTCGGTTTCATCGTATTCGCAACACCTCGAACTCAAACACGATACGCTTCTCGAAACGTTGTTTGACGAAGGAACTTATACGAAACTCTACAGTTACAAGCATCTTATTAATGGTTTTGCTGTTGACATTTCTATTGAACAGGTCAAACCTTTGACTAGTTGACTCTTTTTATGTTTTTATTCAACATATTAGCCTTTTGAATCATCATATTGGTTTTTTTCTGTCACAAATTAATCACCATTTTTATGAAAATGCAAAAATGGTAAATGCAAAATATTGGTTTTTCTTTCACAAATTAATCACCAATTTTTACAACCTTTTTATTTTTTACATTTTAGACAAGAAAGCTGTTATCTTTGTAATGAAAAGTCAAATATGAAGGTTCAAAAAGTCAACCTTGCTTATATGTACTATGTATCCATCTATAAACAAGATTCTTGAAATGACGTTTTCTTAAACGAAATATATTAGTAGGCAGAAACGCTTAGACGGGCCAATGGCGTGAAATCAGTGGATAAAGTTTGGAAAGTGAGGAAACTTACGACACACACGCCACAATTTCTCGGGCTTCCGACTGGAGTGTGGCCCACGGGTGGCGGTTTTGACCGGGCCGGAGAAGATATTGTGATTGGATTTGTTGACTCGGGTATTTTTCCACATCACCCAAGTTTTGGGAATTATGATACCGAACCGTACGGGCCTATTCCAAAATTTAGAGGAAAATGTGAAGTTCATTCTGATACAAAAAAGAGTTTTTGTAACGGGAAGATTGTTGGAGCACAACATTTTGCAAAAGCTGCAATTGCAGCCGGTGCGTTTAATCCTTTGGTTGATTATGCTTCACCTATGGATGGTGATGGTCATGGAAGGTTAGTTATTTAGTTAATACAATTACAGAAATAGTGCTACCTCTGTGGTTTGACTTTGTGGAAGTCAAACCTATTAACTTTCATAGCAAATAGATCACTTGTATGAATTCTTTGTATATGGAATGCTCATTATATAACTAGATATTGAATTCGTTTAAATGGTATAGTTGGAAGTGAACTCGTTGACTTCAAAAGTCACAGTGTTTGAAAAGAGGTATGGTTTGACTTTATGAAGTCAAACCTTGTAAGTTTGTAACTTTGTATTCCCAAAAACAAAGTTTCGGACCAACTTTTTGAAGTTTTATAGAATTTATGGTTATTTTGAACTTGAAATGAATCTAGTTGACCCTAAAAGTCAAAATGTTCTAAAGATGTATCATTTGAATTCAAGGTCAAAAGTCAAAACAAAATATTTGACCCCTGGTATTGTTTCACAGCCACACTGCAGCAATTGCAGCTGGAAATAACGGAATTCCGGTGTGTATGCATGGATACGAATTTGGAAAAGCAAGCGGAATGACTCCTCGTGCCAGGTAGGCGTCAGTTTTGACCCGTTTAGTCATCACGGGTCAATTCCGCTTTTGTTCTATCTCTAACGGGTCAAAATTCTCCCAAAGTGTGTTTTAAATGTATCATATTTACCAGTTTAGTTAATTATAAAGAAAAAAACATTTGGGGCAAAAAAGTTACTTGACCCGACCCATTACCAGACCCGTATACACATTCTAATATGTGAAAAAAACATGTATAAACAGGATTGCTGTGTACAAGGCTATCTACAGACTGTTTGGAGGATTTGTTGCTGACGTGGTTGCTGCGATTGAGCAGGCGTTTCATGATGGTGTTGACATCTTAAACCTCTCGGTGGGGCCCAACAGTCCGCCAACAACGAGAGCCACTTTTTTAAACCCGTTTGATGCTACCCTTCTTTCTGCTGTTAAAGCTGACGTTTTTGTTGCACAAGCAGTTGGAAACGGAGGCCCGTTTGCAAAATCTTTACTATCTTATAGCCCGTGGATTGTAACCGTTGCTGCTGCGGTTGATGACCGAAGATATAAACCATTTAACACTCGGGAACGGGAAAATCCTAGCTGGCATCGGTTTGTCACGTAAGTGATTATCTATAACAAGTTATTAACTTTTTTAAATAAAGAAATGATTTTTTTTCGTCCAAATATTAAAAACTGTTAATCTATGATGTGTTGCAGCTTCGACACGTTTAAACGAGAAGTACACACTTGTTGCAGCTAATGATGTTGTGTTGGATTCTTCGGTTATGAAGTTTAGTCTAACCGACTGTCAAAGACCCGAGGTTTTGAACAAGAATATGATCAAAGGGAACATTCTTTTATGCGGGTACTCATTCAATTTCGTTATCGGAAGTGCGTCGGTTAAAAAAGTGGCTGAAACGGCAAAGAGTCTTGGTGCAGCCGGGTTTGTTCTTGCTGTTGAAAATGTTTCACCGGGTACCAAATTTGACCCGGTACCAGTGAGCATACCCGGGATTCTCATAACTGATGTTAACAAGTCAATGGTATTATTCGATATTTAATCTACAACTTTCTTGATTTGATTAAAGTTTTGAACTTTTAATTGGTTATCATTTTGTAGGAGCTTATAGATTATTATAAAGCGGGTACTTTACGGGATTGGACTGGGAGAGTGAAAAGTTTTAAAGCTACAGGAAGAATTGGAAACGGGCTGGAGCCAATACTTCATAAATCAGCGCCGGTTGTTGCGTGGTTTTCTTCGCGTGGGCCTAATATTAAAGATTACAGCTTTCGTGATGCGGATCTTTTGAAACCCGATATATTAGCACCTGGTGCGTTAATTTGGGCTTCTTGGTCTCCAAATGGCACTGATGAGGCAAATTACATAGGTAAGAGCTTGATTTGGTCACTTACATTGGTAAAAGGGCCAGGCAGAGCCAAGCCCGAACCAAGGTAACCTTGGCTTGCTTGCTACGTTTGTTTAGCTGGCCCGTTGGCTCGTTTAAAGTAAAGCCCAAATTTTAATATATACATATATATACATTACACTTGCTTAGCTGGCCCATTGGCTCGTTTAAAGTAAAGCCCGAATTTTAATACATATACATTATGACCCAAAAGCATTACCTAATCTTTTATTAAAAAGGAAAAAAGTGAGTTGGCTCGACGAACCACAAGCCGACTCGAGCTTTTTACAAGCCGATCTCAAGCTCAACATTTCAACTCGTTAAGCTAAATTATGCGACTTGGCTCGGTTTACAAACAATTCGAGCCGGAGCCTAACCTGGCTCGGCTAATGGCTTGCTCGTTAGGCTCATTCAACTGCCTTGTTGACTCACTTGTCAGCTCATTTAATTTAAAGGTCAAGTTTTAATATATATAAACTATAACCTAATTTTTAGCATATAAATCATAAACTTTGTAGTTTATAAATTATGTTTTATGTTAGGTGTATGCCAAAATTGTTAATATTTTTTTTTATATACCTCATTACGTGTAAAAATATAAAATTATTCTATAAAATAAACGATTTGGCTCTACAAAGTACAAATCACAAGCCTGCTTAAGCTCAACATTTCAGCTCGTTAAGATAAACAAGCCAGAGCGCAACCCTGCTCAGCTCGTTTACAGCCCCAGTTACAAAACGCACATTCAAACACCCTCTAACTTAAATTTGAACCCGTTAACCGGAAACATAAAATGAAACGGTGACGGTTTTTGCGAACAGGAGAAAACTTTGCTATGATGTCGGGAACAAGTATGGCTGCACCACATATATCAGGAATTGCAGCCCTTATAAAGCAGAAACATCCACATTGGAGCCCAGCCGCTATTAAGTCGGCTTTGATGACAACATCAAACACACTGGACCAGGCCAAGAAGCCCATTCTTGCTGAACGATATTCCGAGTCAGAAACAATGACGTTCGTCTCAGCTACACCTTTTGATTATGGAAGTGGTCATGTTAATCCCCGAGCCGCTCTGGAACCCGGTCTTATCTTTGATGCAGGTACATTTGACTTTAAGGTCAACCCTTTGATATTTGACTTTAATCTTACATCATCATAGTACAACTTTCATGAAAATCGTGACCAAACCGAGTTTAAATTTTAAATTCTGAAATGAAAACACATATTATTATTGCATATAGTGTCATAATTTGTAAGATATTTGGATTTAAAAAGTAACAGGCTTGACTTATGCTGGTCAAACGCTCAGGTTATCAAGACTACTTAGGATTCTTATGCACAACACCTGGAATCGATTACCACGAGCTAATAAACTACATTCACCATCCGTGTAATTACACCCTCGGCCATCCGTACAACCTAAATACCCCCTCGATCACAGTCTCCCATTTAGTCAGAAGTCAAACCGTAACCCGAACCGTCACAAATGTCGATGAAACCGAGACGTATAAAATCACTGCAAAAATGGGACCAGCTATAGCCATTGAAGCAAACCCGTCCACAATGACTATAAAAGCTGGCGCATCACGAAAGTTGACCGTGACTTTGACCGTGCGGTCAGTGACTAACAGTTACAGTTTTGGTGAGGTTTTGTTGAAGGGAAACCGAGGGCATAAGGTTCGGATACCGGTTGTAGCCATGGGCTATAAGCGGTAGCTCGGGTTTGTTATGGTGTAAACTGTAATGTTATTCTTTTGTTAAACAGTTGGAAAATATTGAAATAATATTATAGATAATATTTAGGTGTATTTATATGTGTTAGTTTTGTAAAGAGAGTTGTATAAGGTGAATGTTACTATCAAGTTTTGGTGGTTTTTGCTACTGCTTGCTTGAAAGAGATGGTTGTACTGTATGCTTCTGTAGTTGTACCGTATATTATATCTGATTACTATTCCTGGGTGAGACAGAGTGAAGCGTCAAAATCCGTATACATGGTTGACATCTTGTCTCAGGAATGCTCGCTCAGGTATCGGGGTAGTTCAAAACACGGTATGAAAAAAAGTTAAAATGACAACAACCTAACCATGGTTTTCATAACCAAACCTAACAAACTACGGTTTAAAACTTTAAATAATAAGAATTATTTATTTTAAACACTCATGCTACTAATTGGTATTTATTAATTTTTTTTAGTTTAAGATAGGCACACAATGACACATTTAAATTCATCCTTGTGCCATTCTTATCATGCCCAACCCACATTAAAAAAACATAAGCATAGGTGACTTATAAAATAATAAAAACCATCATGTGTAGAGATGTTCAAAACGGTTTGGGACTAGGAACCGGAACCGGTTCCTAACCGGTTCCTATATTCAAAACCCCATTTTAAACCGGTTCCAGGCTCGAACCGGTTAGGGAACCGAACCGGTTCTCCCACCCTCGGACCCCTAACCTATCTAACCGGTTCTTACCGGTTCCTAAACCGGTTCCTGTACTGTAACCAGTTCCGGTGTAAAAAAAATTTTTTTTTTTCGTTTTTCGTTTGCGATTTGGATTCTAAACTGCGATTCGTATTTGTATAACATGAAAAATAAAAAAAACAATTAACATAAAATTCATTTTATTTACTTTAAGAAGTTCAAAAAAAAAAGGTTACATGTTTTATAATCTTCAAAAACAAACTAACAAAACATTAAACTTATAAATATAAAGTTGTGACATATTATTTCTAGAAAAGCCTTCTTGTTCGTCGTAATTATTGAGCGGCGACTTCTTCCTCGGAATTACTTGTAGAAATGCCTTCTTGTTCGTCGTGCACTCGAACATCAAATGGTGTTTCATCTTCGAGAGTGGTTACGTGTTGAATACGATCGATTGAGTCCAAGTGATCCTTTAAGCAAATGCACATCTCCACCGACTCCGAATTTAGTCTTGTTCTTCTCACCGATATTACCCTGCCACTAAGAGAAAAAGCGGATTCCGAAGCTACCGTAGAAGCTTGGACGGTTAGTAAATCACGGGCCATGGTGGCAAGAATCGGAAACTCGGTTTCCTTTACCTTCCACCAAGCCAAAACATCAAAAGTGCCATATTCCTCTTCGGATAAACCGGTAGAGTAATCATTTGCACTATACCTTCCTAGTTCGCTTGAAGGGGTGTTACCCCTTTGTTTTTTAGCCGTTACGTTGCGAACGGTGTTCATAAGGCTAATCATGGGATCTCGTACTCTAGTAGCACTTGAACTTGATGGAGACCCCCCGGCATAGGCATGTGTATGTTTGACCCATATTTATTTAAATAAAAGTCATACATAAATTTAAAATTCAAGTTAAAATAATTTTTTGCCTCTGTTGAAAAGTTTGGGTCAACTTCATGCATATCTAAGGCTGAAAAAATTTCGTCTATCACACATTCAACCCCCGTAACATTTAACATTGGGTTTAAAGCGGCGGCGCAAGTAAAAACCGGTGGCAATTCAAGAAAGTATTTTTTTAATTTAAACTTCATTGGTAATATGATGTTTGAAAACATTGGACTTTTATATTCAAATTCTTTAAGATTGTTAACCATTAAAAATAACTCCGAAAGAACCAAGGGACTTGTCGGATAATACGTTCCCGATAGTTTCGTAGTTGATGTTTTAAAAACTTCAAGAAAAGTCGATAAGTCATTGATAATTTCTCATTTCTCATTTGAAAAGGGGATTGCCAAATCATTCTCGGCAAGACTAGAATGAAACATTTGTAAAGTTTCTCTTTGTTCCAAAGCACTTTGAAACATTATGCAAGTGGAATTCCATCGATGAGGTACATCCCAATTAGCTCCCAAAGCTTTTCTTCCCGTATTTTTACAAAATTTTCTATAATCCATTTGTCTTTTTTTACTTTTCTTAAAAACTTCATGTATCATTAGTCTAAAATCGTTTATAACCGATGTAACCTCATCCGAAGCAAGTCCGTCTTGCACAATTAAATTAATGATATGTGCAACACACCTTGAGTGAAAAAATACACCATTGCAAATCGGCGTATATTTTAATTTTAATTTATCAACCGCCGATGTATTATTCGACGCGTTATCAAATGCCATTGAAAATATTTTATTTTCTAGTTTATAAGTTTTTATAACATAATCTAAAATTTCAAACAAATTATCTCCCGTATGTGGATACTCAAAGAGTTCGAAAGCAATGGTGCGTTTCATCATTTCCCACGATGACGGGTCTACCCAATGAGCGGTGACACAAAGATAAGATTCGGGTAGACCATGTGGAGCCGACCAAACATCACTAGTTAAGTTTATTCCCGTATTTATATTTTCAAAATATGCAATTAGTACCTCTTTGGCCTTCTTCCACAATTTTAAACAATAACGTTTAAGAGTATGACGACTTACGTGAGTGTATTGTGGTTGAAGCGTATCTCGAATCATGGCGGTTAAGCGAGGGTTGTCGAAGTGGCTAAACGGAAAAGCTTCTTGAATCACAAACTTCGCCATACGATCTTGAACTCGATCAATTTGGTATGTAAATATTCCGCCTTCACTATCCATTTGCGTTTGTTGCGAATCAACGTTCTTTTTCAACGCCTTGCAATACGGTTTTTCGATGTGTTTCTTCAAATTTGAATTCGAAAGTGGGTTTAAATAAACCCCACAAAACTTGCACCGAGCCTTCAATGAATGGTCACTCAATTCAACCAAATCCCAATTGCACCAAATCTCTTGATTACGATTATGAGGTACAATACGAACGAAACTTGGTTCGGCGTTGGAACCTTGACCAACCGATGATTGTGAGGCAGCCATAACAACAAATATGAATATAGAAGAAGAGAAAACAAGAGATTAGAGAACTCAAAACGTTGTAATAACGTTTTTTTGTATTTTTTTGCGTTCGAGTTTGCGTTTTGAGTGTTGTGATGAACCCATGACACCAAATACCTATTTACACTAGTAGTGGGGTGCTTGGGGGAGCCAAAAAACGGCTATTTTTGACCCCAACGGTCAAAAAACGGCCAAAAAAACGATTTCCAACGGCTATACTCGATCCAACGGCTAGAGCCGGTTAGGAACCTGTTCCGGATGGAACCGGTTAGGAACTGGTTCCGGTTCGGTTCCGATTCCTACCCGCCCCCACTCAGAAACGCAAGAACCGGTCACGGATCATCGGGTTGAATCAGATAGGGTCCGGTTCCTACAAGAAACGGGTAGAAACCGGTTCGGGTCTACCGGTTCGGTTCCAGGAACCGGTTTGAATGATCATCTCTAATCATGTGTGTTAAGTGTTAAGAGCATGTTTGGTATTGAGTTTGAAAAATGCTTATGGCTTTTCAAATATTTTGAAAAGCCAGGATTTTGGGTTTTTAAAAAACTGTTTTTTAACCCTTTTAAAAAGCTAAAACAAAAGGTTTTTTTGTGATTGTCAAACACCATTTAACTTATTAACTTTTTGAAAAAGCCAATAAACCAATAAGGTGGTTTCAAACTCAATCCCAAACATGCCCTTAAATATAAACTATTGACACAAGGATGAGTTCCAAAGAGCCCATAATGATGCTCTAAGGCTGTACCCATTGGTAATCCAAGATTGCAAACCCTCAAATTTTTTGAAAAAAATAAAAGAAAAATGGCTTTAATTCACCGATTGGTTCGGTGGCTCAAACGAGATTGCAATCTCAAATTTGGCCAACTTGTAACCACATGTCACAATGTGAGTGGATGTAATTTTATTTTCTTTTTTCTATTTTATTCTCACTAATTAATTATATATATATATATTGATTTTTTTATAACTTATTATATATAACTTTTAAAAAATATAAAAAACATAGACTTAGTTTTTTTATTAACATTACGGTAAAAATTTCGTTAGAAATGGAATTCGTTTAAAAAATCATATTTTTTTGAATAAAATCAAAATTCTATCCATTATTGAATTATCTTATTTGAAGCATTAGTTTAGTAAGATTTTATGGATTGTAACATTAATATCCATTATTGAATTATCTTATTTGGCGTTGATGAATAAGTGTATAGTTTTGTATCATTAATATGTGTATTTTTGTATTTCATGCTACGATTGTAACTTATTTTTATCTATTTTATAAAATCTGTTTGATTAATATATATATTTAAAGTTTTCAATTAAATAATATATTTTTAAAAAAATATAACTACTTAATTATATTATATAGTTAATCAAAACTAATTATAAGTTGATTTTTTTAATAAAAAAAGATGTGATTGGGTTGTTAATGGGAGTAAAAAATTAGGATGGGTTAAATTATGTAGATTGATGAGAGATAAATTAGTTTTATAATGTGAGATTGAGTTTGTGAGATTTTGAATGGATATAGCCTAAGTTCTCCCAACACTTTATTACAACTAATGTGGTGATTAATTATATAAACTAATCTATACTATATAATAAATAAAAGTTCTTAATGCCACATGGCATCACATAAGATAACTTCTTACAAAATTTTCCCATCTTTCTCTCTTATTAAATACATTTCCCTTTTTATCAATAGTTTTATATTTAACTTTTTTTTCCTTCTTAATTAATTATTTTCTCTTTTTAATATTTATTTTTTAATTTAAAATTTTAATACAAACATAGATATATTATTTAGTTTTATATAAATGTGTTGTATTAATTATTAATATTAAGCTTTTATAAATAACAAATTTTCACGTTGATTTAGATAAAATAATTAATTTCAAATAAATAAATTCTAACTTTATGTTTATTTTGCAATGAAGATTAATAAAAGCTAAAGTCAATCAATATAGATGGTTTGATTTGTTTTTCAGACAACATGTTTTAACGTATGGTAAGTGATGTGTTTCATTATCTAAAGTTGAAATAAAAAACAAAACGAAACTACTAATTTTGATATGTAGTTTAAAATTACAAATATTGTATACAAAAAAATATTTAGAGATTTATGAATTTTCAACAACTTTTTATTTCCGTATTGTGAAATATGTAATTTATTCTACCATATATTATATCTTTCTATCATTTGAACATGTTTACATTGTGTTATTATCTAAACAAATTTATTTATTCTAACTTGTGTTCTACACGAGGCTTGGTCTTGATGCCATATAACATTACACATGAGTGATCCTTACAATATTTTTCCATTTCTCTCATGTTAAATATATATTTCTTTTTCTTACAGTTTTATATTTTATTCTTTTTTTTTTCAATCTATTATTATTGAGCGAACTGCGTTTTTGTCTTTATGGGTTGTCGAAATCTGCGATTTTAGTCTAACAGTTTTCCCTCATCTCTCTCATATTAACTATGTTGATCCTTACAAATTTCCCCTCATCTCTCTCATATTAACTACATTTCTCTTTTTAATATTCCATTTTCATTTTTTAATAATTCCATTCAATTTTAAAAGAATTAATACCATCATAAATATGTTAATTTGTTTAATATAAAATGTATTGCATTAGTTATTAATATTATATTTTTTATAAGTAACCAGTACGAAACAGATGAGTTTCTTTAACCGATTAAAATATCAAACATTGTTCATGTCAAAACAGTTTAAAGTTAGAATGAGTTTTGGTTCACGAGTTGATTTAAAAAAAGCTGTCATTTACAACTAAGTTTTGATATAAAAAATAACAAAGAAATAATTTATGATTTATGAATTTCCTAACAACGTTTTATTTTCAAATTGCGTAATATGTAATTTTTTACTGTATAATATATCTTTATATATATGATACATTTTTTTTGTATTTCACATTATGTTATTATTAAAAAAAATTACTTATTCTAATATGTGTGTTACACGGGTAACTAACCTAGTCTATATATAATAAATAGTTAAATGAGCATAAACAATTAAATGAGAGTGTCACGTGTCTTTTTTAGTTCATCACCACTAGTAATGTGGTGATTAATTTTGTGAGTTGTCATCTTCTTTTCATGGTTTCATTTTTTCACTTAACAAAGTAATTTGTGTTCTCTCCTATTCTTTTCAGTTTCTAAAGTTTATTACTAACCATTTATTAAAATAAAAAATAAAAAATAAAAAAAAACTATTCAATATTTTCTTTATTCAACATGTGTAAAATCAGGTTTCTAGCCTAGTTAAACATAAACTAGAATCAATCTAGAAAATAAAGTAAATCAAAAACAAATATATATTACTCACAAAGACGTAAATGATGAATTTTGATTGAACAACTCTTAATCTTATAACCTATTAAAATATAACTCTAATACTAACTACAAGTCATAACCATAATCACAACGTTGATCCTTAATGGATTAACCATTAAAAAAGTAATAATAACAAATTATGGATTGGTTTTGTCATTCAAAATGGGGTGGCGGTGCAGCTTGTTGTCCACTTACTAGTCACTCTATTGTAATGTGATCATTTTATTTGTTTTACCATTGATTAACATGATTCAATAGCTTATATAAACCATGACTTTGTACAATAGAGATCCACTCGAACTCCTAATTAAATGTTTATCTACTAATTTAATTAACTACAATAAATTATGTACATAATTAATTTAATTAATTAACTCAATTCCATAACTCGAAAATTAGTCTATTTCTAAAGTAATAGACTAAGTTTTCTTAATTAAATAATAAATAAAGTTAAAAAAACGCACATGTTTGACCCGAGTTTGATTCCCGCTCCCATCATTTAGTTTTAGCGGTACCAAGTGAGTAGGTGACGTTCACTAGTTGGATCCTTGACATAACGAGTTTTATCTCATCGCACTTTCGTGCATTTAAGCGAGTGTTCACGGACGTTGCCTTAGGTGATGGTTTTCCCGGATCGTAAGACGAGTGTATCTCGATGTGGTGGACTTAGCCAGTAGCTCATTTGAAAAATTCGTTAACCATTTGAAAAAATAATAATAATTAACCATCATAAATTAAATGTTATCTCATTTAATTTACCCAGTAATTTAATTAATTAACTCAATTTCATAACTCGAAAATTATGTCCAACCTCCTCAATTTTTCTAGATGCACCATATCTTTAGATTCATGTATGAACGATCTATAACTATGAAATAATTCGCATCTTTTTGACAGTGTATCAAACTTAAGATATTACTTTAGAAAAACATGCTAGAAATAAATGTACGAATCACAATGTGTGTTTTTAGATTCATGTTTTCTAAAAATAATTATTCTTTTAATTTTGGAATATCTCCGTATCACAAATGTAAGCCAACAAAAAGCAACGAATGTCACAAAGCATCGGACGAATGCCGGAAAGCCACAAGGTTTCGTCCTTTTCCTATTGCTTTCATACATAATTATTTATGGCTTAAAAGAAATAAAAAAGAGTAAATTGTACAAATGATCCTTCTAATTTGACCAATTTGCAACTTTTCTCTTCTCATTTTAAAATTTGCAAACTTAGTTCAAACATATGTGAAAGAGTTACATGTTCGGTTTGTTTTTTAACGGAAAATGATGTCATTTGCTATTAATGTAAGGGTTATCATATCTTTTCAAACTTAAAACCCTAGTAAAACTCGTAACTCTTTAGTCGATCGATTTGGTAGCGGCTAACGACTTCAGAAACCATGCTCAAGGTTAGTCTTTCGTATGAGTACTCACAACTTCTTAGTTGACCAACCTGGCAACGCCTAAAGACTTTTACAACCATGCTTGAGGTTAATTCCATATTATGACCATAATAAAATCGAAGGTTTGACATAACAAACCGAATGTGATGAAGTTGATGTCAGGAACCATGGAGTTTGAAAGACTACTTTATTAAAATTTCAAATATGAAAAGGCACAATTAGAGGTGTGTACACTTTCGTTCGGTTCGTCACTAGCCTTAACTAAATTAACCAATCCGTTTTCAGTTAATTAGTTCGGTTATTCGGTTTGGTTAAATTGGGTTAATAACCAAAATCAAATTTAGGCTAAAATTATACTTAGAACTACATAAATTGGTGATATAAAACATGAAATAGAGGTATAAAAGCTAAAAATATATAAAAATATGCACAGTTCGGTTCGGTTCAGTTAATTTCAGTTACTCGGGGGTTAAAAAATAACCGATTACGCCACACAATTACCATCACATGAATGACACAAACATCATCTTCTTTTACAAACTAACAAGGCCAGTCAACCAACCAACCTGACAACGTTTGACGGCTAAACTGCTATCGGTTGATCCCATATTATCACCCTGATAAAAACCGAATACGATGAAGTCAAAGTCAGAAAATCCGTAGTCCAAAAGATTATTTTATTGAAATTTCAACTCTTAAAAAAACTAACTAGAATTAATGGTGAGGACTAAACATGCAACCCTCACAAACGTTTGTGCATTTTTATTTATTTTTTAAATAATAATATTTAAGTTTAATGCTTTATCGTTGGGTTGTTCGTTTGCGTGCCGGTGTCAAAGATTCTCCGCCATCGTCATCTTCCAAGTCCCTTAAAGCCTCAGCTTAATTCTTCTTCTTATTATTATTCGATTCATCACGTTTTCATTTTCATTTATAATTAAACCATACGATTTAATTCAATTCACTTATTCAATTTATTATTATTATTATAATTATATACAATACAAATGGAAGTCAATCAGGTGATTCAAAACCAACACGAAGAACAAGAAGAAGACTTAACCGCCGTGTTAACGTCTCCGTTATCGTTAGACTCTGACGCCGGTAACGATTACACAGCACCGAATTTGCTACAACGCGTCTTTAGTCTCCTGAAGAATGTACGGCCAGGATCTGATCTTACTCGCTTCTCGGTATGTTTATTTATTTATTTATTTATTTATTTGTAATTGAATTTATTTTTATTATATCTATTTATGTTTAGTTTAGTTTAGTTTAGTTTAGTTTAGTTTAGTTATTTACTACTGTATATCTTATTATTAAAGTTTTGTTGACTTTTGACCTAGAAGTAGTTGTTGTTTTATAGTTGAGGACTGTAACTGAACCAAACGTTCGACAAACTGTTCGGTGACAAACTGTTCGGTGACAAACTGTTTATGTTTGTTCGGTCAACGAAATGAACGGACACGAACAGAGGCGATGATCGTTCAATTGTGATCATTTATGTCCGTGACTTTTCTAATTTTATCATATTGATTTAAGAAAAATTATTAACTATGGAACAAATATATGTATATGATTATTGTGTTATTATTTTATATGTAAAATATAACATCTGCATATGAATGTTAAGGAAAAAAAATATCAACACAAACTTGGTAGTTGTTAGTGTTTTTGAACTGTTCATGAACAAGTTTGTTTTCTTAATGAACGAACACGAACAAGAAATTTTGTTTTGTTAGTTGTTCGTGAACTGTTCGCTTGCCTGATAAAAGCTTAACGGACGAACATGAACAAGGTTTTGTGTGGTTCGGTTCGTAAGGTGTCAACTTCAGTCAAATTATGTCAATTATTTGTGTGAAATTTTGGTATTTTGATCAATTTTGTGCATTATCTCAAAACACAAGTGTCTGTTTCTTGAAGATGTCCAGTTCATTTATATTAGGCTTATAAGTTTTTTATCAAAATATATACAAAAGTAATATAAAATTTATACAGTTAATTAATTTAATAATAAACGAGCTGAGCACGAAATTGCAAAAACGACTCACGAGTCGAGCTTGAGCGCTCGTTAATCAAAACGAGTCAAGCTCGAGCTCGGCTCGTTTGCACCTCCAGCTCTAATAATCTGAACACCATAATTTATTATAATTTTTGGTTTTTTTCTTTCAAATTCTTGCAACTATGTGCTTAAAATTGGTTGTGTATTGAACGTGCTCCTTATAAGATAATAACATATTTATATTTTTTCTCAAAACACAAGTGTCTGTTTCTTGAACATGTCCATGTCATTTATTTATTTATTTATTTATTTTCCTAATGAATAAATGTTCAATAATATTATGGTCCATTTCAGTTGCCTGCAATCTTCAACATCCCCAAATCACAACTTCAATGTTATGGAGAATCAATATATTGTGTCAACAATGACATACTTGGCAAATGTGCAAATGGTGAGACACCACTCGAAAGATTCACATCAGTTGTTGCTTGGAGCATATCTACCGTTAGAACCCTAATGTTCGGTGTAGCTCCTTATAATACCGTTCTTGGCGAAACTCACCACGTCTCACGAGGCAACCTAAACGTGCTACTCGAACAGGTAAGAAAGGGTTGATCCGTTGACTGTTGTTTGACTTTGTCAGGTGTTTTATTCTTCCTACTGTTTCTTGCAGGTTTCACATCATCCACCTGTAAGTGCTCTTTATGCTACAAATGAGAAAGACAACATTGAAATCACAATGTGTCAATATGCGATCCCTAAATTTCAAGGTACATGTATTGAAACTCGGGTTCTTGGTAAACGAGAGTTAAAGCTGGTGAACAAGGGTGAAACTTATGTTATGAATTCACCAAATCTTGTTATAAAGTTTCTTCCTGTGCCTGACGTCGAGTGGTTGGGAAATGTCACGATTAAGTGTCAAGAAACCGGGCTTGAAGCGCATTTGTGTTATAAGGGCAATTCTTTTCTTGGAAGAAAAGGAAATTACAGGTCGATTAGAGGAAAGATTGTATCTTTACCGAATATGAAGACTGTTTATGAGATCAATGGTCATTGGGATAGGTATAAAGTTTGAATGAATTATAAGATAATAACATATTAAATAAGTTTTTAATGAATTATGTTTACATGTGTGACAAACTGACAAATTAGTTTTCTTTACACAGGACTGTAGCGATTAAGGATGTTAGAGATGGAAAAACGACAGTGATTTATAAGGCGAATGAGGTGATTACATCACTGAAAACACCTGTCGTCAAGGATTCGAAGGTATAAACATTAATTTCTACATTTGAAAAGAAAATATAGTTATTACTTTTGTTACGTTTAAACAAATGTGTGCTTGGAACAGGGATTGCGCCCGAGTGAATCGGCTGTCATATGGGGAAAAGTTAATGAAGGAATATTGAACAAGAAGTGGGATAAAGCAACTGATGCAAAGATAGCCATTGAAGAAAATGAGAGACAAATGGCAAGACAAAGGAAGTTAAAAGGTGAAAATTGGGTTCCAAAACATTTTGTATTATCTGGTTCTAAGGAAAACGGTGACTCGGATTGGGAGGTTAAACCGAGAAATTTAAAACTACCTCCCGCTCCGATCATTGTTCCATTCTAACTCATTTTTTATATAATTGATATTCGTTTGTAAACAAAATAATGTTGGTTAGCAGGGTATTAATGGGGTCTGTAAGTTTTTGTTCATATGGTAAAAATAAGTTATAACCATGAAAATAGATTGTTACAAAAGCTGAGCCTTTGCAATGGCTTTCACATTGAACTCTCAAAAATAGATACAGTAAATGTGAAGCCTTAAATATTTGGCCAAACAAAATCACTCGATAAACAGCGGTTTCCAAACGTCTATTCACAATACCGACTCATATGAGCTTTGACTGTTTAAGAAGAACTTCACAGCAATGTGAAAATGTGTCAAACCAAACCAAGCCTAACGGGTTTGATTTGACCCAAAAATCATAATAAAAATCATCACCATATGTTTTCGTGCTCAAAACAACGTTAGATTCGTGAAAAGATCGATCATGCGGTCTTGAGTCTCGGGTAAAAATTTTCTTGCAAACAAGTAACACGGTCGGTTGATCCCGTTCCACATACATGGCATGACCATAGTTTTCTTCTGCAGAATTCAAATATATTTTAACAATAATCCATTAACTAGTAAACACAACAAAGATCAAGAACAAAAAGACATACCTTTGTGTCACTTGTAACATGAACACTCTGGGTAATCGACTGCAAGAATAAAACAACCAAAACACGATAAGATCAATGTATTATGGTGTCAGTGTCACGAGTTGTGTTCATCTTTGTTTAACATAATCATACCGATATATTTTTGATTAGTTGGTATGAGATGTCGTACTTCTTGTAAGATTTTGGATGCCATTTTCCTTCAGACCAATCGACGTGTGTTACTGACCAGTTTGCTATCCCGTGTGGGTCAAGCATCTGATTATCGAAACAAGAAAAACTTGATAAAAGATTCAAATATTTTCTACCAAACTTGTTGAAGTTAAATAAGCTTACACACATGGAAAAAAGTTGGCAAATAATGTTCATCTGCATAGCAATTGCGCCCGTCCATACCTGGCTGCAATAACCAAATCAAATCCTCTTTAATAAAACTTAAATTGTCATATGAACAAAAGGTTAAACAAATCTGTGTAGTTAGATTTTCTTTCATATATTGAAATATTAGATGAAAAATTTAAAACAAATTTAAATTGAATTCACTGTCTCAAATGCTAAATTCAACATTTTTCAATTTCAGCCCTTTGGAATTTTTATTTAAGACGGCGAAAACCTAATTCTGACAACATTAAAAAAAAGCTCTCGACGTGCAAAAAAGGGTATGACAAAACACCATTTTTGCACAAAACTTCACAAAGATCACAAGAAAAAGAGTCATACTTACTCTGCAATAATCTCTGAATTTGCTGTAGTACAGATTATCAGCCATAACTATAATTGCGTGTTGGCGTTTCATCGTGAACCACTGCACAAATTAACCTCAAAACTTCAAACAAATTACAGATGGGGTCTGAAATCATTAAACCTTTGAAAAATAACCAATATAAATATTTGAAATATGATAAAAGTTTAGAGCTTGAAATCCCATAAAATATACCTGTGCACCTTTCCTAAAGAATTTCTTCTCCACTTCAGGTAGCATATGGTCTGAGTATCGACCACTTCCATGTGGGCCCGGATCGTCAAAGCTTTATAAACAAAAAATTGTATGTGATGAAGAAGTTAAGAAGAATGTGTTTGACTTCCAAAGTCAAAGTGTTCATACCTGTCGATGAAGCTGACATTTGTGTACATAAGATAATTGTACACGTAATCAAAATCACGCAATGGTACACAGCTGAAATGCAAAAGAAAAAGAATCTTATAATTCACGAGTCAAATGGTCAAAACAATTTTTTTTAGCTAAAATGGAAGCGGGTCAAACGAGTCTCTAATGGAAACGGGCCGAAAGTTTCCCACATTGAAATTAAACACACAAAATTCAAAAAGTGTTTGTGGGTTGGCCCAAACCAGCCCGACCCGTTTCAACGTGCATTGAAAAATCACCTCTTTTGAGTTATTACAATATTACCTATCAGAAAGTAATACAAAATGACGATTGTCGGGATCTTTAAGTGCACTAGCCAGAAGTCGTTTCTCTGCGTCAACCATGGAAATTTTCCCCCAATCTACCTGCAAAATAGTTTAGTTAGATATTGGAGAAAATAAGTTTATGTAGTTAACAATCACAAGCATAACAAACCTTGCCACTGCGAATTTCACGATCGACAAAATATCGACTAGTATGTACTGGTTTTTCTCGAGATGCATGAATATGAACCGAAAATATACCTTCATGCCCCTAAAATCACACAAAAAAATAACTGTTCAAATTACGACACAAACCTGAAAATCATGTTAGACACACGAACCCGAATGTGAAGACGCCCCGTTTAACCTGAAAATTTTATTTTATTTTTTGCATAATAATACAGCAAGTTTATAAACAAAAGTTCAAAAGTATATAAATAATTACGTTTAAACTCAAAATCATATTGTTAATCAGTCTTTTATCTTTAAACTATGGCAAGTAAAACTCAATTAGCTTAAGTTATAACATAAAACATATATCCTTTTAAATTTATAAAAAATAAACGTGAACAGGTCAACCCATGAAACCGCCAAGTTGACCCGAACACAGCCTTTTTTAACTAAACGTGTTCAAGGGTTCAACAAAAACTAGCACAAACGTGTTAAACGGGTCAACCCGTGAACCCACCAAGCTGACTTCAACTAGGCCTGTTTAGCTAAACAAGTTCACAGGTTCGATCAGAAACTGACCCAAACACGCAAGTCTCGTATCAGAAATCAATACCCCTAGTAGTTACAGGTTATGCTAATACTCGCATTCTTATTAGATTATAAATTACAGCATACCTCAAAGAATTTTTCCCACAACAACTCAAACGGTAACGATCCCGGGCTCATAAACATAAACGCAATCTTGGGATTACTCGATTCAGTCGATGGTAGATCCAAAACATTCTTGATAATAACACGCGAAGCAGCCTCAGCATCACTTAATTCTCTTGCAGGGGGTGGAAGCCAGCTATACAACGTGTTACAACTCGAAGACAAAATAATGTAACACGCACCCGAGTTTTGAAGTGGATAAACATAGGCGAAAACCAAGAAAACACAAACAAATGATAATAATATGATAATCCAAGTTGGTTTCTTTAATCGAGCTCGTTGACGAGGCGGAGAATGCATGTCTTTCATGTGCTCGCCTAATTGTTAAGATCACTCATCACGCGTTTACGTCTATGAGTATCAAACTTTATAATAGTATTGAATAATTGAATAATGTCCAACCACCTGCAGACAAGAATATAAAAAATCTTACTAAATTTATTAAGTGTGACAGCTATATTATTAAAACTCTAAAGATCCATACAGTTATATAACTGACAGTTAGATTCAGCAATAGAATATAAAGAAAGAACATAAAACTTAAAACACTTTAACAACCAAATTCAGTTCCTAATTCAGACATTGCATATATATATAATCAAAGTAACCTCCTTTTTAATAAATGAGTAAAATCCAGATGTAAAAAAAATATATATAAAAAAATCAAATCTTTATATTATTAATCAAGAACATTAACCAGTTTAACAATGGTGAATCTTTATTACAAATTGAGCAAGACCCAGATGAAAAAATCAAATCTTTATAGGAATTGAGCAAAACCCAGATGAAAAAAATCAAATCTTTATAGGAATCAAGAACACAAACCAGTGAATCTTTTTAACAAATTAAGCAAAGCCGAGATGAAAAAATCAAATCTTTATAGGAATTGAGCAAAACCCAGATGAAAAAATCAAATCTTTATAAGAATTGAATCTGATTCATACCTAATTGAGTTGTTGAAACCCTAATTAAAAAAAAAAAAAAAGATGGTTTTTTTGAAGAAAGCAAGATCTTTAATTAAAATGGGCGTTAAGATCTGGTGGAATGAATGGATTGTGAATGATGAATGAAAGATTAAATTAATATGATTGGTGGTTTTGGATTAGTGAGGTTACAGAGCCCAAAGCACAAGAACAATAGAAGCCTGCTAAATGTGGGTCATATTATATTGTAGTTATAGACTTATAGTTAAAAGATTAAATAGTAATTGAGTTAAAGTTATGACATTAACCCTTGTGTTATTTGGACATTTTGGACCACTATCAATAGAAACCAAACCAAACCAAACCAAACCACTTCCACTTCACTTAGTCTCATTTTGGGTTCATTACTTCATTGTTCATACTTCTGACATCATGTTTTGTAAGTTATAATAGTAAAGTCATTGGTTGTCACCCATTTGTGTTTCAAAGATGATATGATCAAACCCACTACCAAGTACCAACTACATGTAGTATATTGGACACATTGGGTGGTGGTACCTTATTTACCATTTTTAACCCTTGAGAAACTTAGAAAAAGAAAATATTTGGGGCGACCTGTTTTCAAACTCGTTTGGATGACTTATTTTGTTTAACGACAAGAGAATTGCTTGGGCGACCTGTTTGTTAACTCGTATGGGACGACCTGTTTGGAGCTAGCTGACGTTATTATTTGATTTAGGTGAGTAGAAAAAACAGCAGCAACGACGTGTTTGAAGGAGACATTTATGGAATTCTTGATTTGTGAGAGCATAAACGGAATCTCTGTCTTTCAGACACTTTGAGAAATTTGTCAAGCTCTTTAAAGAAATTATTAAGATACATTGAATGCAATTGGTTTGGTTAATAGGACCAAGCAATACTTTGACTTGAAAATTAGGATTCACTTTTAGAGGATGTCACTTATTTCGTAAAAAAACACGAAATTGAAATGGTTAAAATAGACATAGTTGACTTTAATCCAAAAGCTCGAAGAAAGAAATTTAACATCACCAACTAGCAATCATTATTATGAGTTTGATAACTTATACACAATATGCAAATCTAACATCCGCTTACGTATATGAGTACTTTGAGCGGGTATGCTTGATACATGACGAGTAATTTTCCGACAAATACCCGCGGAAATTGTGTGAGGTATGAGACATAATTTTACAAACAGGTTTGAGACTGAGATTACAAGTACCACCCGTCCCATTTACATTAATAACTTGAGCCAATACAATAATGTCAGTGCATTTGATATACCAATGATGCTAAAGCTAGCCTATAATACGTATTCATATAGTTTTGATTATGAAGAAAGTGATAAAACTAATTATGTTTGAACTTGACAACTATATTGCTAATATGAGCGTAAGCAAATAACTAATCTTGTACAAAGTAGTGGATACTAGGAAATATATTTCATATCCATTGGCCTATAGTGTAAAACTTGGCTCAATACAAGCATTAGTAAGACGGTTATCCTTCAATGACTAACCACGAATAGCGCAAAATAGGTCAAATTCCAAAGAAAACAATATGGAAAATATGTTTTTAATTTTTCATTGGTAATATGTCGGTGAAACAAGCAACAAAGCATAGAGAAGACAGCCGTTAGTAATCCGTCAGAATAAAATCACTTATATGTCGTTTCATCGGTGATCAGTCAGTGATATCAAATTTTGTTCTACAACAACAAAGGAGTCGAGGATCCATCATTTCACTCGGTGATATATTTACGCACGAACCTTTAGCGAGGGATTGTTGGGCTCTATTTTCATCGAGAAACCACCAACATAGACTGCTATACTGAACATAGCTGTCTCAAATGAATGAAACTTGATGTGAGTGTGACCGAATGAACTGACATAAACGAATGAAACGGTAAGATAATGTATCAATGCAATATGCCATGAATGAAAGGACATATTGTTTTTGATTATCATGTATTCATGTTGGGTTGCTATTGCCTGTGGGACATTGGAAACTTGTCATTCAGATTTCATCTTTGATACATATTTTTATTTTACTTCTAGTTTGTTATATGAATTATAACTATACATGATCACTTTAATATTATAACCATAATCATTTATACCATGCACATGCACCATCACATGTTTGTTTGCATTTTACCTGATTGACAATCTGACTTGCTGATTTTAAGGATGAAACCATATATTTTCCTTAAAATCTTGTGCAAGTTTCCTATGTCATTGACTTTGGCTTGCTTATATATTTCTCTTATTAATGGTGGCAATCAAACCTCAACAATCACTTTAATTCTGCCTTAAAGTTTTGAAAATAAAATTTAGTGGCTAGCTCATCTTATTCACTCCGCCACACTGGTTACTAAATGATATCGTTATTGTTGAAAGTTAATCTTGAAACGAGTTAATTAAAAGAGACAGTTAAAATGCTAAGTGAAAGTGTTTTAGTTTTGAATGTTTAAAATATTATCTCTTTAGTTTATTTGATTTACTTGCATGTTAATCTAATATAAATGGATTAGATGATTAGGACTATGTAACTCGTCCCAGGAATAAAAAAATAAAGAATCGATCTTGGTTTAGATTAAATTTTATTCGTGTTTTTGGGCCTGATTTCCAACAGTTTTAACATGTCCATTTCATTCAAAGTGACGGGCGATAATCACATTTTTAACCGAAACTGCGATGGCAAAAACCTACATTATCACAATTTTTAATCAAATAGAGTGATGACATCAATCACTTCTATCAAACAATTTGTTGCTAGATTATACAAAATGCTAATTGAGTTACAACGAAGATACTTCGCACGACAATTAAGCTTTCGCTCTCGTGATTCATCTAACGAGTGGAAGAAGCAAGTATTCAACATAAAAGAGCTGCGAAACAAAAGGTTAAAGAAAAATTTAGGGTTTTTATTAGCATTTGGCCATTTGCACCAGAAAGTTATATTACTAAAACATTAGTAAGCACAATACCCTCATTTACCTTCCAAAGAAATAAGTACATAGATGATATGGATGCCATGTTCTTCAAATCCACTGATTTCGCTCGTACCCAAAGTGTCGAAACAGTCGAAAAATGTCCCAATACCTATTTTGTTAATCCAAGTGTTAAATGTACAGATTAGTAACTTGTTTTACTCAAATATTGGTCGCTAAATTTTGGAAATAAAGTAACAACTTAGTTTAAACGGTCGCAAAGTGACCACAACAGATTCAGTCATAAACCGGTCACAAGTTTCAACCTTTTAAATTCGGTCACAAAATTTTAAATAGCGATAGTAAACCTGTTACCAACCACAAAAAGCGTTTCACAAAATTGTCGTAAAAAAATATTTAGCGACAGAGTTTTCTCCCACTATATACTTAGTCACAAATGAAACCTATTTTTTGCGACTGGGTTATTGCAAATACAAAGTTTTCTAGCAGTGTAACAACATTACTTGTTGAAATATTCCATTTGAATTGAAATCTGGTCATTCACTATGACCCACTAAGCATTCATGGCTGAATGGTTAAAGCACCCAACTCATAATTGGCGAATTCGTAGGGTCAATTCCTACTGGATGCACGCCAATGGGACCCTCCAATAAGTCTAGATCTTGCACTAATTAATCGATCAATCGACCTCCAGAAATTACACCCTTTTCAGTATAGTTACCGTAGAAGATATCGATAACACAAAACCATAAGATCTATTTAGCAACACTATTTTTGAAATTATTACCGTCACATATTTACTCAACGTTGAGGACGAGGTTGCGCCAACAAAAATAGAGACACCATAAGCCATTCCAAGAAGCCAAATGCAACTCCAAAACATCTACAATTTACAAACGATCACTCGATTCAACTAACTAGATTTAGGGTTTAAGGTCAGGTAAAATAAATAGATTACAACGTACCCGTTCTGGACCAATTTGAGATGCAAGTGATTTTATTCCATGCATCTCGTCTCCTTTTATGTCAGGAATGTCCTGTCAAATCAAACGAAAAATCCTTTATCCTTCTGAATATATTTTTTTTGAAAGACAAATTTCTTTTACATTCCGGAACTCGAATTCAGGACCTTTGAGTGTTTAACCACTCACCTTAAACAATATCAGAACAACTGAGAACACCATAAGCATGGCAATCGAAAAAAAGTGATGCCTTGATAGAATGACTACTCCACGAATAGCGTTCTATGCATATTGTAAAATACAATTAACTTATGTTAGAATTTTAATTATATAGTTTTTACCTTAATTTGTGACTTAATGTATGTACCTTTGCATGTACATAATATCCAAATGGTATGGCTAATGCTCTTGAGTTTATCATGTATAAAACCGCGGTGTAAGGAAACCTCTTCCATCGTAAAAGTGGTAACTGAAAATTCGATAAAAGAATGATAAAACGTCAATAAATATCTTAACATTTAAACAAGAGAAAAAAAAATAAGACAAACAAATACACTTAAAATAAATGATAAATCAAATAATAATAACTATGAATTACCACATTTGCGGAGTACGCTGTTCCAACCAAAAACCACGCAAAGAGACCACAAAATAGCGGTCTGGAACCGGATATCAACACAATCGATAAACTCTACATAAGAAGATACATTAGTGGCGGAAACGTGACATTTTGTGACGATATTTCATTTGTCATGATGAGATTTTGTATATCAAAGCCTAAGTTTAGTTGGTTACCATGATAGCTGATAATGCAGTCACAATGATGGCAGTTTTCATAGTTAACTCTCCGGAAGCCAATGGAAGATAAGGCTTGTTAATCTGATCAAACAATATTACAATGTTATTGTATCGTGTGCGACGAAAGAGCAAATGTACAATTATAAATTCGATGTATATGAATACGTACCTTGTCGATTTCTATGTCGCATATTTGATTGAAACCACAAACATATATCTGCATAAAAACGCCTCCAACTATAGCCTGAAAAACAATATTTCAAAACACTAGTATTTATCTCGTCACTAGTTTGTTGGAAAATGGTCATCTTATAGCTACACCATCTTATTTGATTTCGCTCCCCAAAACACTTTGTCGTTTAGAAAACAAAAAAAAGTTGAGTTTGAATTTTTTTTCAGTTGAGAACGATCATTTGAACAATATTCGTACGATCGTTTGGACCATATATATTTAGATTAGGGGGGGGGGGGGGGGTTCAGACTTTAAAAAATGCTACTACGACCGTTCTGATGATAGATGCTCGGACTGTGAAATATCTTTTCTTTTTCAAAATAATGGCGGTACGACCTCTTTACAGACCGCCGTTTGAAAATGTAAAATTACGGTGTCTGTATAGATGACCCCGCTGAAAAACTGTTTGTATGCAAAGTTGTGAAAGATTTAAAGTTGTTGGTATTTCATCGCTAATTATTGACTTCTGGTAGTAAGTCAGTCGGAAATCACGTTACCACACCCTAATTCCGACGGACTACCAACGACCGGATTTCTGTATGTAACCACCTTCACAGATGGATATTAGTTGTGTAGTGGAAGTTGATCGATCACCATATAATTACCTGAAATACTTTAACGTAGAACAACGATGAGAGATCCGAAAGCCTTTCAACAGCCAGAAGAGATGTCGAAATCACACTAAGAACCTACAACATCAAATTAATATAAGAAATAATCAGTTAATTAGGTACTTGATTATTAGTGAAACATTTTTATTTCATTATAATGAAACTAAGAATTTATAAATTATAATCCAACCGTCGCTATTGCTGCGTAAGGCCTTGAAAACCTGAACAAAACATCCACTGCATTGAGTGCGTATTCTACCAAATTAGTCACTGATTCTCTAGTCCTATCAATAGGATACTCATCCGTTACACAAGCTGCGGTCACCAAGTTCTTCGCACTATGTGATCGACACATCACAACATTTTGCATTAGACAATTGCGACGATTTCCTTCAAATTTCACAGTATTGTAGCTTTTCTTCACGTTACATGTTGTAAAGGAATATCTTGTTCCTGATGAAAATAATCATACGGAAATAATAAGTTGCGCTGCTAGCCTTTTAATTAATTATTTTCAAACAACTCATTGCTAACAAAGGAAATCAAAGGGAGTTATGCTCAAACCAGCATATATATTATTACCTGAAGCTACTTTGAGTTTACGCGGCGAATTAAAACTAGTCGTCGCAAGAGATTTAATGGCTTGAGTTGCCATAAGTGTTATTGCTTGAACAAATGCTTTAAATGGGTGTTACCGTACAGCGATCGAGATGGCCTTTTATCATTGTCTAATGCTTCTAGGTTGCTTGGTTTACCATCTAGCTAATACTTCTTTTCTTATAAAATAAGTAACAAAATTAATGTTATTTTTAATTTTTTATGGTATTGGTCTTCTTTTCTTAAAATAAGCAAAACTGGTTTCTATTTTCTTGAAAATGACTCATCAAAAATGTAATTGCTAGAGAGTAATTATGTTTATACATGCAAGAAAAGGTAGAAGGATTTAATTTAGTTGAAAGATTTAATTAATCTTTTACTTCTATTTACCATAGTGTTTTAAATTTACAAATTATGCATATATGGAGTAATACATTTTATTGCATTTTCAAATGTCACATATGGTGTTTTACTATATACTACCATGGAAAAAAATTTCAAAAATCATGCCTAAAATTTAAAACACAATACCTACATAAACTTTTACACTTCTTAGCGTTTTGGGTCGTCCTATAATTTTAACCATTTTGAATACATGATCACACGCACACACATGTGACACGTCAATGAGATTTTACTTATTACCACATTCGATTATCTTCGGCACAAGTTTACAAAAAGTGGGCATTGTTCTAACGGGAACGAAACCTTCGACCCAACTGGTTAAAAGTTTGATGTTTAAACTCAAATGGTTAAAATGACCAAACCATAGGTAACCAAAAAAATAAATAAATAAATAACTAAAAAAAAGAAAAAAAATGGAAAAGAAAAACCCAACTTAAGTCTAAGGCTATATGTAGTGGGCGAGAACACCGCTCCCGTGGGCGACAAGGGCGGGGGCGAGTTCTTTTTCTCGCCTGTTTATTTGTTTGGTTTATTATTATTATTATTATTATTATTATTATTATAATATAATGTGAGTGTGATATATATATATATATATGATTGATTTCTTTTGAGAACCACTTTGAGTTTTTTAAAACTCGGAAGAACTCAAAAATTCACTAAAACAAAAACTCACTAAAACACCACTACACCCCTAAAACAAAAACTCACTCTTTGCTGACTGGGCGTCACATGACGCAGAACGCCTCATTTTATAGCCCCTCCACTACACATAGCCTTATAGTTAAGTTGTTTTCTTTTCCATATTTTTTTCTTTTTTTTTAGTTATTTATTATAACGTGTCTTTGATTTGAGTGGCCAAAATTATGATATTCAATTCAGTATGTAGCTAGTAATTCAATAAATACCCTTGAATTGTAAGTATACTTCTAAACTCATATAATACATATAAATAACACAAAAAATAAAATATTGATATGAAAATTAAAGTTCTTAATAAAATACAACTGTTAATGAGAAAAGAAAACGTAAGCTTGTATAGTTGTATTGACCTTTTAACATTTAAATTGCTTATCTAATTTTTAAATATATATATATATATATATATATATATATATAGGTATTGGATCATTTCAGAAGTTTTTTACAGCGAGAAGTGCGATAAGTAATATTAACCAATCATGTATTTTCTTTTAATATTTTGATTTTTTTAATGATGTGGGCATATTAGTAAATTGTGTGTATTTTTATTTTTAGTAGCTAAAACTTAATTCAGAGAGTTACGTACACATTGTTTTTTAATTTTTTATTTGAACTATATTTATAATGTAACTCCTAGTATTAATTTCTTCCTATTTACAATTTAATAACTTGTTTAATAATATTGTTATTATATTGTGTAGTGTTAAATGTATTCTGTGACTTTAAACTTTACAAACTCTGTACAAAGTTCAAACCAGTTACCAAAACATTAGTTTCCTACAACTTATTTTAAACAAAACATTATATCCCATGATTGGATACAACTAGTAAGTAGTTTAGTCATTCTTTGCAGAGTCCTTCGTTATTAAACAAACAATCGAACTTTAAAACCTTCTAAATATCTAATATTTTATTCTTTATGTATGAAACTAGAACTTTTTGCCACATAATTTATCCTTAAACTCAACAATCCCACATTATATATCTATATCTCATTGTAAAAATTCCAGAGTCCTGGTAGTTTTCGGATGTAGCCATTTTGTATTTAATTAAATGGCGTCAAAGAATCCATCGCATTTTCCCTCGAATGTCTAACGACCCGTAAGAAATTACAAAATATTCCTTCTGCATAAAGTAAAATAACATTAAGTGACTAAAATGCTAACACATTAAACATATAAATGACTTATGCGTGTAAAGTGTATGGGTTTAACATTTATGAAACACTTACACTTATTATCATACGCCTGCACATATCAAACACATCAAACATACATCTGCACAGATAATCATACACCTATACAGATCAACATACATATACATAGATCATCATGCACCTACACAGATCAACATACACCTACACAGATCATCATGCACCTACACAGATCAACATACACCTACACAGATCATTAAACATCCACACAGGTCATTATACACCTACACCGAGTATAATATATCTACACAACCAACAACAATATAAAAAAAACATATCAAAAACCTACACATATCATCAATTAGCTACACATATAAATCAACAATGCTATGTCAACTAGCTAGCTTTATACACTGACTGGCGATTACCTGATAACTTTGTTGCTTCTCAACGTAGTTACGATCAATATATAGTAGGTTGTTCTCTAGGACAAAATTATAACTGATAGCACAGTAATTAAACTCCTACACAAGCAAACACCATCAACTATGTATCAAGATTATATCTTTAACAAGCACATTTAAAAACTCAACAATCGATACATAACTACACAAGATTATCATATATACACATCCCTTGTTAAATTTATAACATGACATTCTACTAATATAAAAACATGAGCCACACACCCTACATAAGATCCATTTACAAAAATTGCACCTGCAACATAAAATATAAATAAATAAATAAAATACTAGCAGATAATTTAGATAACCAATACACAATTTTTAGATTAACAAAGTACACAATTTGCATATAAACCCTACATAACCTACAAAATTTAGAAGAGAAAAAAAAGAACTTACACAACTTACACATAACATAAAATATACTTAAATTAACACCAACCTATTACATACAATTTGCATAAAAGCCTATTTTTAGACAAACCCTACACAATTAGCACACAAAAAAAAGTACCAATGTGCATATAAACCTACACATCGTACACATAACATATCATGTTTTCAAACTAGATGAACACTACACAACTTCTAGATGAACCCAACACAATTTTTAGAAAAACCAAGTACCAATTTGCATATAAACCCTACACAACCTATACATAAAATAACATATATTTAAATTACATGACCCAACACAATCTGTAGATGAACACAGCAAAATTTGCAGAATAACCGAGTACCAATTTTTAGAAAAACCTAGTAACAATTTGCTTATAAACCCCACATAGCCTACACATAACATAGCATATATTCAAATTAGATGAAACCTACACAGGTTTTAGATGAACCCTACTCAATTTTCAGAAAAAGAGAATACCGATGTTTAGAAAAATCCACACTATAGGTGCTTTTTAGCTTATATTATAGTTTGATTGGAACAAACAACATAAATTAACCTACATATCTCGAATCCTTGCATCTAGTCTGGTCACCGATTAAGATTAAAAACCCCCAGTTACGCTTGATAAGAACATATCCCTAGCACTGATGATCGATTATTATACACTTGCAAACACAATCAGTGTAGTTTAACTCGTTGATTTCTTGTATCAATTGCATATGGTGGACGGATTTTGCGTGATGAGTATAACAGAACAGTTTGGGAGTAAAACTAGGGCTTGAAAGAGGGATTGATGACGTTACAAATTAGACCTTCAGACGATTTTACCCTTTTTAATAGAAAACACCAGATTACATTATTAAGATAATTACAAAAGTACCATCTTTAATTTTAAACCATTGATGTATTTAATCAATGGATAGGATTTACTTCTCGTGCTTCTCGCTATAACATCACTTCTCGTATGATCCATCCCCTATATATATATATATATTCTGTTGTTTATGTACTTTACCATCGCAGAAGAAAGTAGGAAGCTAGGTTCCTATACTGATAACTTTGTTTTTTTATTATCATCCCAAACTTGATCATCTTCACATGCATCTTAGATTTGGTTCATGTACGTTCCTGCTTTCTTGGAACAAACTATGTAATAAATATATATTTCATTAGTATATATATATATATATATAACCATGGATTAATAATTAAAGTCGAAGACGAAGCTAGTCCATACATGAATACACGTAAATGAAGTTTCGTAGATCATCACTTGATTTTGTATCCTTTAATAATCACTTTTGTCAGCTTGATTTCTGCACAATTTATCGTTTTATAACCTTTTTGTTTAAAAGAAAATTCTTCATGACAGCTGTACGTTTGATCTTTTCTGCTGCAAGTAAGTTGACACAAGCATACGTACGTTAAACTATTATATTATATTTTTAATCTAGTTTTCAACCATATTCACATGACTACGTACATACCATACCATACAAGACAGAGTGAATTTTCACTTCAGATGGCACAAATGTAGGTGAAGATGGGCGTTGTTGGTGAACGTTTGTGAGAAATAGGATGTGAGTAAAGACTTCACGGATGAATGAAGGGCCGCTATTATTGATGCATCACCAACGATCAGGGCCGTCTCTGAGAATTATAAAAGAAATTTAGGCCTCGTGCGAGACAAATTTTAGGCCTCCTTATTATATAAATTCGTCAATTATATATCAAAAAACCACAATATGAATAAAAATATTGTAAATAAAACAAAACAAAAGTAATGTATCAAAATGATTGAACTTAAGCAAATTTTGAGGCTTTTCTTTTGTAGTCCATACCTTCTAACTTCTTTCTTGAGAAGCAAACCTTCCTTTAGGTTCTTTTTCTTCTACACTTTTGGGAACCTGAGAGGTATTTGGGAATGGAAGGTATTATTTCTTAAAAAAACAAAAGTATTAAGTATTACCAGCAAATCAAACAAACAAACACTACTCTAGACAACTCAAAATCTCATGAGATTCATGGAAATTCATCATGGAATTGACAAAGACTTACATGTTTTAAAAAATGTATTGTTATAAAAAACTCCTACTAGACAAACACAAAACACTTTTTTCGAAAAAAGTTTATAATAAAAAAAACAAAAATCTGCAAACAATAGTTCAGTTTTGGAAAAAATTGTATGAACCAGTCCAGCTCAAAGAACACACAACTTTCATCAACAATTTAACTTATAGAATTGAGAAGTAAGTAGAAGTAAAATCATATATTTTAGAATTCACATACTAAAAAAAATAGGCTGTTTCGTAGTATTCACGGTTTTTTTTTCTATTTTTGGGCCGTGCAAATGTAAAATAAAAAAATAAAACCTTTTGGGCTCGCATATCTATAATAAAAAGTTAAAACCTTTTGGGCTCATGCAAATGTATAATAAAAATAGTAAAACCTTTTGAGACTGCTTATCTATAATAAAAAAAACATTTTGGGCCCATTACATTTTTGGGGCCGTGCAGTGACCGGCCCTGCCTAGAATATATATTGTCACTCAAGGATACTTCACAACTGGATCAACGACAAATTACCGACCCACTTTCGCTCCTAGGTTTAAATAAGTCATGTAAATTGTTAATAAATTATAAGGCCTTTGAGTATACCTTAACGTTCAGGGCTTTAAAGTTTGACAAATGTTAATGAGTGGGACACACTCCTTTCATGGGTTAAGGACATTAAAGGAAGATGAATTAAGATTAACAAACTTTAAAATCTTCTACACTCACACATGTTAAAATTTGTTTTTGAATTAAATTGAAGGCATGAAAGGGAGGGGTAAATACTGTTAAACCATTTTTTTTAAATGAGATGAAGTAAAAAGAAGTAAACTGGGTAATTTACAGGTTCTTTTGGTTTCATCCGAATGATGCAAATTCAAACTTCAATTTATCTATATATGACAAGTTTATATAATAATTGTAAGTCGTTGTGTAAATTTATTCTTTAATTAATTAACCATATATCAAAATTAGAGTAATGATAATAATACTTTAGGCTCTTTGGGTATAATTAGTGTTGAATGATATAAGTTATACACTTTATAGTTATACTCTATTAATTTAATTGTGTTTCACAGGTTGCACTACTACTTTCATTTACAATTGATCGAATATTCGTTCGTGAAGCTTCAATCAGGATTAGCACCGAGCTTGATGCTGAATCAGATTGGCTTATATGGAGAAGATTAATCCGATAACATCGATAGGTCTAATTCTTGCAAAAGAAAATGCCAATTAGGCTCGCCAAAGAGAGTGAGAGTGAGTATCTTCTCTGACTACCCTCCAGCGTGACAATTAGTAGGCTTCACATGAGGCTTTTTGTGAATGAGAGTGGCGAAGATGATGTCAGCGATCACCTCATAACGGTTGACATGCATCGGGTATTTATACCTATTAGATTGAGTTTGACCCCTTGTAGACTTGTAGTCCTCTTCCAAACCAGTCACTATCTAAGTTCGTTATGTTGTGAGCCCGTCCAAGAGTGTTGGATCTTGTTATTGGTGGCCCGGACATTACACCTTGCACATATAACACTTGGTCCGAGCCAACTATTGTGTACTATTATTGTAGTTATATTTGTGGGTTATTTGTTTGTAGGGTCATCGTGTTCGTAATGTGATTCATTTAGGGTGTAACCTCTACAGTTTGTAAGAAAAAAAGAACGTGACATGTAAAAACAGATATATAGGGACGGCTTTTCCATCGCAAAATGATTTTAGCTTGAAAACATGGTTGCCCAACAAATTGACCAAAAAAAATGTGACGATAAACATGTCGCAAAACATTTAGTGCCTAGTTTACGACCAAGAGAAAGAGAACCTAAAGTAGTAAAGTACACAAGCATAAGAATAATAATGGTCAATAGTGGAATTGTGGAAAGACCATGTACGTATAATATATGTTTTTTTAATGACTAAGTATTTGCACAATGTAGGGTTTGAACCTCTAAAAACCATCTTACCACCCCTATCAAAGTGGGAATAGCCTGTATAATATATGTTAAGAGTAAAAACAAGAAATAATGCAAGTAGCTTGAACAACAAGGCATTGTATAATTTGTATGAATAGAAGAGACTTCAGCATAGCCAAGAAATGATTGCCGACAATGCTATTCATGCATGCATAGCTCGATTGATGCCGGCAATTCATCCTTGGCTCAGTTGAACTCTCCTCCATGATCTACATTCTTCCATAACTCTTTATATGTTGGTAATGTATATATATGTATTGAATTGTATTTCAGTGTGTGAAGTTAACCTAGAGTCTTGCTACATATATATAGTAAACTAAATGGGAAGATGAGATGAGATACGATTTAGGAATATATTCTTTTCAACACCATTATTTATTAGTGGCATATATTAAAGTCCTTGACCTTTTATTGTAGGGATCAATTAAATGAATTAAGTTGTACTGCATTTTATTTTTTTAAATAAACCAAAACTGAACAAAATTTGATAAATTTAATTGATTTTGTAGATAATATGCAAAGTAACTCTGCTTACCACTAGAAATCCATCAGATTTTATATATAGGGCTGTCTCATAAACTATTGCAAATAACTTTATTTTTAACACCAGGAAACATATATCTATTTAAAACATAAACTTGATGTTAGATAACATGATAAGGATCTTGTGTGTGTTAAAAGTCAAGATACTAGTGTAACTTTGTTTATATTTGTTTCTGAACGTCATTAGCTTGGTGAAAGCAGCAATATTTCTCTCAAAGGGTCATAATAAATAAACATACATTGTTATTCTTAAGCACCAAAACATCCTGTATAATATATGTTAAGAGTAAAAACAAGAAATAATGCAAGTAGCTTGAACAACAAGGCATTGTATAATTTGTATGAATAGAAGAGACTTCAGCATAGCCAAGAAATGATTGCCGACAATGCTATTCATGCATGCATAGCTCGATTGATGCCGGCAATTCATCCTTGGCTCAGTTGAACTCCCCTCCATGATCTACATTCTTCCATAACTCTTTATATGTTGGTAATGTATATATATGTATTGAATTGTATTTCAGTGTGTGAAGTTAACCTAGAGTCTTGCTACATATATATAGTAAACTAAATGGGAAGATGAGATGAGATACGATTTAGGAATATATTCTTTTCAACACCATTATTTATTAGTGGCATATATTAAACCTTTTATTGTAGGGATCAATTAAATGAATTAAGTTGTACTGCATTTTATTTTTTTAAATAAACCAAAACTGAACAAAATTTGATAAATTTAATTGATTTTGTAGATAATATGCAAAGTAACTCTGCTTACCACTAGAAATCTATCAGATTTTATATATAGGGCTGTCTCATAAACTATTGCAAATAACTTTATTTTTAACACCAGGAAACATATATCTATTTAAAACATAAACTTGATGTTAGATAACATGATAAGGATCTTGTGTGTGTTAAAAGTCAAGATACTAGTGTAACTTTGTTTATATTTGTTTTTGAACGTCATTAGCTTGGTGGCAGCAGCAATATTTCTCTCAAAGGGTCATAATAAATAAACATACATTGTTATTCTTAAGCACCAAAACATCAAGTTCTATCTCAGACTCTCGTGCTTTCATCTTCGATAGTACCACTATTATTTAAACTATTACACTAGTTTGACAGTTTATCCGATTCAAGTTGGTGTGACAGTCATGGATATTCAGATAAACATGAAGGTTACAGAGAAAAACCATCCAACATTTAGCATGTGTTAAGCCTGATGTGTACCAATGGGCCGTGTTATATCTTCAAAAGATAATAATATTCCTAGCTACGTGTGACCAAACGAATCTAGTTGATGCCTCCAAATCTTCATATCCCAACAGTTAGAAGCTAGCCCATGCATGAATGTCCAAATCTCAAGTTCTAAAGGGCAAGAGAACGCATATATATAGTTTTGACTATTATAAAAATATGCTTATAAAGATGCAAAATCAGTGAATATTGTTTGGTCAACAGCATGGTGGCCATATGGGCATGTAGAATTGTTGACATTTTTCTGACTTGTTATCTTGAGCATAATATCGTTGTAGCAAAATAAAGAAGAAAGAATATATATCTTAAATGGTTCTCAAAGAGATAATACATTGATAGCCTTATCACTCGTCAATCTTTAACGACTTCGTTATGAATTAAATGCTAAGACTATGTGTAGTAGTTTTAACTTAGAGACATTTTAAAGTGTTCAATAAATGTCACGTAGGCAGTTGGCCTTCTAATTAACTAAACCATTGTTCAATAAGGATGAAGTGGTTTTAACTTAAAGGTCATGATGGTGTGTGTGTGTGGGGGGGGGGGGGGTTGTTTGCAATGGCCAAAACAATCTTCAACTCGTTAAAGCTTTGGCGAAATGGTGATTGGCGCTTTTACTTGATGCCTGTGTAGTGGTGTTTGCGGCTTTACTAGCTAAGTTGGCATGGTCATGTGGCGCCCCCGCCCCCACCTTCCTCTACGACACACTTATTTAAGAATGTCAAGTCTAATTGTTTTACTTAAGAGTTTCTCGATAATGGTAACGTAACTATTTAAGGATTAAATGTGAAAGAGACTAATATGACCATTTTATTTTTTCTAGATCAGTTAACTCACAAACCATATAATCTATTTTAAAATCTAGATTTTTACCCACCGTAGGACTAGAACCCTGATCACTTGCAGAATTACACATTTTTCACAAACCAGCTTGATACTGCTAGGCTACAAGCCCTTAGGTAATAGGAACTGAACGAATGTATACTATTAACATAGAGAAAGTCAATTACACATTTTTCACAAACCAGTTTGAAACGGTTTTAAACAAATATTAACGATTTTTTAACCAATGTTTGTATTATTTATTCTTTCAATAGTTGTAACTATAAATCTATTTTTAGTATCTATTACATCTCCTTCAACTCATTACAACCACATAAGATATTAATATTTGTCATGAAAGGATAGCTCGAAGGTTTTGGTAGACTCTTGTGACTTTGAAAGGTCATGTGTGATCGATAATTCATTTTCTCTTTTAATGCATGGGTGTAGTTACCTACTTTATTCTTATGCTATTTACTTTCGATCCCTTTTAATTTATTAGTTGTTGCTCTCTTTTATAAATAATTTAAAAAAAAAACAAATTATTTACATTTTAGAACCGAAACATGTGACACAACCCATGAACTATGCAATGTGTTGGCTCAGTTGTTGTATGGCCTGAACAAGCAGTGTAACACGTGAGCTACGAGGTGTTGGCCGGCCCTAAACGAGTAGATTTTATGGTTGATTTTTTGTTAGCTAGGTTATGTTAGCATTATAAATAGATGTTACTGAGTTATAATTTTATAAGAGAGATTGTATATAGTTTTTGAGTTGCATTTTCTTAATTATACATGTTGTGAGAGTTATCCAAATTCATGTGTGTTTAATTATTGCTTGGTTCAGGAATTGAGAATTAAAGATTTAAAGCTACATTTATCATCTAAAGTTGGACCTAGTTTCGCTTCTGATCAACAAAGTATAAAATGGTCAATATAGGGATTGCAATGGGTCGGGTTTAGGTATTCTCAAACCCATACCCGGCTGTTAAAGTCTGTCTCAAACCCGTCAGATATTAATCGGGTAATCAGCCGTTGGGTTTCGGGTTTTCCCATCCGGTTTTGGGTTTTCTATCAGGTTTTGACGAAATACCCGTCTGATATACCCGGACCAAAACCTGTCAGGTTTCTATCAGGTTTTAACAAAATAAAGTTAATTGATTCACACAATGATTACCATAAAATAAAATGTTTCAAATAAATATGGAAATGAATGGTTCGGATCAGTATCACGCTCGTAATAGCTTTGGGGGTTGTATGGAGGTGGCTCATGATATGGAAATGAATGGCTCGGATCAGTATCTTCCACGAACTCATATCCTTCATGTGGGTTATAGACCCGACTCCCTGTCATTGTGAGTTACCTACACACATGAAACACTAGAATACCCCGCGTAAAATCAAATAAATAAAAATAAAAGCAAAAAAACTAAACAAAAGCAAAAAAGAACAAAAACTAAAACTAGCACTTTGCGCGTTGATTCCCCGGCAACGGTGCCATTTTGATCGATGTCGAAAGGTCAATCAAAAACATTTATAAATTACCTTTACTAGCAAGGGCAAGTAAGGTGTCGAATCCACAGGGAATCAGTGGAAAGTGCTAATCAAGTTCATAATTTATAAAATATTAAACTAAGTAGACAGACGATGTCAAGCGGTTTGAAAGATTTGTTAAGCAAAACCAATGTTACTTTGATTTGTAAATAGTTATGAGGAAATAACCAATCTCCAGGTTTCAGGTTGTGAAGCAAGTTGGACAAGTAGTTAAACCTATTTGGAAATCTCTTTGTTTGAATTAATAAGCAAAAGACTAAATATTTGGCTCTGCTGATTGTCAAAACTTAATCCGAACAATTGGCACAGCTGAATAATAATCTAATTGATTACCAGTTTTAGGGTTTGATAAATGTAAGTGATTTAATGGTTAATGATTAATGGGCCAATGACTCAAAGAACTTAATCCTAAAAGTTGATGACCACAAATCAATAAACTGATATAAAAACAAAACATTCAATTACGAAAAACTCTTAAATGCATAAACAAATGTAAAGATTCAACTAACCGAATGATTAACCAAATCCAAATCCAATATTAAGGTTCAAAATACCAAAGAGTCTAACCACAAACACAACCCTACGCCCGGAGATGGTCACAAAAGCTTTAGCCTAGCATATGCATCTTGAAGATCTTGATTCTTGATTGGGATGATGAGAACATGGATGATTGTGGTGATTGGTAGGTGTTAGGATAGTGTATGATAGCCTCCAAGAAGTCCCAAAACTGACAGTTATTGAATGAATACGATATTAGGGTTTTTGGGCCTTAAATATGGAAGAAAAACACCCAAAATCCCTTTTTTCGTCAGACCAGCTACGGTCTGGCCACCGTAAGCTACGGTCTGGCCACCGTAGCTTACGGTCTGCACCCACTGCCTTACGGTCTTGCTAGGCCAAAACTGTTTTCTTCATAAAATCTTCGTTTCAACTCCGTTTTCCTCCCCGTTTGCGGCCAAGTCTTCGTATTTCAATTCTCTATCACATCATACATAACTACTTTCATTTAAACTCCATCATGAATGCTCCAAGTTAGCTTCTTTAAGCTCCATTAAGCTCCGCACACCTGTAAACATAAAACCTATCAAAGTATTTGTGTTCAATACATATAAACATGTAAAACACACAATATAAAACACTTAAAGCACATACTTTTACCCACACATCAACTAGTCATAAGTAGTAAGGTATAAATACACAATTCTTAACTCCTATGGTTCGTTTATTTAATTTTAATGGACTTTAGTCAACTTTTAGATGCTCTATTTGACAAAAAAAATATGATTAGGATTAAAAGATGCACATTAGGTGTTTGATAATGTTGTAATTAGGATACAAGGTCATTTTGCTAATTGGATTAAAATTTAATATCCAAATTCACAAGACAACTAACATGGTACACAACTCTGTCTCTAGCAAAAAAGATTAATTACTTATATCCTTTTTAGGACTTGATTAATGTTCTTAAAGCCAATTAATATGGCATTTTATATAAGAAGATATTATACACATTTATTCAATCACTATCTCTGATAACCCTCCCTCACCATTGAACCCAACTCCAAACTGTTTGTGCCCACAACATTCCTTTCGGTAGCTTTTGCAACACGCGCCTACACGCCGGTTCTCCAAACCATGACTCTCGCAACAATGCCTTACCATTTCCCCGAGTTCCTCTTCAGTTATGACCTCTTTTACATTATGATCATGATCATGATTTAAATCAATGTGTGTTTCATCATGACAGCAGTCGGTTTTCTTAACTACATTCTCACAACTACGAGTGCGTCTAGTCTGCGATTCTATATCTAAGCCTTGGTGTAGTTCATCACAAGCATGACCACAGCAGCCATGGCTTTCATGCTTCACCTCTTGTACCGAGTGCTTTACCACATGCAAATGTTCATCATCATGTTCATGTTCATGATCATCATGACCACAACAACCATGTTTATGTTCGGTTTCGTGGACCATGTGCTTAACCTCATGCACCTTATCAGCATGGCCACAACAACCATGTTTTTGTTCTGTTTCATGTACTGAGTGTCTTGCCTCATGGACCTTAGCATCATGTCCACAACAACCATGTTTATGTTCCGTTTCTTGTACTCGGTGCTTAACCTCATGCACCTTAGCATCATGCCCACAACAACCATGTTTATGTTCAGTTTCTTGTAGTATATTATTAACCTCATGTACCTTATCAGTATGCCCACAGCAACCTTTCTTCTTTTCACAACTTGTAGACTCGTGCGTAGACAAATACTTGCCATGTTTATGCGACGAATGACAATGTTTATGGTCATGCGAAGAACCAAAGCGTTTGGTTTTCGTGACAGTTGTAGTTCTTAACAACAACATGCTGTTAAGAATCACCACCAAACACGTCCCAACGTCTGCTAAAACCGCAGCCCAAACTAACGGATGACCCGCAATAGCCAATGCAATAATAGCAGCCTTGGTGATAATAGCCAGAAAAATGTTTTCAAATATTTTCCTTCGTGTTTTCCTTGCGAGTCTCACTGCTATTGGTATTTTTCGTATATCATTCGACATTAATATCACGTGCCCGGTTTCTGTTGCGAGTGCTGATCCCGATACCCCCATTGAGATTCCGATATCTGCTGTGGCTAAAGCGGGTGCGTCATTGATTCCGTCTCCAACCATTGCAGTTGGAGATAGTTTTTGAAAATCTTTAATGATTCGGGCTTTATCTTCGGGTAAAAGTTCTGCATGCATCATGTCTAGTGCACCCTCTAGCTGCAAAATTATATTATAAATAAAAATGTTAAAAACTTAATATAAGCAAAAAAAAAAATTGACTTGAAGACTTATGGTTGACTTTTGAGTTTGACCTGTTTTTGTGCATGACTGGCTGCAGCTTGACAGTCTCCTGTAAGCATAGCTGTTTTAATGCCCATAGATTTGAGTTCTTTGAGCGCTTCTTTTGCACCCGTTCGACATGCATCCGAGAGGTTAAAGATTCCGGCTAGTGAAGAGTCTAAAAATATGTATCCGGTTGACTTTCCTTCCGTGCTTTCACTTGCATTATGCAAAGCTAGATTTACCAAACAAATACAGGTCAATAACTTACAAATGTATGCAAATAATATGTGATAATTGAAATATATGAATATAGGTTTTTTTCTTTATAAATGGTTATTTAAAACAGAAACTTGACAAACATTTGTGAAGACTTTATGCAACTAATCCTACATAAAACCGAACTAAAAAACGCAAATGACAATTTTTACCTGTTGTGTTACATCCTGCTCTAACAGCAATCTTTTGGTTCCCAACATAAATATTTTTCCCTTCAATTTTACCGCAAATTCCTTCACCGGGAAAGTTTTCAAATCCTTCGACATTTTGTGATCGCGCTTCAACAGACTTAGACTGTGCATATTCTATAAGTGCTGCAGCCATAGGATGACCGGACATACTCTCTACACTTGAAACCCTTCAAATTCACAACAAAATGGTTTATAAAAAAACATTAAAATAACCAAAAGTTTAATCACATGAACAGTTTATGACTATACCAGTATAGCAATTTTTCTTGACTAATATCGTCTCTGAGTGACCGGAAGTTTGAGACTGAAAACTCTCCTCTAGTGATGGTCCCGGTTTTATCAAAAGCGAATATTTTAACGTTTGAAAGCGTTTCTAGATACTCTGCACCTTTGATCAAGAGCCCGGTTGTTGCTGCTTTTGATAATGCACAAAATGTAGCAACCGGTGTTGATAAAATGAGCGCACACGGGCATGAACTTACTAAAACTACCAAAGCTAGGTGATACCATTTGTCTAAATTGTGAAGCTTCATTGCAGCCGGTATTATAGCCAAACAGGCTGCTACCACTACAACGGCTGCAAATTCGCATAAACAAAACTTATGTTAGTAAGAATGACATCAGAACCGAACATCCTCTTTGATATGTTTTAACCATGGATTAACAAGTTTTACCTGGGGTGTAATATTTTGCGCATTCATCTATATATCTTTGAGTTTTACATTTATTATTTTGAGCTTGTTCAACAAGCTTTGCCATTCTTGCCACTACACAATCTTCAGCTAGAACAGTAGTATTAATGCTAATGTAACCTGAAGAAAGATAGCAAAATACAATATAAGTTAGCAAACTTTGACTTTTTGAAGTCAAAATAACCATTTTTATATCAATTACTATAACAACTATGTTATAAAATAATTTAAAAAAATCAGAAATATGATTTATGTTACAAACTATGATGTGGGTACTGGGTAGCAATCATTTTTTTATAAATAATATAAAAGGGATATCATTTTTTAGCATGAAAAGTAGAATGTTTGACCACAAAAGTCAACGCATACCATTTAAGTTAATTGTGCCAGCCCAAACAATAGAGTCTACTTGTTTTGAAACTGGAAATGACTCTCCGGTTAAAGCTTTCTCGTCAACTTCACACGTTCCCTGCACAACGGTTCCATCAATCGGGATAACATCCCCTGCCTTGACCGCGAGCTTTGTGTTGATCATGACTTCACTAGCGTTGACTTCTTCACCATTGCTAGCCAATACTGCCTTCTGAGGTGCCATATTCATCAATGATGACATTACAGCAGTGGCCTACAAATTTATATTAGATTAGTACTCTTGAAATGATTTATATATCAAGAACAAATAAATAAAAAAAAATTAAAACTAGTGAACCTTGTGAGATGCTCGCGATTCGAGCCATTCTGCTGTGGTGAATAAGAACACTATTGTTCCTGCCTCCCAGTAATCTTTTAGAAAAATCGATCCCGCAACTGCAAATATGATTTAATATACGTTAAAAAAAATTGTGCGTTATGGTATTAGGTGATACCTACTCAACTACCCGTATCGAAATTAATATACGTTATTATAATCATTAATCATTAGTATTTAGTAACTTGATGTTTTTAAAACTATGGATTTGTTAGGATGTATTTGAATATTTAATATTTCAAGTTGGTTTGTAAGTGAGATTAAGATTATATTTTGGGTAGTAGACATCTTAACAATAAATTTTTAACCATATTCATATTGGTAGTGTGACACATGATTTTATATCCTTCATCTTCACGTGACAGTAAAGAATAAAGATGGTACAATTAATAATTTATCAAGCTAAAATACAAATAACATCACATCATGTTTTAATATTTATTAAGAGTGGACACCACTAGTCTTTCCACCTTTAATTTCCTTTTCATTTTTCCTTATCTTTTATCTTTTCCAATAGTAATTTTACTTTTCTCAGTGTTATTATTATTAAAAAAACTATGTAATTTAATGGTTTAGATTTAAAATATGTGTGTGTGACTTCAAAAACGAACTATATAAAACAAGTTACAAGACTTGAAACATATTTAATATTTTTATAAAAGTAGCAAGAGTTATTTTAGAAAAAAAAATATTAGGATAACTTTTTTGCACTTTTTGTAAAGGTAGGATAACCTTTTTTAAGCTATAACATTTCCTTTTTTTCTTTATGGTGAAAATGTCTTCAAAAGAGGAAATAAAAAGGTTGGAATGGCCAACAAGCAATATTAAGGCCATGTGTAATGGGCGTGGGCTCAGGCAACAAATAGGCGAAATTGGGCGCAAACACCGCCCCCGGGCCATATGTAGGCGAATTGGGGCGGAGGCGGGTTGTTTTTATCGCCTGAAATAAGAATTATTATTATTGTTATTATTATTATATGTATGTGTGTGTATATATATGTATATATGTTGTGTGTGTGATATATATATGTATATGTATATATGTTGTGATATATATATATATATATATGAATATGTATATATGTTGTGTGTGTGTATATATATGTATATGCAAAATGAATCCTAGAAACAACCCGAACCATCCATTCCCTCCTTTCGGTCAACACCATGGTTCGCAAAACCAACCGAGTGTGAACTTACAATGGAACCCGATGAACCTAAACCAACCGAGCTATTTGTTTCAATTTCCCGACTCGAACCTAAACATGTACGCCAACCGAGCTATATGTTTTTTTATATTTTTAGTTATGTTTTTTTTTGTATTTCTTTTTATTTTTTATGCATTTTTATTTTATTATTTAAATAAATTAGTTTTTATTTGATTAGTTTAATTATAAAAAGAAAATAATTAAAAAAGATATTGTGGGCCCAACTTGTAGCCCCCCCTGCACCATTACACCCCAAAAACAAATTCGCCCCCTTTGTTGACTGGGCACCACGTGTCACAATTCGTCCCCAATTGTAGCCTCTCCACTACACATAGCCTAAAAGTAATGCATGCATAATTGCATATGGCTTTATAATACAAAGAATGAAATTATAAAAATAAAAGAATCAGTTCAAACAGATAAAATCGAACTGTAAAACCGTCTCACTGGTAAAAATCGACCAACTTAACCAGGCCGGTTTGTTTCAGACTTTTCCAAAATCATAGTTAGTATGTGGGTCTTTAGTGTTTTAGAAAAACATGTTAAATTGGACTTAGTTTAATTTGTGACTTGTAATCTGGACTTAGTTTTTGACTTATTGTGACTTTAACCATATTTTGTTCTTTATTAGCTTTCTGCCTCTTGTTTTAACATTTTGTTGTAACATTCTAAATGATTAAAAAACTTATTATTTATTAATGCCAGAAAATATCTTACGCAAATCAGTTTTTTTTGTTTCCTTTACGAAAATTAATGAAACTAATTATGTTTTATACACGAATAAATATATGGGTTTATTCAGACCTATTAGTTTAATTTGTCAATTTGACACAAATAATTAAAATAAATAGTTCAAAATCTAAATTATACCTGCAATAAGCATGAGGGTGTTTACATCGAGCCTGAAATTGCATAACGAGGCATACGATTTCAAAATGATTGGATAAATGCCAACAGCAACAGCTCCGAGTGCCAACCATTTGAAGGGTGAAAAAACATAACTCAAAAACGATAACAAAAGCAATACACCACAAGCTACCGCAAATGGGCTTGGCCATTTGTTCCTGTAGTTTGTATCTCCTTTCAGTCGCACATTCGCTTCTAATCGAGCTTGGTTGAGCATCTTAACTGAAACAAACTTAAAAAAATCGCAATTAATTTCAAAAACATGTAAAAATATTATTTATTATTAAAGAGCAGCCTACCCATCAACCAATGTTATAATTAACATGTAGTTACCATATATGGAATACATATATATAACTAAAATCTAATTGGAAATAATAGGTATGAAGTTAATTATGCTAATTATGATATATCTAAATAATATATAGGAGACAATTTTGGGCTTGTTGGTATGATATCCCCTTTGTCCTTCAAAAATAAAGATAAAACAGAAAAAGAAAAATCTTATACACAAAAATCAGAAATAAATGTTTTAAGAATAAAGTTTTTTTTATGTTTAAAAATGACGCGACTATTTCTTGTGCCAACTACCAAGTCATTGTTCGCACGTCAATTGTGTAACCTTTAATAGTATTTCTTTGTTGTCTGTGAGACTCAAACTCTACATTCAAGTAACCATTAAAATCTGTTATTCTGTTTTTATATGTTTGCATAAACATATATAGCATTATTACACATTATACGGTATAAAACTTATAGGATATCACGTCAAGGATCATACTTATCATAACCTAACTTTAAAAGTTAATATAAGTTACTTTATTACACTTAGCCGGGTAAAAGTACTTCACATTATTCATCATCCTAGGTATATTATTTTTAAACAGAAAAAGATAAATATAACAATATGAGTTGTGCAACTTGTGCTTATCAAAAGGTGTGAACACTTTTAATATTGTAAAACACATACATACCTCAAAAGGTATATTCTTGCAAGAACAATATATTTTAAATAATCAAATCATAAATTTGTTGATGACTATACTTTCAAAGTTTCTTGTAACCAAAATAAATAATATAAATTATATGATTATTATAAGAAACTAGTTACATGACTAATCAATAATCATCACAAAATTATTACACAAAATCTATAACCACGAAGAGTATAATATTATTATAATGTTTTGTTGTTCAAATTGAATTTTTAAATATAAGTAAAATAAAGGTATATAAGTAAAACTAATATACATGGATTTTTATTTTCCTTTCTTTGTGTTAGTTAATGTAAAATTATATATTTATTTAAACATAAATATTTAACTACTCTATAATCATTACATCATAAAGCAAGTCATCCAAACATGAAAATCACAATAATCATTATAGAACCCTAGATATGAAAAATGAAATAACATAAAATGATAACTCAAAGGTATACTACTAGAAAAATGTAAAACATAAATAACAAAGTTACTTTACCAATTTGAAGAGGAGACACAAGGACAGGATCATGAACAACAATGACCGTTCTAGACGGAACAACGACAGAAACATCATGAACACCTTCAATCGGTCGTAAAATCTTCTCAATCAACGGCACCTCTGACGAACAACACAATCCCAAAACATCAAAGTAGCTTTTCTCTAGCTTCTTTGATGAATTATCCATCTTTATATATAACTCTATATATTGCAGGATAGCTTAATGTATATAGAGAATATATATAGATATGTAGGAGAAGGAATGGTGTTATAAGTTGGTTGGTGATTGAATATTTGTAGAGGGAGAAAAGTGTAATCACAAAATAATTTTCATGGAATCTACGTGTGAAATCCATTTTCCATGTGTAGGGTCGAATCTTTTATCATAAAAATATGTTAGAAAAGATTTCCAAATATACTGTTTTGTCTCTAGGTTCCATTGGTGAAGAGGTAGGTCCCAGCAGAGCCCAGTTGGACCCGCAAGACTCACCTTGAATAGGGACGTCTGCGCAATAACCAACTGCTCCAGCAGGACCCACCATGCTCAGAGAACCTTACGCGCAGTACGCCAGCTGTACCCGCAGGGAAAGCCTCCCAATGGCGAAGTACCCCGCCTGTTCCCGCAGCTGCGGATACAAGCCATCAGGGAAGGCTACCCGCACTAACAGCAAGGCTACACGCACAAGGCATTCGCTACTTCAGTAGTCACATGAAGGAATGAGCAAGGCGGGAATACTCCCGCCTAAATGAGCCAGTCCGTATGCTTCTGAAAGGTCTTTCGTACTATACCTACTAAGGTATGGGCGGAACAGACAATTTGACCAGAGCAGCCCATGAACCAATCACAGGGTGACAGCTCACCGACAACAGTACGAGGAGGAGCACCATCTAGTACTGTTTGTCACTATTAGCCGCTGCCTACTCACCAACCCTTACGATGGGACGTGCGCAGCCTACAGTTGGTGGAACAGTGCGTAGCCGGCAGTAAAGGAACAGTATACAGCCGACCTTTACTGTTGGCCGTAGCCTATCCACCAACCAGCATGGCCTGTGCGTAGTCCACTGTTGGTAGAAAGGAATACTATTCAGCCGGCTGTACCTTCTAGGAAACCTACCTTCGGCTATAAATACTCCAACACCTTGGAATGGTAAGGACATCATCTGATATCTCAATCTTATCTAGCAATCTCTTAATATACACTTATATTCAGAGCAATCTAGTCTGATTCTCACGCCGGAGGGTGGTCACAAGGAGGAACCCCCCCCTTCTCAGTGACGAGCTTACGGTGTCTGTTTTGCAGGTCCCCTGAAGAACAACCTTCTCTGCTGGACCTCATTCTCGTGGGAAACATTACTTAACCCCCAGATTATCTATAATCTGCCCGTGGGTTCACTTAGTGTTTCTTCATTGGCGCCATCCGTGCATAAAAGCTAGAACTAATTTAGTTTTTTCAACATTTCTGAAGAAATGGTTAACGTTACTCCGGTCCCAAGGCCAGTAACCGACCAAGAAACCCCGGTAACCACAACCCCAGCAACTGGGGGGAATACCGGCGGTTATACAAATCTTACGAACACTACCCCGACTACCCAAGCCGGGGCAAGTGCAGTAAATATTCCACTGGGGTTCACTGATGCCCAGTTGGAAAAACGAACGAGGGCCCCTCGCCAAACACTAGATCAAGTGAAGGCGTGGGCCGAAGCACGTCAAAGAGAGTTCCAAGCTGAATTGGATGAACGCTTGCGTTCAGTTCAACAGGCTGACGAATTCGGCAGTACTCGCCAACAGCTCAATATGAACAGCGAGTGCGAGTACTCAGACGAGGAGAGAGAAGAATCCGATACCGACGCAAACCCTCGCCATAAGGCGAAAGGGAAGCGTAAGGAAACGGACTTCCAGCCAAAAAGGAATTTTGGGGAAGCTTTTAAACCAACAAATGCGGAGAGAAACCCGCGTGACTTCTCAAAAACCTTTAGGCCAACTGCTACAAATGCAGGAAAGTCAAAGTTCGCAAGGGACATTGCGGAAGCAATCGCCCCGAGAAGTGCCAAGCAAATGTCCAACATTGGCACTTATGATGGTCTATCCGACCCAGACGACCACTTGAACAGATTCATTGCGGGGGCAACCGTCAGTAACTGGACGGAACCCACGTGGTGTTATATGTTCCAGATGACTCTGGTTGGAGCGGCCAGGGCATGGTTCGATCGTTTACCGGTCCACCACATATATGACTGGGCGGACTTTCAGAACAATTTCAGCCAGCACTTCAGCCAACAGAGGAAATATACTGAAGAACAGTGGACGATCCTCAACTGCGTTAGAGAGGAGGATGAATCTTTATTAGACTTCATCACCCGCTTCAACTCCAAAAAGCTAAGTCTCGGCAACGTAAGTGAAGATCTTGTTCGCGCCGCTTTCATCCAAGGCGCCGAATACCCAGAGCTTATCCGCACATTGACGGGTAAGGATGGCATGCCATCAACATGGGATGCCATCATGACGGCGGCCAAGCGCTTTGCCGAGACGGAGAAGCAACTGGGAAGGGATCTTCCCCAGAGTACACACCTCTACACGCAGAGGACAAGAGAGAACAATGTCCGGATCGCCCGGCAGAACAAAAAGAGGAAGCTAGGTATCTGGCAGTCAAGGGTAAACTTTGACACCTCATCCAGCTCTCACCCTCTTGTTGGCGGAAGAAATCACACACACCCTTCAAGCCAAAAGCACCGGTGGACGCCACTCACCAAAAGCGTCACGGAGATATTTGCCACTGAAAAGCTACCATGGCCAAAAGCTCCAGTGATCCGGCACCGACCTAATGCGGATCAGAGCAAATCCTGTGACTTCCACGGGACAAAAGGTCATGGTACGGAAGAGTGTACATCCTTGAAGGATATTGTTGAAGCATTCGTCAAGGATGGAAGACTGGCACACCTAGTGGCATCAATCAAGAAGGGAGGACGGAACGACAACCGGTACCGAGGCAACGGACGAAAGCCCGTTGACATCAGCATCAACATGGTTCATGGTAACATCAGAGGAAGAAAAAGGCGAACGCCAGAACCATGTGCGTGGAAGGAAGCTGAGGTGCGCTTCCCGCGAGTGCCAGGAGGACCCAGCAAAGAAGGCCCTATCGTCATCAAAAGCCAGCTGGGGCACTACATCACTTCTCGCACTCTTGCTGACAACGGCGCCTCGTCAACGGTGATGTACAGGCAGTTCTTCGACAAGCTAGATGACGAAGACAAGGAACGCCTGGAAACGATCTGCGCCTCGATGGAAGGGTTTGATGGCAGCACAAACACCCCCCTGGGTATCCTATCTTTCCCCGTCACTCTTACAGATGGGAAACACTCCCGCACAGAAGATGTGGACTTTGTCGTGATGAGGAAGCCACACCACACATACGACATTCTCTTCGGGAGAGACGGGATGGCAAGATTCAATGCCGTGGTATCCTCAGTCCACGGCATGATGGGATGGCCAACAGCTGAGGGTGTAGCGATGATCACCGGCATTCCCCAGGTATGCATCGCATCTGTCTCATCTAAACCCAAACCAAAGATGGCTAAACCAACCATCACCGAACCAGAAAGATGGGCCTTCAACGGCAAGTACCCGGACCAGGCCATCTCCATTGGCCCAACAATTGTTGATCCCACACGCACCTTACTTAAGCGCTTATTACAAAGGAACGCCGACATCTTCGCGTGGACACCAGCTGACATGACTGGTGTACCCCGGAGTAAGGCAGAGCATAAGCTCAAATGCGATCCGGCTGTTACGCCGATCGTACAAAAGCGCAGAGTAATGGGGCCAGAACAAACTAACGCGTGTAGAACCCAAGTCAAGGAACTCCTTGACGCAGGCATCGTACGCGTTAGTAGATATCAAACTTGGGTTGCAAATCCCGTTATGGTACCGAAGAATAACAAACAATGGCGCATGTGCATAGATTTCAAAGACTTGAACAAAGCATGCCCCAAAGATTGTTATCCGTTACCTGAAATTGATCTTAAGGTGGACTCGTTGGCACCATTCCGCCTTAAATGCTTCCTGGACGCGTATAAGGGGTACCATCAGATCCACATGGCCGTTGATGATCAGGACAAAACCGCTTTTCTGACGCCCGATGGCACATTTTGTTACCAAATGATGCCATTCGGACTTAAGAATGCCGGGTCCACATACCAACGCCTGATGGATAACCAGTTTCATACCCAAATTGGGAGGAACTTGGAAGTCTACATGGATAACTTGGTCATCAAAAGCCCTGACCCAGAAGCGATGTTGAAAGACATCGAAGAAACTTTCAACACGCTCAGGAAGATAAACATGAAGCTCAACCCGAGCAAGTGTGCCTTTGGAATGGAAGAAGGGAAGTTCTTGGGGGGTCATCGTCACTAAAGATGGCTTCAGAGCGAACCCTGAAAAGGTCGAAGCCATTATCAAAATGGAATCACCTACTACCATCAAACAGGCTCAGACACTGAATGGACGACTAGTGGCACTTAATCGCTTTTTGGCAAACCACGCGGATAAGTCGTTTCCCTTCGTGTCAACGTTGAGAAACTGTTTGAAGAAAACGCACTTCCGCTGGACACCAGAAGCGGAAGCAGCTTTTCAGGAGATTCGGTCACGCTTGATCGAACTCCCAACACTCACAGCACCAGAAGCGGGAGAGGAGTTAATCCTATACCTTTCCGCAACTGATAGAGCAACCGGGGCAGTCCTGCTAGTAGAGCGAAAAGGCATCCAGATGCCAATCTATTATGTCAGCCGTATCCTAACAGATGTAGAAACCCGGTACTCTACCCTCGAAAAATTAGTCTTAGCACTTATACACGCTTCACGCAGGTTAAGACGATATTTCCAGGGTTACCCAATCACCATTCTCTCCAACTTCAAACTTGCAAACGTTCTAGGCAAACCCGAGTTATCGGGACGCCTAGCCAAATGGGCAATTGAGTTGGGAGAATACGCGATAAAGTATAAGCCAAGACCAGCCATAAAAGGCCAGGTTCTGGCCGACTTTATTGCAGAAGTGCCTGCATCGCGGGAAAAAGAGTGCCAGGAAGAGGCTCAACCCTCTCCAGCACAAGACATCAATGATGTCTGGCGACTCTACACTGATGGGGCAGCCAATAACGAGGGTTCAGGCGCTGGGCTAAAGCTAACCAACCCAGCGGGCCAAGAATACACTTACGCTATTCGACTGAATTTTCCAAGTACGAATAACGAAGCCGAGTATGAGGCATTCTTGGCTGGGCTGAGAATTGCGCGTAAGATGGGAGTGAAAAACTTGGAAGCCCACGTGGATTCCATGTTAGTAGCCAATCAAATCAACGGGGCGTACACGGCCGTGAACGACACAATGGCCCTGTACCTCGCACAAGCAAAATCCCTTCTGCGCGATTTCAATGACTGCAAAGTCATACACGTCAAGCGAAGTGAAAACAAATCTGCGGATGCGTTAAGCAAGCTTGCATCATTAGCCTTCACCCACTTAGGAAAGGATATCCGCATTGAACTCCTCGAGACACCTTCGGTCCCGCACAAGGAAATTTGTGTCATCCAAACCGGCACGGAAACGTGGATGACACAAATAATAAAATACCTTGCGGCAGGTACACTACCGGAGTCCAAAACACAGGCAAGAAAACTACGCTGTAAAGCACTGAATTATCAACTGATCGATGACATCCTTTACAGACGTAACTTTCTTGGCCCACTCTTAAGATGCGTGGACAACCAAGATGCTGACTACCTCCTAAGGGAAGTACACGAAGGCATCTGTGGAGTACACGCAGGTCCCCGCGCTGTTGTAGCTAAGCTAAACAACGCGGGATACTTTTGGCCGGGGATGCATACGGATGCACTGGCATACATCAGAAAATGCAGGTCTTGCCAGCTTTACGCACCCAACACGCACCGCCCGAAGAATGAACTTGTTCCAGTCACTTCTTCATGGCCATTTCAGAAGTGGGCCATCGATGTGACAGGCCCATTTCCTACAGCAGCAGGAAATGTTCAGTTCCTAGTGGTAGCCATCGACTACTTCACCAAGTGGATAGAAGCAAAACCTTTAGCCCAAACAACCGCGAAACATATCAAAAAATTTATTTGGGAATTTATTATTTGTCGTTTTGGACTTCCACAGAATTTGGTGAGCGATAACGGCACCAACTTTGCTGACAAGAAGCTACAACAGTGGCTGAAAGAACTTCAAATCACCCACACCTTTACCTCAGTGGCACACCCGCAAGGTAATGGTGAGGTGGAAAGAGCAAATAAGAGCATCGTCGAAGGCATAAAGAAAAGACTCTTGGAACACAGATCCGGCTGGGTGGACGAGCTTCCGCACGTCCTTTGGGCAAACAGAACGCTGAAGAAGGCCAGTACGGGAGAAACCCCGTTCAGCCTCACTTATGGCACTGAAGCCATGGTCCCGGTCGAAATTGGTTTACCCTCACCAAGGGTCTTGATTCAGCCAGAAGACAATGATGCGGAAAGACGGTTGGACCTTATGCTAACCGAGGAACGCAGAGACTTAGCCGCAGTGCGTGAAGAGAACTACAAGCAACAAATGCAAAAGTACTACAACACGCGGGTAAAACTCTGCAACTTCAATGTAGGAGACTACATACTGCGTAACAACGAGGCTTCGAACCAAGAACGCCCAGGAAAGCTGGCCCCGGTCTGGGAAGGGCCATACATTATCAAAGAAGTCCTGGGAAAGGGCGCATACCGGCTCGAAAGGCTCGATGGCACTCCCATCCCAAGAACATGGAACGGAGCTCAATTACGCAAATGTTATATGTAGATCAATTCCAAACTTGTAAAGAAAAGGCCTAGAGCCACTTCTAATGGAAATGATTCTCCTTTCACAATGTGTTGATAGCCTTACCTTTATACTTATGAACTTCCCACACTGGTGCCGGTATTCACCGCATAAATGGGGGAAGAAGTAAGTCGTTACGTGTGGAAGGCGGCAAAACCCGCATAAACAACGCTAAAAATAAGGAAAACCTACACGCAGGTCAGATGTAAGTAAAGTCTAGCCATCCTTGTAAGTGCAAGTGACGGTCTTACCCGCACAATCACGAGCAAGGAAGCAAAACTTCAACCTATCTACCCCGTTCAAAGGTTAACTTATCCTAAACACTTAGAAATTTCAAAAAAGGATGAGGAAAACCTACACGCAGGTCAGATATGGGTAAAGTTTAGCCATCCTACTAAGTGCAAGTGACGGTCCTACCCGCACAATCACGAAAGAGGAAGCAAAACTTCACACCTATTATCTACCACGTTCAAAGGTTAACTTATCCTCAGAAAAGATGAGGAAAACTTCCACGCAGGTCAGATATAAGTAAAGTTAAGCCATCCTACTAAGTGTAAGTGACGGTCATACCCGCACAATCATGAAAGAGGAAGCGAAACAAACTTATAATTTACCACGTTAAAAAGTTAACTTATCTAAGTACTAAAGAAATTACTAAGTTAGATCAAAACATGCGTAAAATAAACAAGGCAAAGAACAAACACAATCTTTATTTCATCAAATTCAAATATTACAAAGCTATACAAAAGCAAAAATCTATGCTAATGGTGGAAAGGGATCTTCAGAATCAAGCTTCAGGACCACTTCCACTTGGACCCGCTCCATCAGTAGAGCGTGGTGGTTCAAGGAAGGCTTTAAGAATAGCTAGCCCATCATCAGCAGCAGTGACTTCGTTCACCTTCTCCACCACAGGATGCGAGAAGGCGGCATACTGGTTCACTGCTTGGTCGTAAATAGCTTCAGTATCCACATCGTACAAAGGGAAGTTGGAAGGCGGGATGCCTTTCTCAACGAACCCTAGACCAAGCAGGAAGCCGGCCTTTCCCCATCCTCATGAGAAGCGTTGAGGGCTGCGCTCATAGCATCGTCATAAGACGTCTCTGAGAAGACCCGATGCACAACCTACAAAGAAAAAATACAAGTATCAGAACCTTTTCTATTTATAAAGAAAAGCGTGAAGGCATGAAGCTAGACTTACCCGAGACAACGCTTCTCGAAGAAGCCATTCCTTGGCAACCAGAGCTTCTTGGAGGGCGGCTTGAGCTTGGGTACAGGCACGTTCGGCTTCACTTTTATTAAGGTTGGCAAGCAACACTTCCTTTGCAGCAGCCTCTTCGACGCCCTTTAGCTTCCGCTCAGTGTGGTCAAGCACGCCCCTCTGGTCCAGGATCTCTTGAAGCTTCTTCGCGTCCTCCATCACCAAAGCATCATGAGCCTGCTGGAGAGCCTCTAATTTGGCTTTAAGCTCTTCATTCTCCACGCGTAGAGGCTCGGCAACAGCTTCAGCTTTTGTGGCCCTTTCAGTCGCGTTCCTAGCAGTCTCCTTAGCCAGCCGAAGCTGTTCATTAACAGCTTGGGCAGCCTTGGAGCGAGCCTCGAGACGGGCCTGAACCTCGACTTCAAGGGCCTTGAACGCCTTCTCCTTCTCCGCCGCCGCGGCGGAAAGCCTCCTATTCTCCTCCCGGACAGCCCGCGCCTGAGCTACTTCCTGAAGGCGAGCTGCTTTTAACTTGTCGTTTTCACGACAAAGCAGCTCGACGCGCTGCTGCATCCGGGCCAGGAGAACCCGAAGCTCATTGCTTAGCCTACCCTCCTGGTAGCTAGCCATGGCTTCCCCCAACGCACCACTAGGAGCAGCGTGACGAGCCCACTCCACGCACTCCACAGGGGTGCGAAGGGTTGTTCCTCGGCGAATGTTCCATCGTGGAACATACACTTCATTGGAATCCGACACTGCAAAAAACAAAGAGCAGTTAGGAAAAGATGATTGAAAAATATAAAAAAGGCCAAAAGAACCCTACGCACCTGTAGGGTCAATAACAGGCCGATAGCCGCCGAACCCATCACCTGAACCCAAGGGAAATCCATCCAAGAGGTCAGGCAGATGGGAAGGTGGCAGAGTTTGGCGATACGCCCCATTCATACCTGAAGGATCGGCCGTCGTTGCCGATGACGGAGGAGGCATGGTGGCGGCCGCCGCGGTGGCCGCTGCAGAATCCGCAGCAATAGTAACCGCCGGCTCGGTGAAAGATGCTGTAAAAATAGCACTCACAGCCGGCGGTGACGTCATCACAGCTGGAACAGTCGGCTCAAAGGAGTGAGCGACTGAACCAGCGGATGCAGGCGCAGGCGCCTGGGTCGTCGCCTCAGGAAGGCTGACCAAGCCTACCGTCATTGGCGGAGAGGTACTCCTCTGCGCTCCACCCTGGAATGCGTCAACATCCACGCCTGCGTAAAGAAGACAAGTGTTAAAATGACATTAAACTATGAAGCTAAAGATAAAGGAAGTTTGTACTTACGGGTTTTCTTGAGCCTAAAGGTACGGAGAGGCGGGGACGAACCCGATGGAGCCGGCCTCTTCACGCCGGTCACCGTCGTCATCCTGGGCTCTTCGGTGACAGTTGTCACAGCCTCCGGAATGGTGATCTTATCACCACCGGGATTCCCCGCCACCTCTTCGCTCTCGGTCTCCGAGTCAGACCGAGGCGCTGGATCGGCTGTGGAGGCCACCTTCTCTTTCCCCTTCCCGCCGGCAGCCTTCTTCTTCCGCACCAACGGAGGACCATCTGCGGATTCCTCATCAGAACATACGATTAGAGGAATTCCAGCAGAGGTTTCAACATTGAGGGGTCGAGGGTCGAATAGGGCCTTACCTGGCCGACGGGAGCTAAGGATCTCATGGCCTTGCGGATAGACCTCCACGAACCGATCCGCCGTTTGTTCAAGGATGGGCAACTCGTTCTCGTCCAGAGCACGAGTACCCATCCGAGCGGGACCGTCAGCCTCCCGCGGGTTCAGGAGCGACTGCAAGTCGTTCCCCTCTGAAATAAACAGGAAAGAAGTTAGAAGAAATTCAGAATCAACAAAAAGAAATAAAGCATACCGTAAGGAACAGAGTTCGAACCGTATTCGAGGACGATCGGAATCTTTCGCGCGTCCGCCTCCTTCCACACCCGGCTCATCCCCAACATCACCATCCCGGACTCCGCAAACCGGTAAACCGGAGATTGGACCCGGGATATCTTCGAAAACCATTCCGCCTCCTCGTAGTTGGAGGCGTGAAGGCTGTGAAGTACTTGCCCGTTCTTGAATTTCATGGCAATGGGGATGGCGCGAGCGGATATGAAGAAGAACTCCCACTTCCACGCGCGAAGACTGCGCTCGGTTGCGCAAATCTTCAAACCCTTGATCCGGGTTATCAACGTGTACCACCCCTGGATGCACCTCCAAGTGTAGAAGGTCATCAGGCGGTCAACATAGGGCTCAATGCCCAAAATCCGGCACACCCACTCGAAGTGGCGAATCTTGGCGATCGCCATGGGGTGCAGCTTGGTCAAATGAACACCGTGCCTCTCAAGGACACGGTAAACAAACTTTGTCAATGGGAACCTAAGATTCCCATAAACAAAGAATGCAGCATAAACCCCGATCTTGCCTCTGGGGGCATCGTACACCGTCTGATGGGGTTCAGGAAACTCAGGCTCGAGAGACTCGAGCATGAACTTCCTGACGACGTACCGATACAGATCGCCAGGCAGAGCACACTGGCACTCGCCAGCAGTACTCTTGTCGTCAGCTGTAGACTCGAGATCACGAGACATCTTGAAAAAGAAGAAAACGATTTCGGGAGAATGCTTGCCTGAAAAGGTGAGTATTCGCCGGAAATCGCAAAGAAGATGAAGAGAAGAGTGAAAGTGTGAATTACAAAGAACTCTCTCCCCCTTTATATACTAATCGCAATTAATGCGATGAAATTAATGCGGAAGAGAGAGAAAACGAAGGTGCAATGAAACTATGACACGTGGCAAAAAGCAAGCTGGCAACAGCTGTTGACAGGACGCATACCATTAATTTCGCGGCCACGCGCCCGAAAAATCGCGCCCACGCGCCTGAAAAAGCGTCTGGAATGACCATGTACTGTCACGTCACCATAACTTCCTGCACGTCCTGACACAGTCAGAAGAAACCGTCGCACGACGTGTCAGAGGTTTGGACTGTTCTTATCCTTCCACCAACTCTTCGAATTTCAAAATTCAAAATTCAAAAAGATTCAAAAGTAAGCGGGAAAATACCCCTTACCTTGGCAACCAAGTAACTGTAAGACAGGTGCGGGTACAGTGTTAAGGCAAAACCCTTCACATACTTAGCACCTGCAAGGAATTGAAGCCAAGAATTCCTCGGCAACCAAGTAACCGTAAGACAAGTGCGGGTACAGTGTTAAGGCAAAACCCTTCACATACTTAGCACCCGCAAGGAATTGACGCCAGGAATACCTTGGAAGTAAAGTAACCGTAAGACAAGTGCGGGTACAGTGTCAAGGCAAAACCCTTCACATACTTAGCACTCTGCAGGGAATTGAAACCAAGAAGGATCTTCTGGGCCATGCTGGCGGGAACGGGAATAACATCCCCGCATGACGGGAACGTCGAGAACTATATTGTTCGAAACTCCGTGATGGGATTGGTGGTTTTAGCATAATTGATCAGTATGTTGAAAACTACCAAAACCCCACGGAGAATCCACACAAGTGGGACTCAACGCTCCTGACGTACGAGGAGGTTACAAACCTACCCGCTTCACACCCAAAGATCAAGCAGAAAAGTCGGGAATTTCTGCGTGACATCAGGAAAACCGCGGGAAGAATCACCACGGAAAACCGAAAAACTAAACCCTTTTCAAAAACTCCTTGCTAAGTCCAAAAGTTCACCTCACTTATTAATAATTCATGAGAAGAACATTGGACTGGGGGGACTTGAAGAGGTAGGTCCCAGCAGAGCCCAGTTGGACCCGCAAGACTCACCTTGAATAGGGACGTCTGCGCAATAACCAACTGCTCCAGCAGGACCCACCATGCTCAGAGAACCTTACGCGCAGTACGCCAGCTGTACCCGCAGGGAAAGCCTCCCAATGGCGAAGTACCCCGCCTGTTCCCGCAGCTGCGGATACAAGCCATCAGGGAAGGCTACCCGCACTAACAGCAAGGCTACACGCACAAGGCATTCGCTACTTCAGTAGTCACATGAAGGAATGAGCAAGGCGGGAATACTCCCGCCTAAATGAGCCAGTCCGTATGCTTCTGGAAGGTCTTTCGTACTATACCTACTAAGGTATGGGCGGAACAGACAATTTGACCAGAGCAGCCCATGAACCAATCACAGGGTGACAGCTCACCGACAACAGTACGAGGAGGAGCACCCTCTAGTACTGTTTGTCACTATTAGCCGCTGCCTACTCACCAACCCTTACGGTGGGACGTGCGCAGCCTACAGTTGGTGGAACAGTGCGTAGCCGGCAGTAAAGGAACAGTATACAGCCGACCTTTACTGTTGGCCGTAGCCTATCCACCAACCAGCATGGCCTGTGCGTAGTCCACTGTTGGTAGAACAGGAATACTATTCAGCCGGCTGTACCTTCTAGGAAACCTACCTTCGGCTATAAATACTCCAACACCTTGGAATGGTAAGGACATCATCTGATATCTCAATCTTATCTAGCAATCTAGTCTGATTCTCACGCCGGAGGGTGGTCACAAGGAGGAACCCCCCCCTTCTCAGTGACGAGCTTACGGTGTCTGTTTTGCAGGTCCCCTGAAGAACAACCTTCTCTGCTGGACCTCATTCTCGTGGGAAACATTACTTAACCCCCAGATTATCTATAATCTGCCCGTGGGTTCACTTAGTGTTTCTTCAATTGGGGAATTGATATATTCGTGACTTGTTATATATTACTAGTGAAAATGTTTATAATTTTTTTTAAAAAGAAAAACAAAATAAAAAAGGAACAATTAATGATTACCCTATATATAAAGTATATGTAATCCTATACTTTTAGCGGTTTTATCATGTATCCTATACTGTACCCATAGTTTTAGCTAAACTGACATTGGAGTAAACAAGGCGGTCATAAGGTGTGACAGGGTGGTCGACGGCCGCAGGCCTGACACCCCGTTAAGCCCGATTTTTTTTTGAATAAATATAATTTTATTAAGACAATATGTATAATTAGTGTTTAAACTTAATTACATAACCACTAGTTTGGTCTAGTGGCAAAAAAGTTATGGGTTCTAGTATCATCTGAGAGAGGCTTAATCCTATTTTTTATACAAAAGTTTTTTACAAAACCTAAATTATAACCAAGTAAGCTTATATAAAAATTAAATTGTTTAAACCCAACAAAATACTCCTACGCCTAAAAAGATTTTCGCCATCAGCCCTTCTTTTTTTTTTCTCAAAGCCAGTCCTGAGAGTGAAAGTGGAGATTGAGATAGGGGCCTTAGGTCTCAAGTTCGAATTTGATTCAAACTAGGTTCTACTGCATGCCTAAGGGCAACGGGTTTTTTTTACCGATTATGAGATGGTGGGCTTGGACTACCTAACACTGTCTACGTACTATCGCGGACGTATAGGGTCGTCTTTTGCAATTAAGTTACTCCGGATAACCGGGCTTTATGTGTTTGGCGTTAAAATATATATTGTGACTTATAAGGCTATGCATAGTGGAGGGGCTACAAATTGGGGCGTTTTGTGTCGTGTGGCGCCCAGTCAGCAATGGGTGAAAATTTGTTTTTGGGGTGTAATGATGTAGGGGCTACAATAATAATATAATAATAATATATACATATATATACATATATCTCTCACACATACAAAATATAATAATAATAAATGAAACAAGAAAGGGGCTACAACAGAATATCGTCTCTCCACATTTCGCCCACATTCGCCCCTTTGTAGCCCAAGAGGGCGGTGTTCTCGCCCAAAACCTCCATTGTCGTCCATTTATTCGCCCACTACATAGGCCTAAAAGGTCATCACACATTTTTTTTTTCTTCCTTTCACGAGGTTTTGCATATAAAAGTATAAAGTGTGATAAATAGACAATGATTATAAATCATTATTACAGAAAGAGACATGGTGACGACAAAATTGCGACAGCCAAGATTGAACGTAAAATAAATCAAATAAAAATAAATATTTATCAGTTGTACAAGTACAACCATCAGTGAATAAAAACTAAGACTAAAATTAATATTCGCTTATCTTATTTTTTTTAATCTTTGTTTACTATATATGTAATACGCATAAAATATATTAATCAAAAAATTATTTTAATTTTCAACTTTAGTGTTTGTTATTTTCATAAAATATATGCTTTTGAAGATTACTAAAAACCTTCAAAAAGTATATATTTCATTAGAATTATTTGGAGGAAACAAGGCAATTACCTCCATTATAATAGGGGTCATGAAAAGAGAAACTATAGACACAAAATAGATATAATATTGGTCACACTAGGGACCAATAAACAAACTCTAACAAACTAAAATAATAATAATAATAATAATACACTACATCAAACTATCTAACATTACCCCTCAACCAAAACGGATGTACAACATAAAGCTTAGACCTAAAAGTGTCAACGTGGGTAGATGAAAATCCTTTGGTCAAAAATTCAGCAAGTTGAGAAGAGGTGGTAACATATCGGATAGTGAGAGTTCGTACTAAAACTGCATCTCGAATGAAGTGCTAAAACTGAAATAGAGGAGCCACCACTTCATTGACATCCGAATTTCTTGACACTTACGGGCATAGCCTTTAAGGTAGCCGTGCAACTTTGTTTGCGTATGAAGCTATTCGTTTCTCCGCGGTGGAGATTGTATTATTAAACGTAACTAATAGTTATGTGTTAGACGAACAAGCATACAACTCTCTGTTTGAGGAAAATAAATTCTGACCCTAAAGTTTCAACCATTATTGAAAAGTAATTTAGCTTTTGTGTCTATCATATATTTTCAAAACAAGTGTTTCTTGTCTGGTCAATTATATTGTACTTTCCAGACGGGAAAACATAATGTTTTGGAAACAAATCAAATAAATACAAATCAAGATATAAAAACAAAAATGTGAATATATTGTGTATTTTAGTTGCTTGTTTATATTGAACATGATCACTTTGATTACATGGCTTTCCAGTACAAGCAAGGTTGTACCATTGTTGAGAGGGTAAAGATCGGTTTTTAGTGTTTTATATCGTGTATTTTAGTTGCTTGTTTATATTGAACATGATCGCTTTTATTGGTTTTATATATGTGTAGATGTTTGGATCTTAAACAAGCTAATTCAGAGCATTCAAGAATGTGAATAATCAAGTTATAAATGAAGGGAGCAACCATGGGATCGAGACGGATCGCGAGCACCAAGAAAACGGAAAATGGAATATTTGAATATTGGGCATGTCGTAATGAAAATTATGAGGTGGATACATTCCCTATCATAACGTGTTTTGAACGCTTAATAGTAGTGGATGAGAGAATAGCTCCACAGTTAAGTGTGCTCAGGTGGAAGTAGTATCATGATGGGTGATTTCCTGGGAAGTTTTCACCTGGGCAACCAAAAGCAAATCCGTGAGTTGATGGTGGTACGTCTCGGCCAAAACGGACAATATTATGGTGCGGCGTTAGTTGTGTTGTTACATAGTGTAGCACATGAAGTGTGTTGCTTGTCGTTCAAAAAAAATGTATATTTGTAATGACACATGTTAATGTATTATTGGTTGTCGTTAAAAGTAAACTTCTCACTTATGCACCAATGTCTAATCGGTCCAATTGCAACTAAGTTTTACGCCAATTGTAATTGTGATATGTGTCAACACTCAACATGTTAATGGTTTTGTCGGTCTAATTGACACAGCAGTGTTAAACTTTTGACTTTTTGAGCTAATGTGAATTTGGCAGTTGTTACAAAGGTGGTAACTGGTAAGTTATATGCAAAAATGGTTCACATGTCTACTATTGATTATTAGATTTTCTTAACAATATATTTAGTTAACTCTTAACATGGCTATTCAAGTAATTTTTCCTTGGTACAGGCACATATAATAAACAGCAAGCTAGTTTATGTCATCAGTACAATTTTTACAAAAATTTAAGGTTATAAAGTTTAGCTTAAATAATGAAATTTGTAGAAGAAGATTAAACTCAACATGAGGATTATAATTAACATCCAATAATGCTATAATATCATACTAAAAACACACACACTAGGTGCATTCAGGATTAACCCTTCCACTTTTGGTGGAGTAGTTATGCTAATGATGGATAAGCGTCTACCCTCTTTGAGGGGCCATGTTCGAATCTTGAAGCCCCCCGAGTTTTCTATTACAGTGTATTTGCTCTAGAGAGGCTTCTCTTGTGGAGGGTACAACATCTGTCATGTGGCAGGTGTCTGGAAATTTTCTCGGGGAACGCCAAGCCAAACTCGGATGGCAGTGTGGACCCGGTTAAGACAACATAGTATGGCCTGAGTTGGGCGGTGGGGCTCCTCTTTAAGAAGTTGCGATCTAACTTAACTGTGAAAATCCGCCGTTCAAAAAAAAGGTCATTCATGATTAATTAATTAACTAGTTAGTTTGTTGGAGATAATAGATTCTTCTTATAAATATTAAATCTCTATTAATGTAGCATTAAGAGCATGTGTTTCTTGATAAGAATCAAATTTAGTGGATTGTGATTCATGTATTCATGTTTGCTACTTATCATTACATATCACATATGTGTATCATCAATCCAACCATTTCCGATAAATTAAACGTGATTACAATGATGATATCGATAATCACTTGTTTTGAAAAGAGACCAATAAAATTTAATTGAAAGTCATGTACGATCAAATATACTTAACAGTTGGTAATTATGCTATCAAAAAAGTAGAGTAATAATAATTATTCTATGTAAGCATAATTATTGTAGTTATGTATAAAATATATTTGATCATGACACTATATGGAACATGACGAATAGTATAACTTCTAATCACGATACGTGATTATCATGATGATAATTAGTCGTTTGAGAAAATATATATAAATAAATAGATTTGATTGATGGTATGTTAAAGCTATGTATATATCCTATTGGTATATATGCATATATCTCATTGTCGAAAGTAGGGTTAGCTTAATTATTAATGATGTGTTACGAGTCGTAGCATCCAATAAGAAGTGGGAGTGGTGGTAGAAAGCTATAAAATATGGTCTATGCACTTCATTGTTCCACATATTAATTAGTGCTAGAAAGCAAAAGAATATGGTCTCTCACATTAATCCACACCACATTTTGGCCGGTTTCAAATGTCTCGATCATGCTCTCGATCCACTATGATATATTCTTCATTGGCGCCATCCGTGCATAAAAGCTAGAACTTCATTTTTCTCCAGTTTTTTCAAACTTCTGAAAAGATGGTTAAAGAAACTCCAGTAACCACAACCCCAGCTACTGGGGGAAATACCGGCTACACAGTTTTTACAAACACTACCCCGGTTACCCAAGCCGGGGCAAGTGAAGTAAATTTTACGAACACTACCCCAGCTACCCAAGCTGGGGCAAGTGCAGTAAATAATCGCTCACTGGGATTCACCGATACCCAGTTAGAGAAACGAACAAGACTCCCCCGCCAAACACTCGATGAAGTTAAGGCATGGGCGGAGGCAAGTCAGAGGGAATTCCAAGCTGAGTTGGACGAACGCTTGCGTTCCGTCCAACAGGCTGACGAATTCGAAGAATACTTGGACGATGACTCGGAGGAATCCGACACCGACGCGAACCCTCGCCATAGGGCAAAAGGGAAGCGTAAGGAAACGGACTCCCAACCGAGAAGGCATTTTGGAGAAGCCTTCAAACCAAAAAACACAGGTGGAAGTCCACGTGACTTCTCCAAAACATTCAGACCAACTGTGGCAAATGTAACACCCCGACCGATGGCGGATTATACATCGGGGCGCTACGATTTGTTTCATTACTCGTGACACTATTAGGGTGTCAATATTTAATAAATACATTTCATTGCGCATGCGCATAACACACCATAAAGTAACATAAATCACATATCATAACTCATAATATTCAAATACATAAACTTGTCTTGTTATATTTTAAACTAGGTCCAAAGTAAAAGAAAACATCCTACGTGTCCTCGAGTTTCCAAAAGCAGCTACAGCAAACCTGAACATGTGTTAAAATAAAACGTCGACACTTGCGTGTCGGTGAGAAATCAAGTTAAATAGATATAAATAGATAATAACAAAGCACTGCGCGCAACATGTGTATAACTGGTGTTCAACATAGTGTGTAAACAGATTGTGATCAAGCCTAAATAGATCATAGCTCATAGTTCATAACGTGCTCCAAATCGAGCAAAAACAAATAATCATTCGTGTATGTGCAAACAAACCAAGAAAATCGTAACGATAGGTCTCCCGTGTTTATCTAATGGATCCATGAAAACTTCGGAATAGGCCGATCAAAGCGGTTAATGATCAACACATACAAATATACAACACTAGTAAACGTCCATAACACATGGGTTTTGCACACATAATTTCATAAACAAGTTTAAGACTCAAGTTGTACGAACACATGAACATCCCAAAACGTTAAAAATAAAAGGGGATTAGGTACGAGATTACTCACATGTAAGAGGTGTGTTGAAAGATAACGTAAGAACCAACTTTTAAACAAGCGAAAGTTAACCTATAAATAAGAGGTTATTGGTTTAACGATTGATTTTTATGCCTTGAATATATGCAAGTCACTTAAACAAATATATATATTTACCGAGATTTCTGGGCAGAAAAGAAGAGAAGACGGATGCAAAGAGGGGAGTGGAGGCGTCGCTGAGGATCTTCGGCAGAGAGTAAGGGAGAAAGATTTTGGGGAGTGTTTAAGTGTTTGAGTGTAGTGTTTAATTATCAAAGAAATTAGTTTTATTTATAGGAAAACCCTAGGGAACACATCCCTTGAAATGGGGAAAAAGATCTTATCAAATCAAGGCAAAAGATATCAAAAGCAAAAGATATCACAAGCAAAAGATATGGTGGCAGCTGCAGGGGATGGGGAAGGCTGACAGGTTACTGTTCATAGCATGGGAGGGGTCAGTCAAAGTACTGTTCAAGACATGGAAAAGAAGATTTTAAAAGATTATGCCAGTTACTTTTTCTGACAACCAAGAGGGTTGGTAAGCAAGCTGCGCCGAAAGTGACATTTCGGACAGATGTCAGATCTGGCCTACTGTGCCCATACCTTGGTAGGTATAGCACAGAAGATAAGATATTTCAAAAGCATACAGGCTGGCTTAAACTGGAGAAAAGACTTAAGTGTCTAGCGCGAGAAGGCTTGAGTGCGCGAGGGCGAAGGCAGACAGAACAAATCCTTAGCGCGCCGCGGGAAGAACTACAATCCTTAGCGCGCCGCGGGAAGAACTACAATCCTTAGCGCGCCGCGGGAAGAACTACAATCCTTTGCGCGCCGCGGGAAGAACTACAATCCTTTGCGCGCCGCGGGAAGAACTACAAATCCTTTGCGCGCCGCGGGAAGAGTTCGCCTCGCGTATCGCAGGAACAGCCGGTCTTCACGCAGGCTTCCTTGTAAGGAGTCTGGCGCGTGGAGCTGCGCAGACATCCTTAGGCGGGAAGAACCAAAGGACAAGCAAAGAGTTAAGAGAAAAAGGGGTTCAAGGCTTAAGGGTTAAGCAGAGGGGCGGGACGGCGACAAGAGAGAAAAAGGGGCGGGACGGCGGAAAGGAATTATTATTATTATCATTATTATTATTAGTAATATATATATATATATATATATATATATATATATATATATAAGATAAATTTATAAAGATTATAATCAAATTTTAAATCTTAAAATCGGATCCGAAAACGGGTACCTGGGTCGGGTCGGATTTGGGCAGTTGTCACAGTCTTCCCTACTTTAAGAAATTTCGTCCCGAAATTTATCTCGAAGTAGGATGCGCAGAGAAAAGGTGCGGGTATTTGATCTTCAATTGATCTTCCCTTTCCCAAGTGAACTCGGCTCCGCGCTTGGACTCCAAGCGAACTTTGACAATAGGGATGCGACTGCGCTTGGTTTGCCTCACCTCGCGATCCATAATCTCAACGGCTTCTCAACGAAATGCATAGACTCATCAACTTGAACTTCATCAAGTGGTATGTGGAGGTTCTCGTCAGCTAAACATTTCTTGAGATTGGATACATGGAACGTTGGATGCACATTCCTGAGCGCGGGTGGCAGGTCCAGTTTGTAGGCAACCTTTCCCACTCTCGCAAGAATCTTGAATGGACCAACATAACGAGGTGCAAGCTTACATTTCTTCCCAAAGCGGACAACACCCTTCTAGGGCGACACTTTGAGGAGAACAAGATCACCAACTAGAAATTCGAGAGGCTTCCGCCTGCGATCTGCGTAACTCTTCTGTCGGCTTCTGGCAGTCAGCAGATGATCACGGACCTTGGCGATTTTATCGGTTGTCTCTTGAACTAGTTCGGGTCCTGTGATTTGAACTTCACCCACTTCGTTCCAACAAATCGGTGAGCGGCACTTTCGACCGTAAAGTGCTTCAAATGGGGCCATACCGATGCTGGAATGATAGCTGTTATTATAAGAGAACTCGATCAGAGGTAGGTGTGAATCCCAATTACCTCCAAAATCAAGAACACAAGATCGAAGCATATCCTCAAGGGTTTGGATGGTTCGCTCAGACTGTCCGTCAGTCTGAGGATGATATGCAGTACTCATGTCCAAACGAGTTCCTAACGCAGATTGGAGAGATTTCCAAAAGTGAGATATAAAACGGCCATCGCGATCGGATATTATGCTCAAGGGAGTACCATGACGGCAGACAATTTCTTTGACATAAAGATGCGCAAGTTGTTCAACACGGTAGGTTTCACGAATGGGCAGAAAGTGGGCAGACTTGGTCAATCGATCCACTATTACCCAAATGCTATCATGTTTGCTTGCGGTCGAGGGTAACTTGGTGATAAAGTCCATTGCTATACTTTCCCATTTCCACGTAGGAATTTCTGGTTGTTCGAGCAAACCAGATGGGCGTTGATGTTCAGCTTTTACCTTAGAACAAGTTAGGCATTTAGCTACGAACACAGCAATATCCTTTTTCATACCGGGCCACCAATAAGTAAGGCGCAAATCTTTGTACATTTTGTCAGCGCCAGGATGAATGGAATACCGAGTTTTGTGCGCTTCACTCAGTATGTCAGTGCGAAGAATCTCATCATTGGGAATCCAGATGCGATTGAGATAACAGAGAGTTCCATTCAGGTTAGGGACTAGATGCGCTTCCGCACCACACGCTAACTCGGCGCGTAGGTTACCTTTGCTGATCGATGCGCGCTGCGCGTCGCGAATGCGGGATTCAAGATTGCTTTGGATCGGCGCGAAGTGAAGCTGCGTGTGCGGCAAAATACAGTTGAGTTTACTGGGTTTACGGCTGAGCGCATCGGCTACCACATTAGCCTTTCCAGGGTGATATCGGATCTCACAATCGTAATCGCTGATGAGTTCGTTCCATCGGCGTTGTCTCATGTTAAGTTCCTTTTGATCAAAAATGTGCTGAAGGCTTTTATGGTCGGTGTAAATGATGCACTTAGTACCATAGAGGTAGTGTCTCCAGATTTTTAAGGCAAATACAACTGCGCCAAGTTAGAGGTCGTGAGTCGTATAATTCTTTTCATGAATTTTGAGTTGCCTTGACGCGTAAGCGATAACCTTGCCTCGTTGCATAAGTACACAACCGAGACCTTGGTTGGAGGCATCACAATAAACGACAAGGTCGTCAGTACCCTCTGGTAACGTTAGAACAGGAGCTTCGCACAACTTTCGCTTGAGCGTTTGAAAGGCTTCTTCTTGCTTCGAGCCCCAAATATACGGTTTGCCTTTGCGTGTTAATGCTGTTAAAGGCAAGGCGATTTTTGAGAAGTTCGAAATGAATCGCCGGTAGTAACCAGCTAAGCCCAAAAAGGAACGGATTTCGGTAGGAGTGGTCGGTGTAATCCAGTGCTTGATTGCTTCAATTTTGGATGGGTCGACATGAATACCCATCTTGTTTACAACATGACCAAGAAACTGAACTTCGTCAGACCAAAACTCACACTTGGAGAGTTTGGCATAGAGTTGTTCGGTTCGAAGCTTTTGCAACACCAACAGGAGATGTTGTTCATGCTCGGCCTTGGTTTTGGAATATACCAGCACGTCATCGATAAACACGATCACGAATTGGTCCAAGAAAGGCCTACACACCCGGTTCATTAGATCCATGAAGACAGCGGGTGCGTTGGTTAAACCGAAGGGCATGACCAAGAATTCAAAATGACCGTAGCGGGTTCGAAAGGCAGTTTTGGGAATATCTTCTTCGCGGATACGCAACTGGTGATAGCCAGAACGGAGATCGATTTTGGAGAAACAAGAGGCACCTTGGAGTTGGTCAAAGAGGTCGTCAATACGCGGTAAGGGGTACCGGTTCTTAATGGTGAGCTTGTTCAGCTCGCGGTAATCGATACACATGCGAAACGAACCGTCTTTCTTTTTGACGAACAAAACCGGAGCACCCCACGGCGAAGAGCTAGGGCGAATGAATCCTTTATCGGTCAACTCTTGAAGTTGACTTGCTAATTCTTGCATTTCAGTGGGTGCAAGTCGATAAGGAGATTTGGCTACGGGGGATGCACCAGGAACAAGATCAACACGAAACTCGACTTCCCGAGCGGGAGGTAAACCAGAAAGATCTTCGGGAAAGACTTCAGGAAAGTCACGCACGATGGGGATTTCATGAAGTTTCTTCTTTCCTTCATCGGGTTTGACCACATGAGCTAAGAACGCGACACATTTCTTTCGTAAAAGTCTTCGGGCTTCAGTGCATGACATAAGTTTAAGACCGTTAGATGGTTTCTCGCCGTAGATATGAAGATCTTGACCATTATCCCGAGGAATGCGAATCAATTTCTTGGCGCAGATTACTTCGGCGCGATTTTACGAGAGCCAGTCCATACCAATAATAACATCAAAACTTCCAAGAGGCATGGGAATGAGGTTGATTAGAAAATCGTGTTCATTAAGGTTAAGCGTGCAATCTTTGATCACGGAGTTTATTATAATTGTTTCACCGTTAGCCATTTCAACTGTAAAGTTTTCGTTTAAGTTTATTCGCGGTCGCGCAAGTTTTTGTTCAAATGCGCGAGAAATAAAACTCCTATCGGCGCCAGTATCAAAAAGTATAGATGCATATTGTCCGTTAAGTAAAAATGTACCATTAACCACGTCATTATTCGCTTGCGCTTGGTGCGCGGTTATATTAAAAGCTCGTCCGCGCGCCACTTGGTTTGAAATTTGGTTAACCGGATTAGCTTGCGTAATTTGTACTTGCAGTCTCGGGCACGCGTTCCGGAAATGACTGGGGTCACTGCAGTTATAGCACGACCTGGGTCGTGGATTATGGTATGTTGCTTGTGGGTTTTGCGGGTAGGTTGGTGGTGTTTGCGCGATTGGGTTGGCGGGAAGGACTCTACAGTACTCAGCAGTGTGACCAATACGGCCACATCGGTTGCATTGTCGACACGGGGCTTGAGTTGGGTGATGAAGTTTACAGGTTGGGCAAAAGGGTTGGTTTCCTGTGTAAGGTTTCTTAGTTGACGGGGCAGGGAGCGCGGAATTGGTTAAGGCATAGTTATGGACTACAGGGGGTGTTGGGTAGGTTGACAGTGGGTTAGGAGCGTGTACTGGAGGTTGGTAGGCGGGTTGCTGGACAATGAGCGGGTTGGTAAGCGCGTAGGCTTGATGATTGGGTTTGTGCCTGCGTTTGAGGTTGTTACGGTTTGAGGGTTCTGGCTTGGTTTCTGTTGGTTCTGGGACAGTCTTGGTGAGTTTGGTCTTCTCGGCTCCCCGCAGGAACAGGGTTCCTGCCCTGACATGGTTGTCGCTGAGCACAGCGGCCAACTCGATGGCGTCAGAGAGGGTTACTGGGTTCCTGGCCCATACAGAATCTTGAATTTCCATGGGGAGACCCCCAAGAAACTTTTCGATGGCACGGCGGGAAGGGGTAACTAGGTGCGGGACAAGCAAACTTAGTTCGTGAAAGCGCGTAGCGTACTCGCGCGCTTCGCCACTGTACTGTTTCAAGTTCCAAAATTCCTCCTCGAGGCGCTTTACTTCGTTGGGAGGGCAGAATTCTCGAGTCAAAAGATCCTTGAATTCCTCCCAGAGCATGCTAGAAGCAGCCTCTGCGCCACGCGCGTGAGCTACTCCGTTCCACCATGTAAGCACCCTTGATTCCAGGACACTTGAGGCGTATAAGGTTCGTCGGTCTGGAGGGCAATGGGTATGGAGGAAGGTGTTCTCAATTTTCTCGAGCCATTGGAGCATTACGGTGGCTCCTTCGAGCCCTGTGAATTTCGGAGGGTTACCCGCATTAAAGGACTTAATATTGTATCCGGAGGGGTTGGTATTATTTTGATTTAAGGCTTGGGCTATTGCGGCGGCCATTTCCTGGGAACGACGCTGCATACGTCTGCGCGAGGCTTCTCTCCTCTGATGACGGTGAGCTGATATCGGAGGCATTCTATAAAAGTTTTAGTTTTTGTTAATATCTTGGTATGGGAAATCGTTTTAGCTCAAAGTATATCATTGTAAAGCTTGTTTCGCGGAGTTAAATGCTATCAAATTTTGAAGTAAAATATGAATTTAAATGCAAACTTAATACAGGTAATGAATTCGAATTGAAAATCGACAATTCATGCATCACCATGACTTTTCAAATCTTCAATTTAAAATATACGAGTAAATGAGTATTGGAGTTTGACAATTCATGTATCACCATGACTTTTCAAATCTTCAATTTAAAATATACGAGTAAATGAGTATTGGAGGTTGACAATTCATGTATCACCATGACTTTTCAAATCTTCAATTTTAGAACATAAATTAATGGGGATTGAAAATCAACTATTCATGTATCACCATGACTTTTCGGATTTTCAATGTTAAGTCCCAACAACAAACGAATATGTAAGTAAAGAAACGAATTGAAATTTAACAATAAAAATCGAAAGATCGCGGATAAAACATGAAATCATGTGCTGCGTATGCGCAAGCATATTTTATAAATATCGAGTAATTAACAATTAGCGCGCAATCATGAGATTTTTCTCATGCGCGAGAAGGGACTCTTAGGTATTCTAGGTCGTTACGTCTAACCACCTAATCCTAAAGTCACGGAGCTCTGATACCAATCTGTAACACCCCGACCGATGGCGGATTATACATCGGGGCGCTACGATTTGTTTCATTACTCGTGACACTATTAGGGTGTCAATATTTAATAAATACATTTCATTGCGCATGCGCATAACACACCATAAAGTAACATAAATCACATATCATAACTCATAATATTCAAATACATAAACTTGTCTTGTTATATTTTAAACTAGGTCCAAAGTAAAAGAAAACATCCTACGTGTCCTCGAGTTTCCAAAAGCAGCTACAGCAAACCTGAACATGTGTTAAAATAAAACGTCAACACTTGCGTGTCGGTGAGAAATCAAGTTAAATAGATATAAATAGATAATAACAAAGCACTGCGCGCAACATGTGTATAACTGGTGTTCAACATAGTGTGTAAACAGATTGTGATCAAGCCTAAATAGATCATAGCTCATAGTTCATAACGTGCTCCAAATCGAGCAAAAACAAATAATCATTCGTGTATGTGCAAACAAACCAAGAAAATCGTAACGATAGGTCTCCCGTGTTTATCTAATGGATCCATGAAAACTTCGGAATAGGCCGATCAAAGCGGTTAATGATCAACACATACAAATATACAACACTAGTAAACGTCCATAACACATGGGTTTTGCACACATAATTTCATAAACAACATGGAAGGGAGCTCAATTACACAGTTTGCATGTAGATCAATTCCAAATTTGTAAAGAAAAGGCCAAGAGCCACTTCTAATGGAAATGATTCTCCTTAGAACATCGACGCTGATGATTTTACATTTATACTTTATGAACTATCAACACTGATGCCGGTTTTCACCGCATACATAAGTGTGAAAGTCGTTGCATGGGGAAGGCGGCAAAACCCGCATAAACCCAAAAAACGGCAAACCTTCACGCAGGTCAGTTGAAGGGGAAAAGTTCAGTCATCCTACTAAATGAAAGTGCCGGTCTATCCGCATGAATCATGATAGAGGAAACTGAACACTAACCTATTAACAACCGCGCGTCCAACGGTTAATTTATTCAACACGGATATGCAGGTCTTCACCGCATAATTACGTGGAAAGTCGTTGCGTGGGGAAGGCGGCAAAACCCGCATAAACCCAAAAAACGGCAAACCTTCACGCAGGTCAGTTGAAGGGGAAAAGTTCAGTCATCCTACTAAATGAAAGTGCCGGTCTATCCGCATGAATCATGAGAGGAAACTGAACACTAACTTATTGACAACCGCGCGTCGAACGGTTCAAAACAGAATTTCTAACAAAAGGATGAGGAAAACCTACACGCAGGTCAGATATAGGTAAAGTTTAGCCATCCTACTAAGTGCAAGTGACGGTCCTACCCGCACAATCACGAAAGAGGAAGCAAAACTTCACACCTATTATCTACCACGTTCAAAGGTTAACTTATCCTAAACACTTAGAAATTTCAAAAAAGGATGAGGAAAACCTACACGCAGGTCAGATATAGGTAAAGTTTAGCCATCCTACTAAGTGCAAGTGACGGTCCTACCCGCACAATCACGAAAGAGGAAGCAAAACTTCACACCTATTATCTACCACGTTCAAAGGTTAACTTATTCTAAACACTGGGAAAATTGCTAAAATAAACTAGAATATGCATGCGCAATTCATATAACGTTTATAACGCAAGTCTCAAAGATTCAAAAGTAAGCGGGAATATACCCCTTGGCAACCAAGTAACTATAAGACGGGTGCGGGTACAGTGTTAAGGCAAAACCCTTCACATACCTAGCACCTGCAGGGAATTGACGCCAGGAATACCTCGGCAACCAAGTAACTATAAGACGGGTGCGGGTACAGTGTTAAGGCAAAACCCTTCACATACCTAGCACCTGCAGGGAATTGACGCCAGGAATACATTGGGAGTAAAGTAACTATAAGACGGTTGCGGGTACAGTGTCAAGGCGAAACCCTTCACATACCTAGCACTCCGCAGGGAAATGAAACCAAGAAGGATCTTCTGGGCCATGCTTGCGCAAACGGGAATAACATCCCCGCATAGCGGGAACGTCGAGAACTAGATTGTTTGAAACTTCAAGATGGAATTGGTGGTTTTAACATAATTGATCACTATGTTCAAAACTACCAAAACCTCATGGAGAATCTACACAAGAGGTACTCAACGCTCCTGACTTGCGAGGAGGTTACAGACCTACCCGCATCATACCCAAAGATCAAGCAGAACAGTGGGAAATTCTGCGTGACATTAGGACTTCCGTGGGAAGAATCCCCATGGAAAACCTTAAAACTAAACCCTTTTCAAAAACCCTTTGCTTAAGTCCAAAAGTTCACCTCACTTTATTAAACATTCATGAGAAGAACATTGGACTGGGGGGACTTGAAGAGGTAGGTCCCAGCAGAGCCTAGTTGGACCCACAGACTCACCTTGAAAAGGGACGTCTGCGCAGTTCAACCCGCAAGACTCCTTAACGGACGTCTGCGCGGTTGAACCCGCAAGACTAAACTAAAGGAACGTCTGCGCAGAAACCAACTAGATCAGCAGGACCCACCACGCTCAGAGACGTGACGTCCTCACGTGCGGTACGCAAGCTGTCCCCGCAGGAAACGCCTACCAATGGTTTTCAGGTACTCCGCCTGTTCCCGCAGTTACGGATACCGGCCATCAGGGAAGGCCACCCGCGCAGCATGGCTACACGCACAAGGCTTAACTCTCATAATAATTCAGCAGTCACCTGAAGAAGGAATGAGCAAGCCGGGAACATTCCCGCACAAAGGCGGGAGGGGGAATACTCCCGCCCAAATGAGCCAGTCCGTACGATACTGAGGATCTTTTACTGTACCTGACGAGGTATGGGCAAAAGATCTGTCCAAAGATACGACAGCTCATTGACAACAGTATGGCGAGCAGCATGCTCTTGTACTGTATGTCACTATTAGCCGCTACCTACTCACCAACTCCTGACATACCACGTGCCTAGCCTGTAGTTGGTGAAAAAGGAATAGTACACAGCAGGCCTGGTCACTATCAGCCGCTGCCTACTCACCAACTACCAGCATGGCACGTGCGTAGGCCACTGTTGGTGGAACAGGAATACTATTCAGCAGGCCACACCTCCTTGGAAACCTACCTCCGGCTATAAATACCACAATGGTATGATCATCTGATCTTAACATATTATCATCATATTATACCTGATATCTGCTCTAGCAATCTCTTAATATACATTTATATTTAAAGAGCAATCTAGTCTGATTCTCACGCCGGAGGGTGGTCACAAGGAGGAACCCCCCCCCCTTCTCAGTGACAAGCTCACGGTGTCTGTTTTGCAGGTCATCAGAAGAACCATCTTTGCCGGGTCTAACCCCTCGTGGGAAACAGCTATCCAACCCCCATGTTACCCGTAATCTGCCCGGGGTCTGGTTAGTGTTTCTTCAGATATTCAAGGGGATATTGCAATATAATATTATACATGTAAGGTTTAGTACTTTAGTGTATACACATATAAGGTTATTTATTGTAGAACTTAAGATAATGTTGAGTATTGCGAGAACTAATTAATATGTACCATGCAATTTAAAAGATTAAAATTTTCTTTCTAAATGATTAAACCTTCAACCTTTTCCTTTGCTCGTAACAAGTTTTGTACATCTTTATTAATCAGTATGATTACAAATTAAAAACAAATAAAATAATCCAATTACAATATAGAGGCAAGCAAACATGCAAATATGAAAATTAATTAGTTAAAGATACATCATTTAGGTTTTTTTTTCAATTATATTGTTTCGTTTTAACTTTTAGTAATAAATTCACGTCTTAGATTCCAGCACAACTTTGGACCAAATATGTAATTTCTAATAAATAGGTATCAGATTCATAACATTCCACATGCCACACATCCGTGTGTATAAATATATATTCGCATTGTAATATATTTTTAAAAATCTCTATATATCTGCTCTCTATAATATTACTGAGTATGATGATGATGATATATAATTGACTAACAAAAAATCTTAAGTATAAGTCTCATCAAATCCGGATTACCTTTAAATGGTTATAACATGATCTCATTTATCTCTGAAACTCTTCATCACCAAACAATAATTTTCGAAGGTCATGACTCTCACCAAACCCGTATAGTCCTTAAATAGGTTATAAGAAAATATTATATATTGTGGTATATCACTCTAAAAATTTATGAAGTTAATATATAAAAGTTATACACTATATATACTTTATAAATGATAAAAATATACTAAACTCAAATTTCGCTTTAGTTCAAGAAATAGGTTAAAGCGCCATTATTTTCAATAATTATTTGTTGTCGTCTTCAAACTGCTATTTTGTTTGCATTTTTCGTGTTTGATCATATTAACTTGTCATTTATTCTCCAATTAATATATTGATACAATTCTCTTGATAAAAAGTTGAATGTTTTAAATATTGTTGGGATTAATTGGATCAAACAACACAAATAACACGATATTTTTTGTGGTAGCTCACGACTCTTTCAATATTGTTAGCTCAAAGTGAAACTTGATTGAACCAAGAAATTACAATTCCCTATCAATCTATTTACACCAACACTAGCTTGTATCATGCTTCAATCCTAATTCCTAATAATACTCAAAACAAATAATAAACTCTATATCTAACTATAACAATTATCATCTAACAATAAATTAACTATTTATAATTAAACTTTAGAAAAGATCTTTATCTTCAAAATCTTTATCCATTTCATTATTTTTTTACATCTCATTGCTCACACTTAACCCTCATTTATATGTAGAATCAATTTTATGTCTTTCAAATACTATATTGGTATCAAATCATAGAAGTTATATAGATTTACAAGTATATATGTCTGGATAAAGTTTGAGATGATACTTGTCTACAAGTGTACAAGTGGTGTGAACAGCTTAGCAGGTTGACGGGTTGATAGGTTTCGAATAAATGTGTCGAGATTCATTAGCCCTAATAGGCCCATATATTTATTCATGTCATATCGACTCATTTAAACTCCTATTGGACAATGTTAGAATTTCCGCACATGTAGAAGGCGTATAACATAAAGGGAAGTTCTTAAGAATAAAATCTTGATGTCATTTACATTATTCATGTGCTTTTTTGTACGTTGCAATATCTGACAATGGATTACACATATATGTTATCAAATCGTAATCATAAAATTATTATAGATCTACAAAGATATATTTTACTATTTTATGGCCCACTACGTCAACAACCAAGAATAGAGGTGCACAAAAAACCCGAACCTGGAACCGGACCCGAAAAAAAAACTCGGAACCGGTGTTTCTAAAACCCGGGTTTTTAATACCCGAACCCGACCCTACCCGTAGGGTACGGATAGGGTATGAATTTCAATGTTGAAACCCGAACCTGAACCCGTACCCGATCTAAACCTGATAATACCCGAAACCCGGTTCTAGGTATACCCGAAACCCGAAATCCGGTTTAAACTATACCCGAAACCCGGTTCTAGTTATACCCGAAACCCGGGTTTTTTGCATACCCGAACAAGATTTTTTGCATGCTAAGATATTAGTGTTTGTGCACATGTTTTTGTGTGGCTGTCCAAAGATCTATAGTCGTTCTCCAAATGATCTTTTTTGGAGCACGTATATGATATAAATACTTGTTTAGATCAACACCTTTTGATATACCAAACAACAACTGAAAACACATAAAGTATATGTTTTTTGTATCATTGTTTAGTTGTTTATGTATGTTTAAATGAACTATGAAGTTTGTATGCAAAAAAATGGAGTTAGGATAAAAAAAATGAAGCAGACCCGTTAATAGACGAAAACTGTAGAAAATGGGTTTTTTTAATACACGGAAAATATGGTATTCAAAACCCATAAAACGGTTTTTTTTCAATACCCGAAAATAGGGTCTTCAAATACCCGGGTATTGAAGACCCGGTTCAATACCCTACCCGAACCCGGTACACAGGGTATGGTTTTTCAAGCCAATACCCGAACCCGACCCGATTATTGTTAATACCCGATCATACCTGAACCCGGTTTCATACCCGAACCCGGTTTTTCATAATACCCGATTTGTGCACCTCTAACCAAGAATCCATGTTTGGTAGTAACGGCAGCCCAACCCACATACAATACTTATTCAGCTCCTAAATCCTAAAGCTTTGTTTTTATTAGGATTAACTTTGTCATTCAAAAAAGGGTTGCGGTGTAGCTTGTTGCCCATTTGTTTATCACTATATTGTAATCGTTTTGAGTTTAATGAGAAATTTTCTATAATACAAACTAATTTTTCATATAAAATTTACGATTTTAATTTCCAATGTAAATTTAAATATTCGATATTCCGTGAAAGTCTAATGCAATTCCGGCTATATAACCATAAATCGTATCAGGTGATGTCTTGTTTAGTCTTTGATCAACATGGTCGTTTAATAAGTTTCATACCTTGTTTCATATTATTAAAATCGTCTTTATGATCGACACATTTGATAATCTAGAAAGATAATGATTCTTATAACGAGACATTTAACTTAATTTTTCGAAACTAATGTGTCTTTAACCATGCTTTTAATTTATATGGTTATAGTTTATATGTGTAAAATCACTTTAAAAACGCAAATGTATGAATTCGGAGGCAGATTTAGTATAGATTTCCAGCCCATTAGTGTTATTTATAAAGGAAAAGACTTAAGGCCCAACCTATGTTATCAAGGATTCAAGGCTCAAAAGATCAAATTGTTATGAAGAGAAATGAAAATTGGAAATGGAGATGAAGATTAAACATATATCTTATAACAACATAACATTTGTACGGATCATATAGGAAACATAAAAATCTCGACTTCTTCAAACAAATGTTTCTTAAAATGTATATTGGCAGACAGATTTCAAAAGACACATTTTTCAAAAATTTAATAATTTGTATGGACCAGGTAGAAAACATAAAATACCGAATGGGAAAACTACTTTTGATATGAAGATTTAAAGAAATAATATGGACAGCTCCCATAACTTTTTAAACTTCTTGGCCGGATTTGCCAAATTCTTTACACGTGTCAGATTTTAATTTATCGAGAAATCTCGTCGCAACGTTACCCAAAGTGTCACTTCAGTCTAAATTTCTTGATCAATTTTGAGAATATTAAAGATTAGTATGCTATTTTTCATTTTATCTCTCTTCAAATAATCCATTTTAGGAAAATTATATTAATTTTTCTATTAAAGAACCGCATATTTAACTAATCCTTTTTATCTTCACTAACCAAAAATCCTGTATTTGTCAGAATTTATATTTATTTAAAAAAATTATTATGCATATACTTTCTAGCTAGCCACTTGATGCATCATCAAATGTAGTAGAAATTGAAGTCTCATTGCCTCGTTTTTGGGGAGTGGGTTGAGTTAGGTGTAGAATTATAGCTCCCATCCATAATATTAAATAAGTTATCATACCAAAGAGCCACATTTTAATTCATTTAATAAATAGTGCATATGTTTAAAAATAAATCTTTGCATATCTTTCACAAATTCAACCGTGAAAACAACCTCTTGCACAAAAAGAAAAAAAAAAGTGTAGGGTGAAGCTCATACATCAAAAATCGTGAAGTGATCCAGCCTCTCCCTAAACCCTACGCAAACGTAGGAGCCTAGTGCACTGGATACACCATTTTCTTTAAAGAATACTTGTTTTTAAAATAACCTATTATTACAGCTTGAATGGTACTTTGTCATTAAAACTAATTGTATATTAAATAAAAGGTAAATTTTATATATAACTGTTAAAAGGGAATTGGTTGCATAATTATAAAATTGTATTTATGTTTCTGATCTGTTTTACATTTAATTTCCAGAGTTATTGCATTAATTGAGTTTATTTGTACACGTCATGTATTTATTTTTGATAGGTAAATAGAGAATGCACTACATAGACTTTATATAGCATACATACTTAAATGCAACATTTTATATTTCACACCACCTAAAAGTCAGATATATATATATATATATTTAATTTAAAGTCAGACAACCGACTTCCGAGGAGAAGCTAATAGAACTGGGAGGAGCTTTTTGGCCTGTTGGGTGTGGCTCTCGGCTCTGGAGGAGCTGATCGATGGGTTTGGAGAGGGGACATTGGAAAAGATTTTTCAGTGGCTGCTGTGAGAAGATTAATTGTGAAGGATCGGGATGTGAGTAACAGATACGTGCTTGATCGGTCAAAATGGGTTCCGAGGAAATGCCAAATTTTCATTTGGAGAGCCGTTTTGAATCGTATCCCCACTTTGGAGACTCTTCAAAATAGGAACATCATGGTGGACTCAGATATTTGTCGGCTTTGTGGTTTAGCTAAGGAGACGCTTGATCACCTGTTTGCTGGTTGCGGTGTGGCGGACATGGTGTGGAGTTGGGTTTCGTCGTGGTGCAAAGTTCATCGGTTCTTTGGCTTCTCCATTAGAGATTTGGTGGAGTTTCACAACATTGCTGCTTTGTCTCAGGTGAAACAAGAAGTGTTTCAAGGTATTATTTTCATTGCTTATTGGAGAATTTGAAAAGCTAGGAACGAGTTGATCTTTGAGAACAAACCAGTTATTTTAGAAGAAATTATTGGGGATGTAAAGGTCTTGGGGTTCCTCTGGTATTGTAATAGACCGAAACTTAAACGGGTCTCTTGAGTAAATTGGTGTTCCTTTAATCTCATGTAATTTGGTCGTTGTTTGTTGTAGTTCTTTGCGGCGGTCTGCCGTGTTTTTATGTAGCAACTATTCAAAAAAAAAACACTACCTAAATCAGATATAATAAAAAAGGTTATTGTTTTGATATTTAGCTATTTTTTTTTTGGGTGTCGTGTAGTCCCGATGCCCTAAGTTTAGGCGTTTAGCCATATAAATGAGTTGGTCAATCTCGAAATGTCTTTGGAATAATTGGATTCCAATGAAAACACGTAGATATTACATTTGCTTGGTGGTTTCATGAGCATATATATATATTGTAATGTGAAATATTTCTTTTAGTTTTTTTAAACAAAATAGTGGAGACTTATCATACCTTCAGGAAAAGTTTTGTTAACTTATACTCACCCTTTCAAAAAAGGTTATCCATTGATGAGTATCTTTTTGTCATCACATAACCATTTATCTTCTTAACTAAGAAAAATTAGTAGCTTAATTTATAACATCAAATCAAACCATGCATGGTTTCAAACACTAATATCAAATTAGCTATTTATGTCTATTTTTTTGGTTGTAATTTTGCCGCAAATAGCTTTCTACTATTAGTATATGTTAGACTGTCAGTTGTGATGACATAAACCTTCCTATGGGGTATGAACGATTTGATCCACAACAATTTTTTTGGTGACATAAATTAACGACCATTTTTACGTGTTATACCTAAGATTTGAAAGGCAACATACATAAAATGACCGATTACTTGGTCTATCCACCTAAAATATAGTTCACACAATTTTTCGAGTAAACTGCGGTTTTCGTCCATATCCAAATATGCGCTTTAGTCCAATAGTTTCAAATTTACGATTTTCATCATTGTGTTTTCATTTCACTTGCAATTAAATCCGAATTCATTAACCTTGTTAAGTCTAGTCGTTAGACCCATCAGCATACCCCTCACGTGAGGGACAATTTTGTCCCTTTTCTCCCTAAATAAACTCAGTCATAATTCACAAGCTCCCTTACATAAGGGGCTGAGGTGTATTTGAAGAAAAAAATGACAAAATTGCCCCTCACTTGAAGGGCACGCTGGTGGGTTTAACGACTAGACTTAACAGGATTAGTGAATTCGGGTTTAATTGCAAGTGAAATGAAACCACATGAACGAAAATTGCAAATTTGAAACTATTTGACTTAAACCATAGATTTAGACAAACCACAAGGACGAAAATTACAGCTCACTCCAATTTTTCTTTTAAAACCAGATGCTACCAATATATAATAGAGCATATATATATCATATCTTAGTACCATACTAACATGTTGACCCTATCAGTAATACATAATACTACACCCAATCCATAATACATATATAACACACATGACCCTTACGTGTAATTTATTCGTATTTATGTTTGTTAAAAATGAAATTGGTAAGCATATTATAAAAGTTTAGGGCTCGTGACGATGCATGGATGTAATGGGGTCTCATGGGGCCCTGTCTAGTTTTTGTTTCACTTTTGCTTTATGCCCAACTTATTTTGCTTTACCCAAATTCTTCCCTATTGCTTTCTGATTATTTTTACAAAATGACCCTTGTACATCAACTTATTACGATATTGCACTCATAAGTCCCACTTATTGCTTCATTAAGTACACACTTTGAACGACCAAGTCACCTTTTAGTTTCACTATAAACCATCATGAGACTGAGTTTGTACGTTGACGAGTTTATTTTTGCATGCTACGGGTTTGTATAGGCGCGCACAAGATTGTGATTTTGTATGTATATCCGTAAAAATGAGAACCGAAAGAAAATTATTAATCTGGTTTCAACATATTAAAACATACATAATTATATTTTCTTGTTCAAAGCTATCCCCTTGAAGCTTTTAGGTCATATATATGATTATATAGAAGTTATAAAAGGTGTTTGATGAAATTGTTGAATGAGATTTTATTTTTTTAAAGTAGCCTTTGATGCACCATTTGTATAACTATGCATTATAACAATTTCTTTTTTGATGACTTGTATTCATCATGTGTAACATATTCTTGTCTTTCATATTATGATGCATCATCTTCTTATCTAAAATATTTTGTTACATCATTTTCCATATATCATCATCTTGTGCTTGCAATCTTGCATTATCCTTTAGTGAAATAAAATAAAGAGATGTTTGTAACTATCATAAATTTTTACATATATACAAAGAAAGAAAAGGTACTCATAGCAAAATGGGAGTATGTAGAACTTGAAAATGAGTTTGAAGGAGTTTAGCTTTTGAATGGTGTTTTTAACTCAACAATATATATATATTTTTAGAAACTTTTATAGCATTATATTTAACTTTTTATAAATCACAATATCAAGTATATTCATCTAAAATTTATTTTAAGTGTTATGTTTATTTGAATTGGTTACCATTTTTGTATGTGGTTTGCGAATTATCCCACTTTTAGTCCAAGAACATTTTTTAGGTTTTAGCATATGCGGTTTCAGTTTCTTAACGTTTCAGTATTTTATACTAACACCGTTAGTTCTGCTAGATAAAAGCCATTTTTATATTTGAAGGACTAATTATGTTAAAGGTTATTTTGTATAACTACAAAGACTATATATTTATGTAACTTACAAAAGTGATAAAAACAAAACAAAATAATAACAGAATTCCATTCCAGCGCCCGCTATCGATCGTTAAATACGTTTACTTATTATCAGATAGTATGTTAATATAACGGTTGGTTTGCGGTTGGAAATCACTATTAGTGTTGATGTGTAACAGATTGAAACGTTAGGAACCATCGACAATTTTTTCGAAAGACCAATATTGAAGAAACACTAAGTGAACCCTGGACAAATTATAGATAATCTGGGGGTTAAGTAATGTTTCCCACGAGAATGAGGTCCAACAGAGACGGTTGTTCTTCAGGGGACCTGCAAAACAAACACCGTAAGCTCGTCACTGAGAAGGGGGGGTTCCTCCTTGTGACCACCCTCCGGCGTGAGAATCAGACTAGATTGCTCTGAATATAAGTGTATATTAAGAGATTGCTAGATAAGATTGAGATAACAGATGATCTTACCATTCCAAGATGTTGGAGTATTTATAGCCGAAGGTAGGTTTCCTAGAAGGTACAGCCGGCTGAATAGTATTCCTGTTCTACCAACAGTGGACTATGCACAGGCCATACTGGTTGGTGGATAGGTTACGGCCAACAGTAACAAAGTCGGCTGCACTATTCCACCAACTGTAAATTATGCACGTCCCACATACTGTGGATTATACGCAGGCCATGCTGGTTGGTGAATAGATTACGACCAACAGTAACACTATTCTACCAACTGTAGGCTGCGCATGCCCCTCAGTAAGAGTTGGTGAGTAGACAGCGGCTAATAGTGACAAACAGTACTAGAGGGTGCTCCTCCTCGTACTGTTGTCGGTGAGCTGTCACCCTGTGATTGGCTCATGGGCTGTTCTGGTCAGATTGTCTGTCCTATCCATACCTTGGTAGGTATAGTATAAAAGATCTTTCAGAATCATACGGACTGGCTCATTTTGGCGGGATTGTTCCCGCCTTGCTCATTCCTTCATGTGACTACTGAAGTAGCTATTGTCTTGTGCGTGTAGCCCTGCTGTCTGCGGGTAGCCTTCCCTGATGGCTTGTATCCGCAACTGCGGGAACAGGCGGGGTACTTCACCATTGGGAGGCTTTCCCTGCGTGTACAGCTTGCGTACTGCGCGTAAGGTTCTCTGAGCATGGTGGGTCCTGCGGGAGCAGATGGCCTTTGCGCAGACGTCCCTGTTCAAGGTGAGTCTTGCGGGACCAACTGGGCTCTGCTGGGACCTACCTCTTCAAGTCCCCTCAGTCCAATGTTCTTCTCATGAATGTTTAATAAAATGAGGTGAACTTTTGGACTTTAAGCAAGGGGTTTTGAAAAAGGTTTTTAGTTTTAAGGTTCTCCGTGGGGATTCTTCCCGCGGGTTTCCTAATGTCACTTGCAAAAATTCCCGATTTTTTTGCTTGATCTTTGGGTATGATGCGGGTAGGTATGTAACCTCCTCGCAAGTCAGGAGCGTTGAGTCCCACTTGTGTGGATTCTCCCTGAGGTTTTGGTAGTTTTGAACATAGTGATCAATTATGTTAAAACCACCAATTCCATCCTGGAGCCTCAAACAATGTAGTTCTCGACGTTCCCGCTATGCGGGGATGTTATTTCCGTTTCCGCAAGCATTGCCCAGAAGATCCTTCTTGGTTTCAATTCCCTGCGGAGCGCTAGGTATGTGAAGGGTTTTGCCTTAACACTGTACCCGCGCTCGTCTTACGGTTACTTTACTTTCAAGGTACCCCTGGCGTCAATTCCCTGCGGGTGCTAGGTATGTGAAGGGTTTTGCCTTAACACTGTACCCGCACCCGTCTTATAGTTACTTTGTTGCCGGGGTATTCTTGGCTTCAATTCCCTGCGGGTGCTAGGTATGTGAAGGGTTTTGCCTTAACACTGTACCCGCATCCGTCTTATGGTTACTTGGTTGCCAAGTTATTCTTGGCTTCAATTCCCTGCGGGTGCTAGGTATGTGAAGGGTTTTGCCTTAACACTGTACCCGCATCCGTCTTATGGTTACTTGGTTGCCAAGTTAAGGGGTATTTTCCCGCTTACTTTTGAATCTTTTTTGAATTTTGAATTTCGAAATTCGAAGAGTTGGTGGAAAGATAGGAACAGTCCAAACATCTGAAACGTCGTGCGACGGTTTCTTCTGACTGTGTCAGGACGTGCAGGAAGTTATGGTGACGTGACAGTACATGGTCATTCCAGACGCTTTTTCAGGCGCGTGGGCGCGATTTTTCGGGCGCGTGGCCGCGAAATTAATGGTACGCGTCCTGTCAACAGCTGTTGCCAGCCTGCTTTTTGCCACGTGTCATAGTTTCATTGCACCTTCGATTTCTCTCTCCTCCGCATTAAATTCATCGCATTAATTGCGATTAGTATATAAAGGGGGAGAGGGCTCTTTGCAATCCACACCTTCACCCTTCTCTTCTTCTTCTTAGCGATTTCCGGCAAATACTCCCCTTTTCAGGCAAGCATTTTCCCGAAATCGCTTTCTTTCTGCAAAATGTCTTCTCGTGATCTTGAGTCTTCGGCCGATGATAAGAGTACTGCTGGTGAGTGCCAGTGTGCTCTGCCCGGCGATCAGTACCGGTATGTTGTTAGGAAGTTCATGCTCGATCCTTTCGAGCCTGAGTTTCCTGAACCCCATCAGACCGTGTACGATGCCCCCAGAGGCAAGATCGGGGTTTATGCAGCATTCTTTGTCTATGGGAATCTTAGGTTCCCATTGACAAAGTTTGTTTACCGTGTCCTTGAGAGGCACGGTGTTCATCTGACCGAGTTGCACCCCATGGCGATCGCCAAGATTCGCCATTTCGAGTGGGTGTGCCGGATTCTGGGCATTGAGCCCTATGTGGACCGCCTGATGACCTTCTATACTTGGAGGTGCATCCAGGGGTGGTACACCCTGACAACCCGGATCAAGGGTTTGAAGATTTGCGCGACCGAGCGCAGTCTCCGATCGTGGAAGCGGGAGTTCTTCTACATTTCTGCCCGCGCCATCCCCATTGCCATGAAGTTTAAAAATGGCCAAGCAATTCTGAGCCACCACGCCACCAACTACCAGGAGGCGGAATGGTTTGCGAAGATATCCCAGGTCCAATCTCCAGTTTACCGGTTTGCGGAGTCCGGGATGGTGATGCTGGGGATGAGCCGGGTATGGAAGGAGGCGTCTCAGGTTCCCATCCTTCTCGAATACGGTTTGAACTCTACTCCTTATGGTATGTCTTGTCTTTCTTTCTGATATGAGTTTGTCTTCTAACTGTTTCTTTTCTTTCAGAGGGGAACGATTTGGAGTCGCTCCTGTACCCGCGGGAAGCTGACGGTCCCGTGCGGGTGGGTACTCGAGCTCTTGACGAGAACGAGTTGCCCATCCTGGAGCAAACAGCGGATCGGTTTGTGGAGGTCTATCCGCTGGGCCACGAGATCCTGAGCCACCGGCGGCCAGGTAAGGCGTTATTATCTCCTCCACCCCTCAGTGCTGTACCCGCTGATGGAATTCCTGACATCCTGTCTTCTTCTGAGGAATCCGCAGATGGTCCTCCGTTAGTGCGGAAGAAGAGGGCTACCGGCGGGAAAGGGAAGGAGAAGGCGGCCTCCACAGCCGATCCAGTGCTCCTATCTGACACTGAGTCAGATAGTGAAGAGGTGGCGGGGAACCCCGGTGGTGAGAAGACCACTGTTCCGGAGGCTACGACTGTTACCTCCGGAGAACCAATGACGACGACGGTGACCGGCATCAAGAGACCGGCTCCATCGGGTTCGTCCCCGCCCGTCCGTACGTTCAAGCTCAAGAAAACCCGTAAGTACAACTCTCTTAGCTTTTATCTTCGTAGTTTAATCCTTAAGTCTTTTAACACTTTTCTTCTTTACGCAGGCGTGGATGTTGGCGCATTCCAGGGTCAGGGGCCGAGTATTACCTCTCCGCCAATGACGGTAGGCTTGGTCAGCCTACCTGAGGCGTCGACCCAGGCGCCTGCGCCTGCTTCCGCTGGTTCAGTTGCTCACTCCTTTGAGCCGACTGTTCCAGCCGAGATGACGTCGCCGCCGGCTGTGAGGGCGATTTTTACAGCATCCTTCACAGAGCCGGCGGTTACTGTTGCCGCGGATTCTGCGGCAGCGACCGCGGCGGCGACCACGGCGGCTGCTACCATGCCCCCGTCATCGGCAACGACGGCCGGACAATCAGGTACGCGTGGGGCTTCTCGCATCTCTCCGCCACCTTCCCATCTGCCTGACCTCTTGGATGGATTTCCATTGGGTTCAGGTGATGGGTTCGGCGGCTATCGGCCTGTAATTGACCCTACAGGTGCGTAGGGTTCTTTTGGCCCATTTTTCTACATATATTTTTTATCATCTTTTCCTAACTGCCTTTTTGTTTTCTGCAGTGTCGGATTCCAATGAAGTGTATGTTCCGCGAGGGAACATACGTCGAGGAACAACCCTTCGTACCCCTGTGGAGTGCGTGGAATGGGCTCGCCACGCTGCTCCCCATGGTGCGTTGGGGGAAGCCATGGCTAGCTACCAGGAGGGTAGGCTAACCAACGAGCTTCGGGTTCTCCAAGCCCGGATGCAGCCGCGCGTCGAGCTGCTTTGTCGTGAAAACGACAAGTTGAAAGCAGCTCGCGCCAAGGAAGTATCTCAAGCGCGGGCTCTTCGGGAGGAGAACCAAAAGCTGTCCGCAGCTGCTGCGGAGAAGGAGAAGGCCTTCAAGGCCCTCGAGGTTGAGGTTCAAGCGCGACTCGAGGCCCGCTCCAAGGCTGCCCAAGCTGTTAACGAACAGCTTCGGCTGGCTAAGGAGACTGCGAGGAACGCAACCGAGAGGGCCACCAAGGCTGAAGCCGTTGCTGAGCCTTTACGCGTGGAGAATGAGGAGCTCAAGGCCAAATTAGAGGCTCTCCAACGTGCTCATGATGCCTTGGCGATGGAAGATGCCAAGAAGCTCCAGGAGATCTTGGACCAGAGGGGCGTGCTTGACCATACCGAGCGGAAGCTTAAGGGCGTCGAAGAGGCTGCCGCAAAGGAAGTTCTACTTGCCAACCTTAACAAAAGCGAAGCCGAACGCGCCTGCACCCAAGCTCAAGCCGCCCTTCAAGAAGCTCTGGTTGCCAAGGAATGGCTTCTTCGAGAAGCGTTGTCTCAGGTAAGTCTATCTTCATGTCTTCACGCTTTTCTTTGTAAATAGGGTGTTGACACTTGTATATTTTCTTATGTAGGTTGTGCATCGGGTCTTCTCAGAGACATCTTACGACGATGCAATGAGCGCAGCCCTCAACGCTTCTCACGAGGATGGGGAACGGGTCGGCTTCCTGCTTGGTCTAGGGTTTGTTGAGAAAGGCGTCCCGCCATCCAACTTCCCTTTGTACAATGTAGATACTGAAGCCATATATGACCAAGCAGTAAATCAATACGCCGCCTTCCCGCATCCGGTGGTGGAGAAGGTGAATGAAATTGCTGCTGCTGATGATGGGCTGCCTATCCTTAAGGCTTTCCTTGAACAGCCACGCTCTACTGACGGCGCTGGTCCAAGTGGAAGTGGCCCTGAAGCCTGATCCTGAAGATCCCTTCCCGCTGCTAGGATAGATTTAGTTTGTATAGATTTACTCTTGTAGGCGGGTAGTTACCCGGCCATTCTTGTAACGAATATTTATGAAATGTAAATCTTTGTGCGGCTAAGACCGCTTGATTCATTGAAATCTTTGTGCGGCTAAGACCGCTTGATTCATCGGATTCCTTGCTTTATAAACGTTATATGACTTACATACTTTAGTTTAAATTAGCAATTTTCCAAGTGTTTAGAATAAGTTAACCTTTGAACGTGGTAGATAGGTGTGAAGTTTTGCTTCCTCTTCCGTGATTGTGCGGGTATGACCGTCACTTGCACTTAGTAGGATGGCTAAACTTTACCCATATCTGTCCTGCGTGTAGGTTTTCCTCATCTTTTTTTTTTTTTTTTTTTTTAGGATAACCTTTGAACGTGGTAGATGATAGGTTGAAGTTTTGCTTCCTTGTTCGTGATTGTGCGGGTAAGACCGTCACTTGCACTTACAAGGATGGCTAAACTTTACTTACATCTGACCTGCGTGTAGGTTTCCCTTATTTTTAACGTTGTGTTTATGCGGGTTTTGCCGCCTTCCACACGTAACGACTTACTTCTTCCCGTTTATGCGGTAAATACCGGCACCAGTGGGAAGTTCATAAATATAAAGGTAAACACATTATGAAAGGAGAATCATTTCCATTAGAAGTGGCTCTAGGCCTTTTCTTTACAAGTTTTGGAATTGATCTACATATAACATTTGCGTAATTGAGCTCCATTCCATGTTCTTGGGATGGGAGTGCCATCGAGCCTTTCGAGCCGGTATGCGCCCTTTCCCAGGACTTCTTTGATAATGTATGGCCCTTCCCAGACCGGGGCCAGCTTTCCCGGGCGCTCTTGGTTTGAAGCCTCGTTGTTACGCAGTATGTAGTCTCCTATATTGAAGTTGCAGAGTTTTACCCGCGTGTTGTAGTACTTTTGCATTTGTCGTTTGTAGTTCTCTTCACGCACTGCGGCTAAGTCTCTGCGTTCCTCGGTTAGCATAAGATCCAACCGTCTTTCCGCATCATTGTCTTCTGGCTGACTCAAGACCCTTGGTGAGGGTAGACCAATTTCGACCGGGACCATGGCTTCAGTGCCATAAGTGAGGCTGAATGGGGTTTCTCCCGTACTGGCCTTCTTCAGCGTTCTGTTTGCCCAAAGGACGTGCGGAAGCTCGTCCACCCAGCCGGATCTGTGTTCCGATAGTCTCTTCTTGATGCCTTCGACAATGCTCTTATTTGCTCTTTACACCTCACCATTACCTTGCGGGTGTGCCACTGAGGTAAAGGTGTGGGTGATTTGAAGTTCTTTTAGCCACTGTTGTAGCTTCTTGTCAGCAAAGTTGGTGCCGTTATCGCTCACCAAATTCTGTGGAAGTCCAAAACGACAAATAATAAATTCCCAAATAAATTTTTTGATATGTTTCGCGGTTGTTTGGGCTAAAGGTTTTGCTTCTATCCACTTGGTGAAGTAGTCGATGGCTACCACTAGGAACTGAACATTTCCTGCTGCTGTAGGAAATGGGCCTGTCACATCGATGGCCCACTTCTGAAATGGCCATGAAGAAGTGACTGGAACCAGTTCATTCTTCGGGCGGTGCGTGTTGGGTGCGTAAAGCTGGCAAGACCTGCATTTTCTGATGTATGCCAGTGCATCCGTATGCATCCCCGGCCAAAAGTATCCCGCGTTGTTTAGCTTGGCTACAACAGCGCGTGGACCTGCGTGTACTCCACAGATGCCTTCGTGTACTTCCCTTAGGAGGTAGTCAGCATCTTGGTTGTCCACGCATCTTAAGAGTGGGCCAAGAAAGTTACGTCTGTAAAGGATGTCATTGACAAGTTGATAATTCAGTGCTTTACAGCGTAGTTTTCTTGCCTGTGTTTTTGACTCTGGTAGTGTTCCTGCTGCAAGGTAATTTATTATTGGTGTCATCCATGTTTCTGTACCGGTTTGGATGACACAAATTTCCTTGTGCGGGACTGATGGTGCTTCGAGGAGTTCAATGCGGATGTCCTTTCCCAAGTGGGTGAAGGCTAGTGATGCAAGCTTGCTTAACGCATCCGCAGATTTGTTTTCGCTGCGCTTGACGTGTATGACTTTACAATCATTAAAATCACGCATAAGGGTTTTTGCCTGGGCGAGGTACAGGGCCATTGTGTCATTCACAGCCGTGTACGTCCCATTTATTTGGTTGGCCACCAGCATGGAATCCACGTGGGCTTCCAAGTTTTTCACTCCCATCTTACGCGCAATTCTCAATCCGGCCAAGAATGCTTCATATTCGGCTTCGTTATTCGTACTTGGAAAATCCAACCGAATAGCGTAAGTATATTCTTGGCCTGCTGGGTTGGTTAATTTTAACCCTGCGCCTGAACCCTCGTTACTGGCTGCTCCATCAGTGTAGAGTCGCCAGACATCATTGATGTCCTGTGCTGGGGAGGGTTGAGCCTCCTCCTGGCACTCTTTCTCCCGCGAAGCGGGGACTTCTGCAATAAAATCGGCCAAGACCTGGCCTTTTATGGCTGGTCTTGGCTTGTACTTAATTGCATATTCTCCCAATTCAATTGCCCATTTGGCTAGACGTCCCGATAATTCGGGTTTGCCTAGAACGTTTGAGAGTTTGAAGTTGGTGAGAATGGTGATTGGGTGGCCCTGGAAATATCGTCTTAACCTGCGTGAAGCGTGTATAAGTGCTAAGACCAATTTTTCGAGGGTAGAGTACCGGGTTTCTACGTCTGTTAGTACACGGCTAACAAAATAGATTGGCATCTGGATGCCTTTTCGTTCTATTAGCAGGACTGCCCCAGTTGCTCTATCTGTTGCGGAAAGGTATAGGATTAACTCCTCTCCCGCTTGTGGTGCTGTGAGTGTTGGGAGTTCGATCAGGCGTGACCGAATCTCCTGAAAAGCTGCTTCCGCTTCTGGTGTCTAGCGGAAGTGCGTTTTCTTTAAGCAGTTTCTCAATGTTGACACGAAAGGAAACGACTTATCCGCATGGTTTGCCAAAAAGCGATTAAGTGCGACTAGTCGTCCATTCAGTGTCTGAGCCTGTTTGATGGTGGTAGGTGATTCCATTTTAACAATGGCTTCGACCTTTTCAGGGTTCGCTCTGAAGCCATCTTTAGTAACAATGACTCCCAAGAACTTCCCTTCTTCCATCCCAAATGAACACTTGCTCGGGTTGAGCTTCATGTTTATCTTTCTGAGCGTGTTGAAAGTTTCTTCAATGTCTTTCAACATCGCTTCTGGCTCGGGGCTTTTGATGACCAAATCATCCATATAGACTTCCAAGTTTATCCCGATTTGGGCATGAAACTCTTTGTCCATTAGTCGTTGGTACGTGGACCCTGCATTCTTAAGTCCGAATGGCATCATTTTATAACAAAATGTACCATCGGGCGTCCGAAATGCGGTTTTGTCCTGGTCATCTACGGCCATGTGGATTTGATGGTACCCCTTATACGCATCCAAGAAGCATTTAAGGCGAAATGGTGCCAACGAATCCACCTTAAGATCAATTTCTGGTAACGGATAACAATCTTTGGGGCATGCTTTGTTCAAATCTTTGAAATCTATGCACATGCGCCATTGTTTGTCATTCTTCGGTACCATTACGGGATTTGCAACCCATGTTTGATATCTACTAACGCGTACGATGCCTGCTTCAAGGAGTTCCTTGACTTGGGTTCTACACGCGTTAGTTTGTTCAGGCCCCATTACTCTGCCCTTTTGTACAACTGGCGTAACAGCCGGATCGCACTTGAGCTTATGCTCCGCCTTACTTCGGGGTACACCAGTCATGTCAGCTGGTGCCCACGCAAAGATGTCAGCGTTTTTCTGCAGTAAGCGTTTGAGTAGGGTGCGGGTGGGATCAACGATTGTTGGTCCAATGGTAACGGCCTGGTCGGGGTATTTGCCATTGAAGGCCCATTTTTCCGGTTCGGTGATGGTTGGTTTAGCCATTTTCGGTTTGGGTTTAGATGAGACAGATGCGATGCATACCTGGGGAATGCCAGTGATCATCGCTACACCCTCAGCTGTTGGCCATCCCATCATGCCGTGGACTGAAGATACCACGGCGTTGAATCTTGCCATCCCGTCTCTTCCGAATAGGATGTCGTACGTGTGGTGTGGCTTTCTCATCACGACAAAATCCACGTCTTCTGTGCGTGAATGATTCCCATCGGTAAGAGTAACGGGGAAAGATAGGATACCCAGGGGGGTTTCTGTACTGCCGTCAAACCCTTCCATTGAAGCGTAGACCGTTTCCAAGCGTTCTTTGTCTTCATCATCCAGCTTGTCAAAGAACTGCCTGTACATCACTGTCGACGAAGCGCCGTTGTCAGCAAGAGTGCGGGAAGTGATGTAATGCCCCAGCTGGCTTTTGATGACGATGGGGCCTTCTTTGCTGGGGCCTCCTGGCACTCGCGGGAAGCGCACCTCAGCTTCCTTCCACGCGCATGGTTCTGTCACTCGTCTTTTTCTTCCTCTGACCTTGCCATGAACCATGTTGATGCTGATGTCGACGGGCTTTCGTCCGTTACCTCTGTACTGGTTGTCATTCCTTCCTCCCTTCTTGATTGATGCCACGAGATGTGCAAGTCTTCCATCCTTGACAAATGTCTCAACAATATCCTTCAAGGATGTGCACTCTTCAGTACCATGACCCTTTGTCCCGTGGAAATCACAGGATTTGCTTTGATCCGCATTAGGTTTCTGCCGGATCAATGGGGCTTTTGGCCATGGCAATTTTTCCGTGGCAAATATCTCCGTGACGCTCTTGGTGAGTGGCGTCCACCGGTGTTTTCGGTTTGAAGGGTGTGTGTTGTCCCTTCCGCCAACAAGAGGGCGAGAGCTGGATGAGGTGTCAAAGTTTACCCTTGACTGCCAAATACCTAGCCGCCTCTTTTTGTTCTGCCGGGCGGTCCTAACGTTGTTCTCCCTTGTCCTCTGCGTGTAGAGGTGTGTACTCTGGGGAAGATCTCTTCCCAGCTGCTTCTCCGTCTCGGCAAAGCGCTTGGCTGCCGTCATGATGGCATCCCATGTGGATGGCATGCCGTCCTTACCCGTCAATGTGCGGATAAGCTCTGGGTACTCGGCGCCCTGGATGAAAGCGGCGCGAACAAGATCTTCACTTATGTTGCCCAGACTCAGCTTCTTGGAGTTGAAGCGGGTGATGAAGTCTAGTAAATATTCATCCTCCTCTCTAACGCAGTTGAGGATCGTCCACTGCTCTTCAGTATACTTCCTCTGCTGGCTGAAGTGCTGGCTGAACTTGTTCTGAAAGTCCGCCCAGTCATATATGTGGTGGACCGGTAAACGATCGAACCATGCCCTGGCTGCTCCGACCAGAGTCATCTGGAACATGTAACACCACGTGGGTTCCGTCCAGTTACTGACGGTAGCCCCCGCAATGAACCTGTTCAAATGGTCGTCTGGGTCGGATAGACCATCATAAGTGCCAATGTTGGACATTTGTTTGGCACTTCACGGGGCGATTGCTTCCGCAATGTCCCTTGCAAATTTTGACTTTCCTGCATTCGTAGCAGTTGGTCTAAAGGTTTTGGAGAAGTCACGCGGGTTTCTCTCTGCATTTGTTGGTTTAAAGCCTTCCCCAAAATCCCTTTTTGGCTGGGAGTCCGTTTCCTTACGCTTCCCTTTCGCCTTATGGCGAGGGTTTGCGTCGGTATCGGACTCCTCCCTCTCGTCGTCTGAGTACTCGCCCTCGCTGTTCATAATGAGGTGTTGGCGAGTACTGCCGAATTCGTCAGCCTGTTGAACTGAACACAAGCGTTCGTCCAATTCAGCTTGGAACTCTTTCTGACGTGCTTCGGCCCACGCCTTCACTTGATCTAGTGTTTGGCGAGGGACCCTCGTTCGTTTTTCCAGCTGGGTATCGGTGAACCCCAGTGGAATATTTACTGCACTTGCCCCGGCTTGGGTAGTCGGGGTAGTGTTCGTAAGTATTGTATAACCACCGGTGTTCCCCCCAGTTGCTGGGGTTGTTACCGGGGTTTCTTGGTCGGTTACTGGCCTTTGGACCGGAGTAACGTTAACCATTTCTTCAGAAAATTTGAAAAAACTAAATTAGTTCTAGCTTTTATGCACGGATGGCGCCAATGAAGAAACACTAAGTGAACCCTGGACAGATTATAGATAATCTGGGGGTTAAGTAATGTTTCCCACGAGAATGAGGTCCAACAGAGACGGTTGTTCTTCAGGGGACCTGCAAAACAAACACCGTAAGCTCGTCACTGAGAAGGGGGGGTTCCTCCTTGTGACCACCCTCCGGCGTGAGAATCAGACTAGATTGCTCTGAATATAAGTGTATATTAAGAGATTGCTAGATAAGATTGAGATATCAGATGATCTTACCATTCCAAGATGTTGGAGTATTTATAGCCGAAGGTAGGTTTCCTAGAAGGTACAGCCGGCTGAATAGTATTCCTGTTCTACCAACAGTGGACTATGCACAGGCCATACTGGTTGGTGGATAGGTTACGGCCAACAGTAACAAAGTCGGCTGCACTATTCCACCAACTGTAGATTATGCACGTCCCACCTACTGTGGATTATACGCAGGCCATGCTGGTTGGTGAATAGGTTACGGCCAACAGTAACACTATTCTACCAACTGTAGGCTGCGCATGCCCCTCAGTAAGAGTTGGTGAGTAGGCAGCGGCTAATAGTGACAAACAGTACTAGAGGGTGCTCCTCCTCGTACTGTTGTCGGTGAGCTGTCACCCTGTGATTGGCTCATGGGCTGTTCTGGTCAGATTGTCTGTCCTATCCATACCTTGGTAGGTATAGTACAAAAGATCTTTCAGAATCATACGGACTGGCTCATTTTGGCGGGATTGTTCCCGCCTTGCTCATTCCTTCATGTGACTACTGAAGTAGCTATTGTCTTGTGCGTGTAGCCCTGCTGTCTGCGGGTAGCCTTCCCTGATGGCTTGTATCCGCAACTGCGGGAACAGGCGGGGTACTTCACCATTGGGAGGCTTTCCCTGCGTGTACAGCTTGCGTACTGCGCGTAAGGTTCTCTGAGCATGGTGGGTCCTGCGGGAGCAGATGGCCTTTGCGCAGACGTCCCTGTTCAAGGTGAGTCTTGCGGGACCAACTGGGCTCTGCTGGGACCTACCTCTTCAAATATTATTAAAAACGAAAAAAAGAGAGACTCACAAACACGTATGTACTTTATTTACAGCGTAAACAAAATTGATGAAAAAAACCTATCAAATCAATTGATGCCACTTCGTGTTCTCATGTTCTTTTTATGTTAGTTTTCATATGTGTCTTTGAAAGCAAGAACAAATTTTCTAATTTTTCTAACAATCAAACATCGTTACTGTTTGAAATTGGTTACTAAACTATTTATATGTTTATTATCCTATTTTAAATCATTTTTAACTAAGTTAGATTTTAATAATACAAAATATGACTCATTAAATGATAATAAGCCATACTTATAATTTGATTGTTGACGTTATTTTTCATTTCCTTAGCTAAGATAGTCTCATTTTAACGTAAAGTAACTTTGTATAATTTTATGGTATCTCATTCTTCACAAATACTCTACAACAGACCAAGTTACTTTTTTGTTATTGTACAATAACAAACAGATAAAATTACTTTTTTTTGTTATTGTACAGCAATAAACAAACCAAACTCTAACAACTTTTTTTGTTAGAGTGAAAATGCTAAAAGTGTCATAGATCAAATTGTCCGTATGAATTATTATTGGTCAATATATCTTATTTGGATTATTGAAATTAAATTTGTCTTTGTTTAAAATAACAAGTCTCACTCACAAATGATCAAATATGTAGTTAATACCAAATTAGTTTATTGTTATATAACATTTCGCTTTACCAAGTTGTTTGTCTTAAAAATCAGACCAGGCGGTCTAGTTGAACTGGTTGGATTGAGAACCGATCCAGTTAAGCCTTCTATGACCATTCTCCATTTGAATCGACTGATTACTTGTTGGATTGAAAACCGATCTGGCTTGAAAATGAAGCACACATGACACAATTCTCATCATAACCCTTCATTACACTTGATCAATGACTGACTAAGGCTCTTTCTTACACTTTTAACGAAATAAAAAAAGATGAAAAAAACGATTTTAATAGAACCCAGAATGATAATTTACAAAACGAGCGAGCTTACCTTGGCTCGGGTTCAAATTGCTTACAAACAAGTCGATTTCGAGCAAGCTTAAACTATTTAATTAAGTCAAAAGGAAGGGACAAAATGGGAATTTCACTGAGTTGGATTTGCCAATCTCTTTCATATGATTCTTTCCTTTATATTCAGGCCTCCAAACATAAAACCTTTTTATAAAGGCAAATGTTTTAAAATAATAATAATAAAAAAAACCATGCATTCATAAAGTGTAATAAACGCATTAAAGTCTGTACCTTGTCATAAATGTAGCAAATATTAAGCCTGGAAATAATGTTCCCATTAATTTTGTAGCTTTAATATTCTTTAATGCTGTGGTTTTTATTACATTATGTTCCCACTCTAAGCACAGTTTTGACCGTTGCACTTTCTCTCTCTTAACACACCAAAACAACAAGTGTGTGTGTGTGTGTGTTTGTGTTTTATTATGTGTTCTTGAAACAATGTTTTTCTCTCTCTCTTGTGAACTGTGTGTGTGTGTTCTTGAAGCTGATCTTGTTCCACCATTGATATCTTAACAAAACAGGTAATAATAATAATGATAATAATAATATTCTCAGCTTTTTATGTATGTTTGTTATTGTTTCTTGATGTTACTGCATGAAGGTTTTAATATTTTATCCTGATTTGTTTATTATTTGTATAAGTATTAGTTGAATGCACTTCCAGTTTTTATTTTTATTGTGATTTTTAAGGCTAAATAATCAATTTATTGTTACTACAATTCTAGATTTTGATAGTCAATTATTTGACTTTATTGGCCAAGTTTACATCTTTATAACATAACAAAAATAATGTTTTAAAGTTAAGTATTTTATTTAATTTGATTATTTCTTGTTAAATGAATTGTTTAATTATACCTCATACTTCTTCCCTAAATCAATGCTATTTTTTTTATTTTTTTATTTTTATTAATATTGTGTTATTCTGGCAATTTGGTTTAGTCAAGAAGAAGCTTTTTTTAGTTTTTTTTTTTATTATTATTTTTTATTTTACTTGGAGTTTCCCAAGGTTCTAATAATTCCCTTTATCTTTCTTCATCCAATTTTGTAATTAGTTACATATATTTTTATAGTATTTATTTGGTAAAAAATTTTATTATGTATTTTTTAACCCATGTGATGAACTCTGCAAGGCTGCAGCTTGTACTGGACCTTTATCCTCTTTTGTATATTTAACACTAAAAAGAGAAATTTTGTAGTTATTATCCTCTTAATTAGTTTCCCAAATTAATCCCATTATTGTTATCATTTTTATCATCTATGAGCTTAACTTTTAATTTTACATCATTTACGTTAACGGCAGCTATGCCGGTTTTAACAGAAGTTCTAGGCTGAACCGTTAACTATGGTTTGTGGGAAAACTAAACCGAACCGGCCAAACAGACCAAAATGGTCCAGTTTTGCCTTTTTAGAAGTTTCGGCCTTTTTCTTTAACACAGAGTCGTGTCATTAAATCTTCGAAAGTTCAGTAAGTGATAGGCTTTAAAAAAACACCGTTTTACCTTTTATGTATTAAATGGTTTATGATGAAATGTGAATAAAAATAAATTAAAATTTTAATTTATTTTTATAGGGTTTATGTATATATTATAACTCAAATTTTAATTTATTTTTATGTATATATTATAACTAAAATTTTATTAATTTATTTTTTAAACTTTTGACTTAATATCTTCGCTGACCCTAACTGTGAAACTTGGTTTTTCCAACCGTAAACCAAACCATATTATTCCTAGCCCGGTCTAACCAGCCATTTTAGCTTGGTTAGGTTAAACTCAGTTTCAACTTTCAACTGTTTTTTTAAAACTAGTATATGTAAGTTACCTATAGCATTCCCAATAGATTATTCTAAAATTTGACTTTTAAAAGTCAAATTTTAGTTCACCAAACCTGTGAGTGCATATGTAATGTCTCACACTCTTAGCATATGTTATTATATATTTTTCACTAGATTTTAATTTAGTTATAAAGAACTCTTAAAAACAAAACATAAAATTATTTATTTGACTCTGAAAAAGTCAACATTTTTTGTGTACATTTGCAATTCTGATTCATTTGTGTTCAACAAAACAGGCCTGAGCTCAAGACCCTTATGAATCACAAAAACTTGTGAAACCAAGAAATGGGATGTTCTTCATCAAAACTAGACGACGAAGAAGCCGTGCAACTTTGTAAAGACCGTAAAAACTTCATCAAGAAAGCCGTTGAACATCGCACCAAATTTGCTTCGGGTCACAAAGCTTATCTCCAATCACTTAAACGAGTCTCAGCAGCCCTTAAAGACTACGTTGACGATGACGAACCCGGCGGGTTCTCATTAAATTCATTCACCACACCACCATTCCCATCATTGACTAACCAAAAGTCAACTAACCAAAAGTCAGCCAAAAAAAACACCCCAAGATTCATCACAATTTCCCCCAACTCATTCACCATTGACCAACCGAAAGTCAACTACCTTAGATCCGGCGGAAATGCGTCGGTATTCGTCGAAGAAATGCCGCCTGACCCACCCGAGGTTGCCAGAGTGGAGTCATACAACAACCATTCGCCAGCTTACTATTACGCAGCTGATAGTTTCTTCGGTATGCATTCACAATCGCAATCGCAGGCGTCTATATTTAGTTACAACCGGCCGAATATACCTCCACCTTCCCCTCAAAGATCATCCCAATGGGACTTCTTATGGAACCCGTTTTCTTCGTTGGATTATTACGGGTACAATGCAAGAACCAGCGAGTTCGATGACGATGTTAATGGGTTACAACAAGTTAGAGAAGAAGAAGAAGGGATTCCTGAGCTTGAAGAAGAAACCGAAACCGAGCATTTGGATTGTGATCATGAAGATGACATATCAGTCATTGATGAAAATGATCATGATCATGTTAACGATAACGATGATGATGACGACGAGGATGCGTTCGAGACGGATAGTGGGGACGGAAGTGAGATCGAAAGCGAGCATGAGTTAGAATCGCCGCCGGTGAAGAGTAATGTTAAAAATCTTGAGGTTATGAAAGGGGAGAGTTCAGGGAAAGTTGTGAATAATGGGAATGTGGAGGGTGGTTTGAATCAAGAAAAGAGGAAAAGTGAAGGCGGGCCAGGGCCCGGGTTCACGGTGTATGTGAACCGAAGGCCCACGAGCATGTCGGAAGTTATTAAAGATCTTGAAGCTCAGTTTCAGATTATTTCGGATTCAGCGAAAGAGCTTTCGGTTTTGCTAGATGCTAATCGGGCTCAGTACGTGTCAACATCACATGAACTCACAGGTTCGAGTTTTGTTTCTTTTTGTTATATAATTATATTATGTCTAGATGGTATTCAAGTGTAATATTATTTTTGTATACGCAGCTATGAAGATTTTGAATCCGGTAGCATTGTTGAGGTCTGCATCGTCTTCTCGGTCAAACTCGGCAAGATTCTTGGTGAATTCCTCAAAGGAAGAAGGTTATGCTAGCAGCAGTGATCAGTCGGATGACTCGTGTATGTTTCACAATGGTCATCAGTCGACTCTCGATAAACTATACGCGTGGGAGAAGAAATTATATCAGGAAGTGAAGGTATGCTACTTTTAAAAAGCCCGTTTTTATCAGAACCCAGTCGACCCATTATCCGACCCGACTGTTTTGGCCCGGATACAGTATGACCCATTACCTGACCCGACCCGCCTGTTTTCACCCGGATACAATATGACCTAAATCTGTTTTGAACCGTTACCTGACCTGATCTGCACGTTTTGGCCCTGACCGTGTTTGATCCAAACCTGTTTTGACCAGTTACCTGACCCAGCCCGCCCATTTTTACCCGAACCCACCAGCCCGTTTCGACTAGCTTACCTACATTCATGGTTTTTTAGTGAATGGTGGTAACTATAACTTTGTTTTGGCTAATTTATGTAGGCTGGTGAAAAAATCCGTATCGCGTACGATAAGAAATGTGCTCAACTTAGGAACCATGATGCTAAAGGGGACGATCATTCTTCGGTTCATAAAACGAGAACCGCCATTAGAGATTTACAAACACAAATCAAGGTTTCGATTCACTCGGTTGAAGCGGTATCAAAAAGGATCGAAACATTAAGGGATCAAGAACTTCAACCACAGCTTCTTGAACTCATCCAAGGGTATATTCGTCATTTCACAACTTCATTTTTACTTGCTTTTTGTTGATAATTTTCATTATGAATTGACAAAGATGCCATTTTTTTCAAGATTATCAAGAATGTGGAAAGTAATGGCGGAGTGTCATCAAACGCAAAAACGAACACTCGATGAAGCCAAGATATTACTAGCCGGGACACCGTCTAGACCGAGAAAGTACACATCAATGCACCCCACCGAGCCACACCGGCTAGCCCAGTCGGCTTCAAATCTTGAATACGAGTTACAAAACTGGAAATCTTGTTTCGAGTCATGGGTCAACCCTCAAAAGTCCTACATTCACGCCATAACGGGCTGGCTGCTACGCTGCATCGGGTCAAACTCGAATAACACAACAAAATTCCCATTTTCTCCCCGAAGGTCGGCTGGGGCCCCACCGATGTTTGGCGTGTGCATCCAATGGGCCCGGCTGTTGGACTCGGTTAGTGAGGGCCCGGTGTTGGACGGGCTAGACTTTTTTGCAGCCGGGGTTGGTTCTTTGTATGTGCAGCAAATGAAAGAAGGTGGTGGTGGCTCAGGGGTTGGGTCGTCGAGACGGTTTAGTGGCGGTTCGGGGATGGAGATGGTGGAGAGTGGGTGGCAGGAAGAGACTGCAGAGAAAATGGGAGAAGTTGCTATCAAAGTGTTGTGTGCAGGAATGACAGTTGCTGTGAGTTCATTAACTGAGTTTGCTCTAAGTTCAGCTCAAGGGTATGCTGAGTTGATCAAGCAGTGGGAGAGTGCCACGTGTCAAGGAAGTAGTGGTGGGCCCAAGGTGTAGTTTATGAGATTTTTTTTAAAAAAAAAAAAAAATTGGATAGTTAGTTTGGTAGATGTAATTATTTAAAATTAATTTTGATCATATATAAGCTCCAATATGTACTTGGATGGATAGTTGCTAGAATTGGTTGTGGAAAAAGTGAAAAGAACTTTTAAATTCTTATTATTAACTTATATTAAATTCTTTAACTAGTATCCTTAAAAAAATCTATACACTTCTGTTAACGCGTGTACTTGTGAAAAAATATTTAGAATAACTCGTTATCGTTATATATGTCAAAATATGATTTTTTTTTTCTAAAAAAAATTGCGAAAGAGTAAATGATACTAAATGCATATTTTGACAAAAATTAAAAAATTCAAACTACATGCATTCTAAACATGCATAACAATTTTAATATAGCAAAACAGAATTGAGCGGGTTTTTCATGTTTTTTTTACATGCGTAGGGGCTTTTATATGCCAAAATTAGATTTTAATAATTCTGGATTGAGCGGGTTTTTCATGTTTTTTTCTTACATGCGTAGGGATTTTATGTGCCAAAATTATGTTGATTGACTTATTCTTTTAAAAAAATTATATTGGCTTTTTTATGATATTATCCGTAAACTTGTTTAAACAGTAAATTTTACACGAAAAAATCATTCAACCAAAGTGCATGGTAATAGGAATAACAGTAAACAAACAGTAATAAAAATATAAATAAAAATAAAAACAATTACATGGTTGGGTCTAAATAACATGACATTTATGACCACACTAGCAAGTCAATCTAACTAATATCAGCTATATGTTGAAAATTATACAATAAGAAACTTATATAACATAAAACTGGTCAAAAATATGTTTTTCCTAAACACGGGTTTATCATTTATGAATATTGGCAGTCAAATGCATCATCGACAACCACCATTTTCATGGTTGTTTACACATTTTATGATCCCGGGTGTGGGCTTATGTTTATCTGCGGAAATGTATGTTTACAACAGCAGGCTGCAAAAATAGAGTCTGCTGGACCGAAAGGGCGAGGGGCAAAATTGGGTGAAAAAGAAATGACGATATTCTCTTTGTCCTGCAATCTGTAACGCCAGCTTCGGGTCCTGGTAAAGAAATATAACTGTTAGCTCAAAATCATTGCAATCTTGATCTAAACATTGAAATTTTTGACTTCTGAGGTCAAACATGCATTTCAACTTTAAATTGATGATAAAGATTCATAACATTTATTTTGATGAACTGTACCGAACTTGTTTAAAGATGTATATAAAAAGAAAATTGTCGGTAAAATTATCTTTTTTTTAATTTTAAAATGTAACGTTTGACTTTTTAGTCAAACATAATTTACAAATTTGAAATTGACGAGGAATCGACGATTAATCAAGTTCTTTTTGACGAAATATATCAAAATTCACAAAAAACTAATGAAAGAAAGTTGTAGGTTTTACATTTGTAACAGTCATCCCTTGATCTAGACAGGGTGAGGTTTGACTTTAAGGTCAAACAAACTAATTTTCAAACTTAAAATTGACAAGGATTCATAAAAAGTTTTTTTTATGCAACAGTTTCAAACTTATTAGAAAAGTACATTAAAAGAAAATTGTAATAAAGTCATCTTGACCAAAACGCATAAGGTTTGACTTTTGCAGTCAAACAGGCTTTCGAATTTATAATTTATGATTCGGTAAGTTCTTTTTCTTGAAACTATATCAGACTTACTAAGATTATAAATCTAAAAGCACTGGGATTTTAATTTGTAACCAAATAATCTTCTTGTTCTAGATTCTACACAGAATGATAACACTGTTCAACTACAAAATCAACAAGGATTCATAAAGCTCTTTTTGTTGCAACTATAACAAACCTCTTGAGAAACGTTACATGAAGAAAGCTTCTTTTTTCAATTTATAACAAAGTCTTCTACTGGTTTGAATTTAGTAACCAAAAGTCAAAGCTGACCTTTTTTATTGGAATGAAGCGAAAATTCAAATAAGCTTACCTGGCTTGATTTTGAATTTCAGGGTATGTGGAGGCCTCCTTAAAATAAACTTGATTGGATGATCCGTTGACTGTCGATGTCGGTCAGCTGCAGAAATAAGCTGCAACCAGATAATATCGTAATTAGTCATTACTAAAAAAAATAATGAAATAACACATTATAAAGTCATAGGTAGTATAAAAAATGCACCTTTTCATCAAATCTAAATAGAGACTGATCAAAATAAGGCGAAGGACTCTGAGACTGACAGTTAAATGGTAAAGAGACCAGCACTTTCTTAATAAACTGCATAATTTCAAACCAACAATAAAAGATCAATCATAGAAAAATAAATAATGTTTGACCAGAAAAGTCAAAGAACAGTATTTTACCAACGGAAAACCTTGTAGCTTTATTTTTACTGCTTTTTAGTTGCTCTAGAGCATGAACATTGTTGGAATGAGATGATATAAAATTCATATACGGGGAACTTTTAGACGGTATATGAAAATGATCACAATACTGTTCGAACAACAGATACAGCTCATCTGATGACATCTGCAAGATATTAGAAGTCCGATTAGTTAACTTGTTATACAAAATATATATAAAAAAAATTACACTTTAAATAAATACCTGATAAAATGCAATAATTTCTGTTGATTCCATGTTGTATACAGCAAAGAATGCAGGGTGGCTATCAGCGTTTCGTGACACCTATATGAATAAACTTTTCATAAATATTTGTAACTTAAAACATGCTATGTAACAATGTTATATGAATTCTCTTTTAATAATTAACAGAATACTTACTGCTCCATCAACACTCCCAAACTTGATTAACAAGTGATGTCGGTCGAGAAATTGCACCTAAACAAAAATGAAAAATAAAGATGCTTGCTTTATCATGATTTTACAAAAGCGCATAAAAGGAATTAATCAATTCAGAACACACCTTCCATATAATCAAATCGACATAATCTTGAAAGTGAAAATAGAACTTCTTTTTAAGGGTTTGGATTCTCTGAAAACCAACAATTAACCAAACTAGCATTAAAGCAATAAATATGCACATCAAGTGAAAAAAAATGTATAAACTAAAGATTAAAAAAAGTTTTATCGCGCAAAACCGACCATAATTTCGTCTTTTTCTTCGTTTTGGATCCCACGCACTATAAAAGAAAGCAATCTTTGCTTTATACCACTTAGAAACGGGCTTTCTTGAGCAGGTTGTTCAGTATGAGGAGCATTCACTATATTATTTGTGAGCAGATGTTGTGGAACTCTTTTGTCAGCACTTGCCTGTGTACTAGAGTTTAGAAAAAGTTCATCGTCTTCACGACAAAATTCTCCAATTGCCCTTAAGTCAACGAGACTCCCGGAACCCCGAATCTGAAGTATGTGAATACGTTGATACCGAAGAGAAACGATAGCAAGTAAATCATCAAATAAGAAAACACCCATGCTGTGTGCTAAATTGATGTAATCATTGCAGAAAACCCGTTCATCAAGTACAACTCCATCTTCCAATCTATAAACACATACAAACAAAAAAATTACCATTTCAGTTAAATGCTACTATAATAGTATACACTATTAATGGTAAATCCAGGTTATGTTCTCTCTCTAAAGGCCCGTTTGGTAAATTAATAGTTAGAAAAGAAACAGGTAAAAAGGGTTGGGAATCACACAAAGCGGATTTTGACTGCATAAAACTAGGCCTGTAAATAAACACGAACAGGGCATAGTCGTGTTCGTTCAATTAACTTTAACTGAACAAACGATTGAACACGAACAATTAGACGATTGAGGTTTTCTTGCTTGTGTTCGTTCATTAATAAAATGAGTGTGTTCGTGTTTGTTTGTTAATAGTGTAAAGTATAAACTAACGTAAACAAGCGCTCATAACTGAAAATAGATGAACAGGCATAACTTAGCGAACACCGTCTAAAGTAAACGGGCCTAAGAAATTTAATTGAATATGTAAACAAACGAACTTAAAAACAAATGTAAACTAACGAACATTACTGAACGTAAATGAAGTAATGAACATAAAAGAGCGAACGAGTCATGGTTCATGTTAGTTCGTGTAACCAAACAGACAAAAAACATATGTTCATGGTCCTTCATTTATAAACTACTAAACGAACATAAACCAACTTCCCACCGAACAGTTCACAAATGGTTCACTGAACACTCAGTTCGTTTACAGGCCTACATAATAACATACCTTAATAGATGAAACGTTATCTTTTCAATAGAAGGAACCCCTTGAATAGCACCACCGGTAGCAGGTGCATCATAGATTTGAGCAGTTGAAGTTGCAAACAGTCCAAATTGGTTACTTTCTGCATAAAGAAAGAAGTCTTTACATATGAGCTCGTTTGCAGACGCAAGCGGGACCGAGTACAGTTGAGTGAAAAAGCTCTCAAATTTCTTTGCCTTTTGTGGTAAATCTTGGCTATCACATTCTTCTTGTTTGCATGAAAACGATAACCATGTCTGTCTGTAGACGATTAATTCTTGGTGGTTTCTACTGAAACTTATTAGATATTTTCCATCTTCAGTGAACTTGCGAAATGAATGATCAGGACATTCGACGTCGTATATTGTAGAACTTGGAACTATGTTTTCATAAAATCTTCTCGCGCGATGAACCTATAGACACAATATTAATAGGTTTGGTGAGTTGAAGTTCATTCATACAAGAAAATTGCATTTAAAAATGATTACTATCACTACGATATACGATAATCAATTTCAAATCATAAATCTAAAGTTGGTAATTTTCTTCATCGGCTAGAATTGCACAAAAATAACATCTAAACACTATAAATACTATTTTTTTCACAATTATAAAAGATTACAGGCATATCCATCCTTCAAAATACTAACTTTGAACTATCAATATGAAAGTATTATAACGTGTCATGTGAAAGCTGTATTTATTAAAGATAGGAGCGGCAATTTCTGATACGATCTTAAACACAACCCGAACACAAAACGAAAAAAACAGATTTAGGGCCGGCTGACATAACCCGTTTTACAAAATAGGCCAACCCGAATACGACACGTTTAAAAGTGTTGAAATTAAAAGTTGATTTTTTTAGTATCAATTAATTTTCCCTCTTAAGCACAAATCTTAATCACATCCTAACTTCCAAAAACTTTATTCATTAGTTCTAAAGTAACCATTCTCCAATCCTTTCATTCGCGTCTTCTAATCTCGAGCAAAGTACATAAAACCAAGAATGTAATATTTTATTTTTTTTGGAATTAAAGAAAATTTAAATTGAGAATGAAAAGATAAAGAATCAAAAAGTGCAAAAACAAACACCAGTTAAAAAAAACTTTCATTTGAGCTAATTTGTTACTAACACGTGATATTCGATTCACAAATGAACATTAAACAGGTCGACCCGAAACACGAAATGATTTAAGCGGGTCCAACCCGCCAATCCGACACAATTACACCCCTAAATTTTAACATTCATCTCCAACTAAAAGGTAATACCTTTTCCCCCCAAAACCCATACCAAATAACCTAAATTGATAACCAAAATCAATGCTTTATCAATTAATAATAATAATATTAAGTAATTAAACCGAAATCAAGAAACAATTGTATAGAACATACAGAGGTACCAGGAGGTGGAGTATGAATCTGACGATCAAAAATCCTTGCAGTAATATTATGTCTTCTAAACATCAGTACAGTAGTACTCTCTTAACCAATCAACACCGATTTTTTAACTCTCGATTAGATTATTTCTTTACATTATACTTGAATCTAGAGGTGGGTTTTGAATTTGGGTTCAATTGGATGGGTGCAATAATAATAATAATAATAACAATAATAATGGAAGTGATGAAGTGAAGTGAGGCAAAACCCTGTTGTTTGTGGGTATTGGTTTTGTTTTGATTGATCGGATAGGTTACGCAGTGCTTTGGCTTACGTGGCTCTATCTTTCGCCACGTAAGTTTGTGATCAAACTGTACTACTTTTGGAAAGGATCACCTTGTTACCAAACACCCCTACTTTGGTCATTGCAGTCTAATACAATTAAGGATATAAATTATCCAAGAAAATAATAATATAAGAGTGTGTTTGGTATGGGGTAATTGAACGAGTGACGGAATAGAATGAACGAGGTAATGAAATTTATGATTATCATTCTATATTGAAATGTTTGGTTACTATATAGAAACATAATGAATTATTACTTTGTGTTGTTTCATGGGTTAGGAAAAGTCGGAATAAAATAAAAATGGTAGTGAATGGCGGCAAGTGGTGGTGGTGTGTTGCGAGCAGTAATTGTGGCGGTGGTGGACGATGGGCGAGAACCGGGAGCGATGCTGGTGGCGATGGGTGGATAGGTGGTGGTGGCAGGGCGATGGTAGTGATGGTCAGAAGCGATGGTTAGTGGTGGGCGGCACTGGTAGCTTGTAGTGGCTAGTTGATGGTGATGGTGATGGTGGTGGGCGGAACTATTAGGTGGTGGTGGCCAGTTGATGATGGTGGCGGGTGGTGGTGGTGGTGAGAGGGCAATGTGTGGGTGGTGGAGGTGATATAGTGTAGGGATGAGCACGGTACTGTACCGGTTTCAGTACGAAAATACCGATCCCGAAAATCACCAATTCTTGGTACCGGTATTGAAGGTCAAATTTCGGTAAAATACCGATACCGTACCGATTCTGAAACTCAAAACTTTGATACTGATTCAGTAAGTGTGGGCGGACCCGCACCTTTTTCTTTATTGAAAATTCAAACGCCGCCACATACAAACGCCTCCGAATGAATTATCTAACAATGGCGTATTCGTGAGTCTATATTGGAATTCTTAAAACAACTTATGTTACTAGATGGTGTAGCATTTATGTGTTTGTTACTAGAAGTTGATATTATCATAGTTTTGTTATGTGAGAAACGTTAACGTACAAATGAAATTAACATGCTAATTGTGAGAATCAAGTAGCGTAAATATATATACAAGTAGAATAATGATGTGATCATATAATTACTCTACTTGTAAATATAATTACGCTATTTGATTCTCACAATTAGCACCTTAATTTCATTTGTATTTGATCCAAACCCTTATTATATATACACATGTTTTTATGCAAAAATGTATTTTCCATGTGAGTGAATTTGAATACAAATCAAGTGTAACAAATCAAAATTTATGTTGATTATGAAAATAAAAGTTGAGCTTCACTGATTGAATTGTAACTATGAATCACATAATAGAAGTGATCTAACAACTCAATATATAATCGTTTTACTTAAGGTATACATTTTACAGAAATCGACCGACTAAAAAAAATCAAAATTTGGTCAAAATAACAGATCAACAATATGGTAAATCTATGAGAAAAACAAACAATCATTGTGTCCTAGAAATCCAGCACTTAACCTAAAAGATCACCCCTGCTGGAGGTGCTTCCTCAGGAATCTGCAAAGGTAAAATCAAATAGAAAAAAGATGACGATGACTATTCGAGTTTCTAAATCACTCAGCTAAGATTTAAAAAAAAAGGACCAAAATAACCATTTACTGGTCAACGAAAACGTTTAGGCATTAGAAGTTGACACATGGGTGAAACGTTTAGGCTTTAGCCTTTAGGGCCTTTATCTTATAGCCAGGCCCAAAAACGGACCACTTATTTGCTGATCTTTTTAGACGCTTACGTATGAGTTTGAACGCTTTCATACATTTCCTCTATTCCTAGACGTTTAAGACAAAACGTCAAGGGAGCAGACTTTCCCCTTATAAAAAATATGCCATGTGTCATCACAGTCTGTTTGTGGGTCCGGCTACCAGAAAAAGCCCCTACATCCCAGACGTTTCCCCTACGTGTCACCTTCGGAAGCCTCCAAGTATCAGAGACTTCCCATGTCTATTTTGGTTTTTGGTCAATGGTCAATGGTTTGGCTATTTTAAATGGATGAAAACTTCAACTGCTTACCTCCCCTGCTCTCCATTCATCTTTTAACCATATACTGTTATCTTCACTATTACTTGAATGCTGAATATTTTGCCTGCACAAAAAAGCAGGAACAGAATATTATTATCTTTTTTGATAATCAAAATCAGATAATCTGTTGTAATAAAGCAGGCTGTGCTTACGTATTTTGAACACTGGGAATTGATGCAGGAACAACATTTGGCATAGACGGCTGTTGACTTGATAAATTAAGATTTGGTGAAGTTGCAGTAGGAAAAGCATTGGGAAAGGTAGGTGTAGTGGCTTGGGCCAGGTTACTAAATAACTGTGTTGAAGGTTGAACGCCAAGTTGACCTACAAATCACCACACGATAACTAAAACATGAAAACCTAAAACAAAAAGAAATTGCATAAATGATGAATATCAAAATCACACCTTGATTTCCAAATCCAAAACTGTTCTTCTGAGTAGGAGCTTGAAACTGATTTACTTGAGCAAACGCGTTATTTGAAGCAGGCGCACTGAAAAGTATAGATAAAAAACAAAATTAAGTGTGACACGTTGCTAAAAGAAAATGCATAAATCCCATTTATAAAAAAGAAATCTTGCCTCATCTGGAAACCAGTATAGATGGTTGAATTCAACTGGTTGAAACTTGAAACCGCAGGAGGGGCATTGTTTTGAACGGGTTGAGTAAATATATTTGTATTAGTTCCAGGAAAGGTATTTTGGGTATTAAGATTTGAAGTTGGTTGAGGGAATATATTTGTGTTAGTTGCAGAAAGGGTATTTTGGGTATTAAGATTCAAATTTGATTGAGGTGTATAAGGGTTTCTAAGTAGGTTTTCAAATTCGATCAATTTAGCATTTAATAAACTCCTCTCTTTCTCAACCTGCATAAATATTAGCTTCATTAATTGCCATGCCAAACTTCATTAATTGGTAAACAGGGCTGGTGATTCTTAATGAACTTACAATTGACTGAATGTTGGTCCCACGTTTAGCATCTTCATAAGCAGAAGCTTGTAATTCTTCATAGCTAACATCACCGATAATATCACACGGGCCACTAAAGTAAAAAAAAAAGTTTTCCAGTTTATGTTATATATATGAAGCAATGTTTATAAAGTATATGTCATTAATAATCTTATATTTCGAGTTGTATATCATCTTACAGAAAACAAATATTGTGTGTAATAATAAGATATTTGAGTGTTGGGAAAATTATAACTGGTTAAGAAATTAAACGATTGACTAAACGACATTTTGTGAAATGGGAGTAAACAGTCTAGAAATAGGTTAAAAGGGGTAAATTGGTAACTTTCTTTTACCCTTAACTGGCATCATAAAGAAAATATTATTCATACAACCAGAAACAAAAACTTTGTAATTTGTAATGGTAAACAAACTCAGATTCAAATTTACCGATAATATAATAATACTGATATGAAAGATGTGGAAGAGCATACTATTTGCAGTGTCCATAACATGTAAGTTTCCAAAGCGGTTTCTCGTGCTGAAAATCTTCACTAAATTGGCGCTTACAAGACGCTGAGTCTGTGCAACTGTATAACATCAAAATCACATAAAATCAGTTCTCACGATATATCATATATAAATGAATAAAACTATGCAAATAATTGATTATATTCTTACACGTGGGCATCTTGTTTTTGCGGAGCTGACTGAGTCTGGGTACCACTATTTGGAGCAAATCGGCTCCACTTGTTTTCACCAGGCTGATTAACATAACAAATTAAAAACTCACCAACAAAAGGAAAAACAACGTACGAAACATAAGCATAAACAGAAGTGTAAAGTTTAGGATTCACAATGAAGTACGAACCTTGAATTGATTAGAATTGGAGTTATTCTGAACACCAAATCCAAACGGGTTGGGCTTTTGCGGTTGAGTAGTGTTTTGTGTGCCACCGCCGAATCCAAACGGGTTGGGCTTTTGCGGTTGAGATGCGTTTTGTGTGCCAAATCCAAAAGGATTTGAATTTGGTTTTGCTTGCTGTTGATTAGCATGAAGAAATCTGCATCGTTCACCGTATTGGCAGCTGGAAGACAAAATCAAATGTTTCAACTTTCAAGTTTCAAGAACGGAAATTACTAACAGTTTACAAAACTCAAGAAACAAGAAATAAATAACCATTTAACAAACAAAAAAACTGATAAATAATAATCTGCAGTAGAGGCGCACACAGATACCGGTTAACCAAACCTACGACCCGACCCGAAAAAAAAATACCCAAATCTGTTTGGAACCAATAGAAGCCGTAGGTTCGAGAGCGGTTTGTAATTCTCACCACCAAAGATACCGGTTAACCAAACCTACAGGCTACGACCCGAACTTGAAACCGAATCTGTTTGGAACCGGTTTTACAGGAACCGATAGAGTTCGGGACCAGTTTGTAACTCTCACCACCGAAACAATTTAACCAAAACGAAAACCGGTCGAAAAACCGATCATAAACTGGTCAAAACCAATCATAACCAGTTTCAACCCGAACCAAAACCGATCACAAAGTAGTTTTGACTTTTGTTGACAGAACCGAACCTGCAACACGACCCGAACAAAAAACAAATCGATTTGGAACCGATAGAAACCGTAGGTTTGAGACCAGTTTGTAATTCTCACCACTGAAACCACTTAACCTGACTGTAAACCAAAAACCGATAACAAACCGGAACTGACCGGACTGGATTAGGGTTGGGAACCGGTTAGAGGAGTCTTATTTTTACTAATTACATCATTAAAGATGATTAATTTCATTATACAAAACAAACCTAATTAAATGAATTTTGCGAATGTATAATCTGAATACACAGTAGTAATTCGTAGCTACAAAGACGAAGTAACAATGTGCGTGTAAATATATTATTAATAATGTTAAACCCTAAACTAAACATATCAATGAGATGAATAAATTGAATTGAATAATAATAATAATAATAATAATAATAATAATAATAATAATAATAATAAACTAAAGGCGTACTATCCACGCTGGAAGTTCCGGCATAATTCCTTCTTCGGAGGCATACTGTTGCCGGAGTATTATTATTTTTATTATTATTATTATTATAAACCGATTGATTAGCGATGGAGTTGAACAAATTGTTAGCTTTCGTCCTAATAATTTCCCAAATTCAAACTTATTCGGTACATATAAGCAACTAATATTTAATTATTTATATTTTCTATATTTATTACAAACCGACAAACAGATAATAATTTCAAGTAAAAACTGTTTTTTAATTTAAATAAAATGACACGTCTTCTACAACGATATGGTAGACTCAAATGAGAAGATGGAGTGGTAGAGAATAGGGGTAAGAAATAAAATTCATTTAGTTATGAAGTTATTGAGATCGAGTTCTGGTACTATATGAGAAGCTAGTTTAGGCTTGTTGAGCTTTTATGAGCATTGTGTATATTTAAGTTTTACATATACTTTGCATAGTCAAGTTGCGAGTTGAGCTTTGGCTCCTTTAAGGTGCTATACAAGGTTGTTGAGCTTAGGTTTGTTTAAGCTTCTTTTTTTCTCAATATATATAAATTAATTAATAAATGATTAACGAGTTGAGCCCGAGTTTGAAAAAACAACTTACGGGCCGAGCTCGAGCTTTATAAAAATAGCTTGAAATGAGTTGAGCTCGAGCTCTCCCAGGTCAAAACGAGTGAGCTCGGGCTCGTTTACACACCTAGCAGAGACGTAGATGCTAAGAAGGATGTGTGCTCATGCAATGCTAGATGGAATTAGATATGTTGTCTTTCGGGTAAATTTGGGGTGGCATGAATTATGGAGACGATAAATGAATTGAGATGGTTTGGACATGTGAAGAAGAGACAAATGACATTTGTATGATGCACTGAAGCATGGAGACCATTGATTCAAGAGAGCTAGTATTGAGATGGTTTAGACATGTGAAGATGAGATAGACGAGGACAACAGCGGTATACATGCACCTCTTCAAGGACATGAGCGAGGTTACAAGTTCTTGAAGACGTAGGATAAACATTAGGTGCTTTTAGTGAGAAGTGTATATTTGCTTTGGCTTTGTCCGTATCTTGACTTGTTTATCTAGATCCATAATTTCTAGATGTTAAAATATGTAATGAGAGTGCTTGTGAAGCCAAATGATGAGGTGTGATTGTTTCCATACTACGAAATTTTCCTTTTTGTTGCTTCTCTTTGACATATTTTGTTACAACTTTTTAAACTGAAATCTTATCAAGAAACAAATATAATAAGTCAAGCTAAAAGGGAGACACATGAACTGATGAACATCATATCATACAAATCTTCTTACTCATCCTATATCAAACAAAAAATGGAAGTAATGCTCCATCCATATCTTACATACTTTGATCAATCAATTCCCAATCGAGTGTCACCAGAAGCTAAATCCTTAAAAGAAAATTTAAACTCATCTCATAAAAAAATTCGGTTGAAGTGTATAGTAGAAGTGAAGATGCAGTCAATGGTCACCGGCCGAAGCATTTCATAACCGAAGAAGTCAAAGAAGACGTTAAAAACCTCATCCCCGCCGATCCACCAGGAAAGTACGAAATACAGTAGTAAGCAAGTGCAAGAACCTATCATACATAAAGAAATAACGTCAGATCCGATCAAAAGAAGCCATGGTCAACTTTTGGGTCAATGAACAAGATCTGTCTTACCTGAATTACAGCAAAGAACACAGAAAGGATATAGCTATGAAGCACCATCGACACATAAATGGTACCAACCATGCTCCCTATGAATCCCAAAGTGAAAGGAAGTCTCTGCAACATGATAATAATATGTTACAACTTAGAACCTATAACACAAACTGTCACCTCTAATTTAATTTGAAAACTGTTAAACAAAAACTGTTAACGATTGCCTCTGTTGAAGTCATATGCAGAAACTGATTCTTTGGGCCTTTGAGCATGAAGAACGAGCCGATTATAAACCCACATCCAACGGTGAAACATAAAGCAAACTTTTGAGGTACGATTACTATTACAGGTAAGAAAACTGTAAATGCTATGAACACGAAGAACACTCCAGATGCAAGAAGAAGCCCAAAATACATGAGTGATTTTCCTGAAGGGATGTTACTGGTGGCTGACTGCAAATTCCCCGGTATGTTACTCACTCCCCTTGTCACCCTAAACAAGAGCCAAACAAACAATATTCAATAAAAGATTTGTCAATGTTTACAGCAATAAATTCAATTTAGGATAACCGGCATGCGTTATACAAACACCACCTTGGTTATCCAAACACCACTTGAGGCCTATACAACTCCTCGTATAGGACCAAAATTGTATCAGTTTGTGTCGGTATGTTTCAGATTATGTTGTTGGTGCCTCGTATAGTTCTATATGACCAGCATAGAACTATACGGCTCGTATAGGCCTATACAGTTTGTATAGACACTTATACTGCAAATTGATTCTATAAAGGTTGTATAGACCCTATATAGTTATACGAGCTCCCTATACGACTCGTCATATAGGCTGCAAAAAGTTGTTTCTCTGTTCCTTTGTACCCTTGTTAGTCATGCAGTGCCTATACAAGTCAAACAGGCCTGTAGGAGTTGTATAGGCATGTACAAACATCATAGGGGTGGTGTTTGCATATAACATCCCCGATAAACCAGAGATAACATTTTTTTACCGTATACTGGTGCCATACCAAACAAGTACCGACCAAACGCAATCGGTGCCCGTACCGGTACTCTTTCTCATGTTTTCGGTATCAGTACCATTCAGTTTCAGTACTACAACGGTACCGGTACCGAACCAAACAAACCGGTCCAGTATTCGTATATAGTTCTGCTCGTTTTGGATCAATACCATTCGGCTTCGGCATTATCAATACCGGCACCGATCCAATCCATAGGATAATCAGCCTAGATACCTTAGATCACACCTATAAAATGTATTTTCCCCAATTATGAACCTAACTCTAACATCACAATGCATAAACTCACAACATATTCATAAACATTCAAACAGATCACAAAATCAAATAGCTAAACCCTAAACAACTAACTCAACTAGTGACTTACACGTTAAAGGTGCCAGAAACGGTGTCGTTTGCAGACCTAACAGCCGATTCGATATCGAACGAGCCGACGAAACTAGATCCTGCATCGGAATCCTTTGTAGCAGCATACGAGTTCCAGTCCGATAACAGTGATGAAGATGGAGCTGATAATGACTTCGGTAGTGAATTAGGATTATTATCTCCGGCACTGCCGCCGGAAAACCAGCTTTGCATAGTTACTGTTAGGAATTGACGGTGATGGAGTACTTGGTTACTGGTTAGCTGTTGTTATTACTAGTGGAGTCGTGCGATTTCGGTTCTCCGGTAAGCAGTTTTTCATTAATCTTTTTAATTGTAATGAAAGCCGAGCCCGAAACTCGATTAGGTTTGAGCTCAGCTCGTTTTACATATACATAGTTAGAGATTGAGTGCGACTTGATTTGAGCTATATTTCTAAAGCTTAACTTCGGCTCGTGTTTATGTTTTCAAGCTCGAGTTTTACATATGCTCTGCTTGTTTAGTATTATAAATATTTATAAATTAAATATATTATAAATATTTTTATATGTATTTTATAAGAGTATTGGTTTTTATTAATTCCAACTATCATTTTTTAGTAGATGCTGGTTCTAACTAATAAACCGGTTGATAACGGTCTAACCTTTTATCATATTTGTTCTCAACATTCCGCGACTAACAAAATGCTAACGTCGTTAATTGCAGGCTGCTGGAAAAACGCTTTTGACCGGAAAAGTCACAGAATGTGAACCGAACAAAATCTTACGATCCGAATTTTCCAAATTAGAGCGGATATAAATACAAGAGGTGCACAAAATACCCCGGTTTTGGAGCCAACCCGGTGTATCCAATCCTGAACCAGTTCCTACTCGTACCCTACTTACGGGTATAACCTAGTATTGGGTTCCTCCTGGACCTGTACCCGACCAACTAATGGCAAAATCGTTTCCACCTCTATTCGGTCAAAACCTGACCCTTGAAACCCAAAAAACTTCCGTCAAAACCCGGTCAAATACTCGATTATACACGAAACATGAAAAGTTTGAATAATGAAGGGTATACATTTGGGTGAAGGTCAACCGACCCGGCCCATAAATCTAACCTAAGTCATTACCTTCAAGCTGCTTTAATGGACGGAGACGGAGAAGTAACCGTAGAGAAAACACGGATACACGTCGGCGGACTAGGCGCCGGAGTGACGGAGGATGATCTCCGGAAAACGTTCTCGGCGTTAGGCGATGTAGTCTCCGTCGATGTTGTTCGCACCAAAGGCCGCAGCTTCGCTTACCTCGATTTCCTTCCTTCTTCCGATAAATCTCTTCCAAAGCTCTTCAGCACGGTTCATCTATTATTATTATTTATTATTATTATTATTATTATTATTATTATTTGTTTGAATGTTAATTAGGATACATTTTTTTCATTGCAATTGACCTAGGGCTTATAATAAGTGGACTGTGATAAATTTATATTGAGCATATTATACTACCTCTATATTTGCAGCTGTGTTTGGTAGATCAAGTTTCAGCAAAATTAGGGAGATTGAAGTGTTGTGTTGTACTCTTTAATTTAATGCAATAAACGAAAACGAGCAGACTGCTAAACTAATCAAAGTTACAGTAACCGGTATACCGTTTTAAGTTTTAACATCCTTGAACGTTGTAAAGCTTTAAATTTGTAAATGATGAAAGTGGCCACAGGCCCACAACTCAGAAGTATACATCAGGTTACGACGTTTCTATTTTATCGATTTTTTGTAATTGCATTATAAGTGTATGTATCACAAAAAAAAAGGTTCTTTAATAATAACATATGTTTAAGATTAAAATGAATAATCACCATGTCATTTAAACATATTGGTATAGGCATTTAGATACACTTGTGAATACTGGTTTTTTGGTAATTAGATTCCCCCATTTTTTTCTGTTATGGTTTGCCCTTTTTATTGTCTTGATTTTGCGGTTCTTATGACATCATGATATTTCTTTACTTTAATTTACAATGCAATTTATAGGCCATTAGTAAGTTGCTGTGAGTTGTAATTTTTTTCTAAAGCTTTTTAGTTATTTTCTAATCATATGTGAGCATACTGATACAATAAATTTTAATGCCTACTTTTAACACTCAAAATTTACAGTATAATGGATGCATGTGGAAAGGAGGGAAGTTAAGGCTTGAGAAGGCTAAAGAACATTATCTTGTTAAACTGAAGCGTGAGTGGCAAGAAGAATCTGAACGTGCCAGCAAAGCATCTGATAATTCTGATGCTGATGCAGCAATAAATCATGATACTTCAGAAAAACCAAAGAAACCGACCCCTGCAGATAAGCCACAGATAAACTTATTCTTCCCCAAACTAGGAAAGGTAATCTTTATACTTACATTTTACACTCTCTATAAACATACTGTCTTGATTCCACTTTATTTATTTTGTTAATTCTTTTTTATAGGTAAAATCATTGGCCCAAGTTGGAATTGGAAAGCACAAATACAGCTTTCAGCAGATTCAAGTTCCCGCTGTTCCAACTCATTTCTGCGATTGCGAGGAACACTCGGCTGATTTTCCACCGCCAAATAAAAAACCGTTTTCTGAAATTGACAATGAAACCTATGGAATCAATGAGCAAGAACTGAATATTATGAACTCAGTGATGAATAAGATATTTCAAAGGGCAAATCCGCCTAAGCAAGTAGTTGAGGTCTCTGAATCGACAAATGGAAAAGATGAAGAGATTGCTGGTGAAACTGATGAGGAAGATCATCTAACGGATGAGGATAATCTGATTATTAATGTGGCTAATAGGAAAAATGACAGCATGGATTTGTTAGGTGAAGTGAAAGCTATGATGGCAAATAAGGTATTGGTTACAATCGGTTAGTGTTATTCGTTTTTTAATTTCTTTTTAGTTTAGTATGAGTTGAAAGTTCCCATCTGCATAAAAGATTTGCCAACTTAGGTGTTATTTATATCTGAAACAAGTCGAACTACTTGGATTTTAAAACTAAGGTAGAATAGAAAAAATAGGTCAAATAAGCAAAATTAGGCCAAAAGTCATCCAAAGTGTTACAAACGCTCAAAGCTTACTAAACCCTAACTATTGATCCTGGCCTTGCCGACCCATCACCACGTTTTGTCAAGTTCAATTTTGTGTGTGTTTTCTTTTTTCTTTTTTTTTAAAAAAAAAAATTTGAACGTGTTGAATACAAAAGATAGATTGTTAAAGTGGCCAACTAGCCCGACCCGAATATTTTTCCGTCTTTTCTTTTAGTATATAGCTACATATTCAGTTGGCCCAGAACTCTACTTGATCCGATCGCAGATCACAATAAATTATTTTTTGGGTATGGTATTGTGTATGGTTCTTGGTGTGCTTTAATGTTTTGAAATAATAATAGGGTAAAGTCTGATCTTTCAAGACGACCCGTTTCAGGATTAAAACTATTGTATTTTGTCCTATACTTGTTTGGTGCTCAGGTTCAAGTACCTAAGAAGCTAAATACTTCTACCAAGAAACCAAATAGTGTGAACGACAATCCTCAAAAGGAAACCCTGCCGCTCACTAAGAAGAGAAAATCATCACACTCAGAAGAAACTTCTAGAAACTCTCGGACCCGTTTGGTTACTCCAGAAAAAAACAAAAATAAAGTAGAGTTGGTTACAAAACAATCTGGAAATAATTCTTTAAGGTCATTAAAGTCCACATGGAAAGATCTGCTTGGTCAGAAACGCGAAACATCGTTCAATATTTCTGAGTTCATTGCATCTATTCCTCAAAGAAAAGAAGAGGAATTTCACAGTGATAAAAATAAGAAGTTAGAGGCTGATGGGCCTGGGCCCAGGATCGAATCAGAAGTAGGTGAAGCTACCACCGAAAACGATATTCCCGACATTGTTGCAAACGATACCCCCGACATTGTTGTAGACGATTGTGAGCAAAAAGAAGAGGAACAAAAAGCCGATAATACAGTTGACCAAAAAGAAGAAGAGCCTAAAACTGATGATCTTGATTCCATCTTGGAAAAACAAGAAAATGATCAAGATATAAAGGAACCAAATAAGGATTCACATGTGAAAAATGATGAAGATTTGATTAAAACAGCTAGAGGTGAATTTTGGAGGCATAAATCTTCATGGACACAATTAATCAGCACTGCAAGTCATACTTCTTTTAGCATTTCACATATTATTCCCAATAATGATTTCGGAAAACATGATCAACAAGCGGATACATTCGATTCACAATCGCCAAACAAGAATCTTGATAATCAGATCCCGGTTGTGAGAAAGGAAGCTCCTTTACCACCTGTGAAGAACATTATAGATAAAAAGAAGCTTGTACCGGAAGCTGCTTTACCACCTGCGAAGAACATTCCAGATAAAAAGAAGCTTTTATCCCTCGGGAAGTTAGAATCTGATGAAACGTGCTCGTTTATGAGGACCGAGGAGTCTATAAAGGAGTGGAAGAAGATGAAAGCATCTTTAAGCGGGTCCGTTAACAAAAAGAAACGGTTAGTTAACGAGTCTGCATAAGGTTATCTCGACTATTGGGTTATCTCGACTATTGTTTATCTGTTGTTTTGTCTGATAGATTATATGTGATGCAGTTTACTTGTGACTTATGTTTGGTCATCTAAATTATATTTTTGTAAACTATTTGGATTTTGAATCTGTTGGTATAAACCAAGTTATTTAACTTTTTTTATTCTTTTTTCAATTTTTAATAAGTGAATGTGATTGGTTGAAAAAAATTGTGCCCCATCATTACCTTTTATCCACCCTCTTCGGCACTGTTGCAATTGTGCCTTCCTCCTTTGCTTTCCACCATGAAGGTGACGTGGCTGGCAATGGGCAGCGTCCACTACACTTAACAGTCTTGGCATCAGCGTGGTGCCGTGGACGAGTATAGGTTCCGGTATCGGTTGGTTTGATATAAAAGTATTGTCCTAATTATTATATATATTAGAAACAACCTTGTTGCTACACTAAATTTTGTTTTCCTTTCTTCATAATTTCCTCAGCTTGAGGTTTTTTAGGGTGGACATTTAAACTAAAATAAAATAAGGCCGTTAAGCCGTTAACTATACTATGAATATGAGCTAGACGCTGTTAACGGTGGGCCTGTCACAGCACGTGGGTTAAACTTTACTAGTTACTACAAGTAACTTACAAGTATAATTGAATTGTGCTGCCTAAATAAAAACAAAACCGTTTCATTCATACACACCGGTGGGTCCCACCATCAACATAAAATATCTATTCAGGTAATTATGGTTCGTTACAAGTATTCCACTTGTGTTTCATCAATCAATCAATAAACTGATTATCAAGTCAAGTCAACGCAAAACTAATCAATCATTTTATGCATCAAACAATCAATTCATTGACCAGATGAGATACCAGGTGTTGTTTAGCTACACACTGGATGAAGCGCTATGCGCAATCGGGTTCGGAAGGTTCCAAGTAGTTGTGCTTGCTTATTCGGGTTTGGGTTGGGTCGCAGAAGCCATGGAGATGATGCTTCTGTCGTTCGTGGGACCCGGCATTCAACCCGAGTGGGGTCTTTCGGCGAATCAAGAAAGTATGATATCAACTGTGGCTTTTGCTGGCATGCTTGTTGGTGCATATTCATGTGGAGTTGTATCTGATACTTATGGCAGAAAGTAAGTTTCTTTAATAATATTATTATTGACCATATTGCCCTTGGTAGTTATTTCTGTTAGTTAATGGATAATAATATTGTTTTGGTGTTTTAGGAGGGGTTTCTTTTGGCTGCTATAGTAACAAGTATTACTGGGATTTTGAGTGCTTTCGCGCCTAATTATATATCGTTGTTGATTCTACGATGCCTGGTTGGTGTCGGGTTAGGGTGTGGGCATGTGTTTACATCATGGTTCTTGAGTTTGTTCCGGTTCCAAATAGAGGGGCTTGGATGATTGTTTTTTCGTGTTTTTGGACGCTTGGTACGGTAATGGAGGCTTCACTTGCATGGGTAAACAACTGAACACCTTCAAAGTTTAAAGTTTAAACCATTTGATTCGGGTTAAAAAGAAAATAATTTTATCTCTAGCGGGTCGGCCCGACCCATTTTGATCTGTACAAGAAACTTCATTTGATTCAGGATATAGTTATCTTTAACTGGTCGAATTTTTCGTTTTTAAATCTCTAACGGGTCACCTGACCGACTCGTTTTGACTTTTTCAAGATGCCATTTGATTCAGGGTACTTTTATCTCTAACGGGTTAAATATTTATTTTTTTAATCTCTAATGCGTTAACCTGACGTGACCTGTTTTCACCTGTAGAAGAAACCCCATTTGATTTAGGTTACTTTCATCTCAATCGGGTCGAATAAAAAATCCATTATTTCTAACGGGTCAACCTGACTGACCCGATTTCACCTGTACAAGAAACCCCATTTGATTCTGGTTACTTTTATCTCTAATGGGTTATATAAAAATAAAATACCATTTACCTCTAAAATATTGATTAAAAAAAGTTTTTATAACGGTTTAACCTGACCCGACTCGTTTTCACATGCGCAAGGACAAGAAAGCCCATTTGATTTAGGTTACTTTTATCTCTAACGGGCCAACCTGACCTGACCCGTTTTGACCCTTACAAGAAACCAGTAAGCCCACCATATGATTTATGAGTTGATTTCATTGCAGTGGATCATGCCTACATATGGTTGGAGGTTGCTCCTTGGACTATCCGCGGTTCCATCTATCGTGTCACTACTGTTTTACCGTCTTGTACCCGAGTCTCCAAGATACCTTTTAACACAAGGACAGTTAGACGAGGCCCAACAGATTCTCGTGAACGGAGCTGCACTCAACCAAAAAGAACTCCCAGTTGGTCGACTTGTTTCTGATCATGTAACCAATGAAGACGAGTCCTTAGAAAGTACCGTGTTACTCTCTTCAACAACTAAACCAGCTAGTTCTAAAGCAAACTCCCCGTCCATACGCATGCTTTTATCACCAAAGCTGATCAAAACAACGCTTCTCGTATGGTTCTTGTACTTTGGCAACACATTTTCATATTATGGCATATTGTTGACTTCACAATTAAGCTTGGGGCAAAGTGAATGTGACTCGCCTACCGTACACTCGGACAATATTAAGGATCCGAGTTTGTATGTAAACGTGTTCATCACTAGCTTTGCAGAGCTTCCTGGGCTTGGTTTAGCAGCTTTTATATTGGACCGAGTTGGTCGTAAGATCTCCATGGAAATCATGTTAGTTGCAGGGTTCGCTCTATTACTTCCATTAGTCGTTCATCAGAATGAAGTGATGACCACCGTCTTTTTGTTTGGAGCTCGCATGTTCGTTTCTGCAAGTTTCGATGTTGTCTGTATCTATGCTCCAGAGGTATATATGTCTTATGTTAATGTTTATTAGTTAACAGTTAATAGTTAAAAGTTAAAACTACTTTAATCCAATAAAAATTGTATATATCATCGTACTCAGTATATCCCACCAATAGCAAAGCTATAGTAGGGTCTGAGGAGGGTAAGATGTAGACAGCCTTACCTCTACCCCATAGGAGACAGCAGTTGGAATAGCGACAGCAATGGGCAGAATCGGAGGCATGGTGTGTCCGTTGATAGCAGTTGGGATGGGTAGTGGTTGCCACCAAACGCTGCCGGTTATTCTGTTTGAGGTTATATTACTTTTGTCATGTCTGAGTGTTGTGCTTCTTCCATTTGAGACCAAAGGGAGGGAGTTAACAGACAATATAGATTCACCTGTTGAAGTAGAATGAATGTCTCAAAATTGAAAGATCAACTTATTAACGATGGCTATTTGTTATCGCCAAGAAGCTATTTCTTAGCTGCTTATTCAATTAGTGTAACTAGTAATAATGCAAAGATAATTTAAAGACTATCACAAGCTGCAACAACTTAAAAATATTTAGATAAGTTTCAAAAGCTCATGAGAATGGATATTCAAGTGAGAATTTACCAGAGTGAAGCGCTTAAGTGGGGGCAATTAGATAAAAGATGTCGAAGAGCTTTTGTGAAGACCTTCACAAAAGTCAACTTCAAGTTTCCAAAGCTACCAAATCCATTGAATGTTGGTTTTTGATCGATTTCACAGTCACAGTCATGAAGTATTATTTGTATGTTATAATACAACAAGATACCACATAATATGATACAATATAATATTTTTAAAAGAATATGATATGATCCCACCATTAGATAAAGTCACAAAACCAACATAAAATATTTAATATTTAACGTGAAACATGATTTAGTTACAACTATTCTTAGTTTCTTAGTCCACACATTTAACATTTTGTCTTTAACGTGAAATTTGATTCAATCAATCGATCAAGTCAACTGCGAGTTTTCAGTTGTTACAAGATGAGAGATCAGTATACACTGGATGAAGCACTATGCGCAATCGGGTTCGGAAGGTTCCAAGTAGTTGTACTTGCTTATTCGGGTCTGGGTTGGGTTGCAGAAGCCATGGAGATGATGCTTCTGTCGTTTGTTGGACCCGCCATTCAACCCGAGTGGGGTCTTTCGGCGAATCAAGAAAGTATGATATCAACTGTGGCTTTTGCTGGAATGCTTGTTGGTGCATATTCATGTGGAGTTGTATCTGATACTTATGGCAGAAAGTAAGTTTCTTTAATAATATTATTATTGACCATATTGCCCTTGTTAGTTATTTCTGTTAGTTAATGGATAATAATATTGTTTTGGTGTTTTAGGAGGGGGTTTCTTGGTGCTGCTTTAGTAACAAGCATAGCTGGGATTTTGAGTGCTTTCGCACCTAATTATATATCGTTGCTGATTCTTCGATGTTTGGTTGGTGTCGGTTTAGGGTGTGCGCATGTGTTTGCATCATGGTTTCTCGAGTTTGTTCCTCTTCCAAATAGAGGGGCTTGGATGGTTGTTTTTACATGTTTTTGGTCACTTGGAACGATAATGGAGGCTTAGCTCGCATGGGTAAACACCTTCAACCCATTTAATTCAGGTTAAAAAGAAAATATTTTATCTCTAACGGATTAAATAAGAAACATCTTTTTATCTCTAACGGGTCAACCTGCCCCGACCCATTCTATTGCAGTGGATCATGCCTACATATGGTTGGAGGTTGCTCCTTGGACTATCTGCGGTTCCATCTCTCGTTACACTACTGTTTTACCGTCTTGTGCCCGAGTCTCCAAGATACCTTTTAACACAAGGACGGTTAGCCGAGGCACAACAGATTCTCGTGAACGGAGCTGCACTCAACCAAAAAGAACTCCCGGTTGGCCGACTCGTTTCTGATTATATAACCAACGAGGACGAATCCTTAGAAAGTACCGTATTACTTATCTCTTCCTCGAGAACCAAAACCAACAGTTCTAGAACAAACTTGTCATCCATACGCATGCTTTTATCACCAAAGCTGATCAAAACAACGCTTCCCGTATGGTTCTTGTTCTTTGGCATCACATTTTCATATTATGGCATTATATTGTTAACCTCACAATTAAGCATGTCGCAAAGTGAATGCGACTTGCCTACTTTACACTCGGACAACATCAAGGATACGAGTTTGTATGTAAACGTGTTTGTCACTAGCTTGGCAGAGCTTCTTGGGCTCGGTCTAGCAGCTTTTATATTGGACCGAGTTGGTCGTAAGATCTCCATGGAGATCATGTTAGTTGCAGGGTTCGCTCTATTACTTCCATTAATCGTTCATCAAAATGAAGTGATGACCACCATCTTTTTGTTTGGAGCTCGCATGTTCGTTTCAGCAAGTTTTGTTGTTGTCTGTATATATGCTCCAGAGGTATGCATGTATGTCCTATATTAATGTTTATTAGTTAATAGTAAATAGTTAATACTAATTTACTCCAATCATAATATTAAGTTTTTATTATATGTGCACAGGTGTATCCTACAAACTTAAGAGCAACAGGAGTTGGAATAGCAACATCAATGGGCAAAATCGGGGGTATGGTGTGCCCGTTGATAGCAGTTGGGATGGGTAGCGGGTGCCACCAAACGCTGCCGGTGATTCTGTTTGAGGTTATATTACTTTTGTTATGTCTAAGTGTTGTGTTTCTTCCATTTGAGACCAAAGGGATGGAGTTAACAGACACTATATAGTGTTTCATATGTTGAAGTAGAATGAATGTCTCAAACTATCGGTTTTGTTGAAATACATATGACCGGACGAAGAAAAACAGTTTTTGTAACTTATTTGGTAGTATAAGGCTATAAGCTCATATTATGTCTGACCCGACGAAAAACTAACTGATGCAAGTTTTTGCTATAGAAATAGTACCTTGCTGCTCATACAATTATTTGTGTTACTAATGAAGTAAAGATGAAGTTACTAGTGAACACATAATGAGAAAGTTAAACTTAGGTTTACGTTGTTCACGTCGTATGAATTTTTAATATTTCTAAAAGTGGTTGTGAGTGTATAAGAGAGAAAAGATAAAGATAAAAGTATAAAAAAATACTATTATTTAATTAAAAGAGAAAGAAAACGTAGTGATTTTTAATGTAATTATATGGATATCAATAGTAAACGGATTGGAAAGGCTCTAAGGGCTTTGATGATAGTGTATGTATATTTACTAAATGACATTTACTTTAAACAATAATATTGTCTTTATTTTTCAAGATTATTTTAACAATAACATGGAAGACATGCATTACCAATCATGTAATTTGATAAATCCTAATGGAAATGAGTTAAAATCTTGCCCAAGGTAAAAACCATCTTCTTTAACTACCCAAACACATATTCGCGATTTGCGAAATCTCCACGGTGTGCAATATTTCTTATTTGTTGCATCATCGAAAACATCAAAAGAAATTGATTTTGAATTCCAATAAAAGTGCGCAAAAAATTTTGTACGGAGCGTGATAGCCTCACAAAAGCCCCAGTTTTCATTATCGTTCAATGCAAGTCTGTGATATCCAAGATCATTGTCACCTGATTGTACACGAACAGTAACAATATCATTGATTCCGTTGTAGATATACATATACCAATAACTGTAAAAACAAACTTTGATGTTTGGCTCGGTATCTTGAGATACTACTAATGGGCTAACTTCAGATGCTATTGGAGTGTTTGTAATTGGAGATGCATTTGTTGTGATAGCAAGACAAAAGAAAAAGAAAAATAGGCTATTCATGGTTGTGATAAGTTGATTACTATTGTTTGGGTAATGAGGTGTATATGTAGACTAAAAGTTGATTAATTTATATAAAAGATAAAATAATAAATATATCAAGAATTGTAGGAGAAAAAAAATCAATTTTTGTACAAAACTGTTAATCATTAATTAGTATTTAATAGTTATTAATAATGTGATATATTTAAAATGTTAATTAAATGAAGTGATGTAAATCATATAATACAAATTAATCTTTCTACCATCTAAAAATTAATTGATTAATCTTTCACAATGTTATGGAAATATAATTAATAATTATTAAAATAATCTTATTTCCCATTAATTAATTGTCCGGATAAAGGTGTTCATCTTTCCTCGTAAGATGGAGAGTTCAAATTCTGAAAGATATGCATGTATAATTAGTATGAGACTATGAGTTTTTTTAAAACATATTGTCCAGATAAATTTAGTTAGTCGTATTGACAGTGTACACGTTGTTAAACCTTTTATCTTAAACTTTCCCCCTATTTTTTCTAGGAAAATTGGATTTAAATATTCCCACCTTTAATGGGTTGGCCAATAATAATCTCACCTCCGGTATTTCTCGCTGGTAGTCCCACCTTTTCAATGTTTTTTTGTTTTATAAACCAGCGTTAAAAAAACTTAACGGGGTTAAGTTTTTGCTGATTTGGCTGGTGAGTTGGCAGTGTCATAATCCTACATGGCTTTTCCCTTTGGATTAAAATGCAATTACTATATTTTATTATATTAAATCCTATTATCCAGATTTATTAACTTGGATCTGACCCAAACCCGCGACCCAATTAGACCCGGATACCCAAATCACTAGCTTGCACCATAATTCTCGTCCTAAACTTAGAAATTGAATCTTGCATATCCTTATGCATGCCATAACGAGCCCACCGACACCATAAACATGGAATGAGATCAATTATTGATTCGTATTACTCGTTTGAATGAACCGACGTAACCTGTTAATCAATATACTTTATATTGTTCATAATAATTCAATTAAACTTTCAGAAAGAACCTCACATACATCACCTACAGTTACCCTATAATGAATATATTATCATTGATGTTTTGATGCATGTTCTTGAGCCCTTTCCGCCGTCACTGCCGGGATCAAATTAACCCTCTTCCAATTATCTTTATAGGTAACTAATTATACCTTTGTGTTCGTCGTCATTCACTCTTTAATAGCCCTAATTTCAATCGGCCAATCAAATAACGAACTGGCCGATTGATGATCTAGGGTTCATAATACTCTATGGGTTGCGAATGTCTGGTTATATAGGTTCTGTTTCTGGATTTTTATCAAAGGATCACTTAGATCAGTTGGCTTATGCATGTGGGTCTTGACTGCGGGGCTGGAGGCGCAGGTTCGAATCCCCTGCAACCCGTTTTTTTAGGATTAATATAGTAATTGCATTTTAGGATTAAAAGGGAAAAGCCATGTAGGATTATGAGACTGCCAACTCACAAGCCACATCAGGAAAAACTTAACCCCGTTAAGTTTTTTTAACGCTGGTTTATAAAACAAAAAACAGTGAAAAAGTGAGACTGCCAGCGGGAAATACCAGAGGCAGGATTATTATTAGTCAACCCATTAAAGGTGAGATTATTTAAATCCAGTTTTCCTTTTTTCTAATGACGTAATAGAATATTTGATTAAGAAACAATTAACACTAACGGTAGTATTTTTCATAAATAACATTTCGGTAACATCGCAATTCACAATGTTGCTTTGATGGTATCCTCTTTTTTTCGTAATAAAAAAGAAAATCAGATTTAGACAAAACATAATATTATATGACTATGAAAAAATGGCATAACATCGGTACTTGGACAATGTTGGTTTTTTTAATACCTATTTATATCATTTTAGTTGAAGTTCATATAGCTTTATCACCACACCAAGCTAGTGATTGTGCACAAACAAGATCTTACGTGCACTTTCATAACTTAATTGTATATATAAAAATATATGAATATTATACATGTATTAAAGAGAAAATAATGCCTGATTTTGTGGTATATATATTTTTAAAAAAATTAATGATGTATAAGACTATAAGTTATCTGAATTAAAAAAAAACGGTAATGATAAATGAACAGAAGTCAACAGAAGACCAGAATCTCTAACCTTAATTAACTTTCCTACTATTCACGTAGGTACTTTATATTTATGTGAGTGACTTTTTTATATTTTCTGAAATAGTTGTGAGTTGATAAGATAAGAAATAGTGTTTTCAGTAAATTTGATAAGACACTGTTCATAATCTATAATTTTTTTAATATTTTTTAAACGTGGTTGTGAGATATAAAAATATGAATGAGAAAGAAAATGCAATGATAACGATATAAAAATATTATTTAATTATAAATAAGATATAATAGAGATGATTAATTACAAAAATATCATCTATTTAATCTTAGATATTAAACTATTTAGATCAAGGGCACTTTTTTTTCCTTCATTTTTTGAGCTTACTATTCTCTTGTAATTGGTTCTAACTTTGTTCGTACTTTTATAATACAATTTACAATCGTATGTTAAGGACATTTCTTTACAAGTTTATATTCATATACCAGTAGCACAACATTTGATGCATTCCTTTTGAGCAATTTTAAAAGGTAAAATTAACTTTTATAATTATTAATAATTAGTATACATTATTTAATTCATTATATTAACTAATGCATATTTATTTTAGTAGATTATTTAATGTAACCACTAATAAGTATAACTATATATTATTATTTAAACAATAATACTATCCTAAAATAATTAATGGTTAAGACCAGCTGATTCAGATTTAACTCTTAAGAAAACCTGTAATACGCGGGCCGCCTACTAGTGTACATAATAATATATGTAACATAATAGTTTTGGAATTCACTTTTCACATAAAACTCTTACAAAGGGAAAGAGAGAGGGCTGCCAAGCGGTGGCCGAAATGGGGATACATGGTTGCCAGCAAAGCATTTTTCAGTCAACAATAACTTTCGATGCATTTATGTCATGGCAAAATCCTTTTGCTTAAAAACACGTTTAGTTACATGTGTTTGGCACGTTTTGCATTTTCAATTTTTGTTTGCACATGTCTCAGACAAGGGCGTCTATGAAAATCGTGAGAAAAGAAATTTGGTCGGGCGATAAAAATTTTTGATCTTAAGTAGAAAAATTTTATAGTTAAGTATAAACAATTAAAATTTTAAATGAGTGTGCACTTTATATATATGAAACTACTTTTTATCTCGTTACAAAGGTAACCACAGGATTTGTTTTCTGTTTCGAAAAGGGTTGACCAAATCAACCGGAAAAGCATCACAAAACATAGATTTGAAAATGAGGAAAGTAGACCGGACCCTAAAGTCGCCGTCGTCCGGTTTTGGTGGTGGTGGTCGTAGGTGGGGGGGGGGGGTAGCGGTTGCGTTCTCTTCATCTCTTTAAGGTTTTGTGGCAAAGTGTGGTTGCAAGAGGATAAGGTATTCGCGTGTTTAACGTTCGGTTCCTAATTCATTTTATTTTAAACGTGTCGCTCATCAGAATATTTTAGTAATTGACGTTCATGTTCTAAATAATAGTAGGTGCTGCGAAATATTATAGTTTATCTTTAACAATACCACAGTAGTAAACAGCGTATTCGAACGAACTTGTTGAATTTAAATATCATGTCTCGTATAATTACCTCAAATAATTCGAGTTGTTTGATACATAAAGTTTATTATTTTTGAATTTGATAACTTAATGTTTAAGGTAAGTCGTGTCGTGTTTTATTGTATGCTTCCGGAAGCTGTTACAATGATGTCACATTCGATTCTCGTCATTTTTATATTAAAATATAATATTAACAAATTGAAAATTAGTGTTGTCACAAAAAATTTTGCCACTTTATCAATCATCATGACCCAATCTATAATACTACAAACTTTCACTCATAAACAATCTCGTTTAGTAGACATTTTTAATGAAAATGTATCTTAAATGAGTTAGATCCGAAGTTGTTTGGTGTTGATCCCTTTACGTTTTCTTCTTGTTTTGATGGGATGTAAACGTATTTGAAATCCTTTCTTGAATTTGTATTAAAAAGGAAATCTTGATTTGTTTTATTAAGAGAGATGAGAGCTCATGTGTGTTTTTTATGTTGTAAAAATGGAGAATGGTCTCCATCCCCCCTCCCCTTTCAATTTATACCTTCAAGGCCCATGACCAAACTTGTTTCTTTTAAATTTCAAGTTCACCTCTTTTTTTATTATTCTTTTTAGAATGGTGACAATTTACGTTATGACTGGGTGGTCGTAGGTCGGCTTGTGGCCGATGCTAGTGTGAACCCTAGAGATTTTCTCCCAAAAGGCATAACGCTTGGTTTTCCGGTCCAACCTTCTTCCCTAATGCCTTTTAACACCAGTTGCGCAAGGATTAAAACCCTCCGGTTAGCGCATGTATAAAGTCAGCAAGATGATAAATAACAACATGCCAAAAGATATTACGTGGCATTAAATAAGGACACTTAATATTGGATTTTTCCAATAAAAAAATAATATTGTAGTAAATAGTTAAACCGTAACATATTATAAAAGTTAATATTGTAGCAAATATAGTTAAATCATAAGGCTAAGTGTAGTGGGCGGGAATAGTGGACGAAAAGGGGCGATTTTTTGGGTGGAACCCCCCCTCCCCCCCGACGATAATTGGGCGAAAATGGGCGGGGGCGAGGTATATTTGTCGCCTGTTGAAAACCGTTGTGAAACGGTCAAATTTAAAAAAAATAAAAAATTAAACAATATATATATATATATATAAACATACACTCTTCTTCTCCATTTTATATCCATTTTATACACAAATCATACGCAATTTCTTACAAAAAATAAACAAAATGAATCTTAGAAACAACCCGAACCAACCGAACTACCAACTCCGATGATTTGAATATACCCGACGAAGATGAGGTAGAGGAGTTGTCTCGACCACGCGGGAGATCGAGGAAAAATAAGGGGGAAGGTTCGTCGTCAACACGATTCAATACGGAGCCCGTTTAAATAAACGAGTTGGTCGGTCGTTTGGAAACAAATGCCACCGTAATTAGAGCCGACATTCGAGCATCCAACAAACAACAAGAAAAGCTGAACCAGACGTTCGAATTAAAACAAATGAAAGACGACTACGAATCCCTCAAAGCGGAGGGGTTTCACGAGGATGTCGCATTATTGATGCAACGCCGACGTGAAAAAATGCGCAAATATTACGGATATTAGTTTCTTTTTTAGTTATGTTTTTTTTTCTTTAGTTATGTTTTTTAATATTTTTAGTTATGTGTTTTTTTTAGTTATGTTTTTTTTTGTATTTCTTTTTAATTTTAATGCATTTTTATTTAATTATTTAAATAAATTGGTTTTTATTTAATTAGTTTAATTATAAAAAGAAAATAATAAAAAACACACTGTGGGCCTAACTTGTAGCCCCTACACCATTACACCCCAAAAACAAATTTTCACTCCATGCTGACTGCCACGTGTTACAATTCGCCCCCAATTGTAGCCCCTCCATTACACATAGCCTAACAGATTAATTTTCAAATTTATCATTAATGCGAAAGTTACATAGTTGACTTTCACTTTAGTAAACAACTTTTGACTAGCTATTGAATTAGATATTTATATTTGAAATGTTATTGAATTCAATTAAAGTTTTAACGCATACCCAATTTAACCCATTTTTTTATTTAAAATGCATTATTATTCATTCAGTGTATTACACAAGTTACCAACCCAACAATCCAATATATTAATACAAAACAAGCAAAAGCGCTAGACCAGTTATAGGGGCAGTGGCACAAAAAACAAAACAAAATAAAATCACACCAATTTCCTCTAAATCACCAAATGGTATATATATCTAAATAAAAGCATCAGTAAAAAGAAAAAATGTATCGTATTATTTACGACGTCATAAAATGATAGTGTATATGTTTTTTTTTTCTTTAGAACAACTTTGTTCTATAAGGAGTTAAGGACTTTAACCCTCGACTACTATGGAAGAACGTACTACATACATTGATATCGCTAAGCTGAAAACCTTTTGGCGATAGTATGTGTAATTTTACTAAAGAACATTTACTTAAGACAATATAATAATATTGACTTAGTTTTCAAGATTATTACAAAAGCATCAAAGACATTACCAATCATGTAATTTGACCCATCCTATTGGAAATGTGTCAAGTGAGTATCCCAGATAAAAATCATCTTCTTTAACTAACCAGGCGCAATGTCGTGTTTTGCCAAATTTCCACGGTGAGCAGTATCTACCGGTTGTTCTCCCATAGAAAACATCAAAAAATGCTGTTTTTGAATTCCAATAGAAATACGCATAAAATTGTGTCCTGAATGAGATAGCCTCACAAAAGCCCCAATTTTGGTTATCGTTAAATGCAAGTCTATGAAATCCAAGATCATCGTCACCTGATTGTACATGAACTGAAATAGGATCGTTGATTCCATTGTAGATATAAATCTGCCAGTAATTGTAAAAACAAAATTTCAATTTAGTTGCGTTGGCTGTAGGTGCTACCGGGGTAACTATAGATGTTATCGTAGTATTTGTAACCGAAGATGCATTGGTTGTGATAACAAGACAAAAGAACAGGAAAAATAAGCTAGTCATGGTTGTGATAACTATTGTTAGGGCATTTGAGCATATAAATAGACAAAAAGTTGATTAGTTCACATAATAATTTATATATCAAGAATGGTAAGAGGAAATTAAAAAATTAAATTTTGTACAAAACTGTTATCATTATACTAATTGTGAAGTTTCAATTACTCACAAAAGTCTACTGTATATTAGTATATATAAAACCCTAGATTTGGGGCTAATTTTGTGTTTGGATTTGCCAGATAATGACTAGGCGAGAGTGTGTTGGAGGAGATGGGCGTCTTGGACGAAGTTTGTTACCGGCTGGTGGTTTCACGGTTCAAGAGTGACTAAATACTATATCAAAACCGCAACTAAGCCAAATTTTGTACCAGTCGCATCGAACGGGTGACATTTATTAGTTAGTGGTTACTACATAAAAAAATAGTCCAACTATATTATATCCTTAAAAAAATACACATTCCACTTTTAAGAACCAAATAGCAATAGAAAGGGTAGAGTTCATTTCATTTCATTTCATTTCATTAGTTAATTCAAATAGCATAATCTGGATTTAAGTTTTCGATCAAGACTTTTTTGACAAACACTTAAAATACATTACCAATCATATAGTTTGGTCAAACTGTTCGAATTAAGATATGCTTCCCGACATAAAATCCATCTTCTTTAACTAACCAAAAACATCTTCGTGGTGGTTTGCAATATTTCCATCAAGTGCAATAATTTGCGCTTGTATAACCATCGAAAACATCAAATGCCGTCTTTGAGTTCATATAAAAATGAGCAAAAAATAAAGTACGGAACATGCCACAAAAATTAACTCCAGTTTTCATTTTCGTTTAATGCAAGCGTGTGATTTCTGTTGAGTTTCTATGGATATTTTAAACTTAGTTAACCATTTAACTAGTCACAATTAAGGCGGAAGCGTGATTATCTTTGAACTTTATGTACATATATCCAAATATATACATTACAAGTTCATATGTATGTTAATCTATGAATAACCCTTTATTCTTGTTTCAAGATTACCATTAATCTTAAGATTAGAAACCCGAGACAAAGGATCAAATAATACGGGAAAAACTAAACTATCAAAGCTTGTAAAACTTACATTCTTAAAACTTTAAGAGTGTAGTTGATGTTGAAGAAGATGATGATGTTGATGCTAGACTTTCAAAGGAAAAATCCTCAAACGGAATATACCCCGAGCCTCCAACACACACCGAGCTATGTTAGGGAGCTTGAACACGAATAACCGAGACCCGAACCTCCTTTCTTGAATTCTCGGCCGAACCCAAGAACAAAGAAAGAAAGAAGGAAAAGTGGTTTTCTAAAAAGTTACTTGAAAGTGTCTTGATCTTGATCTTTATAAAAATCTTTCAATCAAATCATTTTGGTGTTAGGTCTTTTAGTCAAGTAACCAATACTCAACCTTTACCAAACCCATGACAAAATATTGACCAAAATCTTGGGGTGTGGGGCCCACCCAAAACCGGCCCCATATATATATATTTATTTATTTTTTTTTTTTTTTATTTTATACTTTATAAAATATATAAACACCCCATCTTTTATAAACCATTTTATAAAAGAGCACATAGTTAAATAATCATTCCAATAATAATTATTTGAATAAATAAATTAACCAATTAATTTATTTAACACTTTCAAGTAAGTATTCAGAAACCCGATTTTCTGAATGTATCGTGTTCTGTATTTGTCTCATAGATCTTATCTTAATAAATACATAATTGGTGTGTGTCTAACTCGTTATTGGGTATGACCCGACTTGGATCAAACACAACTAGCCACATTAACCTAATTATGTGTCTCGGGCATACGGTATTCCAACAATCTCCCACTTGCACGTGACTCATAAGAAGTTAATGCTAATGGTGAATACCGCCTAACAACAGGTCACCACCCCTAGTGTGTTTGACTAAGTGCCATTCAATAACATCATCCCCTTCAAGTCCATACTTGATATGATATAGGTAAGTCTTATCATTATATCCCTTTGTTACCAGATGTCCTGTCAAATCGAAGAGACACAGAGTGATCATTCTCTCAATGATTTAACTTAACAGGCCTTAGACATCTAAACTCTCAACACATAAGAGGAACAAATTCCATCTTGACTGCATACATCCTCGTTGACATCTCATATGATATCTGAGCTCTTTCTTACACGTCATCGTGTTACCGAAATAACAAAGAAGAGAGTCAAGATATCAGACTTGATGAAAAACCAGATCCAATATGCATCTCAGGTCAAAGGACACAATGATACTCGCCTTTACTCAAGGATTACTTATGATCAGTTGCACTAACTCCATGCAGTGATCATTGAGAGCGGATCATGTCCAACATTTGTATCCCACAAATATCTATGAACCTTGGTGGCAAACCTATGCCCTATATTCATCACATGAATATCAACCAATCCGGGTTCATAATAGTCTTACCTTCATACTTGTTCCCACAAGTATGATCGACTACGGACGTTTAGAACAACATAAGTTATTCATGGATTAAACATGCAAATATAGAACATAACTCATTGAATAATTAAAACATAATTAATTTTCATGAGATACCCATTACATTCATTCTTATACAAACACTAAATACAGATTAAATCCACTCACTAGAATACCGAAGTCCTAATGCACAAACATGACCCTCATGCTTTGGCCTATCGAGGAGCTTCGTGAGTGGATCCGCAATATTTTGATCGGTATGAACTTTATGAATACATATCTTTCCTTTTTCAACTTCATCCCTTATGTAGTTGAATCTGCGCTCAATGTGCCTCGTTTTCTGATGAGCACGAGGCTCCTTGATCTGTGCAATAGCACCCTCATTGTCACAGAATATCTCTAGGGGCTCCTGAATGGTAGAGATAATCCCTAGATCCATGATGAACTTTTTCATCCATGCAGCCTCTTGGGCTGCCATTGAAGCGGCGATGTACTCAGATTCTGTAGTGGATAACGCGACAACATCCTGCTTCGAACTCTTCCAAGAGACAGCGCCTCCATTCAAAATGAAGACATATCCCGACTGTGACCGAGAATCATCTCGGTCAGTTTGGAAACTCGCATCCACGTAACCCTTTACGACGAGTTCCTCCTCACCAGACCCATATATTAAAAACATATCCTTAGTCCTTCTAAGGTATTTTAATATATTCTTGACAGCCATCCAATGACTGTCACCTGGGTTGTGCTGGTATCTACTCGTTATGCTCAAAGCATACGAGACGTCCGGTCTAGTGCACATCATTGCATACATAATAGATCCTATTGCCGAAGCATAAGGAACATGCTTCATCCTATCCTGCTCTTCCTTAGAGCTAGGACTTTGGGATGAGCTTAACACGGTTCCTCTAGGAATAGGTACCAAACCTTTCTTAGAGTTTTCCATCCTGAACCTTTTCAGGATTTTATCAATGTATGCACTTTGATTGAGTCCGATCAATTTCCTTTGTCTATCCCTATAGACCTTTATTCCCAAGATATATGTCGCTTCTCCAAGATCCTTAATTGAGAAACGACTACTTAACCACGCTTTAACGCTTTCCATATTTGGTATATCATTTCCAAATAAAAGTATATCATCGACATACAAAATAAGGAACATGATTATACTCCCACTAGCCCATTTATACACACACGCCTCATCACCGTTTTAGACGAAACCAAACGCTTTGATTTCTTCATTGAAACGATGATTCCACATCCGTGATGCTTGTTTCAACCCGTAGATTGATTTCCTTAACTTACATACTTTGTCAGGATTAGATGGATCGACAAAACCTTCAGGCTGAACCATATGGACATCTTCCTCAAGATATCCATTAAGAAAAGCGGTCTTGACATCCATCTGCCATATCTCATAATCAAAATGAGCTGCAATGGCAAATAATATCCTGATCGACTTAAGCATCGCGACCGGCGAGAAGGTTTCATCATAATCAATCCCTTGAGTTTGCGTGAAACCTTTTGCTACAAGTCGTGCTTTGTAAGTATCTAAATTTCCATGCATATCGGTCTTCTTCTTGAAGACCCACTTGCATCCAACCAGTTTGGAGTTAAGTGGACGATCAACCAATTCCCAAACTTGGTTATCCTGCATGGATTGCATCTCGGCGCTCATGGCTTCAAGCCACTTGTCACAATCAGGTTGTGACATAGCATCTTTGTAGGAGATTGGTTCATCCGAATCGACCAAGTAGCAATCATCCACGAGAAATCCATATTTCTTGGGAGGTCGACTAATCCTACTAGATCTGCGAGCAACGTGTGTATGATCAACCATTTGATCACCTTCAACATCCTCGTGTTGAAAACTAGTATCGACCAACTGTGTATCATCCAGTGATTCTTGAACCTCTTCAAGTTCCACTCTCTTTTCACTAGGTCCTTCCATAAGGAACTTAGTTTCTAAGAAGTATCCTTTGCGTGAAACAAACACCTTTTGTTCACTAGGATCATAGAATATATATCCTATATCATCCTTTGGGTATCCTATGAAGATACACCTGATGGATCGAGCCTCAAGCTTATTTGGGGTGTCACGTTTAACATAAATTATGCATCCCCATACCCTTAAATATGAAAAAGATGGAACCTTTCCATGCCACACTTCATAGGGTATTCGATCCACCTTTTTGGTAGGGGCCATATTCAAAATACGAGCCGCTGTAAGTAGCGCATATCCCCAAAATGATGGCGGTAGTGAGCTTCGTGCCATCATTGATCGAACCATGTCCAACAGTGTTCTATTCCTCCTCTCGGATACTCCGTTATGTTGAGGAGTTCCAGGAGGAGTGAATTGTGAAATAATTCCACAATCTCTAAGATGACATTGAAAAGCATCACTTAGGTATTCGCCTCCTCTATCGGAGCGGAGTACCTTGATTGTTCGGTCGAGCTGATTTTGTACTTCATTTTGAAATTCCTTGAACATTTCAAATGCTTCATTTTTGTGTTTCATTAGATACACATACCCATATCGACTAAAATCGTCGGTAAAGGTAATGAAGTACCTTTCACTATTCCTACTAGTGGGCTTGAGAGGTCCGCATACATCCGTATGTATGATACCTAACAAGTCCTTAGCCCTTTCATTTGTACCTTTAAAAGGTTCTTTGGTCATCTTGCCTTGAATACAAGATTCACACTCATCAAACGAACCTAACTCATTTGTTTTCAAAAGACCATTCTTTTGGAGAGTATTTACACGATTCTTGTTTATGTGTCCAAGACGACAATGCCAAATGTAGGAATCACTCAAATCCTTTTTGAGTCTTTTAGTGGAAGTTTGATATAATGAGCTATTTGAGGTATTGTCATGAACCAATTCATAAATACCGTTGTTTGGTACAGCTTTAAAATAAAAGATACCATTAGATGATACATGCATTTCTGATTTTACAAATTTAAAGTCAAAGTTACATTGTCTAAGAAGGTGCACAGAAATAATGTTCCTAGTCAAACTAGGAGCATACAAAACATTTCTCAAAACAACTTCCAAACCACTTGGAAGCGATAAAGTGAAGTCTCCTCTAGCGACCACGTGCACCCTTGCACCGTTGCCCATGAAAAGACTCACTTCGCCCTTCTTTAAGTCTTCATTCCTTTTGAACCCCTGCAACCAATTGCAAATATGAGTTCCACATCCGGTATCCAATACCCATGTGTTAGAAGAAATAAGATTTAGCTCAATATTAATCATAAAGACATTACCCGAGGCATGCCCCGCATTCCTCTTGTCTCTTAGCTCTTTTAGGTAGACCGGGCAATTGCGTTTCCAATGTCCGGTCTCCCCACAACCAAAACAAGGATCATCCTTATGACCCCTCGGTTCCACAACCTTTTGTTTCTTTGCCATAACCGGTGATTTGCCCTTACCCTTAAGATGCACAGGAGGACCCTTTCTTTTTGCTACCTTAGCCTTAGGATTGGGTTGAGATCGATTCTTGGATCTACCTTCATTGATCGCAAACACGGGTAAAACCCTTTTACCCATGCTCGCCTCGGCTGTTTTAAGCATTGAGTGAAGTTCTCCAATGTTTTTGTCCCACCCGTTCATGTTATAATTTAACACGAAAGTGTCGAACCTTTTCGACAGAGAGTTAAGGATCAAATCCGTTGCTAACTCTTTTGAGATGGGACAGTTGAGCTTGGCGAGACGATCAATGTAACTTTTCATCTTAAGTACATAAGTTGAAACTGGTTGATTATCATCCATTCTACATGCATGCAAGGCTCGAACCGTTTCGAACCTTTCAACTCTTGATTGCTTAAGGAACATTTCCTTAAGTTGAGTAATCATGTCGTACGCATTATGGTTTTCGAAATCCTTTTGGATTTCGGGAACCATAGTCGCCAACATGAGGCATGACACTTGAATGGAATCTTCCGTGTGTTGGACCCAATTCATATATTCGACCTCACTTCCCTCTTCCGGTTCATTGGGGATATGTGTTTCCAAAACATGATATAATTTTTCTTGTTTTAGAACAATCCTTAAATTTCGGAACCAATCCGAAAAGTTATTGTGGTTAAGACGGTCTTTAGCGAGAATAGATCGGAGAGATACATTTTGGACGTTAGGGATTATGTTGTCGTCGACGTGTGCGGCCATCTGCAGAATTTTAATTAAGTTCATTTTAGTGTTTTACCTTTTTAATTATTAATACCCTTTTATATATACCAAATATAATTAATAATTAAAATCTAGAATCCAACGATAAACCCGACTCCGGTTAGGTGACCTTTTTCCCATTGTCGGTTTATCAAGGTAGTTATTCATAACAATTGCAAACCCTTTTGCAACTTCTAGAGTTTATGGGACCGGTTCGAAATCATATTTCGTGTCGGCATGTTTATCCCATCAACACCTATTAGACCCCATGCTTGGGTGACCCTCTTCACATGGTTCTAATTTAAGTCGTCCTACTTGTATCAACTTGTAATATTAACATACAAACGGTTAGGTGACCTTTTTCCCATTTATATGCCAATATTACCTCAACATATTAATTTACTCTACGCGGTTAGGTGACCTTTTTCCCACTAAGAGCTTACTAATATGTTAAGCGTTATACAAAAGGATGGTGTTTGACTTGTTATCCTTAATTTTAAAAAAGGGATTTTTGGTTTTAATAATTCTAGTTATAAAACTTTAAATCATGTTCTAACATGCATTTAGTAACATGATATTTTGAAACCATTTTCAAAATTCTAATTTATAATAAAACCATTTTATTATGGGCGTGAGACGGCTAGTTAATAAATCCATTTTATTAAACTACGTGTCACGTAATTACCGATAATTATTAGAACCCGTTTTATGCTTTGTTAATTAATTCTATGTGACGAAGTTGATATCCTAATATCTAGCAACCACATAATCAAACAATCAATTAACAAGCATACACAATTATACTAGACACGAGCCACTAAGTTAGACCACACTTGTTAGCCGAAACAAGTGTGTGTCTTAGGTCCGATCCTAAGGGACACATGACACATGGATGTTGTAGCTCCCACTCGATCCCGCATCCAAATGCTTCGAGCATCTTCTTCAACCCCGTTGTGATCCATTGGGCTTGAACTTGGGCCTTAGCTTCCATAAGCTTCCATTTGGGCTCAATGGGTGGGCTTAGGTCCTTTTGGGCTTGAATCCCCTTAATGGGCTTGTGAGACCCATTATCACCATACCCGGCCCAATAAGGCCCAAACTTCCAATTTTGCAATCTTCTTTAAATTTACAAAACAAATGTCCTAATACATTTTTTCTATAAAATAAAGATATTACAAATAAACTATTTATTACATACCCATATGAATAAATAAATACAAAACTGCCCCTAATTAATTATTACAAACCGAAACTTTGAATAATTAATAACAATCACAACAAACATCCATTTGGTCTACGGCTCGGTCTAGTTTTAACAAACATAACCCGTTATGTCTTAGGAACCCGTTCCAAAAACCCTCGACCTTATCGGGCCTAGCCCAACCCATTTGGGCTTGACCCAATAACATGATTATGGGCTTCGGCCCACATGTCAAAACACATGGGCTTCGGCCCAATGAAAAGTCTTATGGGCTTCGGCCCATTCATCCAAAATGGGCTTCGGCCCATTTCACTCGGTTTTTATTTTTTTTTTTATTTTTTTTTTTTTTGAACAAAGCCAAAAAATATAATAAGATTAAATACAAAAAAAATTATGCATGTTAATTTTTTTTTGTATAAAATCTTTCAAGGGAAAAAAATAAAACCGAAAACCCGAAGCCTAGTTTCCCGTATCCCGGCTCTTGATGCCATTTGTTGAGTTTCTATGGATATTTTAAACTTAGTTAACCATTTAACTAGTCACAATTAAGGCGGAAGCGTGATTATCTTTGAACTTTATGTACATATATCCAAATATATACATTACAAGTTCATATGTATGTTAATCTATGAATAACCCTTTATTCTTGTTTCAAGATTACCATTAATCTTAAGATTAGAAACCCGAGACAAAGGATCAAATAATACGGGAAAAACTAAACTATCAAAGCTTGTAAAACTTACATTCTTAAACCTTTAAGAGTGTAGTTGATGTTGAAGAAGATGATGATGTTGATGCTAGACTTTCAAAGGAAAAATCCTCAAACGGAATATACCCCGAGCCTCCAACACACACCGAGCTATGTTAGGGAGCTTGAACACGAATAACCGAGACCCGAACCTCCTTTCTTGAATTCTCGGCCGAACCCAAGAACAAAGAAAGAAAGAAGGAAAAGTGGCTTTCTAAAAAGTTACTTGAAAGTGTCTTGATCTTGATCTTTATAAAAATCTTTCAATCAAATCATTTTGGTGTTAGGTCTTTTAGTCAAGTAACCAATACTCAACCTTTACCAAACCCATGACAAAATATTGACCAAAATCTTGGGGTGTGGGGCCCACCCAAAACCGGCCCCATATATATATATATATATATATTTTTATTTTATTTATTTTATACTTTATAAAATATATAAACACCCCATCTTTTATAAACCATTTTATAAAAGAACACATAGTTAAATAATCATTCCAATAATAATTATTTGAATAAATAAATTAACCAATTAATTTATTTAACACTTTCAAGTAAGTATTCAGAAACCCGATTTTCTGAATGTATCGTGTTCTGTATTTGTCTCATAGATCTTATCTTAACAAATACATAATTGGTGTGTGTCTAACTCGTTATTGGGTATGACCCGACTTGGATCAAACACAACTAGCCACATTAACCTAATTATGTGTCTCGGGCATACGGTATTCCAACAATTTCTTAGATCATTGTCACAAGATTGTACAAGAACGGTGATAGGGTCTTTAATTCTATTGCAGATAAAAACACTCTAGACTATAGTAACTGAAAAAACAGACTTTTTTTTGTTGTGTTAAATATCGGAGTTGCTATTAGAGTGTTTGTTATCGAAGTCCGAAGATGCATGATTTACACTCGACCATCAATTAACACAATATCAAGGATATATAATATTGTAGAAAACCGAGTGCTCTAGTTACTTGTTGACCAAAGAAGAGTACAAAGGTTTTAGCTGTTGGTTTCGGTTCTGGTGTTGCCTCAAACGAAATCTAATCTGGAATCGACCCGAAGATTATAAAACCGAAGCTTGATGATGAACGAAGGCAGATGGCTACACACAAATCGGGAGTTACACACTTACACGAGTATAAAAACTGAGCGGTCCTACAGTTTAGAAACTTGAAACTAAGTGTTCATACAACTACAAAAATTTGAGACCGAGTGGTCCTACAACTAGAAAAAAAACTTAATACTGATCGAGTACGTGGATATGAAGTATGAACCTTTGAAAACTTAAAACCGAGTGGTCCTAAGCTTCAAGCATTTGAAACCGAGTGTTACTACATCTCCAAGACTTACAAACCGAGTTGCAAAATATCAAAACCGAAGGGTTGTAGAAACCTTGAAACTGGTTTACACATCAATAATTATACGGCAAAGAGGAGAATATTGAACTTGAGGTGAAAATGATTATGTAAAAGAAAACATATGAATGATATATAACATGATGCAAGAGCTTGCAATCGACTTAAAGAATGTCGTTGTGGACTGCCAACGAGTTATCTAATCCAAAATATATAGGCATCGATTCAATACCTTTGGCGCAGTTGATCTACATACGTTGCGTACGTCGCAACGTAGTGCAGGGACACGTGTCCTATGTTGGAATTTATTGATTTAAAAAAAACAAAAAAATAGTCAAATGACAAATATGTGACGCCACTGATTTTTTTTATTGTTTTATAGTTTTTTGCAAGATGAATGTATTTTTCTTGTTTTCCTTTTCTCTTTGAATGTTTTTTATACCGTAACGAACATATTAGATACCAACTGAATTAATCACGATGACTCAACACCATAACGCTCAGGTCCTACCAACGCTCGAGTTTCAGCACTCACGTTTTATAGTTTTATAGAGAGAATAAAGAGGAAGATCATTTCATTCATGTATATCGGGTTTACTTTACGTATACAATGTATTGGCATCATCGGCGGACCCACTAAGGAACCCTCGGGTGCACGGGCACCCAACGGTTTTTGAAAATTTCATAGAGACGATATAGAAAATTTTTTAGTGAGGCCATAAGAGTTTTAGAGGTGAACCCATATTATCAAGTTAAGAGTTGGTCTAGTAGTAAATCATACCTTATAACTTCCTTTGTCCATCTATTCTGAAAGAACCCGGGTTCGAATCTCCCTTGTTACATTTTTCTTCTACGTTTTTTTTTTCTTTTTTTTTCTTTCTCACTTTTACTAAGGTTTTATCCTTAAAAAATATCCATCGGCCTCTTTTCTTCAAGCCTTCCCCAAAATCTTACCGTCATCCTCTTCTTCCATCCTTTGTCACCATAGATCTGGCGACCACTGTATCATTTGTTCATCTCCAATAATCCTTCAAAAGTTCTAATTCTATCTCAATCCTTCGACAAATCCTAAAAGGTAAACATAAAACTCTAAAAGGCTTAAACCTTTTGTTTATTTTGTATTTTTTATACTTGAATAGTTGATTCTTAGATTAAAATCGTGTGTTCTATGAATACCATTCTAGAATTTGTGATTTAGATTTACTAAAATTTGATAATTAGGTCTAATGAAAGAACTACATAAAATAAAGTTATCAACATTCTAGAATTTGTGTGTTTTCTTGTTATATTTTGTTATGATATCGTATTGTATTGTGTTTATAACTTGATCCGACCTGACGGGACCAAAAGTTTTAATAGTCAGTTTTGAGAAATTTGAAAACCGAAAAAAGGTGAGCCCATTAACGAAAATTCATGGGTCTGTCACTGATTGACATAGAGATTGAAACAGTCTATGTAATGAATTTGATACTTATGGGAGTATAACATATTCATTTAACTGTATTTAATTAAGAGTTTCATAACAAAGATATATGTTTATCTTTGAAACCATTTTTGAAGTATTTTTATTCTATATGAATTAAGTAACTGTTTTTTTTTTATCTATTTAATTGAAATGTTTCCACTTTCCATATGCTTAAATACCAATACAAAACCAACAATAGTTATGGAGAGTTTGTTTTGCTTGTTCTTATATCTTCTAATAATCACAACTAATGCATCTTCGATAACAAACAATCAAACAACAACCTTGATATCCGATACAACAAAAACGGTATGCTTTTTCAGTTACTGGACCATTTATATCTACAACGGAATAAAAGATCCTATCACCGTGCATGTACAATCTGGTGACGATGATCTTGGAAATCATACAATTGCGCTAAACAACAATGAAAATTGGGGCTTTTGCGAGACGCTCAAAACTGTATTTTATGCCCACTTTTATTGGAATTCAAAGAAAGCATTTTTTAATGTTTTCGATATAGATACAAGTGATGAATATTGCTCGAAATGGAAAGTTTTCAAATCACGAAGATGCTTTTGGTTAGTTAAAGAAGATGGATTCTATTTGGGGAGTAGTCTTAATCCGGAAAGTTTGACCAAACTATATGGCTGGTAATGTATCTTATGTGTTTATTAAATAAGTCTTAGAAACATTTTATCATGATATTACTACTTGAAATGATTTATAAAATGACATGAATTCTACCTTTTTTTATTGCATTGGCTCTTAAAATTGGAATATGTATGTTTTTTAATAGATATAATATAATCACACTAGTATTTTGATAACGTAACTTGCGCGCTGGAGCATTACGGTGTAAGGATAACACAAAACAACATTCTGCATTCCAAATCATCACCAATGGAAAGTAATGTTGTTCGGGCAAAAAATGCACCATTTGTTTCCCAAAAAATGCACCATCACAATTTTGAGTCAATCCTCAGTAATGCACTGGTCTATATTGGCGATATTCTTCTATTCTCAGCATAAAGCGACGCCCATAGAAGTAAAATAATTAAAAAGGACTAAACATGATAAAAGATTTTTATGTAAAACTGACAAGAGATACGTAACTTCTGGTTTTAAATGAATTATATTTTGTTATAGAGCAACTCATCGGGTACATGTTGCATGCCTCGGCTTGTAGTCAGCTAATACATGTGTGCAATTCATAGTTGTCAAATCAAAGGCCCGCTCAAGGCGCAAAGTTGAGCCTTGGGCCTAGGTGCAAGGTGCTTAGAAATTAAAGCGACGCCCAAGATAAGCACTGTGCATAGCATAAGCATACCATTTTTAGGTGTTTTCGACATGCTGCTGGATTTTTTTCGTACATCATTAAGTTTGAAATCTCATATGAAATTAAGAAACCTAATGCGGAACATTTATAACTAAATAACTAAGCACAAATTAAAAGGTTTCAACGTTATTATCAACAATAGTTTGAAAGTTAAAATGGGAACGTATGAACATTACTATCAACATTGGCCAATAAGAGATAAATCTATATGAAAAAACCTTTAAAAACCCACAATAGTATAACATCCTATATATTGGGTTGAGAATAGCAAAAGTGTGCAAATATAAATCGATGAATATGAATTAACAAATTCCCTATAAATGTTGATTAAGGAGACGATACTGGGAGAACTGAAAGAAATGAAGGGTTAGGTCAATATTAATCTTCTCTAATCTTTAATTGAGTAGGGTATTAGGATAGGTGTGTTCACAGTTTGGTTTAAAATCGTCAAGCCGTCCAAAACGATCATCACGTGCATGGGTTGCCTTTGGCAGTTATGGTGCACTTATATATTTATTCTAATATTTATGTCACATGTCATTATATTATCCACTCTAGGAGGTGTTTTCCCGCCCTTTAACCCATATGAAAAAACAAGTTGATCTCGTACATGACCCATGCTCGTTTTGTGTGATACAATTGTGTGATTTAAAAATCATCAAAACCCTAATCCTCTTCATATCTTTTCGCTATCGAAAGTCAAGAGAGAGAATACAACTATGTTACTTTTATGTCATTTTATGTTTTAAAATTTAATATTAAAATTAAATGAGTGATTATGGGATGTTTCAGGCGAGAAGTCATCTTAACGCGAGAAATCAATATGAACCAAAAATTTAATTATAAGTTTTAATTGTTTAAAAACAAATGTATATATTTTAATTATAACATTAAATATATTGTTTTCTTCGGTTAATATAACTAATAAAACCATTAATTTCTTTTTTCAATTAACATAATCAGTCAAACTAAATATAATTTAAAAAATATAAAAAAAATCTTCTATTTTTGTAACTTACTTTTTCTTCTCTCTTGATTATTTTATCCTACAAAAATACAACTTATTCATACACTATAATTTCTTTTAACTCAATATCCATCAACATGAAATTATTTTCATAGCCATCAAAAACTAAATTTTTTCAATTAATTTATCTTACACAAGTACAACTTATTCATACACTAGAATTTCTTTTAGTATGGATTTGAATCTTATTATATAGTTTTTTGAAATTTGCTATATTTTTTTTTCAATTAATTTATCCTACACAAATACAATCTTATTTTATAGTAACGAAAAATACATATAACTACACATGTGTACATTAAGTATCTATACAAATATACAACGACACAAAAACATAAACATACACTTGTCTTTCAAAATTAAAATTGTATATAACCTACACATGTGTATTTAATATTAACAAAAACATTTGAAGGTTTTATTTTAAAACACATATGTGTAAATTATATGCATTTGTGTAACTTATATATACCTGTTGATGTTTAAATTCATATTTTTGTTAGATGTTTTTGTGTACATTATATGTTTTTAATGCAAAGATACAAGTGTAAATTATATATTTTTGTATAGGTTGTATATTTTTCTTAAAATTTAATGTCCACGTGTAAAACATATGTATTTTTTGTATACTTTATATAATTGTTGATGTTAAATTTCATGTGTAGATTGCATGTTTTTGTATATGTTATACGTGTTTGTACTTAAAACTAGTGTAGGTGATATGCTTTGTGTAAGTTGTTTATTTATTGTTGATATTTAATGGACACGTGCATATGATATATATTTTTTGTATTATTCATCACAATGGTTTTTGTAGATATCTCAAGAGAAAAAATATGTATTGACGACTATTAAAAAAAAGGTTATGCGTTGATAAATGTTGATAAATTGAGTTACAAGAAACTATTTTTACCTAGAAAGATATTTTAGTATACGAATAAATTGTATTTATGTAGGATAGAAAATCAATAGACAAGAAATAAGTTACAAAATAAATGAATTATTTATATTGTTTATTTATTGTAATTTGATTATTTATATTAATTTAACTGGAGAAAAATTAATGGTTTTATCAGTTGTATTAATTAAAAAGAGAATGCATTTAATGTTACAATCAAACATTTTCATTTATTCTTAAACGTTTAAAACTTATAATTAAATTACATATAAATTTTAATCCCATTAATCCATGGTCCCTATCCCACCACCCAACTCAATTTGGAACATCGTTTCGAGCTAAGTTTTACACCAATCGACTTGTTATCCCCATTCCGATCAGAAACCCTAAAAATTAGTTTGAAATTGGGGGGGGGGGGGAATTAACGTCGTTAAGTTTTTTTTAATGAATAACCATTGAGTGTAGATTTTTTAGAATTTGGGATCACCAGAGGTGATAAACTGAGTTGTGATTGTTGTCGACCAATAGTATCCAATACTCCAAAATTAAAACAATTGATATTGGTTTATATTTATTAAAAAAAAATGGATACAATAGTTGATAATTTCACACTATTTATTCTGAAGTATAATCAGATATGGTATCACGTAAAATATAACATGTTATATCGAGTTAATTTAGATATATAATATATGACATATAAATTGAAACCGTCTCTATAATTAATGTAATATTGATTGGGGTTGGTTGGGGGTGGGGGGGGGGGGGGTTGTTATAAAGTGTGTATTGAATGTATTTAGGCGAGAGTTTCATAACAAATAAATATATAATGCTTAACTTTGAACTTTTACTAAAAAATATTTATTGTCTATGAAACTTTTTTTTTCCTATATAATAGATTTGCTTCCTTATATTTGTATACCAATACAAAACTAATAGTCAAGAAGAGTTTGTTTTTCTTACTCTTTTATCTTTTAATCACAACAAATGCATCTTCGATAAAAAACACTCAAATAGCAAATATGATATCAAACACAACAAAAAAGGTATGTCTTTTTGATTATTGGAATGTTTATATCTATAACGGAATTAAAGATCCTATCACTGTTCATGTACAATCTGGTAACGATGATCTCGGAAATCATACACTTGCATGAAATGACAATGAAAACTGGGGCTTTTGTGACAGTCTTGTCACTTTATTTTATGCTCATTTTTATTGGAACTCCAAGACGGCAATTTTTGATGTTTTCAACGAAGTTATATGTGAACAATATTGCACAAAATGGAAATTTCGCAAACTAAGATTATGCTTTTGGTTAGTTAAAGAAGATGGATTTTATTTAGGGGATCGGCTTAATCCAGACCATATGACCAAACTACATGATTGGTGATGTATTTTGTGTAATTATCAAATGTCTTGAAAGTTTAAACCAAGATTTAATGTGTTCTTTTGATGAATGAAATGAATTTTAAATGTGGTTATAGCAACCAATGAATGTAATAATTTACTATTAATCTTGTAATATAAATATCAACATCAAGTTTGATTCTATTTGGTTCCTGCATAATAATCCTTAATACGATAACAGTTATAACTTATAATTAAGACGTCTAAAATCTAGAGCATGGTTTGATTATCAAGAGTTTCCTTCTTATTATCAAAATCAACTTATATAGTGATGTTTTTTGAGGAAAAATAAATTACAACATTATCATGTATTCATGTTAGAAGAATTTTACATTAGGCTTGACCATGGGCCCATATTCGAGTCCAAGAAGTATAACATTTGACTTTTTAATTAATATATGCAATAAGCCCAAGCCCAAGCCCAACTTACATCATTAATTATTTTGTGGGCATTTTCATTAGAACTCAAAGACTGCATTTTTTTTATGTTTACAAATTACAATGGTTATACAAGCGAAATTGAAAACTTAAATTATATGATTGGTATTAATATATTATATGTGTTTGTCAAATAAGCCTTGATTGAAAACTTAGATTCAGATTTTACTATTTGAATTAACTAATGAAAGAATTAAAACTGGAATGTGTATTTTTTTTAAGGATACAATATAATTACACTAGTATTTTTTATATGGTAGCTGTTAAACAACATCCGTGTGTTGCGGCTGGTATAAAGTTCGGTTGGGGTTGCGTTTGATTCGTGGCGGCACTGGTACGATACTTGCATCCTCTATAGTAACCGATGAGTGTAGTGACATGATATCCTCCTTACAAATATGAGGCTGTGGAGTTAAAATCCTTGCAATTGTATAGTAAAGGTGGAGTTTATGTGTTAAACAAATTGTCCATACAAAAATGGATATTAGATTTTAATAATTTAAACTTTGTCTTATTGGTCGACGCTAAGCCAAACTTTAAAAATGTGTCACAGTTGTCCTAACTTCGACCTATTAGCCGCCGACAAGCTTTTCATTGACGGGGTTAGATTCCGTTAGTTTTTTATGACGTGGATTATGACGTGTACGATGATGTGACATAAATAGTTGCGTGGACCGTTTATGTGGTAAAAGTTATTTTAAAATAAAAAATAAAATTTTCTAACCAAAATAAACTAACTGAACCACTTTTATAACAAAAATAAACGAACCGAACTACTTCTTTAACAAAAATAAACGAACGGTGCCACTTCTTTTAACAAAAATAAACGAACCGGACAACTTTTCTAATAAAAATAAACTCAAGTCGAGAGGGTTTGGGTTAGAACGTGTTTCGGGCCGGAAGTGGTTCATGTCAATACGGTGGTGATGGTGGTGGTTCAGTTCGTTTATTTTTGTTAAAAAAAGTAGTTCGTTTCATTTATTTTTGTTAAATAAAAGTAGTCCGGTTCGTTTATTTTTGTTAAAATTTGGATAAAAATGACTATTTTAATGATTTTCTTATTATTAAATTTTCCTAAAATAAAAAATAATATCGTTGGTAATGTTCGTTACGTTACCTGTTTTTCCAACACAACAACCCGCTTCATCATTTAATATTAATAACCCCCAATTCGATCTGTTTTCTATAAATTTTGCAAATTATTATTAATATTATTATTCATCAGATGGGTGTTGAAGGATTTGGATATACACTGGATGAAGCACTGTGTGCAATCGGGTTTGGAAGGTTCCAAGTAATAGTTCTTGCTTATTCGGGTTTGGGTTGGGTTGCAGAAGCCATGGAGATGATGCTTCTGTCGTTTGTTGGACCCGCCATTCAACCCGAGTGGGGTCTTTCGGCGAATCAAGAAAGTATGATATCAACTGTGGCTTTTGCTGGAATGCTTGTTGGTGCTTACTCTTGGGGAGTTGTTTCTGATACTTTTGGAAGAAAGTAGGTTTATTTTACCATTTACCGATATGTATACATGTGTTTCGTGTTGGAACATAGTTTACGGTTTATTAGTATTGAGCCGAACGTTTAGTAAACTGTTTGTGAACCGTTTGGAGGGAAGTTCGTTCATTTAATAAACGAATGAACATGAATAAAAAGTTTGTGTTTATTTAGTTAAACGAATGGACATGACAATGTTTTGTTTGTTCATTTATGTTCGTGAATTTTTATATTTGGATGATACCAAAGGACGGATTATCTACTTAATGTTTTATTTTTGTTCGTTTGTGTTCATTTAAGTGTGTTCATTTATGTTCGTTTGTCTTTGTTCAATTATGTTCGTGAACTGTTCGTTTGGATTTTAAATGAATGAACATAAATGAACACGAACATGTTCATTTTTTAAACGAAGGGACATGAACACAAGTATTTGTCTGATTAAGTGTTTATTTTCATGTCCGTTTAAAGTTAAATGGGCGAACACGAACATGAGCACGCACACGGCACATGCCTTTGTTCATGTTCGTGTTCGTTCAGTTAGTTTACAGGCCTACTAATTGGCATGTGGCTCGGTACTAACAAAACCGTAATCTATGTTCCAATATTTAGGTCATGAATTATATATTAGCATTTCAGGAAGGGATTTCTTGGTTCAGCTATAATAACAACCATAGCCGGGGTATTAAGTGCTTTCGCGCCGAATTACATATCGTTGTTGATCCTTCGATGCTTGGTTGGTGTCGGCTTAGGGTGCGGGCACGTGTTTACATCATGGTTTCTTGAGTTTGTTCCCATTCCAAACAGAGGAGCTTGGATGGTTGTTTTTTCAACTTTTTGGACAGTTGGAACAATAATGGAAGCTTCACTTGCATGGGTAACTAAAAACTAAAAACCTTTATATGTTTTATAAATTATAATTTAATTTTATTGCATTGCATTGCATTGCAGTGGATCATGCCTATATATGGATGGAGGTTGCTTCTTGGGCTATCTGTGGTTCCGTCTCTCGTGACGCTACTGCTTTACAGTCTAGTGCCAGAGTCTCCAAGGTACCTTTTAACACGAGGAAGATTAACCGAGGCCCGACAGGTTCTCATGAACGGGGCTGCACTTAACCGAAAGGAGCTTCCGGTTGGTTTACTTGTTTCTGATCATATAAAGGCTATGTTTAGTGAGGATGATTATGAGTCGTTAGAAAGTACCGTGTTACTCTCGTCCCCGAGAAGTAAAACGAGTGGTTCTAAAACGAGCTCCGGGTCTATATTTATGCTTTTTTCACCGAACTTGATACGAACAACGCTTCTCTTATGGTTTTTGTACTTCGCCAACACGTTTTCTTATTATGGGATTATATTGTTGACTTCACAGTTAAGTGTGGGGCAGAGTGAATGTGAAAAATCGCTGAGTTTACACTCGGAAAATATTAAGGATCCGAATCTTTATGTAAACGTGTTCATCACTAGCTTGGCAGAGCTTCCGGGGCTCGGTTTAGCAGCTTTTATATTGGACCGAGTGGGTCGGAAGATCTCCATGGAAATAATGTTTGTTGCAGGGTTCGTTTTGCTACTGCCATTGGTCGTTCATCAGAATGAAGTGATGACTACGGGGTTTCTGTTTGGAGCCCGCATGTTCGTTTCAGCTAGTTTTATCGTCGTCTGTATCTATGCGCCGGAGGTATATCAGTCTTATGTTAATGTTTAATTAATACTACCTTAATCCTATTAAAATCCTAGATTTTTAGTTTTAAGGTGTTCTATGATGATTTGTCATTTGATAGGTGTATCCTACAAATGTAAGAGCTACAGGAGTTGGAATAGCAACAGCAATAGGCAGAATTGGGGGTATGGTGTGTCCGTTGATAGCAGTCGGGATGGGTAGTGGTTGCCACCAAACACTTCCGGTGATTCTGTTTGAAGTTACGATACTTTTGTCGGGTCTAAGCGTTGTAGTTCTTCCATTTGAGACCAAAGGAAAAGAATTAACGGACACGGTAGATTTACATGTTCAAGTAGAATGATTTCTGTTCATATCTAGTGGATTATAGAACAGAATAGACTTGTGTATTACAGTTCAAATAATAATAGATATAATGCAGTTCGCTGCTTAAAAAAATTTATGTATCAAACGACTTCTCATTGCACGTTTTCTGAAACCGAAATGCATAGAACAATACTATAAAGAAGTTTTTTATAACTTATTTGATGGTATATATATAAATAATGGAGACTATTAAAATAAAAAGTAAAAAATCCTTTCTATTAATTTCAAAAACAAAAATTACATTTTAGTATGGTCTGAACCTATTTCAAGCCGCAAATGTAACCTAAAACCTCAGTTAATCTTAGCCTTGGGTCGCCTTGGCTTTAACACGAGCCATAGTACAAAAAAGACAACCAAGAATGCGGGAATGGTGGTCAAGTCAACCTCAACCTTAACTTTTCTCTGCTTGGTGCAGTGAATCTGGTGCATGCTGGTTACTGTAGTGTTCACATACTCTACAAACCTGCAAAATATAACAAGAAATAAGTAATTAAAAAAGTGTTAAATTTTGTTGAATATCTTAGTTATAAGTTATAACTAACCCGTTGGAAGCATCTTCCAGACTAGTTAAAATTCTCAATGCGTCCACAAACCGTAGTTCTCCAGCAACTGTTGAAATCTAAAAGATAATATCCAGAAATCAGTTAATTATTAAGTAAATAATAAGTGATACTTTTAAGTGCATTGTATTATGCAGGTAAAAGGGCATAGTTGAACTTACTCTTTTCCATCGGTTAACAACATAGTTATATTTGTCCACCAAGTGTCGCTCATGCATCTGGAAGGCCTTAAAGCTTTGTTCAGCTGGCATTTATTAATTAGCATTAACATTATTACAAATGATAACTGAAATAATAAGTAAAAAGATCAGCAGAAGTCAAGGGTATATACATGTACTCTCCACCATTAAACGATGAATTGCTGAGTTAACTCGCTGTATAGACTCCTCAAGATTTGTTAGCATATAGCTGCGTGCAATTGTGTCTGACAGAAACTGTGACATATGCCACCCTTGTGAAGTGACAGATAAGGGGTTACATCCCACTGACCATAACCAATCCTGACGTGACACATCATCCAAGAAATAATCAAATATGAAAACATAACATAGATTCAGGTTGTAATTTCTGAAGGGTAAACTAGTTTATAATTCAGCATATTTAATACCTCAATTGCAGTTTCATGAGCTTGACTATAAACAAGATGAAGTGGAAGCAATCCAGCAAGGTGTTCAGAAACAGCAGCCAATGCAGCTTTTATCGGCCGCTTTAAGTTCCACAGCAGAGATTGACCATTGCATTGTAGATGGCTTTCCCATGATGGCGAGTCAGATTGGACAACAATAACCATATCAGAAAGCGCCTTCGCCTGATAATGTTTATCCACTAATAACGGCTCCCCGTGTATAAACCAGAATATCGGAACTTCTAATGTGGACCTACCATGAGCATGAGAACCTTTAAGAGAACCATGATCACTTAACCGCTGCAACTGATGCTGTAATATAGAAGAGTCAAGATACGAACGAACATTTCTTCTAAACGTGCCATTAACAAGCAATGAAGGTACAGCGGAGGCTCTTCGAGCTACAGAAAAAGCCATTGCCAATGCGGGATCCTCTGAAAGTGGTAACCTACAAGACATTATACAAAAATTAAGTCAAAAGATACCAAATTTACATCGATAAAGGTCAACTTACATGTGTTGACTGAACATTGGTTTCTGAGAAGGTAATAGTAAAGAAGAAAGTCCATCTGTGATAGCATTTATATCCACAGGCAACGACTTGATGTTCCTGACTTTCTGCATTTAAAAAACAAAACTAAGAATATGCTTTCAACTTTTCATCATTAATTAAAATGATTTACCTCCTGTGTAATGAAAAATAACTGGAAAGATATTTTCTCGTAATGATGGAAAGCCCCGTCAGCAATGGAAGGTGAAATGATGTGCCTCATAGAACCCCATAATGTTGCGCCCATGTGTGCAAGAAAAGTGTCACGTGCAACTGTGTAGTTGTGGGAATGCTGTAACATTGTATGCATATTGTATCAATTTACCATATAAGCGAAGACCACTATAAGTGATTAGATGATATAAAATACCTCATAAGAAATATCACTGAACAAATTCCAATTCTCCATCCGTTTTAAAGCATCTACGGCCTTTTGTTTATGGCTTTCAACAGAATCGTCATTTTTAAATGACTTGAGCTCGGTTTTTAAGTCGTGCATTCTCTCCTCAAGCTCTGGATTAAAAATAAAATAAATGTTGTTAGATAAAACATTAACAAATAAAAATAAATTTGAAAAAAGAGCTCATGTTGTGGACTACCTTCACAAAGAGAGAGTTTTGACCTTCTTCCCCAACAATGCTTGAAAGCAAATAGCTCGTATATATCTATCTCTGCCAACAGGATATCTATAGCTTGATGATCGTTCTGGAAAATTGAAGTATAACATAATAATGTCTCCAAAATCAAGTGTATTATTTATATTTAATAAAATTGTAGTTGAGATGCATACTTCCCCAAATGCAGCAAACTTCTCCTGAATTGCATCTTGCAAGTGATCTTCAGCTTCTTCTTCAGTAATTTCTAGCTCAAAACCATCTCCATGTCAGCAAAATGAAAAATGTGTAGCTGCAATAAGGTAAATAAAGTATTTTGGTAGTTATTTAGTACCTGCAACTGCACCAAGGGTTTTTTCCACATTGGGTAAGGTGAGTTCGGTACGCACACCTTCTCCACCAACAGCGGGTCCCCAAGAAAAAGGACCCGCACTTAAATCAATAAAAGCCCATCTGTCTTTACCAATCCATGTATCTGTAAGACATTCTGCATGGACCCCACTCAAATCACCAGATTTCAGATCCTTTGTCCATTGAAGCTTCATGTCTTCGTTTTTTCCATTTAACAACTTCAAATAAAATGAAGTACATAATTATTTTCCATCTATGAATGATTTTCAGATAGCGTACCCCGTCTAAACATTATATTTACTGATATTTAATATGACAAACCTGGATAACTTTTGCTTGAATAATATCAGCCACGTCATTCTTTTCAGATAGCCTCTCAACATTGTTCAATGCAATCAGGCAACTATCATACCATTCTATCTGAATTGGCATTAATAAAAGCATGTTAAGACCATATGATCGATAATATACCAGTTGTGAGAAAACTATATGTTTAAAAACCACTGTTTCTTTTTAAAAAGTGCAACTGGATTTTAGAAGGCTATAAAACAAGGGTTGGTCACTGAATCTTGCTTTTGAGGCAGACAGCAATTGTAAACAAATATTTATGAGAAAAACACAAGGTGGTTTGACTTTTAGTGACAAATATGAGAACTGACCATGTCGGTTTCTTCTGTTATTGTCCAGGAAAATTTTGCCATTGGATGTTTTTGGTACAAGGGTTTCTTGATTTTGTCCATAGCTGACCATATAGCTGTTTTACACAAATTAGACATATAATTAGGCAGTAGTATTGAGTTTAGAAAATCAAAACAATAATATAAGATTGCTACACACCAAATGGATTTCCTGTCTGTTTTTCTGACTGAAGGATTTTGTCTTGTAAACTTTTATCCTGCATGCAAATATATGCTCGGACAATAGGTCACTTGCTAGTTCTTAAAATATAACTTAAAGGCCATCAAGAACAACTTAATAGTTGACCAAATTAATAAAAGTACCTCCTTGAGAAAATTTATTTCACTCTCTGACAATCCTCTCCTGCAAAATTTCATGACATCAGCTACAAGTATGTCCGTGTTTGCAAAAAAGATATAGATTTTAGATAAAAATTGTAAAGAGAAGTATCATATAGCAGTAACCGAATAGCATTTTAAAAGATGAAAAACAAATAAAGAAAACTAACTAAACGAATACACACCTGTATCCATATCTGCCTCTCCTTGCGTCACGCTTAGGATTCATTACAAATATATTATATGCACTTTCTAAATCAAGATATTCCACAAGGCTGGTGAACATAACATCCATCAAATCCACATCCACTTGCCAAAGACCATCATGCCTTCAAAGAGAAAAGGTTCACAATTATAATGGTGAAATTTAATCATATGTTGCAAATTAAACAAATGCAAACAAATACTAGGAGACTCATCTGCAATTACTACTATGCAAAAACTCTAAAGTTTGACACACGTGATATAGAGGTATAAACCAAAGTAAATGTAGAGCGTGAGAAGAAACATGGGTAATGAGATCTACCTGGTATGATTAACATCATCCTTACGAGAGAGAACACCAATAGCATGCTCAAAAATGGAATTAACTTTCTCACTCGTCTGGATAGCATGGACAGAGAAGCTGCAGGTATAAATGTCCCAAAGGCAGAAAATTAGTATGAAAACAAAAGAACCAGCAACCCTATACTTGTTAACAGCAAATAGAATATAAACATTACTTGTAATTGATGTGACTAACAAGAGGAAAGTGATGCTGATGATTTCTGTATATCCTATTTTTGTAAAACGGAGCAAGAACTTCTTCGGCTTGCGGAATTCTAGTGTGTTCAAATATATGATCAATCTTTGTGAACCAACGCTCAATTTCTTCAGCATGTAGCTTAAAAGCTGTATCAACATCACAAAAGCATATTCATCAACACCCAACTTTGTATTAGTTCAGGAACACAAGAGTTAAGTTATCAAAGGTAGAGAAACTTTAAAGCTATATCATATTATCATATACCTTGGTTCCCGGTCCCTTCAAATCCTATAAAGATGAAATTCACAGGAACTGGAAGATACATGTGTTCAACTTCTAAAATCTGTAGATAATTGGCAATATTCCCTGGAATAAAGAAAAAAAAAGAGCATATTTCTTTCATGTATAAGACCCAACGTAATGAGGTTGAAGATTAATCATGTTTAAGAATGCCACTAGGGTTTAGTAAAAGGTGAAAAAATAAGTACCTGCCTTGGTGTAATTAAGAATGCTTGATTGTTCAACCGTTCTAGTCTCCAAATCATCAAAATCTACAAGTATCCAGTAATAGATTTAAAAAAAACAAACAAACAAACAATTATAAGACGGATAAACGAGCTGATAAAAGAAGAGAAAATGGTGCATGCATACCGCTTCGTATCACGGATTCACTCCAGAACTTGCTCCTCTCTTTGAGATTAAACAATGAAAATACTGATGATCTTCCAGTCTTACGGGTGCCAGGAGATCCATATGACCTGCTTGCTGTTAACTGGTATGAAAATAACACAATGCAATTATCAGTAAACAATTATTACAAGTACTACATTAGAATACAACCAATATATAGATTACTAGCTTTCACTTAAACCCCACAAGACTCTCCCAGCATGTATGACTAAGGGCATGGTCATGGATTCAATGTACCCAAATTAGACTAATAATCAAATTTTCAAAAGAAAACAAGGTGTCACACTCATTATGATCGTAAAACAAAATGAAAAATTGTTAAGTTGATTTGGTATCTCCTTTCTTTGCCATCAATGACTCGTCTATCTAAATAAGCAGTGGCGAGTTGTGATATCATCTTAGAAAAGAAAAAGGAGAGTGGTAACACAACGAACCTACAACATGTATCATAAGAAAAGCAGCTGAGAATAAAGATAATCTATAATGTATACATATAGAGTCATGTAGCTTGAAGTTGAACTCCATAGTATCCACAAATCAAAATTTGCACAGTTACAAAAGCAATTGTTAGTGTGTCTATTCGGTAAAGAGAAAATGAAAATTAACATTCAACTAAATGTGAACGGCAATATGTACTTAAGCCTGCCATTTACACCTACATGCATGTATAAATATAATCTCTGCAAGTACACTTGCACTTGTTCAAATTATCTGCAATGATGTATGCGCTCATTTTGACATATGACATTTGAATTGAGCACTTCTTAATGTTACTATCGTGGTTGTAAAAATTGTGCCTAGGCACCAACTAAACACTAGCCTGTACCCCACCGACTAAATGCCGATTAATCGCTATTTGGTCAAAATCAGTCAAAATCGCGTGAGTGTGTGTGTGTATATATATATTTAAAAATTGCATATAAAATCCAATCCGATTAATCCTTATTTATCACTATTAATCGATAGTCCCTACCCTACCGCCTGACTAGTGCGTAGAGTGTTCTACAACTATTGATATAAAACAATAAATATAGGCATTAATAATCTAACACTGATGCTTCTTAATTCTAATACTTACTAGCTACTAGTTGCAGGTTTAATTAAATCAATCATCAAACATTACTACCAGGAGATATTATTTAAACTACAGAGCTGAATGATGATACGTATATATACTTGTTAAGGAATAAAAAGTAGTAATGAGATCAATAAGCAGTAATGAATATAAATTGAATATGAAATGAAATAGCGGTTAAAAAATAAGTTACCAGCAACAGGAGAGAAATGAAAGGAATGAAACGGATCGAGTGATGCATGGAGCCCTAGATCGAATTTAATAAGAAGCTAATTGAAATGGATCGTAAAATTGAGTTGTAATTGGTGGTGATTTGTGCCCTAGAGATTAACAGAGTGAAGATCTATTGTAGCCAAAAGAGGAGACTGATGAAGACGATGTGCAGACTGGAAGAAGTTGTTGTTTTGTTTGGGCGGGTTTTTATCCGTGGGTTGTCGGGTCGGAATATAGATGCACCGTGGGCCCAACTAGGTCACCCAACTTAGAGCAGCTCCAATGTGGACCAGATGACGTGGAGGTTACGGACGACGCGACGTTGAGGAGCTCGAGTCTGGCGACTTGGTTCGGAGATGCAGATGGTCCAGTAGACAGGGAGGGTGGGCCACCACTCTCACACGCATATATTTTTTAATATTTTTAATGAGGTTTTTACTTTTTAGAGTTTGATGATGTTGCTAATATGATGGTTTGTGGATGACTAACGTTGGAGATGTTTTTTAAAGGTTATAAGTATTCGGGGTAGTAATTATCCAAATCTTCCAACCAATCACTTAAAGACAACTCAAAACTACAAGATTGGTCAGGGTGGCATTCCTTTTACACAAATCACTCAAGTACCACATCAACCCAATCACATTCCAAGCCAAAAACGATTTTGATCAAGGAGTAGTACCCAAAAGTTCAACCTAAAATCATTAGCTTATTAAAATGTGCCACTTTACCCGTTCTTGCCGAACTACTTGGTCGACTACCCAAATTGCACCCCTAATACTGTAGAACTTAAAACATGTAAAATCGCATAAAAGTAATTATAACAAAAGTAAAACCTTCTAAAGTTCAAATATTGGCTTAAGACACTTAGGGGTGTTTTGGATTCCTTAGTTACCTCCTAATAACTTTTCAATGAGTTAATACGTTACAAAATCATAACTTATTAACTTTTCCCTCTCACATCAAAAACAATCACAAATACCTTATTACTTTAAAAAAAATTAATAAGTTATAAGTTGATGAAAATATGCAATCCCAAACACCCACTTAGAGGTTGTTTGTTTACATCTGAATGGAACCATTCAAATGGACACATCTGATTCATTCATACTTCAGACTGTTTGATTTCAGACAGAAAAACATCTAAATGGTTAAAATTTGGGTCTGAATCATTCAGACTCATGTAGTTGTTGAATGGGACAGAGGCTCATTCATATCTGAATGAACCAAGCAGCCCCTTAGTTGTATATGCTAGTTTAACCAAGCCTTGTTTAACTTTCCATAAAAAAAACACAAGACATAGTTTTCACTCAAAATGTCATCAATATCCGATATCAATGAATCCGTGCCGACTCGCATCCACAACAAGCTGGCTTTACTAACCGAATACACATTGTTTTAAGGGGGTGTTTGGCCTACCTTTTTTAGCAAAGCTTATAGCTTTTTTTAGTTTTTTTTTTGTAAAATAAGCTTAATTTGGTGTTTGGTTGAGTTTTTTTAGCTTATGCTTATAAGCTTATATAAACTAATTTAAATAAGCTTATTTGAAGATGGTTTTTTAGTTTATTTGAAGAAGTTTATTTGTTTAAGGGGGTAAATTGCTCATTTGCCTTCAAATGGTGATAGATTAATAATATTGAAGCAATTTATTACTAAAACAAATTAAATAATAATAGATTTAACAACTTATTAAGAAGTATAATCAACTTGTAGAATATAAGTTAATCTCAACACTTAAAAAAAGCTTATTAAATAATATAAAATAAGCTATAACAACTTTAAAAATATAAGCATAAGCTAAAAAATAAAAGCTATGGCAAACACTCCCTTAATATGGTTTTAAATTATTAAACTACTTCTCTTATCTATACAAGTTCCCCTGTTCAAGAAATATCTGTGTAACAACAAACTCCCACCGGCAACCACCGTCCGGCCACCGTCCATCAAATTCCGGCGAGTTTCATTCCATTCCACAACCCCTCATGGCAGATAAACTAGTCCTACCTCTTCTCCTCCCAACCCCACCACTCTCCAAACCCTTCTTTGCCCAAGACCCACACCACCATAAACCCAACCACCACCACCACCAACCACCATTAACCACCACCAATTTAACCAATTTCCTACAACCCAATTCAACCCACACAAAACCCATTTCGCCAATTGTCCCAAAACGCAGAATCGGCAAACACAACGACCCAAACAAAGGTAAACCATGGTCTTCACATTTATCCCCAAAAGGTCAGCTAGTTCTTGAAACCCTAATTTCCAAAACCTTCAATTCAACCCAAATTGATAATTACTTAACAACCCTTGTCGAGTTTCATGAAAAAGACCCCGAATTCGATACAAAGTCGTTGTCTTTAGACGTATTAGGATTAATCCAAGGTCTAGGGCATTACAAGAAAGTTGAATTAGCTTTAACTGTGTTTAATTGGGTTAAGCTGCATTATAAAGATTCGGGTAAACTGTTACGCGGGTCGGTTGTGGCGGTGATGGTTTCGATGCTTGGTAAGGACGGGCGGGTTTCGGTTGCGTCGTCGTTGTTTCGTGGTTTGAAGAAAGACGGGTTTTTGGTTGATGTTTATGGTTATACGTCGTTGATTAGTGCGTATGCGGGTAATGGAAGGTTTCGTGAGGCGGTTTCGGTGTTTAAGGAGATGGAGGAGGAAGGGTGTCAGCCTACTAAGATTACTTATAATGTGATACTTAATGTGTATGGGAAAATGGGTATGCCGTGGAGTAAGATCGAGTCGGTTTTTGATGGTATGAAGAAGTCGGGGGTGGTGCCGGATTCGTATACTTATAATACTTTGATTAGTTGTTGTAAACGCGGGTCGTTGTATGAAGAAGCTAATAGGATATTTGATGAGATGAAGTTAGCAGGATTTGTTCCTGATTATGTTACGTATAATACGTTATTGGATGTTTATGCGAAGTCACGTAAGCCGGATGAAGCGATGGATGTTTTGAAAGAGATGGAGGGTAACGGGTTTTCACCGAGTGTTGTGACTTATAATTCTTTGATCTCGTGTTATGCTAAAGACGGGTTGTTTAACGAAGCGATGGAGTTAAAAGGTAAAATGTTGGAGAAGGGGATAAAACCGGATGTTTTTACGTACACAACGTTGTTTTCGGGGTTTGAAAAGGCGGGGAAAGACGAGTCTGCGATGCGGGTTTTTGATGAAATGATTAGTTCGGGTTGTAAACCGAATATTTGTACGTTTAACGCGCTTATAAAGATGCATGGAAACCGGGGTCGGTTTCTGGAGATGATGAAAGTTGTCGAGGATATTCAAAAGTGCGGTTGTGATCCCGATATTGTAACGTGGAATACGCTTTTGGCGGTTTTCGGTCAAAATGGAATGGATAATGAAGTTTCGTCGGTGTTCAAGGAAATGAAACGGGCCGGGTTTATACCCGAGAGAGACACGTTTAATACGTTAATTAGTGCTTACAGTCGATGCGGGTCGTTAGATCAAGCAATGAATGTTTATAGAAACATGTTGGAGACTAAAATTAGTCCGGATCTTTCAACTTACAATGCGGTTTTAGCAGCGTTAGCTCGTGGAGGTCTTTGGGAACAATCCGAGAAGATTCTAGAAGAAATGATAAACGAGGGGTGTAAGCCTAACGAGTGTAGTTACAGCTCATTACTTCACGCGTACGCAAACGGGAAACAAATCGAAAAGATGCGTGTTCTTGGTGAGAAGATATACTCGTACGAGATCGAACCACACGTTCTTTTGTTGAAAACTTTGGTTTTAGTCAACAGCAAAACCGACCTTCTAGAAGAAACCGAGCGCGCGTTTCTTGAAATGAAAGATAGAGGTTTATCGCTTGATATCAACACATTAAACGCGATGGTTTCAATATACGGAAGAAGACAGATGTCAATGGAAGCGAACGAGATCATTTCATACATGAAAGAAAGTGGATTTTCGCCCAATTTAACGACTTACAACTCGTTAATGTACATGTACAGTCGGTCTTCAGATTTCCCAAAATCTGAAGAATTCTTGAGGGATATCATATCGAAAGGGATCAAACCCGATGTTATATCTTATAATACTGTGATTTACGGGTACTGCAGGAATGGGAAAATGAAAGAAGCGTCACGGGTACTGAGTGACATGAGGAAGTCTGGTGTTGTGCCCGATGTTATCACGTATAACACGTTTGTTGCTAGTTATGCCGCTGACGAGTTGTTTAAGGAAGCGATTGATGTGATAAAGTACATGATTAAACAAGGGTGCAAACCGAATGCGAGTACTTATAACTCGGTTGTTGATTGGTATTGTAAGTTTCATCATAGGGATGATGCGGTTTTGTTTATTAATAATCTTCGTGAGGTGGATCCACGTGTGTCTAAAGACGAGATTAGTAGATTGTCTAAGCGTGTGGCGGAGACGGCTTAAGGGTGCTCTACTGTACTGTTGTATGCTTATTTTAGGCTCATGTACATATGCAATATAAAGGTGTATAATTGTTGATATATAAATGTTAGTGTAGAAAGAACTTTGATACTGTAAGAAACATTTCACCTTTTGTTGCACAAGCTGCACAATATTATACTGTGTCATAGTTGTGTTTTAGTTTTAAAAATTTGCACAATATTATTCAGTAGCTGTGTCAAAAGTCATACAATTCGTATGATGTAAAAGTTTGCGTTATACGGCCCGTATGATGTGACAAATGTGAGTCGTATGTGATTTGCAAAAGTCATACGACCCGTATAACCTCACATGGAAATTGTTACATGGATTTGTTGTATCTTAAGGATTTGATTTCTTGATGCTACTTTTATTAGCGTTGTCATAACATTTCGGCGCGACACGATAAGGCATTATGGCATGTGGTACTAAATACGAACACGACATGATAACTGATTGTCATTTTTTTCAAAGACGAACATGTATAGTAACACGTTAACATGTTAAAGACTTGCTAAGAGTTTTTTAAAGCATTAATAAATAATACATGTGTAATGAAACAAAATTTTCAAATCAAGCATAAAACTCTTGAATAATAAATAATTCATAACAAATTTTTAAAACAAAAAACCACAAATTCATAATAGACTTGAAACAAGAACCACATAAGCAAATCACAACAACTATTAAAAATATAATATCGGGTTCTGATGGGCATGAGTGAAATGTCTTATGTAAGCATGACTTTAGGGGTGTATATATATTATTTTTTATAAAATTAAAATCTACATGGCTTACTAATAGGATAACAGGTGTTTAATATGTTAGGACACAAATTTAAACATTTCTTAAACAAATCAACCCGTTTAAAACACAAAATTTATTAAGCTCAAACCCAAACTTGTTAAAACCGGTGACGTGTCGTGTCATGTCAACATGTTTGTGTCATACATGAACATACCTATCTTTTATAGTACATTCATTGTATACAAGTGTAAACACTTTATTACAACAAAACTTGATTGAGTGATTTTTCTAAAACTAAAAAAAATATATTGCTTTATTTTTGTATTAATAATTTAAATGATAACTAATAAATTAGTTTATTTATTTTGAAAATTTAATTATATTTTCAAAGACAACTCACATGCTAATGTTATTTTGTTGACCGGCAATTGTACGAGTCAACCTCGCTTTGAAAGTCATACATGATTTTGGTGCATTTACACTTGTACTTAAGTCAAGCTAAATTATTAAAACAACGAAAACTATTGATTTTTCCCTTTTGTAAATTTTTCCTTAATCATAATATAAAGACATTATGATGACTTGAGTTACCATAGAAAATTTAATAAATTTTAATGTATACAAAATTAAGACATCTTTATGATGCCTTTATATTAGTATCTTTACTCGTAAAAGAATTATTAAACTATTTTTCAGTCGGTACAAAGGTAGATGAAATATAAGGGGTTGTTAGTAGCATCATAAAAATAAATGAACATACATATGAAGTTTTGTATAACCAAGAAAAAATATTTTAGTTTTTACCTCTATCATCCTACTGTGACGTGTGATGCTCCTACCTTCATTCACATATATGTGTCGTTAAAGAAATGCTAGGAAGTATCAAAGTTATAACTCATCAATTTATTGCGTCAATTACATAACTTGTTTGTCTCTAAATTTTAATCTTGTCTAGCCTGGAGTGGTTTAAAAATTGTTAAATTTTAAATTATACGTGACAATCATGAGCTACTTCCGTATAAAATTTAATTGAAAACACAATTGTATATATAAACTTTATTGATATAAATAATTTATTCAAAATAGATTTTCTTTTTTTAGGTATAATAAGCTATATGATATATGAGTGACGATACCATACATGTATCATGACATACCAAACCGATTCCAAATGAACAACATCAATATCGGTATTGATATTCGTTTTTATGGTATTCAATCAATATAAAACATGTGTTGATATCGTTTTAGGCATACACAACTTTATTTTTAAGGGTTCCCTCTTTTGCTTGCTACCATAACAAGTGTCGATATCGTAATGAACTTAATCAATACCGATCGAAGAAAATTCCACTACATTAAACATTTATATAAGATATTATATAAAGGGGAAGGTTCATGTATATTTTGATCTTAACATGAGTACGTAGGAAATAATGCAAATTTATTTAAAAATGTGAACGTAAGAAACAATACCAACTACAATACCAATCTACATAATCAATAACTTATAATAACATAGAAAAAAACATAAAAACTACAACAAAAGAATCAAAATCAAAAACAAAATAATAACATAAACCAACAAATATTTATAACAACAAAAGAAAACATCTAATAATAACAACAAAATATAAATAAGCAAATACTTATAACGTCTCATAATCGAAAATTAGCAAATACGAACAAAAAATATCAGCAAACACCTATAAAAATAAGCCTAATCATAACAACAAATTGGTTCTCACCGTTTTTATGTTAAAATTAAAATGTATTTGATCCTATTTCATTATATATATATATATGTGTGTGGTTTGGTCGTGGTTAATCAATGTACGTCATGATGGAGACCACATTTCTTATTAGTTTGTGCCAAGTGTCTTTTGGCAATATGTCCCGATGGGAACGCCGTCGACCATTGACTATTGATAGGTCTTGGTCAATTTCTAGCATTTAGGAAAATGGTATTTAATTCTATTCATATACATTAGAAATTATGGTTATGGTAAAATTCATCAAGGGTGGTCTTTAAATAGGTTGAGAACTAACATAAAGAAACGTTGCAACTTTTCCTGAAATTGTTAATGGCTATAATCACGGCAGTTATATAAGTGAACCTTCAGTGTAAACCTATCGGACGACCAAGTTGCCACTTATGCATAGCTGGTATTAGGAGCAAAGTAGCCACTTATTTAAGTTATCATTGATGATTAATCTATATCTATATCTAGAGGAGGGATATTTTGAGAACTTTGTTGAGTTGTAAGAACTTTAAGAACTCAAATTTAGACCACACATTTAATTAAATGACATGATATGTGGCTGAGATTAAATTTAATTAAAAAATGAAGCAGGAGAGAGAGTAAGTATTTTTGATGATTACACAAGTTTAACTGTTAGTTACACATGTGTAATAAGTCGATTCGGTGTGAAAAAATACCGTAATTTTTTGTACATCACTTACACTTACGCATTACACATGTGTAAAAAAAAAATTTGTTACGTTGAGTTCTTTCGAGTTCTTAAAACTCAAAGCGGTTCTCAAAAGAAATCAATCCTCTATATATATACTATATATAATATAGGAGTGAGAGACCTCTTAAATTTTAAGAGGTACCATTCTTGTTGCATATTATACAATTAACAATGCATAGAATTTTAAGAATTTAGGGGTAAATTTGTCTTTACATATCCAAATATAATATACAATCTTGGTCCTTCAACTTTAATCAAGTTTTGTTAGTATATTAAATAGTTACATATCCCCCCCCCCCCTAATTATTAACCAACTACCCCACAACATTTAAGCGGCCGTAACTTTTTCACACGTTAATATTTTTTCTAAAAAAATACATCATAAAAACGAGCATTTTATTATCTTTAATTTGAGTATGGTGTTGCCATAGTTTATTAATTTTTAAAAAACTAACATATTACATGATTACCAATTATTACCGGCAATAGGTCGGACATGTTCGAATAACGGTGTTGGAACAGTTTAGTGTCGGAACAGGTTAATACAAAAAGGGTTAATTTAGTTCATGTCGGGGTGGGTTTAGATCAAAAGGGTTAATGTCAAAACGGGCTTCGGGTTTGATGTACTTGAAGTAGTCAAATAATTATTAACTAAAAATAAACTAATCTAGACACTAACTAATAATTCTAGACTCTTAAACTTAACTTAAACTACTAACCGGCAAGTATACCGGTCGACTCTAGTACAGCTAAGTAAGTCTGGATATCGAACCCACGAGACTCTATAAATTATGTATACTAGCTAATTAGACTCAACTATAAGACGTGACTATTTAATAATAATATTAAAGGGGGGTTTTTAAACAATATTATATTAAACTAATAAAATAAACTAATTAATAAAAATAAGTAAAATAAATAAGAGACAATTTTAATTGATTTAAATAAGATGATGATGAAAAACCATCTAGGATAGAATCCCCAAAGTTTCAGTTATCTATTATTAGAAAAATGCTTGTTATGAAATTGAGATCATAAAAATAATCACTTAAAAGAAAACCCGAACAGGACCCCTGACCTTTCAAGAAGACACATATGGATTTCTATTAAGTTCTTAAAAACACCAATTTTAATATTAGACTTCCTTACAATTATCTATATAATTATGAACGAGTACCTTTAAACGACAACCTACCTTACAACGCGATAATCAAAGGTAGTTTAATAAATTCATTCGACTCAATAAACAAAGTTGAAAAGTCAAACCTAGATGGACTCCTTACGAATAACTAAGTCTAGCAATCTTAATCAACAACGACCTATCAAATAATCTATCACCTTACAACTTTTTAGATTAGCAGCGCACTTTTATTTATTTAATTAATAATATTGTTTCTATGATCTTATTATAAATCAATCACAAACTAGTCAAGAACACACAGTAAATGACATAACAGAATCCTATTATATGACAAACAATCATCAAGAAAACTATGAAACAATATAACTCATTAAATAAAACCAAGTACCCACATGCATCGAATAAATAATATTAAACTTTTTACTAATTCATAAATCCATAACGAAAAGCAAACTCCAAATAAAATCAAATTTCAACAAAGGTTCATCACAAGCCTAGGCAGTCTAAAAAATTTAGCCTAACATCTTAAAATCAAAGCAACCAAAATAATTAAGTTCAACAACCAAGTTCATAATTAAAATAATAAATTCAAACCGAATAGTGATGATACTTGGTTGAGTAGGTGTTGAATCCAAAGTGTTTTCTTCTATTGATAATATTCTTCTTGCTCTGCAGCTCTCTATCACGTGACCTGCTTCCAACTTCAAATAAAAATAATGATAATAATGTTTGATGTAAGCTGCGTCCAAGAAAACTTTTTTTACTCCTATCGTCAAACCTTCTGTCCAATTATGGGGTCCTCCCAATTGTCATCTGCCCTCTTTTTATATTAATCATAATATGTCGGCCTCTTAAGAAAAATATAACAATCTTGTTGTCCAAGTTATTAAGCTAACCGACTTCAATAACTGAGCTCGTAAACAATTACTAAGGCCTAGTAATAAAACTTTCTTTTTCTTGGTGGCCCATTAAATCATCTATAGGCCAATTTATATGATTCTTTACATTTAGGCCTGTATCAACAATTCAAACATTAAACTATTAGTTATATGAAAGTCCGATTAATAATAATCGTCATAAGACATTGGAGTCCAACGGCACACCCAAAATATTGAAATTAGATTAAAGATTATTAAGACACTTTCAAGACTAAATTTAGTTATGGATTTTCAATTAGCAATTTTTAAATAAACGACTAGTAGTTGCTAACTCGATTTACTCGTTCGTCTCAAAGTTTAGTAAAAGTACTTATATAAGCGCAAAATCTCTTAAAACTTTTAAAATTAAATATAAACTACGAACGAATATAATTAAATAAAAACAACCCCAAAGTTACTTAAAAGTGTAGGGAATATTCATATAAAAATATATATAATTTAGACCACATCAGGGTTAAAACGCTTTCGGGTCGAAATAGGTTCGTAAAAAAGGATTGGGTTAAAAGTAGTTTATTTGAATCTTTGCTGCTTGCTTGTCGCCACCTGTTATGTGCGTTGAAGTATCAGTTACATGGATGACATTGTTTATACATACTGGTTGCTCGCGTACAGGCATTATGTGGTGCACTTACTGGCACCGGTTACACGTCCGATGCCACGTTAAATGCATACCACTGTCGGGTTTCGCACGTACCGTTGCGAGGTTACAAATGCTAACAACGGTTGCGTTTCTACGTACACCGCTGCATCATGCGAGCAACTGGCTAGTTAATTCTAACTCGTTGGTTTTCACTGACTATCATTTCCAATCAAGTTTTTATTAATCATGTAGATCTAAAGCAACTTCCAATGTATTATTAAAAAAGAAAATTAAAATTTTCTCCAAACAAAGGTGTTTCTATGATTACATGGCTACAGTTGATTAGTGCATGATTATGTACGTTTCTAGATCTGTAATGAGTTTAAGGGGTTTTTATTTGTGTGTGGTTGTGTATATTTATGCTATGGTTGAAGGTATGTTCGTCGGTAATATCTTCAAGTATCCTCAGTAAACCGTCGGTAATGACATTTAGCAATGGATTTATGACGAAAGTGTTCGTTGGTGGTAATCATTTGTTTAGTAGTATAGTGATGCTATGATTTAATACATTTTAAGTCACATTCTTAGTCTAGCTAGTATTTACATTACATTACAATTTGGTAATTAAAAACTAGTTTAGGTTAAATTCTAAAGATTTTACTTTACGGCACTTTATTCAAAATTCTGAATTTATGTCTTGAAATTTAAAATTCAAGAACTACTCACTAAGTTTTTATTAATTAGTTGATGATGTTAGTGATGATGACCTTGATGATGACGATACAATATTATTTGCATTAGACAACAATCATATAGTATAATATTCCACTAGAATGCATGCATTTAGTGGAATCATGTGATTTATTGTATTCAAGATTAATCATGAGATTTTTAGTATACAATTAAGTCAAGTTGAACTTATATAAACATTTTAAAATTCTATAAATTTAACAAGTTAGTAAATTATTTAGTTGCTCACAAGCGGAAACAAAATGTCATTGTCTTAAGGCAATGTGTAGTGGAGGGGCTATAATTGGGGGCGAATTGTGACACGTGGCGTCCAGTCAGCATGGAGTGGAAATTTGTTTTTGTGGTGTAATGGTGTAGGGGCTACAAGTTGGGCTCACAGTGTGTTTTTTTATTATTTTCTTTTTATAATTAAACTAACTAAATAAAAACCAATTTATTTAAATAATTAAATAAAAATGCATTAAAATTAAAAAGAAATACAAAAAAAACATAACTAAAAAACGTACATAACTAAAAATATTAAAAAACATAACTAAAAAAAATAAATAAAAAAACATAACTAAAAAAGAAACTAATGTCCGTAATATTCGCGCATTTTTTCACGTCGGCGTTGCATCAATAATGCGGCCTCCTCGTGAAACCCCTCCGCTTTGAGAGATTCGTAGTCGTCTTTCATTTGTTTTAATTCGAACGTCTGGTTAAACTTTTCTTGTTGTTTGTTGGATGCTCGAAGGTCGGCTCCAATTACGGTGGCATTTGTTTCCAAACGACCGACCAACTCGTTTATTTCAACGGGCTCTGTATTGAATTGTGTTGACGACGAACCTTCCCCCTTATTTTTCCTCGATCTCCCGCGTGGTCGAGGCAACTCCTCTACTTCTTTGTCGTCGGGGGTATTCAAATCGTCGGCTAAATTGATCGTCTCGTTGAGGAAGAAGCTACGAGCATCGGAGGGTGTGTTTGGTGTGCTCGGATTTGTCGACGACGATGTCTTCGACCTTTTTGAAGGCCGGGATGAGCCGGCTCATCGGGCGGCCGGAACGGTTGGTATCACATTCCATTTCGAGCAACGACGTAGCTTTTCCCAACAACTCAAATACTTGAACGGTTTCCCGGGCCGCTCAACAGTGTGACCCTGAGCTCGAAAGTCGCTCAAGGCTTGACCTATAATGTCGACGTCGTTATGCCCGCTACGCCAGCCGGACCCCTGCAACCGATTAATTATCCCGGAAAATTTTTGACAATCGGCGTTAAGCCCCTTCCAGTGGGCTTGAACCGCTTCTTTTCCCCGATAGTCTTCGGGTTTACCGGTTATCGCGAGCCAAGCTTCAAATACTTTCTTCCAAAACACCCCGGTGGCTTGAAAGTTAGCTACAAATTAAAATTATTTGTAACAATTAGTATATATTTTAATAAACACTAAATACATTTTTAATAAATACTTAATATTAAAAAACTTACCGACGTCGGGATCCTCCGAAATGACGATCCAAGCCCTTGCAAGGGTCACCTCCTCCTCCTCCTCGTTCCAATGCATGTATGGATCACATTGCGCCATCGTCTCCCCCGGTTGTTTTTTTTTTGTGTTTATGGGTCGGCTTTTTGCTTGAACCGGAGGCCCGTGACGTTTGCGTATCCGGTACCGTCACCGGCTCTGACTCCGGTGGTGTAGACCCGAACGCCGACATTGTGTTTTGGGGGCTGAGAAAGTTGGCGTACATGTTTAGGTTCGGGTCGGAAAGTTGATACGGATAGCTCGGTTGGTTCGGTTGGTTCCATTGTAAGTTCGGTTGGTTCGGTTGGCTTGATTGCGAACCATACGTTTAACCGAAACCAGGGAATTGGTAGTTCGGTTGGTTCGGTTGGCTCGATTGCGAACCATACGTTTGACCAAAACCAGGGAATTGGTATTTCGGTTGGCTCGATTGCGAACCATACGCTTGACCGAAAGCAGGGAGTTGGTAGTTCGGTTGGTTCGAGTTGTTTATAGGATTCATTTTGTTTATTTTTTGTAAGAAATTGGGTATGATTTGTGTATAAAATGGAGAAGAAGGGTGTATGTTTATATATATATATATTGTTTAATTTTTTATTTTTTTTAAATTGACCGTTTGACAACGGTCATGTTATTAAAATATTATTATTATTCATCTTCAACGGGCGACAAATATACCCCGTCCCCGCCCCTTTTCGCCCAATTATCGCTCGGGGGCGGTGTTCCACCAAAAAATCACCCATTTTCACCCCCTATTATCGCCCACTACACTCGGCCTAATCCCACAGTACTAGTTCCATATTAAAAATTAATATGGAATTTTAATCCCACAGTACTAGTTCCATATTACACTCGGCCTAAGTGATGGCATTTTAATCCCACAGTACTAGTTCCATATTAAAAATTAATTTCATGTGATAAGTTTTTACTTATTACATAGCCGTTAAAAAATATATGTTTATTTTAGAAATATTTTTTTAACGGTCATTTGAATCACTGACGAGTCACCGACCTTCTTGATCAACTTTATTTCATCCTTGAAAGAAAACTCATCATATATATGATAAAACCGTTTGGCCTAAGCCGGCAAGCCGCCCAACTTGAAACCCTCTATTAATTCTATTTTTCTTTTTTAATAAACAAATATATATTTATATAGCTTAAATATAAATAAAATACAATTTTAGAAATATTAAAATCCTAACATTAAGTGGTTAAAAAGACGTTTTGTTTTAGATGAACATATTAATGAACAAGATCATTATTATAAACTCTAACCTATTTTGTAGGAATAATATAATTTTATAAATAGTACACAACTTAATAGATTTGTAACCGGTGGCTAACTTGATAACTAATTTACGGACATATTTGTATTAAAAATTTCCACATTTATAAAATTAATAAATAAATAAATAAATAAAATAATAATGATAATTATCAGTTATTTTTAAAGCATGACATGAACCTGAATTCGAAACCTTCAAACTGAGTAGGAAAACATAGTAGTCCTACGCTTTGATAAATTAAAAATAAGTGTTCATATTCGCCTGAAACCGAGTGGTCCTACAAGTTAAAAAAACCTAACACCAAATGATTCTAAACCATCAAAAACTTAAAACCGAGTGGTCCTAATCCACACTTTCAACTTGAAACGTCCTCTTTATTAAATATGCGTGTGAAATTTGACTATAACGCAATTATATGTTATTTGGACAATTAATAATAAGAAACAACATGTTATTTGTTTGTAAATTCACTATTATAAGAGATAAATTTATGATGTACAAGAAAGTAATTAAATTGCTAAAATATGCGTTATTTTCATATACTGTTTGCATACTTTTAATAAATATGGATTTAATATCTTTATTATTACTAACTAGGTTATAAACCCGTGTATTACACGGGTTTGAAAAATTAAATCTCATTCATTATCTTATTATATGATTATGGTTATTCAAGTTGCACAAACATGTATAAAAACACATCAAAACTCTTAAAAAATCATAACAGCTGATAAATGTAAAAAAATTGCTTTTAATTATATTGTTGTGTTAGTTTCAACATATATTGCTGCTAAACTAACAGTTGCAAGAGTTTTTTATCAAAGAATTCAAATTGAGGATTTAATGAGATTAAATTATTAATCATTCATACCCAACAAAAAATAAACTTGTGTGGCTTACTTCATGTCTTTTTTTTTTTCTAATTCATGCCTTAGGTTATAAAATTATAAGCAAAAGCAACTGTATATTTGGTAATATTGGCAAAGAAAGTGTAACACTAATAAAGTTATAAACATTTTATCACAATTTTTTTCAGTTTCATACATGCATTCTTATTAACATATTTTACTCAATTCAAACAACATACAAGAAATTAAACAGTTATAGTGAGTTTTATATTTGTGTGTAACTGTAAAAAAAAAGTGTAAAGAAAACATGTTCGGAACCAAAAGTAATACTTTTCTGAAAATTAACCAGTTCTGACCCTAACTTGTACCGATCAAACCAATTCTTATGCGTTACGCTAACTGATACGACCCGTCATTTTTACCAGTTATAAAGGAACACAAGTAGCAAATTTGACTCATTTACTTAAAGAGTCAAATACAAGTTGAACTTGTCCGAAATGTTCTAAGTTATATAAAAAGTGGGCCTGTTTCAAATGGAACTTGTTGTGACCCATTACATAAATTAGAGTAAAAAAATTGTTGCAAATATTTTATTCACAACAAATAAGTATCTCACTGAAAACTAAACCATCATTCCTCTCATATATCAAAAATTTTGAAATTCTTGTATAAAATATAGAACACATAAAAATCATAATAATAAACAACCAACTTAAAAAAAACATATTAGTATTTTGAACACCATACTCATGAGTATGATTTACTCCTTATAATGATTTTATATAAAATCGGTTTGCAACACCCATAATTATAGCCATTTTCCTATAATTTATACTAGTTAAGTATACTCTATGACCTTAACTTGTATGATTATTTTTATTAAATGAGTGTTGTGCTTATAACAAACAACACGATGTCATCACCACTAGGATACTCTTCCGAGAATATATGAATTTTGCTTCATGAATATAAGTGGGTATCATCAATGAAACAAAACTCACCATGACATTAATGTATTTTAGGGATCAAAACAACTTATTTTCTATATCAGTTTGTCCCGAAACTCTAGTTGATGCAAGTTTGTGACAATGAATAAACACAATGAATTTCACTATCAGTTAACATATGACAAAAAAAATGTAAATAATTATTAGATCTGAAAGAAAGGGTACTTGTATGCACTATCATCAATCTGCTATTCTTCTTGAGTGCTAAATTATGTCACTTTAGCAACAGTTATCAATACGTGTAAAAAAGTTTATAAATAGAATTAATAGTAAAAAAATAATCAAGGAAAGACGAATCGTGACACCTTCTGAATCGGTCACTAACAAACTAAAAACATACAACACAAATTTACACACACTAAAATGAGTTTCAAAAGTTTTATATATGTTCTTTTATTTCTGTTTTTTAAACTTTATTTACTACTATAAAATTATAGATAAATCATTAATATTGAATGTTTAAAATATTTATTAATTGTTTTAATTAAATAGTTATGACTTATGACTTTTTTTTTACTTTATTTACTATTATAAAATTATAGATAAATCATTAATATGATATGTTTAAAATATTTATTAATTGTTTTAATTAAATAGTTTGACTTTCAAAATTGAACAATAGTAATGCCACTTGGCAAAATAATGGGATAATTAAGTGCCATGTGGCACAAAAATATTTTTGTTTATTATAATAGTAGATAATACGTTTTCCTTAAAAAGTAAAGAGAAATACTATTTATCCTTGTACTCTTACCATTCTTGAAATATTATTTGTTTAAAATATTAAGCAATTTTTTTGTGTGTATATAATGATTTGATTTCTTATGCTCATGTACCAATACAAAACCGATAATGGTGAAGAGTTTGTTTTTCTTGTTCATTTACCTTCTTAACACAACAAATGCCTCTTCGATAACAGACACTCAAATAACAACCTCGATATCTCACACATCAAAAAAGATTTGTTGGTTTGATTATTGGAACATTTTTATCTATAATGGAATTAAAGATCCTATCACAGTTCGTGTACAATCCGGTGATGATGATCTTGGGTTTCATACACTTGCATTTAACAAAAATGAAAATTGGAGCTTTTGTCAAGGCATCGGCACTTTATTTTATGCTCATTTTCGTTGGAACTCAAAGAATGCATCCTTTGATGTTTTCAATGATGCTACAGCAAACAAATATTGCACAAAATGGAAAATTGGCAAAACACGAAGATGCTTCTGGTTAGTTAAAGAAGATGGGTTTTATATAGGGGCTCATATGGGTCCGGATGGTATGACCAAAATACATGATTGGTAATGTAATGTATGTAGTTATCAAATAAGTCTTGAAAGTTTTTAATTAAGATTTTACGGTTTGAATAATTTATGAAATGAAATGAATTATACCCGATTTATTGACGATGTTTTTTTATTCTATTTTTATTTATTTATCATAGTTGTACTTGCTAGTATCGTTAGCACTATATATTACGTATGAAATGGTTCGTTTTTAAAGTTGATAATAAACCAAAAGGCCATGGTTATTCAAACATCCTTTTTGGTTATTCACACACCCTCTTAACACACATATTATCTTTATATACACCCTATAAAGGGTGTATGAATAACATATCCCAACTAAAATGATTTCGTAAAAAAGTAAACTATAGGCTATACGTCATTCCTAATATTATAATTTAATACATTGAATGTGTATATATTATTAAGTAATTGAAGAAAAAATTTTAGGCTGTGTTTTGATACGGGTTTTGGGCGTGGTTGACCCTACCACGTAGACGCCACAGGTGTGAAACACTGTCCCTATTCCACGAGCATGGCTGATGGGTTTGTGGGAGAAGCAACAAGTGTGAGACAGAGTTGATGACCGTTTGTGGCGTGATTTTTTTGAAAAAATATAGAGCTAGCTCGTAAAAAAAAACTACCTTATAAATTAAGTATATTGGTTTTTATTAATCCCAACTATTATATTTTGGTCATTGTCGGTCCCAACTAACGAATTGGCTCATGTCGGTCCCAACTTTTAACGTATTTGTTCCCAACGGTCCATGAATAACAGAATCCTAACGTCGTCAGTTGTAGGTCGTCGGAAAAAAACATTTTTGGCCGGAAAACTCACATTTTCCTCGGAAAATACCGCCGCCACAACCAATTGACTCACCACCAACCAACCACCACCACTTGAGCACCACCAACCCGATTCCGATGATGGTTCTAGGGTTTCAGAGACCTCAATAATTGGGGCTTTTGCTATAAAAAAAAGTTCCTAAAGGTCCGATGCAAAGTTACAAAGATATTTGGGATGAAAATGTTGAGTTTTTCGGGAAAAAATGTGACTTTTCCAGCAAAAAACCGTCTTTCCGGCGACCAACAACTAACGACGTTATGAATCTGTTAGTCGCCGACCGTTAGGAACAAATATGTTAAAAGTTTGGATTGTCAGGAGCCAATTTGTTAGTTGAGTCCGACAACGACCAAAAGACGATAGTTGAGATTAATAACAACTAATGTACCTATAAATTAACCCATTTTCTCCCAATTTTCATCCAATCTTCAACATCTCTATACATTTCTACCTCTTCTCAAACACGTCATTCTTCCAAACATGAATCCATTTAATCAAAACAACTTGTTTCGTCGAAAAGCACCAATTCAACCCAAAAGACCCAAAACAATTTAACCCAAACTCTTGTTATGGCCCCGATTTTAAACCGACCCAAGTGAATCATTCAACAAATTCATAAATTGAAATCTACCACGCATCAACCAATCCACACCCACACCTGATTCCATTACCCATACACAACTCGAGCCTAATACAATTTCCGAACACAAGAAGACAAAAAAAATGGAAACAAGCGACAACATAAAGTCCCGATTTAACCATACACAAAATAAATTTTCAAGATATCATCTAACACGGGGACGAAGCATAGCGAGGGCCAGGGATGGCCCATCTTCTTTATTTGCACAGTAGTTTAAACTAACCCGTCATTTCCTCGAAAATTTGTTACGAAGGGTAAATTTACTAGTTTTCAGCTGGAAATTTGAGCCCCTACCGGTGTTTTCGTCCAAACTTTGCCACTGATCTAACAAACATGCAACCTCTAAGATATGCAGTAAATATGTTTTTTAGTTTTCTATCATAATCGTAACAACCACTAAAAGAAACTCATATCCTCTAATTTGTGTCAACTACTCATAACATTTAATCATCTTATCTTTCATTGTCTTAACACTATATACCATTGTTTTAGATCTTCCGCAAGTTCGCATCGTATAAGATATTTCTAAATAAGGGCATCTTTGAGAAATCATCAAAACTCTAGGGTTCGAAACGAGTAGAAAAAACGAGTCTCCAAATTATATTTCTTTAATAAAAAAAACCTATATAATGTAAAAAATTAAAATAAATATTTGATAAAATGAAAATTTCAACCCCGATGAGAGCGGGCCCTAGGCGACTGGCCCACCCACCCTTAACAAAAATTAAGGCAAAACCACTCATAATTAGATTGAAAATCTCACTCACATAAAAAAATCAATAATTAAATTATTTTTTTTAACGGTCAACGAACATTTCAAATTAACTACCAACTTAATTCACCACATCAATATATATTCGCATTTCGATCCGAGAAAAGCCCTCACCTAAAACCAGCGTCCTCAAACACTCGTCAGAATGCACGACAATACGGTGAACACAAAATTTATGATGTACAAGAAAGTGATTAAATTGCTAAATAATATGCGTTAATTTCATATAATGTTTACATGCTTTTATAAAATAGGAATTTAATATCTTTATAATTACTAATAATACGTTTTCCTTAAAAAGTTAATAGAATATACTATACTTTAAGAAATACTATTTATCTTTGTACTCTTACCATTTTTGAAATGTTATTTCTTTAAAATGTATTAAGCCAATTTTTTTTTGTCTATATAATGGATTTGATTTCTTATACTCATATACCAATACAAAACCGATAATCATGAAGAGTTTGTTTTTCTTGTTCATTTACCTTGTTAACACAACAAATGCCTTTCCGATAACAAAAAATCAAATAACAACCTCGACATCTCACACATCAAAAAAGATTTGTTTTCTTGATTACTGGAGCATTTTTATCTACAATGGAATTAAAGATCCTATCACAGTTCGTGTATAATCCGGTGACGATGATCTTGGGTTTCATACACTTGCACTAAACAACAATGAAAATTGGAGCTTTTGTCAAGGCATTGGCACTTTATTTTATGCTCATTTTCGTTGGAACTCAAAGGATACATCTTTTGATGTTTTCGATGATGCTACGGCTAACAAATATTGCTCAAAATGGAAAATTCACATAGGACGAAAATGCTTCTGGTTAGTTAAAGAGGATGGGTTTTATGTAGGGGCTCAAATTGGTCCGGGTATGACCAAACTATATGATTGGTAATGTAATGTATGTAGTTATCAAATAAGTCTTGAAAGTTTTTAATCAGGATTTTACGGTTTGAATAATTTATGAAATGAAAAGAAATGAAATGAATTATACCAATTTTATTGACGATGTTTATTTATTCTATTTTTATTTATTTATCATAGTTGTACTTGCTAGTATCGTTATCACTATATACCACGTATGAAATGGTTCGACTTTATATATAACTATACTAATAAAAGAAAATAATGAGGATGATGTGGCTATTCCACATTCAATTTTGGCCTAATCTCTTTTCTCATTCATCCTACCTATCATGGGTTATAAAGCAAAACCATATTGGCAAATGAGTTATAATTCCCTTTATAATTCTCTAATCTTTTATCCCATTCATCCTAACTAGCCATCGGTCATGGGTCAAAATAATTTTGGCAAATGAGTTATAATTTAATTTCTAATTCTCTAATTTCTAATCTTATTTATCCTACCTATCCGTGGGTCATGGGACAATTTTTTTTTGAGAAATGGGTTATGATTTCTCTTCTAATTCTTTAATCTCTCATCTCATTATCATAGTTTTCCATGGGTAATTGGTCAAAACAATTTTTGCAAATGTTGTATATTAAAAAATCGAATTTGTAGTTTTGAGATTCTAGACTTATTGTTTGTACTATATATTTTATCTTCTTTTTATCTATAATTTTGTTCATTCCATTCAGATAATGGATCATTTTATCTTTATTATTTTACAAATTCCGTGTAATACACGGGTGCAAAAGCTAGTTTGATAATAAACTAAAATGGTTTGGTAAAAAAGTAAACTATAGGCTATACCCATTATCCAGATGTAGTTCGGTTTATGTTATATATAAAATGATCAATATTTAATACATTGAATGTATATATATTATTAAGTAATTGAAGAAAAAATCTTAGCCGATGCGTTACGATATAGGTTTGGACGTGGTTGATCCTATCACGTAGACGCCACAGGTGTCACCGTCCCTTTTCTACGGGCATGGCTGATGGGTTTGTGGGAGAAGCGACGAGTGTGAGGTATAGTTGATGGCAAGGGGTGGCCCCTGTTTTTTTGCGCGGTAGTGTAAACTAACCCGTCTTTTCCTCGAAAATTTGTATGCGTAATGTAAATTTACTAGTTTTTGGCCGAAAATTTGAGCCCCCCGGTTTATGAAAATTTTCATACATTTGAGTCTTTCCCTGGTGTTTTCGTCTAAGCTTCACCATTAATCTAACAAACATACAACCTCTAAGATATGCAATAAATATGTTTATTAGCTTTCTATCATAATCATAACAATCACTAAAAGAAACTCATATCCTCTCATTTGTGCCAACTACTCATAACATTCAATCATCTTATCTTTCATTGTCTTAATACTATACACCATTGTTTTAGATCCTCCGCAGGCACGCATCTTATAAGATATCTCTAACAAAGGCCGTCTTTGAGAAATCATCAAAACTCTGGGGCTCGAAACGAGTAGAAAAAACAAAGTCTCCAAATTATATTTCTCTAACAAAAAATCTATATAATATAAAAAACTAAAATAAATATTTGATGAAATTAAAATTTCAACCCCTACGAGAGCCTATCCCACCCACTTAAACAAAATTAAGGTAAAATCACTCATAATTAGATTGAAAATCTCACTCACGTACATTCTAAAAATCAATAATTAGATTTTTTTAAACGGTCAACGAACCCTCCAAATTGACTATCGACTTAATTCACCATATCAGTATATACTCGCATTTCGATTAGAGGAAAACCCTCACCTAAAGCCAGCGCCTATGAACTTTCGTAAGAATGCACAATGTTATCGTGAGCGCTATTTACTCGCCTAGTCTACCATCATCACCCTGGTACTACTGAAGCTAAATGCTGTTACAAGAATCAAACGTCGGTTACATAAAACACCAAGTCTCTCTGTTACCAATCCACCATAAATCACTCTCCCGAATGCATGATAGTGCGGCGAAACAAAACACATTCAATTAAGGGTGCGTGTGGTGCTGCTCGGTGCAGTTTTTAGCTAAAACCAAATCGAAAACCAAGACTTCGGTTTTTGGAGTTTTTGAAACCGTTCGGTTTCGGTTTTTTGGTTTTTTCGTTTTTCCATTTAAAAGCTTGAAAATTTTAGACCGAAAAAAAAGTTGGCAAAAAATAATGAATTTAGGTATAAATAATTTTGTTAATTATAAAATAATATACTATTATACAATTGATAAAAGATATTGGAGTTATATATTTATTAAATTCTTATAAATTACTTAATATAAAATATAAAATAAAAAAAAAATTAGGAATTCAGTTCGGTTCTGTTTTTTCGGGCTTTTTTTATGCAAAACCAAAACCGAACCGTTAGTGCGGTTTTCACAAAAACATAAAACTAAACTGTCGGTTTTGTTTTGGTTCGGTTTTTCGGTTTGGATTTTTCGGATCGGTTTTTTCGGTTTCTTGCACATTGCTAGTTTCAATTCAAGGATCTAACTAGTGAATGTTACCAACTCGTCTAGTCTTCAATCATCACCTGATACCGGCGGAACTAAAAAACGGGGAAATGAATCGAACCTGTTTCACATGAAACATCAGTTCTCTTCCTTACCACTCCACCGTAAACCGAAAACCAATAATTAGATTAAGAAAATATTTTAAGCTCAAAGTAATCAAAGGAACTGTTGATCAGCTGACCTTGCAGTGGACCCAACTCAATTCAACTAAAGCCACCCAATATAAGACTTTGTTGCACGTAACTCAATCAAAACCCATCATATTCTTCCAATTTCAATATCAACATAACGAAATCAAACGCATCTTGACAATGGAATTGTAACATCCGGAAATTTCAAAGGTAATATTAATTATATTACTTATTAATAGATGGGAAGTTTACTCGGGTTATCAGGAAATAAATAAAAGAAAGTTATGTTTAGTTATTTAATGTCGAGTAAGGAACGGGTCTTGGGCTTAGTTATTTTATGAACTCGGCCTGTCTCGACCCGTAGGAAGCCAACCCGAGCCTAACCAAACCCGTAGTATATAAACGAAAGTTCTTGACACTTCCACCATTTTCACCATCTTCCTTCACTTACACCCACCCAAACACTCTCATTTCTAGAGAGAGAAGCTAGAGAGAGAAAGTTCTCAAATCACAAATCCGAGTCCACAATCTTGTTCCTAATCGTTTTTGGTAAGTCCCTCTCGAGAATCATCCGTTTTCATAACCATTTTCGACCTCAAATCGAGCAAAAACTCCCATTTTCGTAACTTGAGTTTTCGGGTCAAAAACCGCCTTGTTTTGGTGTCAAAATGCAAGCTTTTGTGTTTAAAAGTACTAGGAATCGATAGCCCTTTCAATCCCGAGCATTTCCATGTCAAAAACTTCGATTTTGGGTCGAAATCTGGAAAATCCGGAAAAACCCGTAGGTTTCTCCGTCGCCCAGCTTGAAGGAGTCGAATCAGTCCATTCGATCGAATGAGTCAATCGAACCAGTCCATTCGATCGAATGAGTCAATCGAACCAGTCCATTCGATCGAATAAGAAAGCAACCGAATGGTCTCCGCCTCATTCGACCGAATGAGATCCGTATTCGATCGAACGAGTATCTATCCGATCGAACGAGTGCCATGTTCGATCGAACGAGTTTTCCCAGCTGGTTCGATCGAGTGTGTGTCTAGTTCGATCGAGTGTGCCTCAGATTCGATCGAATATGTCCCTATTCGATCGAATCAAGCCAGAACCAAGTTGTTTCCAAGTTCGCCTAAGGTTTAACTTCGCCTGAAGTGAAGTTCGTTTATAAAATGAATTAAAAACCTAATGGAAAATGTGTTAAGGCAGTTATCGAAAATAAAATTTTTCCAAGCTGACCTGGCAGCTTAACCCCAGCCAGGGGCTCTGCCCCTTGGACCCCGCTAGGGGCTGCCGCCCCTAGAACCCCGCTGCCAGGGGCGCTGCCCCCGGACCCCCGTTCGTTGTGGGTCATATATAGATAGAAATACAAACGAGTAGCAGTAGTTAATTGATATGTGTAAATATTATACAGTTAGCCGAGCCCAGTTAAAGAAAGGAATTACAATCAACGGAGAACGTAACCGTGTTCAGGTGAGTTTCTAGCCCTCTTATGTGTTATGTTTTCGGGGCTGTGTGCATACTCAATATGTTGTTAATACGCTTATCCTAAGAGATAAGTGTATGCCTTATGTGAATGATATGATATGTATGAATGATTGCTTGATGTTACGTGAACGATCTTCGGATATTGCACGTACTGTCAGGTTGTAACGCTATGTGTAAGGTAAGTATGATATGTATGTTTACGTGTATGAACGTGATAAAGATAATAAAAGAAAGAAATGATAATGTATGGTTGTATGGTAACGAAGAGGGAATCGAACCCTACTAATATTCGAGAACTAGGGAACCGAACCCTACTAATGTTCGAGGAAAGAGGGTACCGAGCCCTAATAATACTCGAGGAAAGAGGGTACCGAGCCCTAATAATACTCGAGGAATGAGGGTACCGGGCCCTAATAATACTCGAGGAAGGAGGGTACCGAGCCCTAATAATACTCGAGGAAAGAGGGTACCGAGCCCTAATAATACTCGAGGAAAGAGGGTACCGAGCCCTAATAATACTCGAGGAAGGAGGGTACCGAGCCCTAATAATACTCGAGGAATGTAGGGCGTAATGCTCTTTATAACATAAGATATGAAAGTAAGTTAATACAAAAGAAAGTAAGAAAGTATGAAAGTAAGAAAGTATGAATGTAAGAAAGTAAGAAAGTATGAAAGTAAGAAAGTATGAAAGTATAAAAGTATGAATGAAAGGATGAATATATTGTTATGTGAATGGTATGATTATGTGATTATCTAGAACTCACTCAGCGTAGCTGACTTTTAGTATGCACGCAGGTGAGTAGAATGAGGCAGCTCGCTTGAGGGGACACATGGCACTGAACGAGAGTCTGGCATCTGAAGACTTGTGATGTGTTAACTTTAATGCTTTAATGTGAAAGACAATGAATGTTTTGAGACCAATTATGAATTATGTAATGTTTTATGAAAGTTTTACATTCCGCGTAAATGTTTTAAATAACTCTGATATTTAGAACTGTGTTTATGAGTAAATCCAACACGAAAGTAGGGTTACCGGTAACGGGGCCTTACAAGTTGGTATCAGAGCATAAGTTCGAGAGATTTAAGCATCCTACATGCTTAGACTCGAACAGAAAATGGGATTTAAGTAAGAAAGGAAAGAAGATGCCAGTTCAAGAATGCCATGTGTCGCTCAAGCAAGATCAGTAAAGGTAAGGTGTATGATTAAATGATATATGTTAATGAGAAAGGAAAGATATGAGAACGTCAGGGATAGGAATAATTGATTGTTTGATTTGACAAACTGCTTAAGTAGAACCAGCACAAATAGACTCATAAAGGGAAGTGTATAGGACACGGAAAGTAACGTGATCAGCTAATCACAACTGGCCACTGTTATTACCTGTTAGCCTTACTATCCTTGTACTAGATAGTTCCTTGAGTGATGATGTTTGTGTTTTCCCTTTTAGATTACGATGGCTGGAGCAAAAAGGTTTGTTGGTAAGGGAGGTCACACTGGACGTCCTCTTGGAATACGCGTTGTCCGAGAACCTTCTGAAGAACTAGTTACTACCACGAAAAAGGATAAAAGTGAAACTTTGCAAGGACCAAGCAGCAATGAAGGGTATCAGCTGGATCCTGTTACTCAATTTGCCATTTCTTACGCTGTAGCTGCTGCAGAGAAGAAAATTCGTACTGACAAGTCTGCCGAAAACCATGCAAGGGCCACTGAGAAGGCAGGAGGAGACGGAAAGAAGGGTGATGATTATAAGGGAGGAGCGAAAGGAACCAAAGGATCTGTAGATGTCGTGGAGTATGCGGGGAAGAAGATACTAAAGGTCGCGGGAAGGGAAACATGCAAAGTGTGCGGGAAGATGCACCTAGGAGAATGCAAGGCTGGTCCAAATCAGTGCTACCGATGTGGGAAGAAGGGACACATAACTCGTGATTGCACCGGGAACCAGAAATGTTATAAGTGTGGTAAGTCGGGTCACTTAGCTAGGGATTGTGGGGGAGCAAGAACGGTGGGGGAAAAGAAGAAAAAGAACCCAACTCCAGAACCAGAGGAAGCCGATGAGGTGGATCCACGCAAAAAGAAGGCAAGGCAAGAGGGGTTCACTGCTTGTGAAAAATGTGGGAAGAGACACCCCGGAGAGTGCAGAAAGGGATTAGGTGTTTGCTACAGGTGTGGAAGAGCAGGACATTCCTCTGGGGAATGTAATGATTACCATAGGTGTCACAACTGTGGAGGACGTGGGCACCTAGCAAGGGATTGCAAGAAGCCAAAGGAAGGACATGAAGGAGAAAAGAAGGAGAAGAAATGGGCTACCTCTGCTAAGCGGTCTGGCGAGATGGTGACAACAACTGATGAGAGGAAGGCCAAAGTTGGGAACAAGGATGCATGTAAGACGTGTGGGCAAGTGCACCTGGGAGAATGTAAGACTGGGACAGACAGGTGCTATCGGTGTGGAAAGAGTGGGCATTATTCTCGAGAATGCCCTGATCGTCCAAAGTGCTTCAAATGCGGAAAAGCTGACCACATGGCTAGGGATTGCAAGGAATCAGGGGCGGTAGGTGCGAAAGGATGAAGACTTTGGGAAACTGCAGAGAGGAACACCTGATGAAGGAATAATTGCTCATGCAATGGTTCTATTAAATTACATTTGCTTAAGAACTTGTTTTGTGTTAAGGTTTAAAACTTATGTTTATCTGTGGTGTGTAATTATTTTGAGTTTGGTTAAGAATGATTATCATGTTATGGTGAAATGTTGATTTAGACAATAGTGTTAAAAGTACTAATCGAAACCCTTAGAAGGATGAGATGAGTCTTGGTGCATCGAGGGTCTCATGGACAAGCTACCTTAAATAGCTAAAACACATGACCACCATTCGATGGCTGTAAAGTCGGAAGTAGGAAGGGTAACTCAGAAAGCGAAGGCAATTCTATAAAACGTGTAAATGTAAGAAGTTTTCCTTTTATAGGGAATAAGTTAGGTTTCGGGGACGAAACCTCTTTAAGGAGGGAAGACTTGTAACATCCGGAAATTTCAAAGGTAATATTAATTATATTACTTATTAATAGATGGGAAGTTTACTCGGGTTATCAGGAAATAAATAAAAGAAAGTTATGTTTAGTTATTTAATGTCGAGTAAGGAACGGGTCTTGGGCTTAGTTATTTTATGAACTCGGCCTGTCTCGACCCGTAGGAAGCCAACCCGAGCCTAACCAAACCCGTAGTATATAAACGAAAGTTCTTGACACTTCCACCATTTTCACCATCTTCCTTCACTTACACCCACCCAAACACTCTCATTTCTAGAGAGAGAAGCTAGAGAGAGAAAGTTCTCAAATCACAAATCCGAGTCCACAATCTTGTTCCTAATCGTTTTTGGTAAGTCCCTCTCGAGAATCATCCGTTTTCATAACCATTTTCGACCTCAAATCGAGCAAAAACTCCCATTTTCGTAACTTGAGTTTTCGGGTCAAAAACCGCCTTGTTTTGGTGTCAAAATGCAAGCTTTTGTGTTTAAAAGTACTAGGAATCGATAGCCCTTTCAATCCCGAGCATTTCCATGTCAAAAACTTCGATTTTGGGTCGAAATCTGGAAAATCCGGAAAAACCCGTAGGTTTCTCCGTCGCCCAGCTTGAAGGAGTCGAATCAGTCCATTCGATCGAATGAGTCAATCGAACCAGTCCATTCGATCGAATGAGTCAATCGAACCAGTCCATTCGATCGAATAAGAAAGCAACCGAATGGTCTCCGCCTCATTCGACCGAATGAGATCCGTATTCGATCGAACGAGTATCTATCCGATCGAACGAGTGCCATGTTCGATCGAACGAGTTTTCCCAGCTGGTTCGATCGAGTGTGTGTCTAGTTCGATCGAGTGTGCCTCAGATTCGATCGAATATGTCCCTATTCGATCGAATCAAGCCAGAACCAAGTTGTTTCCAAGTTCGCCTAAGGTTTAACTTCGCCTGAAGTGAAGTTCGTTTATAAAATGAATTAAAAACCTAATGGAAAATGTGTTAAGGCAGTTATCGAAAATAAAATTTTTCCAAGCTGACCTGGCAGCTTAACCCCAGCCAGGGGCTCTGCCCCTTGGACCCCGCTAGGGGCTGCCGCCCCTAGAACCCCGCTGCCAGGGGCGCTGCCCCCGGACCCCCGTTCGTTGTGGGTCATATATAGATAGAAATACAAACGAGTAGCAGTAGTTAATTGATATGTGTAAATATTATACAGTTAGCCGAGCCCAGTTAAAGAAAGGAATTACAATCAACGGAGAACGTAACCGTGTTCAGGTGAGTTTCTAGCCCTCTTATGTGTTATGTTTTCGGGGCTGTGTGCATACTCAATATGTTGTTAATACGCTTATCCTAAGAGATAAGTGTATGCCTTATGTGAATGATATGATATGTATGAATGATTGCTTGATGTTACGTGAACGATCTTCGGATATTGCACGTACTGTCAGGTTGTAACGCTATGTGTAAGGTAAGTATGATATGTATGTTTACGTGTATGAACGTGATAAAGATAATAAAAGAAAGAAATGATAATGTATGGTTGTATGGTAACGAAGAGGGAATCGAACCCTACTAATATTCGAGAACTAGGGAACCGAACCCTACTAATGTTCGAGGAAAGAGGGTACCGAGCCCTAATAATACTCGAGGAAAGAGGGTACCGAGCCCTAATAATACTCGAGGAAGGAGGGTACCGGGCCCTAATAATACTCGAGGAAGGAGGGTACCGAGCCCTAATAATACTCGAGGAAAGAGGGTACCGAGCCCTAATAATACTCGAGGAAAGAGGGTACCGAGCCCTAATAATACTCGAGGAAGGAGGGTACCGAGCCCTAATAATACTCGAGGAATGTAGGGCGTAATGCTCTTTATAACATAAGATATGAAAGTAAGTTAATACAAAAGAAAGTAAGAAAGTATGAAAGTAAGAAAGTATGAATGTAAGAAAGTAAGAAAGTATGAAAGTAAGAAAGTATGAAAGTATAAAAGTATGAATGAAAGGATGAATATATTGTTATGTGAATGGTATGATTATGTGATTATCTAGAACTCACTCAGCGTAGCTGACTTTTAGTATGCACGCAGGTGAGTAGAATGAGGCAGCTCGCTTGAGGGGACACATGGCACTGAACGAGAGTCTGGCATCTGAAGACTTGTGATGTGTTAACTTTAATGCTTTAATGTGAAAGACAATGAATGTTTTGAGACCAATTATGAATTATGTAATGTTTTATGAAAGTTTTACATTCCGCGTAAATGTTTTAAATAACTCTGATATTTAGAACTGTGTTTATGAGTAAATCCAACACGAAAGTAGGGTTACCGGTAACGGGGCCTTACAGGAATCCGAAGCTTCATCGTAATCTCCCAACACCCATCTTCTTTCTTCACTTATTTCATTAATTTATTAAAAAAAAAACTCATTGCGAAATTTCGTCGAACATCTGGCGTGCAATAATATTATCTTTTTCCAATTTACAGGTTTGAGACCAGTGAGATGCAAGCGAGGTTTCTGGGGTCAACGCCTATGTTGACCGAGTCATGGAAGCTCTGTGCGCGAGCAAACGTGATGGCGGCTCAAGGGTTCTTGGTCGATGAAGTGGGTGGTGTTAGTTATGTTGCGTTTTCTGGGGTTCAATCGCTTGATGGATTGGAACCGTTTTGTGGGACGATGGTGCCTTTGTCGGTTGCCGGAGTCTCGCCGGTGTACGACGGAGGGATGTTTTCGGCGGTGGAGAAACAGAGTGGTGGTGGTGGTGATAATAATAATAATATTGTGATGGTTGATGCTGGTTTGCTTCAGTTGTTTTTGAATATTTATCATACACCTGTTTTTCAAAATCAGGTTTGTTTAATTTTATAATTAGTTGAGTTTATTATTATTATTATTATTATTATTATTATTATTATTATTATTAAGTATGTTTCTTAGTTACTTTTTATGGTAGTTTAAATTAGGGGTGCGAACGAATCGAGCCGAGTCTGAGCTTGTTCAGGCTTGAGCTCGGATAGTGAGTAGTTTTTCAAACTCGAGCTTGGCTCATTTCAAGTTGTATTTCTAAAGTTCGAGATTGGCTCATTTGTAGTTGAGCTTGGTCCGGGCTCGACTTGTTTATAGTCATTCATTTTTTACTAATGTTTATACCTATTTTTTGTGAGTATAATAATTATCTATTATATGTGATATAATTTATAGGGTTCAACGTGTCGTGCGTGACACTTTTTCAGCTCCTAAGTCCCAAAGCTTCGTTTTTAGTAGGATTGACTTTGTTATTCAAAAGAGGGTTGCGGTGCAACTTGTTGCCTGTTTGCCTGCCATAGTATTGTAATTGTTTTGAGTATGCTTAAAGACGATAACGATATAAAATAATTCATATTAATTGCTTATTTTTATCGTAATTATATATAATAATGACAATTATTATAAAAATAAATATTTAATATATTAATAATAAAATTAGATAAATAATAGGTTCGTTTAGGCTTGCGAGTTGGCTCAAGCTCGACAAGTGAAGTTCACGGTCGGGCCGTTTATTAAACAAACTCATTTTCAAGCTTGAGCTTTGGCTTGAGCTTGACAAGTGAAGGTCAGACTCGGGCTCGTTTATTAAACAAGCTCATTTTCAAGCTTGAGCTCGGAATCATTTAAGCTCAGCTTGATTCGAGTTTTTAACGAGCGGCTCGGCTTGTTTGCACCATTAATTTAAGTATAAGGATAGTCATTAAATTACTCTTGTTATTTTTAGTTGGCCAGTTTGATGAATTATATCTGTTTAAAATTTAGTTATTTTTGTTTGTTGATTTTGCAGATGTTTGAAATCAAGAAGAAGCAAAAACCAGTAGTGTTCACGGGCCACTCCATCGGCGGCGCGGTGGCCGCGCTGTCGTCGCTTTGGCTGTTATCATATTACCAGTCAATATCATCTCCACCCTCCGTAATCTGCTTCACCTACGGGTCACCGTTAATCGGTAACGAACCACTTTCGAAAGCCATCCACAGGCGACGATGGGGCGGCAATTTCTGTCACGTCGTATCAAAGTTCGACATAATGCCGCGGTTATTATTAGCACCATTAGCCCCCATCACCACCCACCTACACACCATGTTAAAGTCCTGGCACTTAATCATGAACTCCCCTTTCTTTATTCGTGATCTCGGGATCCAACTCACGGACCACGAGAAATCCGAGCTGTTTCGTTTTGTACTTGGTTATGTCGAGGCCACTGCCAGATCGTCGTTGGTTGTTACGAATTCGTTTACGCCTTTTGGGAATTTCATGTTTTGTTCGAGTGATGGAGCGGTTTGTGTTGATGACGTTGTTGCGATAGTTAGAATGCTTCATTTGACTTTTGCGTCGGGATCTCCTAGCTCGAGTATTAATGATCACCTCGAGTATGAAAGTTACGTCGAAAAGATTAGTTTACAATACTTGAACCGAACCGAAGATGAGTTATGTGAGTCCAACACTTATGAAGCCGGACTCACACTAGCCTCGCAGTCAGTTTCTTCCGGTCAAGTAAGTATGATCACTGATCAGTATCGGTTTATGGTTTAAGGTTTAGAGTTTACTAATACTAATTATAGTAATTATTATTAACTTTTGTTAATAGGAACACATGGTTAAGCCCATTAAAGATTGTCTAAGGGGAGCTAGACGAATAGGGCGTACACCGAACCTCAATGGCGCAGGGTTAGCTATCGGTTTATCAAAGATTGCACCACTACGAGCACAAATCGAGTGGTACAAAGCCTTGTGTGACGAATCCGACGACCAACTCGGATACTATGATTCGTTCAAGTTAAGAGGTGCGTCTAAACGAGGATTCAAAGTTCTCATTAACTGCGTGAAACTTGGTGACTTTTGGAACAGCGTTATCGACATGTTGGAAAAAAATCAACTCCCACACGACTTCCACAAACAAGCCAAATGGGTATACGCGTCACAGTCGTATAAACTCCTCGTTGAGCCACTCGACATTGCCGAATATTATCACAACGAGGACAATCGTAAAAAGGGTCATTATTTGAAACACGGGCGACCACGAAGGTATGAAATATTTGATAAGTGGTGGAGGGAACGCGACATATATGGTGAAAACGATAACTGTAATAGGAATAGGAGTAAGTTTGCCAGTGTGACACAAGACTCGTGTTTTTGGGCGAAAGTAGAGGAGGCTTCAAACTGGGTGGAGAGTGTTAAGTGTGAGAGTGACCCTCGGGTGCTTGCTGGTTTGTGGGCGAATATTGATAAGTTTGAGCACTACTCGAGGGGTATGGTCGAGAGGAAAGAGGTGTCGATCGATGTTTTGGCTAGAAACTCGAGCTTTATGCGTTTATCGGAAGATTTGAGGGTGTTAAAATTGCAACTGCCTTGTTTTTCACCTCAAGTTCCTGGTGTTTTGGATAGGAAGGTGTTACCATAGACATAAATACATATATGTGTTTATGAAGTTGTATTTTGGGACCATAAACTTTGTAGTGTAACATATGATATGTTCATTGTATTATAAGAATTATTTATCTGATTATTTTACCTTATGTTAATCACCTTGTCTTAGATCACATAAAAAAGTTTTTTTTTTTTTTTGTTTTGTGCGTAAGAGATGTAGCATTGTTGAGTGTTTTTGAGGTGTGTTTTACGTTATCGGAGCCGGCCCTGAAGAGGGGGTTTGGGTCCCTAAACTTTGTAATGTAAAAGATGATAAGTCGAGAACGCGAAGATTTGGTTGATAGAAGATGTTCAAATAAAAACGACATTTTCAAGTCAGCTAATGCCTGGTGCCATCAAGATTACTATGTGTTCACTCTTTCAAAGGTTTAAGAATTGGCAAGAAATTCTCTAAAATGGGTGTCAGTGCCGGTGATGAATCAATGTTCAAAGTGGACCAAAACACAATCGTTAAACGATTATAGTCCAGGTTTTTGGACACTCGTACTCATTCTCAATGACAAATATGAAGGGGAACCACAACATCTGTCCGGTAAGAGTAAAGGGAAACGACGAACAACCTTATGCTTGTCAAGAAAATAAAAGGGAATAGATGGAGGATTTCAAAATACTCTGGGATAAAAATCATTCGACAAAGATGATTTTGAATTACATAGGCTGACATCGTCTATTTTACCTTTTTCTACTTCATCCTGTCTAAAGGAAATGATGTAACCATGCTTAACCCTCCTTAATTTAATTTAAAAACTATTCTTGAATCATTGTCTGTAAGTGTAGAAGATTTTAATTCCGTTTACATTTGAATCATTGTGATACTATTAAATATTGGAAAATTAAAGTTTAAAATATATTTAACGTTACATTCTAGTCTAACAACTTGCTAGTTTAGTGTCCCTTTTAACTTTTTTTATATTAAAATTGAATGTTCAAATAACATAATTCAACATTTTAACGTTGCATACACTCAAACTGATAATAATAATAATAATAATAATAATAATAATAATAATAATAATAATATGGGAGATATGAGGGATGACCCTGGTTTGTCAGGGTTCGAGTCCTGATCTCACCCGGTTTTACCGGCTCCTCGCTGTCGTGTCGTTTGGCGAGCGTGGGGGTCGGGTTTTATCCGGTGAATCCCTCAACAGGTGGACCGCTAGGGGCTCCGTCCGTCCGGACTAGTGGCCGGCTCGGGCTACCTTTAGCCAATGGGGGCCTTGTACGGGGTACCCGACGTTACTTAGTTGGCCGTTCAAAAAATAATAATAATAATAATAATAATAATAATAATAATAATAATAATAATAGTGTCGGCAAAACAATCATGGTATTTTGTTATGATGGCATTCATCGGTCATCCTTTTCGGCATCATATACGTCAATAAAATCTTTCTTTCAATATCTTTGTCTAATTTCACATTTTGATTACCAAACTTAGAAATCCATAAAAAAAAGAGTGATATAAAGTCACAACAAAATTACATTACATCTAAAGTAATATAAAAAAAGATGTTTGGTTTATTATAGTCAAATAACACTTTCTTTAATCCATTTGGTAAATTGCAAAATAAAAAATAACTTGGGAGCTTCCAATCTTCCATTAGTGTCCGCATATCAGACACTTAAGAATGTCCACTTAAACAAATAAACAAGTAAATCTCCACCTACAGTAATATCACACTCGTAGAGTAGGATACTGGAAGGGTCATGAAATGATAACAAACATTACATCTATCATCGAAGATAGAAAGATAGTCGATTGCCAGTTAGACCCCAACTCAACAAATCATTTTTTACGTCTAAAATACAGATAACATAAAGCGTATACTATTAGTAGAAGAGAAAATAAACGATAAAAGAAAGAGAACATGAAAAGGATCACAAAACATCTAAAAAGTACATAACAACGTCCCTTACGAAAAAAGATAAACAAGACAAATCAACTCCTAACAACGATCATAATCTGAGAGAGGTGCATTCTAACAAATTTTCTTTAACGTCTCATACCATGCTAGTTTGATTCGACATATGCTCCTCACGTTTCCCTCCAACATGAGGGTCCCCACGCTTCTTACAGGTGTCACACTCGTCTCATCTCAATCTCAAATCCCTTATCTAATATGCGGTTCCACGTCCAATCTATTTAAGCTTAAGAGTGCCTAGTTATCACACACTTGAAATTTTCTGTTTAAACAAATATACAAGCAGATGCATCTAGTAATTTCAAACTCGTAGAGTATGGCCTGAGAGGATGAGATGGGTGTAATGAAGTCATGAACCTTAACTCGATCTTAAAGAGATTGCTTCCGATTAGTCTTTGATTCAACAAACTAACATTTTAAGGTATAAAATACAAAACACATATACTAGTAGTAGAAAAAAAACCATGGAAAAGGATCACAAAGCAGCAAGAAAGCAACTAATTAATTATATATATTGTTTGAACAAGTCTCATTATTTCTTCTTATCAATAATAGTTGTAGACTTCACGATGGTCCCCTCTAATGAAAACAAATAGGGCTAAGGCAACGAACAAAATGAAAGCTTTTGAAGATCTAAATCAACTTTTGGCGACATGCTTATAATAAAAATGAAAGTGATATGAGTTCTTTAAGTTAAAGCAAAAGAAAAGTTGATATAAAGCAAAAATAGGTCAACATAGGGGCACCAAAGGCGGATTGAGAGCAAATATTGACGATATGAAAAACCTATCTGCTGATAACGAGTAGAATATCATTTTCGTCCATGTGATTTGGTCACTTTTGCCTAATCATGGGGACAGAAATAGTGGTTCACAAATACGTAAATCAAGAGAAAATTAGACTCACGAAAAACCTAAATAAATATGGCAAAGAATATGTGTATTTTTATTGAAAAAAAAAAACAAGTTTCACATATTTTAAGGGAAAAAAATACATAAATAGAGTAAGGCACAAATGAAAGGCAAAAAGGCATAAATGGTAATCAAAAAACACAAATAGAGCCTAAAATGCATAAATGAAAACCAAAACGCACAATTGAAACCAAAAGAAGAAATGGAAGCTAAAAGACATAAATGGTGCTCAAAAGACACATATGAAAGTTAAAGACACAAATGGAAGTCAAAATGCAAAAATGGAAGTCAAAAGACACAAATGAAAGCCAAAACGCATAAATGAAAACCAAAGGAATAAATGGAAGTTAAATGCATAAATATAGCCCAAAAGGCACAAACGAAAGTCAAAAGGCACAAAATAAAGATAAAATGCACAAATAAAGCAGAAAAATGTATAAATGGAAACCTAAGGGCAAAAATAGAGCCACAAAAGGCAAAAATAAAAGTAAAAAAAAAAGACAAATAGAACCAAAAAGACGCACATGGAAGCCAACATGCACAAATGAAAACCAAACGAAGAAATGGAAGCTAAAATACAAATGAAAATCAAATTGCACAAATGGAACCTATAAGGTATAATTGGAAGCCAAAACTCTCAAATGTATTGCTTTAGTTTTAATTTATGTAATATTATTGTGTAATGTTTTGATATTTCTAAAACTTTACTTACATTGTATCGTATAGTATGCACTATTATTTATTATATTAAAATATAAACTAAATTAGTTATTAAGGTTAAAAAATTGGTAATAAAAAATGAATGTAAAGAAGTTAGTGATGATAAGAAAGTATAAAAAGGTTTTAGCCTTTTAGGGATTTGCCAAAATAACCATATAGGTTTGTTAATTAGGTGTATGAGTTGCTGAACCTTAGATGTTCAAAGTTGAGGGCAGTGGCGGATCCAGGAGTTTTTTTTAGGTGGTTCCCTCTTAATTTATAAGGTGGTTTCTACGCGTCTTCTATATATCCGTACACTATTATTTCGAAACTCGGGTGGTTCCGGGGAACCACCCATTTGTATGCTGGATCCGCCAATGGTTGAGGGGGTGAATAGGATCAGTTGAAGCATTCGTGAGATTAATTAGCTCGAATCAATAAAAAAGCTAGAAACGAGCAATATTTTTCGAGCTCGGGATGAGTTCAAGCCTGAAACAAAGCTCGTTTAGTTATCGGGCCCAAACTTGAGTATTGTATGAGAAGCTTGTTTGCGCTCATCGAGGCTTAACGAGTCTCGTATATTCTTTTTAAGTTTTAACTCTTGGATTTCTATGTATTAATTTTACACTCCAAAGTCGAGCTCGAGCCGAATTTAGGCTCGTTTAAGGTTTTACATGAGCTTGAACCGAGCTTAGGTTCGTTTAAAGATATTTTTCAAAAAATATAAAAATAACTACAAAAGTATATATAAATTACGAGTCTGAGCTTGAAAAACAACTCATCAGCTAAGCTCGAACCTAGTCGAGCTCTGGTTCAACTCGATCACACCCCAAAATTCACAACTAAGAACAATATGAATTTTTTAACTAAAGATGTACTAAGTTTGTGTCAGTGAGGACAATATGTGACTTGTGTTCGCTATATCAGCAGCCATGCAACAACAAAAAGGATGTTAGATTATTTTATTGCAAAAAATGTTAAATATTATTGACAAAAAATAATATAACGTACATGTGCTATCATCTTTAAATGTTATTGTAAAACACATAAACAACGTGTGCTTGGGGGTCAAACCAAACCGGTCATACTCCTAAATAGTAAGTCGTTCAGTTTGAAACCGATTAAACTCAAAACCCTAGCACACAACTGTTCGAAACTGACTAAACCGAACCGAATAAAAGGATACCGACACATCTATCTTAGGTAGCAATGTTGCAAGGTTTTTAACGTTTGTGGTGGTTAAAAAAACCTTAAAAACACATGGGCGTCTTAAATATAAAACATTAATAAATGAATGGAGATTTGAATTAATTAGTAAACTGCTGGCAGACAACGATAGGGCATGACCAATCAATTAACAACAAAGAGGTTGAGTGTTGTTCGTATTTATGCACTTTCAACAACCTTCCTTCCATCACACTTATTACTAAAATAATTGGACTGTGAATGTGAATTACAGTCAGTAACTTTATAAAAAGACGAAATTTCCAAAATTATCCTTTTTTACATAGATTTCATTTATTTCCTCGTAAATAAAACCCTTCAGAAATGTCATCAAGTCGTCAACGACGTGTTTCTAAGACGGGACAACGTGTTTGTGGGACCAATAAGCACGTGCCACGTGTTATTAATAACTCAAGGGATTACGTACCTCTTTGTTCGGCAAAATTCTTCGGGATCAACGACCTGTTTCTTTAACAAAGTCGTCAGGACGACTTGTTTTGTTTAACAAACCGTCGGGACGACGTGTCTATAAACTCGTCAGGACAACTTGTTTGTTCAAAAGTATCCTTTTTACTGAGAGATTTCATTTATGTCCTCGTAAATAAACACTTTTAGAAATGTCCTTTCAAGCATGTTGTCAACGACTTACTTTTAAGGTGGGATGACGTGCTTGTAGGATCAATAAGCATACACCAAATGTTATTAATAACTCAAAGGATGACCTCTTTGTTCAACAAAATTCTTCAAAAAGACCTGTTTAATTCTTTGTTTTTTTTAAATTAACCTGTCGGGACGGTGTGTCTACAAACTCGCTAGGACAACCTGTTTGTTCAACAAACTTGTCTGGACAACCTGTTTGTTCACCAAACTCGTCTGGACGACCTGTTTTTTCACCATACTCGTTTGGACTACTTGTTTGGGGCCAACTTACGTTATTTGATAGGGAGAAAAACACGTTGGACGAGTAAAAAAAAACCGACGTGTTTGGAAATGACATTTCTAGAACTATTGATTTGTGAGTATATAACCGGAATCTCTCTCTCTCTCTCTCTCTCTCTCTCTCTCAGGGACATTATGGGAAATTTACCTTTAAAAAAAACCCGCTTTTTAGCGATGGCAATAGGGTTTTAACGAAAACATGCGAAAGCATGTTCTTCGTTTAATATGTCTGGTCTAATTTCGGAAACTGATGTATCCACATGGGCAAATCTGACAGAATGTAATTAACATTTTACAAACTGATGAGCCGAAAGCAAAGCCTTTAATGCAACTGTGGGGCTTTAGTAAATTTTTACAATCTATATCTTTATCACCATTTCTTGTTGTTTTCAAGGGAACACCAATTCTATTTGCTACCTACTTCACTAGATTTTCTTTCATACACTTCTAAATCTTGAAAGATTTAGTGTTCATGGAGCGGAATTTGAATGCGCGTGAATGGGGAAGTTGGGATCAAAATGGTCGTGGTGATTATTCGTTTTTAGGGTTTTTGGACGAACAACAAGAAGAAGGTGGTTTGGTTTCATCTGGTGAAACGATGGTAGGGTTGAAGCTTGGTCACGATAAGTGTGGAACTAAAGTACCAGAATATTCATCGTATTCGCCAGGAAAGAGATCTAGAGCTTTGTACCAGAGTACTCTTTTGCAGCGTTGTCAAGTTGAAGGGTGTGAACTTGATCTTGCGTCGGCAAAAGATTACCATCGTCGGCATAGGATTTGTGCCGACCATTCAAAAAGCCCGAAAGTTGTTGTTGCCGGGATGGAACGCCGGTTTTGCCAGCAGTGTAGCAGGCAAGTTTTTGTTTACTAAAATAAAACGAGATAAACTTCTCGTATATTTTTTGTAAAAACCGAATTTCTTACACAATACATAATTAAGGAGCTTTTTTATAGTGATTTTCAAAATAATTTAGCAAGTTTGCCAAGTTTTTAAAATTACAAACTGACTTATAAATAATGAAATTAAAACTACAAATAAATATATAAATTGCGCTAATAAACTATTTACACGTCTTGTGTTAATAAAGAGAAGTACTAAAGTTTGAGTATTTTCTATCTTGTTTCTTTTAATGTACTTAAATAAGAGTTTACCAATTATTAATTCAATCCACACGTGTTGTTATCATTATTATTAAGTTTCTTCAAAGTTCAAACAACATTTTTGTCACTTTGGTAAGATGACCTATAGAATGAAGTCTAAACATATATGATTGTGTTTTAAAGGTTACATGAATTGTCCGAATTCGACGATCGGAAGCGTAGTTGTCGTAGGCGCCTCTCGGCACATAATGCAAGACGACGTAGGCCCCAGTCAGAAGATATAAAGCTCGGTTCAACATGTACGTTTGATCATAAACTAAACATAAAATTATTTTAGACTAATATTGTTCTGGAATGAATAGATCGAAGAGCACATATGGATTTCCTTGTGAACAGGAACACCCGTGTAGTCTCCCAGAATACAACGCCGCGAAGTTCTTCTAGTTTCAAAGGTGGATGTGCGGACATGATCATGTCGAACGGTGGCTTGTCGGACATTTCATCCTCTTTCCATGGGATCACTCCTAGAAGGGTTAATATTAATCATGATGGTATGTTTCATTTTTGCCTAAAACTTATATCTTTGAGATCATGGGAAGTTAATTAGAGATAATAATAATAATAATAATAATAATAATAATAATAATAATAATAATAATAATGTGTTGATGGGTTGAAAGATCTATGAATCCATACATGACCTATACATGTATTCGTATCATAGACTTAAAAACTCTTAAACCAATTAAACACAAATAATGTAACATGTTAATGATTTGTTTAACATATTAATCTAAACGAGTCAAACTGGTTGATGGACTGTAAACAAGTTGGTGATTTATAAATGGGTTGACAAGTTAGTTAAACGGGTTGTTGCTTGACCATATAATTAATTTTTCATATTATAAGAGAATATCATGAAACACACGTTGACTTAAATTTATAATTTTATTTTCCAAATCTACATTGACTAACATTTAAAAAATAAGCATTCCAAGTTGGCTAATTAGATTAAGTCAATACACGTATGAAGCTCGGCTAAGATTTGCCGGCAGCTAAGGCTTAGCTCTTGCCTTTTGTCATCGGTTAGGGCCAACGGTTTTACTAACAACCAAGAGATATCTTCTCTTTAGTTTTAACCGTCAGGTAAGACTTAGTTCCCACTGTACATGTGTATTATTTTGATTGGTTTTCTATTCTTAATTTTCCGATCACTTTCCATGGCATCTTTAGATTGGTTCATTTCGGAAATTTATATTTTGACGGAGGTTGAAAATCAATGTTTATTTTGCTAATTTTGTTTGCTAAAATGTCCATGTTTGTGATTTCCGCTAATTCTAAACAGCTTAACAAACTAATTTGGTTTTGTTAAATGGGGGTTACATTAACATGTCAACTCATAAAGTACCCATTTAATAAAGCATGCTAAGCATGTCAAACTGTTTCAACAAATAGGCTTAAGATGTAAACAAATACGATCCATTTAATAAAACGAGTTAAGCGAATCAATTAACCTCAAGACGACGTGTTTTTCAAACATATTATAAATATCGTTTATTGAATCATGTTAGTTGCCGTCTCCCTACACTACTCAAAAACATGTTGTAAAGAAAATTATGGAAATTAAGAAAGATGGGGAAAGTTAATGCATATACAAATAAAATTGGCGTGCTAACTGTGGGAATCAAGTAGGGTAATTATATATTCAAGTAGTGTAATTATGTAATTATATCATAAAGTAATTATGTAATTCTAGGTTGTTTAATGCCTTTTTTTTTGCAATATGTAAAGGTTTAGAAGCAAATTCTAGCTCCATTAATGCGATGGAAGTTAACCATTCTTTCGCCCTTGAAGCGGCAAGTTCTTGGAGTTTTAGAGGTCATGAAGAACCCTCGTCCTTTGATCAATTCATACATGGGCACAATGTTGGATTAACACAACCTGAGACGCCACTCGAGATGCAACCTACCCGTAACGCTCAAATACCACGTGATTTCGACTGCTTTTAATCTGATTAAGCTTTGTTGTTGGTTCATGAGTCATGACCAGCCTTTTCTAGTAATGATTTTGGTCGTTAAGGGTGTTAGGTCAATGTTAAATAATGTTTAAGATATATGTATATGTGTGTGTCAAGGCTAGTAATTGTGTGATGTAGTGAATTAAACCACATGTTTTAACTTATTTTGATTTCTAGGGTCAACTTTATTAGAGAAACTATTTAATAGTAATTTATGATTGTTGCAACAATTGGGACAGTGAAATATTGAATATATATGTGATTTTCTTGTATTTTAGATGTTTAAAATGAAGAGATCTGAAGAAATACTAATCGGACCCCGGGCAGATTACAGATAATCTGGGGGTTAGATAGATGTTTCCCACGAGGGGTTAGACCCGGCAAAGATGGTTCTTCTGATAACCTGCAAAACAGACACCGTGAGCTCGTCACTGAGAAGGGGGGGGTTCCTCCTTGTGACCACCATCCGGCGTGAGAATCAGACTAGATTGCTCTTAAATATAAATGTATATTAAGAGATTGCTAGAGCAGATATCAGGTAGAATATGTAATACGAGATAGTATATGATGATAAGATGAGATGATCATACCATTTGGGGTATTTATAGCCGAAGGTAGGTTTCCAAGAAGGTGTAGCCGGCTGAATAGTATTCCTGTTCTACCAACTGTGGCCTACGCACGTGCCATGCTGGTAGTTGGTGGGTAGGCAGCGGCTGACAGTGACCAGGCCTGCTGTGTACTATTCCTTTTCCACCAACTGCCGGCTATGCACGTGGTATGACAGGAGTTGGTGAGTAGGCAGCGGCTAATAGTGACATACAGTACAAGAGCATGCTGCTCGCCATACTGCTGTCAATGAGCTGTCGTATCTTTGGTCAGATCTTTTGCCCATACCTCGTCAGGTACAGTACAGAAGATCTTCCCGTATCGTACGGACTGGCTTATTTGGGCGGGAGTATTCCCCCACCCGCCTTTGTGCGGGATTGTTCCCGGCTTTGCTCATTCCTTCAGGTGACAACTGAATTATTGAGAGCTAAGTGCCTTGTGCGTGTAGCCTTGCTGCGCGGGTGGCCTTCCCTGATGGCTTGTATCCGCAGCTGCGGGGACAGGCGGAGTACTTCACCATTGGGAGGCATTTCCTGCGGGAACAGCTTGCGTACTGCGCGTAAGGACGTCACGTCTCTGAGCATGGTGGGTCCTGCGGATCCAGTTGGTTTCTGCGCAGACGTCTCTCTTCAAGGTGAGTCTTGCGGGTCCAACTGGGCTCTGCTGGGACCTACCTCTTCAAGTCCCCCCAGTCCAATGTTCTTCTCATGAATGTTTAATAAAGTGAGGTGAACTTTTGGACTTAAGCAAAGGGTTTTGAAAAGGGTTTAGTTTTAAGGTTTTCCATGGGGATTCTTCCCGCGGAAGTCCTTGTCACTTGCAGAAATTCCCGACTTTCCTGCTTGATCTTTGGGTATGATGCGGGTAGGTCTGTAACCTCCTCGCAAGTCAGGAGCGTTGAGTCCCACTTGTGTGGATTCTCCATGAGGTTTTGGTAGTTCTGAACATAGTGATCAATTATGTTAAAACCACCAATTCCATCTTGAAGCTTCAAACAATGTAGTTCCCAACATTCCCGCTATGCGGGGATGTTATTTCCGTTTCCGCAAGCATTGCTCAGAAGATCCTTCTTGGTTTCAATTCCCTGCGGAGCGCTAGGTATGTGAAGGGTTTTGTCTTAACACTGTACCCGCGCTCGTCTTACGGTTACTTTATTTCCAAGGTATTCCTGGCGTCAATTCCCTGCGGGTGCTAAGTATGTGAAGGGTTTTGCCTTGACACTGTACCCGCACCCGTCTTATAGTTACTTGGTCGCCAAGGTATTCCTGGCGTCAATTCCCTGCGGGTGCTAAGTATGTGAAGGGTTTTGCCTTAACACTGTACCCGCACCCGTCTTATAGTTACTTGGTTGCCGAGGTATTCTTGGCTTCAATTCCCTGCAGGTGCTAAGAATGTGAAGGGTTTTGCCTTAACACTGTACCCGCACCTGTCTTACAGTTACTTGGTTGCCAAGGTAAGGGGTATTTTCCCGCTTACTTTTGAATCTTTTTGAATTTTTTGAAATTCGAAGAGTTGGTGAAAGGATAAGAACAGTCCAAACTGCTGAAACGTCGTGCGACGGTTTCTTCTGACTGTGTCAGGACGTGCAGGAAGTTATGGTGACGTGACAGTACATGGTCATTCCAGACGCTTTTTCAGGCGCGTGGGGGCGATTTTTCGGGCGTGTGGCCGCGAAATTAATGGTACGCGTCCTTTCAACAGCTGTTGCCAGCTTGCTTTTTGCCACGTGTCATAGTTTCATTGCACCTTCGATTTCTCTCTCTTCCGCATTAAATTCATCGCATTAATTGCGATTAGTATATAAAGGGGGAGAGGGTTCTTTGTAATCCACACTTTCACTTTTCTCTTCATCTTCAAAACGATTTCCGGCGAATACTCACCTTTTCAGTCGAGCATTCTCTTGAAATCGTTTTCTTCTTTCATCTGCAAGATGTCTTCTCACGATCTCGAAGCTACAGCCCAGGAGGCTGGGGTGTACGCCGATGACAAGAGTACTGCTGGCGAGTGCCAGTGTGCTCTGCCTGTCGATCTATATCAGTACATCGTCAGGAAGTTCATGCTCGAGTCTCTCGAGCCTGAGTTTCCTGAACCTCATCAGACGGTGTATGATGCCCCCAGAGGCAAGATCGGGGTATATGCTGCATTCTTTGTCTATGGGAATCTTAGGTTCCCTTTGACAAAGTTTGTGTACCGTGTCCTGGAGAGGCACGGTGTACACCTGACCGAGGTGCACCTGATGGCGATCGCAAAGATTCGCCACTTCGAGTGGGTGTGCCGGATTCTGGGCATTGAGCCCTTCGTCGACCGCCTGATGACCTTCTACTCTTGGAGGTGCATCCAGGGGTGGTATACGCTGATAACCCGGATCAAGGGTTTGAAAGTTTGCGCAACCGAGCGCAGTCTTCGTTCGTGGAAGCGGGAGTTCTTCTATATCTCCGCTCGCGCCATCCCCCTTGCCATGAAATTTAAGAATGGGCAAGCTCTCCCCAGCCTTCACGCCTCCAACTACCAGGAGGCGGAATGGTTTTCAAAGATTTCCCGAGTCCAATCTCCGGTTTACCGGTTTGCGGAGTCCGGGATGGTGATGCTCGGGATGAGCCGGGTGTGGAAGGATGCGGAGGCGCAAAAGATCCCGATCGTCCTTGAATACGGTTCGAACTCTGTTCCTTACGGTATGCTCTGTTTCTTTTTGTTGATTTAGAATCTCTTCTAACTTCTTTCCTGTTTATTTCAGAGGGGAACGACTTGCAGTCGCTCCTGTATCCGCGGGAGGCTGAAAGTCCCGCTCGGATGGGAACTCGTGCTCTAGATGAGAACGAGTTGCCCATCCTTGAACAGACGGCGGATCGGTTCGTGGAGGTCTACCCGTCAGGCCACGAGATCCTGAGCGCCAGGCGACCAGGTAAGGCGTTATTCAACCCTCGACCCCTCAATGCTGAAACCTCTGCTGGAATTCCTCTAATCTTGTGTTCTGATGAGGAATCCGCAGATGGTCCTCCGTTGGTGCGGAAGAAGAAGGCTGCCGGCGGGAAGGGAAAGGCGAAGGCCTCCACTGCCGATCCGGTGCCTCGGTCTGATTCAGAGACCGAGAGCGAGGAGGTGGCGGGGAACCCGGGTGGTGATAGGACCACTGCTCCGGAGGCTGCGACGACTGTCACCTCCGGAGAGCCCAGGATGACAACGGTGAGCGGCGTGAAGAGGCCGGCTCCATCGGGTTCATCCCCGCCTGTACGCACTTTTAGGCTCAAGAAAACCCGTAAGTACAAACTTTAATTTTAACTTCATAGCTTTCCATCATTAATATCTTCATTGTGCAGGCGTGGATGTTGACGCATTCCAGGGTGGAGCGGGGAGGAGTACCTCCGGACCCATGACGGTAGGCTTGGTCAGCCTACCTGAGGCGACGACCCAGGCGGCTGCGCCTGCGCCTGCTTCCGCTGGTTCAGTTGCTCACTCCGTTGAGCCAACTGTTCCAGCTGTGATGACATTACCGCCGGCTGTCAGTGCCATTTTTACCGCATCTTTCACTGAGCCGGCGGTTACTTTTTCTGCGCATTCCGCAGCGGCGACCACGGTTGTGAGTTCACCTCCGGTGAGTTCACCTCCGTTGGTTTCTACCGCGGCGGCCTCCATGCCTCCGACGTCGGCAGCTACAGCCGATCCATCAGGTATGCTTGGGGCTTATCGCCAACCTCTGCCTCCTTCCCATCTGCCTGACCTCTTGGATGGATTTCCCTTGGGGTGATGGGTTTGGTGGCTATCGGCCTGTTGTTGACCCTACAGGTGCGTAGGGTTCTTTTGGCCTTTTTTTTTCCTAACTGCTTTTTGTTTTTTGCAGTGTCGGATTCCAATGAAGTGTATGTTCCACGATGGAACATCCGCCGAGGAACAACCCTTCGCACACCTGTGGAGTGCGTGGAGTGGGCTCGTCACGCAGCTCCCAGTGGTGCGTTGGGGGAAGCCATGGCTAGCTACCAGGAGGGTAGGCTAACCAATGAGCTTCGGGTTCTCCTGGCCCGGATGCAGCCGCGCGTCGAACTGCTTTGTCGTGAAAACGACAAGTTAAAAGCAGCTCGCATTCAAGAAGTAGCTCTGGCGCGGGCTGTCCGGGAGGAGAACAAGAGACTTACCGCAGTGGCTGCGGAAAAAGAGAAGGCCTTCAAGGCCCTCGAGGTTGAAGTTCAGGCCCGGCTCGAGGCCCGTTCCAAGGCTGCCCAAGCTGTTAACGAACAGCTTCGGCTGGCTAAGGAAACTGCAAGGAACGCAACCGAGAGGGCCACCAAGGCTGAAGCTGTTGCTGAGCCTCTACGCGTGGAGAATGAGGAGCTTAAAGCCAAATTAGAGGCTCTCCAGCAGGCTCATGATGCCTTGGCGATGGAAGACGCCAAAAAGCTCCAAGAGATCTTGGACCAGAGGGGGGTGCTTGACCACACTGAGCGGAAGCTAAAGGGCGTCGAAGAGGCTGCGGCTAAAGAAGTGTTGCTTGCCAACCTCAACAAAAGTGAAGCCGAACGCGCCCGTAACGAAGCTCAAGCTGCCCTCCAGGAGGCTCTGGTTGCCAAGGAATGGCTTCTTCGAGAAGCGTTGTCTCAGGTATGTTTAGCTTCATAATGTCTTCACGCTTTTCTTTGTAAATAGAAAAGGTTTTGATACTTGTATTTTTTCTTGTAGGTTGTGCATCGGGTCTTCGCGGATACGTCTTATGACGATGCTATGAGCGCAGCCCTCAACGCTTCTCATGAGGATGGGGAAAAGGCCGGCTTCCTGCTTGGTCTAGGGTTCGTTGAGAAAGGCATCCCGCCTTCCAACTTCCCTTTATTTGATGTGGATACTGAAGCTGTATACGACCAAGCAGTGAATCAGTATGCCGCCTTCCCGCATCCGGTGGTGGAGAAGGTGAACGAAGCTGCTGCTACTGATGATGGGCTAGCTATCCTTAAAGCTTTCCTTGAACCGCCACGCTCTACTGATGGTGCTGGTCCAAGTGGAAGTGGCCCTGAAGCTTGATCTTGAAGATCCCTTCCCACTGTTAGGATAGGTTTAGCTTGTATAGATTTATATTCTTGTAGGCGGGTAGTTACCCGGCCATTCTTGTAATGAATATTATGAAATATAAATCTTTGTGCGGGTAAGACCGCTACTTTCACTGGATTACTTGCTTTATAAACGTTATATGACTTGCTCATGCATACTTTAGTTTAAATTAGCAATTTTCCAAGTGTTTAGAATAAGTTAACCTTTGAACGTGGTAGATAATAGGTTGAAGTTTTGCTTCCTCTTTCGTGATTGTGCGGGTAGGACCTTCACTTGCACTTAGTAGGATGGCTAAACTTTACCTACATCTGACCTGCGTGGAGGTTTTCCTCATCTTTTTTGAAATTTCTAAGTGTTTAGGATAAGTTAACCTTTGAACGTGGTAGATAATAGGTTGAAGTTTTGCTTCCTCTTTCGTGATTGTGCGGGTAGGACCGTCACTTGCACTTAGTAGGATGGCTAAACTTTACCTACATCTGACATGCGTGGAGGTTTTCCTTATCCTTCTGTTAGAAATTTTCTAAAGTATTTTGAATAAGTTAACCGTTCGACGCGCGGTTGTCAATAGGTTCGGTTTCCTCTCATGATTTGTGCGGTTAGTACCGGCACTTTCATTTAGTTGGATGACCAAAGTTTACCTATGACTGACCTGCGTGAAGGTTTGCCGTTTTTTGGGTTTATGCGGGTTTTGCCGCCTTCCCCATGCAACGACTTTCACACTTATGTATGCGGTGAAAACCGGCATCAGTGTTGAATAAATTAACCGTTCGACGCGCGGTTGTTAATAGGTTAGTGTTCAGTTTCCTCTATCATGATTCATGCGGATAGACCGGCACTTTCATTTAGTGGGATGACTGAACTTTACCCTTCAACTGACCTGCGTGAAGGTTTGCCGTTTTTTGGGTTTATGCGGGTTTTGCCGCTTTCCCCACGCAACGACTTTCCACGTAATTATGCGGTGAAAACCGGCATATCCGTGTTGAATAAATTAACCGTTCGACGCGCGGTTGTTAATAGGTTAGTGTTCAGTTTCCTCTATCATGATTCATGCGGATAGACCGGCACTTTCATTTAGTGGGATGACTGAACTTTACCCTTCAACTGACCTGCGTGAAGGTTTGCCGTTTTTTGGGTTTATGCGGGTTTTGCCGCCTTCCCCACGCAACGACTTCCACACTTATGTATGCGGTGAAAACCGGCATCAGTGTTGAAAGTTCATAAAAGTATAAATGTAAAATCATCAGCGTCGATGTTCTAAGGAGAATCATTTCCATTAGAAGTGGCTCTGGGCCTTTTCTTTACAAATTTGGAATTGATCTACATGCAAACTGTGTAATTGAGCTCCCTTCCATGTTGTTGGGATGGGAGTGCCATCGAGCCGATATGCACCTGGTTGGGGATCTCGTTGTTTACGCAGTATGTAGTCTCCAACATTGAAGCTGTAATTTTATTCGTGTTTTCCCCGACTGGGGTTCTACACGCATCAGCCTGCTCAGCGTTCATTGCGCCACGAGGTGCGCGAGCGTCCCATCTCTGACAAATGCTTCGACCATGTCCTTTACGTCTGTGCATTCTTCAGTGTTGTGGCCTTTTGTCCTGTGAAAGTCACAGTATTTGCTCCGATCAGCATTGTGACGATGTCGGATAATTGGAGCCTTTGGCCATGGGAGCTCCTCAGTGGCGAATATCTCGGTGACGCTTTTGGTGAGTGGCGTCCATCTGGAGTTCTGGTTTGACTGTACGTTATCCCTTCCGCCTAATCGATGTTGCAAGCCGGATGAGGTGTCAAAGTTTACCCTTGACTGCCAAATGCCTAGCTTCCGCTTTTTGTTTAGTCGGGCGATAAGGACGTTGTCTTCTCTTGTTTTCTGGGTGTAGAGGTTTGTGCTCTGGGGGAGATCTCTACCCAGTTGCTTCTCCGTTTCCGCAAAGCGTTTAGCTGCTGTCATGATGGCATCCCATGTGGATGGCATGCCATCTTTACCCGTTAAGGTGCGGATGAGCTCTGGGTCGTTCGCGCCCTGGATGAAAGCAGCGCGAACAAGATCTTCGCTAATATTACCCAAACTTAGCTTCTTTGAGTTGAAGCGAGTGATGAAGTTTGGCAAAGATTCATCTTCCTCTCGAATGCATTTGAGGATTGTCCATTGTTCCTCGGTATACTTTCTTTGCTGGCTGAAGTGTTGGCTAAACTTTTGCTGGAAGTCTTCCCAACCGTAGATGTGGTGGACCGGTAGACGATCGAACCACGCTCTAGCAGCCCCAACAAGCGTCATTTGGAACATGTAACACCACGTAGGTTCCGTCCAACTACTGACGGTTGCCCCCGCTATGAACCTGTTCAAATGATCGTCTGGATCAGATATACCATCGTAAGTGCCGATGTTGGACATCTGTTTGGTACTTTTCGGGACGATTGCTTCCGCAATGTCCTTTGCAAATTTGGACGTTCCCGCCTTTGCAGCATTTGGTGTAAATGCTTTTGAGAAGTCACGTGGATTTCCACCTGTGTTTTTTGGTTTGAAGGTTTCTCCAAAACGCCTTCTCGGTTGGGAGTCCGTTTCCTTACGCTTCCCTTTTGCCCTATGGCGAGGGTTCGCGTCGGTGTCGGATTCCTCCGAGTATTCGCACTCACTACTCATGTTGAGCTGTTGAGTGCTTCCAAATTCGTCAGCCTGTTGGACGGAACGCAAGCGTTTGTCCAACTCAGCTTGGAATTCCTTTTGACGTGCTTCCGCCCACGCTTTAATTTCATCGAGTGTTTGGCGGGGGAGCCTCGTTCGTTCTCTCTCTAACCGGGTATCGGTGAATCCCAGTGAGCAATTATTTACTACACTTGCCCCAGCTTGGGTAACTGGGGTAGTGTTCGTAAAATTTACTGCACTTGCCCCGGCTTGGGTAACCGGGGTAGTGTTCGTAAAAACTGTGTAGTCGCCGGTATTCCCCCCAGTAGCTGGGGTTGTGGTTACCGGAGTTTCTTTAACCATCTTTCCAGAAGTTTGAAAAAACTGAAAAGAAATGAAGTTCTAGCTTTTATGCACGGATGGCGCCAATGAAGAAACACTAATCGGCCCCGGGCAGATTACGGGTAACCTGGGGGTTGAATAGATGTTTCCCACGAGGGGTTAGACCCGGCAAAGATGGTTCTTCTGATAACCTGCAAAACAGACACCGTGAGCTCGTCACTGAGAAGGGGGGGTTCCTCCTTGTGACCACCCTCCGGCGTGAGAATCAGACTAGATTGCTCTTAAATATAAATGTATATTAAGAGATTGCTAGAGCAGATATCAGGTATAATATGTAATACGAGATAGTATATGATGATAAGATGAGATGATCATACCATTTGGGGTATTTATAGCCGAAGGTAGGTTTCCAAGAAGGTGTAGCCGGCTCAATAGTATTCCTGTTCTACCAACTGTGGCCTACGCACGTGCCATGCTGGTAGTTGGTGGGTAGGCAGCGGCTGACAGTGACCAGGCCTGCTGTGTACTATTCCTTTTCCACCAACTGCCGGCTATGCACGTGGTATGACAGGAGTTGGTGAGTAGGCAGCGGCTAATAGTGACATACAGTACAAGAGCATGCTGCTCGCCATACTGCTGTCAATGAGCTGTCGTATCTTTGGTCAGATCTTTTGCCCATACCTCGTCAGGTACAGTACAGAAGATCTTCCCGTATCGTACGGACTGGCTTATTTGGGCGGGAGTATTCCCCCTCCCGCCTTTGTGCGGGATTGTTCCCGGCTTTGCTCATTCCTTCAGGTGACAACTGAATTATTGAGAGCTAAGTGCCTTGTGCGTGTAGCCTTGCTGCGCGGGTGGCCTTCCCTGATGGCTTGTATCCGCAGCTGCGGGAACAGGCGGAGTACTTCACCATTGGGAGGCATTTCCTGCGGGAACAGCTTGCGTACTGCGCGTAAGGACGTCACGTCTCTGAGCATGGTGGGTCCTGCGGATCCAGTTGGTTTCTGCGCAGACGTCTCTCTTCAAGGTGAGTCCTGCGGGTCCAACTGGGCTCTGCTGGGACCTACCTCTTCAAGCGTGAATTGGTAATTAAAGGATGACTTTAAAAAAACGGTTAATGAGTCAAATGTTATGCAAATATGTTTTTTAATACTTGAAGCTCATGTAAGGCTGAGGGTAGTGGGGGATGAACGGGGGTGCGGCCGCCTACGTGGCTCACGAACACCGCTACGCCCCACAGGTGAGCCGGGCGCGGTTGGCCGGCGCGGCTGTGACCACGGAGCTAACTAACCGTTGGAAGGTTTTGGTTTTCAAAAATAGCCGTTGGAGGCTATTTAAATGTGTTTTTTTTAATTCAAACTCACTATAAATAACTACCCCATTTTATAACAATAACACACCATTCTCTCTACATTTCTCTCTAATACTTTAAAAACCTCTCTAAGTTTCTCAAATTTAAAACCATGTCGGGCTCGGGTTACAGTAATACCAACACACAACCGGAGCCGGCTAAACCCGCAGAACAATCCCAAAAAGGTAAGGAGAAGAAAACCGGAGAAGCGGGATTGGTGAAGCTCGAGATAAAATTTAACGAATTGTCAAGTACCCTCCTCTCGATTAGTGAAGCTCGACATACAAAAAATCGGTTAAAGAGTTTAGCATTTCTAGCTAGAGACTTTAGCCACCTACTGCTATCCGACCAAGCGATAATGGAGGAAGAAAAAGATTATATTCGGAAGAAATTGGGGGAAAAAAATAAAAACGCTATTTTTATGTATTTTAAATTTATGTTTTTATTTTCCACATTATTTATGTTTTAATGAAGTATTTAATTTATATTGGTGTGTATAACAAAAAAAATAATAAAAAAATCAATCAAGCCCCTGATCACCTGGACCACTACACCTTCTGGGGCTTGGTTGAAGGGCTTGATCCTATGCCACATCAACGCCTACGTTGCTCAAATATATTGGATTATTTGGGGCTCAACCAAACCCCACTACCCTTAGTCTAAGTTATGTATGTAAATTTATGGAGATTTTAGTTTGTTAGAACTGATGTAACTAATCTAAGATGATCAACTTGGTGAATTTGACCATGTACATCTCATATATGAACAAATACATCACTTAGAAAAGAATTCTTCTGTTTTCGAATAAAAGAAAAAAACGTCTCTCATATTAATAGTGAGTGTTAAGGAGAGCATACATATTAAATGTGTATTAATAAATAAAGTTTTAATTTGTAATAAACGGTAAATTTGATCAAAACTTTGTGTTTGGTCGCTTTTATAAAGCCTGGCATACTTGTTAAATCGAATTATGTACATTAGTGTTATTCGTTACTAGCAGGTCACACGATACGCGTGAACCCAATAACTAACCATAGATGTTGATATTCTTTGCAAGCATAGCTTAGATGTGTTATGCATCAAATTACTTATATTTAATATTTTCTTGTGTAAAATGAAGTAAATATAATACTTAGGGCGGACGGGGCGTGGTGGCCTCCCCGTCACGCGTGATGAGCCAAGGAATACCGCTGCCGCCCCCTTGTCACGCACAAATTGTTAGTTTGCGTGATGGCCATCACGTTTGTGGTGGTTAAAAAAACCTTAAAAACACATGGGCGTCTTAAATATAAAACATTAATAAATGAATGGAGATTTGAATTAATTAGTAAACTGCTGGCAGACAACGATAGGGCATGACCAATCAATTAACAACAAAGAGGTTGAGTGTTGTTCGTATTTATGCACTTTCAACAACCTTCCTTCCATCACACTTATTACTAAAATAATTGGACTGTGAATGTGAATTACAGTCAGTAACTTTATAAAAAGACGATGGCCATCACGCAAACTGACAATTTGTGCGTGACAAGGGGGCGCGGCGGTATTCCTTGGCTCATCACGCGTGACGGGGAGGCCACTATTTATCAATACACATTTAATATGTATGCTCTCCTTAACACTCACTATTAATATGAGAGACGTTTTTTTCTTTTATTCGAAAACAGAAGAATTCTTTTCTAAGTGATGTATTTGTTCATATATGAGATGTACATGGTCAAATTCACCAAGTTGATCATCTTAGATTAGTTACATCAGTTCTAACAAACTAAAATCTCCATAAATTTACATACATAACTTAGACTAAGGGTAGTGGGGTTTGGTTGAGCCACAAATAATCCAATATATTTGAGCAACGTAGGCGTTGATGTGGCATAGGATCAAGCCCTTCAACCAAGCCCCAGAAGGTGTAGTGGTCCAGGTGATCAGGGGCTTGATTGATTTTTTTATTATTTTTTTTGTTATACACACCAATATAAATTAAATACTTCATTAAAACATAAATAACGTGGAAAATAAAAACATAAATTTAAAATACATAAAAATAGCGTTTTTATTTTTTTCCCCCAATTTCTTCCGAATATAATCTTTTTCTTCCTCCATTATCGCTTGGTCGGATAGCAGTAGGTGGCTAAAGTCTCTAGCTAGAAATGCTAAACTCTTTAACCGATTTTTTGTATGTCGAGCTTCACTAATCGAGAGGAGGGTACTTGACAATTCGTTAAATTTTATCTCGAGCTTCACCAATCCCGCTTCTCCGGTTTTCTTCTCCTTACCTTTTTGGGATTGTTCTGCGGGTTTAGCCGGCTCCGGTTGTGTGTTGGTATTACCGTAACCCGAGCCCGACATGGTTTTAAATTTGAGAAACTTAGAGAGGTTTTTAAATATTAGAGAGAAATGTAGAGAGAATGGTGTGTTATTGTTATAAAATGGGGTAGTTATTTATAGTGAGTTTGAATTAAAAAAAAACACATTTAAATAGCCTCCAACGGCTATTTTTGAAAACCAAAACCTTCCAACGGTTAGTTAGCTCCGTGGTCATAGCCGCGCCGGCCAACCGCGCCCGGCTCACCTGTGGGGCGTAGCGGTGTTCGTGAGCCACGTAGGCGGCCGCGCCCCCGTTCATCCCCCACTACCCTCAGCCTTACATGAGCTTCAAGTATTAAAAAACATATTTGCATAACATTTGACTCATTAACCGTTTTTTTAAAGTCATCCTTTAATTACCAATTCACGCTTGAAGAGGTAGGTCCCAGCAGAGCCCAGTTGGACCCGCAGGACTCACCTTGAAGAGAGACGTCTGCGCAGAAACCAACTGGATCCGCAGGACCCACCATGCTCAGAGACGTGACGTCCTTACGCGCAGTACGCAAGCTGTTCCCGCAGGAAATGCCTCCCAATGGTGAAGTACTCCGCCTGTCCCCGCAGCTGCGGATACAAGCCATCAGGGAAGGCCACCCGCGCAGCAAGGCTACACGCACAAGGCACTTAGCTCTCAATAATTCAGTTGTCACCTGAAGGAATGAGCAAAGCCGGGAACAATCCCGCACAAAGGCGGGAGGGGGAATACTCCCGCCCAAATAAGCCAGTCCGTACGATACGGGAAGATCTTCTGTACTGTACCTGACGAGGTATGGGCAAAAGATCTGACCAAAGATACGACAGCTCATTGACAGCAGTATGGCGAGCAGCATGCTCTTGTACTGTATGTCACTATTAGCCGCTGCCTACTCACCAACTCCTGTCATACCACGTGCATAGCCGGCAGTTGATGGAAAATGAATAGTACACAGCAGGCCTGGTCACTGTCAGCCGCTGCCTACCCACCAACTACCAGCATGGCACGTGCGTAGGCCACAGTTGGTAGAACAGGAATACTATTCAGCCGGCTACACCTTCTTGGAAACCTACCTTCGGCTATAAATACCCCAAATAGTATGATCATCTCATCTTATCATCATATACTATCTCGTATTACATATTATACCTAATATCTGCTCTAGCAATCTCTTAATATACATTTATATTTAAGAGCAATCTAGTCTGATTCTCACGCCGGAGGGTGGTCACAAGGAGGAACCCCCCCTTCTCAGTGACGAGCTCACGGTGTCTGTTTTGCAGGTTATCAGAAGAACCATCTTTGCCGGGTCTAACCCCTCGTGGGAAACATCTATTCAACCCCCAGGTTACCCGTAATCTGCCCGGGGCCGATTAGTGTTTCTTCAACGCTTAACCAAATTGCTAAAAGTGTGTGCTCATATAGAAAAAACCGATCCAAACTAAAACAAGCACGAACCAAAACAATGGCTGACTGTTTTAAAGTTTTTTGCTTTTTGTAAAATCAAACTTACGGTTAGGTTTTGGTTTAATAAAAATCAAAAAACAAACCGAAATTATAGGTTCATTAGTTATATTTTATATTAAGTGGTTTATAAGAATTTAATAAATATTATGTAAGTTAAATATTTTAACCAAAATGTATAATAATCAATTACTTAGTTATTAACAAAATGATTCTAAAAAATTTTTCCCTCCAAAAAATTAAATGACAAAAGCGAATCCGAACCCAATCCAAAACCAAAAAACCGAAACTGAACATTTTTTAAAAATTCAAAAACTAAAGTTTCGGTTTTAAACAAAAACCAATCCAAACCAAACCATACACACCCGAGCATTAAGATTTTACATCACTGAACTACCCATTAGAGATGAGATCGGTACCGTACCAAAAATCACAAAATTTTGGTACCGGTATTGAAATGTTCAGTTTAGTATCAGTTCGGTACCGATATTTAATGCAAAATTCGAGAAATACTGGTATCAAAAACTCAAAACTTGATACCGATTCGATACTGACGATACCAAATTTAATACCGATTAAGTACCGGTACCGAAAACGCTTGCTACACATTTAAAAAAACTAACAAGAATTTTGTGAATAAATGACTAATCATATAAACAAACTAGTAGTGATGGTAACCCTGTTGTCAAGAATAAAAATAATAATAAATAACAAATAATAATAAATAATAATATAAATAAAATAAGCAAGAGAAGGAAGACCAGTTGTTCATCCATTTCTTTCTTCTTTCTTCTTTCTTCTTTCTTCATCTTCTCTCTCTAGACTTTCATCGTCTTCTTTTCGTCGGCGTCAAACCCACCAACATTCCCAATATTATTATTATTATCATCACGATCTTCCCCAATCACTATCTTAATCGTCAATTCGACTATCAACAAACAAAACCCTAGTTTCAATTTGTAAGTTTTCGCCTCTTTTTACTCTAATTGTGTAGCGTGTTGTTGACGTATGCGTCGTTGGACTGTAAAAATGTAAGCTTTTTAGGGTTTGAGCTTGTTTAAGTGTGTTGATTTTGTGGGGGTTTTGGGGTATGTGTTTGATTGGTTGTAATTTGGGGGTTTTGTGGGTATGGAGTTAATTGATGTGTTTTGATGGTGGTGGTTGGTGATTAAGTGTTTGATTTGTTCATGCGTTGTGAAATTGAGGTTCGTAATGATTTAAAGATCGTTAATTGGAGTTGATTGATTTTGTTTATATTGAAATTAGGGTTCTTGAGCTTTCAGTTTTAGACTTTATAAGTTTTAAATTTAATGAATTAGTATATGTTGCTTAATCTTGTAAACCATTATGTGATATGATTTGATATTGAAACTAGGGGTGTGCATGGTTTGGTTTGGTTATTAGCTTAAACCGAAACTAAAACCGAAGTCATTGGTTAATTTGTTTAATTAGCCATTCGGTTTTCGGTTCGGTTTATAAGGTTAGTTTGTCAGTTTTTTTGTCTGGTGGGCCGGTTTGGTTAATTTTGGTTGATGACAAAAACTAAAGCTGGGATAAATTTATTTGCTTAAAAAGGTGTAAATAGTTAAATACACGAAATGAACATATAAAACATGAAATACATGAAAGTATGAATTGTTCGGTTTGGTTCGGTTAATTTCAGTGAACCGAGGGTACAACAAAAACGATAACTGATTGTCGGTTTTCAGTTAATCGGTTTTTGGTTTGGTTTTGTTGGTTTTCATTCCGGTTAACGGTTTGGTTATTGCTCACCCTTAATTAAAACTGATATCTGACTTTGTGTTGTATTTTGTTAGACGGGGCAGTGCACGGGTCAAAGTTCTAGTTTTTACGCATGCTGAAGGGGTAAACAAAGTAAAAAAGAATGTTAGAGGCTCCAAAGTTTACAGGCATGATGGGCCTAAACAACGGTCATGATAATTTCATTGACCTGTCACAAGGGTTTTATCACAAGCTCGGTGAAGGGTCGAACATGTCAATCGACAGTTTCAACAGTTTACAAATGAGCAACGGTGGCGGTTCGGTTGCAATGTCTCTTGACAACAGTAGTGTTGGTCCAACGAGTCCCACACACGTATATTAAACCACCAGGGTTTAAAACGTACCAAGAATTACACGGACGCACAAAGTGTGAACCGAGGTCGAGTTTCACAAGGGTTAAGTGACGATGCGTTGGCTCGAGCTTTGTTGGACCCTCGGTTTCCAACCGAAGGGCTTGAGAATTTTGATGAGTGGACGATTGATTTAAGGAAATTGAGTATGGGGCCCGCTTTTGCACAAGGTGCGTTTGGGAAGCTGTATAAAGGGTCTTATAATGGTATAGATGTTGCTATTAAGCTGTTAGAAAAGCCTGAAAATGATGTTGACCGGGGTCAACTTATGGAGCAACAGTTTCAGCAGGAAGTTATGATGCTTGCGACATTAAAGCATCCGAATATTGTGAGGTTTATTGGTGCGTGTAGGAAACCGATGGTGTGGTGTATTGTGACTGAGTATGCAAAGGGTGGTTCGGTTAGGCAGTTTTTGACTAAAAGGCAAAACAGATCTGTGCCCTTGAAATTGGCGGTTAAGCAGGCGTTGGATGTTGCTAGAGGAATGGAATACGTGCATGCACTTGGATTGATTCATAGAGATTTGAAGTCGGATAATCTTTTGATTTCGGCTGATAAGTCGATTAAGATTGCAGACTTTGGTGTTGCTAGAATTGAAGTGCAGACTGAAGGGATGACACCTGAGACTGGGACTTACCGTTGGATGGCCCCGTAAGTTTTCTTGACTTTTTTTGAATTTGATGTCTTTTTAAAATTGTTTTTTTACTTTTTCGATATGTGAAACTTATTTCAGGTTAGTAGGATTGCTTTAACTGTTAAGTGTTTAATTGCATACTGAAAATTTACTGCAACCCGAATAGTAAACGGGTGGTTCGGTTCGAGTAATGCATATATCCATAGAATGTAAATTGCACAATAGAAGGTATCATGAGAACTATAAAGATATGAGAGAACTTACAGAAAATCACTTTTAAACAATATTTTTTAATTTATTTTTCCATTCTTTTTGTATCTTATTAATCTTTGCCAAAAATAAAAGAATATAAAAAACTATATGTAGTTAGTGAGTTACATATATATATATATATATATATATATATATATATATATATATATATATATATATAAGTCGTAAGCTACGTATATGTTCCTCATATATGAGATGCATATATGTAACTTCGTGAGCTACATATTTTTAATTTTTTTACAATATTAACCTTAGTTTTCTCGCAACGTTGTGGTTTTCTCATGAACCCTCTCCTACAGTCCCAAATACGCACACAAATATATATATATATATATATGTATATTATTAGTAATTTGACTGTTTGACGTATGCTGAAGTTTGTTAGTCGTTTGACTGTGAGTTAGTTACAACTTTAATTTCTTGTATGTATTTAAATTATATATATAGCCATATAGGTAGCTTGTGTCTCTCTTGTATTAGTCAACATCACTTATGAAGTTTACCTACTTATTCTCTCACTACAAATTGACTTCCATACCTGAAATATATGTGTGTGTGTACATATACATTTTTTGCTGAGGTTTTATATATACATAACATAAACATTTGTATGCAAGAAGTAACAGTTTTTTTAAATATGAACTAGTTATAGACAAAACTAAACGATTTAGGTTTATTTTTTTTTGTGCTCGCGATAATTTAGTCTTTTGTGATGAATTTCGTCCAATATACATATACATATACATATAAACATGACTGGTATGCTTACATTTAGAGAACTGTCTACTTGTATAAACGTAGGGAGATGATTCAGCATAGGCCTTACACACAAAAAGTAGACGTGTACAGCTTCGGGATAGTTCTCTGGGAGCTAATAACCGGGATGCTCCCGTTCCAAAACATGACCGCCGTGCAAGCAGCATTTGCGGTGGTCAACAAAGGTGTCCGCCCCACCATCCCACCCGACTGCCTTCCAGTACTCGGTGAAATCATGGTCCGTTGCTGGGACGGGAACTCAGATGTGAGACCACCGTTCTCAGAGGTGGTTAGAATGCTGGAACATGCTGAAACCGAGATCATGACCACGGTTCGTAAGGCTCGGTTCAGGTGCTGCATGAGTCAGCCCATGACAACTGATTGATGTGTGAAGTATGAATGAATGAATATAAGAAAAGGTGAAAAAGGTAAAGAAATGACATGAAAAAAAAGGTGATTTTTATATGTCATCTATGTGTATCTATTAATATTATCAGGGTAATTTCTTTCTTCAGATAGGGTGAAAAAAGGAAGAAAATTATGATATCATATCAACTACTACTGCTTGTTTTATGGGTTTATTTTCCGGCTTTTTTTTGTTGAATATTTATGGATTATGTTGCTAAGTTAGTAGTAATGGAGAAGATTTGTGTTGTATTTAATTATATATATATAATGATGATGATGTTTCTTGCTATATTTCTAACACTAGACTTTTCTTGGTTTGTAATAGTTTCGGTTTTGATTGCTTGGTTTTGGACAGTTAACTGATAGGTGAATGGTGTGTTAATATCATGGTTGTAAAAATCACGTTTAGGCGATGATTAATCGTTAGTATTAGTCAGTATCCCGCTGATTGCTTGAAGATTGATCGTTTATTTGGTGAAAATCGGTCAAAATTATAAAAATATAAAGCTTGGTATATGTATGTATATTAAAAAAATTACATATAAATTTTTATTCACTTAATTCCATCGCTCGACTAGTGTCTAGCAAGTTATTCAACACTGATTAAAGAGTAAACTGCGGTTTTCATCTCTGTGGTATGTCAAAATCTGCGGTTTTAGTCCAATAGTTTCAAGTTTGTGATTTTCATCCATGTGGTTTTATTTCATCTGCAATTAAACCCGAGTTCATTAATCCTGTTAAGTATGGTCGTTAAACCCAACAACGTACCTTTCACGTGAGGGATAGTTTTGTCCCTTTGTTTCTTCCCCAAATACACCCCAGCCCTCACGTAGTCACGTGGCTTGCGAATTACGAATGAGTTTATTTGGGGAGAAAAAGGACAAAAATTCCCCTCACGTGAGAGGCACGTTGATGGGTTTAACAACCAGACCTAACAGGGTTAATGAATACGGGTTTAATTGCAAGTGAAATGAACCATATAAACGAAAATCGTAAATTTGAAACTATTGGACTAAAACCATTAGACAAGCTACGGGACGGAAACGCAGTTCACTCCTGATTAAAAGTCGTTGGACAAGTGGTTTTGTGAAAGTTGGTAATCTTTTGCATGAATCAACTTTTGGTTTGGTGTTTTCTTTTACTAAGACATAATTTGGAATGGTACTAAAAGAAAAGGTTGATGTGATGATCAAAGTTTTAATATATGTTTTTTAGTGAACAGGTATGTTGGACCACCTTTGTATGACAATTATTTTTCCACCTGGACATGAAGATATCAAATATTAATCAAAAGATGTAACTTTGATGCTAACTAACCTTTAAAAATACATAATATTTTATTAAAAGATATTGTTTCGGGTCTAAGTAATTTGACTATTAATATTTAATACCCTCCATTTTGGCACTAACAAGTTTTTTTTCACTATAAGCGGTTGTATGTTTGTTTATGTTCTTGTTTTCTCGTTTGTTTTGATTGGATTGCTTGCCTCTTATAAGTTGTTACTTTTTTGGTTTCAATAATATTGGCTTTTCTTAAAAAAAGAAAAAAAAAACATCAAAAGAGATGAATTATAACTAGACATGTATATTACATACACTTTGAAATTTAACTTAAAAATATTTGAAGTGACCTGGATGACATCATAATGAGACACATTCACTACCTTTCTTCGGTTTTCTTCTCCAATTACGTAATTTTCTTCAGACATCTTCTTCCACAAGACCATTTTTGTGAAATCAGACGATGAAACCGACAAAGACAAACTACCTTCACTAGAAAAAGTTCATATTGATTATAAAGATAATCAACAATTAAATGATAATCACACTTAAAAAAAGATCATTCTTTAAATAACAATCAAATGTATCAACTCTACTTGGGTCCACCATGACTACTCTTTGGAGGTGATTAATAGGGGCGGTTCTTTCACGTTTGGCCGTTGGCAAAGGTGGCAATGACAGGTGGTGTGAGAAGGTGACATATTTCTTTAGCCTTTTTTAAACTCCTTTTTCATATAAAACTCAATAAAATCACATAAACTACACTTTATTATAAAACTTCTATAGCATGACTCTAATAATAACATGCTATCTTAACTTTTATTAATATACTTAAGAATGTGATTTATGACATGTAGAGTTATAATGAAGTGATCAAAGACTTGTATGAGTTTAGCATACATGGATTTGGGTCATTTTTGGTTGAATCGTAAACACATATAGCTAAGTAGGTTGGGTTCGGGTTGACAAGGCTAGTTCAGTGGTTTAAATTGTTTTAACCATTTTATATTTCCTAAAATAGAAATTGACATCAACTTCTTATAAACTTATAGTAACTGTCTTATATGTATCTGTATTTTTATTGTAAATTTATAATCTTAGAGTATTAATATGAAACACATTAACACCCCCCACCCCCCCCCCCCCCAAAAAAAAAAGGAGGTTTAAATGTGTTCGTGTCAACTCTTGAATATTTATATCATGTTTGGATTCTAGTGAATGATCTAAATTTGTAGGTTTATATTAGGTTCAACCTTTAACGTACAAGATCTATTTAGCGCTTTTGAATATTACCTGGATATACTAATAAAAGTAAAAATGGTAAATTACTCGACATTAGTATACCCTCATCAATACACTTCGTTCCCAAGGGTTGTCAGCTTCGTCACCCCCTCCTTTCGAACATGCCAACATGAAAGAACTCATTATAAGGGGGTCAGAGATAGGGGTCTCTGGGCCACCCTCTGATTCTCAACATTAGTCATTCAACGAAGTGAGGATATAAGTAAAGTAGACCACAAATATATGTAAGTGTAAAGAGCATGGAGTGAAATGGTCAATAACATCGCTGGGGGTGGTTATTGACAACTTGATCACTTCAGTTGAACGCTCCAGCAGCTTAGAAAGTATTGCTCAAGCTGAACTGTCTAATCAGCTGAATCGCTTGCACATATAGTTCTTATCTGTCTGTTGTTCTATGTTTCAGGTTTGAACCTTACCATTTTGGTAAAAATGACTTCTTGAAGAATATTTAACACGTGCATGTGTGATCAAATTACTCTATTTTCAGATAAAAAAGGTTGACCACAAAATTCACTCTTCATGACACATCACAAGATGTTAAAGCGTCGGAAGCGTCAAAGCGCTAAAACATAAGTTTTTAACCTTTTTATCTTCTGTTTTAGCTTTGGTGATTGGGCTACCCGTCATCAATATTTTAGAGCTTAAATCTATTATATTATTTTATGTTAATATCTTTTAACACTCGTATATTAAAAGATCTCGGTGGGGACAAATAATTAAATATCATCTAGGTTACGTTACAATCAGGTTTTACGATATCCAAATGTACAAGTTTTAACGGTAGACGTTAGCATCACTTGAGATTTACGTGATGAAAAAAGTGATGTTACGGAAACTTGAGCAACGAATATTACTAACACTGGCCTCCAAATTCATTTTGGCAGCGACGATTACGTCATAAATAATAATAAATCTCAACTGCTCTGTTCATGCATTCCATAGTTTCCTTTGATCAGTTCATCACAATCTTAATTAGGTTAAACAATGGAGGTAATGAGTGTTTCCGTCACTTCTCCGGTATTTGTTTCGATTCGTAATAAGACGAAGAAGACGGTTATTTACCGGAAGTTTGCGTTCAAATCCACGACTGATGATTTATATTTAACGAATCGGTCTTCAATCGGTTACAGAATTCAAGCAGTTCATCTGGATGAGGTAGTGATAACTGCTTTAAATGTTGTTATTAACCTAATTTATTAACTAATTGTGTCTGATTTTAGGAGATTTTGGTAACTGCATAATTGTTGATTGATTAACTAGAAATTTTAATCAGTAATAATTTTAATGGAAAGTGATAATTATATTAACGTTAGTGTAATTATGTAATTAAATGTTGTATATATAATTACGCTAAGTGATTCACACAATTAGCACGTTAATTTAATTTGTACGTTAAGTTTCCTTGATGTGTGTGAAGACTTACAGTTGATATGATGAGTATGTTCTACCATTTAAGGATTTAACAAGTGGTTAATAACTTAATAAGACAGTGTTAGTGTGTTACCTTATTTAAACAAGATTACTTACTCTTCATTTCTAATTACTTCTCAGCCAAATTTTATGCTCATCAACCACAAAGTTTATTTGAGTGTCCTTACTCCTTACTGATTTACCGCCATATTTTCTGGTTTTTGTGCTTGTTATCTTATAGAATTAATGCTTCTATGAAAAACATTTAGCTTCAAAAACCATCACTAACACGAAACTTAACAAATATATGTAAAGGTTATTACACATTTCGTCTGTTAAAAACAAATCCTCTACTTTTTAGGGAAGTTATGCTTTAAAAAGCAGAGTTTAGTTCCCTAAGATTGAATTATATCATACATAAGATCCCAATTGCAAATGTTTGATTGATTTTATCAGATTGCCTTAAGTACATATGAGTCTCACAACATGACTCTTGATAAGCGTATTTAGTGGTTGATTACTAGCTGAATTTTCATAACGTCTTTGTTCTGAACCATGAAATGTTGGCATATTATATTACACTTGACAACTGTTAATTAGCAAATCATCTCAATGTTGTTATGCGTTTTATAGGTAGCTGCTGACAAGCCAGAACCATTAATTGGTTTGGTCAAAGATGTTGACTGGCCTTCCCCCAGCGATGAAGTCCCATTTTGGAAGAGGAAGTTTCACACTCGTGATATCAATCCAGAGATTCCTGTTAACATAGAGAAAGATTCTGATCTTTTGCATGTTATTCATGTGACTGCTGAAATGGCACCAATAGCAAAAGTCGGCGGACTTGGTGATGTTGTGACGGGGCTTGCTCGTGCGTGCTTATTACGTGGACATAAAGTCGATATTATGCTCCCTTTTTATGAGTGTATTCAGAAGGATGACATTCAAGAATTATCATTATTGACTACATATAATTCGTATTTTGATGGAAACTGGATACAAACTAGCGCATACAGTGGATTAGTATCAGATATTCCAGTTATATTTATTGAACCAATGAACCAATTCTTTAAAGGTGAAGGTGTATATGGAGGTTCATACAATGAGTTGGAAGCTTATCTATTTTTCAGCCGTGCCTGCCTTGAATGGATGCAGGTTTGTAGGTTGTTATGTACATTTTTCTAGTTGTGATGAAAAAAATATAATCTATGATGTATTGAATACGTTTTATATCCATATTTACACAGTTATACATTACCTTTAAGAAGTGTGAGAATGTGTTTAAGCAGTGATTGATTAAATGCAGGTAACTGGAACACAACCTGATATTATACATGTCCATGAATGGCAAATTGGTGCACTGCCACTGCTCTACTGGGACATGTACTGTTATCTTTCACTTCAGGTATGACCTTAGCTTGAAGCTGCACCCTAGTTTGTTATTTCTTTATGGGGATCACTAAAGGTTCTAAGAGAATCCTTTGATTAATAGAACTAGAATTTGTACTTTGTAGAAACCAAGAATAGTATTGACAATCCACAATATGGAGCATTATGGGGAATGCAGGTATTCTCATTATTATTGCTCCTTTGTTATTGATACACATGTGATATGTGTTCTGTGTGTGCTTTAACTTAACACACTTACTTTTTTATGATACCGTCTTTCTTATTTCCTATGTTTATTCAGCAGTTTCATACCTGATTATAACATTTGTTTTCAAATTAACATAAATTTTCATTAGAAAACATAAGAGTGTCTTAAACATCTGTTTATGCAAGCCAATGGTCTCCCAAGATTTAGATAAAATCATAATTGAGCATACTTTGGTTCTTTTGGCAGACAAGAGCAGCTCAATAAGTGTGGCCTTGATGGATCTTTATATGCAACTGCTGACAAGGTAAGTCATAATATTAGTTATGTTTCATCTCATCTCTTACCAATGAATGCATTACTTTCTTCTTTACCAAATTGACAATTGAAATTAATCATCTTTGAGCTATGATAATAAGATGCAATTTTGTGTTATCTTGATTTTAGTTAACTATATTAGGTGGAGAAAATTATTATTATTATTAATTTTATTTTTGTATATTTCAATTAATAGGCAATTGATGATCGAACCATTGGCCACAATCCTGAAAGGCTGAGTTTACTGAAAGGAGCCATTGTGTACAGCAATTTAGTAGTGTAAGTAGTTTATGGACTTCTGCAGGCAATTCAATTTGACTAATATAATACATAACATGTATACTTGATAGTGTTTCATCATGATGAGGTATCATTATGCCAATCTGTTCGGTTTAACCCAAAATGTATTATTTTGCCTGACAAATGGAAGTAAATAATCAAAAAAGGACTTCATCATTGAATCTAAGAAACTGTAATTAATTATTACTCTTTCTACACTACGCGCGCGCGCACACACACACACATATTCCAAGAGTTCATCATGAGTTTATGACAGATTATTATTGTTTCTTTTTCCAGTACGGTGTCTCCAACTTACCTCCAAGAAACACTTTGTTCTGGATGGCTTGCAAATGCTTTGCTAACAAATCGTTACAAGTAAGCATATTGGACATTTGATTTATTCTACTCATGTTACCACTTTGTTATAACCGGACACCTGTCATCATTTGATGCACTATTTTACATTTTATTTTGTTTTCTATTTTTAAACTTGAATGTCTAATCAACTCATTTCTGTTTCATACATGGTGCTAGGGTTGCATATTGGATTTCCTGTTTATGTCATATCCTATTCCTAACTGTCTAATTATTGTGTACTGTAGGTACCATGGTATTCTAAATGGGATTGACACTGTAATGTGGAACCCTGCTTCTGTAGCATTCTTGCCTGCCAATTATCATGGTATTATACGAATATACATAGTTTTTATTCATATTCCTTATGGCTTATCAAATAAATGCACTACACTAACATTTTACCGATTCAGAACATAACAAAATTATGCGGTCATCTTAAATAATTTGATTTTATAAAGTCAAAATCACGAAAATAATCATTTTGTTGTGTATTATACATGTATAGCCATGTCATAAACACATCACTCATTTAGTGATGTGACTAAGAGCCGTGTGTCTACTTTTACTCGCACATTAGACTTTTTCCCACTAACAAACAAATGTGATATGTGACAGCATATCACGTATAGTTGGACATATATTAATTATTATTCGTGTATAGATCCACACATATACTATTATTCGCGTAACTCATGACCATATGCGTGAAATTGTTGTGACATGACTATACATGTTTAACACAAAAATGGCTACTTTCGTGATTTTCTTTTTTTAGAAATATAACTTTTAATGTAAATGCACCATACTAACATTTTTCTCATTTAATTAAGCTCACGACACTGGTGGAAAGGAAGTATGCAAACAGTATCTTCAACGAGGGCTTGGTTTGGCCTTTGAAGGCAGGGTGCCTTTAGTTGTTTGCATTTCTAGATTGGTTGCTCAAAAGGGTCTTCATCTAATTAAACATGCAATCAGTCATATTGAAAAGCATGTAAGTTTGTTACATGTTATTTTACAACTAGTCTTATCATATTCACACAGAATAAAATACTCAAATTAATACATGCTCTTCTTCCTTGTTTCTTATAGGGTGGACAAATGATAGTGCTGGGAAAAGCTCCTGATGGTAGGGTTCAAAAAGAATTTGAAGATCTAGCTAATTTGGTAAATTTTTGTTGAACTGTTTGTCTTTGTTTTATTATTATTATTATTATTATTATTATTATTATTATGATTATTATTATTATTATTATTATTATTGTTTTTTTTATATATTTTTTAATCTAATTGCCTGTCGCTTGTTTTGTTTTTCTAGCATAACAAAGGTTCTACAATCCGAATACTCTTGATGTATAGGTAACGTGGCATGCATAAATTAACAAAGATGCTTTGAATTTGTTACAAACTTAAACTTGCCTTGTATATTATAACATTATATGTATGTTAATTGCAGTGAGGAGCTGTCACACATGCTGTATGCTGGTGCTGACATGGTGTTGGTTCCTTCTATATATGAGCCATGTGGACTTGCTCAGTTGATTGGAATGCGTTACGGATTGGTAAATGATTCTGTTAAAAACATATCCTTTCCTTTCTATGATATAATTATCTACAAACTAGTATAAGTGTTGTCATATGGCTGATTATTCAGGTACCAATAGTAAGGAAAACTGGTGGTCTTGCTGACACTGTTTTTGATATGGATGATCACTCACAACCTGAGATGGCCAACGGGTAATCATATGAATTATGAATTAAAATTATTCTGTTAATATGTTAAAAACTCACCTTTTCTGCTGGTTTATAGTTTTTTTATGAAAGTGTTGCGGGTCAACCTTAATTTCCACAAATAGGTTACGTATTTGAATACTTGATCAAGTATATCTCACATTAAAATGTTATTTCTTTTTCTATACAGGTTCGTCTTTGAAGGGATTGATGAAGGTTCTCTAAGTCAGGCTCTTGATCGCGCATTTTTCTATTACAATGGAAGTAAGTTCACGTAATTACTTCATATTTTACCAATCATTTCTGTGTATTAAGAAATCTCTGTACTATTCATTGCAGAACCAATCAAGTGGGCGAATATAGTTCAGAAAGTTATGCAAATTGACAACAGCTGGAATAAAACCGCTGGAAAGTACATTGATTTATACAACTCAATAAGAGTGAGATGGTGACCTTCTGAGTGCACCATATTTTTGTAAGTGATACAGAACCAAGTTCCCCCAGCTTTTAGCAGTTATTTACATAGTTCATGTGAAACCTTTGACATGTTTTGCATGTATGTTTGCATACTAAAGAAACTTATTTTCAATGGAAATTCTATATTAAAGCACATAATCAACATTTATGTAGATATCCAAAACCTTAAAGTAGCAAAAAGAGGGTCGGGATATTTCCATTCATTCCTTAACTTGAGAGAATTACACTTGTTTTGGGGAGCAATTGAATTAGCACCCTGCGATAACCCCAAAAAGAACATCAAAATTACATGAAAAAGTCTTCGGTTGCTCGCCACCACCTACCTCTAGAAACAATGAAGGGATGAAGAACTACAAGGTTGCGAAAGTCGAGGGTTATTCATCCTGATTGTCGATGTCAATTCATGTAACTTCAAGGCAACAATATCCAGGATTCACAGATTCAACCTTCACTTTGCACGAGAACTTCCTACAATATTTACTGTACTTCCTTATGTTCTTCCACATGAAGCGACTCTGCAACTTTATCAGCAAGTTGTGTTACTAAAGTATCGTTCACAACCGGTACGTTTTTTGTAAATTCCCGCTCTTTAGACCTCTTTTCCTGCACATCTTTCTCTTTCTCATCATAGTAACTGAAATCATCTAACAATGATGTACTTGATTCATGGTCTTTAAATGTTTTCAGCATCGCATTACCCGCTTCTAATTTCACCTACTCGAAGACAAGTTCAAAATCACAACTTGACCGAAACTGTGACCTTTAGAAGTCTAGATACAGATTTAAAGAATGTGTTTTTTAAAAAAGAAATACCTCTTGTGAATCTCTACTATGAGTGACCGGTTTGTTGTCATTGTTGTCGAGAATAATATGTCTGAATCGACTGTTTGGGACATCTTTAATGATGTGCCATTTGACCCGAAATTGACCACTCCATCTGTCCTGGTGCCAGTATTCTGCATCATTCACAAAATCTACAGGACCCACCATTTCAGCCACCCCACAAAACTGTCCACTAGCATTCACCTGTAATAATTTCAATCATCAGAAACTCGCAACTTTATTAATTTGTTTATTCATTGAAGAATCTTACTGAAAAGAAGAGGAAAACCGGACAGGTGGCATCCGATTCCTTTGATTCTTGATAAGCAGCATCTAGTTTTCTGTTTCCCAATGGTGTACTGGCCCAAACACTGTACTTGATACTTTTATGAACATTTTCTTCACTAAAAGACTTTATTACAAAAAACTTAGCACTGTCATAAATTGTAACAAAATCGGGTCGGTTGTAAAGCTCAAGATCGAGCCTAGAAGAAACGTCGTTTTTACTGTCACCAGTATTGTTAATATTATCATTTCCCTTTTGTTTTGATGCCCTTGGTCCTCTGCTACTGGTAGTAGTATCATGTGATTCAGTGATCATGTTAACTGCATCCCGTTCCTTGTTCTTCCCAACTTTTTCGGATACAAAGCGGTTTAAGTGACTAGCTTCCCCATGAAAAACGGAATTCCCATTATACCCTCGAAAAGATCCGCTTTGTGGGTATCCTCTTGTGGAGGAACCTGATACCGACCTGTGTCCATAAGTTGTCTGCTGCTGTGGAATCTAGAAATCAAGAGCATAATATTGTATTATTAAAATCATACAATATATATACACACACACTATATTGAAAATGTAAAAAAAGTGAAATTTAAAATAACATATAATGAGTGAACAAACCTGACTGAAAATGTGCTCATATGAGCCATAAATGCCAGCTGGCGAAGGGTATAAGGCTGCTGATGTTAATGGAGCTGAATAGCTACTTGTATCTGAGGACATTGATCGATTTGGTGCTGAATCACCAGAACCGATGTCCCCGGGATACCTATAATATCCCACATTATTATTTCCAGCATATTGCAAATAATAACCAGATCCGGGACCCAGAAAGACGTTCTCAGAGAACGCCTCTTGGCCACTATTGGTTGGAAGAGCAGATGTAACTTGAGGAGAAATAGGGTGCGAGTAATAATTTGGGGACATTGGTACTTGATGTGGTGAAAACAGTTGACCATCTATCATTAATGGAGATAAAGGACTAGTAACCGGAGAAAATTGGCTGTACGCCATTTGGGCATCGTACGCGTATGCAGGGTGAAATAATAATGATGCATTATCATTATGCATAGCCTGCATAAGATCAATAACATAGTGATGAGAACATGTGAATTCAATAAATAAAAATTAAAAAGTGTTTATTCTCACCGGAGGCACAATCTGTAAGTTATTAGCATGAAGATAGTTTGAATAGTCTCCCCAGGTAGCCGAGCCATCATCATAACCTGATGCTGAAGTACAAGCATAAAATTATAGAATTTTCGAGGACCAAAAAGATCACATTGTTAACCATATGCTATAAAAAACTAACCTCCATAAAAGTAGGTTTGTTCTTGAGGAGTAAAAGCATTCGGTTGGTTTACAGAGTTCCAAGCTTCATTTGTATTCAATGCTTCTGATTGGTTGGAAACGTTTCTTACGGGCCCTGTGATGGCGGCATCCGGAGGAGGATTTGGAGACGCAATCCTTTCGTTTTTGGGAGAAACCGGCTGATAATGATACAAATAAATAACTAACTAAACAAATTATTTAAAACATATACAAATGGAAATACAAGACCAAAGGCTAAAATGTACCTTATCCGCGGGCACAAGCACACCACCTGCTAAAAGAATCATAATTGTAAGAATGTAAGAGTTAGTAACTTCAAACATAACAGTAACACTGGTTATAAACATATAATAGTTTGATCATGTCATGATGCTGACATGGCAACAATAAACCAATCATATTACTTGAAAAAGATGACGTGGCTCATGAAAAATATATATCAATATCATTCCACATTGACCAAATCACTAGTCAAAGTCAACACATATCCAATAACTTGATGATTTTACACAAAGCTTCATTTCTAGGGCTTACAATAAACTAGATGCACGATCCGAACACGAAACCAAAGATCAATCATTTATTCAACCCGTGTAATACCCGCGATCGATCGAATAAAATAAATACTCCAAAAACAATCAATGATGCAATGTTGAATAATAAACAAGATCAATCATTTCCCCCAAATTATCACCAAAACAAATCACACAATATAATAATTAGATAAAAAGCAATGAATAGATACCAGCATGCAAGGGCAAATCTGGAATTGAAGCAGGAGAGACTCGATCTTTAGCCTGTTGACCTTTTTCTTCCATGATTCTTCCAAAAATCAAATTAAATCTATAATTATTTATAAGTTATTATAAAAATTATTGAAGGAAAACAAAAGTGGGAATTCAAAATTGAAGGATCAAATTCAAAATCCTCATGAAAAAATTATTATATTATTAAGGGTTTTAGACTTTGATGTGGTAATGTGGTATGAAATATGAATGAATATATAGATACAGATTTGTTTATATATATATGACACGAATGGACCCACCCGCACTTGTGCTTGGTGTGGTGTGTCCATATGGGAAACTTCTCGCTCTTTTCCTTTTGGTATATATATTTTAATAATCAAATGTTTTTATAATCATGTGTCTATTTATTATTGGGGATTCCTCCGTAATAAAATAATAACCAACTTTGAAATTTGTTTTAATAAGGTTACTGATAAAAACTTTTGTTCCAATCAGGTTATTGAACTTTCATTTTTGTTTCAATCCTAGATATTTTATCTGGATAGCAGGTAATCTATGTTTTTTTCAATTTTTCAATTTTTTTACTTTGCATAATAACTTTTAAAGGCTGCGAAAATTAGTAAAAATGTGAAATATAATTTTAAAATTCCGAAAATTTGTAAAAAAATTCGGAAAATTGAGGTTCGGGTTAGAACGGGTCAAGGTCGGAACGGGTTTCGGGTCAGTTTTATTTTTTTAACCAACGAATCAGCGCGTTTTCAACACGTTACAACTCGTTTTAACAGCAAAGCTCGTTTAAGCGATTTTTTTTAGTTTGTTTCAGCACCTAACAGCTCGTTTAAGCGATTTTTCAGTTCGTTTCAGCACCTAACAACTCGTTTAAGCGATTTTCAGTTCGTTTCAGCACATAACAGCTCGTTTAAGCGATTTTTCAGTTCGTTTCAGCACTTAACAGCTCGTTTAAGCAATTTTGCAGTTCGTTTCAGCACTTAACATCTCGTTTAAGCGATTTTTAAGTTCGTTTCAGCACCTAACAGCTCGTTTAAGCGATTTTTAAGTTCGTTTCAGCACTTAACAGCTCGTTTAAGCGATTTTGCAGTTCGTTTCAGCACTTAATAGCTCGTTTAAGTGATTTTTTAGTTCGTTTCAGCACCTAACAGCTCGTTTAAGCGATTTTTCGGTTCGTTTCAGCACCAAACAGCTCGTTTAAGCGATTAGTAAGTTCGTTTCAGCACCTAACAGCTCACTTAAGCGATTTTTTAGTTCGTTTCAGCACTTAACAGCTCGTTTAATTAACTAGTCAAGACGAGTTTGTTACTAATTAACTACTCGTATCGGTAATGTAAACAAGGTAAACTAGACGCGACGAGTTAACTACCAATAAATTACTCGTATCGTTAATGTAAATCTGGTAAACTTATCAGAACGAGTTAATTACTAATAAAATACTCATATCGGGAATATAAACAAGGTAAACTAGTCAGGACAAGTTAACTAGATATGAACTACTCGTATGAGTAATGTTTACCAGGTAAACTTATCGAGACGAGTTACTTACCAATAAAATACTCGTATAATGGATGTAAAGTAATCGTTGACCAATATCTACTCGCAACGACTAGTTGACCAAACAAACTAACCATTCCGGTTAGTGTTTTGAAAAACAAACCGGTTCGATGCATTTGGTAATCAAACTCATCGTCATGGTTAGTTTGATAAACTACTCGCGTCTCTTAAGGTTTTATAATCTGCTCGTCGCGACTAAAGGATATCTTATTTACTCGTGAGCGTTGATTACGAGGCTTTAAACTTATTTAATCTTTACGAGTAGATGATTAGTGAAACTGGTCGTTAAGGTTAGTTTATAGACACGTGGCAAATTTTTATTTGTTATACAAACTACTCGTTGACAATCGTAAACTATTCGTCACGACTAGTTTATAATACCTATTTTGGGAATTTGTTTGAAATGACACCTAAAACCTGAAAAACGTATTCATAAACGTTTATTTTGGGAATTTCCCCTAAAAATGTTGTATTCTTTTCATTGGTAATGCGATTAAACTTTGTATCCCTTATGAACATACAAAAGCGTTTACTAATCTAAGAAGACGTTCGTGTTCTGTTTTTCTTAGTACATCCGGCATAGCAATATAGTATTAAAATTTGTACAACATTTTTATATAATTTTTAAACTTAACTATGACAACATCTAGTTTTTCGTCAGGTTAACTGATGACTTCAACCAGTAAACCAATAATACAAGCGGCCCGATATTCAAAACATTGTTATCCCTTGAGTCTTGCTCTAATACTAGTGTTGGCACATAGTGTCATCTCAAGGTTCGACTTATTATCTGATGGTGACATAATCGATTTACTAAATGTCACATAACACAATCAAACAAGATGAAGTTAAACTGAAAATACGAACAGTTGAATACAATAAAACATGTGTTGTATATTGCTCACAAGTACAAAACAATTATTATTTACAGACTGATTAACTGCGAGTTTTAAAGGACTCAAACGTGCACTTGGAGTCGCGTCATCGTTTAAACAAATTGGTTCAAGGCAACCGTCAGACGCCTCCGTTCCTTGCCCCGATATGCTAAGTTCCTAACTCGATTACGTACTAACTAGACACATTTCTCATTATAACTAAAAGTCTTATGGCCCATTAATAATAAACAACTTAATTACAATCCATAAACACTTGTTTTAACATAGCTTAATATAAGCCCAGCCCATAAGGTTTTAATGGCATCCAAGCTTTACTTACTACGCTAATTATCAAAAGGTAGAAAGCAATTTGAGGTTGCGAATGACTTGTGTGACGAAACCAATAGTTTTTCGTCAGGTTAAATGACTTCACTAGAACTGTAGTCTGTAGAAAGCAATCATAATTAAACTTGACCGATTAAACATATAGTCTGTGACGAAACCGAAATTAATAAAACCATTTGTATTTTTATATATTTGTGGCTTTTATTGATTTTGGTTATGTTGGGTGCGGATTTTCATCCTCGGAATTGAGCCTAATTTAAGGATAATGACTTAAGCTGCTATTCTGAGTAAGGTACGTTGACTAATTCAATTGTCCTATATTATCTAATTGTTTTGCAGATAAGAGCACGTGTTAAATATGTTTATTATAAGAACGTGGATTGCAACGGAATGATACTTGAACTTCGTCAACAAAGAACGTGGGCAGCAACGGCTTGTTGAAGAAATAGTCTAGGGTTTCCGGGATAATCGGAATAACAGTTGTAATCTTCTTATTATAAATGTGAGCTGATAGTATCGATAGGACACACAACTCACTCGTCTAGCTGCTAGTATTCATTGTATCACTTAGTTCACGATTACTAATCAGCTCCAACCTTTGTAATCACAGATTTTGTTATTAATAATATCGACGGTGATAGTTTTCACCGTCCGGGGGTTTTTTTGTGCCGGAGATCATAATAATCAAGCGTAATTCGACCAAAAGTTAAGTTCATAATCTTTGATTGAAGAGATTCGATTAAAGATTACGTTGCAAACTCTTGACCGAAACGAAGATTATCATAATCAAGGTCTTTTTCCCTCGTAATCATATCTTTGTGTTCGATCTTATTATCAATAAGCACTTCACCTCACGCACTAATTTGATCAAAAGTTGCTTTGCCAATTTTTGACCGAAACAGGTTATTAACCGAACCAAACCAAAAACTGACAAATTTACCGAATAAACCGAACCGATCAACTGAAAACCGATTGGGTAATTCAGTTGAGGCAAATAGCCGAACCGAATCATGTACACCCACAATTACACTCGGTTCATGTACACCCACAATTATATATAGTACAGTATAAATTAATTTTCTTACATGTTTTGCACAAATCTAAGTGACCAAACATGTTCCTGAGTTCCTCTGCTGAAGTTTGTTTGATAGCAAATGTATCTGGACCATCAACCTACACAACAACTTAGATAATTAATAAACTATTAATGAACAAATAATAAACTTAACTTACATTAAGATATACAATGACCAAACTAACCTCCAATCCTGGTGTGTAAGTTACCATGTTATTAATAAACCTAACTCTTGTTTATAGGTTTTGTCGATTATCCGGCCAATTTCTCAGTAAATTATCGTGTAAAATTCGAAACGAGAAAATTTATTATGTCAAGGCATGTGGTTTCTAATGAGTCCCATTTCTCTTTTGCATCTAAACCAATTCCACACTTACTGATTAAGGAAAGAAAGGTACAACTAATAGAAGCCCAAGGTACAAGACTCTATGCAGAAAGTTAGACGTAAATGTATTATTATAAATAAATTAGAGTTCACATGCATATTTGAGACACTAGCGGCTCAATCATTTTTGAGACCCAAGACGAAGTTCAAATCAAAGACTCCTTTTCAAATTTTATTATTATCGCCTAACCAATTTATTTATATCTATATCTATACTTATATACTATATGATAACTAAAAATCTCTCATGTTACGTGTCGCTTCTGTATCCCTTCGCATCATTGTTTTTCGATCTCTCTTGTTAGATATATGTATCTTTTTAAAAAATATTTATTGTTAAAGATAATCAAATTCTACCAATGAAACATGTTTATTTTAAATTATCCCTTATTTTATGATTATTTTTTTTAATATACTTATGTGACTTTCGTTTTTAATCAAATAGTTATGGAAATCAAATTATTAAACAGTAATTAATGTATTTTTATTTTGAACGACATTTTTTCTTCACACATTTTAAATAGTAATTAATGTATTTAATCAAATTATTAAATAGTAATTAATGTATTTTTATTAAATAGTAATTAACGACATTTTGAACGACATTTTTTCTTCAAATTATTTTAAATAGTAATTAATGTATTTAATCAAATTATTAAATAGTAATTAATGTATTTTTATTAAATAGTAATTAACGACATTTTTGAACGACATTTTTTCTTCAAATTATTTTAAATAGTAATTAATGTATTTAATCAAATTATTAAATAGTAATTAATGTATTTTTATTAAATAGTAATTAACGACATTTTGAACGACATTTTTTCCACCAACTTTGCTTTTGTAAGGATGATATGAACCCATCGTCACAAATGTGAAAGGGCATACATCATATCACTAAACCATATTTTAGAAACCTAATCATATATTAATCTTTATTAGGTATGATATCTATTCTAAAACACTAGTATATGTATTACATTTTTCACCTATAAGATGTAATATATGTATCGATATTTTCCGACCCACGTAGAACACAAGTTCTAAGCTAGTTAAAGAATAAAGAATAAATGCATAATCAAGTTTAACCTAACAAGCAATTTAGCACTAAATGTTATTGTTATCATCTAATCAACCTAACGTCTTAAACTTGTTGTCATGCTCATTGGATGGTCATTTTCAACATTAATGTGTTGGAATTATGATATTTAGGTTGGTAGCTAATGCCAAGACCATTGTGATTCCCGTCGCAAAATTTGCGACTGTTCATCGCACTTGTTTAGCTTTCTAGTAGTGAGTTTATTTCTTTCAAAGTAGTTTTCTTACACCCATTTCATTAACAAACATAAACTTCTATATCATTATGTATAACAATTTACAACTTTTCTAGAGAAAAATATTTCCTATATTTCATCTTCCAAGTTATTTTTTATTTTTGTTCTGTGTTCTTGATGTTTATAATCTCAAACCACTTAAAATCCCCTTATAAAATAGGTATATTGGTTTTTATTAATCTAAAACTATTATCTTTTGGTTGCTATCTGTCCCAACTAACGAATTGCTTCTGACGGTTCAAATTTTAAACATATTTGTTCCCAACGCCCCACGACTAACAGAATCCTAACGCTGTTAACTGCAAGTCGCCGGAAAAACGTTTTTGGCCGGAAAACTCACATTTCCCCCGGAAAGCTCAACATTTTCGTTCCAAACATCTTTGTAACTTTGTATCGGACATTTAAGAACTTTTTTCTAGTAAAAGCCTCAATTATTGAAGTCGCCGGAACCCTAGAACTATCGTCGAAATCGGGTGGTGGTGCTCAAGTGGTGGTGGTGGTTGGTTGGTGGTGAGTCAATTGGTGGTGGTGGCAGTGTTAAGGTGGTGTTTACCGGCAAAAAATGTGATTTTTTCGACCAAAAAGGTTTTCCTGGTGACATGCAACTAACGACGTTAGGATTCTGTTAGTCGCGTACCGTTGAAAACAAATAAGTTAAAAGTTTGGACCGTCAACAACCAATTCATTGGTTGGAATCAGCAGTGACCAAAAGACGATAGTTGAAATTGATAAAACCCAATATACCTATAAAATAACATATGAATTGAGTCCATTTTGTTATTTAGTTAGAAAGAATAACCACATCGAAATACAAATACATATAAGAAACAAAATTATTTAACATAAAATTAAAATAGTTCCATGCTTAAAGATCAAGATCCCATTTTTATGTGACAACACCATCTTCAATCTTTACGCGGGTAAAGCCGAATCGGAAGGCCCTTGGCTGGGCTCGGCATCGGGTTGACGACAATCTGCTCATCAGGAATCATTTTCTCCCATTTGAATTTTCTTACCAGATGATGCATGAACACAAGTATTTCTAGCCGAGCATACTCTTTTCCGGGACACATTCGCGGTCCTCCTCCAAACGGCACAAACGTGTAAGGTGCTGGTCCGGTACCTTCGAATCTTGATGGGTCAAATTTCGTGGGTTCCGGGAAGAACTCAGGGTTCTTGTGGGTTGAGTTTGCACTCCAATATAACTATGCATACAAAAAAGTGAAATGTTTGTTAAAACTTGGTACAAAACTTAATAATAAAAGGTAAGATAGTTGAATGTAATACCAACTAGGGGTGTGCACAATTCGATTGAATTAGTTTTAAGCTAAAACCTAATCAAAATCCGTAACTTTGGGTTTTGAGTTTTGAAAAGCGTTTGGCGACGCGTTTAGCGACGCGTTTGTGACCATTTTGTGGTAGCAAATAATTTTGTTTATAGTAATGATACATATAGTTACCTTCCAGCCTTTTGGGATAGAATAGCCATTGTACCTGAAATCAGTAATGGCTTCTCTAAAAGCACCTTGGAGTGGTGGGGCCAATCTAAGAACTTCACATGCAACATTCCATGAGTACTTCATCTTTGATAGATCTTCCCAGTTCAACAGCTCTCCGGGTGCTTTAGACTTTGCAATCTCTATTTGTTCTGCATGCATGCATGCATGTGAATATCAATGAGAATTCGTTATCGGAAAACTCATGTCAGTGCCTTACTAACCAATGAGATCAGGTAAGCCATAGTTTATGCTAGGCTGATGATTTTTAATTAGTTATGATAGAAAACCAGCAAAAACGACATTCAAACATGGTCTACTATATCGCTTATCAATGCACCACACCTTAAAAGGAATATCACGGACGCCTTAATTCCGTCAGTAATCTTTCGCCATAAATTGGCCGCGAGTAATATCATTTGTGACGGATTACCGACGGATATTACTGAGAGATTACCGAAAATTTTGAAGGTTTTCTAGTAATCTTTTCCAAAATATACCCGACGATTACTACCAAGTTAACCGTTGGACTAGACCTCACAAAAATGTTTTAACAAGAATCTAATCCAAAATCTTATTCTCTAAAATAAAGTTCCAAAAACGACAAAATTTTACAGTTCCCTCAGTTTAGCCACGGACAGTAATTCCATCGGTAATTTGTCAGTAATCACCGACGGCTTATGTTCCTTAGAGTTTTTTCTAGAACGGCGACTTCTTTTTTATGTCAAGGCCACCGCACTCTCTAATATGGAGAGCACCGTTGCCCCACTCTGGCCAGACTATGCTATCTTAACCAGGCCACACTGACTTAAAAGTTTGACTTTGATGTTCCCCAGGAAACCATACAGAAGGTTGCCACGTTAATTAATAATTAATATATAAACATAGTTTAGCATTACCTTTGTAAACTCCATCATAAATCTCTGGTAACTCCGCAAGATACTTAACAATAAACGCACAAGCAGAGCTTGCAGTATCATGACCACCAATCAACAACCCTAAGATCTTATCAGCAATATCATATTCCGCCATGAACCCGCCTTCTTCGTCCTTAAAAACAAGCATATGTGACAATATATCTTGACTTGCTGTTGCCTTCCCATTATCTAAATCAACCTTCCTTTGCTTCACAATGTCCATCAACTCTTTCCTTATAAAATTAGCAGCATTAATCCCTCTCCTAAAAGGCGTCCCAGGAAGATCGATGGGAATCGAAAGCAGCCCTAAAGCAATGCTCTCGAATGGGACCGATAAGTATCGAACACGTTCTGGATCATCAATGTTAATAAAGATCTTGCAAGCTAGCCAAAAAGTGAAGTTTTTGGCTAGCTCATATGTCACAACTTCATCTTTACCATCCCACCATGTAGCGAAATGTTGTTGTGTAACGGTGTCCATAACGGGGACGTAGCGATGAAGGGCTTCGGGTTTGAAGAAATTCGGAAGCATTTTTCGCATTTTTATGGCTTCGGTTTTGGAGGTTTTGTCTGATGAAGGGAATATTTTGTCTACTGATTTTGGCCACCAGCCTTGTACAAGTTTGTTTTCATTTGAGAACAAGAATTTGTTACCTTGTGCACCACAAAAGACTGCAGCATCTTCTAGCATTAATGATGTTCGGAACACGATGGGCGAATACTTTGACATGCGGTCGAATATGAACTTTTCGGGGTGGCCTTTCCATCCGGTCGAGAGAAACTCGAAGCTTTCTCCGATTACTGGCCACCCCGTTAGACCCGGTGGAAGTACCTTTACATTTTTTGTTTGTTTGGATGGTTTGTGAAGGAAGAAGTGCATAGAGAATGATATTACAAGGACAATAAGAGAGATAATAGATGCATAGAAGATATCCATTATGGAGTGTTGCAAAATTGTTTACAATTGATATGAAAGAAGTGTGTTTAGCAATGAATATAAATAGAGTTAGAGAGTGAGTGTGACAAAGGGTGAAGATACCAAAAGGTTGAATTATACTTGGTTTTGATTGTATATTGGACTATTGGAGATAAGAGGTCAAAATAGTGGATCTTTAAAAGAAAAAAAATGTTGAACACAAATATGTTTAAAGAGAAAATTTGTTTAAAAAAATATAGATTATAACTAATGATCATATTCTAAAGTTTGTACTTATATAAGACATATACAAGTATATACGTATACACAAAAATAGTATATATAAGTTCACTAAACATATGCTACAAGCACATATGGGTACCCAAGATTTTATACGAGTCATGAGTGGGTAAATATTTCAGTCTTCGTATGTCTACCGAGTTTTTTTTTTCGGGTTAGGTTTAACCAATTTTAGTTTCTCACAAAATTGAAGTTAAAATATGATTCACTAGGTTTTGTCCCCCGTATTACGAGGGTTGTTTTATATTTTTCGTTTATAGTATTTATATATTTATTTGGATTTTAATTTTATTTATTATAAGGAAGTTAATAATATATTTAGTGTTTGATGATGACATAGTTTCGCCATTGATTGAATTGTTTATGACCATTAGTAATTACTTTAAAGGAAGCCCTCGAACTAGGCATTTATAGATGGTATCCCTTATTCAATAAGAATGGTTTCATAACCTTCCGGTTATTATGATTTGACTTTTTAAGTTGGACTAGGCATTTAGAGGAAGCCCTTGAAGTAGGCATTAATAGCCATTAGTCGTTGCTTTAGAGGAAGCCCTTGAACTAGGCATTTATAGATGACATTTAGGGCCTCCGTGTGGGGCGATAAAATCCATACTTGAGGTGATAAATCCTTGGCACCCTCTTCCCTCAGGCGACAAACGGGCGAAATGTGTGTGTGTGGGGGGGGGGGTGAATTCTTGTTGCCCTGCTTCACTTTGGTTTTATTATTATAATTGTTTGTCTGTGGTGTGTGTGTGTGTGCGTGTGTGTGTGTGTGTATATATATTGGGCTACAACACCATTACACCCAAAAAAACAAAACTCATAATTTGCTGACCGGGCGTCACATGACGCAAAACGTCTCATTTCGTAGCTCATCCACTACACAGTCTTATAGATGGTACCCCTTATTCAATAAGAACTAGGCATTTAATCTCTTTCATTATATAGAAACATTTATATTACATCAACATAGCAGGTAGGCGGGCAACAAGCTGCGCCGCCACCCCTTTCTGAATTGCAAACCCTAACCTGCTAAAGACATACCCCTGCCCCTTTGGAGTCGACATATTGCTATGCACAACCCGTTGGACCCTGGTTAGGAAACGCATAGCTTCCGGTGCCAAGGAGCCAAAGGTATCAAAAGCCAGAGGGACAAAAACATGTTGATTCTCTTCGCAGGCTTTAGCATGTTTCTCCACCTTCTTCGTTTCAGCCCTTTTCATTGCTTGCCCAGCTACAAACCCATTATCCCTCAAACCAGCTAAGGGAGATACCCCTGTGAGGTCAACACAAGCGTGTTTTCCCCCGGCCCAATCAAAGACGAGCAAATCTGTCGGTCGTAGAGTGGATCTCCCTTCCGTGGGAACTATAAGGAAGTTTACGGGAGCTTCCTTTTTAGCTGATATCCCAGCTCGCCATAAGATGTCCCAAAGAACGTCCCGAACCCAATCATGTCGGTATTTGAACCCAGGCATCTCCTTGAAATGAACCGCATGCTCTCCGAATTTATCCAGGCAAGCCTTACGGCAGATCGGACATGTTTCGTCTTCTGGGTACATTGGGACCATCAACGGTACTTAAGAATGGCCCTATACTCGACCGCAGACATGCTTTGGCCCAAGCCATCAATCGTGATAACGGTCAGAAAATCTTGGGCATGAGGACCTTGTAAGCATTCAATAACTGCCTTCTGTCAGGGGGACAATCCAAAAACTTCTCCCAGGCTCTGAGCGATTTTGCCAAAAAGGGCATTCGCCAAAGTTTTTTGAGGCTTTGGTGGGGCGGTGTCCTTATTAGAGAAACCGCCAATGTCAAAGTCTGGGAGAGCGCCATTTAGGCGTTCCAGGGCCTGCACGTAGTCTGAGTCCAGGTCGACAACTCCGCTATTCCTTAAGATGTGATTCTGTAGCGTCCAAGACTGAGCCCTCGACGCTACAAAAGCGTAAACCCCAACATCATGAGACGAAAGAAGGCCTAAACCCCCCAAGCGCATCGGTAAGGATGCAAGTCGCCACTGAAGATCACCAAAGAACGGGCCTCCACATACAACTATGTCTTCGATGGCTTCTCGAAGCCCCTTATCAGAACAGGATACCGCATCATCCATCATATGGGGGTGATATGTTCGTAACCCAAAAAGCAACTTAGCAACCCCCATGCAAGACCTAAGCAGGAGGAGTTCGATCTGGGGATCCCTAAGGCAAGGTAAGAGTTTCATAAGATCAACCGCACGAGATGCTCTCCGCCTCGCCAACTCCTTAATAAAGTAAGGATCTCGACTAATAGCCCCTCCAAGGAGCTTTACCCCTCTCTCTGGTCTACCAATCCCACTAGGGAAAAGCCCATATTTGACTTTCACCCCATTACACGCTGGCCAAAAAACCTCGGTTTCTTAATATTAAGTTGCAGCCCCAATGATGGCCCTTCCGAGCTGATAATGTCTAGGGCTTTAGCGACTTCGTTGGCACCACCAATAATAGTCCCATCATCCAAGTACCAAGCATGAAATAGGAGGTTACAGTCATTTTGTACCCGGAGAACAAGAGGGTGTAATGCTAAGGCAAAGAGGAGGGGCCCCAAGGGGGTCTCCCTGCTGAACCCAGTAGTAGCCCCTATACAGTCATCACCAACGTACAACCTAGCCGGCTGGGAATAAAGGAACTGGACCCATAGATAGATAGACGGACAATGATGATGAACCTCCCGGAGAAGGGTTGTGCGGTCGACCATATTGAAGGCGTTGGAGAAGTCCACGGTAAGCATAGCTAAAGAACCGTCCACGTGAAAGGAGTTAAGAAACCGGTTCGCGTTGTGAAGCACCGCTTCTGCCCCATTAGGGGTCCCTATCCCAAACTAAAAGTCCCCTAAATACTGAGTCATTTCCTTCCCAACTATCTTCATAGCCACTTTAGAAACCAACCTACGTCAGATAGCCCCCACAACAATGGGCCGAATTCCATTATCCGGCTTTAATAAAGGGGTAATGGGGGCCGAAGCAATAAACTCAGCGAGCACCTTGGGGCACAGACCCCCTAGCCATAAGTTGACGACTTCAGTGATGGCTGAGAGCAGACCCATGGAAGTCACTGATCCCTCACCACTAAGAGCGTCCAACAAGTGTTGCGTCCGCAACCCGTCTCTCCCGCATGAGGTCCCTTTAGGAAATGATCGGATACATCTAAGCACACAGTCCCAATCCACAGAGAGAGTAAGCAGGGCGACAGAGCTAGAAGGCAAGGACGGAGGAGGCACCACTGGGTGTTTATCATTGAGGGCTTTCATGGTTGAATCTCCGAGAGGGGAAACCCCGCTTGAGCATAATACCTTGACTGCAGCTGTGAAATGACCATCCCTGACTTTCCTGAGACATTGTTTAATATTGAGGTTGTTTTCAGAACCCCCCCTCTTTTAGAAAAAGTGCTTCCCCCCACGTTATCTAAGAGAGAAAGAACCAAGTCAGCAAAACAAAATCCATCTTTCCACACCGCAAGTGCTTGCTGAATGCTACTACATTGCAAAGACTTTCGATTCCCTGACCTGCGTTCCTGCCTAGTGGAAGGTTTCACCACCCTTAAAGTACAACGCGACAACAATAGTAATTTGACCCAATTCTCAATCGAGCCTGGTGAATCCACTACCTTGCGTAAAGCGCATGCCAAAGTCTGAGCAAACACCAAACGACAACTTGGGGGATGCTCTTAACCGTTTGAATGGGAAGGGAGAAAACCCGTTCCAAAAGGGACACATCCCCAACCACTCCTACAGATGGACTTGGGTCCCTATCCACAGACATACGATTAGGATTTTGGATCCCAACGATGAATTCTCCAGCATCTCCAGAATCCACAGAAAAAGAATAGACACCATCAGCATGCTTGCACCCCTTGCTAAGTGCATGCAACGTCATGCACCTCCCACATAACCATTTATCCCCCGCTCGAAGGGCTTCCCTAACATATATAAAAAGGTCCAAATCCTTAGAGATAGCATCTTTTAAAAGGTTCTTCCGAGTATCCGTTTTGAAATGGGTACTTTGCATGTGCTCAAGTAGGCGGAAAAACCCCGAGAACCCAGGTCTACCATCCTTACACTCGTGGAAATTCTTAAAGGGGCATGGCCTTAAACCGTAAGTGGAGCTAGGACCAAGCCCTCCTGTATTTACGTTTCGAATTCTTTTTATGGTAGCCATGTACACACGAGAACAGAAAACAACCAAATCACAAAAGACAACGGACCCCTAAAGACCCCGACTCGAGATGAGTTAGAGCAAGAATCGAAGATCAAACCCCTCACACTCGAATGAGGGGAGCAACTACGGGTTGCTCACCCCCCATCTAGCACCCCACAACAACCGCTAAGGCATAAGAGGAGGAAGGTATAACTCCAAAATAAAGTAAATTGGGTAGAACTCCAACTCAAAATACCCCCTTAAGCACCCAAATGCAAGTAAACAACCTTTAACTTATCCGAACGTAAGTCGTAATTTCGTCGAACACCTGGTGTGCAACACGTATTAACCACCAAAATAGATACTTTGAATAGAAACCAAAAACTGTCGAGAGGGACAACGATGATGAATGTTGTTATGTGGTGGTGTGTCAAAAAATCGAAAAATCAAAAAATCGATTTATTGAATTATTGTTTTACAAAACTCTGCATGAGAGGATTATATACATCGCCTTAATTAGTCAAGGTAGTAGAAAACGTCTAAAGTGAGTGAAAGTACACCATACTGATCCTAAGCGTCAATCGCCTTGCCGCTGAGTGAGGCTGATTTACCTCTCACGTGATAGGCCTGGGACAGTCTGGCGTGAGCCGGTTTGCGTATCCGAAACAACACGTTTTGGAACTATAACCAATAGTAATACATTTCTTGACAGGTAATTGATTGATGATCAGATTTTAGATCATTTAGAGCTTATGTAACATTGTAACTTACAAGTTTGAATCAACTTAAAAAGTACTAAAATGTTGTTCAGCTTTATTGACTGACTTCAATGCTCAAAAATAGGTCAATTTTGTAGATTGATAAATTTGGGAAAACAGAAAACACCCAAAACTTTTTATGCAACCCATATTATACACACCCAAACTTCAAGAGCCTTTTAATGCTTATCATCTCTTTTTACTGATTATAAAAAAAAAGTTTTCAAATAATTCTTAGGTTTTTTTATTGTATTACAATTAATTAATAATCATAACTGATAGGATTTTTAACTAAAATAAACTAATTAAAAAGATTTTTAACAAGTGATATGGTCAAAATGATGAAAGATCTGTGATATCTATTAACACTTGTCATTTCAAGTGAGGGATGTCTGGCACTATTCAGACTTGTTATTTTAAATGAAGGATTTATGCCAAAGCTTGAAAAAAATTATAGGGGTAGGCCATGCTCGGGTTGCGAGATCCATTGATCAAACGAGTGGAAGGGAGACCAGTGAGATCCGCTATATAAAATGCAAATTACAAGTTAATTATAGTAGTTCCACCATTTGAAATGGTGAAATACATGTTCACACTCCAGGTAACCAGACAAAACACATTCTAAAACTTATTTGAATCCGTTATTTAAAATGACAGATCACCTAAAAATGTAAAACAACTTTTCACTCTCCTAGAATCCATTTGTATCAGTTCTTTTTTCCCATTTTGAAAAAGTTTTCCAATAAATACATCAATCAAATCAAAAAGTAAACAAATGTTTTGTATTATTAATGCTACTTAACATACATAGTACATACTTGACGTCACATGAATATTCATCTCACAACACTCTTCCATATTATTTCTTGAGGCTAATATCACTAGAGTCCATGGGAAAACAGTAAAGTTTAAGTTTTGATGCATAATATGCTTATAAATAAGTTGAATTTGAATTGATAATAAACATGTCGATCTGAATAAAGTCCACATGACACAACTCTCAAAGTCTTACTTAACCCTTCATTACACTTGAATAATAGTTGATATCAGTTTCCATACTTTTTAGATTTTCTTGTCTTTTTTACTATAACCCAAACACACGTTTATTTATTTTCATGGTCAACTCAACCCCTTATCATGTTTGCGCCTGTTTATAGTCGCTAGTTAATTGGCCAACAATATATTTTACATACGTAATTGCAAGATTAATGTTTAACTAAGTTGTATGTAAAGTAACACACATACATACATACATATATAGGTGCAGGTTCAAGAAGATTAAGAAACTCGAAAAAATTAGGGAACTGGGAACTATTCATTTTACATATGGAAAAAAATAATATAAAACTTGATTTCACATATAAAAAATAGTTTTAGCAAAAACTTTTTGCTTATAACATGTAGAATGCATTTCAATAAAAAATGTAATTTTGTAAAAAAAAATTACCTTTTTTTTAATTGAAAATAAAAAAAAATTGAAAATGACTTATAAATATGTTTATATGTAAAAGCTCTAAAAAGATTATGTAAATATGTGTTTTTTATGAAAAGTGAATTTTTTTCGTATTTTTTTACATGTAAAATAAAAAGTTCCTTAACTTCCCACTTTTTTTTTTGAGTTCGATCTCTCTTAAACATGTTCATATATATTAAAAAAATAATATAGTTAAAAACCATTAGTGTTAATTGGCACCTAATAATGACTTTGGAAAAGTATTATCAAAGTTTGGTTGCTTTGGTTCCAATCAAAATCAATTTGGTTATTATAGACTTATAGGTGTTGATTATTTAGGATATATAGATACGTTGGAGCATGCATGCATGCATGCAAAGTTGAGGATGAAAATATAGGTCAAGATCATCATAAATTCATAAAATTGATTTAATTTGCTCGGTCACAACTTTCGATATCCATCTTAACTTAACCTCTTAAGACAGTTTTCAAAGGTCAATGAAGAGGTATGTACCCGCCTCAACACCGAGCAAGGCGGGTCAACCCACAAGATAAAGACATTATGAAGGCACAAAGCCAAAACCTATGCGCATGGCGCATACAAAACATGCTCAGGCATCATATGCCCAGGCACAAATATGCTCGCGCATCACATATGCGCGCGGCGCATCAGCGCGCGGCGCATATCACATGCTCGTGCATATCACATCTGCCCAGACACACATGCTCGCGCATCACATATGCGCGCAGCGCATCAGCGCGCGGCGCATATCACATGCTCGTGCATATCACATCTGCGCATGAAATATCTGCGCGTGAGAATAAAGAGAAGACCTCGCGCATCCTCAGGATGGGCGCATATCACACGTGCGCATAATCAACCTCGTCCTTATCCAAATCAGGATTAGGGCAACCTTGATTGTGCACGTCAGACAACCTTCCAGAAGGCATCTTTTTAAGGAGAAAGAATATGCTGATGTTGACAGCTGCCAAGTGAAAGGTCGACAACTCAGCATGACACATGTGTTACCACGTGATTACAACCAACGAGAAAGCGCCAGGTGTCCCAGAGGACACGTGGCGCAGTGCGATTGGAGGAGGCCAACGAGATTGAGCCCAATCAGTGGAAACCCTAGCATTATAAATACAGCATCAACTCCACTTTGATGACACATTCATACTCAATCATTGACAGTTACAAGAAGTGATATCACATTCAATCATATTGAATTACATTCACTCACAATCAGTTACATAGAAACAGACAGTCTCACAATCAGAGGGTATTCAGCTATTCAGCAATACTCTTGAGATTCTTTGACACTCATTTATCATCTTCTCCACAATATACTGATTCTCACGCCGGAGGGTTACCCCAAAGAGGACCCCTCTGTCCCTTTCTGAGGGGTAAGTAACGGCGCTGTTCATTTTGTAGGTGGAAGAACACAGACCCAGAAGAACCATCGGTGAAATAGTATAATCACACCCGAGGAAAGTAGATCTGCTACCAGTGAGTAGATCCACGTTTCTTCATTGGCGCCATCCACTGTTACAAACGGCAATCAGATCTCATCAGATCTATAAAAAAAAAAATCAATCACCATGGTTTCTGGAGTTCGTAACGTTGATCAAGCTCTGGAGGATATTGAACGTGAGGGTGTTAACGACGGACAGCAGGTTCTGAGGGTTCCGCGTGATTCTACGCGTACCACCAGCAACCGTCCCTTCGTCACAACCCCTCACGGCCAGACTGAAACTCCTCCAGACGATCTCACGTTACAAAATATGGCCGGCGCGAAACTGAAAGGACCAATGGGTCCAGAAGAAGAAACAAATGATCCAAATGAATGGCTCATAAACGAGCAGCGGCGTCTGATGGAAAAATACAATGAAATGGTCAAGCAGAAAAAGCTAGCCGACCAAACACAAAGGCAAGCTTTTGATAAGCAGACTACAAAAAGGCCGCGCGCGCCGGAAGAAGGACATTCTGTTCACACTGCACACACTGAGTTCAGTGATGAAGAAGTGCATAGCATGAGGAAGACACGGGATACTCATGCAGGAGGCTCGCAGCTCCGCGCGCCTGTGAACATGGCGCCTGGAGCCAGAGCAGATCTGGATCTGCACATGCCGTACAGCCCACCGGTCAGAGGGCAAGTGGACGTAACCACGCCCTACAGACCAGCCATCCTGGTAAAACACTCAAAGTTTACTGCGCGCATCGCGCAGGCTCCCATCCAGCACAAGACAAAGATGCCAAGTGGTCTGGGCAAATATGATGGCACAACAGATCCAGATGACTTTTTGCAAGGTTTCTATAACACGGGAAACCTAGAGAGCTGGACGATGCCAACATGGTGTCATATGTTTGCTCGCTGCCTCACGGGCGCAGCGCGGGTATGGTTCGAGAGCTTGCCGACAGGGCAAATTGATGGGTTCGAGGAACTATTAGAAAAGTTCCAAGCCCACTTCGTACAGCAGCGCAGGCACACGCGCGATCCTGATGACATCATGCACTGCATACGCAGGAATGATGAAACGATTGAAGATTACATCACTCGTTTCAATCAGGAATCCCTGGCAATCGGGGGTATAACTGAGCAGCTCCTGCGCGTGGCCTTTATACAAGGCGCGCGCAGTGATCAACTCCGCCGGGCTCTCGTAAGCAAAGATGGTATGCCCACCACGTGGGCCAAGTTAATGGAGGCATCGCGAGTTTTCGCGAGAAATGAGAAACAGATTGCCCAAGATAGGGCAAGAGAAAGAGCGCATCAGGCAGAATCACCGCGCAGCAAAGAGAAGAGGGCCAAACAGAACTCTGTATGGTCCAGGTTGCAGCCAACAAGTTTTTCATCCGCGGAAAAACAAGCGCAACCAACCTCACCCCAGCCCCAAAAAGAAGTTCGTAATCGCGGGGAGGGTGACAAGAGGGAGGGCGGCAGAGATCCTAGCAGACCTCTGCCAAGAATATGGACACCCCTCACTAAAACACCTTCACAGGTGTTAAGTACTGAGAATGTCCAATTCAAGCCCCCCAAGCAACTACGCTATAAGGGACCGCAAAACAGTGGCAAATATTGTGAATTTCACAGGTCCCCGGGCCACAACACCGACGCATGCCATCATTTAAAGGATGCGATCGAGAAGGATGTAAAGTCAGGCAGGCTGGCTCACTTGGTGAAAAACCAAAGAATAGAAGATGAGCAACCGGAAGGAGCCTCTGCCAGCAAGAAATACAAAAGAATCTGTGTGGCTGAGGGGGGACGACAAGGGCAGACGTCAAAAAAGAGAAGCGCGCAAATCCACGGAGATTGGCGCGAGCAGCAAGTCATCTTCCCAAGAATCAGGGGAGGCCCTTCAATAAGCAGTCCTCTCGTCATCACCACACACATTGCTCATTACGAAGTGTCAAAGGTCCTGGTGGACACTGGAAGCGAATCTGACATTATGTATGAGCAGTGTTTCAGAAAGTTAGACCCGGCAGACCAAGCGCGGCTCGAAATTGTGAACGCACCAATCTGTGGTGTTTCAAATGAAATCATCCATCCACTGGGCCAGATTCAGTTTGAATTGACTATGGGGGATGATGAGCACAAGCGAGCAGAAGTTGTCAACTTCTTGGTCATGCCTACCACGTCATGCCACAATATGATCCTGGGTAGGGGATCGATCGCCCAATTTAATGCTGTACCGTCGCCAGCGCACGGCGCATTGGGGTTTCCTACACCAACGGGCGTAACATTTGTTTATCGCGATCATTTGTGCGCAGTGACAAGTACGCCGCGGGAGGGGAGAATGAAACTTCAAATGGCGGACAATGCGCCAGAGAAGTGGATTTTAAACCCAAAATTCCCCGAGCAAACGGTCACAATTGGCGCTACCATTTCAGATGAAACGAGATTGAGAATGAAAAGGTTGCTCACAAAATACACGTCGGTCTTCGCGTGGCAACACTCCGATATGACTGGGGTCCCGCGAGACTTGGCGCAACATTCTCTTAACACGTTCAAGTCGGTGGAGCCAATTGCTCAGAAAAAGAGAATCATGGGGGATGAAAAGGCGAAGGCCATGAATGAGCAAGTTGAGGACCTGTTGAGCGCAAACATCATCCGCCCGATCCGATACCAGACGTGGGTAGCCAATCCTGTGATGGTAAAGAAAAGCAACGGGTCATGGAGGATGTGTATTGACTTCAAGGACCTCAACAAAGCATGTCCGAAAGACTGTTACCCCCTCCCAAACATCGACGCAAAGGTGGACTCCGTGGCGCCATTCAAGCTCAAATGTTTCCTGGATGCCTACAAAGGCTATCACCAGATTCAAATGGCACCACAGGACGAAGACAAGACTGCCTTCAGAACCGACAAGGGTGTTTTTTGTTACACAAAAATGCCCTTTGGTTTAAAGAATGCAGGCGCAACCTATCAGAGACTTATGGATTCAGTTTTCAGTGAACAGATCGGAAGAAATCTAGAAGTCTACGTTGATGATTTGGTGATCAAGAGCAGGGAGGAGAGACAAATGCTTAAAGACATCGAGGAAACTCTTCAGCGCCTAACGGAAGTTAACATGAAGCTCAACCCGAGCAAATGTACTTTCGGCGCCGAAGAGGGGAAATTTCTTGGTGTAATGGTCACTAAGGATAGTTTCAAGGTGAACCCTGAAAAGGTGGAAGCCATCCTTGAAATGCCTTCACCATCCATCATGAAAGAGGTTCAGAAGCTGAATGGTAGATTGGTGTCAATCAACAGGTTCCTAGCGAACCACGCCAGCAAATCTACTCCATTCGTTAATACCTTGAGGAACTGCTTGAAGAAGAGCCAATTCAAGTGGACGCCTGAGGCTGAGCAAGCTTTCACTGAGATAAAAGAATGTCTCATAAAGTTGCCCGCGCTCACAGCTCCACTTCCTGGCAAAACCCTTACATTGTACCTGTCAGCTGGAGACCGCGCCATCGGCGCAGTATTATTGGTGGATCGCAAGGGGATCCAAACGCCAATATACTATGTGAGTCGGGTGCTCACAGACCCTGAGACGCGCTATTCCATCATGGAAAAGTTAGTTTTGTCACTAACACACGCGTCGCGCAAGCTCCATAGATACTTCAATGGTCATCCTATTGAAGTTCTGACTGGTTACAACATCCAGCAAGTCTTGCGACGCCCCGCGCTCTCCGGAAGGCTGACAAAGTGGGCGCTGGAATTAGGTGAACACACGATCACCTATAAGCCTCGTCCAGCAATAAAGGGTCAAGTTTTAGCGGATTTCATCACAGAAATCCCAGATGGAAAGATTGAAGAAGCTCAGCGCGAGGTAGACCCTCCGCGAGCAAACGATGAAGAAGATGTTTGGAGGCTATTCACTGATGGAGCCTCCAACAGCGAAGGGTCCGGCGCAGGCCTCAAACTGGTGGACCCTGATAATCATGAATATACTTATGCTATTAGGTTGGACTTCAAGAGTACCAACAATGAGGCTGAGTATGAAGCCCTGCTGGCTGGTCTGCGCATTGCGCGCAAGTTTGGAGTTAAAAGGCTAGAGGCCCATGTTGATTCTTACTTGGTAGCTGCTCAGGTCAACGGCCTATATGACGCCAAGGAGAACACAATGCCTCTATATCTAGAGCAGGCAAAAAAGCTCGTCGAGCAGTTTGACTTCTTCAGAATCATACACATCTCGCGCAGCGAAAATAAGTCTGCTGACGCGTTGAGTAAGATGGCTTCAACTAATTTTGATCACTTTGGCAAAGATGTCAGGGTGGAAGTGATGAGCAACCCGTCAGTGCAAACGCAATCTGTTCTTGTAATTCATACAACCCCTTCATCCTGGATAACTCCAATAATGGAATTCCTGAAGGAGGGGAAGTTACCGGACGATCGCGCACAGGCGAGAAAGATAAGACACAAGGCGCAGAATTATGAACTACTTGATGGTACAGTATATCGGCGCTCTTATCTTGGACCGCTCATGAAATGCCTGGATGCTGAAGAAGCAAGCTATGTGATTAGGGAGATTCATGAAGGAATCTGTGGAATACACGCTGGTCCCCGCATGGTGGTTGCCAAGGCAATGAGCTCAGGCTACTATTGGCCAGGCATGTACTTGGATGCGCTAAAAGAAATCCAAAAATGCAAGGCATGTCAGAGCTACGCGCCAAACACCATGCGTCCAAAGAACAACTTGATTCCAGTGACCTCCGCATGGCCTTTCCACAAATGGGCCATTGATATTGTGGGGCCCCTGCCGCAAGCGCAAGGGCGAGTGAAATTTTTGGTAGTGGCGATAGACTATTTCACAAAATGGGTTGAGGCCAAGCCACTAGCAAAAATCACAGCTTAGGCGATGAAGCAATTTATCTGGAGCCACATCATTTGCCGTTTTGGCCTTCCTATGGAAATTTTGAGCGACAATGGCAAACAATTCACTGACAGGAAGATATCCAGCTGGCTCAAAGAATTGCACATCTACCAAATCTTCACTTCGGTCTACCACCCTCAAGGGAATGGCCAAGTGGAGCGCGCGAATCAAAGTTTGTTAAATGGGCTGAAGAAAAGATTGGAGGGAGAATCCCATTCTTGGGTCGAAGAGTTACCTAATGTCCTGTGGGCGCACAGGACATTAAGCAAAACTAGCAATGGCGAATCCCCGTTCAGCCTAACCTATGGGACAGAGGCTATGATCCGAGCAGAAATTGGATGCCCATCCCATAGGGTACTCATGATGAGCAAGACTGATAACGAGCGCGAAAGAAGATTGGACCTCAACTTGCTTGAAGGGCGCAGAGAAGCGGCTATCATCAATGAAGCCAAATACAAGAAAAAGCTGGAAAAATATTATAATCAGCGCGTTAAAGAATGCCACTTCAAGAAAAATGATTTTGTCCTTCGAAACAATGAAGCTAGCCGCGCGATACCCCCAGGAAAAATGTCCCCCAATTGGGAGGGACCTTATCAAATTTCAGAAGATTTGGGGAAAGGCGCGTACACTTTAAAAGATTTGAATGGAAAAAAGATACCGCGCGCGTGGAACGCGGCACAACTTAGAAAATGCTTCATGTAAAAGTTCAAATATGTAATCAAGGCTTTTAAGCCATCATGAATGATGATTCGCGCTATCTTTCAATATTTGTTCTATTACCTTTGCATACATGTTTCACACTTCCTTTATTAATTTGGAGCAATATGACAACACTATATTGACTTCAAAACAAAATAAAACGAAGTAAAACATACATGCGCGAGCCTTAGCTCAAACGCGTTAATGAGTCTTAACTCTAAAACGTCAGGGCCTTAGCCCAAACCTACGAGCCTTAGCTCAAACACGTTAATGAGTCTTAACTCTAAAAAGTCAGGGCCTTAGCCCAAAACAAAGAGCCTTAGCTCAAAACACTCACAAACATCCATCTTACATCACGCGCAGCCTGATCATAAAAATCCTTAAACACAACTAAGGCAAAGTACATGCCAAATCATAGTTGTTAAGGTCTCAGGTCGAGGTCGCGCGCGGAATCATAGTGGATATCTGAGTAACACATGCTGACATGTAATGGCTAATACTCATACTTCCATGTAAAAACAGCGCGACTACGAAGCGCGAAAAAGGAATTGTGAAAAGTTATCGCGCATGTCAGCATAAACAAGATACTGCGAAACCACTTACAAAATAAGACTATGGTTAAGTGAATAATTTCCTTACAACCTTGTTCTTATTTTAACGTGCAAGCATATCTTATATCTATACAAGCAAACATGAAGAGATGAATGGAAATGCGCAAGATGTAAAAAGAGAACAAGTTTCATTCCATAGCATTGAAATTTACAAGTATGATGAGTTACAAATTACAAGTATAAAAAAAACAAAAATTATAAAATTTCATGAAGGGCTTCTCAAGTCTCCACGTCGACGTCAGCCACTTCATCACCCTCATCATTTCCCGCGGCATCTGGCACGGCCTGCTCCTCATCTCCGAACTGACCATAGTCAAGTTCTTCCTCCTCATTGGAGTCTTCTATCACGACGGTGTCAGGAGCAGATTTATTCGCAGCGCCAGAGCCGCTGGCAGGGGCAACATCCCCCGCGCCACCATCATCGCTACCAGCCCTCTCGCATTCATCGAGCAACTTCTTTAGCGCGCCGAGGTCGGGCTGGTCAGCAAGCGCAGCTATCTGCAAAACCAATATAAAAGTATTGAGTACAAAACACTTGGAAAATTAGTCAAGTAAAACTCATTAAGGTCAAGGTACCTGCATAAGGATGGGGATGGGAGTATTCATATACTTCTCCCCCACCGCGGCCATGTCCGCGCAGGCCGCGTCGCTCTTGTAAGGGTACTCGGATGGGTTCTTCTTCAACATGCCATATTCATACCCATCCGTAAACCCTTCGGCTCGGCCCACCAAGCGCGCGGCGGCATTGCAGTCCATCACAAGGGCCTGAAACTCGGCGGAATATTTCATCGCCAAAGCGCAGCGAGTCATGCCCTGTGACACCAGCCATTGGCGATCCTGCGCGAGGCCTGCAACAGACGTCTCGAGGACAGGAACCTGGGAGTTTAATAACTCTACAGTTTCCTTAGTCTTTTTTAGCTCCTCCTTATCAGACGCTGCTGCCGCCAAGATTTTTTCTTTCTCCGCCTGCGCAGCACCAAGTGCTTCCTGGCTGGACGCCGCCGTCGCCAAGGCCTCATCTCTATCGGCCTGCGCGGCCGCCAACTCCCTCTTCAGGCGCGCAACCTCGCTCTCCAGTGATGATTTTTCAGTGATACTCTGGACGATAGCTTGGTCACGCGCCTCAGCCTGCTGTTCCAAGACACGCACTCTACGCGCGTACTTGGCAACTTCGGCCTCCGCCAACTGCTGCTTCTCCCGCGCAGCTTGGAGCTCATGCCCGCGCTTAATATAGGCGGTGTTGGCACTTGCTCGGTTTTCGCTGAGCTCCGCCTGGAGTTTCTCAGCTCGTGCGCAAGCATCAGAAAGGTTCCAGGCGGCCACCTTAGCCTCTTGCTGGGCTGCCACAAGAGCATCGCGTACTTTAATATAATCGCGATGAAACTCTTGGGAGGCAGCAAAGAAAGCTGACCCAGCGAAAATGTGATCGTTGAGCAAGTCAGCGCGGGTGCGCTCCTCCTGATACCTCCTTTCAGTAGGAGGCACGGCATGAGCCCAGAAGTCCTCGCATACGCCCATGGATTGGAAGGAACTGTCTTCATTAATATTCCATCTCGGGCGATAAACGTGGTCACCTTCCTACAAAACACAAGAAATGTTCTAAGTCATAAACATACTTATATGGAGGTACGCGCAGCGGAGCAACAAATTAAAACATACCTGCGGGGATGAAGCAGAAAAGTCAGCGCCAGCCCCACCAGAAGTATGCGCTGCGAAGACTTGTGGCATCGCAGGGCTGGCGCGGTCTCCCAAGGAGTCCTCAGCCTGAGCCCCCTCATCCTCCTCATCTTCTTGAATAGGCCTCTTCTCCTGCGACCTGGGGGGCTCCAAACCAGCCTCGCGGAGAGGGCTGCGCGTAGGAGGAGGCGAGGGAGGTCTCGACGCCGCCAGTTCGGCGCGCAATACGGCTTCCTGCTCCTTTGTAACCCCAATAAGGGGAGAATCAGCACTAGCAGGAGCAGGACCAGAACCAGCGGCGCCGCCAACGGCGCCAGGAGTGTCGCCAGCAACTTGTACGCCAGCTACAACTCCTATGAACAAATCAACAAGGAAAAATGGTTTATGACTGAATCCAAAAGAAAAATAAAGAAGACAAGTGTGCAAAACATACCTTGGCGCAATTCTGTTCGCGCGGCGAACATCGCCATAAAGTTCATTCTACCCTTTTCAGAGGGTAGAACAGGGGACTCCGAAGCAGTCCCCGGCGCAGCCTCAGCACCTTGTGGCGCCTGTGGCTGATCTGCTACCGTCGCCGGTTCTGCAAACATTCAAAGGAGCAAAGGTTTAATAACAATTCAGCCAGATGAAGATAAACAAAGTATACCTGTTGCAGGCGCGGCACTGCTTCTCTCTTCAGCCGCGCGAACGGAGGAGGTGACGCCACCATACCTCAAGTGGACAGGAGGTCTGCCCACTCTCACAGGCAGGGAAGCTAAAGAAACCTTGGTGGTAAACACCTGGGTTTCCTTAGGTCCCTTCGTTTGAGCATGGGGATGAGCAACAGGGGTGTCATTTTTCTTCTGTTTCTTACTGGCCCCTGCGCCAGATTTCCCCTTAGCTTTGCGCTTTAGTAGGGGCGCCTCCTCTTCCTCCTCCTCCTCTTCCGCGAGCTCCAGCTCGTAGTTTTCAAGCGCATCTGCAAAAACAACCAACAGAACTGTTAATAAACTTGGGTATTCTAAAGGAATGAGCATAAGTGCGAAGGCTTACCAGGCGCGTCACTGTCAAAGTCAAATTCCAGATCCACTGGGATGAACATGTCATCGAAGCGATCTGGGAAACCAACTTCCCCAGCGCCAAGCGCGACGGAGCCACCCTCCACTTGTTCATCATAAGCGGCAAGGACATAATCCTTGGTGACTGCGCAAAAACAAGTCAAGTGATATCAGCAAAAGAATTATGTTCGCGCAGAAAAAATAAATAAAGCAATGAAATAAACTTACACAACCCGTCAACTTGGATAACGGGCTCAAGCGCGCTGTCGGCCCATAGCTTACTCATGCCGACCCCCACCAGCGCCTCCTCGCAAATTTTCTTCGCGGGGGATGGTTCGGCGGTCAGTTTCTTAACCCAGGCGCCAGTTGGGTTCTTGAGGACACCCTCATCCGCAGGCGCAGAAGAGATAGAGCGCATGGTCATACGGATGGGTATCACACCAGCCCTAATGTAAAAGAACCTCTCAGACCAGTCATGAAGGCTCTTGAATGAAACAGTGGAGCACTTCACCTTCTGACTGCGAGGAATAAAAGAGATCCAATTGTCTTGGATCTTGGGCTTGTAAAAATACTGAAAGCGCCGAGGAGTTGGCTCCTCGCGCTGGGATTTGCACATGAACTCAAAGTGAGTCACGCGCACGAGTCCAAACGGATGGACTTGGGATATATGAATCCCATAGAACTTCAGCAGTGCACCCACAAACCTTGTTATCGGGAGACGAAGGTTGCAGTGGGTGAAAAAGTGGCTATATAGGGATATATAGCCGGCAGGCGGGTCCGCCGCCGTTTGCCCGGACCTAGGCAACATGCAGCCAAACAGGGTGGGAAAGCCCTGAGAGGCGATGAGGTTGTCGAGATCGGCCTGCTTCAATTTGCAGAGGATTTCATTCCACCTTTTGGTGGCCTTGGTCCTCCCTACTTCTTCCGATGTGGTCTCAACAACCCTCTTCCCTTTCCCCTTTTGCTTCAATGTCGACATCACCACAGACTTCACACGGCGTCTTCGAGAGGCAACAGAGGTGATTGAGGGGCTAGACGAGTCTGAACTATCAGACATACAACTGCAGCAGCAGATAATCGAAAAATCGAAAAGATGAATACACTCAATTCAGAATATGAAAGGCAGAAAATAGAAAATTTGAAACAATGAAGATGAAGATAAAAATTTCCTAAGGGCCTGCTTTTATAGGCCCAGGAGAGAGAAAAGTGGTAACTGATGGGATTTCACGCGCCCCCACTCGCAGGTGTAAGCCAACGAGGGCGCGGCACGTGTCCCTAACACTGTTGAGGGGACATAAAAATGTAACGGACCTGCCACGGAGCAGAGACGCGCCCCCACTCGCAGGTGCTAACCAATGCGAGCGCGACACGTGTTCAAGACAGCTGTGTGAGGGGACGTGAAAGGCAACTGTAGCACCTCGAGCACACGAAACGTCTGACATGTTTACGGCGAACGTCACCACCAACTAACCACGTGTTCGGACCCTTCGTTTTCAACCCTTCGTTTTCAACCAAATGGATAGAACTTTGCGCAACGATGGAAACAACCAATAAAACGACAAAACCCCTTTAAAAGACCAAATCAGTAAGTCTAATATCCATCTTACCGCGCTCGCGCGAGATAAGACACACATTAGACTGGGGGGGCTTGAAGAGGTATGTACCCGCCTCAACACCGAGCAAGGCGGGTCAACCCACAAGATAAAGACATTATGAAGGCACAAAGCCAAAACCTATGCGCATGGCGCATACAAAACATGCTCAGGCATCATATGCCCAGGCACACATATGCTCGCGCATCACATATGCGCGCGGCGCATCAGCGCGCGGCGCATATCACATGCTCGTGCATATCACATCTGCCCAGACACACATGCTCGCGCATCACATATGCGCGCAGCGCATCAGCGCGCGGCGCATATCACATGCTCGTGCATATCACATCTGCGCATGAAATATCTGCGCGTGAGAATAAAGAGAAGACCTCGCGCATCCTCAGGATGGGCGCATATCACACGTGCGCATAATCAACCTCGTCCTTATCCAAATCAGGATTAGGGCAACCTTGATTGTGCACGTCAGACAACCTTCCAGAAGGCATCTTTTTAAGGAGAAAGAATATGCTGATGTTGACAGCTGCCAAGTGAAAGGTCGACAACTCAGCATGACACATGTGTTACCACGTGATTACAACCAACGAGAAAGCGCCAGGTGTCCCAGAGGACACGTGGCGCAGTGCGATTGGAGGAGGCCAACGAGGTTGAGCCCAATCAGTGGAAACCCTAGCATTATAAATACAGCATCAACTCCACTTTGATGACACATTCATACTCAATCATTGACAGTTACAAGCAGTGATATCACATTCAATCATATTGAATTACATTCACTCACAATCAGTTACATAGAAACAGACAGTCTCACAATCAGAGGGTATTCAGCTATTCAGCAATACTCTTGAGATTCTTTGACACTCATTTATCATCTTCTCCACAATATACTGATTCTCACGCCGGAGGGTTACCCCAAAGAGGACCCCTCTGTCCCTTTCTGAGGGGTAAGTAACGGCGCTGTTCATTTTGTAGGTGGAAGAACACAGACCCAGAAGAACCATCGGTGAAATAGTATAATCACACCCGAGGAAAGTAGATCTGCTACCAGTGAGTAGATCCACGTTTCTTCAGTCAATATTATATATATGTGTGTTATAGAGATAGCAAACAACAAAGGATTGATCATCATATGCATATAGAGGTTCTGGAAGAATGAGTTGAAAATTCATACATAATATTTATTATCCAAGAGGCCAGTCTAATGTTATTGTTGATACTAGTCGTTTTCTTCAAATTAATGAGGTGTAAAACCAACTTTTATATCATCGGCAAACAACAACTCATGTGGCCAACTCGATCCTTTAACCGAACTTCATCACCCTCTTCATATGTATTAATTACGCAATATATATAAATGATTACGCATCTTGTAATTATGTAATTACATTGTAATGTAAACGTTAATTGAATTTGTATTTGATTCAAACCCGACACATATAAACGCATAATATATTTATAAGTTATAACTAGTGGAATTCTCCAACGTTTTGCCGCAAGGCCGTCTACGAGGTTTCAAGTGCCCAAAACAAGCACTAAAAAAATTTCCATATATAAAAAAAGATTCCAGGAGATTGACGATAATTGTTATACTTCATTCTAGGTATACACTTTATTAGATTGTTTAATGTTTAAAGAACTCGTTTATATTTATTTTCCCATTGGTTTATTTCCAGTCATTTTCATTAATGTTAAAAAAATTATATATAAATACAAATTTTAAAATATTTCGAGCCTTACCAAGACCTTTCCAAGATGTTGGTCGAGCCTTATATGGAGTCAGTGACCCTGTTTGTAAAGGGCATTCGATAGATATCAGTTTGATTCGTTAAGGTACCAACATTCAGTATAACAATTGTAAAAAAAACCTAGAAAATAAAGTCGTGATATATTTAAAAAGCAATCGACACGTGTTTTACACCACTTATAGTATCAACAACGGCTCCATTGTCGTCCAGTTATAACGGGTTTGTCACAATTACAAAAACATATCGTCACTTACTATAGCTTACCATATAAAAAAACTCTAGAAAGAAATATATCTTTTAGCTTAAATAGTACTTCTATATGTATTTGCATATAAAATATAAATTTGTTATTACTTTATCAATTTAGTTTTTAAGTGCGTACTCGTAAACTACACCGAAAGAATAATCTACCTTGCTTTCAGGATTTATCGTGGTGGGATTTATCTAGTTAATTCCATTACTATTTTATAATCAAAAAATTAATAAAGTATATGATTTAAATTTTTAATCTCTATCTTTTGGCCGGGTGGTAGGAGGCTTGTGTTATCCGGTGGAGATTCAAGTTTGATCTCACTTACGTTACTTTTGGTGGATATAAAAGCAATAGAGGATTTGAACTAGGTCTTGCGAGACTATCAGCTCAAATCCCAAGCCCACCCGGGTTTCGTCCCACCGTATGTTACGCCATAAAATTTTGCTCTTGTGGTGGCATAACAACCGACAAGTGGCATCCGGCGGTAGGGTTCCCAAAGAAACGTCCTAACCAAACTCTGAAGTCAACGTGAGCATGATTAAAACAACATAGTCTGACTAGACTGAGGAAACGTGATTCTCTGGAATGTAAATTGCAATGGACTAACACACAAAAAGTCACTATTCTTAAAATATATATATATATTTGATAAAAGGAAAGAAAACCCATAAATACATACAATCTCTTTGTTTTTCATAATAATTAAAATTCTTGAAAAAACAGTCTTTCTTTCATCTCCTCTGTTTTTTTTTTAATCTCAGTTCATTAATATTTTACAAAACCCAGATTAAGAAACTGTTGATATTATCAAAATTTGATAAAAAAATAGTTAAGAAAGTGTTTATGGTGAGAAATGTGTTTATGGTTATTGATGGGTGCTTGTTTTAGTGCTGACATTGATGAACAACGATATTCTTCCTCCAAGCTCAAACCAGGTATATTTATTTTATAAGATTTCATGTCAAATTCTTGCTTCTTTTTTTCTTTTTTTTTTGGTTAAATTTCATTCCTATGCTTTACCTCTAGTAGAGGGTCACATGATCGAAAAACTCGAAATTCGATTATATTCCAGCTACAAGTTTCTGATTTTAGATTCAAATTATGAATTCAATTTGAAATTTTAATATATAGTTTTTATCATATATATATATATAGGGTAGAGATACTGTACGCTAATGCCTTAACGTACGAGAGGTGCGCGAGACGCTCAAAGGCAAAAACCTAAAATGCTCACAATAACTTAAACGCTCAGCCAAAAACCTAAAACGCTCAGAAAACGCTCAAAAAACGGTCTTCGTGAAAAAAGTAAAAAATTGATCGATTAACGATCCAAAACTGCTTTTTTTCAGTTAACCAATGATTAATTGGATATGTATTGACGATTCCGAGATGTTGGGATGTGATCTCACGTATCGATACGTGAAAAACAGGATTCGCGTACGTTAATGTACGTTAAGGATTAGTGTATTGGATCTTTTCACTATATTTATATATATAAGAATGAAAATATTGGCTTTTTATATGAGCTATATTTTTTTTAATTAGAATCGAATTTCATTTGAATCTGAAATATATATATGCTTTTTCAAACCAAATTAATATTTTTGAATTAGAATTTAAATTTGGTTTTTATAATCGAAGTCGAATTCAGGTTCAAAATTTGAATAACTCGATTCGACATAACCTCTTGTATAAGTGAGTTTTTTTGCTCATAACTCGATTGGACATAACCACTTGATCCATTGGTTAGCAGGGTATTGACAGGTAACGAGTTTTTTGCTCATGGTTTTCGGAAAAAAAAGTTGTGTTGTTTTGTATGAAATAAAAGTATAATACCATTTTAAGTTCATGAATATATGTATATTACTATAAAAGAATGTTTACTCTTGAATCCCAAAAGGCACAACAGTTTGTTGTCTAACTAGAACCATGATTTATGTTGTTTGCAATCATAGGCAAATTCGAAAACATGGCTCGGTTAATCTTACATTTTGGTATCATATTTGCATTTATTGAGATTATATAGTTACTTACTGAAAATTGAAAATTGCAGATGAAAATGAAAAAGAAAAAGAAAACGAAAATAAAATCGAACCATCTTCAGCTGAAGACGAGTTATGGATTCCAGAAAAACAAGGTGTTACGGATTTTTGGTATAATCCTTCATATAGCAATCTTGATAGTTTTACATACGACGAAATGCGAATGGCCACCAAATTATTTAGACAAGATGAAGTTTTAGGCGAGGGTGGATTCGGGCGTGTTTACAAAGGAGTTATAGATGAATGTGTGAGATCCGGTTATCCTAGAACCGAAGTCGCTATTAAGGTGCTTAATCCTGAAGGAATGCAAGGCGATACGGAATGGCTGGTATGTGTAACTTTTACATAAATGGTTCATGTGGTTTGACAAAAAATAAAACATGTTTGGTTGACTGTTTTACAGACTGAAGTCAACTTTTTAGGACATGTGCAACACCCGAATATTGTGAAGCTTATTGGCTATTGTTGTGAGGCGGCTCACCGTCTTTTGGTTTACGAATATATGGAAAATGGGAGTGTAGAAGATCACCTATTTCGTCATGAGTTACTAAACTATTATAAAGTTTTCGATAAGTTTTCTATGATTCACAAGTAGGGGTGGCAGTGTTGACTCACACCCTTTCAAATGGGTCAATTCGAGTTATTTTAAAAATTAAATGAGTTGGTTTGGGTAAACGGTTTTAACTAAATGGGTCAAAATGAGTCATTTGATATTCCATCCTTTTATTTTCGGGTCAAAATGGATCGACAAGTTCAAAGAAATTGGTCGATGAGGGTTAGTGTCCAGATTGGAACAGGTTCGGTTCAGGTTTCAAGCCAACACGAGTTTTCACCCGTGACGGGTTGGGTTTTGGTTTCTTTTTGGTCGATTCCGGACTCGTTTTTGTTCAGTTTGAATTCTTTTAGTTTCGTTTTTATTGTTTTTTTCGATTTCGATTGATGTGGTCCGGTTTTGGCTTTTTGTTTCATTGTTGTCAATTTTTTCGGTTTTGGTTCGATTCTCGGTGGGGTTTTTTTTATGGAACGAGTACAATGTAGGAAACATTTTAGTGTTTTTACTTTTTTTGTTTATGATTTATATTTTGAGTTATAATTTTTTTATTATTATTTTTGAATATTTTTTTGAGGGTTTTTGATCTTATAAATAGAAAACCCCTAAAAATATTCAAAAATAATAATAAAAAAACCATAACTTAAAATATAAATAAAAAACAAAAAATCTAAAAAAAACTAAAATGTTTCCACCGTTATTCTCGTTCAAAAAAAACTCACAAGACTCGTGTTTGTGCAAGCTTGAGGTCGCAAAACGGGCAAGTCAGAGGTCGGGTTGACCCAAAACACTTTTTCCAAAGTTTTTAGATTATGTTTAATAAATAGTGTGATATAATGATTTAGGAAGGTTAACTTTAAAAAACTTTTTCAATCTATTATACATGTTTTATTTTGTAAGTAACTTTTTTTTTATCTGTTTGACCCGTTTGAGATAAAAACATAACCCAAACCGATTTATTACATGTAAATAAGTCGGAGTTACCACCACATGAGATCCGGTTACACTAACTACACGCGAAAAAAATAAATTAATTTGGTTTTATATGGAAAAAGAGGGACATACAGAATTGAATTGGTCAAGAAGAATGAAGATTGCTTTGGATGCTGCAAAAGGGCTTCATTATCTGCATAATACTAATACGCCTGTTGTTTTTCGCGATTTCAAGACATCAAATATCTTGTTAGATGAGGTTAGTCACTAATTCTTGTATTACTTAATGAAATATGATTTTTTTTTCTATAATTAGTGACAAATTGTTTTAATATGAAAATGATTTTTCAGAATTTTAATGCAAAGCTCTCTGATTTTGGGCTTGCGAAGGATGGGCCTACGGGACAGGACACCCATGTATCGGCTACAGTTAAGGGTACATATGGATATGCAGCACCAGAGTATTTAAAAAACGGTGAGTAGTAGAGGCGTGAATTTTTAAGACGACACAAATACATAACATAAATCTGACACGTTTATCACGGGTTTGGGTTTAGTTTAAACAAGTTTGACTTTTGAGTCAGTTTTGGGTCAAATCCATGAACACTTAATACCTAAACAGGTCGTGTTCGTGTCAACATAGCGAGACTGATACATTAAATGTACAAATTTTTCAAATGTTTTTTTATATAGTAACTTAAATTATTGAGATAGCCTTACATCAAAATTTGAAATTTTAAATATGAAGTTGTTTAACCCATTTTTAGATACTTTTTTAAGCTAACCTATGAAGTTTGACTTTCCAAAGTCAATAGTGTATTAACTACTTTTGGACATTGATGACACTGGCAGGACACTTGAGAGTCCAAGTTTATACATACGCGCTAGGAATGGTGCTTCTTGAGATGCTGACTGGACAGCGATCCTTGGACATGAGCCGACCTAGTGAGCAGCGCTACCTGGTTAATTATGCTAGAAAACCTCTGGTTTCAGGCAAGAAAGCAATGCGTTCGATATTTGACCCTAGAATGGAAGGTGAATATTCATCTGGAACCGCGGCTAAGATCGCTGAACTGGCTTACATATGTCTCAGGGACGAACATAGATCGAGGCCCCCTATGTACCATGTGGTTGAGACACTTGAATCGGTTCTGGCCCGTCATAAGCGTGCTTAGTAGCTTTTGTTATGTCATTCTGTTTTAAGGATTCTTTTTCTTGACACAATGTATTAAGATGTAATAATATTGTTCTTTAATCATATATATATATATATATATAGTTATATACACACACACAAAGAAGATATATTATTTGGCAGTTTGCTACTAGTCTTCAACTTACAAGATGTATTTACTCATTTACACAATACACACAAAGGCATATATATTGCATATCAAGTGGAGGGTTTCTTCCCGACCACACGATTAAGGTATTCGCCAAGAGCCCAGATCGGAAATATGTTTCGGTAAGATGAGTAACTTATCATACAGTTCTTGTTAAACACCCCTATAATTTCCTGAGCGACGAAATAAGTTTATAGACGTTAAACAAGATTAATGATTCGCTTAAGCGCACATACATATAAATTTATATATTATTGAAGTTAATTACCTGCTGAGGAAAATCTCCATTTTCCATTTGATGATCAATGAGTACTTTTGCAGCACTATCAAGAGGCTTTCTATCTCTTTTGGCCTAATCACCATTAATAATATTTATAAGGTAAATTGAATTTTAATGATCCAAACTATGACGCAGTGGCCGATAATAATCCATACTAACAATGTGACCAGTCACACTCTTAACTTTCACTCTCGTTGCTAAATCTTACACTAACGGTAAAGTAACTTTGTCTGTCCTAACTTTCATTTAAGCCGTTTCAAAACAATTTACATAATTATGATTGGAATTAAAATCGGTTAGTTGTTTATTACGTGCAAACAAAGTTACCTTTTGTTAGAGTGGGATTGTCCATGACAACGAAATTGAAAGTTAGAAGTGTATGTTGTCACTTTGTCAGTATGGATTATTATCGACCAATAAATTATAACTTACCTGTTGGGCTTCAATAAGAGCTAGCAAAGCCCATGAAGTGTTTGTGATGTGGGATTTGTTTCTTTCATTATTTGTGTATATCTTTTGTGTGCAAGAATTGTAGCTCTCTCCCCAGCCTCCAGAAGGAAGCTGCTTTGAGAGTAAGAAAGCACATCCCTTTCTAATGCAATTGCTAGTTTCGTATGTCTTGCCCGCCGCAACCAATCCTTTAATTCCAAACCATGTTCCGTAAGTGTAGCAAATTCCCCATGATCCATACCTACACCTCGATCATAAACGTATGAACCCACATTAGGATTAACAAAAAAACCACTAAAGAAAATAGTGTAACAAAGAGATATGGAGTTAACAGATTATTAATACGATGCCTCAAATATCACCAATGTGTTTTATGCTTATAAACATGTAGAAAATGAAGATTATATAAAATTGTGGGAGTTATATTATATGTAGTTTTTGCATAACATGTCCGCAAAAGTGTGTACATGTAATCAATTTGTCGTAGTGAGAGACGAAGAGTCACCATGAGCCGTCGAGCAGCTGTGTGTTCTCGATAAACGTTGTGGCTTTACTGACGCACGCTTCAATTTCCTCCCTTTTGTGGTCGGGATATAGTTTCATGAACGATGTTAGGCCTTGCACCACAGCCGACGTACACTCCACATACCTATACAAACATCTTTTAGCTAATTATGATCCAAATCATATGTATGCAAATGCTATGTCTTAAGACATGAAGCATAGAGATTGGCACGCAACATACTGATAATCGAGCATGATGTCTCCAAATGTTTCAGCTGGATTAAGCATCTACAATACACAAATATGTTCATTCTTTGAAAGCACAAAATTTATACAAAGACAACAAGATGCTATTTATTGTTGGTATATATATATATACATGATACCTCTAACCATGGGTAGGACCTCATAAGCCCATTGGAAGAATATCCTCCATTTCTATTCTGCAACCATAATAAGCATGTTGTGAGTTATAAAAATGAAAGTAAGTTGCTATCTTTAGTCAATTTTAAAGTGCATATTATTTAGTAACTTGTTACAAGTATCCAGTAAACACAATATACAAGTAGTCATGTAATGAAGTCAAGTTTATCAAATTTGTGAATAAGTTAAATTTCATCATCATCATCATCATCATCATCGTACTAAGTATATCCCACCAATAGCAAAGCTATGGTATGGTCTGAGATGGGTAAGATGTAGACAGCCTTACCACTACCCCATATGGATAGAGAGGCTGCTTCCGGTGAGACCCCCGGCTGGATAGTAGTTTTGCATGAAGCCTTGGACATAAGGCACGTAGCACTCAATCATCGGGACACCGGCTGATTGGTGCATGTACCCTTGTCTTTCGGCTATCGACGCCACCACATGATGCCTGATTAACCTTCCGCCACTTTTAATGCTATTTTCACGATATTAGAAAAATAACGTCAAAATTAGTGCAATTTCACTTTTGCCCACCCGAGGGTTCACACATATATACATTATATGCGCGCCCCGCAAGCAGGGCGTTGAATAAGTTAAATTTGTTTTGATATATTTCTTTTCTTTACCTAAGTTTTTAGTTTCCGATTCGAGTGAGACCATGATATGTTACATATTCTAGAACTTCCAAATTAAAATAAGGCAAATTGGATTTTAATAATCCAAACTATGGCCCGCTTACTGACAATTAATAATTTATAGCGAATGTGACAAATGACAGTCATAGCTTTACTTTTGTTATCAAGATCCATCTCACTGCAACAAATAATCCGTGACTAGGTATCATAGTTTGGATTGTTAAAATAGAATTTGTCTTAAATATAATTGTGTAACCTTTACCTGAAGAGTTAGAAGCAACTGAACAGCATCATACACACATTCTGGTGCTATTGCTTCTCCAACTAGATCATATGGCATTTGCGAAAGCATCAACACCGTCTACGTACCAACAAACATTATCATCACCACGATGATATAAAACGTAGGAAGATGAAACTACATACCTTCAAAGCTTCTGCAGTGCAATCAGATACAGGCCAACCATTATCTGGAGTAGAGAATGGCCACCCGCCACGTGTTATGTGACGATACCATGACTGAATATTACCCGAACTATTTTCTCTAATCTTCACATAAACAAGGATACAATGATCAGTGATCACAACTTTACCTATATATGTTCAAGTACAAAGTACAATTTTAATAAAATAAAACTGATATACTTGTGAACTCTTAATGAAACTGTGTGCTTTGCGAAGCATTGAACCGTATTCGTCTTCCAGATTGGTTGCTGATATTGCTTGAACAGCAAAAACAGCATCCCACAATTGTGATCCATTGTACCCCTGATGTTATGAATTAAAATCATATATAGTTAAGGGTGCAAAAGTTTTATTATTATAATAATGAGTAATCTGCGGTTTTCATTCCTGTGATTTGTCCAAATTTGCGGCTTTGGTCCAATAGTTTTAAATTTGCGATTTTCGTCCCTGCAGTTTCATTTTACTTGCAATTAAACCCAAATTCACTAACCTCGTTAAGTCTGGTCGTTTAAACCCATCAGTTTGCCCCTCACATGAGGGACATTTTTGTCCTTTTTCTCCCCAAATACAACCCAACCCCTCTAGTGAGGGAGGCTTGCGAATTAGGACCGAGGTTTATTTTGGGAGAAAAAGGACAAAACCGCCCCTCACGTGAGGGGCACGCTGATAGGTTTCACGACCAGACTTAACGTGATTAATGAATTCGGGTTTAATTGCAAGTAAAATGAAACCACATGTACGAAAATCGCAAATTTAAAAATATTGGACTAAAACCGCAGATTTGGACAAACCACACGGACGAAAACCGCAGTTTACTCTTTTTTATAAAAATCGTGAAGGGACTAAAAGTCTAAAAGTAACCTGCATCTTCATGCCATCTTCAGCTATCCATAGATAATCTTTTACTCTAGACAAGTGTAGTTTGTTTACCGTAGATTTCGGATCCTCCACCCAACAACATAACATGTTGAGCACCTGTTTTCGCATATGATCATGTGTACGGAAATTATATCGAAATCAACTTTTGGACAATATAGGAAACCAACACTTAAATATAGCTATAAATAACTTGAGTAAAAAGTATTCAATCAATCATGCCCAGTAAAATCTCACGGTTTTGTTATTTGTTTCAAGCTAAATGTCACTATGACATTTAGCTTGAAGGGATATGCCATGTGTTAATAATATCAAACATCTAACATGTTAAAGTAGTGGTTAATTATGTAGTACCTTACTAACAGGTCCGATGCAAATATACCGAGTGTTTTCGTCCTCATAATGGATATGTTGCATAACGGTGTTCAATGCTTTCTTTCTAACTTTTGATAATGGCCATTGCATCAATAGAGGTTCAGCAATCTTGTTCAAGCCACCCCATATAATGTCTTGTATTATAGGATGAGGGTAATACAAATCTTCCACCAACCAACAAAACCGATAAGGCGATAACTTACTAAATCATTCGTTATATAATGACGATATTCACAAACCCGAACTACTTAACACTAGAAAAAAAAAAGTTACCTTGGCACATTGATTTCTTGCTAAGTCCCAATTAACTTGGTGATAAAGAGTCTTATATAGCTCTCTTTTAAGTGATAAAACAACGGAACTAATTGGCCCGACAAACCTTTTAACATATAAATACGACATTGGCAAGTATATCATCCTTGTGTGGCACCACATTCTTCCTACATTATTGAATACATGTATTTATCGAAATGTTATAGGGGCCACTTATTCCCACACCACTGGCAATCAAATCCCATACGCTTATGACGACAGTTAGATAGGAAATGGAAAGAAACAAACCCGGGTGTAAAGGAAGAAAGTATGGAAGAAGCCACATTTCTGGTGGCAAAGGATTGTTTCCGCTCCATTCGTACACTCCTAGTACCTATCGCACATGTTAATATATTGTAATGAGTCTCGGATCATACACGCAATTGATCAAGAAGTTTAACATGTAAACCATAATGGAGTGTATGTTAAACGTGTCCAACACCAACTCAGATTGAAGACACCTAGTATCTTGAAGAAGATTTAATACAGTATTAATTAGTTTATTATTATAAAATAAGTTAGTCTTATCTGCTTGTTTTCTATTTATCAAATTACGTATTTGAGTTTGCTTAGGTTTAGAACATAAGGTGTTATATAAATTATAAACCTTGGAGATGATGTAATTATTAAGTTTTTCCCGTTTGTCGTTTTCTTAATAAAAGAGTTGTAGAAAATTCTGCAAATCTCGTGTTTGTGTTCTTGATTCACCTGCTAAAAGTTTAACAATGTAGTATCTTACGGAAAGCCAAAACTTGCCCCATGTGGGTATGTGTGTGACACTACCATGATCAAGAATCCATTTTCTTGCTTTGGTCATGGCTCCTTCACCATCATCCATTCTTTCTCCAAGCAACCTTAGGCTCACATAGTTCAAAGCTGTACTAAACATGGTGCTATGACCTTCTATGTAAACCCCATCCACCATCACCATTCTACATGCAAATATGATTCAATTAGATAACTTTTATTTCGTTTTCATTGCCAATAACAATCCATTCGCTTAATTATCATTGATTTATATACTTAATATTCACCCATGTTCGCTTACACGAATGATTATGAGCGAATGGAGAAACATATCTTCCTTGTGAGCAAAACCGAATGAAAATCAAATATAAATCTATAATTATTGTGCAAGTGAGATTGCCCTGAATAACGAAATTGAAAGTCATTAATGCTGAGAATTATTATCGGCCAATAGCTTATAGTTTTGAATTATGATCTAATTGCCTAAAATAAAAATAAAAACATAGTATTATTTCTTGAAACATAAAAGTACATTTCCGTTTTTGTTTACCTGATGATTGTAAATTATTATCGGCCAATATCTTATAGTTTTGAATTATGATCTAATTGCCTAAAATAAAAATAAAAACATAGTATTATTTCTTGAAACATAAAAGTATATTTCCGTTTTTGTTTACCTGATGATTGTAAATTATTATCGGCCAATAGCTTATAATTTTGAATTATGATCTAATTGCCTAAAATAAAAATAAAAACATATATAGTATTATTTCTTGAAACATAAAAGCACAATTCTGTTTTTGTTTACCTGATGATTGTAAAGATAACGGCGGATTTCTCTTTTGTGTTCGATGGAAAAAACCGTGTCCTTTGCTCCCATAACATGCAAACCAATGATCTACAATACAATTTGAAGTGTTGTTGTAACTTGTAAGTACAAGTACTTCCTTTAGAAGGCTTTAATTGTGAAATGTAAACGACAATAATCATGTTATTCGTGCGTGACTGATTTTTAAACGACATAATTGTGATATAGACAGGCTAGAGGTGAAAACGTACACAATAAACACTAACTAATATATTTATATATTTACATTTTCAACTGAATTTGTGCAGTAGAGCTTATACATTGGGCTTTAAATGTGTGTACGTTGCTGACCTCATCTCACTTATTTGTTCTGTTGACATCGAATGCTACGTGTCTGTTTATGGTTTTGGTTTTGGCTTTCTTTTTCACTCAGGCTCTAATTAAAACCTATCTGCATCACCGTCTCATACGCAACATCGACTTCCACCGATGATCATTGTCGTCTCCTACTGTTGCCGGGTTCGATTTCCAAACCCTAGGTGGGGGTGGTCTGGTAGCCCGATGGATTTGGATACCTGCAACGATGGTGGGTGCCGGAACGGAATACGGATCCACCTTCATGGTTTGATGAAGCTACTGCCATGACCGGTGAAGCCGTCGGCCGGTTGTCATAAATCCGATGAGTTATGGCGGTTGAGGAGACCAACCCTAAGGTCGTCGTTGTCTATCGGTGTCGGGTTCCTTTTTGTGACGGTAGGCCAGTGGTTGGATTTACCGTTGCCGGGAACCCTAGGCGGCGTTGCCTTTGTGGTGGCAGAGTGCCGGTCGGAGGGGCCAATCGTAGGTCGGCCATCGTCTATCGTTGTCGGGTTACGATTCAGAACCCTTGGTGGCGGTGGAGTGGTGGTGTATTACGTGTGTTGTGTTTGCTTCTCAAATGTTTTACGACCTACTGTGGTCGGCGGGTATACATCTATCCATGGCAGCAGTACACAATAATTGTGACTAGGTTTGGTTGATAAGGCTATGATGATAACGTATTTGTGATTCGGCATCTTAATAACCTTTGATTGTAGCTTTGGTTTGATTTATGCACTACTGTTGGAACACGTCAGTTATAATTTGTATTGATCAGATCGTTTTGTAGTTCCAGAATGTTAAATTTGAAAAATCTATTTCATTATTTGAATGTTCCATGAACTTGCTTAAGGAGGAGACTACAAATCTATAGTTCATCAAAAGTATCGGATGCATTAGAGTCGGGGAGCATTTTTTTCCAATTCTCATGATCAAAACATGGCACGCACTATTCGCATTTGTAATAACTGTAGTTTTTAAATCATATTGTTAATTTGATCATCACTGTATGTGGTGCTTAGTTTATCAACAATACTGAATTGCTTTGTGGTTTTTTTAGTTTGCGACGACGTGAAATTGTTGACTATGTGATTATTTGCTGTTATTTGATCTTTAATCATGCTGCATATGGCCCTGTTGTTTGGACAATTCCTACTTAAAAGGTACCATTTTATTCCACCACATTTATTTAGTATTGATATGGTTTAATGCTTATGAGTAATGGGCAATTGTTTTGTTTTATTTAGGTTATCAATTCACGTAGAGAAAAATAATAGCGTTTTTCAAATCATCTATATGATAACGGCAAAATGGGGGAATATAGAGAACAAATTTTTTTATGCTGAATATTCAAGGAAGATTGGTGGTCAAAGATTGGTGGTCAAAGATGTGATATTAAAGTTTCTTATGGCAACTAAATGGATGTCATCAAAAGTAATTTTCACTGAATCTGATTCAATAAACTTTTCAACCAGAAAAGTCTAGGTAAACATTACAACTCTATTGATTGTTTAAAAATGTTAACTTTAGCCTTTTGACAAAGTCATCACTGACTAACATGTGTGTGTTTAAAACACTCTTTTTAGGATAAAGAACACAATCTCATGTTGCTTGATCGTTGTATACTTAAGTTTTGCGGGTTGACGGTTCATACTTAGCAACATTGACGCCTTGAGAGGTATGGAAGGTGTTAATCAGTGGGTATATATAGAGATGTTCAACGAAACCGGTTCCTGGAATCGAACCGGTGGACCCGAACCGGACCCGAACCGGTTCCTACCCGTTTTTTGTAGGAACCGGACCCTATCTGATTCAACCCGATGATCCGTGACCGGTTCTTGCATTTCTGAGTGGGGGCGGTAAGAACCGGTTAGATAGGTTAGGGGTCCGAGGGTGGGAGAACCGGTTCGGTTCGAGCCTGGAACCGGTTTAAAAGGGGGTTTTGAATATAGGAACCGGTTCCGGTTCCTAGTCCCAAACCGTTTTGAACATGCCTAGGTATATATTAGCTTAAAGTCTATGATCATGATTTGTACTTCGACTCAAAACTATTGTATTTACTTTTTTAAAGATTTTTTATGTGAAAGTGTGTTGGTTATATACTTTTTACTATCGTGTTTTCGTTGCTAAACACGAATTAAAAAGTTTGTCATAGCATTCCCCCCCCCCCCCCCGCAGCAACGCGGGGGGTGAAAATACTAGTTATATCTAATATCAGGATTACACATCTAGGCGTATATTGAAGATTGGACTTCCACGCGGGGGGTGAAAATACTAGTTATATCTAATATCAGGATTACACATCTAGGCGTATATTGAAGATTGGACTTCCTATACTGATATCAATACCAATTTTGTTCAATTAAATTCAGTTCAGTTAATAATATTGGTAATGGTTCTGATAATAGAAAGATTAATATGGGTTATCGGAAACACAAATAGCAAGATTATTATGTGTTATAATATAATGTTATTTGATTTTTCAAATTATTATAACCGGTACTAGTACGGCAAGTTGAAGTCCCTACATGTTACGTAATGTCAAAGTAAAAAGACATCTAGCAAAAAATCTATTTAAAAAATAGATCAAAATGATGTTGATGGATGAACTACCTTACATAATATATTATGCTGGTATTTTAATACGTCACGTACTTTCAATTATTTTTAATAGTAGTATGATTAATTTATTATCGTTTTCGTTTTCTCTAATATGACTATCAAATTGTAACTCGCAAATTTTATCTATCTTTCAAAGCGGTGTCATAAATACATCAAGCTCATTAAGCTAAGCGAAATTGACTTGCTAAAAGTTTGATTCAAGCCAAGTTTAAATTATCTCAAGCCTAAAAATAATTTTTTTTGATAACGAACATGCACCCGATCGAGCTTCACTTATCAAGCTCAAGTAAATTCGAGTCTAAACTGGTCAATTTTAAAATAACAAATATACTTATAAGATAACTATTATTATATATAAAAGTATGTTAAAATTAAATGGAATGCCATCTTATATAGAATAATATATAATAAAGTTGAGCTTAAGCTTGAAAGATTACTGTCGAGCATAATAGCAGGTCAATCTTGAGCTCTAACCCTCGAGTGAACTCAAGCTTAGACGAGCTCGGGCTCTGCTCGACTGATTATTCGGCTATATCTATATATATTTTTTAGTATTATAGGTTTCATTATCACAAATACAAGGATTGCATTAGAACCTAGCTTTTTCTTACCAGTCCAGGAAGAAGAAACAAAGGACCACCATAATCAGCCGGCCAACTTCCGTCTTCACCTTGAAGACTCGAGTACAACTTTAACGCTTTCTTCAACGCTTTCACCACGACTGATTCATCGCCATTTTTTGCATCCACTGCTTGTGATTCTCCAAAATTACCGCGGTTTTCCCTTGCAAACTATATTCAATATTGTAAAAACAATCATGATAATTTAAATTAACAATCCATTAGCAAAAACATTACCTGAACACGCATCAAAAGATCGGAACTATGCTTAACATTCAACTTGTTTCTTGTAAATTCTTCTCTCATGTTCTCGATTTGAGACCGTTCGTTAGGAGTCCCAGCACACGGATCAAATTCCCAATATTGTCTACCAATATGATTATTTACACTTGTGACACCTACATCATCTTCGCCTTTCAACAGCTTAAGCTTCCACATTATCGAATTTGATCTTTTGTCCGAAATCTAAAATACAAATGAGAATGAAGATTTTATTCCATGAAAGTTATGTAGATGGCCTACATGCATACACATATATATATATATATATATGCATATAATTTGTTTTTTAGAGTTGGTGGTGCCAACTAGCTAAGGTGATTTTTTAAAATCATTTATACGCCAATTTGATGCCCCTACAAATTAACCAACTCAAGGTTTGTCTTTCTCTTGTGTGCGAATCGAATTCAAATTAAGACAAAATTGTTGCCTGAATCTTCGTTTATTTTGCTTCGCTTTAGGTTCTGTCGTGATAAGATCAGATTCTTGTAGTTATTGCGTGACAACGATTTTTGTAGGCCAGAATCGTATTGTTAAGAAAAGAACAAGTCGTGATTCGGTGACATGACTAAAAATTTTATTAAACATAACCACAATTTGCGTTGGTCTTAAACACTATATCTTCTATATCTAATAAATAAAAATAGTGGAGAACACGTATTCTCTTTGTATGACACTTAAAAGTTAGTTTCTCATCTCTCTCTCCGATTAAATATGTTGGATTGTCAGGTGTCGACTTATATTGAAGTCTAGATTTTGATTTCCGACCTCTCTCTCCTATTAAATAATAACGGTTTTCTTTGATTTGGTAAATAATATGATTAACTATTAGTCCTATTCCTTTATTGTTTTTATTACTATTATTATTATTATGTCATTTACTTTATAATGCATCATACATATGTATTACAGAGCTGAGGGTCTCTCTGGAAGCCACATTTTTATCCCATTGGATAGAGGTACGCACGGTGTGCCTACATCCCACCCTCCCCAGACCCTACTTATAGCTTTGTTGTTGGTGGGACTTAACTGGGTATGATTGATTGATTGATTGATTTTATTTAAAATAAACATTAAAAAAACATTTATTAAACTTGAGTAATGCACAGACAAAACATTTATACTAAACTAGTTTATACTAAATACAAACTACAACTCTTAAACTAATAATAAAACTACTCTCCTAATTTAATTCTTACCAAACAAAATCAAATCAAATCTTCCAAATCTTTCATATGATATCTTAATATATAATTTAATTATCTCAAACACTAATATTCACCTTAAAACTTTGAGTAATGCACAGACAAAACATTTATACTAAACTAGTTTATACTAAATACAAACTACAACTCTTAAACTAATAATAAAACTACTCTCCTAATTTAATTCTTACCAAACAAAATCAAATCAAATCTTCCAAATCTTTCATATGATATCTTAATATATAATTTAATTATCTCAAACACTAATATTCACCTTAAAACTTTCAGTTTTCACAAGCTAGTGAACTAAATCAAGATTACACTTTCAACAGTTTTATCTTATGCCTCACCTCAGTCACCCCGTAACCCTACCTCCCGGCCAGTTTCTCTCCCATAACCCTTCCTCCCGACCGCCGCCACTATTCCCTCTCACCGGAAATCCTCCCCTCCACCTCACCTCCCGGCCCACCACCCTCCACAGTCGCCGCCCCGACCCAGCCTCACCTCTGTCACCACCACTATTCCCTCTCTCCGCCTCACCTCAGTCACCTCAGTCACCCCAGTCCCCTCCACAGTCGCCGCCCCGACCCACCCTGCTGCTTTGACCACGACCCTTGGCGGCATGGATTCAGAAGAATGGGAACATCCACGTAATCGGAAAGGGAAACGGAATGGTCATCAGGCTCAAGGTAATAACAAGGTTTTATCGAAGTTTTTTGTCTCAAATATTCCCCCAAAGTGTTCTTCGCAAGACTTAAAAGATGTTATGGGTAGCTTTGGTCGTTACGAAGGTTCCTATATTGCTAGGAAGCTGGATAAATGGGGTAAGAGGTTTGCTTTCGTATCGTTTTCCGAGGTGAAAGATGTCAAACGGTTGGAAGATGAGTTATCAGACGTATGGATCGGTTCGTATAAGTTATTTATTGCGATTGCTCGGTTTGTGGATGGTGGGAATCTACATAGACCCGATTCTGGTAATAGGAGGAAGACGGCCTCGGTCCCTGTTTATAGGCATGCAAATCCTAGTAGTCAAACAAACCCTAGTTCCGAAGGATCCGATAAGAATGGGGTTCCCTATGCATCAGTTGGTAATGGGCGTTCCTTTGTTGATTCCTTGTTAAATCGGAACAAAGTAGATGAGATTAAGGTGGATGATTCGGTGGAACGGTTTTCTCATTGGAAGGGATGTGCTCTTACGGGGAGGGTGGTGAATCTTCACACGTTAACGTCTCTGAAAAAGTTGGTTCGGAAGCATGGTTGGAGATCATTAGAGATTAAGTATCTGGGAGGGCTTTCAGTGGTGTTGGTATTCTACGTTAGTGGGGATAGGGATGCCTTTCTGAATAACAAAGACAAATGGTCAGATTGGTTTGAGTTTTTAGAACCTTGGTCTGATAGAAATGGAGTGGAGGAGGGTCGGATCGCCTGGCTCCAAGTTCATGGGGTTCCGGCTCAGTTGGTGTTAGACGAGGTTTTCGATTTGATTGGAAGCAGATTTGGCAAGGTGGTTCAACCGGCTTCCTTATCAGGTGAAGAGAACAACTTATCGTATACTCTCATCGGTGTGTTGAGTAAACAGTGCAAACGGATTGTGGACCGGGTGGACATTAATTGGAGGGGAAAAATTTTCAAAGTGTGGGTGGATGAAGATGTAGGGGAATGGATACCGGAATGTGTAGTAGAGTTTGAAGAGGATGATGGTCCAGTTTTACCAGAGGAGGATAAGTGTGATGATAATATCGTGCAGGATGAGCCCCATAATGTGCATCGTGAAGAGGGCGAAGGTTCTCAAGCTAACGAGTTTTCTGTCAGGGAACATGCTGTTAATGGGTTGGATGGTTGTGTGAACGATAATTCTAACGTGATGGTCGGTGAATTTTCGAACTCCTATGATCTTTCTAATGAGGAGGCGGTTGAGAATGGTAACGTTGATAGCACTAACGTTTCTGTGTTGAAAGGCAAGGGACATAAGAAGTTCAGACGGAAGTCTTTATTTTCTAATCGAAGTGGGGGTAGTGGTTCTAGGGAGCGTCCTAAGAAGAGACCAAGGGAGGATAAAGATATGTTTGATCTTGATAGGTTTATCGGTATTATGCACGTGCCTTCGGATGTTACTAGGGGTATCGAGACAGGTGTTGAAGGAGAGTTCTTAACACCGGATCTTAACAAAGGGATGTCTACTAATACGGAGGTGGTTCGAGACATCGAGGGAGAGTCTGAGGAGGCCTCGATGATTGGTAGAGGTATAGATCCGGTGCAACATCAAGGTCCGATTGAGGTGGAGTTGGAGAAGACCATTGAGCTGAGTAAGGCGTTAGGCGTTGAGAATTTGCAAGATTTTGATTCTAATGTTAGAGAGGTTCTTGTTTCCAAAGGCTATCAAGATGGTGTTCAATGAATGTTTTTTCTCTGAACATCCGTGGGTTAGGGAGTTCTAGCAAAGCCGATTGGATTCGAAGTCTTCGAGTCCATCACGAGATTAGTTTTATTGTCTTACAAGAGTCGCAATTTGTTTCCTTGGATTCTGTGGATGTGGGTCGGTTTTGGGGTTATGGTGAGTATTCTTTTGATTGGGTTCCCTCATCTGGAAGGTCGGGTGGGTTATTATCGATCTGGGATTCTCAAGTCTTTCGTATGGAAAGGGTGGTCAAGAATAATAATTGGCTTCTTGTTTCGGGCACTGTGAAAGGAAAGAGTAGCTCATATCATATTCTCAATGTTTATTCTCCTCAAAATCTAGTTACTAAAAGAGCTCTTTAGGGGGAAATTCGTGATTTGATCGAGGAGGGTAATGGGAGGTGGATTGTGGCAGGAGATTTTAACTCGGTTCGGTGTGCTGAGGATAGGCGGAATTCTTTGTTTAATGTGGGTGAGGCCGATGAGTTTAACGACTTCATTGATGATTCGAATCTTCACGAGTACTCCTTGAAAGGGAGGCGTTTTACTTTTGTCGCAGGAAATAAATTAAGCCGTATTGACAGAATCTTCGTTAATTGGGATTTTTTTATGGAATGGCCGTGTGCGGAGTATATTGCTCTCGAGAGGAATAAGCCGGATCATAGTCCGTTGGTTTTGAAAATTGGTTCTTCCAAGAATTATGGTCCCAAACCGTTTAGGTTTTTCAATTCATGGCTTGGTAGAGAGGATTTTGGGACGTTGGTTAAGAAGACGCTTGTTGATGGCTCGTTTCATGGTTCTCCGGACGCGAGATTGCTGTATAAATTTAAAGCTTTGTGTGCTGCTATTACTAGATGGGCGATCGATTGTAAAGCCAAAGAAAAGGAGGAAAGGGTTTTATTGGAGCAAGAGTTGCGGGACTTGGACCAAACCTTGGAGGTCCGGGATTTGTTGGAAGTAGAGACATGGTCTTTAAGCGAAATTAAAAGACGGCTAGGCGAGTTGGATAATCATTACTACCGGGATTTGAAGCAAAAGGCTCGTTGTAATTGGGCGATTCATGGAGACGAAAATTCTCGTTTTTTTCACGGTTTTATTAATAAACGTAAAGTTTCAAATTATTTTCCGGGTTTGGAAGTGAATGGGGCGTGGGAAACAAACCCGGTTCTCATTAAAAAGGAAGTTTTGCGATTCTTTGCTGGTAAGTTTAAAGAATCTATTAGACTCCGGCCTCGGTTGATTGGATATGGGTTTTCGGTCTTGTCTTCGGTGGAGGCGGATTTTTTGATCAGTGATTTTTCCGTGCATGAGATCAAGTAGGCGGTTTTTGATTGCGGTGGTGACAAAGCTCCTGGGCCGGATGGTTTTAATTTTAGGTTCATTCGGTTTTTTTGGGAGTTGTTCGAGAAGGATTTTGTGGATATTCTTGATCATTTTCATAAGGTTAAAAGTTTTTGCTCGGGGGTTGGTTCGTCTTTTATCACCTTAATTCCTAATGTAAACAATCCGTCTTCTTTGGGGGATTTTAGACCGATAAGTCTCATTGGTTGTATCTTAAAGACTGTGTCGAAGGTGTTAGTGAATCGACTCAAAACGGTTATGAATAAGATTGTCTCAGAGCATCAGTCGGCTTTCTTATCCGGGAGATATATTCTTGATGGCCCTTTGGTGGCTAGTGAGGTTATTGCTTGGGCTAAAAAGAGGGAAAGAAGAATTTTTATGTTCAAGATTGACTTCGATAAAGCCTTTGATAATGTGAATTGGGAGTTCTTGTTGTCGGTTCTTTCTCATATGGGTTTTCCTTCGGTCTGGTGCGATTGGATTAGTGGTATCTTGTTGGCGAGCAGATCGTCTGTTCTTGTTAATGGATCTCCTACTTTCGAATTTGGATGTCATAAAGGCATTCGTCAAGGTGACCCGCTATCGCCTTTTCTTTTTATTATTATGATGGATGCTTTTTCAGGTATGTTGAAACAAGCCTGTGATATAGGTGCGTTTCATGGTATTACTCTTCCTTACGAAGGTCCTACTTTATCCCATCTCTTTTATGCGGATGATGCTATGATTATGGGAGAGTGGTCTTCTTTTAATTTTGATAACTTGAAACGTATTCTTCGCATATTTTACTTGTGTTCGGGGCTAAAGATTAATCTCCATAAATCAGTGTTATTTGGAGTAGGTGTAGAAGATGGTGAGATCGATATCCAAGCCGGTTTCATGGGTTGTAAGCCGGGTAGAATCCCGTTTACTTATCTTGGGATTATGGTTGGAGCTAACATGAATAGGGTGGTTAATTGGGAACCGGTTGTGTCCAAGTTCAAGAAGAGGCTTTCTAAATGGAAAGTTAATTCGTTATCTATTGCTGGTCGGTTAACCCTTATTAAATCGGTGCTGGATAGTCTTCCCACTTATTATTTTTCGCTTTTTAAGGCACCCAAGAAGGTTACCAATGATTTAGAAGCTTTGATGAGAAGGTTCTTATGGGGAGGTTCGGATGAAGTGAGGAAGATGTCTTGGGTGGCTTGGGAGGTAGTCACCAAACCTATAAAAGAAGGGGGTTTAGGTATCGCTCGTTTAGAGGTTAATAATCAAGCGCTGATTACTAAATGGCTTGGGAGATTTCTAAATGACCAGCACGCGATGTGGAGAAGAGTAGTGTTGTCTATTCACGGGACCTCGCGCTGTTGGGGGCTTGCTCCGGTTAATAATGGGGTTCCCGGGGTTTGGAAGAATTGTGTTATGTTCTGGAACAAATTTAAGGTTGATGGTGTGGGTTTTAATAGAGTGATCCGGGCCACAGTCGGGAATGGTCGCCAAGTTAGGTTTTGGACGGATTTGTGGTTGGGTTCGGCGCCGGTTATGGACAAGTATCCGTCCTTATATGCGGTAGAAAAACATAAAAATGTCTTGTTAGCTGATCGGTTGGTGGTCACTGGATCTTCTCGTCGCATTGTGTGGGATTGGCTTAGAGCTCCTTGCTCCCATCAGGAGGTGAGCGAGAAGCAGGAGTTGGAAGATCTCCTTCAAGGGGTGGTGATGGTTGACCGTGAAGATTCATGGTCTTGGGCGGTTGGTAGCTGCAAAGAGTTTGAGGTTTCGGCGATTAAAAGATGGATGGTGCGGTCCATTGTGGACGCTGGGAGTTCCAGTTTCCAATGGAGCGATTGGGTCCCGAAAAAATGTAATATTTTTATGTGGAGGGCCGTTCAGGATAGCCTTCCAACCAAGCAGGCTTTAGCTAGACGTCATTTGTATTGTGATGATCATAGTTGCGCTTTATGTGAGAGTAATGAGGAATCGCTCGAGCACTTGTTAACCGGGTGTTCCATTTCTATGGCCGTTTGGAATGCGATTGGTTCATGGTGCAACATCCCTAGACTATTTGTTTTTCATGTCAATGATTTGGTGGAAGTGCATAAGGTTTGTGGTGCGACGGGGAATAAAAGGTTGATTATTCATGGAATTGTCATCATTACTTGTTGGAGGATTTGGCGGGCTAGGAATGAAAAGATTTTTTCGGGCAAGAGCACTAACGTGGCAGAAATGGTTGCGGATATAAAATCTTTGGGTTTTCTTTGGTACAAAAATAGATCTAAGATAGGGGTGGTGGATTGGAAAAGTTGGTGTTTATTTGATGTAACGTGATTGTTGGTTTTGGTTTTTGGATTTCAGCGTCTTTCTCCGTCTTGGTGATAGTCGTTGGTTGTGTCTTTTTTTAATGAAAGTCAATTTTCAAAAAAAAAAAAAAACAGTTTTATCTTATTTAAATTTGTTTTCCATGCAAGCAAATTCATCAATTTGCCTTGCCACCTTAGAGAAGCCTGGAATTCGTTGTAGAACAACGAATCACTTATTTCGATCTACACTTGTTTTCAATAACCACCTAGATGTATCATGAGTGGTTTTCTGGACCGTCTAACGCTATACAAATTGTGTGTGCATACATATTCATATACGCATATAACAAGACTTGTGATAAGAAGAAAGAAAAAACTTACATCTAACACTGAGACTTATGAACCAGGGTACCAATTCAGAGATAGAGAAAGAGGATGGAAGAGAGTTTGCCAAGTTTTTATGCATGCAGAGACAAGGATGGATTGGTACATGGAGTCCTTTTATTATTTTACTTGTCTATTGTTGGTATATATATATATATGATTGTAGTATCTTATAATATAAAGATAAAAACAAAACAAAAGGTTGTTAATCTATATATTATACATCTAACGTACATTATGTCATTATTTAAACCAACGTCGATCTGAGAGCTCTGCATACAAATAGGACAACAATAAAATGAAAAGCAATATAATAAATTTGTAACAATGACTATTGTACGAAATGGTGGGAGCTAAACCAAATATGACCTTATTCGTATGAAAAAATAATATTCTTTCACGCTGTTAGCGTCTCAGTGTGTTATGGGTTGTCACACAATGAGTACGAACATAGCACCCGAGCTAAGAAATTGATCCTGATATGTATTATACATTTTCAATCTTATGGATTCTTTGATGCCTATTGTTATTGTTTATATGATTTGATTAGGCGATAAAAGGTTATTTTGTTTGTATGTATAAGTATAACGATTAGGGGATAATTGGCCTCATATATAGAACAACAAATTAATAGTTATACTTGGTGGAGGTCTAATCTTATTTTTCATGATATGTTATCTTTGATATTGTTTAGTTGTTTGGTAAGTTTTTTCAAAGCAATATGTGTATTTTTTTTAATTGTTTTAGGGATAGATTTTGTCATTTTGATTGCTAGTTCACACCTTGGACTCTAGTTCATACTATAGAAAATTGTGGACTTGTACTTCTTGTAATTATTTATGAGATTTTCATATTAAAAAACTGGCACTTTGCTTGATTGAGGTGATATTTGTTTGTTTGTTTATATATTATGATAATTTGGGTACTATAAAGTTGATACAAGAAAAAGGTAAGAGCTCCTTCTTAGTCCCCTCTCATCAATATCATGCCCTTTAATTTCATCATCATCATCATCACTCTCTACCCCACCCCCACCCACACCCACCAACACCAACACACACAGAGAGACAGACTGACAGAGTAAGGGTGTTCAAAGTCGAATATCCGATAGTGGATTTCACTATCTTAATTCGAAATTTTGGATAACTGAACTTCAGATATTTCTATCCGAAGTTTACAAATAATATTTATTATTTAATATTTAAAATAATATTTCTATCCGTAAATTTTTAAAATTACTATCCGAATCCGAAAAGTCAGATATCCGAGTTTCAGATATCCGAGATTTCATATATTTGAATTTTCGGATAATTCGAATTCAGATTTTCGGTTACAACACAATTTTTTGAACACCCCTAACACATAGTGTAGTTAAGCATGTCGAACGAACTTATAATTGTGGACGAGGAAGAATCAAGAGACGATGTGTTTTCAACTTCCTTAAAGGCTAGTGGAAGCTTACCTTACAAGGCGTGACAAACTAACATGCCTTAAGTCATCGATTCCGGCGGTTAGCCCATACAATAATGTGTCAAGCGCGCATTTACCCCAGCTTTGGGGCACATGACATATTCTGGCGGTTTTTGTTCCTCGTCAGACCTTTAAGCATTTTAGCACAATCATTGGGACATAAACACTCGTACTCATTTCTTTGGATGTGATATGTGCGATATAAAGGGACTGACAGAAACGAAGGATTTCATGAAGAAGCCTACGACGGTTCCAACAATAGATGGTAGCATAAACTTCATCGCTTTTTTGCAAGGGGCAACTGCACCCTATACTAGAAAGCAAAATAACTGAATTTGACTAGATTCTGTGTACATGAAAGACTTAAATCCCAAAGAACACTTGCAGTATCCACAAATCAGTATTTAACTACTCAACAAAAACATAAACAAACAGTTGAATCAAATTTTGTGAAAAGCCTCGCTACTATTGATCTTCATCCATTCGATCAGTTTGATTACAAGTCTGAGATCTTGAATCATCTTGCATCGGATCCTCAGAATTTGATGCTTTCGCAACAGAATCTTCAAGAGCCTCAAGAAAAGATAAGACTGTGAACTTGTCTGTAAACAAAATAATAGTTATTAATTATATTGGACACGCTACGCATTGATAAAAGAAATAAAAAAAAGTTTCAACTTTCAACTCCAAATTGAGTAAATGAAAACTTGTGGTGCTTACATTTACTTGGGTCAACTCCAAATTGAGCAAGATCTATTTGACCAGTCTTCAGGACCTGCAAAGACCAAAGTGCTTATATTTAACTGGGTCAACACCGAAGTCAACAAACAGATGACATATGTGGATACTTACATAAGTGAAAGAATCAACTTGTTGGCGAAAAGGAGGACTCTGCAGCAACTCCATTATTTCCTCTGGGGTCCATTCACCCTGCAGTACAAGGTCAATTTTTATTACGGGTTGAAACGAGCGAGCCAGGTTGACCAATGAATACCTTTTTATCATTTTCTAAAGCAACATTCATCTTACCTCGGGTAAATGGGATGCTACATTCTCGAGTGATAATGTCTCCATCAATGGTAGTAAGAGTTCAGGCTTCAAGATATCACCCAATCCTAAACCTATAAACAAAAGTTTACAATAGAAACTAAATCAGAATTAAAGCAAAATCAGTTATACTCCCATTTTTAAACAAATGGGAATATATATGTATACAAAAATCGTTCTGCACGAAATATAACCAATGCTAACACAAGAATATATATCACAGAGTAGGCGTACCTCCATCAGGATCTGCTGCCTCTCCTGAACATTGTTCCGGTAAGATATCATCAGTCAAAATGATTACCAACAAAAAAGTTTGAATATAAAAAATCCAATTAACACAATTATATGGCATACCTGAGGGTCCAATATTACTTAAGATTCTTTGAAGATCTGCCAATTTGACTGGTCCTGAAGAGGACACGTCACTAAGTACTTCTGCACCTGTACTTGATCCAACCAAGTTTCCAGCCCTGTAAAAAATCATGTAGAGATTTTAGTATATACATACAAACAAGGCCTCAGTTCTGTTTTTCATTTAATTCAAAATACTAAAGAATATATGTATATACATACAAACACACATTCTATTCAGAATACTGAAACCAAAAAACCAAAATACAGTTCGACCAATAACAATCCCAATGACCGAACTCCAATCTAAATTTCAGGTTTGAAAAAGGGTATTCTATATCCCAACCGAGCATTGAAGAAGTCAAGGATCCTAGAAGTCATACACACAGTGAACTAAGATATATATTTTAAAAGATGACTTCTCTTTTAGCATGAACCACAACATAATGCAAAAGCATGCATGGAATACACGTAAACGTACACCATAGAACGTTTCAGTAGACAAAAGAGATAAATAGACACATTCATAACGCAACGTTTGTAGTTAGCTGTTGATATGATCAGACCAACCCAATGTTTAGTGGGGAATTTTGTATTAATGTATTAGTTTGATAAAGTTCCATGAAGCTTTCAAGAAAACTAAAAATAAAGAGCCTACTGCAATACTGCATGATGGCACATCTGCACATATTTTGACCACATATTCCCCTCATAAGCCATTCCATATAGTAAAAGTAACACATAGTAATAAGTAATTATGATACTTAAAAAATGTAGCTGAAAAAGAATAGAAAAACAAGGTTCATCACTGATGTGAATACAAGCCAATTTGGAAGGTCAGTGGTTGTGAAAGCTGACAAGGGTTTCACAAACACATTTGATAATATGGAAAGTCATATTTCGACAACAAGATTAACATAAAAGAGAGAGATGTAAAGTAATCTCACAGATCTTTACCAAATTCACATGAAAGATAACATTTCATATTTACAGCAACAACTTTCTCAATAAATACAAGTATTATGAAAATCAGGGATTCAGATTAATCGAGATTATGCATATCAATCTTTGACAAGAAGAAAAGTAACTTCCAAAAACATTAATACGAGTGAAACAAGAGAGATCAATCAAGAAGCAAAAATTTAGTCTTGAGAACATAATTGTTAATAACGAATGGCGGTCAATAGCGACAACCTACCTATATGCTATGTGGCGATATAAATGAAAATTTGGGCGCTATTTGATGTTTAGCGAGTATTAGGATTTTTTTTAAATGTTTTACATTGAAGCACTCCACCAAAATAGCGATTATAATCAATAAATACCACCAAAATAGCTAATATAATCAAGAAATACCACCAAAATAGCTAATAAAACTGAAAAAGAAAATTAAAAAAAATGCAGATGGTCGTTATTTTCACGCTATTATGTCGCTACAGACCACTTAGCGCTAACCTGCCACTACGCTCTTCGCTATAGCGGGTGCTATTGACAACTATGCTTGAGAGTTCAAAAACCTATCTAAACTGCTACTAATTAGCTTGTTGTTTCAAATATTTGTTTATTCTACAAAACAAACATTTGATATAGCTGTCATCAATAAGACTTACAATTACTGAAATTAATGTGTGATTACCAAAGAGAGCAGTTAAACCCTCTTTGCTAATCACATCTGGGCCAACAAGATCCCTTTCTATTGCATTTAATTCCTTACTAACAAAAACACCATATATGCCATTAATTTTACCCCGCAAGATGTGAACACTTGGACTATGTTTTAAGATTTCAGATTTGAACTAAGAAATAGACCCTACAAACTAAAAAAAGCCGACGCTCTTACCGATCAAGCCTACGCCGATATCATTTTGAATAACGTAATATTTATGAGGTTTAAAGCCCGTGATTTTTTTATTCACATATCAGCTAAATGTCAGGAGCTTTGGCAGACAATAAAGATAAGCTTCAGTATATCCACATACCGTGATGAATTATCTTCACCAAGAGTGTCATCTTCTTCAGCAGCGAAATCTGTCACATCAAAATGCATACATTAGATATGTTGGTAGGAAAGATTTTCATACAGTTTTGCATCATGTTAGTATATGATAATAATACATGACTTATTAAGAACAATATTTTAAGATTAATACAGATTAAGTAACCTAAATCTGAAACTTTAGACAACAGACTACTTCAGAACTCATGGTCATTCAAGTAAATAACCTTATTAACCAAATAAACAATAATTAAATGTGTAATACCTAATTATTTTCTAAACAGCCAACTAAAAAAAAACTTGTGTTATTTGGAATGAACAGATCTTTGATTAATAATGATTAATGAATACATTTTCAAGTACTGCCTTCAAAAGTTCTCTCTATATCCTCGTACACTAAACCATGACTCAATAAGTATAAACAAATGCGCACTTCTAACAGTATGATTAGCAGTAAATTCAACAATATGAACAAATCAAAGTTAATATCAATAATTTCTCTCATCAAAACGATAAGAATAAATAATACCCATTGGTTGATTGAGGTACAGGTTGACCGATTTGCACAATTCTTCATCACCGTCAGCTTTGGGCTCCTGAAACAGATTTAAGCAATATAGGTCAGCCTAGCGTCAACTTAAAGCCACATAATGACATCAAGATCAAGTATGCCATTGCTAACCTGCATCCAGAAGAAGCACTTCCGGTCATCTGTCTGAAACTTCAACAAATAAACCCTTCCAGAAGCTTGACCAACCTAATTTGACCAAAAGATACAAGAAGATTTGAATGCGCACAAAAGAATCATAAATACAAATAGAAGGGCTCAAACATAAAAGATACCTTCTCAAAAACTGCCTCTTCTGGGAAAACAATTTGATCCTATGTTTAAACAGTGTTAAGGAAAACCAAAACTTATACCATGAAACTGGATTAGATATTTATTTACAAGAAATCATGTTGAGATAATGTTAAAAGATTAATTTTCAAGCTAAGAGTCAATAAAGTTCATGCAGATAACAATGATGTATATAGCAGAAACTAGGATACATCTTCAACGGTGTTGTTAGTTCGATCAAGCCACTGAATATGAACTAGTCCGTCCTCCCCCTGTGAAAACTCAACACTTCAATATATAAACTTAAGCAAATCTACAATCTATTAAAAGGAAAGTGTATGAAATAACCAACAGATAAAACAAACACTCTAGAAATAAAACATATAATTATATGATCATACTCTTCCAATGCGAACAAGCCCTTTACGCGGATCAGCAACCACACGTTTCCCTTCCATATGCATTTTACCAGCACGAAACTCAAGCAGAACATCCTGCAAAATACATAGCAACACAAATGAACACTGTATAGTCATCTAAAGCTATTAATCAAACCCTAAATTCCAGTGTAAATAAGTCCACTTATTTACAGATAAACAGCCTGATATACATTAGGTTTGGTTTATAACCCGTACCTGAACCCCGAAGACCCACCGTGACCCGTCATTTCAGCAGCATATTGAATCATTGTGCATGCAACGCCAAATTATTGCTTAGTTATTTTGTTTATTTTAATTCACATGCAAGTTTTAATTAACTTTTAGTTTTTTGCTTGTTTCCCACGTCCGTTTATTATAATATATATTAAAAGGGAGATTTACTCCTCCTCACATAGTTACTATTCAATTTACTATTCATTTGTTTAATATTTCATTAGTCACATACAACCATTAAATAACTAACCTACATATTAATGTTGGTTTGTATTCTTTTTATTTTACTTTTACTTTCAAATAATTATAATATATAACAAAACTATATTTTAAACACTAAAGTTAGACAAGTGTCGGCTTTACATGTTTTATTTGTCGGATAAACGATTTCAACCTTGCTTTCGTATTTTTTATAGTCAGTCTTTACAGTGACCAAAACCTTTTTCATGATTTAAAAATATCCTATTGTCGCATGCTTTTATATCCGCGCTTCAAAGTTTGATACTGTGCTTTTAAAACATTTTTTTTCTTACTAATTTACGTTGACGAATTTCTGTTGGCACCGCCGATAATCTGCGTTGGTTTGCAGCTGTAACGTACCGGTTTTTGTGATTCTACATATGATAATTTGTTGTATTTTAGCATTGACGAGTTTATTTCTTTTGTTTAGTTTCGATGTCGTAACCTGATAGACTTCGCGTCGACTCGCAGCACGTTCGTGATTTTACATTTTTATGTATGTTGTTTTTGTACGATTTAGTGGTCCCGCTGCGAAGCGCGGGATCCTAAATCCAAGTTTCCCCTAAAGACTAGAAAATAGGTAGCGGACAGATTTATTTCTTCTCTTTATGTATCATCCGAATTAATGAATGAATAGCTGACGTTTATGATTAAAAAAAAAGTTTATGTTAATTTTCGCAATGGATTTTGAGTAAACTTAATTTTCCATTGCTGTATTCTATCGTGACATGATAGATGGTGTTCTTTGGAATCTAATCCCATGTTTAGGTGGTGATTTATGTATCCTAAACGTGTACCAAGTGATGTATCTGTATCTTTATTGACCTGTAGCCTATCCGTTTCTACGGTTTAATTTCAAATTCTACACGTTTCACATCTGTTACCGATTGATTTCCTATCACATCCGTTTTCTAGAACATACACAAGCATTAAGAAACAGATAGAAAGCACAAAAAAACTCAACTAATAAGTTGCTCAAAGCTCACAACCCTAAATCAGTGCTAGAGACAAGATAGAATCGGTGCCACCGAACCTGAATAGCCGGAAAAAGCTCTGTATCTGAAGAATCCATGAGCTCAACTGTTAAATCAACTCTACATATAACAAACATAACAATACATCAATAATCTGTAAACGAACTAGCCGGAGTAAATTGAAATTAAACCTACATGGATTCAATGCTATTGTATTCAGGTTAATTGAAACCCTAGAAACATTGGAACAATAATAGTGGTTCTGAAGCTAGCAAAACCTAGAGTAAGTTATAAAACCCTAGGTTGATTGAAACAGAAACGGATTGGTGAAATTAGATGATTAATTGATTGATTGGTTACCTTTCGTGTGTAGGAAGTTAGCACGATTGCAGAAGAATTGGCTCCGGTGGTGATGAGTGATGATTATTAATATTGAAGAAGCGTCTAAGGGTTGGGACGTTGTTTATATATAGTCTAGCTATACGAGCTTAGTACCGGTATCGAAAATCATCAAAAACGGGTATTGGTATCGGTACCAATGCTCCGTATAGTATGGTACTTAACCGAATAAAGTTGTTAAAACTTAAAATACGGGTATCATATCGAAACGTATCCAATGGCGAAGCTTGGATGAGACCTCCAGGACGTATACAAATTTTCGAGTGGAAAACGGGTCGAGTTATTGTAAGGCCCCGTTCCCGGTAGCCCTACTTTGACGTTGGATTTACTCATAAACGTAGTTCTTACAAATCAGAGTTTATTAAAACCTTTCGCGGAACATAAAACATCAATCATTTATTACGAAACATTCAATCTTTACTTTAAAACCATAACGTAAAACCACATATTTAAAATATCATTTCTTACATCTTCAGATGCCAGCCGTTCAATCCATGTCATGTGTCATCCTCATGCCCTCTCAATAAACATATATGCATGCGTGCATACTAAAAGTCAGCTACGCTGAGTGAGTTCTAGTTAATCAAGCAACATACATTTCATACACATATCATACGTACTTACATATCTGAAGATACATATCCATACTTAACCAGTTACCCTTCTATCGTACATACATACATACATACACACTATCATTTACCTCAGTTCACCGAGAGTACGTTCATAGTCCCCCGTCTATACCTATACTCAAGGTCGTGAACACGTAAAAGGTCTGCAGTCCTTACATATGCTCACCATTTATGGTACGTGCAAGGTCCGCAGTCCTTCCCTATACCATCCTACATTAACAACACGTACAAGGTCCGCAGTCATTCCCTATGTTGCAACCTAATTCATAGCACGTACGAGGTCCACAGTCCTCCCCTTTGCTACCACAATGCAATTACAGCACGTATAAGGTCCGCAATCCTTTCCTATGCTGACTCCTATCTGAAGTACGTATAAGGTCCATAATCCTTAATTACGTTCTCATATATCATCTATAACACGTATAGGCCCATAGTCCTTAACTACGCCATCACGTGCCAAGTCTATATCCAACGGAAGTTAGAGGGATTTGCCATCCTAACTTACTATGTCAGACGTAGAACTCATTTACCATTCATGTACCTGCACTTACTGTGCATATACAATAATTACATCGTAACATAAGAACACACTAGGCGTTCTTCACATCATTCACTTAACAGTCATACTTCTTGTCGGCTCGTGAAATATCCGAAGATCGTTCACGCCCCGACAGGCATTCATTCATAACGATTATACATCATCTATATATAACATTCATATCTTTATTTACAACATGACAGTACGCGCAATATCTGAAGATCGTTCGCGTACCGACAAGCAATCGTTCATATCTATCACATATATCATATATGGCATACACTTATCACTTAGGATAAGTGTATTAACAAACACACCGAGTATGCACACAGCCCCGAAAACATAACAAAGAAGTGGGGCTAGAAACTCACCTGGATCCTGTTACGCTCGCCGTTAATGGTTAATCCCTTCTTTAGCTGTGCACGACTAACTGTATAAAAATTACACGTATCAATTTAACTATCATTACCCATATCGTGTTTCTAGTTTAATTATTGCCCTCAACGAACGGGGGTCCGGGGGCAGTGCCCCTGGCAGCGAGGTTCTAGGGGCGGCAGCCCCTAGCGGGGTTCAAGGGGCAGAGCCCCTGGCTGGGGTTAAGCTGCCAAGTCAGCTTGGAAAAATTTTATTTTCATAACTGTCTTAACACATTTTCCATTAACATTTTAAATCATTTTCTAAGTTGGGCTTATTTGCTAAGTCTAAGGTAAAGGGGCTAGTTTGTTGACTGAGGATATGGGCTTAGCATTCATGTGAGCTTAGTTAACCCAGGCTCAACAGTTTAGTAAAGTATCTAGGCCCAACTGTCCTTTAAAACACTCAGGCCCAACTAGGTTCAGGCCCAACAGAATCGGATGGCCGATAACTCAAGGTAGAGAACCACGATGGGCGAGAACCTGTTCTAGCCGAGAACCTAGGTTTGACCGAGAACCCTTCCCTTTGACCGAAAACATATTTTGACCGAAAACACCTTTTTGTCCGAAAACCAATTTTGGCCGAAAATCCATTTTGGCCGATAACCCATCTTAACCGAAAACCCATGGTCTGATGCTTCCAGTTCATACTTTATATCATATTTCCTTATCTAGGCTCAGGTAATTGTTTAACAGCCCGTAACCTAAACTTTAACCCTCACAACATCCTTAACCGTCTAACCACCCATTAACATACTACTATCAAGGTTAACCCGTTTTCTAACATAAGCTTGAATCTTTATTACTTTCAAAACCCGTTTTAGGTCTAAAGCTTAAAGCTTTATCGGTTTTAAACCCCTTTTTAGCTAGATCCGTAGCTAATGAATAGATTAAGTCCATTTTTATTATCAAGTTTGCAACTTTATGAAACATCTAGACCCGATCTACTATAGGGTTAAGTTTCATAACAAACCGTTCATAAAAACGTTAACTTTAAATATCAAGAACATACTTTTGAACATTTTTAGGTCGCGGTCTAGGTTAGTTATGAACTCGTAGCTTGTATATAGCTTGCACACCAAAGATCTATTAATGAAAGGCTTGATTTGATCTTGGATCTTCTTTCTCTTCTTGTGGCCGTAAGTTGTAAGAGAGGTGTGTGTGTGTTTTGAAGGTGTAGGGGATATTATGGATAAGATGGGTGGAAAATGGAAAGATTTAAGGTTTAAGGGGATATTTATACTTTCTTAAGCCCATGGACCTAGAGCTCATCTTTCCTTTTTGGTCCGCGAATAATCCATCTAATAGCCTACTCATATTTCCTTCTTTATAATTTTATTCTTTTATTATTTCTATAGCAATCCGAGTAACTATCACGCCATAAATAAATAATATATTTAAATATTATTCTTTGAAAATTTTGGGATGTTACATTTATACTACTGCACAATAAAACAGAGGGTCGGGTCACCCCTTGCCCTCACTATGCTTCACCTGTGATCGTATCAATCCCAAAACCTAAAAAACATGTACTGAAAAAACCAGCAGTGTCTTTTTTGTTGTCGGTATTGGTACCCGGTATCAGTTGCTCATCTCTTGTAATTAGGGGTGAACAATAACCGAACCATTAACCGAAACCGAACCGAAAACCGATGAAACCGAACCGAAAAAACCGAAAACCGAATTAACCGAACCGAACCGAACTCTTCATTTTTTTCATATTTTCAAGCCTTTTTTTCCTCTATTTCATGTATTATATGCATTAATGGTTTAATACTATCATTTTCATGTATTTATATCTCCATTTCATGTACTAATATCTCAATTTCATATATTTATACTTTCATTTCATGTAGTTATACCTTCATTTCATGTATTTAAGCATTCATTTCATGTATTTTTAAGTAAAGTTATAGCCCAAGTTTGATATAGGTTATTAACCGAACTGAACTGAACCGTGCACCTCCCTACTTGTAACTAAGATGATTAAAATTATAACACGTGTAAGTTTTTATTATAACTTAAGTAACAAAGGTATTGGTTGCACGTGTATTAAGCACATTGTTACTTGTTGGAACTTATAACACGTGTATTAAGTTGTTTACTTTTATTACTTAAGCCGGAAATTATAACACGTGGTGTATTAAGCACTTTATAATCTATATTTATCATTTTCTAATTCAATGCACAATAATTTAAAATAACAAGATAGACAACTTCAAACCGTCAAAATTGTATTGCTTGGCTCGTTCAATCAATATGGTGTTACACTGCATTCTCGGGTTTAAAAATACAAAAAAAAAATGATAAGATTGGATAGGTGAAAAAAATAAAAAAATTATATACTTAAAAAGAATTCTCGAGTTAAATAAAAGAAAAGAAAGTGCTAATTACATTTTTGAGTTAGATCGGAAGGAAAAGATGGAGAAAAAAAATTGTAACTTTATAATTATATCCTCATAGCAATATGGAAAAGAGAATTAAGATAGAGTAAATTAGTAATAGTAATAAGCTATAAATTTTCCTTCACAATAATGTCATATTTTGCTGGAAAGTTTTGAAAAAAAAAACATAAGTTTTCTTTTCATTTTTTTTCTTTTATTAAAAGAAAAAAAATTTAAGAATGAAAAAAGAAAAATCTTCTTATTTTTTTTTTCAAACTCTTAAATAAAAAACTCAAGATGAAATGTTAGACTTCTAGGAAAAAAAAAGTGACAACACTGTCAATTTGCCATATAACTCTAAAGTGGCAAATATAATTCTTAAGTGGCATAATATAAAAAATACTAGCATCCATGTGTTACAATAAAAATGTGATATCATAGTCAAAATTTTACATACAACTTATCGTGGTAGTAAATTTGTGATGGACTAGGTAATCCGCACCTCATACCCAATTACAACAGCATGTTCCATATTCCAATCAAAACTGTCGGATATCTATCAAGTAATTACTCGTCAGGTATCAGGTATTTCTGTTAGTTTATTAAAAATCCTATGTTGATGATCGTCTATTTTTGCTTGTGCTGGAACGCTGAGTTTACTCAGTTGCACCGATTGGTCGAGTTGCGAGCGTTGAGCCAGACGAAACCAACTACCCTTGTCATAAGCGGAGTGGAGTAAGCGTCCTTCCGACAACATGACCAATAACAATAAATTTCCTAAATTAAACGAGTCGAACTTGAGCTTAATAAAACACAAATTTAAACCGGTGACACATTTCTCGACCAAGCGCCCCTAAACACACCGCCGTCACAAGGGCGGAGTAAACGGCGGAGCGTTGGATGTTATTAGCGTGCCAACAGCCAAGGGCGGTGGCCGTGGGATTACACTCTCAAATCGCCAGAAGAAGAAACTTCATCTTCTCAATGGCGAATAATACAACAAAAGACTACTTACAGTATAACCACACTGATTCCTGCAAGTCCTCTAGATGGACTTCTAGGTAATCTATACCTTCTAATTTATATTATTTATGTGATTATTGTTAAAGTTAATCTGTCCATAATTAACTATTATTATTATTATTATTATTATTATTATTAATTTTGACCTAAATTACGATGCAGGGAGTCTTATGTGTTCATGTATGCAAGACCATGGGAAAAAGTGGTCAATTTCTACTCGAATGTGGTCAACGGTCAGACTGCACTGCATCAGATGTTTGGAGCCAAGGTTAGTATTTCTGGAGTTATTTTTTATTTTTTTGTTCACTCGTTTAATAAATGAATGCACATGAACTAGGAATTAACTAAATGAACTAACACGAACAGATGCCATGTTCGTTCAATTGTGTTCGTTAACGTTCGATAATTTATAACTTTAATGTTTGTTCATCTAAGGTTTTTAATATATTGAAGATTTTTCTAACCTTATCACATAAATTTAAGCAAAATTATGATGGGGGTGTAAACGAGCCAAGCCCAAGCTCAACTAGGCTCGAGCTGAGCTCGGCTTGGTTTTCATTACTAGAGCTCGAGCTCAAGTTTGGCTCATTTCGAGCTCTTTATTTATAAATCGAGCTTGGTTCGTGAGTTGTTTTTTTTTTCAAGCTCGGGCCTGGCTTGTTTATTGTTTGTTAATTAATTTAATTAATGCATATTTTTAATTATTTTTAGAAAAACTTTAAATGAGCCTAAGCTTGGCTCTAGCTCGTGTAGTACCTTAAATGAGTCAAACCTCAGCTTGAGCTCGGCAATGCAGTGTGAAATTAATATATAGAAGTCCAAAAGAGGTAAAATATAAAAATATACAAGGCTCGACAAGCATAAGTGAGCGGTTCAAGCTTAAGGGACTAACTTGAATAAGACCTTGATTACCATGCGTTTTTTAGCCACATCAAATTCATATTTAAAGGATATGCTTGATAATATATTTGCAGACACATCAAATTCCTGATAATACTGTTATGGAAGATTTTGATGAACCTGAAAGTGTTGTTACTCCGTCTAAAAAACGAGGAGGAAGGTGGGCGCGCATGAATTTCAAGATAATCCTGTCGTATCATGGTGGATCCTTTGATGGATGGCAAAAGCAACCAGGCTTAAATACTGTTCAAGAGTAAGATGAAATTTCATATGGATTTGTTTTAACCAATTGCCAATTACTCACGTATTAGGTATATATAAGATTAATATTCTCACTTGTTACAGAGTAATTGAGAAATGTCTTGGGAAGTTTGTTGATGAAAGAAAAGCTGGATTATTGAAAGATAAAGGTTTACCACTTGAAGGCAATGCGGTTGTTGCTGGTAGAACTGACAAAGGGGTCACTGGTTTCCAACAAGTTTGCTCTTTCTGTATGTTTTTTTGCTTCTTTTTTATATATGTAGGTTGTAAAAAGCTAGTAATTATCTTAATTGGTTAAATGTTCAGATACATGGAGAGAGGATGTTAGTCCTCAAGATATTGAAGATGCCATTAACAGCACATCACCAGGAAAGCTTAGGGTTATAATCGTTTCTAAGGTACTAATGGTCAGATAGATGGGTTGACTGGGCAGGTTGTTTAACGTGTAAAAATGGGCTCGGGTCAAAAGATGTAGTGTTTCAATTTGAGCCTTTCTTAAAACTATGAAGTGTTAGTTATTAGTTTATAATGTATCACAGGTACCGCGTACATTTCATCCTAATTTCTCTGCAAAGTGGAGGCGTTATTTGTATATCTTCCCTTTGAATGCTGGCGTGACTGGTGAAGAAGATGTCACAATAATTTATGATAAAAAGTCTATTGATGAAAATAATAAACATGAAGATATTGTTATAGAAGAAAATTTAGAATCAACTGTTGATGATGAAGAAAGTATACAGAAACCAACCAGGTTCAAAGTTAGCAAGGTTAACAAGCTTCTGCAACAATTAGAAGGAAAGCTATTATCTTACAAGATGTTTGCACGTGATACAAAGCCCGAAAGAAATACGTAAGCTTTATTTTACTTAAATCTAAAATCATTTTGCTCTAAAAGTGTAAAGTGTTTATTCTCTAACTGCATAATAAAAGTTATATTGCAGTGGTCCTCCAACAGAGTGTTTCATGTACCATGCACGAGCCACACAAATAACTTTACCAATTGATACAAAGGTTAGTTTTTTTTACCGTGTTTGATAATATATATAAAAATTTCCCCAGAATTATATGCCTTACTAACTGTTTTTTTCTACTTCTTTTGAAGAAAGGAGAATATTTAGAAGCAATGTGCATTGAATTGGTTGCTAATCGTTTCTTACGCAAGGTATTATACCTAAGTTAGATGATCGTATATCCATCTTTATGCAAGTATTTTAGTAAGTCAAGTAACAGGTCAAAATGCGTTTGGGCCAAAATTGCTATTTTTTTTGGTATGGGTCAAAATGAGGCGGGGCAGGTCAGGTTGACCCGATACATTTTTTTAAATTTCTTTTACATAATGTATTAAACATGCTCACAAAAAGTATATTTATTACAATAATAATATAGGTTTCTGAAAAAAGCATTTTTGTAGGCTATATGCATTTCCACTTTGGATGACTTTGTTTGAACTTATAGACTAGGGGTGTAAACGAGCCGAGATAAACTCGAGCTCAGCTCGTTTTGAGCTCTTTATAAAGCTCGAGCTTGGCCGGTAACTAGTTTTTCAAGCCCGGGCTTGGCTCGCTACTAGTTTTTCTAGCTCGAGCTAAGCTCGGGCTCGACTCGCTTCTTTATTTAATGATTAAAGTTATATACTTTAATAATTATTTTCTTTATAATTGTTGCATATTTTTTGTATATAATTTTTATATATATCATAATACATTATTTAGTTATTTTTATCATAATTTTACATATATTAATAATAATTAGGTGAATATATATTTGATATATTAAATAAAAGTTGTATAAATAATAGGTTCACGAGCCAGATCGAACTCGATAAGTGAAGTTTGGACTCATTTATTAATCAAGTTTATTTTTAGGCCTAAGCTCGTTTTGAGCTTTTAGCGAGCTGATCTCGAGTAGCTCATGAGCGGCTTGACTCGTTTACACCCCTACTTTAGACCCATTTGACCAGTAACTAGTAACTCGAAATTGCCCCGATACATACAGAAATGCTTGTATTTACTATCTATAGAACAAGAAACACACTCTAATTGTGGGTTATAAGACGGAAGCTATGTTTAAGTGATTAATTAGGTGTTGATGATTGACAGATGGTTCGTGTTCTTGTCTCAACATCAATAAGGGAAGCAGCAGCTGGTGCTGATGATGATGCTTTGATAAAGCTAATGGATGCCACCTGTCGACGTGCCACAGCCCCACCAGCACCCCCTGATGGCCTCTGTCTTGTTGATGTCGGCTATAGCGACTTTAATTCACAAACTTGTTTAATCTCATAAGGTAAACTATGTTGACCATCACCTAACAATTTCCTTTGAAAGTGACGGAGTTGTCAATTTTTACCCGAATGGGCTTGTGTTCAACCCAGCCCAACCTGTCCTACCTGGATTTTTTAAACCCGAGCCTGCTTTTTCATTACTCAACCTGTCTGGCCTGGGTAACAAGTATGCATATGTATTAAAAGAGAGCCAAGATAATAAATGTCTTTGTTTGGTCTAATATTGTGCCTAACTTTTGTTGATTGACTATACATACTTTTAAGGAAACTTTTTATGAGCTTTTATATTAATCTTTAACATCAAGGTTACTTTATTTGAATTAATAATTGATCACGCGGTTTGGATAACGTGCCAAACATATCAATTTTATCTGTGGGTCAGTTGACCCGTGTCGCTTTTGTCCAAGAAAATAATATTTATAGATAATTGATGTGTATAATTTTATTTCCTAAATAAAAAGGTTTAGGCCGGGTTTTAACCCGCTTTAGTAGAGATAAAACAAACTTAAATGGATAAACTGGTCAAAAGCGAAAAATAAAAACAAATTTGAGTATATTATGTGTTCAAACTTAAAAATGAGTTGATTTATTTGTTTGGTTTTTCATCTGCCTAGGGATATTAGTTTATTACAGGTTGACACTGTAAAAACATGTTTTTCATTAGATGGAGACTCAATTCAACTGATTCACATAAGTTTCTGTCATCAAGTTAGAATTAGTTATTATTATTATTAAATATTTTTTTTGGTTGTTCTGTTATAATATATATATTTTTATTTTAACAAAATAATATGATCCATCAATTCAAAAGTGGGTCCATTTTGCATAAAAATACCTACCATCATTACTCTTGTACAAAGGTCCCCCAATGGCCTTTGACATCTCCAGTGGTTTCAAACAATACATCAGATGGAGATATTTATTTATCAAAAAATATTAATGATTATTTTAATTTATAGTTTAACAAAGGTAATTGATAAAAAGAAAAATCTTATTTGTAGCTGATTTTACAAGTCTGGTTATAAAGTTGGTAAGTAGATATGCTACTAGAAAAAACACATAAAATGAATGGTTCACATGCATACTATTTATGTATAGTTATGAGCACATCATTAGTTTTGAAAATGAAGTGACTCTAAAGAAATATAACCTCCTAATTTAAATAAAACATGTTTGATTCATTATTATAGAATACTAAGATCCATTCTATAATCATCCAAAAAACTTATCATATATTAAGAACTAAAATTCTCTACTCAATTTCAAATTTGGATACTAAGACTATGCCAATATAAGCATGCTATACCTACAAAAGTTCTTACAAAATATAGGCACATGTTTGGAAGTTATTCTCTTCAAATGCAAGTTTTCAAGAGCTCTTAATTTAAGGTTGGTTTATATTTCTAATTCAAGTTAAATTCCCAACTTAACATCTTGCCAAAATCATGTTTTGTGTAATTTATTACGGTGGGGTTGATTTTTTTTTTATTTTTTATTTTTTGAACGACCAACTAAGTAACGCCGGGTACTCCGTACGCGGCCCCCATTGGCTAAAGGTAGCCCGAGCCTGCCACTAGTCCGGACGGACAGAGCCCCTAGCGGTCCATCTATTGAGGGATTCACCGGATAAAACTCAACCCCCACGCCCGCCAAATGGCACGACAGTGAGGAGCCGGTAAAACCGGGTGAGATCAGGACTCGAACCCTGGCAAGCCAGGGTAAAACCGGGTGGTGGGGTTGATTTAGTTTCTTTGAAGTTCTAACTAGTTATTACATTTTTTTGCTTGCTTAAGTTACATTTTTTCTTTAATTTCTTCAATTAAATTTTTTACGTTCTCTTCAACTACATCATCCTTGACAATATCTTTCAGTATACTTTTTTTAGTTGCTAATTTTGTATTTAAAAAAAATTAAATTTGTTATATTTTGAATATGTTAATGAACCTGTTCATTTACATTTGTTACATGCGTCTAGAGATGGTCAAAAAAACCGGTCCGGGAACCGGTTTGCCGGTTTAAACCGGAAACCGGTTTTTACGAAAACCGGTTTTTTAAAAACCGGTTTGACCGGTTTACAAACCGCCGGTTCGTATTTCGGTTACACGTTTTAGAGCCAAAACCGGTTAACGAACCGGTTATTAAAAAAACAGGTTTTTTTTAATAACCGGTTATGGAAAACCGGTTAACCGGTTTTTTTATAAACCGGTTTTTGACCGTTGTGGAAAAACCGGTTAACCGGTTTTTCCATAACCGGTTTTTGAACGTTGTAACGGCTATATGGCCGTTTTTTTTTTGACCGTTTTTTTTTTTTACCATTTTACCCCCACAAACATCTATATATAGTTTAGGTTGGGTATTGGTTAGATCACACTCGATTATACGACTCCAAACGCTCTAAATGTTTATTTCATACGCGATTATTTTGTTATCTCACGCTCAATTATACCACTATACCACTCCATACGCTCTTATTTCGTAGTCGATTATCATGGCCTCCCAAAGTGCTGCTTCATCCGTCAACATGGGTGCCTCGAACACGGGAGAAACGGTCGTTCGGGTCATCCCCACGAAACGAAACCAAGATGTTTGGCAACATTTCGACCTATGCGAAATGTCTAACGGTAGCCAAAAAGCTCGATGCAAACATTGTTTGAAGTTTTATGGCAAAGATGCAAACTCCACTTTAAAAGCGCATGTACAAAGGCCCTTTTGCAAGGCCTTGAAGGACGAATCGGGAAGTAGTTCGCAGCCGGAGATGACGAATCAAGGAACGGTGTTTACGTACGACCTTGAAGCGGTACGTCAAAAGTTTTCAAACTTTGTGATTCAACAAACACTTCCTTTCAACCACTTCGACAACCCTCAATTCACGGAGATGATGGAAAAGTATGTTCAACCACGCTACCAACACGTAAGTCGTTCGACCCTTAGAAGAGATTGTCTTAAAGCATGGAAAAACGCTAAATCCGAACTAATTTCATACTTTTCAAACTTACAAACTGGTGTAAACTTAACAACGGATGTGTGGTCGGTACCTAATGGTTCGCCCGACTCATACATTTGTGTGACGGCTCATTGGGTTGACCCCGAGTCGTGGCAAATGATGAAACGAACCGTTGCGTTTCAATTGTTTGATTACCCGCACACGGGTAGAAATATTTTTAAACTCTTGGATAAAGTCATTCGACAATACAAGATTGAACATAAAATCTTTTCAATTTCGTTTGATAACGCGTCCAACAATACGGCCGCGGTTGGCCATTTAAAATTAAAGTATAAACCTATTTGTGATGGAGCGTTTTTTCATAGCCGATGCATTGCACATATTATCAACTTGGCCGTGCAAGATGGGTTAAATGTGATCGAAACGCAAAGAAACAATTTTAAAAGAATGTTACGAGATGTTTTTAGCAACAATAAAACATTTTCAAGATACAAAAAATTTTGTGTAGAAGCTAATTGTCAATGGTTGGGGCCAAATTGGGATTGTCCAACAAGATGGAACTCGACTTGTGATATGTTTGAGAAAGCCATCCAACAAAAAGAATCATTAATTGCGTTTCATCAAATTTTGTCAAGTAGGGGTAAATGTGCACCGTACGATCCTAGAAACTGGTTATTGATTGAGATCGTTACGGAGGTCCTTCAAATTTTTAAATCTTGCACAACAAGTTTATCCGGGGTTTACTATCCAACAAGCCCCATTGCTTTACCAAAAATTGCTGTCATGTGCACAAAGTTGAGTGAACTTCATTGTAGGGGTGCACCTTATTTTGATATGGGTGTAAAAATGAAAGAAAAATATAGAAAATATTTTCAAGAACTACCCGCTGTTTTGACATGTGCTGCTGCGTTAAACCCTTGCATCAATGTTGGTGGTGTTGAAGCTTTAATAGAAAAAATTTGTTATGAGCTAGAGTTAAACGACGATCAAAACCCCTATTATAGCCAAACTTTAAAGAATGCTTTCAACACCACCTTGTCAAACATGTATGATGTTTACCTTACAAAATACGGGTCGTCTTCCCAAATTCATGACTCGTTAAGAGCTGTTGCCCAATCCCAAACCGACCTTGAAATGGGGATGTACTACATGATTTGGGAAGACGCCGGTAAACGTCAAAAGGTAAACACCCCAAGCAGTGAACTTGGAAGGTATGGTGGTACCAACTTTGTGAAACACATGACTCCGGATGAATTTAGAAGTCTTGATTTGCTGGCTTGGTGGAGAGGTAAGGAGGATGAGTTTCCGATCCTCGCCGCCATGGCCAAAGATTTACTAACGGTCCAAGCTTCCACGGTAGCTTCGGAGTCTGCTTTTTCTGTTTCTGGCAGGGTTATATCGATTAGGAGGACTCGACTCACTCCACCAGCTGTAGAGATGTCGATTTGCTACAAGGATTACTTGGACTCTTTAGATAGGGCACAACATCAACGCTCACTCGAGGGGGAAATGGAGTATGAGGCGGGCTTGTATGAAGACGAGGTCAATCAAGGACACACTCAACCAATGACCGATGAAGAAGCCGCGTACGACGATTACCTAAGGAATAGCTCGGGATCGGGTAGCGAAGAAAATTAGTTAAAGAAACAGCAAACATGGAGGCAAATAATGAGTAAGAAACAGCAAGTTGTTCATGTAATCGTGTCTAAGCATTCTTTAATGTTTGTATTTTTGAGTTACGAATATGCGATAACGATTTAATGTTTGTATTTTTAATGTAAAAACTATAAATGAAAGTTATGTGTTTTTAATCTTCCAAGCAAAGAACCCTAACAACGAAAGCAAAGAATGGTTTCGGTCAGTCCGTTTTGCCTTGTAGTTACCGGTTTGCCTTGTAGTTACCGGTTTGTTTATACTGTGAAAAAATAATGGTTATTTAAAAAAAAAAAAAAACCGGTTAACCTAAAAACCGGTTATTAAAAAACCGGTTAATAAAAAACCGGTTTATTAACCGGTTCTAACCGGTTTCTAAACCGGTCCTAACCGGTTAGACCGGTTAGGGTTTTGACATACAAAAACCGGTTATTAACCGGTCCGGTTATTAACCGAACCGGTTTTTTTCCGGGCCAAAAAAAACCGGTCCGGTTAATAACCGAACCGGTTTTTTTAAAAAAACCGATTTGTGCACCTCTATGCGTCCAAAGTTATTTTTTCTAGTTATAATCGTGTTAAATTTATTATCTTAACAATAAATAATTTTTGGGTTTAAATTAAACAAACTCGAACAATTGCAAAGCTTTGCGTTAGTTTTACTTTATATTTTTACCGGCACGTGATATCAATTCACCCAAGCTCGAACTTCTTAATCTGCGTATTGATCCTCGAAAGATATTTAAAATACATATATAATCAAATAAGAATTTGAGGAACATCATAAATTCTTTATTAGGCTTCTTTTAACATCAACTAAATTTGAAACACACCCAAACTCACTCAAAAAATACAATTTAGTGTTTTAACTGGTAGCTCTCTGGAATTATAAAATTAGTATCTTGAAATATATCAACCTATAAGTTTTATCATTATGTGTTTTAAGTAAGTGAGTTGAAAAGTGATAATGAACCATCTCTTTGTTTCTTCTTTCTTATTATCTTAAAATTATAAAATATATTCTTATTATTAATAATGAACAATACATTAAATTAATTTTTAAAGGTTAAAATCTTCATGGTTGATACACAATTACACATAATTACTATATATGACTAGCTTAGTACATTTTTATTCAAAAGTTACTAGTAATCTAGTATAGTTGTATCGCGTTAAAATTTTCCGTAGATGGAATAGCATGCTTCAAAAATAATGATTTTAGTATGCTACACGTAATTAAAATGCAAATCAAATCAAATACATTTTAATCTAGTTACCTATATACTTTGTATTAAACATTCCCACTTTAATACTTATATGACTTGATAAAAGTTTTAAACCCTAATATAGATTTCATGTGAAGTTTCATAACACTTTATGACAGTATTTATTTAAAGCAATTTCAAAATTCATAGTTAACTTTTTTTAACGGCCATTTGAATTACTGGAGAATTTATAGTTAACTATAAATTTTTAAATAAATATTGGCCGCAGTTAACTATATCATATAATATAAACTTCACAATTTGTTATAATTTCTCAATTAAAGTTATAAGAGCATCTCAAATAAGACAATTTTATAGAAAGTTTTTTGTTGTTTGCCACATCATCCAATTTTTATCAAACATTTTTGAGTGGTGAGCCCATGGGGTGGGTCTTGAATTAAAAAAAGTTAGTAAAATGTGGTGATGATGTAACGATGTTTAGTGAGATTTATGATTTTTTTTTATTAGATGTTTGCAAACAAAATGATGTTATGATATGACGGGTGATTAGACTTATTTTTTTTTATGTTTTTTGAAGTTTTTATCATGGATGCTCAAAGATATGGGTACCATACTTTTTTATGACTTTATAAAATTCATAAGACAAAAAGATGCAACACACATTTTCATGTTTTTGTACTTTTGAAAAGATGTGGAATAGAACTTGACTATGGGGGTACGTAATAAACATGACTACATGAGCATATTTTTCTATGTTCAATTATTAAAGTGAAAAATTTGCACAAATTTATTTAATTAATTATTATAATGCATAAAAATGAAATATCTAAAGCTTTTTAATGCACAAATCTTCTCTTTTATTAAATAAATATTATGTCTTGTTGTTTGTCTTGAGGGGAGGGATCACACTTCGAACTCTTTAAATGGTCCCAAATTCCAAATGGGCATTTTTTTCAAGAATATTGTATCATTCTTTTTCAAAACTTCAATAAGTGTTTCTATTTGTGTGGACATGGTCACATGTGTAGTGGAGTTTTAGCATATTCACTCTTTATATGATAAGTGTTTTATAGAAGGGTTTTGTCATTTATATAAGATATGAAATGAAAAGTATAATATTGACGTATGAATGTAACAAGTCCAATTTTAATAAGAAAACCTGGTCAAAGTTGTAAAAAAAAGTGATACATACATGTAACTTGTGCCATGTTAAGTAAATATATTGGTGTGGGTGAAGTGGTCACAAAAACAAATAGGGATACGTCGAGACATAACAATGATACATATCACATGTCATGTTATAATGTATATCTTAACGAATGAAGTGTTGGAAAATTTGTTACGTGTGCATTAGTAGGTTGTTATGACACAACAAAAGCACACTAATAGACATTGATGAATGAGATATCGATGTGTGATTGTGTGTATTTGAAAGAAAATACTATAATGGTGTATCCCACATTGGTGGGATGAAAAACTTGTGCTTTGTTTTTCCTCTATAAATAGAGAGGTAAACTAAGTTGCAACACAAACCAAACCTTACACACAACACAAGCATTGTTGCAAGGTTTTTCCAACTTCTTCTTCTTCTACATTTATGGTTTCTTTTATTCGAACCTTTTTCAGGTTTACGGTTAACGCCGTCAGTACTACTGCTCCGGCTGTTGTACCCTGGGAAACAACGAGTTCTTTTGGGAGACTCGAAATATTGTTTTAAGGGCCCCGTGTTCAACACGATCCTCAGCCAAACCATTTACATTTTTTTTTGTATTGTATTTGGTTTATTTATTTGATTCTGTATTGTATTGTATTTCAGATTCTTGTATTGTATTATATAACTAATAAAACTATTTGTTAATTTTCTGTTTATTTACTCAATTCACGAAATCGGTTCCTACAATCTTAAAACAATATTTTTAAAACCGTTTCGTGAAAACTTTACTTAAATTTTCAGAAACTATTCTGTTTTGATCCAAACCAGTTTTGTTTCAAAACAGTATATGTTTTAAAAACAGTTTTTTTCTTTTCTGTTTTGGTCTCAGAATCAAGAATTGGATCTTCAAAGTTTGACTTAGACAGATTCGTTCTTGGTTTAACATTCTGAAATCAGAAAAGGCTCCTTTTTGGGCTGTTTTTGGCTATCTAGCACGAGATAGCTTATCGTGAAAACTTTGTTTAAATTTTCAGAAACTATTCTATTTTGATCCAAACCAGTTTTGTTTCAAAATAGTATATGTTTTAAAAACAGTTTTTCTTTTCTGTTTTGGTCTCAGAATCAAGAATTGGATCTTCAAAGTTGGACTTAGACAGATTCGTTCTTGGTTTAGCATTCTGAAATCAGAAAATGCTCCTTTTTGGGCTGGTTTTGTTATCTCGCACGAGATAAAGCTATCTCGCATGGGATAAATTTATCAGGCAAATTTCAGAATTTTCTGAATTTTTTTTTCTAAATTACTAACTTGGTCTGTTTTATGTGTGCAAGAATGACAGGACCAACCCCAAACACTTCTAATGCTACCCTTGCTGTCCATTTGACCACCCCAGCCAATGTGGGAGTGACCACAATGGCTAACCATGCTGAAAAACCCGAAAAGTTCACGGATGTCCACTTTAAGAGGTGGCAACAGAAAATGTTTTTCTACTTGACAACCTTGAACTTAGCACAGTTCTTGGAGAAAACAGCCCCCATACCCACTGCCCAAGATGATGCCCAAAGTGTGAGTGCTTTGGACGCTTGGAAACATTCTGAATTTCTATGTCGCAATTACGTGCTTAATGGTTTGGCGGATCCATTGTATAACGTCTATTGTAGGATAAAGACTGCCAAAGAACTATGGGAGTCTTTAGACAAGAAGTATAAAACCGAAGATGCGGGAACAAAGAAATTTGTTGTGGCCCATTTTTTGGACTTTAAAATGGTTGACTCCAAGACTGTGATCACCCAAGTCCAAGAACTACAAGTTATACTTCATGAAATTCATGCCGAGGGTATGACACTTAGTGAAACGTTCCAAGTTGCAGCCATAATTGAAAAGTTGCCTCCTAGTTGGGTTGAGTTTAAGAATTATCTTAAGCACAAACGAAAGGAGATGACTATTGATGAATTAATTGTTCGTCTTCGAATTGAGGAAGACAATAAAACAGCTCAAAAATCAGCTCGTGTGGAGCCAATGGCTAAGGCCAACATGGTTGAACTTGGACAATCTTCTAAGGGGGGGGGGGGGGGAGGGCATAAGGGTAAGGGTAAAATGAATAAGGGAAAGGGAAAGGTGAACCTTGGACCGAAGAAGGAGGTTGTGAAAAAGAAACCTCAATCTTCAAACTTCCAAGGTGTTTGTTACAATTGTAATGAGAATGACCATCGTGCGAACCAATGCAAGAAGCCTAAGTGTGAGCGTGCGCATATGGTGGATGAAAATGGTGAACCGTTGGTGGCAATGATCACCGAGCTCTCAGCAATGATTGAAGAAATCAATCTTGTGGGGGACAAACCGCAAGGATGGTTCATTGATACGGGTGCGACCCGTCATGTGTGTGGTGACAAGACCCTCTTTAGCACCTTTAAGGAGGCTGCTAGTGATGCTAAGTTGTTTATGGGGAATCAAGCAACGGCCGACATCAAGGGTGAAGGGAATGTGATCTTGAAGATGACTTCGGGAAAAGAGCTTACTTTGAGCAACACTTTGTATGTGCCCGAAATTCGTAAGAATTTGGTTTCGGGTTGGTTGCTTAATAAGTTTGGTTTTCGTTTAGTGTTTGAGTCGGACAAGTTTGTCTTGACTAAGCGTGGAATGTATGTTGGTAAGTTGGCAATCACCAACAGCGTTTAATAATTTGATCGTAAAACTGAATACCAATACCATTACGCTAGTCTTGTTAATTTTGGTTGAGCTAAGTTTATGCCAAAGAAAACCAAGAAGAAATTAATAAACCAATTGTTTTGTGGGAAAGTTAGTAATAAGGCATAAAGTTGATGGCAATTAAGACCAAAGCCATTGTCAAAATTAACTTTTGTGGTCTTTTGAGGTTTGTATGCACCCTCTTAAGACCACACAATGCTTGTATTATGGGGAGTGTTTGGTGTCTCCTTGTCTTGAATATTGAAGTTTGTTGATATTTTGTTCTTAACACATAGCTATGGAATCATAAAAAATATACAAAATAACATTGAAAGACTCACTCTTAATTAAAGAGATTTTATGTGTCTATGCCATGAAGATAGTCCTTGGAGAGTGTTTGGCGTGCTTCATCATCTCTTCCCTTGATCTAGAAATGGGAAATGTGGCTTTTTAGAGGTTTCATAGAAAATGTTGATAACATTTATTTTCAAATTGGTTGTACCAATAAACTATTGCATGTGTGATATGTTTCTTGCTAACTAACACGGTACCGCTTCATAAGTTATATATCTTACATATATGGGTGTATGCATGTATATACATGTATATACGTGAATGCATGTATTATTTTACGTAATTTGCTGATAGAAATGTTTGAAAAATTAAAATACTATTTATGTTGTATATATGGATCCTGAGATTATTCACTTTTGTATCATGTTTTCTAGACTTGGCCGAAATTTAAATTATTTCATTAGCATTTAAAATATGATTTTAAAAACTTTGTGCCTGTGTTTTAAAACTCTTGTAAATGGACTAAGTACCAAATTAACTTGGTATAATTATGACATGTTATTTTAATATAAGTTAATAACGAGGTTTGATATACAAAAATAATTCTTAATATTTACATAGTTGATCAATTTTCCACGAGTTTCATGAATATTTGAGCACAGAACCCATGACAACTTTATAAAACAAAACAAATAATTTAGCTTTAAATTTTAATGTTTAGAAAATTTTGGGTTAGTTAATAATCTTTTAAATATATTTTGGTGTCATTTTCTTTCTTAAATTAATGTGGGATGGATGTTTATTTTTTTTAGGTCTTTATATTGTATCGCTTTCTTCACTCATCAATGTAGGGTTACATTTACTTTTATAATAAAGTTCACATTTTTCAATTCAACAATGTATGATAATAACATTAACAATTTAAAGATTTAATAGATGGTTGTCATATTACTTTTTCTTTCCTAAAATGATCAAAATTAAAAATTCACTTGATATCTCAAAATAGGTTGAGTCGTTCGTATCTAGGTTGATTCGGAACACGATGTTTCGTAAACGGTTCCCAATTGTGGGTTTCAATTGAATATACGGGACATGCTCATTTAAGAATTAATGATAGCTTAAGAACTTAATAATATAAAACACTTGTATATAATGCATAAAATATAGTTAATATTATAAGTGAGAGAGTTAGTGTGATGGCTATATAGTAATCTCGAGTATCACATTTAAAAATGCTAAACACAAGTATGTTAATATATATACTGATATATATATATATATATGTAGCATGTATTATGTATATTCTTCATTACACAATACATACACATGTATAATTTTGTGATTGCATTAATGTAACCACAAAATTACATATAATTATGATAAACCTAGCTATACCTATCCTCAAATAATATTACCCAATAAAAAAAATTTAAATTAAGTATGTGTGTGTGCGTTGGGTTGCTTAAAAAACCAATATATTGGGTGTGTGGGTGATGTATTTGATATCAGGGTGAACCACTTTAGAAGCTATGGACGCAATTTGTTTATTAAATAATGTAGTTTCGGAGAAAACAATCATAAAGCACTCCATAAGGCACCACTTACTACAAATTACTTATTCTTTTAATTAACTAAATATTCTTTACTCCTTTAAAAAGCATAATTTGTTTTATCAACTTTATACAACATTGATGATAATATTTTTTATTAAGTGATATAAAAACTATTGACCTTTTAAATTGCTAAAAACAATATAATATTAAGTAAAATGCAAAAACAGAATATATTTGTAAATTGTAAAAGATAAGTGAACTTAATTTGAACAAAATTGCCCACTTAGAGAATTCATTTTGTGTGTATATATAATATTTGTAATGATTAAATAAACTAATATTTATTCTCAATTAAGTTGTTTAAAAAACTATGTTGGTTGCTTTCTATAGTCAATTTATCAATATTGTTTATATAAGTAGTTCAACCAACAAACGAAGATGGGGTGAATTCACTAGATCCGCATAGCTACTTTGTGTCTTATAGACCACCAACATGTTAGAAATTTTCATTAGTATTAATGAAATAGTAAAACTAGCAATTTGCATCATATTTTAATAATTCGTATATACATATATATATATATATAAAAGAGTTCAAATAAAAAATAAGTGTTTTGTGAGAAGTGTGAGAAGAGCTTTAAAATAAAATAAACCACTTAAATATGACACTATACAATATAAATATGAAACAATACAATTATTTAGAAACTACCAATCTCAACCACTAGATCATAAATCCAATGGCCTAGATCTATTCTTATTCTTCTCACAAAAATATTGTTTTTTACATTAACCCTACCCTATATACATAGGGTTGGTATCAATTAAGAACTCTAAAAAAGTTAAGAACTCTTAGAAACTCTACACAACCAAATTTTTAAATTTTTTTTTACATATTAACATTATTTAAGAGTAGTTATATCATATTATATATAATTTTTTTATTACATATATTAATCACAAGTTTACATATGTGTAAAATTTATGTACCAACAAATTTACATATGTATAAAATAAAACATAGATACGTATAAAAACTAATTTTCAAAATTGTAATCGTAATTATAGATATAAAAAATGATAAGCCTATACTTAAATAACATTAACATATAAAAAAATTTATAAATAACGTTAGGCTTCAAGGGTTCCTTCAAGTTCTTAAATAATTTAACAGTTCTGTAATGATACTTATCCTACATATATATATATATATATATATATATATATCATTACAGAACTGTAGAAGTATTTAAGAACTTGAATGAACCTTTAAAAACTAACATTTTTTATAAAAAAATTTGTAAGTTAATGTTCTTTGAGATTAGATATATCATTTTGGAAATGAAAAATACACAGAATGAACTATTGCATGTCTACAGAACTCTCACAAATGAGATTACGCATTGCCAGAAATCCGATGGATTTGAGCGTAGATGAGTTATAAACGTCCACATGTTGGGAAAGTTTTAGACATTGTCACATAGAAATATAAGAAAATGAAAGAATAATTGGCTTTAAGAGACAGAAAATGATATGAGTGAAATAAGAGAGACTCACTTGCATGTTTTTAAACCAAACAACATTGTGAATGCTCTAATAATCATAACATCCTAAATACACGAAAATATGATTTTATGTGAGTTATAAACATCCAAAAACTTCTCTTAAATATTATATTGCTATCAATACGATACATAATATCTTTGCATGATTACGCTATACTAATATTGTTACGAGATATAGTGAGAGTTCTTGACATATTAAATAAAACTTATAACGTGACTTTACAAACTAAAACACTATAATATGACAAAGCGAGTTATAATATTAATAAAAGTAAAATTAATAATAATCGAATATATAGGTCAAAATTAATATAATTTGGAGAAAAGAGATCCGAAATTCATTATTGGAAATTTTCCAACATAATAACATATGTTTTAAAATATAGATATAAATATAATTTAAAAAGAATCTCGAAAGATTTATAAAAAGTATTTGTTGATCACATATAAATATTCACTCAATGAAATGTGTCCATTTGGCAATAAATAATAATCAGAATTCAGAAAGCATCTTTGTAAGGTATGATTGGCAGAAATTATTATATTCTAAAAAAAAAGTTGAAAATAAAAAAAAATAAAAAAAAATCAAGAAATATGGAGAAGAAAACAAGAAGGAAATACTGTATAACTCCCTGAGATTTTCAGCATTGACCAAGAAGACCCCATTAGTTCATAAAGTAACAGATCAACCCCTCATAAATTATTATGTATTGAGATCTCATTATCATTAGGCAAAATATAAAAAATGATTACATCTAAGCAAACAGAAATATTTATAAATTACATACTTATTTTTACATAGTGTTATAAATAAATAATGTCAAATACTTTATCAAAAGTTTTGTAACATGGAAACTCAATAACCAATACGTGTATATTGTCACGCTGATCAATAAAAACACCAAGCCTTGTTTTATGATTCCTCAAATCATTAGCATTGTTTTAGAAGCACGTTATTTAAATCGAGAAAAGGTTGTAACCTTTAAATCTTTATGACGATTATAAGTCAGTCACCAAATCATTTATTTATAAAATAAAACATATTATTTATCGAACGTGCAAGTTGTTACAAGCATGTCACCTTGTTATTACTCAACAATTCATTAGGTTTGTTTGGCAGATATTATATAATTCAGTTCAATCATTATGATGGTTTGTTATGATGATGGAAACTTAGGCTGGTACAATCATTATTTCCCAAATTGCATAGTAACATTCAAAAGGTTGTCCATTACCAAATAAAAAAGTTTCCTAGACAAAAAAGGATTCACTCATTCACATGATAAAAATTCAGGGACTTTGTATTTTAATATATATGGATTTACATGTATGCAATATATATACATATACATATACGCATGGTTGTAAAATCCAACCTAGGCGTCGACTAATCTTCATTTAATCGCAAGTCAATACCCCCCACTGATTAGTCGTCAATTAGTTAAATTCGGTTAAAACTAAAAACTTTATATAAAAATTGTTTATATTTGAAAAAATACATATAAATTCCAATCCGATTAATCCCTATGAATCCTGATTAATCGGCTAATCGTTATCTCTACCCCCACGTCTGACTAGCACCTAGCGGTTACTGTACAGTAATTGCTTAACGTACGATATACACGCAAGACGCTCAAAGGAAAAAAAATTCTAAAACGTTCAACCAAAACTAAAACACTCAGCCAAAAAACTTAAAACGCTCAAACACGGTTTTCGTGAAAAAAAAAAACTAAAATTGATCGATTATCGATCCAAAACTGTTTTTTTTTTGTGAACCAATGAGTAATTGGATATGTATTGACGATTCCGAGATGTTGGGATGTGATTTCATGGATCAATTTCATGAATATAGGGTATTCGCGTACCTATTATACGTTAAGGTATTATTATTGTATTCCATCTTTTCTCCATAAGATACATTATTCACATATGACAAATCTTAGTTCAAGGGAGTGAAAATGTGAAGTTATAAAACCAAGGGAGTAGAATGAAAAGTATATAAAAAGCAAAATAATAATAAAACTTAACCCCTCAATTATGAGTTATTTACAAGATTGCCATTTGGCTTCTTTATTCTACTTTTTTCTCCTTAAAACACAAGAGCCTGTTTCAAAGATGAGGCAGAGGAAGATAGCAGGTGGCCTTCTCTCTTAAGCCATCTCTCTCTACTCCCTCCTTCTAATCCACTTTTACACATATACATACAAACACTTGTGTGTATCTATATATATATATATAATATGTGTTATAAAATCAAAATACAGTCTTGATTTTCAATTTCCTCAAAAACCCTGTTGTCTTTTTTATGATTTGATGTGAATTAAGCAAAATAATATTAAAAAGATTGAATCTTGAGGCACCCATATAAAATCTTGACCAAAAATGGCAGATTTCAAGAGGGGTAGTAGTAACACTAAAAAATCAAGATTATCATTAAAGACTCTGCCTTTTTTCTTGTCTTCAAATTCAAATGATCAAAACAGGTCAGCAAAAAGATTTAGGGAGCAAAATGGTGTTGTAGGGCTGGGAATTGTGGTTGCTATGAATGATGAATCATTGGTTCATAGTACCCAAAATCCGGTTTTTTCTGTTTCGCCTAGATCCAACCCGATACCGATATTTAGCAAAAACCCGAGTAGGGAAGATGATGATGATGTTGATGTTGGTATTGAGTTATTGGAGGAGTATACATGTGTGATATCACATGTGGGGAATAGTTTGATCAAGAAAATAGAGTATTTTGATGATGGGATTAAGAGAAAGAGTTGTGTTAGTGGTGGTCATACTACTAGCTATTGGGTTAGTAGTGGTGGTGTTGGTGGTGGAGTGTTTTGTTCGCCTTCGCCTCCGGTGGTTGTTGGTGGTGGGATGGTGTTTGAGGATGTGGATTTCTTGAATTCTTGTTATCTTTGCAAGAAGAAGCTTCATGGATTGGATATATTCATCTACAAGTAAGAAAATACTTTGCTTTTATGCTTCTTTTATGCAAAGTTTATGCCTTTGGTATTAAAAAATTCATTATATGATTTTGAAAGTTATATGATGATTGGAAGTAATAAGATAGTAATCATCTTGAGTTAATTGTAACTTGACATTAAATTATATTACTTGTTTGAGTAAGATCTTGGTTTCCCTTTTGATAATAACTTTATGATGCAATCAAGATCTTTGATCTTGAGATTCGATTATGTTCAATATACCGCTGGCCTAGTCAATTGCTGTTTTTTAAGGTTACTTTAGTGTTTAAGGAAGATAAAACAACAATCTTGTATATTTTAGGTTTAAGCTGGCTTCCACTAGTTTTCTATCTTTTATTCCCTTGAAGGCCACCCGTTGATTAACAGGGTATTGATTTTTTCAGTAGCAGGTTAAACCCTGATTTTCTAGATCAAGAATTAGGGAACATGGTCTCTATATCGTATCGATTTGAGAGTGTTATACAATTAACGATACTTGATTATGAGTTTGAGTCATATTTAATTTTTGAGATTAAAAGGTATATATAATTTATTTGAGGATATTTCTAACTTATTTACTTTTTTTTGAAATTTTAGAGGGGAGAAAGCATTTTGCAGTGAAGAATGCCTGTACAAGCAGATTTCGGTCGATGAACACAAAGAAAAGTACGCATCAGGGGTAACGAAACAACCCGAATACGGCGAGAATCTATGCTCAAGTCCTATGCAGTTACCTACCGGGATGGCTATAGCATAAAGACTTTTGATTAATATATATATAGATATATAGATATAAATAATGGAAACAAATACATATTTTGGTTCAAAACCGAACCCGAAATAAGTTATTTATGTTATGGAGGATGGTAAAATGTTTGGAATCTAGGGTGAAATGAGGGGATTTAGGGTAGAATTTGTTTCATAACTTTGAAGTTTTGTGACAGATTATGGTATTTATAGTTTTGTAATCTTTTGGTTTATGGTTGAAATTGAAACTTGATGTTTCAAAAATGTGTTATTATTAAATTAAATGTTTCAAAGTCAACTGGTGTTCAGATTTTCATTTTTCTCTACATGAAGCTGGTCAATTACAAGAAACAAGTCAACATTTGTATGAAATTAATTTGACTTCTTTAAGGTAAACAAGTTTGAATCCAAACTTGTATAGAGAGCTTGATAGGGTTTTCAAGTCTAAATATCCTATGATTTAAATAAATATAATATTTTTTTAGTAATATCATATAAGTAATAATATTTATTATGAATAAAACAACTGTATATGCAGATTTTGTAATAAATAAAAATTTATATAAAATAGTTATAATAAAATAACTAAAGATTAGAAGAGCATTGCTTGAGCTTGAATATTAAATAACAAGCTAAGCTTGAGCTTTAGACATAGAGCTTAGCCAGAGTTTTAGACATAGAGCTCCAAACGGAGTTTGAGATCTCTTAAATTAAGCGAGCCAAACTCCGGAGTCATCATTTATGCTCGTTTATTTTTTTAAACTTCGCTAATACATTTGATTTTAACTTTATATATTTGTAAAGCTTAGAAGTGGAAAAGTTAATACAGGCTCCTTTTTTCCATTTAACATGTTTATCTATGCGGTACGCCAGTAACAATTCTCATGGTCACAAATAAAAAAAGCGATTAAAATCTTACACGCAGCAACGGAAATACAAGAAAATCTATCAATTCAAAGCTACAAGTGCCAATTATAGTTAAAAGCAAAGCCTGTTGTTACAACTGAACAGAATCCTACACCACGTAACTTATGTGGTGTGTATGTGTTTCTTATCATATTAAAACCAAAAAAAATGCAAAATTTTAATATAAAATCTTAACTAAGTTGGCTCACAGATACAGAGAATTTGCAAACATGATACCTCGCCGTAGACTTTCACTAGCAGCACCAAACTTTTCCTCTAAGCCCGCTTCACCAACAGCCTGAGCAGCAGCTCGTAACTGTTACAGTTGGTGAATAAACATTGTTGACTTAGTTTGCCTTTCATTTCATAAAATAGCAAAATATCAAGATTTTAAGCGTAGCAACTTGCCTGATTTAAAAACTCATCGAGCCTTCTAGCAAGTCTAATAATACTTCCCTCGAATATATCAGTCATTTGTGTAACTTCTGAAAAAGATGCCCCCTAGAAAAATATATAACCATTGTCATTATTTATAGTTTATTATTAATATCATATTAAATAATAAAAATGCATCTATTAATTGTAACTTACTTTTGACCAACAATATATAACATCCATCAAGAATGGTCTAACCACTGCCTCCACATACTCATCCACATTAACTTCCAATTTGCATTCGTGTTGTATCTAAACATCCAAATTATTAATTTCTTTATCTTTATTTAATAACTCTTTTAAGTTATAATATCACTCACCTCTGCTATTCTTCGTGCACTGTCTTGAAGCTCTTGTAACGGTTTTGCAAGTTCTTGTCTTAACTGTATTTGTTCACTTGATTTGTCTCCGGGAATAAAGCAACTTGCAAGTGCTGCAATTTGATGATGATCTAAATCATTGAAAGTACCTGATTCATCAAAATAATATTAGAAACTTTTAACATTAAACACTACATATTATATTAATAATTCGTTTTATTACCATTAAACATTAATTCAGTGACTAATAGTTCATCTCCTGTGTCGATTAAGCAGGCTGCACGACCCTTCACTTGCACTATACCTTCACTATCAATATGTCCAAGTTTCTTTAAAACCCGTGATCGGTTTTTTAGTTCATCACGAAACTTTTGAAGCTGTTGCAAAATTATATTTTTAGAATGTAGGCAGAGAAAATCTATATAAACTTAAAAAGAGTAAAGAGATCATACATGCATATAATATACAAAATCGCAATATCTAATGTCACGGTTACCTGTGAATCACGCATTTTTGTCTTTAGTTGTTGAATTTCATGATTTACTTCGGCTTTCCTCTTGAAACATTCGATCTGGTTTTCATCTTGAGTCTGGCATACACAAATCATGTTTAAATATTAATAAAAATGTGTTATGTTCCCTCAAAAAGTATGAGCCGGTATTATATTTTTCTTAAAAAAAAACCTTGTTGCATAACCTTGTTTAATGGTTGAGAAAGCAACTGTTGTTCAAGTTTCTCAATCTGGTTGACCAGGTCAACAAACTCGGGTTCTTCAATGCCCATATCCTGACAAACAAATTATGTGCTAAAGTTTAATCACTTTCAAATAAAAAAGTAAAAGAAACAAAACAAAAAAAGGCATACTCACATAATAAACTATAAAATATCAACACTAAAACTTTCTAGATATTTACCTTCACGGGATTAAGTTTCGGAAGACCTTGAGGAAACCGTTTTTCAAGCTCTTGTACCGCCAATAATATATTTTTGCGTGCTTCCACTGGACGAAGATCGGTAGGAATTGTTATTCTAAGTTTGCTTAATGCTGATATCAAAGGCAACTGGACAGGAACCTGAAAAACAGGTTTTAAGTCAACTTGGTCAACATGGTCAAAAAAAAGTCAACATGGTAAGGATGACTCACCACATGCATTTCACCCTTTTCACCAGCACGAGGCGGAGAAGGTTTAGGACGAGAACCACTTTCACTTGAAGTAACAGAACAATGAAGCAAAGTATCGACTATATAACCACTACCACGTGATGTAGCAGGAGATGAGCCTGTTGGTGGAGCCGATTTTTTTACCACATTGACGACCACTCCCCACCCCCAATCTGTTCCACCTTCTTTAACCTTAACCTGTGTTAAATATACTTGAAAATATTAGTAAAGTTTACCTCTTCCCAATCAAAAAAGACAGTCAAGATATATGATCAGATAATATACCAGTCTACCAGGTAGAAGAAAATACAAAGCTCTTTCAGGTTTCGTTAATTCTGACATCATCTTCTTCTCGAGTTCAGAGATTTCAAGTTTAAGTTTATGATATTCAGCAACATCAGCCTAATAAATAACAAACGAAAACATATAAACTCATTATGCATTGAGAAACCAAAAAAAATTTCAAACAAATTTATAGTCAGTCAGTCAGTTAGTTAGTTAGTTACCTCCCCAGAAGCATCAAGCTTAGCTACTTCATCTTCTAGCGTAGAAACCCTTTTCCCAATATCAGGTAACGTCTGAAAACCGAGTAAAAAACATACGTTAGAAGCTACTAATTATTTGTTGTTTTAAAAAAGGTGGTGATAATTTGGATTAAAAGAAACCTTTTCATACTGAAACTGGTGAAAAGAATTTTTGATAACATGTTCTGCTGTAAACTGGCCCTCGGCACGTCTCATTAAGTTCAATATTGAGTAGTAACTCAGCCTGAAAGTACTGACCAGTGGTGCTGGTTTACCTAACACCATGTCCTTAAGAGTATTCATCTCCATCTGAGAATATATAAATATATGTTACCATTAACTATTTCATTTGGATACTATATAAATAAATATATATGTATCTTACCTGTTCATCAATCATTATAATGCATATACCACGATCATCTTTGCCACGACGTCCAGCTCGCCCACTCATCTACAAGTAAAAATACACAAAAAAATAAGAAACTTATGGCAATGCAGACTACATATCATTATTTAATAAAGTTATGATACCTGAATATATTCACCAGATCCTACATACCGATGGCTATCACCGTCCCATTTCCTAACACTAGTAAAAACAACTGTTTTTGCAGGCATGTTTAACCCCATAGCAAACTGTCACACAGTTTAGCAAATGAAAACTATTAATATAATCTAAAATAAAGACGGATGAAAAAACCATCTGAATTCTAAAGAAGAAAAAGTCTTGCAAAAAACAGAAAAAGAAATCTTACCGTTTCCGTTGCAAATAGTGCTTTTACAAGCCCTTCTTGAAATAAAAGTTCAACAAGTTCTTTAATAATGGGAAGAAGGCCAGAATGATGAACAGCAATGCCTCGTTGCAATAATGGTAACATTAACTCGATTGCGGGAAGACTTCTATCTTCTTCACTCAGGCATAATATTGCATTATTGAAGACTTGTTCCACAATTTCCTTTTCTTCTTGGGTATTAAAATCAAGTTTGGTCATTGACATTGCGTGTTGCTCACATTCTCTTCTACTAAAGCTAAAGATTATAACCGGTTGAAACTTTCTTTCCATTATCATCTGAAACATATATTAACCACTTAATTGATTATAATAATAAAAAAAACAAGAAAAAAAATAGACTAAAAAGAGTTATAAAAGTATATTAAGATTGAAAAAAGAGAAACACCTTGACAATTTTGTAAATATCAGATCCACCGGAAGCATTTCCTGCTTTCGCGATTCTCCCACTCGATTTATTACTTCCACTTAGATTCCCACCAACTTGCTTCTGCTTAGTGAAAGTATCTTGCAATTTCAAGAAATTCTCCTCTCTAAACTGCTCATTTTCATCCACAACAAGGTACAATCCAGAGCCGCCCATGGGAAACACATAATGCTGCAAAGGTGTGGGTCTAAAATCAGTATACACCACGTGACACGGCTGCTTATGTATGTTGCAAATCCATTCAGCAAACTCGGTAGCATTCGACATTGTTGCAGAAAGAAAAACCATCTTAATAGCTGGAGGCAAAAAGATTATACTTTCTTCCCAAACCACCCCTCGTTCACGATCCTTCATGTAGTGAATCTCATCAAATATAACCCATGCAACTTCTTTCAACACCTCAGATCCTCTATAAAGCATTCCCCTGAGAATCTCAGTTGTCATGACTAGACAGCTTGCATTTGGAGAGAGCGTAACATCACCTGTCATCAACCCTACATCAGTAAACTCTTGGCTTAACTCTCTATATTTCTGATTACTTAGAGCTTTTAACGGAGACGTGTAAATGACCCGTTGCTTGTCTCTAAAAGCCATAGCAATCGCATACTCTGCAACAGCGGTTTTCCCAGCTGATGTATGCGCCGATACCAAAATCGACTCTTTTCGCTCCAAACATGAAACCGATATTTGTTGAAAGGGGTCAAGAACAAACGGGTACGTTTTAGCCATCGTCCCATTATAAACCGGATCCGATAACGACCCGTGGATAGCTTCATCTTTACTTGAAGTGTACCCGTTTGGAACAGCTACCTCATGAACACAAGTTCTTGCAACAACACGTTGTTTCTTTGATGGTTCGGCATCTGAGCTTTCATTCGCCAGCTTCCGTTTTTCAGCACTTGAAGAATTCTCCATCTCTTGGTTAACTTAACTACAAAATAGACCTGTTAAACAAATATGTCAGATTCCATAGTATATACTATACAAACTTCTAACAAATGTGTTTTTTCTAGCCACAAAGTTTACATCACAAACAATTCAAAAATATAATATAAAACGAAACCAAATGCCAGATTTCTCATTTTACACCTTCATTTCTTGTAAATTCTAAACAAAAAATTTAACTCAAGTTTGAGTTTGGTTATTAACCGAAAGTAACCTAACCAAAAACCGACAACGAACCAAATAAACCAAACCAAAAAACCGATTGGTTACTTCGGTTGAGGCTAATAGCCTAATAACCAAACCGAACCGTGCACACCCCTATTTTCTTATGCTAAGGTATAAATAAGGTTAACCTTATTCAATAAGTTTCTCTCTATATGCGTATCTACATATACAATAATACAAACTTCTAACAAATGTTTCTCTAGCTACAAAATTTACATCACAAAAATTCAAAATATAATATAAATTGAAAATCAAATGCCCAATTTCTTGTGCTCAAATATGAATAAAAAATTTAACCTTTTTCAGTAAATCTATATCTATATGTATATCTACACACGTTGAGCTTTGAAGTTTGTAAACCCTAACTATAAACAACACAAGACACCTTCATTTCGTGTATTTATGCATGCACCTAATGTATTTCTAACTAAAATTTTTAACCCAAATTTGATTTTGGTTATTAACCGAAAACCGAATGGTTAATTGGGTTGAGGCTAATAACCGGACCGAACCGGGCACACCCCTGATTTCTTATACTCATATATAAATAAAAATCTAACCTTTTTACAATAAATTTCTCTCTATATGTATATATGTACACACATTAAACTTTAAACTTTGTAAACCCTAATTATAAACAACACAAGACATAAAATCCTGAGAATTTCAAAATAGGCATATCGTCGAACACCTTATGTGCATAATATAACCCAAAAAAAAACTTGAAAAAATGAATAAAAAATTAACCTTTTTCAATGTATTTCTCTCTATATATGCATATTTACACACATTGAGCTTTAAACTTTAAAAAGCCTAATTATAAACAACAAATGACAGCTGGTATAACAAATTAAAGCAAAGAATATAGATATGAACAAGATGTTACCTTCTAATTTGTCAAATTAATGGCTAAAGGCAATGACTTTAGCCTCTGTTTGTTGGTTCAAACCCCCTAATTTTGTGTATGGAGAATGAATTAGCGGAAAATAAAAGCTTGAAAATTTGACCTAATTTTGTTGTTATTTGAATACGCCGTGTGTTATAAACGAAGATAAATTGTAAGGGTTGAGTTTAGCATGTGGTGTAAAGATTAAGGGCTAAAAATTACTTTTCACCTAAAACCAAGGTGGTTACATGTAACGTCTTCACGTTTCAAGTCGGTTGTTATATAACGTTTAATGAAATTATGGACCAGACCGCTAACTTCGTTTTTGAGGAACGACAAACCAAACTGATCGTGTAGGTGGTCGGTCGGACATGTAAGTTTCACTAGTTGGGCGTTTAAGTGTTTGGGTTTAACGTTTCAAAATGGTTTTCTTAAGACAAATGTTCGTAATAGTTTTTAAAATCATCAACAAGATTCGTAGCTACAATACATATACATATTGTATTTCACGAGAATGAAGATTAAAAATACAGCTTAACGAAAGTTAAGCGGTTAGTTTGGGTTACAAGACCATACCTTAAATCGGCAAGAAGCTAAAACCAACTGTTCGAGTCACAAGCTAGCCAGACAACCAACTTACTTTGGTTTAGGTTGTAATAACTATCGCATGTCATATTAGTTTATCCGTAAATTACCAAGTGTAATTAATAATCATGCAAAGGAAATAATCAAACTCAACTGTCTTTTGAATTGGTAGTTAAGTTAGAGGTTGTCTGATAGCCTGTTAATGATTCCAATAACAGGGTGCCTTTGAATTAGTCGTGATCAAAACATGTTTAGTTCTCTTAAAGGAAACCCTTGAATCGGTTAGATTTATAAACATGCTGAATGAAACCTTTAAATCAGTTACCCTTTCAATGGCTAATTTAATGGGTTCCAAACAGCCCATTAGTATTACGACTACTAAAAGGAATAACAAGTTGATTGTTTTTACAATACATTAGTCCTGCTTGTGATTGGCAATGGCATAACAAATACATAATGGATTAACAATAATAACTATTGAAAATGATATATTTGAGAGCGCGGACTATGAAGAGTTCAACAACCCCGCTTTCAAAAACTCTATGAGAACCTCATATAACTCATTTAACCATGTAAATAAGTCATTTTTTTTTAAAATATGTTTGTTTTGTAAATATAAGAGCCTGTTTTTACATGTGCTTCAATGTTAGCTTTCATTATCTTGCAATGTTTTGCCACAAGAGCTCGTTATGGAGTTGGGCGTGGAACCGAGGAAGCGTAACAATTCTTTCAATGAACATACTAGTACTGTCTTACCATTATCCATAGATAGAACCTGGTGATATTTCGAGGTTTTTCTTTGTTTCTAGTAACACCACCACATTTGTTTCATTTTCCTTTCGAGCCTTTGACGACTGAGCATTTTTCGTTTTTCCAAGACTTGTGGTGTAATCAAACCCTAACACCCAATACCTGTTTACACTAAGCTATGGGTTAGAAAGGACAATAACCACTTATAACGACCATAAACAACTATATTGTTATAAAATACTAGTCACCCATCGTTTAACCAGACATTAACCTACCACTACAAATAACCGTATCTAATCGGATGGTGTTCGAGAACGCATAACCAGACGTCTACGGTTAATATAAGTTCGTAACCGGATTCTCATACACATCTTAATAACTAGGTTCTCCTGGTTCGTAGGGGTATTCAGGAAATCCAAAATCTGAAAAAAACGAAACCGAAATCCGAATAATACGATCCAAATAACTAATTCGGTTTCAGATCAGATTCGGGCAAAGATTCAAAATAATTCAGATAGTTTGGATTATTCAAATATCCGAATAAACCGAACAAATAACTTATGTGATAATTATTTGAAGTTTAACTTTATTCGTATATTGTTTTAACTTTTAGAATTAAGATGATCATGAATTTAATTAGACTTTTGTTTGTGTACGTTTTATTTTTAATTTTCCGGTTTAGTATTTTATTTAATTAGACGTTTGTTTGAATGTTTGTCATACGGTTTATTTTGGGTTATTCGGATTATTTCAGATTATCCGAATCCATCCAAAACCAATTCGGATCAGATAAGAACATCCCTAATTCAGATCGGATTGGATTTCCGATATGGTCCTAAAAGTTTCAAATATGAACAATCCGAACCGAATAATCCGATGTGATGGCTAGGCCCAAAATCTGATTGGGCCTGAACTCCGACAAAGCCCATACCTAAATAATACTCACTCTTCTTCACCTTTGCTGTAAGACTTTAACCATCATCGTATTGTTCACACAAAACCCTAATAATAATATTCTGAACACACAAAACCCTTTGTTCCAATTCATTAATTAACACCACCGCCGTAAACCAGGTACTACTCAAGCTCAAATTCGTTCTGTATATGATTGTTTAATTATAACTTATGCTCTTAATTCTCATGTATCTGTGGATTTTGCACTTGTATGATACGAATTACAAGTTACTTTGCTCTTTGTGGTTATTACTTATTAATGTTAGATAAAGATTGCAACTTTGTAATGGTTGGATATTAGCCAATTGGTTTGTGGGTTACCGGTTCGGTTTACTTGGTTAATTTTTCAGTATTTGGATCGGTTAATAACCAAAGTCAAATTTGGGATAAAATTTGTACTTGGAGGAAATACATGAAATGAATATATAAATATATAGGTATAAAACATGAAATACGTGGCATGGAGGGGTAGAAGCTAGAATATATGAATCTTTCGGTTTGGTTAATTGAGGGGATTAAGAATAACCAATAACTGCTTTTTAGTTAATTTTTGGTTTGGTTTTGTCTATTTTCGGCTCGGTTTGGTTCGGTTAAACTAGGATATAAAAAATAAATAATAACTGTTTTTCGGTTAGTTTTGGTTCGGTTTCATAATTTTTGGCTCGGTTTTGTAGATTTTTGGCTCGGTTTGGTTCGGTTAATTGAGGGTATAAAAAATAACCTATAACTTTTTTTCGGTTAATTTTGGTTCGGTTAATTGAGGGTATAAAATAACAGATAACTCGGTTAATTTTTTAGTTCGGTTTTGTAAATTTCGGCTTGGTTTCGTAGATTTGTGGCTCGGTTTGGTTCGGTTATTCGAGGATATAAAAAATAATCGATAACTGCTTTTCGGTTAATTTTGGTTCGATTTTGTCGATTTTTGGCTCGGTTAATTAAGGATATAAAAAATAACCGATAATTGTTTTTTCGGTTAATTTTGGTTTGTCGATTTTGGCTCGGTTTTGTCGATTTTTGGTTTGGTTTTGTCAGTTTTTGGTCCAGTTGTTGCTCAGCCGTAAATTATAGATTATGGTGTCAATGTAGTTATATTCAAGTTATTTTTGATGCAAGTTACAATGAACATAAACTATATTCAATTGTTATTTAATCTGTGTATTCAGATTTCTATAAGACAACATTTTATTTTCATATTTTATTATTTTGTAAACGTTTTCTAGAAATGGAAGTTATATGGTTTTTTAAAAAAAAATACACAACATTTTATTATTTAAATAGTGAATTTAGTTAAACTTACAATTACATTTGATATACTGCTCTTCAACACAATTTAAAATAAATGAAATAAATCTGGCCCATTCGATATATACAATACTAGAATGGTGCCCGCGCGATGCAGCGGGTGTTTGAACCTGTTAATCACGTAACAAATATAAGTGTTTAAACCTTGAAATCGTTTAAACCGGTCATTGGTTTGACTTCTTTTTTCTTTTTCTTTTTTTACTTTCGGTTTGTTGGTCGGTTTCAAAATTTTCAAAACGTAGTGAACGGTTGGTTCGCGGTTTATACTGGCAACCGGCCATAAGAAACCATACCAGACTGTAAATGTTGAATGCATTTTAATGTTTTTTATTATTAATTATTAGATACGTTTTGTAATATATATTAGATATAGTTAAAATTTAATTGAACATAATCTTTTTATTACAAACAACTTGGTTATACAACTTCAAATTAACCTAATTGCAGTATGATTCATTTTGTGATCTATGTTGTTATTATTTCACGTCCTAGATCTTCCAATAATATTTACTATTTATGTGGCTAAAAATATCATTTTTTATTTATGATTCTTTCAAGTATCATATTATGTTGGTGTTTAGTTAATATTGATGGTACATTTAAATTAATAATTATTTTAAACTAAATTTATTATTAAAGTTTAAACTGTGAAACCAAACTGGAACCAGGCCGTTAGTAACGATTTTGTTTCAACTTTCAATGGTTGAGTTTGGTTTTGGACGACAAAAAAATCAGTATTAACGGTTGGACTCACAAGTTTAACTTAAAACCATCAAAACCAACACTGAACACCCCTACGTAACATATTAATTTATTTAAAATGAAAAAAATTATAACAATATCATATCCAAATTAAAGAGAATAAAATGCTCGTTTTTATGGTGTAATTTTTTTATAAAAATATTAACGTTTGAAAAGGCTGTAATCGTTTAAAAGTCATGGGTGAGAAGTTAGTTTACAACTTAAATTAAAAACATAATACGGTTAAAGATGAGGGACCAAATTTGTAAGTTGAATGAATTGTATTTAAAAGACAAGTTTACCCTTACTAACACATGTACCTCATGCTTTAAATGTTGTAAATTACTTAAAAATGGGTGTCTTAATTTGCCCTTGTTTGGTGTATTATATATAGTATAGATATATGTGCGTGTGTGTGTAAAAAGTACTAATCATATGTTTTTGGATGTAGTTTGTGTCGTGAGAATAGTTTAGGACATCGATTAATCAACAGATGGCGCGTTTTCGTAATGTAAGTAATATTCTTCAATTTTTAGCTATTCAAGATGATTAAACGTGTGCACGCAACTTAATTAATCTGTTAATATGTCATTACACGCATTTTAGAAAAAGAAGGTGCCTTTTGTGAAGTCGATAAAGAAGCAACCTCAGCAAAATGTCGATCATGTCACGGGTGACAAGATACCAAGAAGCTTTGTGTTTTCACGATTGAAATTACCCGCGACTCTCAAACAGTTGCAAATGGATTTGAGAAAAGTTATGCTTCCGTACACCGCTTTAAACTTAAAGGTAGTTAGTTAGTTAGTTAGTTTAAGCGGTTGGTTATAATATTATCATGTTGTTGATTTGTCTGTGGTTACTTGCAGGAGAAGAAACGAAACAAGCTTAAAGATTTCTTGAACGTTGCGGGGCCCATGGGAGTTACACATTTTCTCATGTTGTCGAAAACGGGCACTTCACCGTACATGAGAGTGGCGAGAACACCGCAGGGTCCCACTATTACTTTCAAAATTCAGGAGTATTCGTTGGCGGTTGACATTGTTAACTCTCAGTTGCGCCCGAGAGTACCAAAAGATCTTTTTAAAAACTCTCCGTTGGTATGTTTTTACTTTACATGCTTCATGTTTACAATATGGTTTTTATACAATATTATCAATTTTAATAATTGATACGTATGTGTTTTTATATATATTTTCAGATTGTGATGTCGGGTTTTGGAACGGGCGAGCAACATTTGAAGCTGACTACCATTATGTTTCAAAACATTTTTCCCGCCATTGACATCAACACTGTGAGCATTCTTGTATAGTTGTATATATATGTTTGTATACCAATATATATATGTGGATTAATTTGACTGTACTTGCAGGTTAAACTTTCATCATGCCAAAGGATTGTGTTACTAAATTACAATAAGGAAACGAAACTTATTGACTTTCGACACTATTCTATTCGATTGCAGCCGGTTGGTGTTTCTCGTAGAATCCGAAAATTTGTTCAAAACCACAAAGTGCCTGATCTTAGAAGCCTTCAAGATGTGAGCGACTTCATCACAAAGTATGTACTTCTCTTCCCACTCTCTTGCGCGATATTAGTAATGACATTACTAATAATTTGTTTTGTTTTGTGATGAAAAGAGCGGGATATGGATCAGAAAGCGAGGGAGATGAGGAAGCAGCAACTGTAAGCTTAGCAAGTGATGTCGGGAGAGTTAATAAGGCGTCTACTAAAAGTGCTGTCAAGCTACAAGAGATTGGACCGAGATTGACCCTTGAGCTTATCAAGATCGAGGATGGATTATGCTCCGGCACAGTAATTTTTGGTAACGTTTTTGATGCAGGAAATAGCGGTAGGGAGAAAGAACAAGCAGATGTTGATTCAGAATCTGAAGGAAGCGAGGATGATGATGATATGGCCGAAGAGTAGTTTATGTAAAACACAGGTTTCACTGTTTTTGATTGTTTTCAGTTTAACGATTTTAATCATTTTATTTAGCAAATGGAAAAACTATGAAAAAATTAAATTTTTGTTTTGTTACATGTTCTTTTAAGTATTGTTTATGGTTTGCACCAACATGTATCTCTTAAGTGTGCTTAGCGAGTTATACCGATAGTTGTTTTGGTCATCATCTTGAACTATTTATATAAAATCGTGTTAAAAAATGTGTGGAGTCATATAACCTATTGATGTAACATATGTGTTAGTGTTTATAAGGAAATAACATGTTAGTTAAGCGTGTTGCGTTTGGGTTCAATGACATGTTTTTTACGCTCATCATCGATTTTGTAGACTAGAAAATGAAATGATATAGACCGATGATATGTATGACTGTCTTTTACGGTTTATTTGTTTTCGTACTCTTTTAAGTACTCGTTACATAATACAATACATGCATAGAATTAGTTTTTGTGAGTTTGAATAAAATACATTTACCAAAATCTTTGTATACACTTGGATGATCAAATATGAATATATATATATATATATATTTTACCATAAATAGCCTTCAATAGCTCAATTATCTAATACAACATGGCAACTAGACATAAATTAAGTTTAACAACTAGATTAACAACCCATTCATGAATTAATAAGAACACGAATGGGCCGATAGCTGCCTATTTCTTAGACGTTAAACGTAAGTGGAAAGACGATACAATGTTTACACTTGTCCACCACCAGAACTGCTACAAGCTTGATGCGGAACAACACCAACACCACCATTGCTGCCGCCAATATCCCCGTCCAAACTCATCTGCTGAACTTCTTGCGGTGATAATATTTTGATGCATCTTACACAGTTTACAAACTCCCTGTATAATAAATAATAAGTTAATAACATACGATTAACGAAAAGTAACATTATTGTTGCAATAATATAAATTGTGGACTTACTCCCAAGGATCATCCCCAACAAGGAGAACATCACCCTCGTGATCCACGTAAACGAGTTTCCAGCCAATTCTTTGTCGGTCTTCCAGTTGACCCTCGATACCAAACCTTCGGGCCAGGTCTTGTTTAAGCTCATCATACCCTGAATATGCACTAATATCAATTGATCTTCCAACTGCTCCTCGTTTATACACCTACATTTCAACTCTAAACGAGTTAAACAAGTCAAATAAAAAAATGGCCTAAAAGGAAATGATTCAGTACCTTGGTATACGTTCGCAATCGCTGAAACGGTTGTGGTGGTGGGGGCCATACACTGTTATTTAATAAAGTGGCGTCATTCATGGTAGTTGAATCAATGGAGTTGAAAGTCATATCGGGAACTCCAAACGATTGAGAGACCATAGACGACGAGAGTTCGGGTTGAGTGTCTTTAACGGGAATATTATTATTTTCGTAACTTGAAATCATTCCTTTTGTGATCAAAGGATCAGGAATAAACGATGACATGTTTACTCCAAATGGGATATCGTTTTGAACTTCACCGTCGTGGATTGCGTCTCTAAAAGGCAACGGTTGCGAGTCAAAAGACAAATGGTTTGAGTTGTTATGATGAGGTTGTTGCAAATGAACATCATTTTGAGAAAGACAGACTGAAGTAGCTGATGATGAGCTGTCCAAGTAATCCATCTGGGGCCCACCGAGATTCTGCTGCTGCAAGTATGTTTGTGGAGCTAAAAATCCTTGATTTTGAATCTTGGATACATTCAACATATCTTGTTTTTGCTGCAAATCTTTACCAAAGTTTCTAGTTGATGCTGATATTGTCTCCAAACCGCTTGTATTTATTAAATGAGCGGAAGCTGGAACTCGACCATTGGTCATAGACGGGCCCACGTTATGACCATTATTGGTTGATGGTGACGTGGAACACGATGGAACATCGTCACTGCCATTTCCAGTCAGTAAACTGCTTCCGTTTGTCGAGAGCTGATTGGCTGTCATCATGGCGGGCCCCGTTATCTGACCTGACAACTCCTGTTGAAGCTTTGGTTGCTGAGAAAGATTTGAAAATCTAAGACTCGGGTCGTTATTATTTCTCGACATCTGTTGAGGTAGTGACGTGGCAGGTGGTTGAGACGGCATTTCCGTAATTTGGTTGATTGGATGTTGTCCTTGTTGTGCTAAAAGCGATTGCTGCTGTTGATGAAGCTTATGTAGAAGTTGAACCTGACTCTCGGGTGTCTGCAGCTTTTGACTATATTGCTGATCGGGTAATTGAGACTGCAACTGGATTTTTTGTTGACTTTGACTTTGACTTTGATTGACAGACATCATCTGTTGCTGCTGCTGTTGTTGAAGTTGAAGAATATTTTGAGACTGAATTTGGTTCCGAGTTAGTGTTTGGTTGACCAGAGTTTGACTAACCGTTTGCTGGGACAGGTCGGTTAACTGCTGTGGCTGCATCATCATGGCTAACGGGTTTGTCGTGGCAGGCGTTGACCGTTGACTATTGATACTATTAAACTGAAGGTTATTCTGATTAAGCATTTGTGGTCCACCATAGTTTTGAACAACCGGGCTGGTCAACGGGTTCATATAACCCGGTTGGATTTGATTAGCCAAAGACGGGTTTTGCTGCTGCATGTTCATCCACTGTACTAAACTCAGACCCGGATCCTTCACAGACATATCTTCACCGAGCCACGGCATTGTTCTCTTGAACATGTTATCAAGATCCGCTGACTCATCACCAAACTGCCGGGGTCGTTTCGTTTGGTAAAAAGGTGGGGTCGGGTAGATGATAAACGGAGCTGTAATGGGCTCTATTTCCCATATCGATACACGGTTACGCCTTTCACCAGCAGTCGCCTCGTCCCAGCCAACCTAAAATGATTACAGTGGTCAACACTTTAGTTGACCCAAAAATTCCAACACAAGCAATAAGTAACAAATATATATACCTGTAGATTACGCCATTGTGAGTTCTTCCATCTAACACCATCGAGATCACTGATACCAGTAATCGTACCCATATACCTGCAATAATTTTTTTCACTAAAGTATTTATATCAAAATGCTAAACCACAATAAGAAAGAAAGCGAATATATTTATGTTTTAAAATATTATTACCTTCTCGTACTCGATTCTTCAGTCTCGAACATCATCCGGAACCGCATGCCGAGAGAGATTTGGTTACTGCAGACTGCTTTATAGTACTTGGCTAACGGGATCACAAATTCTGACGGGCTCGCCCTGTTTTAAAAAAAAAATTAGTAAATTTGAAACGATCAAACGAATATTATTTAAAAGTAAATTTAATATACCTTGGATTATAGAACACAGTAAAAGGGCTGTTGTTTGCAGCTGCATGGGCTGCAGCAGCTAATACTCCAATATGCATACTGTCACTGGACAAAACTGACGATGATAAATTTGCTGGTTGTCTGTTAGCGCGTCTAATTCCCAATAGAAGCTGTTGTTTTTCATCCCTGTTATATAAATACATCAGATATTAATCATATTATATATAAAAGGTGCACAAACTTTAATATGGTCATGGAATCACCTAATAAACAAGACTGAGTCTCCTGCAAAAAGCCTCTTCCCGCTAACGAACAGACTCCAACTGGTTGTGAGCAGGTGACGTTTTGGTTGACCTGAAATTTGAAGAATGATATGTTTATTTCAACATACAAAAAATATTTTTTTAGATGTTATTTTTATTACTTACCACGATAAATATGGCGAAACGTCCATGCATTGTCATGTAAATCTCGGGCCACAAGCTCTTGTGCAGGTGGTTGCATAGAAAAATCCTACGAAAAAATCAAGAAAACTTGATTGTTATCAAATAAAACACAAATTTTCCAACTTTATGATTGGGTTAATTCAGGTTAAGATTTTTCTCTAACGGGTCAAACCGGTAGAATTAGAAAAAAATAAAAGGAAACCGGTCAAATGGGTTGACTGGTTCAAAAGTCAACTGAAGTCTACTGAAAGAAAGTTGAACTCACAAGAGTTGGGAAGATTTTTTCGGCTGCTCGACGAGGAACAGAAAAGCCTCCATGAGTGCTTGTATCACTTGCTGTCAAAGTTTTGGAAAAAAACTCTGTGTGTGGCTTGTGTGCTTTCATTGACAAATCTGACCTCAATAATGCTTCTCTATCAAACTGCTAATTAATATAAACATTTATGAATTCTAGTCAGTAACCAAAATTTTAGCCCGGTGAAGAATTACAAAAGTCCATACCGAAGGAACGGGTTGGAGTGTCATCTGAGCATATACTTCATCTGTTTCTGTATTAGCCTGGAAAAAAAAAATATTTTTGTAACAAGGTTTTAGAAGTTACTCGTATTTACTGATTAACTTTCAGCTAATCGATGCAACTGATATAGTAATCGCCAGTCAGCCCAAATCATATTTTTTTAAAAGGCAACCGGACCTTAGTTTAATTGGTTAATCCCAGTTATCGATTTTCTCATTGATGTGTTATATTTACGTTTAATTGTTTATGTGAACACTGAAGTATTTATGCAAACTTTTATATTAAGTTATAAAAATTCCAATCCGATTAATCTCTATTCCCGCACCATCCGACCAGCGCCTAGCGAGTTCTACAACACTGTTTAAAACAACAAATGATTAACAAGTGGCGCAGCGTACATGCAACGTGACATTATGAAGGATGCACAACAATTTTGACTGAAGATTTGGATAGCTTGGAACTTGAGCATCCACATCCTTTTTCATAGATGCAGCAACCTGAAAACATGTATTAATGTATTATAATCATGTATAATAATCAAATATTATTGAATGTCAGAAGGAAATGGCAAGTGGGTCCTAAAGAAATAATATCATAATCATCATATAATATATTTGTAGTTTTATGTATCAAAAAGGCCAAAAGATATCAAGACTTGCATTAGCTGAACCTATGGTCGTAAAGACCAAAGAGAAGTTGCAGAGAAGATAGTTCCATTTCACCAACCATCACTATAACATGTGCATTGTAGCAGATCAAGCATTAATTTATTTTCAACAATACTTCACCACCCATTTGTAATAATAGAATATAAATGTTTATATGAAATTATAAATATAGCCAAACTCGTAACTTTCGGTTTTTTTCTCGTAATATTAAACATTTTGCATATAAAAAACCAACGTAGTTTCTCTGTTTCTGGTTTTTATCTTAAAAGTTCATTAAAATGTTAAATTTGAAAAAAGAAATATCTCTTAAATATGATCGGATAAATCATGAAAACATTATTTGACAAACTACATTATAAAAGCGATAAAAAATAATTTGTTTATAACTTTTTAACAACTTTTAATTATGCAAACCATTTTATATGTTTGAATTTTTTTTATTTTATTTTGAGGTACGCCATCCACGCTCGTGTATTTTTATTGTACAATTATTGAAAGATTATTTGTTATATCAACGTATTTAATTAAAAAAATGGAAAATAAAAGACGAACATTGAACACGAGGAGGGCATTTATGAGAAAATACAGAAAGTTCAATAAGTAAAAAAAATACAACTCTGTGTAAATTTAACACGTGTAGGGCCTTTAATGTTGTATAAAATTGTAAAAAGGACTTTCAGGAAAAAAAAGTACATAAAGTATGTTGGTTTTGTAACAGTCAGCCCCGATACCGCTATCTTTCTATCTATCACTAAATCATCAATGCACCATGTACAACTATTTTATGTGGTTCTAAAATAAAAACGCACCCATTTCCTGGAATGGTATTAACTTTTTATGACTCTAACAACAAACAAGTGTTTTCTTCTAACCAACTACCAATCGTCAGCACGAACCCGATTATAAAAGTAGTAAGCTGAAGGTTGGGGTCCCGCATTATCTTTTCACCAAAACTCACCTTAACTGTAATACGTGTGACTACGTGCGTTTCTAAAACCGGGTACACATATAGACGTCATCATATTCTCACATGTTACGATCTTAAAAAATGGAAAAAAAAAGGGGGTTTTCCTTTTATCAAAAGTGCCTCAAAAAAGGTTTTTACTTTTTAATCTCCATCTTACAAATTTATAACTTTCCTCTTTTTTTGGCAGTAAAAAGTTGTACCGTACAACTGACAAACCCAACTCATCAATCAATACTTGTACAACTGTACAAGTGAGAACAGAATCACTAAAATGAAAATGACGGAAACCTATAAACTGTTACAGATTCGGCTCACGTTAGACTCTCCCGGCGTAGGATAGCGAAAAAAAATAAGAAAAAGCGTAGAATAGAACCTGTTCGCTGTGTCCATGAGGAAAATAAACGACGTGGGTCCCAGCCGCCGGTAAGTTGACCAGAGGTCCGGCACAGGCTTGCCATAGCTCCGGGTTAATTATACTGCTCTTCTCTCCACCTAATTCGGTTATACAAAAGTTAATAAAGTTATTATTAACTTTTTGTAATCGTGTTCGGGTTCAGTTATTTTTCCGACTGATTACAACATGTTAAGATGTTCTCTTAACAAATTATCCGAAATCAGTCAAAAAAATAACCGATATTATTCATAGCAATTTCAGTTATTTTTCCAACTGATTACAACATGTTAAGATGTTTATAGCCTATGTTTTATGTTGTTCTAGGCTATGAACATCTTAATGAATTATCCGGAATCAGTCGGAAAAATAACTGATATTATTCATAAGAGTTTCAGTTATTTTTTCGACTGATTACAACATGTTAAGATGTTCATAGCCTATGTTCAAGGCTATAAACATTTAACAACTTACCCAGGGATACAATTAGAAGTTTAGATGTTCATAGCAATGTTACAAAAAAGGCTATGAACATCTTAACAATTCCTTGGAAAATGATTCGATAGCAACTTACGTTATTGAAGTTACAACTAATCAGTCATAAAAATAACTGCTATGATTCATAACAATTTCAGTTATTTTTCTGACTGATTCTAACATGTTAAGATGTTCCTAGCCTATTGTTTTATAGGCTATGAACATCTTCACAGTTCGTCGGAAAAATAACTGCTAAAATTCCTAATAAAGTCAGTTGTTTTTCCGACAGATTACGACATGTTAAGATGTTCATAGCCTCCTATGAACATCTTAACAATTGGTCAGAAAACGATTCGATAAAAAAGAACTCGTTAAGCTGACCTTCGCCAGGATTCGCAGCTAAAATCGATCCGGAACTGGTTACCGGCATCTTCATTTGCTCGTAGTTCAAATCACCGACACTAAAACCGCCGGAGATCCATCGGAGATTTTATTCTTCGAATAAAACACGCCGAAAACGGAGACGGTGAAAAGACGGAATAATATTTATAAAAAAAAAAGGTGCCGGAAAAGGTGGAAAGGAGACAATATGAATACCGGAAGCACTTTAATTAATAAGGGAGGAAATAGTGCAGTGACCAAATGCTAGCTGCTGCTGCACATTTGTTAACTCTCTTCAATATTCAATATAATGTTATATGTTTGTTTCTCTCTCTATAAGCTATTTTTTGTTTGTATGTATGTATGTATCTGAATCTCTAAAGGCGTGTGAAAATGTGTATGTATTTGTCTGAATCTTTATGTGTGAAAACAATCTTTATATATATCTCTTTCTATATTGTGGGGAGACTTGCCAGAGAAAAAGGAAGGGGGGCCTCTCAAGGTTGACTAGATGAAGGAGGTTATTTCAATAATTTGGTGTTTTAAGGTTTAAAACATATTACTATTCTGGTTTGTTTTGTAAGATCAATCGTGTGAATGATGACGGTTAAGTCCTATTCGATGCTAGGTTTAAAAGGAATGTTGGTCCTTTTTATCTTTTAATATAATTTTATATTGGGTAATCTATGTATAACAGTGTTCTATATGTTGATAAAGATTTATACGATAGTGTTGTGAATGGTCGTGTTCGTCTAGCTCTTGTTGATGCTTTATACAACATTGTTTTGTGCATAAAATGGTGGCGACCGATGGTCATGTATTTTCTTCAAGTTGCACTTTATTGACATGAGGACAATAGAATACCATAAAGCATACATTATACATTTAGCTTTATGTTAAATGTGTTGTGAATTGTGATTGTACAGAAATTTGGTTAATCGGAAAATCTTCAAAAAAAAGTCAAGTTGATCAAAAATCTTCTCAAAATAGGAAATTGCTTTTTGATTTTCAAAAATAAGCAAATTAAGAAGACGTAGTTGGAGGTTAACAACTAAGCTCATTCAACAGTACATAGGAGTCATTCGTGTAGCCGACACAAAATAATACAAGAAAACACTTGGGTCCATACAATATCCATCCAACAACTTACATGTGGACTAACTCGGCTACATGGGGGCTGACTAATATACTTTCCGGCTACTGAGTAGCTGGCTCCGCAACGGCTAAGAGAGAGCCAGATTACCCACTTCACAGCTACACAAAAGTCAATTCCAGTCCAGCTCCTCTATAGCCGCCTAGGGTGTTTGTTAGCTCTTCATGTGTAAGATGTCGGTTAAATATTGTGTGGACCCTAGTGGCTATTTTTGTGTTATTGCCCGATCAAAATCCCCAAACACCTTTCACTATGGATACAACCGTGGCAAGTCCATGCCCATGATACACTACCTTCTTGTGTGTTAGTCTAAGACCATCATGGGACATAAGAAATTGAAGAAACACTAAGTGACCCCAGCAGACTACGGATAATCTGGGGGTTAAATAGATATTTCCCACGAGGGTTAGGTCCGGCAAAGATGGTTATTCTTCTGATGACCTGCAAAACAGACACCGTGAGCTCGTCACTGAGAAGGGGGGGTACCTCCTTGTGACCACCCTCCGGCGTGAGAATCAGACTAGATTGCTCTGAATATAAGTGTATATTAAGAGAAATAGCTAGAGCAGATAAGATACAAGATAATGATACCGTTCCAAGGTGTTGGAGTATTTATAGCCGAAGGTAGGTGTCCAAGAAGGTACAGCCAGCTGTATAATATTCCTTTTCTACCAACTGTGGGCTACGCACGTGCCATGCTAGTGGTTGGTGGGTAGGCAGCGGCTGATAGTGACATGGCCGGCTGTGTACTATTCCTTTTCCGCCAACTGCAGGCTATGTACGTGCCACGACAAGGGTTGGTGAGTAGGCAGCGGCTGATAGTGACATTAAGTACTAGAGCGTGCTGCTCGTCGTACTGTTGTCAGTGAGCTGTCGCTGCTTTGGTCAGATCTTTTGTCCATACCTTGGCAGGTATAGTACAAAAGATCCTCCAGGAGCGTACGGACTGGCTCATTTGGGCGGGAGTATTGCCGGCTTTGGGCGGGAGTATTCCCGGCTTGCTCATTCCTTCTTCAGGTGACATTACTGAATTATTTAAGAGTTAGTGCCTTGTGCGTGTAGCCTTGCTATTAGTGCGGGTAGCCTTCCCTGATGGCTAGCATCCGCAGCTGCGGGAACAGGCGGGGTACGTCACCATTGGGAGGCTTTTCCTGCGGGAACAGCTTGCGTACTGCGCGTAAGGTCATCATCTCTCTGAGCGTGGTGGGTCCTGCGGATCCAGTTGGTCTTTGCGCAGACGTCCCTCTTTAAGGTGAGTCTTGCGGGTCCAACTGCGCAGACGTCCCTCTTTGAGGTGAGTCTTGCGGGTCAAACTGGGCTCTGCTGGGACCTACCTCTTCAAGTCCCCCCAGTCCAATGTTCTTCTCATGAATTGTTAATAAGTGAGGTGAACTTTTGGACTTAAGCAAGGGGTTTTGAAAAAGGTTTAGTTTTAAGGTTCTCCGCGGGGATTCTTCCCGCGGGTTTCCTAATGTCACGTGCAGAAATTCCCGACTTTTCTGCTTGATCTTTGGGTATGATGCGGGTAGGTGTGTAACCTCCTCGCAAGTCAGGAGCGTTGAGTTTCACTTGTGTAGATTCTCCACGGGGTTTTGGTAGTTTTAGACATAGTGATCAATTATGTTAAACAACCAATTCCATCTTGGAGCTTCAAACAGTCTAGTTCTCAACGTTCCCGCTCTGCGGGGATGTTATTTCCCTTTCCACAAGCATGGCCCAGAAGATCCTTCTTGATTTCAATTCCCTGCGAGTGCTAAGTATGTGAAGGGTTTCGCCTTGACACTGTACCCGCACTCGTCTTATAGTTACTTTACTTCCAAGGTATTCTTGGCTTCAATTCCCTGCGGGTGCTAGGTATGTGAAGGGTTTTGCCTTGACACTGTACCCGCACTCGTCTTATAGTTACTTGGTTACCAAGGTATTCTTGGCTTCAATTCCCTGCGGGTGCTAGGTATGTGAAGGGTTTCGCCTTGACACTGTACCCGCACTCGTCTAATAGTTACTTGGTTGCCAAGGTAAGGGGGTATATTCCCTCTTATTTTTGAATCTTTGAATCTTTTTGAATCTTTTTGAAATTCGAAGAGTTGGTGAAAGGATAAGAACAGTCCAAACTGTTGAAGGGACGTTAGTGTCGTCCGACGGTTTCTTCTGACAGTTTCAGGACGTGCAGGAAGTTATGGCGACGTGACAGTATATGGTCATTCCAGACGCTTTTTCAGGCGCGTGGGCGCGAGTTTTCGGGCGCGTGGGCGCGAAGTTTACGGCGCGCGTCCTGTCGACAGCTGTTGCCAGCTTGCTTTTTCCAGGTGTCATAGTTTCATTGCACCTGCGCTTTTCCCTCTCTCCCGCATTAAATTCATCGCATTCATTGCGATGAGTATATAAAGGGAGGAGAGGATGCATCTCAACTCACAGTTTCACTTCCTTTCTCTTCTAAGCGATTTCCGGCGAATACTCTAACTTTTGTCGAGAATTCTCCTGAAATCGTTCTTCTTTCCATCCTCCAAAATATGTCTTCCATTCGTGATCCTGAGGCTACTGCCGAGGAGTCCGACGTATACCCTGAGAACCCGATGTCCGCGTCTGACAAGGACGATAAGAGTACTGCTGGCGAGTGCCAGTGTGCTCTTTCCGTCGACCTTTATCAGTACATCGTCAAGAAGTTCATGCTCGAGCCTTTCGAGCCTGAGTTTCCTGAGTCTCACCAGACGGTGTACGATGCCCCCAAGGGCAAGATAGGGGTGTATGCTGCATTCTTCATCTATGGGAATCTCAGGTTCCCATTGACGAAGTTTGTGTACCGTGTTTTGGAGAAACACGGTGTACATTTGACGGAGGTGCACCCGATGGCGATTGCAAAGGTTCGCCACTTTGAATGGGTGTGCCACATTCTGGGCGTTGAGCCCCGCGTCGACCGCCTGATGACCTTCTACTCCTGGAGGTGCATCCAGGGCTGGTACACCTTGATCACTCGGATCAAGGGTTTGAAGATCTGTGCTACCGAGCGCAGTCTTCGGTCTTGGAAGCGGGAGTTCTTCTATATCTCTGCCCGTGTCGTCCCCATAGCGATGACATTCAAGAACGGGAGAGCACTCCCGAACCTTCACGCCTCCAACTACCAGGAGGCAGAATGGTTTACCAAGATCTCCCGGATCCAGTCTCCGGTTTACCGCTTTGCGGAGTCTGGGATGGTGATGCTTGGGATGAGCTGGGTATGGAAGGATGCTGGGGCAGAGGCGCTACAGATTCCCATCGTCCTCGAATACGGTTTGAACTCTATCCCTTACGGTATGCTTCATATCTTTTTGCTGATTTAGGGTTTTCTTCTAACTGTTTCTGTTTATTGTCAGAGGGGAACAACTTGTAGTCGCTTCTGCAACCGCGTGAGAGCGGTGGTCCCGCTCGGCTGGGTACTCGTGCTCTCGACAAGAACGAGTTGCCCATCTTGGAGCAAACGGCGGATCGGTTTGTGGAGGTCTACCCGCCAGGCCACGAAATTCTGACCGCCACGCGGCCAGGTAAGGGTTTCATTAACCCTCGCCCTCTTCATGCTCAAACCTCTGCTGGAGTTTCTCTAATTTTGTCATCTTCTGATGAGGAATCCGCAGATGGTCCTTTCTTCGTGAGGAAGAAGAAAGCTGCCGGCGTGAAGGGCAAGGCGAAGGTTGCCTCCACTGCCGATCAGGGGAACCGTTCTGACTCAGAGACCGAAAGTGAGGAGGCGGCGGGGAACCCTGGTGGTGGCGAGACAACTGTCTCGGAGGTTGAGACAGCTGCCACCTCCGCGCGACCAAGTTCTACGACGGTGACTGGCTTGAAGAGGCCAGTTCCATCGGGTTCGTCCCCGCCCGTCAGAACCTTCAAGATTAAGAAAACGAGTAAGTACTTTTTATTTATCTTACCCGCAATTCTTTTCGTCATTGTTTTTAATATCTTGTCTTCATGCAGGCGTGGATGTAACCGCATTCCAAAGTGATGCGGGAAGGAGCAGTTCTGGACCCACGACGGTAGGTTTGGTCAACCTACCCGAGGCGATGACCCAGGCAGCTGCGCCTGTTTACAGCATTGGTTCAGTTGCTCATCCCGTTGAGGCAACTGTTCCAACTGTAACGTCATCTCCGCCGGCTGTCAGTGCCATATTCACTGCATCCTTCACTGAGCCGGCGGTGATTTTTTCTGCGGGCTCCTCCGCAGCGGCGACCTCGGTTGTGAGTTCACCTCCAGTGAGTTCACTTCCGATGGTCTCTACCGCGGCGGCTTCAACCGTGCCTCCGGCACCGGCGACTACCTCGTCCCCGGCCGGTCCATCAGGTATGTTCAGCGTTGGGGCTTCTAGCCAATCTCTGCCTCCTTCCCATCTGTCTGACCTCTTGGATGGATATCCCTTAGGTTCGGGTGATGGGTTTGGCGGCTACCGGCCTGTTGTCGACCCTACAGGTGCGTAGGGTTATTTTGGCCTTTTTTTGTATCATCTTTTCCTAACTGGTTTTTGTTTTTACAGTGTCGGATTCCAATGAGGTGTATGTTCCACGGTGGAACATCCGCCGGGGAACAACCCTTCGGACGGCTGTGGACTGCGTCGAGTGGGCACGTTACGCAGCCCCAAGTGGTGCGTTGGGGGAAGCTATGTCTAGCTACCAGGAGGGTAGGCTGACGAACGAGCTTCGGATTCTCCTTGCCCGGATGCAGCCTCGCGTCGAGTTGCTTTGTCGTGAAAACGACAAGTTAAAGACGGCGCGTAGCCAGGAAGTGGCTCAGGCGCGGGCTATCCGGGAGGAGAACAGGAGACTTACCGCCCTTGCTGCGGAGAAGGAAAAGGCCTTCAAGGCCCTCGAGGTTGAAGTTCAGGCCCGGCTCGAGGCCCGTTCCAAGGCTACCCAAGCTGTTAACGAACAGCTTAGGTTGGCTAAGGAAACTGCGCGAAATGCGACCGAGAGGGCCACCAAAGCTGAAGCTGTTGCTGAGCCTCTACGCGCCGAGAATGCGGATCTTAAAGCCAAAATAGAGAGGCTCCAGCAGGCTCATGATGCCTTGGCCATGGAAGACGCCAAGAAGCTACAAGAGATCTTGGATCAGAGGGGTATGCTTGACCACACTGAGCGTAAGCTGAAGGGCGTTGAAGAGGCTGCTGCTAAGGAAGTGTTGCTTGCCAACCTTAACAAAAATGAAGCCGAACGCGCCCGTGACCAAGCTCAAGCTGCCCTCCAGGAGACTCTGATTACCAAGGAATGGCTTCTACGAGAAGCGTTTTCGCAGGTATGCGTAGCTTCATAATGTCTTTACGCTTTTCTTTATACTTAGAAAAGTTTTTGATACATATATATATATTTTTTTTTGTAGGTTGTGCATCGGATCTTCACGAACACATCTTATGACGATGCCATGAGCGCAGCCCTCAACGCTTCCCATGAGGATGGGGAAAAGGCTGGTTTCTTGCTTGGTCTGGGGTTTGTTGAGAAGGGCATCCCGCCTTCCAACTTCCCTCTTTATGACGTGGACACTGAAGCTGCCTATGACCAAGCAGTGAACCAGTATGCTGCCTTCCCGCATCCGGTGGTGGAGAAGGTGAACGAAATTGCTGCTGCTGATGATGGGCTAACCATTCTCAAGACTTTCCTTGAACCGCCCCAGCCAACTGATGGTGCGGGTTCAAGTGGGTTTGGAGGGAGTGGTCCTGAAGTTTGAACCTTGAGATCCCTTCCCACCGTTAGGATAGATTTATATTTCTGTAGGCGGGTAGATACCTGGCCATTCTTGTAATGTTTGAATTTTTTATGAAATATAAATGTTTGTGCGGGTAGGACCGTCACTTTCACTGGATGACTTGCTTTATAAACGTTATATGACTTGCTCATGCATATTATAGCTTAATTTGGCACTTGTTTTGCCTCATAAACAATATATGATTCGCTCATGCATACTTTAGTTTAACTTAGCAATTTTCCAAGTGTTTTGGATAAGTTAACCTTTCGACGCGTGGTTGTCAGTAGGTTAGTATTCAGTTTCCTCTATCATGATTGTGCGGGTAGGACCGTCACTTTCATTTAGTGGGATGACCAAACTTCACTTATAACTGACCTGCGTGAAGGTTTTCCTCATCTTTTCCTTAGAAATTTCTGCCGTTTTTTGTGTTTATGTGGGTTTTGCCGCCGTCCACACGCAACGACTTCCCCACTTATTTATGCGGTGAATACCGGCATATCAGTGTTTTGAATAAGTTAAACCTTTCGACGCGCGGTTGTCAATAGGTTAATGTTCAGTTTCCTCTATCATGATTGTGCGGGTAGGACCGTCACTTTCATTTAGTGGGATGACCAAACTTTACCTATAACTGACCTGCGTGAAGGTTGTCCTCATCTCTTAGAAATTTTTGCCGTTTTTTGTGTTTATGCGGGTTCTGCCGCCGTCCACACGCAACGACTTCTTTTCACACTTATTTATGCGGTGAATACCGGCATATCAGTGTGGAAAGTTCATAAGTATAAATGTAAGACCATCAGCGTCAATGTGATAAGGAGAATCATTTCCATTAGAAGTGGCTCTGGGCCTTTTCTTTACAAGTTTGGAATTGATCTACATGCAACCTGTGTAATTGAGCTCCCTTCCATGTTCTTGGGATGGGGGTGTCATCGAGCCTTCCGAGCCGATATGCACCTGGTTCGGAATCTCGTTGTTTACGCAGTATGTAGTCTCCAACATTGAAGCTGCAGTTTCATCCGTGTTTTCCCCGACTGTGGTTCTACACGCATTAGCCTGCTTAACGTCCATTACGCCACGAGGTGAGTGAGTTTCCCATTTCTGACGAATGCTTCAACGACGTTCTTCAAGTCTACGCATTCCTCGGTGGTGTGGCCTTTTGTCCTGTGGAAGTCACAGGATTTGCTTTGATCAGCGTTTGGACGCTGTCGGATAATTGGAGCCTCTGGCCATGGGAGCCTCTCTGTGGCGAATATCTCGGTGACGCTTTTGGTGAGTGGCGTCCATCTGGAGTTCCGGTTCGACAACTGCATGTTATCCTTTCCGCCTAACCGAGGGTGCGAGCCGGATGAGGTGTCAAAGTTTACCCTTGACTGCCAAATACCTAGCTTCCTCTTTTTGTTTAATCTGGCGGTAAGGACGTTGTTTTCTCTTGTTTTCTGAGTGTAGAGGTTTGTGCTCTGGGGAAGATCTCTACCCAGTTGCTTTTCCGTTTCCGCGAAGCGTTTAGCTGCTGTCATGATGGCATCCCATGTGGATGGCATGCCGTCTTTACCCATCAATGTGCGGATAAGCTCTGGGTATTCGGCGCCTTGGATGAAAGCTGCGCGAACAAGATCCTCGCTTATGGTACCCAGACTCAGCTTCTTTGAGTTGAAGCGAGTGATGAAGTCTAGTAAAGACTCATCTTCCTCTCGGATGCAGTTGAGGATCGTCCATTGCTCTTTGGTATACTTTCTTTGTTGACTGAAGTGTTGGCTGAACTTCTGTTGGAAGTCTGCCCAATCGTAGATGTGGTGGACCGGTAGACGGTCAAACCACGCTATGGCTGACCCAACAAGCGTCATTTGGAACATGTAACACCACGTGGGTTCCGTCCAATTGCTGACGGTTGCCCCCGCTATGAATCTGTTCAAATGATCGTCTGGGTAAGATATACCATCATATGTGCCTATGTTGGACATTTGTTTGGCACTTTTCGGGGCAATTGCTTCCGCAATGTCCCTTGCAAATTTAGACGTTCCCGCATTTGCAACAGTTGGTCTGAAGGTTTTAGAGAAGTCACGTGGGCTTCCACCCGCGTTCCTTGGTTTGAAGGTTTCTCCAAAATTTCTTCTGTGGAAATCTGCTTGTTTACGCTTCCCTTTCGCCCTATGGCGTGGGTTTGCGTCACTGTCAGATTCTTCCCCATCATCATACTCGCCCTCATTACTCATGTTGAGCTGTTGTCGAGTACTTCCGAATTCGTCAGCCTGTTGGAGTGAACGTAAGCGTTCATCCAACTCAGCTTGGAATTCTTTCTGACGTGCTTCCGCCCACGCTTTAACTTGATCAAGTGTTTGGCGGGGGAGCCTCGTCTGTCGTCTCTCCAACTGGGTATCGGTGAACCCCAGTGAAGGATTGTTTACTGCACTTGCCCCGGCTTGGGTAACCGGGGTAGTGTTCGTAAAATTTACTGCACTTGCCCCGGCTTGGGTAACCGGGGTAGTGTTCGTAAAATTTGTGTACTCGCCGGTGTTCCCCCCAGTAGTTGGGGTTGTGGTTACCGGGGTTTCTTGGTCACTCGCTGGCCTTGGCACCGGAGTAACCTTAACCATCTTTCCAGAAGTTTTGAAAAAACTGAAAAAGAATAAGTTCTAGCTTTTATGCACGGATGGCGCCAATGAAGAAACACTAAGTGACCCCAGCAGACTACGGATAATCTGGGGGTTAAATAGATATTTCCCACGAGGGTTAGGTCCGGCAAAGATGGTTATTCTTCTGATGACCTGCAAAACAGACACCGTGAGCTCGTCACTGAGAAGGGGGGGTACCTCCTTGTGACCACCCTCCGGCGTGAGAATCAGACTAGATTGCTCTGAATATAAGTGTATATTAAGAGAAATAGCTAGAGCAGATAAGATACAAGATAATGATACCGTTCCAAGGTGTTGGAGTATTTATAGCCGAAGGTAGGTGTCCAAGAAGGTACAGCCAGCTGTATAATATTCCTTTTCTACCAACTGTGGGCTACGCACGTGCCATGCTAGTGGTTGGTGGGTAGGCAGCGGCTGATAGTGACATGGCCGGCTGTGTACTATTCCTTTTCCACCAATTTCAGGCTATGTACGTGCCACGACAAGGGTTGGTGAGTAGGCAGCGGCTGATAGTGACATTAAGTACTAGAGCGTGCTGCTCGTCGTACTGTTGTCAGTGAGCTGTCGCTGCTTTGGTCAGATCTTTTGTCCATACCTTGGCAGGTATAGTACAAAAGATCCTCCAGGAGCGTACGGACTGGCTCATTTGGGCGGGAGTATTCCCGGCTTTGGGCGGGAGTATTCCCGGCTTGCTCATTCCTTCTTCAGGTGACATTACTGAATTATTTAAGAGTTAGTGCCTTGTGCGTGTAGCCTTGCTATTAGTGCGGGTAGCCTTCCCTGATGGCTAGTATCCGCAGCTGCGGGAACAGGCGGGGTACGTCACAATTGGGAGGCTTTTCCTGCGGGAACAGCTTGCGTACTGCGCGTAAGGTCGTCATCTCTCTGAGCGTGGTGGGTCCTGCGGATCCAGTTGGTCTTTGCGCAGACGTCCCTCTTTAAGGTGAGTCTTGCGGGTCCAACTGCGCAGACGTCCCTCTTTGAGGTGAGTCTTGCGGGTCCAACTGGGCTCTGCTGGGACCTACCTCTTCAGAAATACTTTCCATTTCACTTGGTTAGCACGCAACGTGAATCAAACCCTTCCGATCACAAACCGCATGAATATCATGAGTGTATGTGCATGTGAAGATTTGTTCGTTTGTATGTATAATCTACACTATGTATAACTAAATGGCACACAACTGAAAATATACGAACAAATTTATGTGATAGCTTTTATGTATATAATCTATACCTACATGTAAGAAGTATAAAATCTATAATATATATAAATGAAAACCCAAAAATCCTAGGTGTCGCGATGTGGTCGCTCCCCCCTTTTTTGAAGTCACCAGATTTGCTTGATTTTTAAATTGAGGCTTCTCATGCATTTGACCCGAATTCATGGGTGTGGGTCGCATCAAACCCATATATTTCTTAAACGAGTTATAACATCTCATTAAATTGAAAACTAATCTCACCAAATATTTGATATAAAAATCCTATAAAGTATGGATATACTAAAAATTAATATATGATTTATTTAAAAAAAAGATATATATTATCTGTAATAAAAAAACCAATTTTATAGTAAAAAAATAAACTGGTCTTAGGTCTCAGCAAACCCAAATAACGTTTAAACCGGGTTATAACATCTCATTTATTTGTGAAACAATTTATTATCAAACAATAAGTATATTATTAACTTTTATCTAATAAAAGAAATAAAAATTCAAAAAATAAATAAATATTAGAAACAAATAATATAAAACAACCCCGTAATACGTGGGATAAAAACTAGTTTAGAATATATGTAATGTTTGATTTAAAAAACAAAGTGTTGTGAGTTTGTTTATACTGTAATCTAATGTTAAGTTTGTTTTATTTGATGAAGTATAACAAAAATCATGATTTGTATAGTGGAACAAACTTTTTGTTATTATAAAATTTGCTAAATATGATATATGGTTTGTCCACCAATACAATCTAATCCTTTCCGGGTTTTGATGCTAAACTAATCCACACGGGTAGTGGAAGTTTTAATAATAATTACTTCATTTTCACATCCCTTTATTTAAATACTTTTTTTCTAACAAACCTCTTTCCTTTTATCTTTTTTGTTTAACCAATAATACTTAAAAAGTAATATGCATGTAAATGTTCCAACTTTATAAAAGATATGTTTATTTTCACTTTTCTTCTCAAATCATTGCAAATAATGATGATTATCAAGCATTAACTTTGTTGCATGTCACTCAAATAATTTTTTATTTTAAGTTATACTTTATTATATTGAAAACTTGTTACACTTGTGTGAAAGTAAAGCTTGAATATTACAATATACATTAATGATACACATAATAAACTCATCCTTGCTGCTATAAAGTAGAAAATAGAAGGGTAAAGTATGCAACAATACTCGAAACATATATGAAAACCACACGAAATAATTTTTACATGAAACAATTAGTTTTAAGTTATTATGTACAACTCGTATAATAAAAATGTTATTTTTCGTCCTCAAAGAGGATGTTCCAATGGTTGCAAAGTGGTAGTAAAGGACTACTATCCATCAAAATAGTGAGGATTTAAACATTGAAAGTGTCGTTTAAATAAAATATTAATTAAAACATATTTTTTATAAGAACAATAGTCAAATTATTTACGACTCCTTTTATCCCATTTATTACAACATATCAATCCATAAACCCGTTTGATAAGTGTGTCCAAGCATTTAACACAAATAAGTAGACGAGCCTTGTTCGGCTTCATCAATTCAATCCACCTATTTGTCTTAAGACAACCAGACACAACCATTGGCAATAGTGAAAATCATAATCAAGCAAACTTCTAAAGCAATGTTCTTATCTAAGAAGAAAACCCTCAAAGTTAGTTAACAAGAGATACACGATATATAAAAAAACTCACATTCTCTTCATTATTGTGTTCCTCTCGTTATTCTCTTTGTCACATCAAGAACGAGGGATAACAAACGATGGGGTTAATGACCGTATCAAACAAGGTGTGTTTTTGTGTGGGTTCAGGATTCATCAATTCACAATTTATTGATTTGACCTATGTTCCAGGTAATAAGCCACTTCAACCATGGGTTGTTTGGTACATGCTCACCGAACTATTATGTGGTTCGGGTAGATCTATTTTCTTAAGATAGTGATAACATGGAACCATAACATATAAAATTTAATTAGGGCTTAGGAAAGAAACCTTAAATAAATAATAATAAAATTATTAACATAGAGGGGGTATATATTAGTATTTAATGATTCATTATATATAGTTCAATAGGATAAGAAACTTTTCATGAGATAATACAACTCTTTGCGTGTTGAATCAATTTAAGGTTATTTTATAAAATCAAATAACGTGTATGTATTATTTTTTATTATTATAGCTTTACCAAATATTTATTTTTCTTGGTTTTCAAAGGTTTAAAGAACACAAAACTTTTCAAATAGTATAAAAGTTTGGTGTTATAGTATTACAACTTTGAATTCCTAATGTGAATTTTGAAGTTTAGTGAGGCTCGTGGGACCATACAATCGCTTTAGAAATCAAAATGATATTAAAAAAAATTGAATGTTATAAATAAAAGTATAAAACCCTTTTACACGTAACAAAGAGTAGCTAAGTTTAATATGTTTCTATATTTTTTTTTTCTTTAATTGTCACTTTTAATTTTTTTTCTTAACAGCCAATATACAATTATTATATTATGGTAGTATATGATTGTACGAAAGCTTAAGGTGTGCTTGATATAATATACATAAAGATAATCTATTGGCTATAAAACATCCCTAGATTTGTGGGTTTAAACATAATTTATAAACTCACTTAATCATTTTAATTTGATTAAGCCTGTATTCATATTAAGAGGCCTTGTGAAAATCAAAATTATTTAGGTTATAAACTTTTATTGAACATTTTAATTAAAACACACCACAACCCTTGCTATTATCGCCTCACGGTTGTTCGTCACTACCCACCATTATCGCCGTGGTTTTTCTTTCATCTAAAAAACTAGTGATATAATACGATTAGTCGTATATGTTTTAAATATATATATTATTTTTTATTTTCAATAGTTTTTAGGAAAAAAGAAAAATTAAAGTTGTTTTAACTTGGAGTCGCTTAAGGGCTCTGTATGGCTGAGTTAGGCTAGCTGACGGTAGCCTTTAGCCATTGAGTCACCCCGTACAGAGTACATAGACATTCTATGTCTGTTGGCCGTTCAAACAAAATGTAAAAGAAAACCTCTAACTAAATACACACCAAATGTTTTTATTTATGGCACATTTATTCTTCCTTTTTATGACCCTGAAAAAGGTCGGGTTTAAAGCGGATAAACTTTTATAACTGTGGCTGCTATTAACTCTCATTAAATCATCAATAATGCTAAAGTGTTTTAACTTTTAAATGCATACATCTGTTCTTAAGTGTTAGTATAATTACAGTGGACTTTATTAGTGTACAAGTAGTATCAGACTGGATTGATTTTAACCCCCAAAAATATGTTTATTTGTTTTTATTGAGAATTTATGTTCTCACTTAATTAAGGATCAAAACATGATCTTAGAATACTTATGAATCCATGATCACACAAATAACAAAAGAAAGAGTTGAAGAAGTATATTCTGGTCCTCGAGAGCGCGTGACAAATGCGATCACATAACGCTTTCAAATTTTTAATGAAATCCTAACCATAGGTACCGATCTATAACCGTAAACTCTAGGTCAAAATGGTTAGGATTCTACAACATAAAAACATTAGCATGTGTTTGTGTCATGCCTTCATTTATGAATGAAGAAAATCACAATCTCATTATACTTAAAACAATTAGCCTCATTTACTAATATCATCCATGTGCATTTAATTACAAGATGCAACTTTATACATTGTTGATGGACTCATTTCTATTTCATGTTACTTTAGTAGTGTTAATAAGAAGATATAACACTTCTTTGATAAAATAAACTTGTTGTATGCTCGTAGAATACACGGTGTCTTTCATATATCAATACCATTAACGTATGCATCTACTTTGGGCATACTCGTACATATGCTTACTTATACCCCTATGGATAACGTTGTATTGTCGTCTATCAACATCTTCTTCACCATCAACACAAGTGGCAAATCAATTATTATTTCCTTGTTTGTCCACAACATCGAAAGAGAAGTTGACATCAACGACGTATAACTAACTCACTATACTATAATTAAAAGAAAAAAAAAGATAAAAAACTAAAACTTTAATTATCAATTAAAAACGCGCTAGTTCCCTGAATCCATAATCTCTAGGGTTAATAGTGACGTGTGTGGCAAAAGAACATAATAATGGGTATGGACAGAGTGGAGACTAGACGACATTAATGTTAAGTGTCGTCCAATGTATCATAAAGAGTCTTAAACCATCAATTCATAGGTAGGGCGGGCGGAAACAAGAATTTGGCAAACATATAGTGCGTAAACAGATAATTTTTAAAAACCTTAATTATTCAATAAGTTGATTGCAACTATTAGAAGCTGCCCCAATTAGCTAAACCTATCAATGTACAATAAATAGGAAGCAAGGACCCAACATTTATTATGCATCATGAAATCTTCAATAACAAGCTTCCAACATATTTTGGCCCAGAGAGTTTATATGTATTTTAGAAAGTTACCAATCTAGCTTTTTTTTTCTTTTCTTTATTGAATGGCAAATTTCAAAAAAATAACCAGCGAGACACTAGGGACCAAACAACAACTCAAAAAAGTTACAAAACGAAATGACACCAATCTATCCATCTAATATGTTTGAGGGGATATCGATTTTTCACACAAAGATTTTATGCCCTTCATAGACTTTGATAAGCTAACCAAGATATTTGAGAAGATGGGATCGCTTCTAGCATCCAAATGCACCACCTAGTACCATACAACACCTTACGCTTTCTATGATCCAAATTACTCGTATCGTGAATCTTGAGTAAGTCGATAACCGAGAAAGCATACATAGTAGGAATTTGACAAAAAGTGGAAATTCTATACCAAACCACCGTGACGAAGTAACAAGACGTAAAAAAAATAATCGCTAGTTTCCTCTTGCTCCCCACATAATCTACAAGTTGTGGAGCCCACCTTGATGTTTCTCTACTAGAAAGCACCTTTAGAGACACGAACTATCCATTTCCACCTCCAAGTATGGATGTTAACATTTTTTTTTGTCACTCAGCTATTCCACTTCATGATAGACGAGGCGGGAGCGGTTGAAGCAACATACAATAAATTTTTCATTGACGCCACCGCAAAAATTTCCATAAGAGTCATTTGACCAAACCCAATGATTGGGGCAATTGTTCACCAGCATTGCTGATCTAGTCACTAAATCGAGTCTGCAGATCATATTTTGAGTTATATTAACATAGCAATAGTGCATTTTAGGTTAATTCTTTTGTTGCTTAACAGAAATTTGGATCATTGCTAGGTTACTGGCTCAACATAACTGTAGGGTGCTAGGTTGGTACGTCCTTATAGGAAAACTTGTATATTAATCCGTCTCTTCAGTCTCAACCTATAGACCACTCTCAGAGACGGCTCAATGTCATCTGATACCTCAAGCAAAATTTTAATTTCGAGGTTATTCTTTCATAATAATTAATAAAATATGTAATAATTTTCGTGTGAACATATAAATTGTCACTTTATATCGATAGAAAAGAAATATTATAATTTTAAATAATTATAAAAAAGATACCTTATTCCATATCAATAAAGAAAGTGACGTAAAATAACAATAAAACATGTGTCACATTCAATTGTATCAATATCAAATAAATAAAATACATTTTTTAACGGCAACATCAAATCATAACGTATACGAGAAAACTAGCAAATTGCTAGAAGTAGAGTACACCCTACAATCGTGACCGAAATAAATCTTGAAACAAAACCTAAAATTACAAAAAAATGTTCCAATCCAATTCTCGCATTTTCTTGCTCGATTAGAGATCCATAAGAACAACAATTTTAACAACTTCTATAATCCTTTCTACCTGCAAGGCTTATTGTTGAAAACTTTGTTGTCCTGTGACAAACGGAGGTGTGACTACACACCATTCGTTGACCTAGGACAAGCATGATTATCAAATTAAAAAAAACACGGTAAGATGATGCTTCTTTTTTTAGTAGGCAACGTGTTTCAGAAGAAGCGCCTATAAAAGAAGTTTACTTATAGTGGTACCTAATCTTCCGAGTATAAGCATAAGACTCCAGTTTAAAGTTGAAACTAAACCAAACAGCTTCAATGACGGGTCTAAAAGATCTAACCAAGAAGGTTCTAAAACATAATTATCTTAATGATTTCTACATTTCTCACGTTAAATGTCTGTACCATATTCAACCATTGCGTATCATAATATGTATATGATCTAGTTTTTATTAAAAATATCACACGACTAGAAGAGTAAAACACATATAAATTGATTGTCACATAACCAATAACCTTAATTTGCATATTGTAACATTCCTTTGTTTTCCAAAAATGGTCCTATCTAATATTAAAAACCGGGTCAGTGTGTCCCATGACAAGTCAACATACTTTGGGTTAGCAGACCCCATTTGGGTCACTGTAATAATTGAATGGGGGAAATTCTTAAAATAGTCATTTTTTAGAGAGAGAAAGTGAAAAATAGCCTTAAATTTTAACATATTCTCAAAATAGCCCATCTAATTTGGATTGAGTATACGAGATCTGAAAAAATCCTCCGGCCAATAAAATTTAGACAAGTGTCAAAATCCGACGAGATTTTTAAAAATATTTGGGGACCAGTCCATATTTCCTATTAAAAGTTCTTGAAATTAAACAGTCTTGCCATACGGTATTTTAATGTTTCCTAACGGGTCCACACAACTTCCAAAAACATGAGAAAATGTGTCTTCAAATTCAGTCTTTCAAGACGCATTTATGGTGAATTTGTACCAATAAGATCATAAATTTATAAATATTGAGGGATCCCTCAATATTTTTTAACTAATATTTATATTCCAAAGTTGTCTTGCCAGACGGGTTATAAAAGTTTCTTATCTCGGCCCTGTATATTTTAAACTAATGGAAAAATGTGTCATTCAACTTTGTCTTTCAAGACACTTACTTGAAAAATTTGAACGATGGGGATCATATTTTTGAAAATATTGTGGCACCCGTCTATATTCTTCACAAAATCTTTATATTAAAAAGTTGTCTTGCCAGACGGGTTATATAAGTTTCTTATCTCGACCCTATATATTTTAAACTCATGGAAAAATGTGTCATTCAACTTTGTCTTTCAAGACAGTTACTTGAAAAATTTGAACGAATGGGATCATATTTTTGAAAATATTGTGGTACCCGGATACGAGTACGATGAGAACTTGTATGATAATCGGAAAATGTGTGTTACCTTAAACCGAGCTTCAAGTAAATCAATTAGCTTGGAATGGTTAATGTTTGAAGCAAGACTAACACATCCCTGTTTACAGTTTATTGGAACATAATCATACATTCTGTTACTGGTTTGCCAATTATCAACATTATCAAAATCCATGGAAGATAAGGTTTAGAGTGGTATGAGAGGATGGTTTAGGGTGGTATGAAGTGGAAGATGATGAAGATAACTCATGTATATTCTTTGGATGATCATGTCGGAAAAGACGGAATCTCATACTATATTGTCGGTATAGACAGAATATAAATATATTTTGAAGGTCTAGACTAAATTTAAACACATAAGAAATAAACTACAAACTCGTCTTCTTGGTACAAATTCACCCTAAATGCGTCTTGAAAGACTGAATTAGAAGGCACATTTTCCCATATTTTTGGAAGTTGTGGGGACCCGTTAAGAAACATTAAAAGACCGTCTGGCAAGACTATATAATTTCAAGAACTTTTATTAGGAAATATGGACTGGTCCCCCAATATTTTTTAAAATCTCGTCGGATTTTGACACTTGTCTAAATTTTATTGGCCGGAAGATTTTTTCAGATCTCGTATACCCAGTCCAAATTAGATGTGCTATTTTAGGAATATGTTGAAATTTAGGGCTATTTTTTAGTTCCTCTCTCCTAAAAAGGCTATTTTGCGAATTTTCCCTAATTGAATGTGTGTTCAAAGTTCACTGTATTTATAAATTCGATTTCTGGTCGTTTTGACTGTATATGTTTCTTTTGACTTTTCTAGTCAAATTTGTTGTTGTCTTGATTCTCATGAGGAATTAATATTTATGCAAGTAATATGTTGTAAACCAACGTATACGTATGCTAGTTAGTATTGAATATTTCAATTTCACCAAGATTTTTTCTAAAGTCACGTATAAATAGTTAAGCAACAATACACTATTTACTAATTTTTCATTAAATAAATTGTATGACATTAGATTATAATGTTTTAAGAGTTCTAGCCTACGACTAGTTTTATATCCTTCTTTGCTATTACTACTAATCCCATTCATGTGTGTTGTATGCCCGGCTATATTTATCTTCTTACTTTTTGTTGTCCTACCTTGTGAACAGACTGTACACGAATATTTCAACGAATTTTCTTGAAACCTTTTATTATTTTTCTTTAATTAGTTAATATTTATGCAAGTAATTTATTGTAAACCAAGTAAGCAACGTATACGGAGGAGAGATGAGGGTCGTATTAAACATACTAGTTAATTGGTATTGAATATTTCAAAATCACCAAAAACCTTTTTCTAAAGTCACGTAGTCATCTTACTTTGTCAAATACTTCTTAGATATGATATACGCTATTTATATCAACAATTAACTATATTTGGCTTTTATTTCTATAACTATATTTATTTTACATTATTTATACCTTTTTCTAATAATAGTTTTTAAAAGATGTGATTTGATTAGGTTTTTATTTTTATAACTATATTTATTTTACATTATTTATAAGCAACAATTCACTATAAAATATCTTCCGAATTTTTTATTAAATGACATGACAATAGATTATAATGTTTTAAGAGTTCTAACTCACGCTTGTTGTATGTCCGACTTTATTTGGCTTCTTCTTTTTGTTGTCGTATCTCGTGAACACGCTGTACACGTATATTTTACAATACAGACTTGCATTTTTATATGTGCATATATACAATGATATTCACGAGTGTGTGTGTGTATGAAAGGAAACCTAAGTGGCTAAGGGGCTGTTTGTTTACATATGAATGGAACCACTCATATGTAAACATCTGATTCATTCAGACTTTAGACTGTTTGGTTTCAAACAAAAAAACATCTGAATGGTTAAAATTAGGCCTGAATGATTCAGACTTTTTATTGTTGCTGAATGAGACAGAGGTTCATTCAAATCTGAATGAACCAAACAACCCCTAAGCCAATAGGCTAAATCCATAGTTACAATATTTATTACTCATAGTTTGAATGAGAGAAAGTCAAACATTCAAACTGGTACGAAAAATCAATATTTATGGATGATGAAAAACCCTTAATAAAGATGTAAGTATATTGACAATTTTATGGAGCATGAAAAACGTGAAGATAGCCCATCACCATTTTTCCTAACAAAGTGAATGTCAATCTCAATATGCTTGGTGTAGTGATGTTGTGTCAGGTTAGTGGATAAATACATGGCTTCAATACCAGCGTAAAAAGTATAATTCAAAATAACTAAATAAGATCTTGATATAGAAACAGGTTAAAAGCAAGATAATGAAACATAATCAAATCATAAATTGATTCGTCATACACGTCAATCTCCTTTTCAATACACAAACTTGAAAAGTCTGACTCGAACAAGTTCCAACCCAGTTTGAGTATTACTACATTGATAAATACTTGACTTGTTTACACCCTACCAGTTATGACGGGTTGCGTTTGCCAAGTCCATCTTTTGTTAGGTATCAAGACCAGTCCTAATCACCATTACGTTTTTCAAAACTAGGCATGATTCACGAACCATCAAAAGAACTTGTGACCGGCCATGACCTCCGACCCATTTCCTATTACACTTGATACGTACACGTGAAAGAAATGATATTAGATGGCCGACATTGGATTTTTCAATGGCCCATTAAGATATCTTTTCTTCTTTTATTAGTTGACTAATAGCTATTTGCCTAATTCCATAATCCTAATTACAATTTTGACTCAAAAGTTTAAAATAATTATATGTTTGACCCTTATACATTTGACTATTTGAGAGTTGTGACTTTTGTAACAAATGTAAATGTCATGTAAATTACCATCAATAACTATAGGTGGCAATTATCTTGACTTATTCTTGAAAGAATGAGTTAATTTGAGGAAAAACAAATCATATATGTATGTTATAGGTTCACTTTGGTTATCTCAAATCAGTCAATTTAAGTCTATCTAAATCAGTCAATTGATCAAAACGGGTAACTATTATAATCTTGTTAACTTAAAATAGTCCAAATGAGTTACCACCACTCATGATCATCATTTGTCTTCACAGCCTATTCATCGCCGACCCGTTATGATCATAACAGGATAAACTATTTAAATGTGAACTCATTTTGCTCAGAACACGTATTGATCTGAACCATTTTGACCACCCTTGATTCAAACCCGCCGGACCAGCCCTACACATGATACATGAACAAAAGTGTCTTCCTGATTTCATTGTGGGTTGCAACCGGCAAGTTATGGCGTGTATAAGACACGAACCTATTGTTAAAATAATTATGTTATGGGTTGAGTTGGTTTGGGTCTTACATGTTTAATAACATATTGTGTTATGTTTGTTGTAAACAAATGGTTCGATTTGCCTAGCTACCAGCCCTACCCGTTTAAATTAAGGCATAAGTTCTATAAATGCAACATACCAACTTGTTGACAACCCATAACCTTGTCATAACTCACCAACCCGCTTACAACTTGATTAGAACGAATTTTACATTTTGACAGGTTTAGAAAACTGTTGGTGTTATATGGTTTTAAACGTGTTCGGGTATGGTTAATGCATTTGACATGAATAAATACACGTGTTGTATTTGTGTACGTTTTAACCCGTTAAACTAAAACCATTAATTCGTCAACGTGACGCGATTACCGAACCCACCTTCTCAAGTATAGTTATTGGGTTCTTCACTAAACATATTCTAGTTTATTGACATGACACCATATTTAAGTGAGACTTTTGTAAGCAACCAATGGTGAAAATGAAGAGCATCACATTCTATTCTTCTAGAGCCACAAACCTTAAACAAGATTGATTGAAAAGAAAGAAAGCCACACAAACACAAACAAGGTAGAGAGGGGATATCATATCACCATTGTAGATATTAGCATAGATCACAAGCCAAACAAAAGCATTTAATGCAAGATGATATTATGAATTAAATATACATTTAAAAAATACATCTTTTTATGGGTTTTAAATTCATGAGTTATGTTGTATGGTGCGTATGTGTTTGTATGTTCCTTGTAATTTTTTTTAAGATTATTAAAGCAAAACAAGATGGCAAAATTTGGTATTATTAGTCTTTAATCATGATTAAAAACTAATAAATTACGTTTTCGGATTGTATATCGTCTTTTTCTTGTATGTTGGGCTTCCTGCTTCTAGCAAGAAGTTTCCCTTTTGTTTTTAATATATTTGGCATTTAAAAAAAAACTAATAGATTATGTTACAAATAAAGAAAATATATATATAAAAAAGAAAAGTAATATAAACAAAAGTTGTTAAATTTATTGGATATGAAGACAACCAATTATGGATGCATACACATCCAAATAATGCATTATATTGGCGATCAAGACAACTCATGTTGTAAGTAGGGTATCCTATGTGCATTATGACATACTCTTTGGTGGTCTCGATCTCATATATTTATTGTTCATCCATGCACCAAAAACTTGATAACTTTTACTAAAAGAAAACAAAAGGTATGACGTGGAAGACCGATTTGTAGCAACCTCAGCCACAACCTTTTTCCCCTAGTAGCACGAATGCACAATAGCACCGTCATCGACCCTATCTTTTACAACGCGTCTTCTTTAAAATCGAGCATGATTAATATATAAAAAGTTGAGAGTTTGCTGTAGATTTTAGTTAGAGCTATGAGTTTACATGTTAGGTATATAAGAAGTGTATGACATAATATAGTTGAAAATTGGACATAAATAGGCGGAGTGTCTATGAGATAATCAAAATCAACTCATTAAAAGCTTGAATCAAGCTGAGTTTAAATAAGCGAAGTTTGAATTGAAGCTCAATTGAAAACAAGGTCGAGCACAAGTTAACAAGGTATATGTATCGAGCTTTGCTTGGTTTGCGAGACTAAAGGAGGTTACTAATGAAGTAATGAGATTAATATAATATATTTATTAATGAAATAAATAATATATATCATGTACATATATAATTATGTAGAAATATAATAATTATTAACAAATAAGAAACAATAAACAAGCTAAACTTAAGTTTGTAAGTATCTGATGCCGTCGTTTGAGTCAATCAAAAACTTAATTATTTTAAATAGTTAGAGCAAGTAGGGTATCGTATCACAAGGAGTATGTGGTCAATGTATTCGTGTAACAGATTTCTAATTATGAAGTGAATGATTTTTAGTGCTTATCACACAAGCAATAGTTTGAATTTAAGGAACTAAGCAACGAACAAGTAAACGAGTATTAAGCAGTTAACAAACAAATCACACCCAAGAATTCAAGTAAGCAACCAACAGTTATCTCATGCAACCTAACAGATTAATTATTAACGGTTAACTGAAAACTTAACAATCAGACAAAACCTTAGACATCAACAATTACTTTACACAGGGCACTAGTTATCAAACAGTCCTTGCCAGTGTGACTCAGTTAAGGGCAATTGTATGTTTTATCGTATTCAATCTAACTAAACAGTTATATGATTAATTATCTAGCAACTGGTAACAGATCGTTCAGACCAACGTAAACCTAAACGACCGACACACAGAAATTCCAAACATCAATAATCATATATCAATCATCAATAATAATACACAAGTGTTCTTAATCACATGAGAAAAACTGTAAAGGTTACAACTATACATCCCGGGTGCGATTCTAGGAGATTAGCCGAGCCGTGACATCATCAAATCTTCGATACGGATGATATGGACCATGCGGAAGGTCTTGGCACAAGCTATAATGGTGGAAATCGCCTCTTGGAGCTGCTGGAATCGCCTATGGTTCGTCAAAACGGAGTTAGGGTTCTTTATGATGAAAAAGATGTTATCTACATAATTTTCCCGTTTTTTATGTCCGTCGCAATACGCGATGGCCATATGACCATCTTATCGCGTATCGTGACCTAAGAAAACCTCATATTCAGATTCCTCTCGTCGAGAAACCCAAAATACATATATTATGGCTCTCGTAACTCATTTTCTAGCCCAGGATATGTTCGTTTTACTTCAGGGCCGCATTTTGACAACCTATCTTGTTCAGTTTTAGCATCCGCTTATGATTTCTCATCCATACTCTTCCCGAATCCTTGTAACACTTCCCAAGACATCAAATCATGCTTCGGTCTTCCCGATATATCATTCCATGCTCGTACAGGTCTCTCATTTAGCATATTTAACGATCAATGATCTGAAATACAAAAGCACGTATGAAGTACCAAAGTTTTAACATTATACTCAATAAAACTACATAATTAATATACTAATATATATACAAAATACCCGACCATCAGTATCGATTAGTCGAGTTTGAGCTTTTAACATAGACGTTGAAACGAGCTTATTAATTCAAACAAATCGAGTTTGAACTTCAACAAACTCAAACTCAAACTCAAATCAACTTGTATAAACTAGAACACTCATGATTTAAATACCTAACTAAAAAAAAATTGTTTTTTCACTGCTTTGAATAACATACTTCATTACTTCTACAGCATGTTTTTTTTATCTATTAAACAATTCACTTTGGATAGAAGTAGCTTCCAAGGGTATTCTTAACGAGTCTCTCATCTCTATCTCTATACTTTAGCTAAGCCATTTTTATCTTTAGATGAGTTTGGTTTCTCATTACACTAATTTATTGCCGGTCTTGCTTGGTCTAGTCGTGTACGTTTCCAATGTAACACGCGGGCCGCAATTCTTAACCATTGCTTGATTTGAGCTATTTTCATCCCGGTCTACAACGTACAAAAAGTTATTCTTTAACTAAAAGACTTCATATGATCAAAAAGTTATAATATTTTTTATGAAGTTGCTTGTGAAATTAACCAAAGTTTCGATCTTTTACATGGTGTAATTCTTATGAGAGTTACATGTCCCTGACAAGAGGCCTAATTCTAACCAAAGTGGTCCATCTTGATTGATTTTAAGGGTCTTTAGTGAAGTACTTTTTGGGACCATGTTATTTATTTACATTTTCTTTTGTTGCTATCACATTCAATTCTTAATCATCCAAAAACATAATATTCCAAAAACGCCACTTTTGGAGGAATAATAAAATTATTAAATTAGTAAAAACCTTTAAAAATAGTTTAGACTTGATATACCAATCAAACGGATTGTTTATAAACATATAACATGTAATTAACAAAGAATGGTGTATGCTACCATTGGGCGTCCCTCACCAACCAGTCCCGCGACCAACATGATTAGACTTGGGTTAAAACCGGTTAACCGGACCCGGTATACTTGACCCGTGGCCCGTGGGTACGTATTGAGTTTCAGTTTCTTAGAGAAACCGGACCCACTGGAAATGGTTCCATCTCTACCCTGTAAAAACCCAGACCCAATCCAGCCAAAACCCGATAAAACCCCAGCCGGACAAAAGCGACCATACCCGGAATCGATTTCTTCCCAAGCCAGTTCTTGACTCTGTTGACTAAACCCGAAACTGGTTCCTACCCACTTTCGGCTCCTAAAAAACCGGTCTGCGCACCTCTAATCGTCCCTAGAAGAATCTAGTGTTTTGCCCGGCGCGTTGCGCCGGGACCGGTTGGTAAAATTCAGACTGTGGTAACACCAAAGCGTTGTCGGTCCTAAGCGTTGAGGAGGCAAGTAAACGTGAATTCGGTCGGTTTTAGTTACTTGCGTTTTTGTACTTGAATTAAAACAAAAAAAGATATAAAAATTAAGGTGCACCAATAGGGGGTCTCGGTCCGTAAAATTCAAGCATCGTGAAAACCCGACTGATGTTGTACCCGGGCGTTGAGACGGTGGTCTTATACAAATTTGGTCGATTTCCGTCGCGTTCATTATGGTACCAGAACTAAAGCAATAGCAAAAAACAAAATCAATTATCGGTCGGTTTTTGTTACGGTACCGGAACTAAAACAAAGTGTGGTGAGTCTACACGAATTCAGCCGGTTTCCGTCACGTTCGTTAGGATACATGAACTAAAACAAAACAAAGACAAATAGAACAAAAACAAAATTGGCATTCAATTGGCTTTCATTAAACCTTGACGTTGATAAACCTGAGCGTTGTCGGTCCTGGGCATTACGGCACTGAGTCGACACGAATTCAGTCGGATTTGGTTACGTTCGATACGCTATCAGAACTAAAACAAAAAAAATTAGTAAAACACAGCCGTTGATAAAACCCAAGCGTTGACGGTCCCAGGAGTTACGGGGGCTTGCCGACACGAATAAATGTTTAAAAATCAAATTTTAAAACAAAACAAAAAAAAGTAGTCAATTGGGTGCCGCCAAGTGGACCAATGAGGTCACTTACGGCACCAAACTCCTAATTTATTATATATAGTAATAGTAATGTGAAAAGATTCAAGCAATATTGGGCTTGTTAGTGGCCCAAAGTCTGCTTCCATCTTGCTCGATATCAGAGGGATAACACATAAAACATTGGGTCGTTCTTAGCATACCCACTAGCCCACAAATCATAGCAGTCCAATGAAACACAAGTTTTGTCTACCATGTTGTCAAATATATGCTTTGCAGTTTGCACTAGCATTAAGGTAATTATAAAACAGTATATAGAAATTAGGGTGCTAAAAGTATTTTTATTTTCAAATCACAAGCCATTTTGATTCCATGACAATGGATCAAATTACCATGAAAAAGAGCTTCATGTTGGCTAATTAGAGAAAGCAAGTTAAGATCGGTACTTAAGTTCGCCTTATATCGATCATAGAACATCTTTTGTAGAAACTAATGGCTTAAACTTGTGATCGGCTATGATATCCCAATAACCGTGAATGACCGAATCAGGCTGAATTCTTTCAACTCTGGTGAAAAAAACTTGATCCACAACACCCACATGAACAAACCAAAAGAACAATGCACGTCCATGATTGCTGTTTGCGCATACACATAGGAAGTAAATGAAGATTTTACGATTTGGCTACATATAATTAAGTTCTCACTTGCCAAAGAGCCATGCAAATACTATTCAAAGAGCCATGCAAATACTATTCACACTATATAGACATCACAATGAACGGTCATATACTCATATGGGCCATACGAATGATACGAAAGAGAGATAATTGCCTTAGTGATCGTATGAGTTAAAAATAATACGTTCCGCATTTATTTTTAACTACCAAACAAAATAATAAAATTTGATGTGATCACTAATAAAGTCATACGTGTATGACCAATGGCCATTTTCACCCTCTAATTATATATGACTCGTATGATGTGACGTACACCGGCGTGCAAAGTTTATTTAACTTCACATAGTCCATATGACATCATATGGTTCACATGACGTGACAAGAACACTAGTGTAGGGCATCACTATGCATAGTTTAGTTCGGTTTAGTTATTAGTCTCAACCGAATCCGAACTTAAGGTCGTCGGTTAATCTATTTAATTAACCAATCAGTTCTCGTTTATTCGGTTCGGCTTATTCAATTATTTTGTCGGTTTTCTATTTGGGTTAGTTAATTTAAATTAATAACCAAAATCAAACTTGGGCTAAAGTTTTTGTTTAAGAAAAACATGAAATGAACGTATAAAAGTTATAAACATATGAAAATATGAATAGTTCAGTTCGGTTAATTTTCTACTTAACAGAGAGTAACAGATTTTTAGTTAATTCGGTTATCGGTTAATTTCGGTTTAGCATCATCCATTCAACACGATCACACTTGCGTCAGCATCATCCATGGCGTCATCGTTTAGTCCAGAGAAAGCTAGGGTTCCGCCTGCGATTCAATTGCCAATGCCTCCAGTCTCCAAGGTTAGGGTTATTAACTTATTATGCATGTGCATATGCAGCTTTTTAATTATTAATTTGTACGTTAGCTGCTTAATTAATTAGTATTATATGATGTTGTGATTGTTTGTGTCTATTTAGCTATGTTCAATTGTAGGTGTGTAACCTGTTTTCAAAATAGAGGTAGAGATGCTGTGCCGAGCCAAGTCCGAGCTCGAATAGGCTCGAGCTTGGCTCGTTTTAACTTACGAGAGAGCTCTAGCCCGGCTAGTCTGTGAGCTCATAATTCTAAAACTTTAGCTTGGCTCATGAATCGTTTTTCAAGCTCAGGCTGAGCTCGGCTTGTTTATTGTTTATTAATTGATTGACAATTTGACATACGATTTTAACCGTTTTATATACTTTGAGAAAAACCTTAAAACGAGCCTAAGCTTGGCTCAAGCTCAGCTATTCAGTGTGAAATTAATAAATAGAAGTCCAAGCGAAGCAAAACTTAGAGACACACAAGTCTCGATGAGCCTAACTGAGTTTCCCGTACAAGTCACGAGATTAGGCTCGATAACTAAGCGCTCTTTTATTAGAGGCTCAGGCTCAGGTCTGGCTCGAAAGAGGTTGGCTCGTTTTGAGCTTTTTATCGATATGAGCTCGAGTAGCTCTCAAGCGACTCGGCTCGTTTACTTCCCTGGTAGAAACTGGCCTGGTAGATTAGTTAAAAGTCTAATCTGAATTGTACAGTTTTTCAGTCTGGTAATACTTGTATCCATTCATGAACTTTGTAATCCATCGGTTTTTATTCGTTAACCTTCTTAACTTCTGCATCTGTTGTCGTATACTTATTGGAAATTGGCGTTTTTTTAGGTATCCTTTTAGCCGTATAACCTTCAAATCGATGGTAATATGTCTGGAGAATGCTATTAGGGATTTTGGAAATTAAAAAATGGTCATGTGATCATACTCATCAATCATCATTTTGAATAATCTGTGTTTTGAAAATAGAAAAAGTTGACAGTTGGGGTTTAACAGTAGTTAATTTGGATACTTATCAGCATATGTGGTTTTGTATTAGTCACATTTTCTGTTTAATCCGTTTTGCAGTTCAAGATTGGTTTATGTCAGTTGGCTGTGACAGCAGACAAGGAGAAGAATATTGCTCATGCTCGTGTAGCAATTGAAGAGGCTGCTGAAAAGGGTGCCAAGCTTGTTGTTCTGCCTGTAATATTTTATTATCGTTATATCATTATATAGTTCTATTTTACAAACTATAGTGTCTCTCAGATTTGTTTCATTTGATTTTAAGCTTGTGATTTTTATGTCAGGAAATTTGGAATAGTCCTTATTCAAATGACAGTTTCCCTGTGTATGCTGAAGACATTGATGCTGGAACAGACTCATCTCCTTCAACAGCAATGTTGTCTGAAGTTGCTCGTTTATTGAAGATCACGATAGTTGGTGGGTCCATACCAGAAAGATGTGGGGACAAGCTGTACAATACTAGTGTTTTTGGTACCGATGGAAAAGTGAAAGCTAAACATAGAAAGGTACTGTTTTTTTGTAGCTTATATTCAATGGAAATTTATTATATTATGTCTGCAGAAACTATTTTCCATTTTATATATTATATACAGACAAACTGCTGAGAAGTTGTGTGATATGACTGCATGAAAGATACATCTTTTTGATATCAACATTCCTGGAAAGATTATATTTGAGGAATCAAGAACCCTTACTGCTGGAGAAACTCCTACTATTGTGGATACAGGTTTGCTTATGATTTTATGCTGAATGCTACACTGTTTGCATCATAACACTCTCATTTACTTCGATAAGCTGGATTCTGTTACATCATTGAGTTTCTTTTGCCTACAAGTATACAATACTGAGATTTCTTATTGTAAATCCTTTTTTCAGACGTTGGACGCATTGGTATAGGTATCTGCCATGACATTTGTTTTCAGGAACTTGCCATGGTTTATGCAGCTAGAGGTTTGTTAACACCAATAGTTTGTTCCTTTCTAGTTTTTACATTTAGATATTTTGGTTTATCAATTATCATACGATAGCTTAGCTGTCATATATTTTATTTTATTCATACTGATGTCAGATAGATTGTTAGCAGATCAATCATTGTGTTCTTATATGCAACAGTGTCAGTTTTTTAACTCTAAATAACAACAATAATCCAATGAAAATAATGTTGTTTAGCATGTAGTTGTATTTCAGTTTTGTTTGTGCAGTATTGTAACATTCTAAGTAATTTTTTGTTAATTAGTAGTTTCAGTAACCTTTTGGCGCCTTATTGTTAATTAGCTTATCAGGTGCTCACTTACTTTGCTATCCCGGGGCGTTCCACATAACTTCTGGTCCTCCGCACTGGGAGTTACTACAAAGGGCTAGGTATGTAGGCATTTTGATTACTTACTGTTTTTATTACTTATGCTCTTTATCCCATTTTGATTACTTACGGTTTTTATTTATAATATGCAGGGCTGTAGATAATCAGGTATGCTACAAACTCCATTTCTTTATATGGACTGCTCTGATACCAAATTTCTTTGCCATCTCTAATGATGGCTGTATGGCTGGCCTGATTATTCATTTAAATGCTTGACTTTTATAAATCTTGTTACAGTTACATGTACTCCTGCTCGAGATACTGGATCTGTGTATGTGGCATGGGGCCATTCAACTCTAGTTGGACCCGTAAGTCAGTCTACAAAACAACCTAATCGATGTTGTATTTGCTGGTGATTCGTATGTGGATGAGAAGAAATTGTTTTTGTTTATTGACAGTTTGGAGAGGTACTGGCTACAACAGAACATGACGAGGCAACCATCGTATCAGAGATTGATTATTCACTACTTGAGCTAAGGAGGTGAAACTTTACTCTAATGCTATAATGAAACCATTATTATTTGATCTTAATAGTGAGCGTTTAAAGCTTTAAATATAAATGTATGTTCAGGTCAAATCTGCCACTGCAGAAGCAACGTCGCGGTGACCTTTACAGCTTGGTTGATGTTCAAAGGTTAAATTCTGGATGAACGTTTCAATCTGTCAAGTTTTTTTTTTATTTAAGGGAGTTTTTATGCTCAATCCGTGTAGTTATATCTTCATTTCATGTATTTATACCTCAATTTCATATAGTTATACTTACACTTTATCTCTATTTCATGTATCTATAAGTAGAAATGTTAGCCCAAGTTTAGTTTGTTTATTAACCGAATATCGATAAACTAACTAAATAAACCACACCTATTAACCGAAAACCGACCGGTTGATAAAATAATTGACCGTTGACTTTCAATTTTGGTTTAGGCTAATAACCGAACCAAACCAAACAGTGCAAACCTTACCACTAACAAAGTCGTATGTGTATGAGCATCTTTTACCATATTTACATACGACTTACATGATACGACATACACTAGCGTGCAAAATCTATTTGACTTCACATGGTTTGTATGACATCATACGGCTCGTTTGATTTGACATGTGTTTGTAGTAAAGGTTAGAAATGCTAATTATTATTATTATTAATATTTAATATATACAATTAAGAGATTTGGTACCGTATTACCGTAAAGCTCCAATAGTGCTACTTTGTTGCACCTTATCAGTCAACGCATTCTACTTTGTTTTTTTGTGTGTTATAGTTCGGTCCATAACGAACTTACCGAAACCGACCGAATGAGAACTTTGTTTTTCCTTTTGTTTTAGTTGAGAAACCGACCGAATTCGCGTTAACCGTCCGTCCAAAAGACTACCATAGCATCAATGGTGGAAGTAACGGTAGTGGTAATGAAATGAGAAGTGGATCAATCGGCTTCTTCTCAACGACTCTCCGATCATCCGCCGTTGCTTCAATCGCCGGTTCACCTCGTCTACCGATTCGACACAGCTTCTCGGCTTCGTTAACCGCACGTGCTCGTCACAATCCAGTTAACGCCGCACGTGCTATCACTCGTGCTTCAGTATCATCCATGGCGTCATCGTTTAATCCTGAGAAAGCTAGGGTTCCGCCTGCGATTGAATTGCCAGTTCCTCCAGTCTCCAAGGTTAGGGTTATTATTATGCATGTGTGTACATATTCACAGCTTATTTTAATTTTAATTTTTATTTGTGCGTTTGTGCTTAATCAGTATTATCTGATGTTGTAATTCTTTGTGTACAGTCAGCTGTGTTTAAATTTCATTTATAGGTTTGTGTGAGTGTTTAATTTTGTTCATAGCTGAGCTAAGCCCAAGCTCGGCTCGTTTCATTATGTTTTTCTAAAACTTGAGCTCGGCTCGGCTTCTTTATTATTCATTTGTTAGTTTATAAATGTAAACTTTTTTATATCTTTTGAATAAAACCTGACAAAAACGAGCCTAAGCTCGGCTCGAGCTCGTGTAGTACCCTAAACGAGCTAAATCTTGGCAATGCAGTGTGAAATTAATACCTAGAAGTTCGAAAGAGGTAAAACTTAAAAATACACTAGGCTCGAGCTCGAGCTCGGTAACTAAACAAGCTTTTATTTGAGTCTCGGGCTCAGCTCGAGCTCGAAAAAGCTCGGCTCGTTTTGAGCTTTTTATCGACCGATCTTGAGTAGCTCTCGAGCGACTCGGCTTGTTTGCATACCTAGAAGTCTCATCTGAATTGTGCAGTTTTTCAGTCTGGTAATACTTGTATCCAATCATGAACTTTGAAATACGTCGGTTTTAATTAGTGAACCTTACAACTTCTGCGTCTATTTTCATATGCTTATCGGAAATTGGAATTTTATTGGGTATTCTTTTAGCTGTATAGCTTTTAAATCTATGTTGATCTGTGTGGAGAATGCTGTTAGGGATTTTGGAAGTTAGAAATGCTCATGTGATCATGCCAATTATTTTGAATAATCTCTGTTTTGAAGTTAGAAAAATCTGATGATTGAGGTCTAGCAGTAGTTAATTTGGATGCTTATCAGCATATGCGGTTTTATATTAATCACATTTTTTTATACTCCCTTTTGCAGTTTAAGATTGGTTTATGTCAGTTGGCTGTAACAGCAGACAAGGAGAAGAATATTGCTCATGCTCGTGTAGCAATCGAAGATGCTGCTGAAAAGGGTGCCAAGCTTGTTGTTCTGCCTGTAATATTCACAACCTACGCTTCTGTCAATTTGTCTAATTTTATTTTTTATCTAATCAATTTGCTAATCTTTGTGCTTTTTTAATGTCAGGAAATATGGAATAGTCCTTATTCAAATGATAGTTTCCCAGTGTACGCTGAGGATATTGATGCCGGGACTGATTCGTCTCCTTCAACAGCAATGTTATCTGAAGTTGCTCGTACTTTGAAGATCACGATAGTTGGTGGGTCCATACCAGAAAGATGCGGGGACAAGCTGTACAATAGTTGTTGCGTTTTTGGTACTGATGGAAAGCTGAAAGCTAAACACAGAAAGGTACTGGTATTATGTAGTATATATTTAATGCAAATTTTAAATATATAATAGTTGCTAATCTGCTGAAATTATTTGCCATTTTAAGTAGTATATAGTATATACAGACAAACTTCTGAGAAGTTGTGTGATATGACTGCATGACAGATACATCTTTTTGATATCAACATTCCTGGAAAGATTATATTTGAGGAATCAAGAACTCTTACTGCTGGAGAAACTCCTACTATTGTGGATACAGGTTTGCTTATAATTTCATGCTGAATGTTACACTGTTTGGATCATAACACTCTGATTTACTTCAATAAGCTGGAACCTGTTACATCATTGATTATATATAAGTTAGAATACTATTGCCTACAAATTTACAGTACTAAGATTTCTCATTGTAAATATATTTTTCAGATGTTGGATGCATAGGTATAGGTATCTGCTACGACATTCGTTTTCAGGAACTTGCCATGATTTATGCAGCTAGAGGTTTGTTAACCCCAAAAGTTTGTTCCTTTCTTGTTTTTACATTTTGATGTCTGTTTATTTTTGGTTTATCATACAATAGCTGTAATATAAATTATCTTAACATAGTACACCAAAATAATCGCACCATCTTTTTTGTCCCGACATAAAAATCATACTGATGCGAGTGATGTCAGATAGATTGTTAGCAGATTAATTTAATGTCATTGCTAAGTTGCTAACTGTAACCATTGTGGTCTTATATGAAGCAGTTTCACTTTTTAACTCTAACAAGTAATAACAACAACAATCCAATGAAAACAATGTTATTAAACATGTAGCTGTGTTTCAGTTTTGTTTGTATAGTATTGTAAGTAGTGACTACTTACTAAGTACATTATAAGTAATTTGTTGTTAATTAGTAGTTTCAATAACATTTTGGCGCTTTATTGTTAATTAATGATTTATTGCTTATCAGGTGCTCACTTACTTTGTTATCCTGGGGCATTCAACATGACTACCGGTCCTCTGCATTGGGAGTTACTACAAAGAGCAAGGTATGTAGACATTTTTTACACACTATCTATATATCTTCACTTAGTTTGTTATTTTATATCGTTGTGTGATTCTTTTCACTCTTCAGTTTTTCCCCTTTTAACTCATGCTCGTTATCCCATTTTGATTACTTACTGTTTTAATTTATAATATGCAGGGCTGTAGATAATCAGGTATGCTACAAACTCCATTTCTTTATATGGACTGCTCTGATATCAAACTTCTTTGCCATCTCTTAACTATTATATATTTTGTTACAGTTATATGTAGCAACTTGTTCTCCTGCTCGAGATGCTGGATCTGGGTATGTGGCATGGGGCCATTCAACCCTAGTTGGACCTGTAAGTCAAGTCAACCTCGTGACTCTTTTATATTGTATTTGCTGGTGATTCGTATGTGGATGAGATGAAATTTTATATGTTTATTTGACAGTTTGGCGAGGTACTGGCTACAACAGAACATGACGAGGCAACTATTGTATCAGAGATTGATTATTCACTACTTGAGCTAAGGAGGTGAGCGTTACTCCAATGTTATAGTGAAACCATTATTATTTGATATTAATAACGATAGTTTGAAACTTAAAATATAAATATGTATACAGGACAAATCTGCCACTGCAGAAGCAACGTCGCGGTGACCTTTACAACTTGGTTGACGTTCAAAGGTTAAATTCTGAATGAATGCATCTGGTATGTTATGGTCATTTCAATCTGTCAAGTTTTTGATTTAAGGGGAGCTTATGTTTGTGTACCCTTTTTCGCTGAAGAAACCACTCTTTGTAACCAATTACATCCATGTTTGCAATAAAAGCACCCCTATTAACTGACATATTCGAGATTTACACGGTTGCGATTTGGTTGTTTGAAACTTGGTACCAGCCACATAACTTTTTTTAGCCATTTTTGGGATATGTCCTCAGCCATATTATTATTTTAAAGTTTTCGTATAAAATAACAATTTAGAAAAGAAAACGGTTAAAATTGTCAAATCGCATGGGTATTACTCTCGCACATACACCATGTCTCCTCTGAATGTGAATTATTAGGTTGGTGGTGGGTATTTTCGCGCGTGATAGGAGATGGCTTAATTTTAGAATCATATTATTATTTTGATGGAGCCAATCACAAAGTAGCATCTCGCCTTTACTAGCCATAACGTCCATCAAGACTCAAGTAATAGTGACTTGCCTAGGTGGCTTCTACACGAAGTGTCTTTCAGTATCATTTTAACTAACCATAATGCACATAACACATACTCTTATGTTTAGGTGGTAGTAGTGAAATGATCCATTCAAGTATGGTGGTTTGATATTTGTTGCTATATCTAAACTATCATTTGTTTGTTTGAATATTGCACAAGTTTATAAAAAAATATATCTAAGCATATTTCATAATCCCTTACTTTTTGAATATTTAAGCATGTTGCATTTTTTGTTCTTTTGAACTGACAAATTTTGGCAGTAAAACCAAAAGCTAAGACTAGCAAGAGGCTAGCCTAGATACAACTTACACACTAAGTTGCATACACACCCGATTACAAAGTTATTCTGAAAAGGAAATTGAACACCGTGCTTCCCAATCTAACCCCACTAATTTCTCCTTATGTTTTACCCAAAGAAAGTTCAAACTTTAATATCCAAAGCTCTTTTGTTGTTGAATAAAGTTTCTTTTGTTGTCTTCCATAAACACCAACATGCCAATAGTGAGATTAATTTTTAGGAGATCACGGATTTCAAGATTGTACACTTGTCACACCAACTTCTTACAAACTGTCGTATCAACGATGCCATGTAGCAAGATAACAATATATGTTTTTCACTGATCTCCTTTCATCTTCACATAATATACATCAATAAATTTCGTCTATAGCCTCCTTTTATATAGCGCATCCGATTTTGGGATTCTACCAATTCCGTATATAGCCTCCTTTTTATCCACCACTACTTGTTTCCAATGAATCTTTGGCTTTTTCGTAGTGCTTCCCCAAAGGAAATCTAGTCTTATCTGTTCTGACCATTCTATAACTTGGGTCAGGGCTTTATATAAAGAAGAGAAGTAATAGGTAACACGTCAAGTATCGATTTTACAAGTACTATCATAAAATCTAAATATAATATTTAAGCATGTTATATATCCTATGTTTATCTTAACAAATTTACAATTATGCAAATTACATATATGCATAGTCAAGCTAAAAAAGATTGTGGTTTGTGAGCATGCAAAACACCATTTGGTAGATTGAATCATAATTAAATAATATCAATGTTAAACTTTTATCTAAATATAATTACAATAAGTTATTTGACACTAGTACCCCTTCACCTCTATCAAGCAAATCCACACCTTGACACCTATTCTTCTCAAGAATCGCCTGCAGTTCGATCCCATCAAACAAACGCACCCCTTTGAATCTTCTTAACGAATTTCTAATATCAAAATATAAATATATTAGTAAAATCAAGTTAATGTTAAAAAAAATAAAAAATGCAGGAATATTACAAATTAAAAATAATAAAAGCATTTAGGTCTTACTGCACACCATGCAGATTGCAGGCTAGTTAATCTTTCAGACCCTTGCGGGCCATATTGATTATAGCTGCTTCTGTGGGTCCATTGGTCCTATGGGCTTTGTTGGGCCTTCGAGCTATTGTCTCCTCGGGTTTTAGATCCATCTGACCTTAGCATCTGAGCTTGATTGGCCTGAGATTTCATACAAATTATGCGATCATTGTAACCGATTAATAGTAATCCTCGCAAGAACAAATCCCATTCTTAAAATGATGAAATCGGTTCGGATCCTTTAATATAATCTCCCTTCCAACTCTTTTCGATATATACTTTGCAGCCTCGTGACAACTATGACAAACCCGAAGATTCTTAAGTCACCCGAACCGTAGTCCCACCTTTTGTGCTAATCAATCCAAACAAAATCGCTAATAACTCACTATGACCAATCAAAACACACTCGCGTTCTTCATCCACGTCATGAAAACTAAAATCTTTAACCAAATCATACCCTTCTTTCTCAAAATCCTTCATCAAACACTCCAACTCGCGATACACACCCTCTGATCTCGGATGACTTACATCCCCTGTTTTAAAAACATGAACTTTATTTCTAAATTCTATCCAACTGTATGCAATCTTAGGTGTTAAATCCATATCTCTTATAGTTTGTCTCCATTTATAAACCATGTCATGTTTCCCACACTGTGCATAATAATTTGACATCATTATATAATTATCTGCATTAAGTGGCTCCAAATCACATTAATGCTCAATTAATCTTTTTCCTGTGGTTAAATTTTTATGAATCCTGCATCCATCTATCAATGCTTTTAACACCTCTGCGTTCCTTGATATCCCATGTTCGTTAATAAAGATTCTTGCTTCGTTAAACTTTCCCGCACGCGATAAAAGTGCAACCATTAATGCATAATGCACCAGTTTAGGTGACTTTATGTGATTAAAATAATGCATACCTTCTTCAACCATGCGAGACATGCAACAAGCGTAGAGAGCTGTAACGTAACTGATTTCGTCTATATCGGTTTTTGGGATTTTTTGGAACAATTCAACTCCGATATTACCTTGACCATGTAGACTATAGCCTAGTATCATCACAGTCCATGAAACAATATCTTTTGATTTCATTTTTGAGAATATCTTTGAAGCATAATCTAAACTTCCTGATTTTGCATACATGTCGATTAATGCATTCTCGACTTTAGCGTTTATACGACTTATGTTTTTAATCAAGTAACCATGGATTTCTCTTCCATTTTTACTTGCTGCCATTCGTGCACAAGCTGGAAGAACACTAGAAACCGCTGCAACATCTGGTTTAATATTATCTTCAATAACCATTCTTCTGAATAACTTCAACCCTTCATTTATCTCACCATTCTTCACATACCCTTGAATAACCGAAGTCCAAGAAATGGCGTCTCGTGACGGCATCTGATCGAAAAGCAAACGAGCATCTTTGATGCTACCGCATACTATATACATTTTCAAAAGTGAATTACTTACAAGCAAATCAAACATTAGCCCATGTTTCCTAGCTGTTTGATGCACATACCTTCCATCGTTCAAAGATTTCGCAAGAATACAAGCGGTAACACACGTAATAACCGGAACCGGATCGATCTCAGCACCCGAATCCACCATCTCATTAAACAAACCAATACTTAACAAAGGCTTATTCTTGTTAATACACAACTTGGACAACAATGTCCAACACACGGAACTCATCTTCTTTCCCGAACCGTAAAGCACTGATCTTGCAGCATCAATGCCATCAAGATTCCCATACAACTCAATCAACCCACCCGTCACATAAACATCATCACACAAACCGAGTTTCATCGCCTGCCCGTGAAGTTGTTTCCCTAATCTCAACCTCCCAGATAATCTACACACCGATAATATCCGAGGGAGCGTGTGGCGATCGGGCCGAACCCCACGTGCCAGCATTGCATGATAAGTTGCCACTGCCTTGTAGTAATCTGCATTGCCTAAATGGGTTTGGATAATAGTGTTCCAAACTAAAGAATCAGTTGACTGAGGCATTTCGTCGAACAATTGGTGGGCAGGTATTGGTTCACTGAGTTTGAATGCACATATTCTTGAATTGTGGTTATTTAATTTGGGTATGTTTGGCTTTTCAAGTACGTTCAAAGATTGCATTGATGATGAAGATATCATGTCCATTGATTTGCAGATTCTTTGACAATGAACTTGAAGATCATGTCCAGTTGTGATGATAGAATCGGGTAAGATTATATTTTGCAATTTGGTACTTGTAATTTGTAAAGTATTCAATCCGTTTCTTTTGTTTTATTTTGTTAAGTTAATTAACTAGAACGTATTCAAATTAAATTAACGTGATAACTGTGATAATCAAATTGTGTAATTATATATACAATATAGTGTAATTATAGTGTGATGTAATTACATCGTAGTGTAACTACATTACACTACGATGTAATTACATAATTACAATATTACACTACTTGTAAATATAATTACAATACTTGATTCTCATAGTTAACACGTTAATTTAATTTGTACGATAACTTTTCCTGTAATATGAGGGGTCTTTTGTAATTGTTTATTACATGGACTAGGAATAACTTTCTAGTTATCACGATCGGATTACTATCTTGTTTGATATCGTACACCAGGGCCAATACCCTCATGGCTTAATTACTAAGAGTTAAGACTTGAGATCGCACAATTTTTAAATATGTCTCTTATCGTATTAGTATTTTTACTCTAGCATAGTTAACTTTCAAGTTATCTGGAGATTTGAAATTTGTTGTGTTTGACTGTTTGTGACTTCAAGAGTTTGCATGTCTCGTAACGTTTTTCCCTTGTATGGTGATCCTTAAGTGGTAAGTAACTCATTATTACCCCCTTCCCCCCTTTTTTTTCCCCATATCCAACATTCATAGTGATTACTCAAATACCATACACAACACCCCTCACTATCACATCGGAGATGTTCTTCATTATTACATTGTACATCACATGTCGACTCTCAAAGTTATGTTCCTTCCAAGAGTTTATCAATCGTGGTAATACTCTCACGTAGCACAAATTCTTACTTGTCTTCAAACATCTATCAAGCTCATTGTTTGTCACACAATCATTATCGAACAATCACGGTATCCAACCAATTGGCCTTCGACACCATGCTTTTCAAGTACTACCCTCTGGCCGATACGGCTTATAGGGAAGTGAAATAGAATAAAGCTTTGAGACCTGAAATTTAGAAATATATATATATATATGTATGTATATTACATGTTGGTAACATGGGCTTTTTATTGTTGACAATGGGATGATCTACAATTATGCATACGCTGAAAAAGATTAAAAACTAATACAAATACTAATTGGTGGCTAATTGGCTATCTTTATTTTATATATTATAGAACCGACCTATTTTAAATCTTGTTTAATATTTTATCGAAGACATCACATTCGTGTTGAATTATAAATGATGAGATATTTATATGTTGAATAAAGAATATTTGTAAACATTTCTATATGTTGACTAGGGATGGTGAAAGATATGTGTCGAAGCACGAGATGAATCTGACCTGATCTATGACGATGTTTCCACGGATTTCAAGATGAACGAACCACGTCTTGATCTTCTTCTCCGGCTGGTTGGGATTTGCAATGACTTTTTGGGGGTGTGGAGGTGACCGCTAAGAAATCTCCAGGATCTCTTGTTCACAAACACAAAAATATGGTGGTGGCTCTTATTGAGAATGACCCACCCCTAATAAGGAGGTGGAGACCTCCTTATATAGGGAGCCTCATGGCCACCATCATGGTACCCTAATGGGCCTAGCCCAGTTAGGGTTACCTCCACAAAACCCCCTCAGCCCAATAACATTGTATTAGTCCATATAACAAAATAAGCCAAACATAATAAATTTAGGGTCGTAAAACCGGGTTTAGTACCATACCCCTACAAGCCCCCCCAAGTCCAGCGTTGCTCCTGGGCGCGCAAGCGTTTAGGTGGAGCGCTGAACTTTATGAGGTGTGTTAGGGCGTGAGGCGGTTTTTTCCCTTTTCTTCGGCCTTATCTTTATTGTCTTTGAGTTTTGGGAGGTTTTCTTCATGATGGTGACGTGTTGTGGTTTTTATGATAATGATGGTGCACTAGCATGAATAAGATATAGCACGCCGAATAATAAAAGCCTGCGCGCGAGGCGACTTACGAGCTATGAGAATAATAAAGCTTGCGCGCGAGGCGACTTATGAGCTATGAGAATAATAAAAGCTTGCGCGCGAGGCGACTTACGAGCTATAAGAATAATAAAGCTTGCGCGCGTGAGGCGACTTACGAGCTGTAAAAATAATGAAGCCTGCACGCGAGGCGACTTATGGATCTATGAGAATAATGAAGCCTGCGCACGTGGCGTCTTACGAGCTATAAGAATAATAAAAGCTTGCACGCGAGGCGTCTTACGAGCTATAAGAATAATAAAAGCTTGCGCGCGTGAGGCGACTTACGAGCTGTAAAAATAATGAAGCCTGCGCGCGAGGCGACTTACGGATCTATGAGAATAATGAAGCCTGCGCGCGTGGCGTCTTACGAGCTATAAAAATAATAAAAGCTTGCGCGCGAGGCGTCTTACGAGCTATAAGAATAATAAAAGCTTGCGCGCGAGGCGTCTTACGAGCTATATGAATAATAAAGCTTGCGCGCGTGAGGCGACTTACGAGCTGTAAAAATAATGAAGCATGCGCGCGAGGCGACTTACGGATCTATGAGAATAATGAAGCCTGGGCGCGTGGCGTCTTACGAGCTATAAGAATAATAAAAGCTTGCGCGCGAGGCGTCTTACGAGCTATAAGAATAATAAAGCTTGCGCGCGAGGCGACTTACGAGCTATAAAATGATGATAATGACTGGCCCACAAGGGCCTCCTCCGCGCAAGATGAATATCCCGGCCTGTTTTCAAAATAATAATGGAGGCACAAATGGCCAGATAATAATAATGATGTCATAGGTGTTTGTGCGGCTCGTAGCCGAACCTGCAAAAACATGTCAACTAAAAGTGGATGTATTGCATGGTTCCCATCCTCGGGCAAATTATGAGGTGTGCCCAACCTTTAAGCTTGGCGGGTGGCCTATGGGTTTATGAGGATTCCCAACCTTTAAGTTTGGCGCGTAGCCATATGGGATATTATGAGGATTCCCAACCTTTAAGTATGGCGCGTAGCCATATGGGATATTATGAGGATTCCCAACCTTTAAGTATGGCGCGTAGCCATATGGGATATTATGAGGATTCCCAACCTTTAAGTATGGCGCGTAGCCATATGAGTACAATCATGGTTGTTCTTATCCTGATTTGGATTAGACTGTTCATTTGTTATGTCGCTTACGCGCGGCCTGCGCAATGTCTCCTTTATTCTCACGCGCAGATGTGGTGCGTGAGCGTGCATGATGCGTGAGCATCTAATATGCATGAGCGTACGTGAAGCCCAATAACATATGTGATGCGTGAGCATATGAGATGCGTGAGCTTGTGATATGCGTGAGCATACGTGATGCGTGAGCATACGTGATACGCGTGAGCATGCGTGATGCGTGAGCATGTGATATGCGCCACGAGCATAGGTTTTGGCTGTCTTCATGAGCATGTGATATGCGTGAGCTGTGGCGTAGAGTAATCGCCGGGAGCGCGCATGCGACCCGCTGTGGCGTAGAGTGATCGCCGGGAGCGCGCATGCGACCCGCTGTGGCGTAGAGTGATCGCCGGGAGCGCGCATGCGACCCGCTGTGACGTAGAGTGATCGCCGGGAGCGCGCATGCAAGTCGCTGTGGCGTAGAGTGATCGCCGGGAGCGCGCATGCGGCCCGCTGTGGCGTGTAGTGATCGCCGGGAGCGCGCATGCGACCCGCTGTGGCGTAGAGTGATCGCCGGGAGCGCGCATGCGGAATCCGAAGTTGATCCACTGGGAGCGATTTTGATCCGCGGTGGCGCGCACGATCTAGAGATTTTGAATATCCACATCAGGTAGGTTTTATGTAAAACCAACAGATCTAATAGGATTTATAGATCTATGAATATGAAGTGTGACTGTTGCTCAAACGAACCCAGATCTGAAAAAATCATAACTAGATTTGGTATATTTCACTTAAAAAAAACACAGATCTAAGGGTTTTCCCCAAAAGTTCGGTGGTATTTCTTCCTGTGTATTTCCAGATCTGGAAGTATTTTTTAGATCTACGGATTTTTGGATTTCCATAGAACATATATGAAAGAAGAAACCGTAGACCCGAGATATTGATGAACAGATCGGAGGGCCGAGACGAGAAGCGAAGCGTGGTTCATTGCCGTCCCACGGATGGCGCCAATGTCGAAGCACGAGATGAATCTGACCTGATCCATGACGATGTTTCCACGGATTTCAAGATGAACGAACCACGTCTTGATCTTCTTCTCCGGCTGGTTGGGATCTGCAATGACTTTTTGGGGGTGTGGAGGTGACCGCTAAGAAATCTCCAGGATCTCTTGTTCACAGACACAAAAATATGGTGGTGGCTCTTATTGAGAATGACCCACCCCTAATAAGGAGGTGGAGACCTCCTTATATAGGGAGCCTCATGGCCACCATCATGGTACCCTAATGGGCCTAGCCCAGTTAGGGTTACCTCTACAAAACCTCCTCAGCCCAATAACATTGTATTAGTCCATATAATAAAATAAGCCAAACATAATAAATTTAGGGTCGTAAAACCGGGTTTAGTACCATACCCCTACAATATGTTATACAATAATACAAAATATTGAGGCACAATTTAATTGGTACGGTTCCGTGGTACAATTTTTTTTCTTTCTTTTTATCAAATTTCCACACACAGTTTATTAAACTTATTACTTACACTGTTTCAAAATTTTAATTTAAAATATGTTATTTAAAAAATATTTTATTCATTTCAAAAAGCGGTTCACACTTAACAAATTGCAACGAATTGTAGCTTTAAAGAATCAATATTTAATTTCTTTACATACCTTAAGTTCATGTTTTAATCTTATTAGACTGTATTTTAAAATAATATATATATATATATATATACAACAATGTTTTACATACAATATTCATGATGCATGTACCTTAATAGTATATAAATAAATAATATGTTTTAATGTTTGTCGGCTGTAAAACTTGAAGTTGGTTAAATTCATGTTAAATCGATGCTTTGTGTGGTTTTTGCGTTTTATGGACTAGTTATTTATTTATTTATTTAGTTATACTTATTTTAATTTATATCTTATTATGTAACATAATTAAGATGCAATTATGAATTTTTTAATAACTATTAATAAGACTCTAAATTAGACAAATATTTGATTACTCATGTTTCCAAAACTAAAAATATACACAATAATTCATGCTTAGTTGTCACATATCTCCCATTTACTATTTAGTATAATATATAAAAGTCAATTATTCTAGTAGTTCCATATTTGATTTGATCACATAATACAATATTAAAACCTTAGTTGTCATGGCAAGATATTATTTCAAAACTTATTGATAACAACAGAATCCATTAATTTTAATATGGAATCTTACATAAAATATATTATATTTATTAAGATACCTAAATTGGAGTATAAATACTCCTCATCATTCCATCTATTGCTTCACAAGTGAAATGAAGACTAGTGACAAGATCAGTCAAATTGTCCGTTTGAAGCAAGCGGTTCAACGGTGGCGTAACCGCCGATTCTCAGCTGGCTCACTTGCGGTTTACGTAGGCTCAGAACATCGTCGTTTCGTTATTCCTACACGTTTTCTAAAATTGCATGTTTTTGTGTCGTTACTCAATAAGGCGGAGGAGGAGTTCGGGTTTCAAACCACTGGTGGACTCCTCCTCCCATGTGACGTTGTTACGTTCAAGAAATTGTTGAAAGTATTAGATGAAAACGAGCCAGGTGTGGGGGATTTGGAGTTCGATGAATTCATGAAGAAGTTTTCGGATTTGGTTATTAATTCGTGTAAAGTTTCGGATTCTCGTGATAGCTTCACTTCACTTTTGCTTGCAGAAAGCTAAAGCGAAAGTGAATTAGGGTTTTAGTATCAATCCCACGTACCTGGTTTATCTCTATACGGTGAATTAGTAAAAGTAGCTATAGGTTTTTTGTTTTTTTTGGTTTTGTATATACATGATGTATTGATCATTTAGAATACGAGATTAAATTTGCTAAATTTATCTTAGTTATAAGCTGTTCTTGGTTTTTAGTTTCGGATTACAAAATCATAAGATATTATTTTGTTTTCTTTCATTTTTTTTACCATGAGTACAAGCCACTAGCATACATGGTAGATACATATTATATAAATGACAAACACATTAAGATCAAAGAAAGCGAAAAATTACATCAATTGGCCGAATTTTAATCAAAACAAATCCAATAATATACGTTTTCGGGATTAACGTAAATTGTTCGTGAACTGGTTGATACAAAGTTCATTTATGTTCGTTTATTTTATAAGCGAACGGACATGAACAAAAACTTGGTGTTCTTTTAACTAAAAACATGAACGTGCGTTTCGTTTGTTTATCTATGTTCGTCAACTTTTGTTAATGTTTGTTCGTTTATGTTCATTTTGAATGATACTCTGGATGAATCATCTGCTAAATTTTAATATCAATCTTATTTCATGGCTTCATGCATGTATGATGTTGCCATTTTTGTTCTTTTTATTTGACATCGCCAGTAGGTTATAAACTTATAAATTATAATTATGAAGGAATCGACAAATTCAGTGAATAACAATAATGATATTAAATTGGACAGCTAGCTGGATACGTAATTACCAAAACATATTTTCGAATAACAAATGCACTGATTATATTGGTAGAAGAATGCGTTTTGTTTTTGGTGGTGTTATTCTCGATTTGGATTGGTTTAAAAATAAAATAATTTAGATTAAAGCAATCACTGTTATGCTATGTGTTGTTGCCTGTTACGCTATGTGGTTTGTAGGTGAAAGTTGAATGGTGTGCGGGAACACCGCGCGTCCATTCATTCTTTCCTCAACTTTGCATGGTGAGAATTCAAATCTCAGATCGATAATCAAACATGAAGTAAATGAATAACTCTCATTTATATTAATAAGAAAATATAACTCAAAAAACTGATTACAACTCTATCAAACCAACTCGGTTTGACTCTTGATGAACCCTGACTGGGTTGCATCTAGATGAACCCTAACTCGGTTGCATCTTGTGTGTGTCTCTAGATGAACCCTTAACTCGGTTGCATCTCACATCACCATCTACAATGTCTAACCATGCCTTGGTTTATAAAGACTAACCTAACTTGCTAGCCAATACATTACAAGCTTTAGTTACAATACAATTAGGAAACATAACTACTATGACATACTTATCAATATTGATCTTTCAAGTTTACCGACTTGTGATTTGAAGTTTGAAATTACTTCCAACAAGAATGTCACCCGTCTCATTCATCATTTGATAACTTTTGATGAAGTGACACATTTTTATTGGTATAACTTATTTTCATTGTTTTTTTTTGTTAAAAGCATATATTAGAAAGTGTGAATGTTAAATGATAGGTTTATGAAGTACGTGGGCTGACGCCAAAGTGGTCGATGAATGATTGGTATAATGTTGGAAATCACGTAGAAGAACACACGGAATTTGATCTCAACTAAGATTAATTTATTCTGTATATTATAATTATTTGACATTGATAATATTATAAGCTAACCATCTATTTATATATTAAATAACGCATATGAATAAATGACTTGAACTTCTAATATCTAAAAATTCAAACAACTAGATAAACATACAATTACATCAAACTATTAAACCGATAATTATCGCTAATCAATAAAACTTATCTATTGACTCTTTCATGGTTCACCATCTTTGAGTTACACACATCAACTAATCATGATTAACTTTCAATATAGAACACATAGCTTTAGGTTTAAAATATATCTTAAAAAACGAATCAAGTTAGCATCTGATTTGCTGGTTTTTTTTAACAATATTTGGAATCACCCATAATACATGGGTGAACATTCTTGAAACGATCGATATTTCAACCCCGAATCAAGTTAGCATTTGATTTGCTCGTTTTATAATTGTGCTTAGACTTTGAACAAATTTCCGTTTAAGAGTTATGCTTGATCTATGATCTTTTTTTATTTACCTTAAATATTTTCAGAAATCAAATTTCAAAACAAGATCATATTTTTTTAAGGCCAACAAAACAAGTTCATATTAAAAAAATGAGATTAATTAAAACAACAAATATGAACGGAAGGAATCCACGGTTCGATTAGTTTAATTAACTATTCGTTGGAGAAAAATATTCCTCTTATGGATTAATGTCAACAAGTGATTGGGTATAAATACAAGTCCACAAGTCATGAGTATAGAGGGTATGATAGTCAACATGTATAATTAACATAATTTACGTGGTTGGAATTTGTCTTTATTTTAATTTGTCCTAACTTAAAATATATAAATGAACACTTTTGTTTAAATAATTTTTTGACATCTTGTATAAATTTTATTGAAAACTAAGTTTTTTCTGTTCTTATTTTCAAATAAAGAATATATTTCACCTTTAGTTCTTGTGATTTGTCTCAAATTGCCATTTGCATCACATTTCCTACTCCGAGACATATTGTGGTTGTAACTTCAGCTACCTAAGTTCGTTTTTTTTTTCTGTTAAGTTAAGGTCAAAACACATGATTGATCAAATGTTTTATTATTGCAACATAAAACTGACTTAAAAACTTGTTACAATAATTCTCTATTTATTACACATGTAAAGTCTCTAACCAAACCCAATGTTTACAATCCAACCCTAACTTCACCAAGACATTACCATATTAATCATAGGACTATTGGTTTTTATTGGTCCAAAGTATTTCATTTTTGCCGGCGCTGGTCCCAACTATCACTTTAACTGCCAACGTCTCAACTTTCACACATGTGTCTGCCACCAGTCCACGACTAACCGAGTACTAACTCCGTTATGTTTTAGATGACGTGTCCATCCTACGTGTTAAAAAACCTTGACGTGGCTGCCTGCGTGTATATTAACTTAATCGGCTCAATCTCCAAACTCTTCACCTCGATTCCACGTCTCTTCCACAGATTTACGTTCGATTCCTGGCGACATTTCACCACCGGCAACGGCGGATCTAAATCCAAATCCAGATCATCACTGCTGACGTAACACTTAATCGGAACTCTGTTTCTACCGTTACAGCTCTTACTTCTTCTTGTCGCCACAGATTTGTTAACAGGACACGTGTCGATCGCCGGAGAAACTAAGTTTTTGCCGGAGAAGAGTTTTTGGAGCTTCGTGTAACGGTTGGAGTGAATGACGGTTTTAGTATCGAGCGGCTTTTTTTTAATTTGGCCGATGCAGGTGAGTTTAGGTGATGAGGGATCTGTAGTGGGGGGATTATTATTATTATTATTATTATTATTATTATTATTATTATTATTATTGAGTTTGGGTGGTTGAACGGTGTCGTTTAGGGAGAATCTGCATAGCATTTGGATGAAGAAGAAGAAGGATGGACACGTCATCTAAAACAAACGGGAAAAAGATTACCTGCAACTCCCATTTTTCCGGCGTAGTCGTCTTCTCCGGCGATCTTCAATTCCATTTTCAGGCGACGCAGATCTCTCACTATCCGCACCACCATAGATCGCCGGAGTCGCCGCCGGCCAGGATCTCGTCTCCCAACTCAAATCATATCTGATCAGTATCAGTAATCAAGATTCCCATTCTGATTCCAGCAACAATGGTCGGGGTGGTGTGTTTGGGCATATTAGAAGGCGATGGTGAGTGATGTTTCTTCGATCAGAGAGGAAGACAAACGGAGAAGACGATGGTGAGAGAGGAAGGGTCATAACAATATTGGTTTTCAATATTTGAGTTTGAAAAGGTGGTGGTTAATCGCCGGAGATGGTGGTGGTGGCTTGCTGGACTGCGGTAGATGAAGTTGTCACTGTAGAAGGGGGTGGGTGGGTTGTGATTGTAGAAGGGGGTGGGTGTGGGTTGTGACTTGTGACAGGGGGTTAAATAAAATTTTAATATATTATATATAATATATTTATAAATAATTAAAAGAGACATATGCCATGTAAGTGCCACATAAGCAAATTTTGACACCTATGCTGCCACGTAATCGCCAAACTAACGAAGTTAACATTCCGTTAGTCGTGGACTGGTGGCAGACACATGTGTGAAAGTTGGGACCGTTGGCAGTTAAAGTGATAGTTGGGACCAGCGCCGGCAAAAATGAAATACTTGGGACCAATAAAAACCAATAGTCCTTAATCATATTATAATTAGAAAACTATGCTAATTTGATTGACTTGTCAACATAAGTCCTTTTATATATACCGACTTGTAAAAATGGTCCGAAATCACCAACATAAAAGGTATTTAAGTCTTTTAAACTAATAAACAAATGTTAAAACTATGTTTATAACCATTTATTCTTGTCGTATCCTTATAATTTAGGAAATCATCTAGAAACATTTCTCTACTTCCCGTTCTCCATCCTTGTAACTTTAGGGAAAACAATAGTACAAGGATTCATTATTCATCATCCAAATCCAAGCAAACAGTTATATATAATAATATCATAAGTGTATAAGCTAAACTATAAATAAAACCACAATAATTAAAAAAATATAGAGTAATTTTAGAGATGGAGACATGGTTTGTGAATGCTCTTTCTAACAACTTTACATACCATTTATTATACATTAATATAAAATATATTAGAAGAGACCTTGAGTCATTAAATAAATATCATCTAGTAGTTCAAAATAAATAAATAAATATCATCTAATCTCCTATCTACAAAATTTTTAAAACTCCATAACCTCAATTTGGATAGGTTAAGATATTATAGTCATCATCACTAGTCAGCAAATACAATTTGAAACCGAGTACTCTTACAAGATAGATACAAATATGATATTATATCATAACAATAACTCAAAATAGTTTAATATTCCAAATTTTAAGGAACAAACATGAGTTCCACACTTACAAATACCCTCTTGTAGACGTACTTTGCTTTAGTTTCCTAGGTACAATGAAGACAACCAATAAGATCACCAACATTGTCGAACATTGGCGCTGCCATAACACCCCGCGTGGCTCGTTTGCAGTTTACGTGGGTGTCGAACGCAGCCGTTTTGTGATTCCTCGACGTTTTATTAACTTGCCCGTGTTCAAGTCATTACTCAACCAAGCCGAGGATGAGTTTGGGTACCCCACGGGTGGTTTCGTCTTACCATGTGACATTGTGTTCTTTAAAAAGTTGTTGAAGGTTTTAGAGAAAGATGAGCGTAGATTTAGCGCGTTGGATTTGGATGATTTTAAGGAGATGTTTTGTGGTAATAATTTGGTCGTTGAGGCTTCGTCGGCTTGTGAAAACGCTACGGGTTTGGGTTGGTTAGGTTTGTTTTATTGTGGTAGGAAACTTGGGTTTGAAAGGTGAGATTCTGATCCAGTTTTGCAAGTTAGATGATGATCGTAACACTTTTTCATTGCAATATTACAAGAGATCTATTTTTTCTAGTTATATTTAACATATACAATGAATATTATTCATAATATCAGTTTTTTAATTCGTTTCAATTCTTTCGTGCATATAGATAGATGAGGATTTATCATAATATATGTTCAATCATCCTTGAACCTGATTTTTGTAATAGATCATGTTTGAATGAGTGAAGTTAATCTGCGATCAGTGGCGGATCCAGGATTATTTTCCTATGGGTTCATCATTTTTCAGATTTCAAATTACCCACAACCAAACGTTCCGGGTCGGTCGGGTCAAGTCGAAGAACATTATAAAATACGATATCATAATAAAAACTAAAGAAGTATTCAAATATGGTATTTAGTCGTTCAATCATTCAAGTTTATACCACAACAAGTACACAACTAAACAAAAACTTAATGATCAAGTGCTTAAAAGTTAGAGACTGAATCACAATGCCGTCATGACTTCTTGAGGAACGACTATGAGACTAGCTAGGGGATTATGACATTTTGTGAAAGTGAGTAAGTGATACTATCTGTGTTGGGTATTCCATGTTCTTCATATATATGACAATTTGTGAAAGTGGTTTAAGTGATACATTTTGTGTTTGGTATTCCAGGTTCTTCATATATCTACATTACCTTCTTTGAATATTACCTCTACATCCTAACTCAATTGGACCGCACATATTGTTCCTTGTTACTTTCATAACTAAAAATATAATATAACACAATGATGGATAAGTTATAGGTGCTTTAGCAATACCATTAATTTGATATGAAACAATGTAGTAGGTTTTGCATCTTAACACTTAACACCATATTGCAACTGCTTCAATAGTTAGTCACCAACAGAAGCATATGAATATATATATTTTAGCCAATGTTATCCCAAGTAATTTAGCCGGCAATCAGAATCAAAACTCAAACGTTTTAGCCTATTATGCACAACTGCACAACTGACCACAATCTACTAATTTTATTCAGACAGCAAACAAAAAACAATGGTTCTAGTCGCCTTCTGTGTGCATCCAAAAATGACAGAAACCCTTATGGAAAAAGGGGCGCATTGGAAGGGAATTGAAACGGGTTATTACTATAGCGGGACAGAGTCTTTACCAGTGCACCAAGGTTAAATTTATGAATGGTTTCACTTAACATTATTATGTGGGTTCATTCCAATATTTTATATAAACATTCTATTTAAAATCCGAAACTCAGTGGGTCCCCGTGAACCCGTATCCTACATGCTAGATCCGCCCCTGTCTGCGATTCAAACTTAGAATTTAGCTTTTTAGTTTATTTACAGTTATAAAAGCATTGCGTATTATGCTATTGAAGCGAAGGACGAATCTAGCATTAGTTGAGGGTAGCATATACTACCCCTCAACTTTCTTGGTAAGTTCCATTTTTATTGCAAGTATTTTTTCTTCTTTATTTTATGCGTAAGTTGGTCGATATAAAAAAATGTATAGCATGTGCTAACTTTCAACTTTTCTTCTAGATATGTCACTATTGTTGATATTTAAAAAATAGTATTTGCGTTCGTCTCTGTTTGTTTGGAAAGACCAACATAAAATGTGAGTCATATTGTATTGTTTATGTGAGTCGTTGGGTACCAAAATTTATACCCTAAGCTAATTTCATATTTTGAACTACCAAGTTTGGATCATAATTATATGTTGGTACGATGTGAGATGTGTTGATAGCAGTCAAACGTGTGATTACACGGGGGATATTAAAGAAATAGAAAATAGACAACTAGTTTTATTTTTCAAAAATAAACAGAAAATCTTAAAGGCCTACACCAAAGCTAAGCCTTAGCCAGCTCCTTTTAACATTAAAAATAATAAAAGCATTATGGAATATGGGATACACTTTCAGACCGATCAATAGTTGACATCGGTCATCGGTATGTTAAGGGGGTGTTTGGGATTGCTTATTTTCACCAACTTATAACTTATAAACTTTTTAAGAAATAATAAAGTGTTTGGGATTGCATATATTGTGAGATGAAAAGTTTCATAAGTTACACTTTGTAACTTATTAACTTAATAAAAAGTTATAAGTTACACTTTGTAACTTATTAACTTAATAAAAAGTTATAAAGAGGTAAAATAAGGAATCCCAAACACCCCATAAATTTATCCTACAAATCTAGTTACTTGGTTGTCTATCTTATAGACTAAAAAGTACACACCTGTTTAGCAAGTTTCTCTCTTCTTAGCTTGCTTGTCTCCTCTATTAATTAGCCGACTACAAGAAACCCCTTAGCCGGTTCCACTCACCTCATACGCTATGTAGGCTTAGCATGTGTGTGTTAAGTTTAGCCTCCGTAATCAATGTTTTTACCTACCCGAATTCAGTTTTACCTTATTCTACAAATCTTATTTTACCTTCTATTTTAAGGTCCGTTTTTCTTCAAATTTTAAAAAATGTTTGTCAACGTTGTGGTTTCTCGTGGAGAGACGTGACATGTTGATCAAGCTATTGAATACACCCCGCTTGCTTGTTTGAAACACAGTAAGTCTGCACGTCTGTTTCTATCAAGTTCGTCAATGTACCAGAACTAAAACAAGTAAACAAAACAAAACAAAAACAAAATTGACATTCAATCGGTTTTCGATACATTCGTTATAAACCAGAACTAAAACAAACAAAAAGAATAAACCAAAAAATAAAAAAACCTCGACCAATTATCAAATTGAAAGAATTTAGTGCCATAATAAAACATACATCATTCTAAAGGGGTGCAAGTTGTAAACCAGAGGTTCCACTGGACCTCTCGTGTACCTTCCGGACAGTTCCAGAAGCAACTATCTGCATATCAATTACGATTTACGAATTATACAATACAAGTTTCTTCTTATAACTCTACGAAGAAGATCTTATTATTCGATTATTGAAGAAGATTATTAAAAATGAAGAGGAAAGACGCCGGTGAAGTTAACGATAATGAATTCTACTACGATTTCACTCTCTCTTCTCCAGCTCTCAAAATCCGTCGTCTGGTAAGTGTATAAATAAACACGTAATTGAATCTCTTCGGTACGATTATTTGTAACTTGCATTCCTGTTTCGTTAATTAGTTTTGACTCATGAAATCGAGTTTGTTTCGTGAGTTGTTATTTTTAAGCTCGGATTTGGCTCGTTTATTATATGTTAATTAAGTTATTATATATGTCTTTAGTTATTTTTTATATATTTTGAGAAAAATCTTAAACGAGCGTAAGCTTGGTTCGAGCTCATGTAGGACCTTAAACGAGCCAAAGCACAGCTCGAGCTCGACTGTGCAATGTAAAATTAATACATAAGGCTTCAGCTCGGGCTCGATAACTAAACAAGCTTTATTTGAGGCTTGGATCGTGCTCAATGAAGCTTGGCTCTAGCTTGACTGTGCAATGTAAAATTAGTATACAAAGCTCGAGACTAAATGAGCTTTATTTGAGGCTTGGATCGTGCTTGATGAAGCTCGGCTGGAGCTCGACTGTGCAATGTAAATTTAATCACAAGGCTCAAGCTCGGGCTTGATAACTAAACGAGCTTTATTTGAGGCTCGGCTCGAGCTTTGTGCAATGTAAAGTTAATGCACTAGGCTTTAGCTCGGGCTCGATAACTAAGCAAGCTTCATTTGAGGCTTGGATCGTGCTCGATGAAGCTCGGCTAGTTTCGAGCTGTTTATCGATTCGAGCACAAGTAGCTCGCAAGCGACTTGGCTCGAAGTAGAACTACCTGCTAATTCAAATTTATCCGTTGTTTTTAATGTGCATTCGTCTTAACATGTACTAATTTTACATTGCTATGTTGTGTTTAGGATACTGAATCAGCACCGATAATAATCAATGAACAAGACATTTCAAATTCTGTTGAATTTGGACAATCAACTGAAACTTGTCCCATAGCAATTGATGTGCCTGTGAATGAAGAGAGGGCTATTGTTCTGTTCAACCCGAACAACAATACGCCTTCGATACACTCTCCGATTCCGTTCTCTATATCGCCTGATTCCGACTTCCTCTCAAGGTTCAAAAGTAAGTCACTACTTTACATGTAACCTTCCTTCGTTTTCACAACCGAAAGAGCTTCGTTGTTAAATGTTAATCTAAATCTAAATTAAATACTTGTTGAATATTATGCAGATCCTGTTATTTGGACAAACCGATCGGATTCGGATGAAACACAGAAGCTTGATGATGATGATGATTCAGGGATGACTAATGGATGTTTGGCAGTCGTGCCTTGGGCGCCTAGCCATACCCGTCCGACGCTCGAATTTGAGGCTCGTGATGCACTAGTTCCCGATATGATGGATTCGGATGCTATGGATGTGGAAGACAACTGCAACACTCAGCAGATGTTAAAACAATATAATCATAATACTGTTGCAGCAAGTGGAAGCCAAGATTGGAATCAATGGCAACAACATTGCATGATTCAACAGCTTCCGGGCAACTTTGCGACTCCGGTCACTTGGTTAGGTTAGCTTTTAAAGTAGTGCTTTATGATCTAGTTACACATTCAGATAGATATGAGTGTTTTTGTGTTGGAAAGTTTTTCCTTTAGTTTTAATACTAAAGATGTTTGAGAATCAAAACAGCCTTTGCCAGCTGTTGTTTTGTAAAAATAGAAAGATGAATGTTATGTTCTTATCTGGTGACGTGTAATCAGTGGCGGATCTATAAAGTTTTCTCACATTGGTCGGGAATTTAGTCCATAGATGTGTTTACGTACATTTGTTGGCTAATTCATATATATCTTTTAAAGGCAAATTCGTTAAACTGTTTGGTATTTGAACCTAGGACGTTTAGGTGTTTAAAAGAACAATTGTAACCTGCTTAACAACGTAAAGATAGGATTCAATGTATTTATTTACAATTCTTAACTTCATAATATCTTATAACCTATTTTATATTCCTTTTTTTTTTACAAGTGTAACATTTTGATGATCAAATTACGACCCTTTTAAAAGCATGTGGCTCAAATCTCGCTTGAAATTGTTTTTTTTTTCTTTCTAAATGAGATGAGTTTGTGCCGAGCACCCAATGTAAGCTTGCTCGTTAGCTAACATTTCTTTTGTTTGGCTCGTTTGGTTAAAGCTTTATATGATATAAAACTAGGATCTTACTTCGCCATCTCGTTACAAAGGAGATTGGCAACAAATAAACAATTGATACTTGAATAAATAAATAAATAAATAAATATAGCGATAAAAGAAAATTGAAAACTTTATGGATAAGGATTGAGATTGTGAAAGCTGATTTAAAAAAAGGTCTGGACTTCAAAGGAAAACAGAGGAATTTTACCAACGAAATAATAGAAGTTTTATACTTTTAGTAGTAGTAATTTATAGATTTAAAACTTCTTTTATAGTAATTACTAATTAGTTAGAAGCTTTTTTTATGCCTTCCACGAAGATTTTGGACACTTGACTGATAATTGCATTGCACTCAGAAGGGAGATCAGCTATCTTCTCAGCAAGTGCCACTTGAAAGAGCTACTTGGCAAGAAGAAGGGAAGATAACAGGATCCCGAGAAAATTCCTGAAAAGCCGACTCCTCCACCAACAGATGCAAGAACAATCATGTTCATATCCGGAGGATCCGACATCTGTGGAACCTCTTATTCTGCTGCAAAGAGAAATGTTGACCAAAGAAAGTAAAAAGTGGTTGACAGGCCAACAAAGACATCTATTCTCACTCAAGAGAGGATTATATCCTTCGATGAAAGTGATAGAGTCGATGTTCAGGATCCTCATCATGATAGTTTGATAATAACTTTATATGTGGCTAACCATTATGTTCGCAGGATCCTCATAGATGGCGGAAGCTCTGTCAACATTATTCAATTAGACGTACTGAAAAAGATGAATATTCCTGAGGATGAGATCGTCCCTAGTTCCTTAGTATTGGTTGGATTCAGTGGAGAAACTAAAAATATTATTGGGGAGATTAAGCTCCCAATATATGTCGAATGGGTAAATAAAATGCAAAAATTTTGTGTTATTGACTGTTTATCTTGTTGCAATATTATATTAGGCAGACACTGGATACATGAGATGAAAGAAGTCCCATCTACTTATCACCAATGTGTAAAACTCCCGAGTCCGTGGGGAGTTATCAAAATCATCAGTGACCAACAAGACACCAAGAATTGCTACACATCCTCTATAAAGTGTACTGCCAAACTCCAGCAGGCGTAGCAATTACAGAAGCCAGCACGAGGCGTAATGGAGGCCAGGGAAAAATAAATTAAAGAAGTACCTCTTTATCCCGAGGATCCTGAAGTCAAAGTGCTGATAGGAACTAGCATTCCCGAGGATATTGAGTCAAAATTGCTCGATTTCCTCAAGTCAAGGCGATTAGCATTTGCATGGAAACATGAAGATATGACAGGTATTTCCAAAGATATTATAAAACATAAACTTGGAATTGATAACTCTTTCAGGCCAATCCATCAAAAGAGAAGAAAGTTTGCACCTGAAAGAAACATAATCATTCAAGAGGAAGTAGAAAGACTCTTGAAGGCAAAAATGATTAGGGAAGTTCAATATCCCCGATGGTTAGCAAATGTGGTGGTTGTACAGAAAAAGAATGGCAAATGGAGAGTTTGTGTAGACTTTACAAACTTGAATAAAGCTTGTCCCAAAGATCCATTCCCTCTACCACACATAGATTCAATGGTGGATGCTACAGCTGGTCACGAGATGCTGACATTTATGGACGCATCCTCAGGATTTCAGCAAATCCAGATGGAGAGCCCTCAGATCAAGAAGATACGGCCTTCATGACTCCCACAGGTATTTATTGTTATATTGCTATGCTCTTTGGACTTAGAAATGCAGGTGCAACCTATCAAAGGTTAGTTAACATGATGTTCAAAGAACAACTGGGGGACACAATGGAGGTCTATATTGATGATACGGTGGTGAAGTCCAAGAAAGCTGAAGATCACCTTCAAGATCTCAATACAGCCTTTGATATCCTCGACAAATACAACATGAAGCTGAATCCTTCGAAATGCCATTTCGGAGTGAAGGCTGGCAAATTCTTGGGATACATGGTCACCAAAAGGGGGATAGAGGCGAGTCCAGAACAGATACAAGCTATCCTGAACCTGAAATCCCCAGAATCAGTCAAGGATGTTCAAAGGCTGACCGGCAGGATAGCAGCGCTCAACAGATTCATATCCAAATCCTCAGAAAAATGCAAAGAATTTTATGATATCCTGAAGAAAAAAAAAGGTTCGAGTGGACCAGTAAGCATGAGGAAACTTTAGCATCCTTAAAAGCTTATCTTTCTTCTGCTCCTCTACTGGTAAAACCCGAGGAAGGTGAATCTCTATCTCTATATCTTCCTGTATCAAATAATGCTATAAGTGCAGTTTTGGCTAAGGATCTCGAAGGTCAGCAACACCCCATATATTATGTAAGTAAAAGTCTTTTGGATGCTGAAACCAGGTATTCTTATCTTGAGAAATTAATGTTAGCCCTTATTATGGCATCTATTAAACTTAGACATTATTTTGAAACTCACCCTATATGTATTAAAACAAACTATCCTATTAAGTCTGTTTTGAGAAAACCAGAAATGTCAGACAGAATGGCAAAATGGGCAGTAAAGCCGAGTGCATATGATATAACATATGAACCTAGGACTGCTATCAAATCCCAGGCATTAGCAGATTTTGTGGCTGATTTCACCAGTGAGCTTAAAGAAAAGGCAGACTTGGGAGTCCAACAACTTGAAGAAACAAAAGATAAGTGGACTCTATACACTGATGGTGCTTCAAATGTTAGAGGAACAGGTCTCGGGATTCTGCTGAAATCGCCACAGGGGACATTATAACTCAATCCATATCCTGCGGATTTCAAGCCACAAATAATGAGGCAGAATATGAAGCTTTGATAGCAGGATTACAACTAGCAATCGACATGAAAATCAGGTTTATTCAAGTACATGTTGATTCATTATTATTAACTAATCATTTTAATGGTTCATATACTATTAGAGGAGAAAGATTAATGAAATATCTAGAGCTAGTCAAAAAACTAGCAAAGTGTTTCGAAATATTTGATATTTCGCAGGTACCTAGGGAAGAGAATGTTGAAGCAGACGCCCTGGCATATTTAGCCTCATCATTCAGGATACCAGAAGGTGTCAAGATCCTTATCGTACACATCCTGAGCCCAGTAATAGAAGAGCAAGGTGTCAATGAAATATCAAAAGACAACGAAGATATGGGAGTCAAGAATCCTGAGGATAATGAAGATTCTTGGGTTATCCCAATCAGGAAATATATTCAGGATGGAGTTATCCCCAAGGGCGAAAACCCAAGAGCTTTTCGCACAAAGGTAATCCCATATATTATAATGAATGATATATTATACATAAAATCTCTTGCAGGACCATATCTTAGGTGCTTGGAGAAGGCAGAAGCTCAAGAAGTTCTTCAAGATATCCATGATGGAGACTGTGGGAATCACACTGGGGGCAGAGCTCTATTCTCCAAAATCATGAGGACGGGGTATTTCTGGCCAACGATGAAGAGGGACGCTATGAATTATTCTCAGAAATGTGATGCATGCCAAAGACATAGCAACATTTTGCACCAGCCAGCAGAACCATTATATCCTATTATATCCCCTTAGCCTTTTATGAAGTGGGGAATGGATATCGTGGGGGAAATTACCAAGAGCTCCAGGAGGAAAAGTCTTTATGTTGGCTATGACAGATTATTTCTCGAAGTGGATCGAAGCGGAAGCCTTTGTTCAAGTCAGAGAGAAAGAAGTTATCTCATTCATCAAGCGCAATATCCTGACCAGATTTGGGATCCCGGCAGAGATAGTATGTGACAATGGTTCGCAATTCATCGGCAAGAGAACAACTAACTTCTGTGCCAGTTGGGGAATCAAGATGATCACATCAACACCTGTCCACCCTCAAGCTAATGGACAGGCCAAATCAAGCAACAAAATCATCATCAATAACCTGAAGAAAAAGTTGGGGTCTAAGAAAGGAAAATGGGCCGAAGAACTTCCTTTTGTTCTTTGGGCAGATAGAACCACTTCTAAGAATGCTACTGGTCAGACTCCCTTCTCAATAGTGTTTGGAGCTGAAGCGGTTATCCCCACAGAGATGGTTATCCCGACGGCCAGAGTCACTCATCAAAATCCTGAAGATAACACTCGCAGCCTACTTGAAGATTTAGAGGCGGTAGAAGAACTCTGGGATTTGGCAAAGATCAGAATGGCTTCTTATCAACAGAAGATAGCAAAATCCTACAACAAGAATATCAGAGTTCGAAGGTTTCAAGAAGGGGATTTGGTTCTCCGAAAAGCTTTTCAAAATACTACCAATCCTATAGATGGGAAGCTCGCACCAAAGTGGGAAGGTCCTTACCTGATCGATTCGGAAGCAGGAAAGGGGGCATACAAGTTGTCTACTTTGGATGGTGACTTACTATCAAGGGCTTGGAATGCTATACATCTCAAAAAATATTTCATGTAAGATTTCTATCCCGAGGATAACTGTTATACTAAACAGTCAAGGTATGTACTCAAACTTATACTTTTATTCACTTTTAATATTATTATTCTTCAAACAAAGTACTGACTTAAGCATCGGAGGGGTGTTAGCAAGGCTAACACCCACCCCTCACTTAGAGTTGACTGTTTGTAGATATGAGGGATTCTCATATGGAATAAAGTTAACAAGGCCTTTGTCGCCAGTTTCTAAGGGCCCTGTCGCCAGCTTATTCCTAAGGTATGAGAGGTTTTCACCTCTTCTAAGGTTAAAGGGATTTTCATCTCTTCTTACGATTGCCTGTAGCGCACGTTTATTCGGCCATAGTTTGAGAGACGGGGCCAACACATGAAATATAGTGACTTGTTACCTCATTATCCTCGGCTATTGGTTTGTACTTGAGGTTTAAGGGATCTTCATCTCTTCTTAAGACGCCTGTAGCGCACGATTTATTCGGCCTTAGTTTGAGAGGCGGGGCCAGCACATGAAATATAGTGACTTGTTACCTCGTTATCCTCAACTATTGGTTTGAATCACAAGTTTATGGTAGACGTACCATAATCTAAGGTTAAAGAGATTTACATCTCGTCTAAAGGGCCTTTTTGCCAGTTCTTACTTAAGGTTTAAGAGATTTACATCTCTTCTGAAGGGCCTTGTCGCCAGTTATTTAGGCCTTGTCGCCAGATTATTTAGGCCTTGTCGCCAGAATTTCTAAAAATATTTTTCAGGATAATGCTCATGTCGCAATTCTATTACTAAATCCTCAGGATTAGAAGAATATTCTGAACAGTGATCTTATTGCAAGGATAAGACGGTCTGGACAATCTCTAAATTAATTGATACACGGTTCTGGTATGATTTACTATTTGCAAAAAATTAATCTTTCATATTATTTAAAGTTTATGACTTAATATTGGTTTGATGATAAAACTTAAACTATTACTAAGAGATTTTTCATGAAACTTAGATTTTTCTAAAAACAGTAAAAGTAAAAAGCATCTGATATAAGTCATAAAAAGTTATACTAATATTATAATGCAGAAAAAGATAGTCCGGGTTTCACTCAAAACGGAGCCCATCCACCCGAACTATCATAATTGTTTTTAATTCAGAAAAGTAAAAGACAGTTTGGGCTTCGTCCTGAACCAGGATCCCTCCACCCAAACCACTATCCTGAGCATACGACATTATCCTTACACGACCATAACAGAAATTGTTCAAAACAAACATTCAAAACACATAAAAACCACCTGGAAACCAGGTTCAAGCGTTTCCTCCCTCAGCTTCATCACCTTCCTTCTTCTCCAAATCCTTTGTCTCCCTAGCCTTAGTCTCCTTCATACCTTCGCCAGTTCCATCATCCTTGATCACTCCGGAAGTCCCAGTCGTCTCATCCTCTTCAATATTCTCCCCCCTTATCACCTTGAGTTTTTTCTTCCAAGCTCCAGAATTCCAAGACTCCATCAAATGACCCTTCACTTGTACCTCCTCAGACATCTTGATCATAGACTCCAGAATGCTAGCAGCTGCACACTTCTTAGCATCTTCAAGAAACTCATTTTTCTCTGACTCAAATGAGGCTCTGAGATCCGAAATCTCTTTTGTCCTTCTTTTTGAGCAATAAGTCCTTGATGCTAATAGCTTTCAGGAGATCGGCAAGCTTGGCTTCGACCTCTTTCTTGGACAATTCGTCATCTTGAGACATCTGACGGTAACTTTCAGTTTTCTGTTATTCCCAGATTAATGTTAGTTTTTCTGCAGATTACTATTTTCAGGATAAGCAAAAATTACTTACTGTTCCAAGAAAGTTAGCAAGAGCTTGAATCTTTTCTACAACATCGGAGGTGGTCATATCAGCAAAGGGCTCAGTTTCAGCCGAAGTGTTGGCTTTCCTCTTCTTTTGTGCAGCACTTTTTTGGTGAGTAGTTGGGATTCTCACCGAAGGGGAAAGCGTCTTAGAATGTTCTTGCTTCACCACAGGCCTATCTTCAATAAAATCATCCAAATCCACCAAGCTAAAAGACTTTGGCTTCGTCATCCCTACACAATGATTCATCAAGTTATGTTCGAGATAACAAAATTCCTGGAAAACCTAAAATCCCCAAAACACTTACCAGAGGTCATACTCTCATCAGGTTTCTCAGCAACCGCGCTTGTTTCTCCTGTTTCTTCCTCTAACCAAAATTCCCTTTCCTCTGCCGGAACCTTGAACAACGCCTTAAGCCTTTTCTCTGTATCCTTCCTAAGCTTTATCAAATCCTCAAAAACCACTGTCAAAAAACAAACCATGTTAGAGTAAATCGTTTACAAAAAGAAGTTCTATCCTACAGATTTCCTACCCTTATGAACCCATTTGGTAGGCAAGTTCATCCCGTCAGGAATAGAATCCCGGCGAACGAAAAAGAAGTATTTTTTCCAATCAGGGTCACTACCGGACACTTGGGGAATCATATAAACACGACTAGACTTGGATTGAAGACAATAGCGAAAGGATCCGTGGGTTCGAAGGTTGTAAGTTGCGGCAAGCTCAGGCACACCAATAGATAGTCCACGAGTTTTGTTCAGACGATCAACTGTTGCCAAAACCTTCCACACCATTGGCATGACTTGTGATTACGAGAAGCCGGTTACATCGAAGAACTCTTGGATAAGTGGGGGAAACGGATACGAAAGGCCAATCAAAAAGGTGTAATAGAAAAAGCAAACCCAGGTTTTTGAAGAAAAATCAGCCTTGACTCGAGAATCGTAAGGTCTGATGACGGCGTCAACGGGTAACAAACCTGAATCTTTTAGAGACCTAATGTCAAGGTCTTTAAAAAGGCATTGATCTTCGTCGGTGGCCGGAATTAGGGCTTGATCAACGAAATCTTCCAAGGTTTTGAAAGGGAAAGGTTTGAGCGCTTGAGGTGTTCTCTTCCTCATTTTTGTTCGAATCAGAAGAAAGATTTTGAGAAATTAAGAAGACTAGAGAGAGAAACTAACCTGGTTATGACTCGGTGGAAGAGGATTGTGATGAAGAAGAAGGAAATTGCTTTAATTATAACCTAGAGGGGCGGTTGTAGAGTCTCCTCGATTCCCGCGCACGTTATTTCACATATCATATAAACATTATAGGACAATTGAATTAGTCAACTTACCTTCCTCAGAATAACCGCTTGAGTCAATATCCTTAAGTTAAGCTCAATTTCGAGGATAAAAATCCGCACCCAACAAGATCATTATTCACAATCGAACTTCACCGATGGTTGGTATCTTAACTAACAGTTAACTGGGGCGGATCTTGCAAGTTCCAAATGTTTAGAAACCAAGATAATACTATTCAAACGTATGGTAGAAGCCATTATTGCGACGGGTTGGTGGGTCTTAGGACGGTTTAGGAATGGATCTATTTTTGGGCTACTGATGTGAAGTAGGATCTCATTTTCTATTCCATAGTTCCGTTTCTTTTATGGTATGATAATATACTGAAAGGTTAAAATTGGTTCGGTTGGTTGGCTTAAAAACCCTCTATAATTAGCCATGTAACTTTTTGTTTGTTGTCTCGTCTATGATTTTATAGTCCGGACGTCTTAATTTTTGGGGATGCTAGAAGAATCCTTGATCCAAATTAAGATATATAGAAATCAGAAACTTAAATAATATGTTAGAATCATTTAATGTAGAATTCAGTCTAAACATGTTCTAAGACTTGAATGTGTTACGTGTCTACTATTAAAAGATTTATCTCATATAAAATAAAATAAGATGAAGAAAGCTACTTTTTGTTCTATCATCCATAAAAAAACATGTTTAGACAGCTTATAAACATGTGTGTTTTACTCCCACACATGGGGTATATAATTGTACGAACAGAAATCAAGACACGAATTCACATCGAAATCTATTCAATCATCTTATTCTTTATTTATTTGTTTATGTATCTTTCTATTATAGCTTCAATTCCCAATGATTTCATTTTATATTATGTTTTATAAATGACATATTGGGCGGTGAATTTATAAATCATGCTAGCTGCCCTAGTGAACATTTTGTATTTTGCTTTGAGAAAATTCTTAAAAACTAGTGTTATACCGGCACGTTGCACTGGTAGGTTGGTAAAACCCAAAAGATGATAAACCCAAACGTTGTCAGTCCTGAGCGTTGAGGCGGTAAGTCGACACAAACTCAGTCGGTTTCGGTTAAGTGCGTTATGATACCGGAACTAAAAACCAAAATAAAACAAAAACATATAAAATTGAGGTGTTGAGTGGTGTCAGTCGGAAACACTCGGGCGTTGGGAAGATCCGAGCATTGCCGGTCCCAGAAGTTGAGATGGTTAGTCTATGCAAATTCGGTTGATTTCCATCACATTGGTTACAGTACCGAAATTAAAACAAAATGGAGTTAGTCTACGCGGATTTGTTCAGTTTATGCTATATTTGTCACAGTACTGGAACTAAAACAAGAAAAAAAAACAAAATTCAACGACCAATACGGTGCCGCCAAGTGACCCAATCGGTACTTAGCGGCACCAAAGTTTGTAATTATATTATATAATAATATAATGTGTCTTTTATATAGAGAGATCCGTTTATGTCCATGTAGATTAAGAGTTTTAGAAATATCTCATTTAAACACGTTGCCATCGCCATTTTTTACACGCCCGTCACGTTTGTCCTCTAGTCAAATAGCTCCATATGACTCCAAACAAGTAGTCTCATACGAGATTGGTGAACAAACACATCGTCCAGACAAGTTTGGTGAACGAAACAGGTTGTCCAGGCAAACTTGTTGAACAAACACATCGTCAAGCGAGTTTGTTGAAACATATTATCCAGACGAGTTTCTTGCACAAACAAGTTGTCCCAACGAATTTGTAAACAAGTTGAACTGACGAGTTTGTAAACAAATCGTCCCGATGAGTTGTTGAACAAAACAAATCTTCCCGACAAGTCAAAGAAACAAGTCGTTCCGACAATTAAGTTTGTTGGTCCCTTGAGTTATTGATAACATGTGACGCCTACTTATTGATCCTACAAATATATTGTCCCGCTTTAAAACACGTCGCTTACTAGTGTTTGAAGAGGACATCTCTTGAACTTTTTGATTTGTGGGGATATAAAAGAAGTCACTCTTTATAAAAGTGATATTTTGAGAATTTTCCATTTATAAAATAAAGTATGCTAGCAGCTCTAGTGAACATTTTGTATTTTGCTTTTAGTTATAGTCTTATCCCGTTGTACCCCGACCATTGCATGATGAGGGCTGTAATTGGGAAAGCAAAAGATATAAAAGCTTTTGGGATAATCAGACAGATGATGGTTCGTGGAGGATATAGCGAGAGCCCGGTGGGATATCTTGGGGGTTTGACATTCATGCTGGTGTTTAGGGACAAAGCAACAGCCGTCGGGTTCATTAACAGGAAGGACGAATTGTGGGATAATGTATTCGAGGAGGTGGTATTATGGACGGGACAGGAGGTGGCGTTTGATAGATTGGCCTGGATAAAAATAATGGGTCTACCAATCCATTTGAGAGACGATAACACGTATAATAAGATTGGAGATCTGGTCGGGAACATTGTTGAAAAGTCGAAGTTCTCATGGATTAATACGGATAACTCAACTGGAGGATGCATTGTTCTGGTAAAATCGGCAAAAAGAGTAGAAGAGGAGATAGAAATATTATGGGAAGAAAATAAATATAAGGTATGGGTGATGGAGGAGGATGGTGACCATGTAAAGCAACTAATTCAACAATTGGTGTCGGATGATGATAAAGTGACAGAGAAAGATACTGTATTCTGTAATGACGAAGACAAGCTGGAGGACGGGGAGTTTGTGTCGGATGATAGTCGGCCGGAGAAGGAAACCGACGGTCGCAAGGAAGGTGGGAAGATGAAAAGTCAGACATGGGAAACAACAGTCAATCATTTAATGTTGTAATGGGCCTTGGGAGTAGTAATGAGGCCGGCTTCAATATGGGCTGTGGTGCTATGTCCAGTCCAGTTTTGGGGGAAAGACCAAGGAAGAGAAAACGTGGGCTACGGGCCTATTCGGGTGATTCGAATAAGACTTACCAGGGAGATAAAGACTGTAATGATCCAAATCTTACCGGTAGGGCTTTCCCAGATCTCAATATACCTTGCCCTGTTGCTGATCTTAACCGTGAAGACATAGAAATGCAGCAGAAGAGGAATGAGGATACTAACTATGATGGACACGCATCCGATGGCGGTGCAGTAGCTGTGGATGGGGAAGCTGACATAGGGCTGATAGCCGATAACCAGGAGAATAGAAGGAGTAAGTGTGATTTGGGGGATGGGTTTACAGAGGAGGTTAGAAACACAGTGGAAATAGGGGAAATGGTTGGAATGGGGCTTAACAATTTTGTACAACTGGTAGGGGATATTGTTAAGGAAGATGGTGGGTTCAATGTATCCCAATGAATTTTATGGCGGTAAACTTACGGGGGGTTAGGGATTGCCGCAAGGCATCCTGGATCAAGGGTCTTAAGACAAGCCACGGGATTGATTTTATTGCTATCCAGGAGTCCAAATTGAACCATGGTACGTCCTTTAATTTTAATACTATGTGGGGTAGAACAGCCTTTGAGTATGAACAAGTCTTTGCGGAAGGTCGGTCCGGGGGGTTGGTAAGTATGTGGGATTCTTCGGTTTTTAGACGTACGGGTGAAATTAAAACAAGGCATTATTTAGTGATAATGGGTTCTATTGTTCCTGGTGGGGAGATGATTAATATTGTTAACGTATATGCACCAAATGACGCGGCTGCAAGAAGAAGTATGTGGGATGAATTGGTGGTCTTGAAAGAGTCAATGATGGGTTTGTGGTTGCTATTGGGGGACTTTAATGAGGTACGTAGTGAAAATGAAAGAAGGAACTCTGAGTTCAATCAGGCAAATGCAAGAAGATTTAACGAGTTTATCTTAACAGCGGGATTACATGAGTATAACATGGGGGGTTATAAATTCACATACATCTCGGATAATGGTGAGAAATTGAGCAAATTGGACAGATTTTTGGTATGCCAGGATTTCAAAGATAAATGGCCAGAAGCAGCTGTTACGGCTCTGAGTCGTCATATTACGGATCATTGCCCCATTGTTTTATCTACAACGACGTCGGATTATGGCCATATTCCGTTCAGGTTCTTTGACTCGTGGTTTAAGCTCCCGGGTTTTGTTGAATTCGTCAATCTGAGCTGTGTTGAGTTTTCCTTCCAAGGTCCTACGGACCTTTGCCTGATCACAAAATTAAAATTCCTGAAAAATAGAATCAAAGTATGGGTTAAAAGGAAGAAGATGGAGTTGGAAGGAGACTATGGATACCGAAAACAGGTTGTGGGAAAACTGGAAATGGTGGCTGAACAAAGAAACTTAACAGAAGATGAAAGCAAAATCAGGGAGGAATATAAAGTACTAATGATGGAGTACGAGCAAACTAGTGTAATGGACCTGAAACAAAAAGCGAGGGTTAAATGGGCGATTGATGGAGATGAAAATTCATCATTCTTTCATGGAGTGATCAATGCTAACACTTCGTGTAAAAGAATTCATGGGATTATGGTGGATGGGGAATGGTGCTCAAATCCTACAATTATAAAAGATCAGGCGGCTACATTTTTTGAAGGTAAGTTCAAGGAACCATTATATGAAAGGCCGGAGCTTAGATGTCCGGACATTCCTAAACTATCCAACTTGGAGGCGGAGTCCCTAGTGGTCCCATTTACACCATTAGAGATAAAAAATGCGGTATGGGATTGTGCGGGTGATAAGGCACCGGGGCCGGATGGATTTAATTTTGCTTTTATCAAGAAGTTCTGGTCTTGCTTGGAGAAGGATTTCGTGGCTCTAATAGAGGAGTTCTATTCTAAGGCGGAGATTCACCCGGGTGTGGCTGCCTCTTTCATTGCACTCATTCCTAAGGTGAAGGACCCATTACTATTTTCTGATTTTAGACCGATTAGCCTCATCGGATGTATTAACAAAGTCATTTCAAAAGTGTTGGCGGCTAGACTAAGAGTAGTTGTGAGCAGCCTTGTTTCTCCTGAGCAAACGGCTTTCTTAGCTGGAAGAAGCATTTTGGATGGACCGCTAATGCTGAATGAGATTATTGGGTGGTTGAAGAGTACTAGAAGAAAGTGTATGATCATGAAGATTGATGTGGATAAAGCGTATGATTCAATAAATTGGAGTTTCCTTCTTTCTATCCTAGAACAAATGAACTTCCCGGTGACCTGGAGGAGGTGGATTAAGGCTTTGATCTCGTCCGCAAGGGCGTCGGTTCTAATCAATGGGTCCCCAACTTCTGAATTTGAATGCAAACGGGGTATTAGGCAGGGTGACCCAATATCACCTCTGCTGTTTGTAATTGTCATGGAGTCCCTCTCGTGCATCATGAGAAAAGCGTGTTCCTTGGGTATTTTTGAGGGACTGAAGTGTGGGGGGGATGGTCCGATGCTCTCACACTTTATGTATGCCGATGATGTGCTGTTTATTGGGAAATGGTCGAACTCTAATGTACTTAACTTAAGGCGCTTGCTGAGGGGTTTTTACCTTGTCTCTGGGATGAGGGTAAATATGTCCAAGTCTGCTATGTTCGGGGTTGGTGTGTCGGAACAGGAGGTTACGGAGCTAGCTACCAACCTACATTGCAAGGCCGGTAAGTTTCCATTTATATATCTTGGTTTGCAAATAGGCGCGAACATGAATAATTGTAGATATTGGGAACCGGTTTTACAAGCTTTTAAAAATAGACTATCGGTGTGGAAAGCAAAGTCTCTCTCGTATGGTGGTCGGATAACATTAATCAAAGCTGTCCTTAATTCATTACCGACTTACTACTTCTCCCTATATCGTGCACCCGCGAAAGTAATTGACAGTTTAGAGAGGATTAGAAGAAGATTTTTCTGGGGAGGCTCAGAGGATGTGACAAAGATGAGCTGGTTAGCATGGAAAAAAGTAGTGGCACCTGGTGAGTATGGTGGACTGGGTCTTGGATTGTTAAAAGATGCAAACTTGGCGTTGCTTACAAAATGGTGGTGGAGATTCAAAACAGATGAGACTAGTTTATGGAGAAAAGTCATTTGGGCGATCCATCATAGCTCAAGGGCTTGGAACTTCATTCCCAGGAAACTTACTATCACAGGTGCATGGAAATACATAAATAAGGCTGTTTTGGAGTTGCTGAAATCGGGTATAGATGTGTCACATTGCATTAGGGCTGTGGTTGGAAGGGGGGATCGGGTAAGGTTTTGGATAGACTGCTGGATAACTAATCAGCCGATGCAAGATATATTCCCGAACCTATTCAGCTTGGAAACGGATAAAAACGTTTCTGTTATGCAAAGGGTGGGGTTGGATACGAATATGGGGAGCTGGGATTGGAGGAGGGATATAGAACCAGGTATTGAATCCGAAGAATGGGCTGGTTTGTTGGATCTTTTGGCTGAGCATGATAGAAGAGATGGCATTGATAAGTGGATTTGGACATTGGATGAATTGAAGACTTACACGGTTGGATGTATGAAGAAACACATACAAAACCGAAGGTATGGTAGTGGTGAAAGAGGATTTGAGTGGAATACTTGGGTACCTAAGAAGGTGAACATTGTGGCATGGAGAGCAGATTTGGATTGCTTGCCAACAAGATCGATGCTGATGAAACGGCATGTTGGAGTTAATATTGTTGCTTGTCCGCTATGTGGAGATCATGAGGAAACAGTGGAGCACTTGTTTGTGGCATGTGGCTTTGCACAGGTAATATGGACAGTGGTGGCGCAATGGTGCAAAATTCAAGATATGTTTGCGTTTAGCTATAAAGATATTTTGGATATTCATAAATATGAAAAACGGTCGGTGAAATGGAAAAAAGTGGTGAACGCGATAACCATTACAACAATATGGTCAATATGGAAAGCGAGGAATGATACGGTTTTTGAAAATAAAGAAGCACTAATACAAAGGACTATTGGGGAGATAAAGGCCATGTCATTTTTATGGGTCAAGGCGAGATCAAAAAACACGGCTCTAAACTGGGAAATATGGAGAAGATTCGACTTACAATTTGTTGGTTGGTGAAAAATTAGATAACATTTTATTTTTGTAAACTGTTCTTCTCTTTTGTCCTGGTGTACAATGCGAGCTACTCGCTTGCGGTTTGGTGAAATAATATAATGGTGTTTTGTTGGCCGTTCAAAAAAAAAGTTATAGTCTTATACCTTTGGGTCAACTGTCAAGGTTAGGGTAGGTATTCTGCTATCCTCTTGAATGTTTACCGTTATTGTGGAAATTAAAATGTCAAACTAAATTATACATATACATATACATATCTAGACTTGAATATACTATAATAAACACCAAACACAAAGAGACATACTTGTATGTGATATTATCTTGGAATAAAAAAATGTTTTCCAATAATTGGCATCATCACAACACACAGAAAACTGTTGTGCCGGTTATATGACGTGTCTTTTACTACTTTTAGAAAACTGTTTTTTATATTTTTTGCTTCTTTTAGTATGGCAACTTTTGATGATCCTATAGGTATATAGCATGAGGTGTTACATTTCTTGTGTGTGAAGAATATTGAAATTTGATATAGATAAGAGTGTTATTTTGTTAAAACATTATGAAAAGTTAGTGAAAGTGTTAATATTATTCTCAAATGTTTAATATAAAAATTAATGGACTTTAAGATATTTTATTTCCCACTTATGTGAAAATAAAATTCATAAATTTGATTGATTTGAAATTACACTAATGTTAAAACTAATTGCACACAACATTAGAAAACATAAGACAATAATCAAGCGATCACAATTAGGTTTGGGCTTGATAAATGTAACTTACAATGAAATAGACCTAGCTAATCCACTACATTGACATGGTTTCTTTTAATAATTGCATTGAATTTGCTGACACGACTTATATAGATTATACCAGCAATTTTTCGGGGAAGAGGAGTGGTCGAAGGATGAAAGTGGGATGAAGGACGTCGCAACGCGCTACCAGAGGGAACCTTGCCCCACCTATGCGTTACCAAGATAGTTGAAGGATGGGGACATTGAGGCAACGATGATCAATAACCCAAACAAGTTTCATATTTCTCGCATCATTTTCATTTACCCTTTTAATCTATACTCAGCAATTGTCAAAATGGATTCATCAACGAGCTTGGACTTTTATCATTGAGCTCAAATGATTCTTCAAGTGTTGTGAATAAGTGTAAGTTACAACTTCACCATTAAACTCATGTGTCTTAAAAGATTGATGATGAATAATATTTGTTTAAAGTTGAATTTTACTCTTAAGAAGAAGGCACGCTCAATCAACCCTCACATAAAAATCACATTAGTTATCGAAAACGTACACTTATTTTCTTTCCAATCTATCATCTTTTACAAACAATTTTCCATTTCTACGTCGTCACAACAAAATAATTCCAATTTATTTATTATATCACTATTTATATATAGTTGAATTAACAATTATTATTCCAACTTGAATTAACAATTAAGATTACTATCATTATTGTTTTGTGACATAAGAAGATATAGTCATATACCTATTTATTTGTTGGCGCCGTATATATCTAGTGGCCGGATAGGATATGTCATGATCTTCTTTCCTTACAAAATATTAATTGGTTGTACACAAAAACAAAATTATACACATTATCTATATGGTACGACATGTAATTACACTTGAAGTGAAAGGGCATAAACTATTTCCATCAAGTCAAAAATGTCACAACCTAGTAGTTTTCCAAAAGAGGAAAAGTCCTAAAAGATATTATTTTTAGTTTTATTTATGAAAATAAAAATAGTTATATTTGTATATTAAAAGCCTATTATAGTATTATTTGTATAATATATTATATAAAAAAAAGTTGACACTGTAATTGAACATAATACAGTCTTTAACGGTTATCTTTGATCGTATTTTTATCCTTTCACAACTCATAACGTTGAGGGTGGGCTACCCTTGGAGCTCCATCATATATAGGTGCCGCTTCCGTAGTTTTATTTAATTTTTCTTCTCTCACAAAAAAAGTAATTTAATATTAAAAGGTAGGTTGTATGTGAAAAAGATAAATATAGAATAATGTAGCGTTGCGGCCGGTCTAATTTTTATTTTTTTATAACATCCAGTAAAAATCAATTTAATAAAGAAAAGCAATCGAGCCAAGCAAGATGCTAGTCACGCCATATCATACAATAAGCCACCCAAAACAAAACCAACCCAATAGCCATCCATATCACAAGTCAAATGAGCACCACTTATCCCTAGTCAAACCCGGGTTCTTAGACCTTTTGTGAACCCATAAGAACCCCAAAACTTTGATCTCACTAATCACACTAATTAAATGAGCCGGTTTCAATTCAACATCGCCGCGTTACGAGCCCTCCAAACTCACCAAATCATGGTAAGACATATCGCTTGAAACACCTTTACTTTCCATTTTATCAAAAAGCAAAAAGCTTTTTGCGGACATTCTAACTTAGAGGTGCGCAAATAAACCGGTTAGCCAAACCAACCCGAAAATCGAACCGAAACCGAATCGGTTTGAAACCAATTATGTAGAATTCAGTTTGTAATTTTCTCCATCAAAACCGGTTCCAAACCGGTTAACCAAGCCAAAACCGGCCAAAACCAAACCGAAACCGATCATAACCTGGTAAAAAACTGGTTTCAACCCGAACCGAAACCGATCATGAACCGGTTTTGACTTTTGTTGACCAAACCGAATCGGTTTCAACCCAAATCACTTTTGAGTTTTAAACCGGTTTATGCACCTCTAGTCAATATTATATATTTATATATAAAAAAGAAAAAAAACTGGATTTTTTTTTAAATAACAAAAAAATAAAATAAAAAATAGAGAAACAAATTGCTGAGCAAGTATTTGTAACATTCATGAGACCTGCAACCTCTGCCATTTTTTGCTTACACAAAAGGAAACCAACTTTCTTCAACCTTAATGGGAAAACCATCATCACCATCATCAGCATCATCATCATTATCATCATCAAAGCAAGCACAGGTTAGCACACTAGGTGTATCAATGGAACACCATAAGGTTAAACAACAACAACAACCACCTCGTCTTTCTGGTGCTTACATACGTAGCCTTGTCAAACACTTAACCACTTCTGTCAAATCCAAAGATAATGAAGAATATCCCAGATTACCAGATTCCATATCTTCCAATGAAGATATTATACACCAAGAATCTTCACCACCACCACCGCCACCACAGCAGCCGTATAAAAAACAAGTTAGAAGAAGACAACACGCCACGAAACCTTATCAAGAAAGGCTTCTTAATATGGCTGAAGCCAGAAGAGAGATTGTCACCGCTCTTCGGTTTCATAGAGCTAGTAAACAACGACAAGCTTCTGGTGAAAACTGTTCACTAGAAGCTTCAGCAACAGCAGCGTCAAACACTGCTGCTGTTGTACCTTCTTATTATTGGCATGTACCCAATGATAATATTAACCCTCCCCCTTTGCCAACACAAACCATCAATTTCGCACTTCCTAGTCAAACCTTGGGTTTGAATCTCAATTTACAAGATTTTAAAACATTGGATACCAATCTTTATCGCAACCCACAATCCAATTATTATTCCACGTCATCATCTTCATCTTCATCACCGTCCACTTCCTCTTCGGCCGCTATACCTCTTGCTGTTGAGGAAGTAGCAGGCGCAGAGAAAGTGGTGACACAGACACTCACCACTTCCTCTGTCACCTCATCATCTAGAGGCTTACATCATGTCATGGATGATGAGGGGATAACAGAGGAAGCGGTGGCAGCCACCACTTCCTCCATCACCTCATCATCTGAAGGGCTTCACTGCGCCTTAGATGATGAGGGGATGGAAGAGATTAAATCGTTAGGTGAGCAGCACCAGTTGGAGTGGAACGACACCGTGAACATGTTAACGTATGCACAATGGTTCACGTTTTTGAAAACGATTGAAACCGAACAAGAAGGCGAGAACGAGGTTAATCGGATTAATGAATTTCATCCTTGGTAAGATTCTGTTCTTTATTAAACTGGATCTTTTAAGTATCTTGAGATGTTTTCTGTTCCTAGGACTAACAAAAATTTGAAATTAATTATTTTTTTATATATATTTGTATTTGTTTATTTATTATAGACCTTGTTTAGCCATTGATGTTAATGTCCATTCTGTTGGGCTAGTAATAAGGGGGTGCAGCACTCTGCAATATTTGCAGTCTGTGAATTTAAAGTAATGGCAATGAGACCCCACCACCATGTCTGCTTCACAACCATAATTTCATACATATAAGATTTAATACACATTACTTACTTTTACTTTCTTGTATCATGAGTTATACAAGTGTAAAAAAACATAAACTCGAATTTAATTCGTGTATCATTTAGTATATAAAAGACGGGAAAACATTTTTTTTAGGATATGTGAATCTTAACGACAAATATTTGAATAAGACTCGTGAATCAATTAATAAAGACGCAAGAAATAAATAACTTTTGCGAATAAAATACGTACGCGACGGAGGTGTCTTAGTGTGTTATGGTTATATACTTTTATATGATTTTATTATATTTGTTATCGTAGTTTTATAATTTTATTATGTGGTAAATTTTTATTTTTTTAATGTATGCAGCATGGACAATGGTGAAATTGAAGGAGTGAATGCGGAATGGTTAGCCTGAAACAAGATTGATTTGTTTTTTTAAGTAATCAATTTGTGATAATATTTTTGTAATATCAAGGTTGCAATTTTGTGTGTTGGAAAATAAGAGTTGTAGACTATGTATCTATGTCAACAGAAAGTAATTTCTGAAAAAATAATATTTGTTTCGGCCGTTAAAAAACCTATTATCGAACCAAACGAAACGTAAATTTGGAATTCCAGATCATTTTATTTTTTTATATTTGTTTTATTCCATTTATATTCTTTTATAAAATGCCGTTCAAATAAAATCTACTTTTATAAAATAATGACTTGAAATATAAATGCACTAGATAATGTCTCATTTTAAATAAGTAAAGACTAAATAGTGAAGGATTATTCAATGGAATATGTTTGTAATATGTTTACAGTGAACCAGTCCCAACCCGGTTTTTTTACCTCTATTATCCATATTCCATGCAGTTAATTCTCTATGTTTGTAATAGGCTAATGCTAATTGAACCAAATGGGCCACTGCTTTGGGCTGCCCGCTGCATCTTGTCATTTCAAGACCAGCAGCTGTTAAGCCAATAGCCCGACTTTTTCTTCGGCCCAAAAGCCAAGATCCACTTAATCTCCCAACTCTTAATCAGACCGGTTCAGATTGAGTTGACTCATAAAAACACACTAGTCGGATTTTACCGGTTAAGCTACAGAGTTTTAATACAGAAGAAAAGGGTCCAGTTTGACTTGTTTGTTTTAGGCCCATTTCCTCTTTATTAAAACTGCAGCTTAATCGATTCAACCCGAGTAGAGTGTTTTAAAGAGTCAACTCAATCCGAGCCGGTCTGTTTTCACCATCACTTAAGTTTACAGCACCGTCAATGTTACTGAAAACCGTCAATATATAAAATGTAACAAAAAACTCAACTTTGGTATGAAACAATAAAAAAAAAAAGACCTCAAAACAAACACAATAACATATATTGACCGACCAAAAAAAATAGTCAACGTAACAGTCAATGGTTTCATCCTGTAACATGTTTATCTATAAAAGCTTGAGCAAGATTGCTGAAACTAACACTAACTGCACCTGCAGCTGCATACCTTTTAATAATATCCACCACTTCTGGTCTCAAAATCGCTTCCTTAGTAGACACATTACACAGATAATATAAAGCCCCAAGAGCATAATTCACCTACCAAACACCACACTCTTTAAAAATAATAATAGATGATAAAATATACGAAAACGGATATTGTTTGCAACTCTTACGGTATTTTTAACAGGACTTGATAAACACTGTATAAGAAGAGGTATCCCGTCACATTTAATTATTACCGCAGCATTTGCAGGATCTGTACGTATAAAAAAAGGTTAGGAAAATTAGATATTATTGTAATATAGTTTTACGTCTTTCACATACCAACACACGAATTGCAGATCCTTCCGGCACCAAACTCTATAAGTTTCTCATTGGGTTCGGTTATGCAGTCAAGGAAAAGCTCTAAAACATTAAGCTGTAAATGGTTGAACATGTTTGTCAAAATAAAGTAAATATTGGCAGCACAAAACATGAAAGAAATGCAACAACGATATATAACCTGGCGCAGAAACGTATAATTGAAGGGATCATATGCAAAATTTGCTAAATTAGCAACGATTTTCTCCTTCGACTCTACGATTACAAAAACCATGAAGTGAGAAAATGTTGTGACAAAAAGACAATCACTCGACAACTTGACAAGTCTACAACATACCTTCAGTGGACGCGTTTTGGAACTGGCTCACGAGTTCCTACAAACATATAAACGTTACCAATACAATAATAATTATAAAAAAGATCTATAACTTATGATGAAAAATTGAAATGAAATTTATATATATATATATATATGAATCACACCTGAAGATATTGTACCCTAGGAGTGCCATATTTACCAGTTCGTTCTTCTTGTCTTTTATTATTAGTGAACATATCATCACATATGTAATCAATCTGTCACATTTGTAAAACATAATGTCATAGCTTAGAAAAACTTATAAACATTTTTACTAATATTATACAGTAAATAGCAATAAAATTAAATAAAAAAATTGGCATGGAAAAACAGGATTTTTTGCATAGAATGCTAAGGTTTGTTGATCAATTAATAAAATTGAATTAAATACAGAAACGAAGTCATGACATAGGGTTCCATGAATTAATAATAATATTTTATTAAACAAATTGAAATCGGACGAATTGCAGCAAAACATGAACCTGATAAAATCTGCAACGACGGTGATTGAGGCTTCGCCGGAGACGTTCAACAGCAGGGGCGGTGGTGACTGACTGGTGGTCTTATTATTATTATTATTATTATTATTATTATTATTATTATTATTATTATTATTATTATTATTATAGTATGAGTAAATTACAAGAATAGTCCTTGTGCTTTGTTTGTAAATGAGTAAACAAATATTTCAGGCGATGAGGCAAGAACTATGAATTAATTAGTGATTAATTATTATTTAGTTAAGATTTTTACAACCATGCAATTATGCATATCAAATTTGTTATTTATTAAAGTTAGACCTTAAACGTGTTTATTTTACGCACTTGCTCTAATGAACTTTGTTTTTAGTATCAAATAGTCACCTTTGTAATTTTATATACATTGGTTTTTAATATTCATTTATTTTTTTAAATCTGTAATTCCAAATACCCATCTTTTAGTGATATCTTAAATATGTTACTTTAATCTAGTGTTATTTAATAAATATTATTTTGTTTATAAGAAGACTTTTTAGTGAAAAGGCTGTTTGTTTTATAACTAGTAAAAGTGAAGACATTGGATTGAGAGGATGCAACATAAACACAATGATAGATAGCTAGTGGTTTGAGCGATCGCTATTAGTTCATCTAAAATCTTTATCCCCTCGACAGTTATTGTATTATCTCGCTAAATAAGTAGAGATATCGTTTATAACATCTATAAGGTTCCAATCTGCACATGTATGATCATTCTTAGTGAGTGCATCGGCTACCACATCAGCATGCAAAGGATTTCACAATCATAATAATTGACTAACTCTAACCATTAACGTCGCCTCATGCTTAGATAGTTGATGCTATTTGTGAGTGGGTGTATATGGTAGGTGTGTGTCGGGTCAAACCCATCTCTTTCGAATGGCCACAACATGGGCATTGTTAGCAAAAATTATTGTAGTAGGATAATGGCTAGAAGGATTTGAAAGGCATTATGGCAAAATTAAAATCTTCAAACTTTTAAAATATTATTGAGTGATCTTAAGTTCTAACAAATCTCATATACTAAAGGCATTATAATGCAACTTTAACCAAAACTATTTTGACCTTCAACACCTTCCATTTACTTATTAGTTTGTAAAAGATGAAACCAAAGGATGCAAAAATACACGTCACAAAATCCAAGGAAACCAACAAAACAAAAATGCAAAACAATGGAAACTAAAAGAATATCATCAGACAAAATCATTCTGTCAAAGGTACACTGTCCCAAACCTCTCTTGTTTCTGCTAACTCCGGGCAATACCGTTGCGACAAAATCTCCACTTGGTCAATAAACGGCTTACTCCCGTGATGACCAATGTGCTTAACCATTTGATCCCATCGTTTTCTACAAATATCACCGGACCTATGCTCAAGAACACAGTCCCAATCTACATCTTCAATGCAAGCAGCATCCAAATCATAAAGAGCTTTAATTAGCCTATAATCATCTGCATTAGACCATTTACCTTCTTGAACGAGTGAAGATGTTAACTGTTTGTACCACTTCACACAGCAATTGTCATCGGTTCGGGTTGAAAGTTTCTCACTAATCTCACCCCAAGATATATTATCTCTCAACATCCCATGCTTTGACTTCTTCTCTTGTGAAACCGCTTTCGTTTGTAAATCTAAGTTGACCAAATCGTATAAAGTTTGGTACTCTTCTTGACTCCATTTTCCTGCCTTTTTGTTTCTAAGTTTTATTCTTCGCCATTTATCCTTCACATGCACTCGGTTTTTACCAAGTCCTTCTGCCACCATTTTCCAGCTCTTACCATGTTTTTCATAAGACTCAATTAAAAACTCGGTTTCTTCCTTAGTCCACTTGCGTCTTTCGCCTCGTTCGAATAGAGAGTGGGCCCGGTAATAGATGGCGAGATATGGGCGGTATGGTATACAAGTCCCAATAGCTTTCCAACAGCTTCTTAACTCAGGGTAAGCTCTACAGTTCAAAACCATGCTTAAACCTTCTTCTCCTAAGTTACGTGATTTTATAAAACTTAAAACAGCATCTTTAACTATTGCGTCTTCTTCTGGAGTGAACCTTTTGCCTTGCACTAATTTGTCTTCTTCGGTTTTCAGCTTCTTGTTTTCAGGGTCGGATGATGGGAAAAATTCTACGTGGCTCGAAAAGCTGACTTTTTTGGCTTTGACCTTTGAATTTGGTTCGTTTTCAGTGGCCTCATGCTTTCGTTTCTTCTTGGTCTTCTTTGCTAAATTATCATTATTTTCTTTGACCTTCTCAGTTTCATCTTTATCTTCATTTAAAACTGATTTTAACTTATTATCCTTTGAAGAATCACCAGCAGCTTTTATGCAACCGCCTTCAAAAGTTTCTGTTTGACTCGGTGAGCTGACTTTCTTCGATTCGACTTTTAATTTGCATTCACTTTCATTGGCCTTCTTTGCTAAACTACCATCATTTCCCTGACCCTTGTCAACGTCATCTTCAATTAAGACTGACTTTAACTTATCATCCTTTGCCAATTCACCAGCTTCGTTTAGGCGACTGTCTACAGAAGTTTCTACATGACTCGAAAACTTGACTTGCTCAGATATGCCTTTCAATTTATATTCGTTTTCCGTTATCTTGTGCTTCCTCTTTTTCTTAATCTTTGATAAGTTACCATCATTTGTGTTACCCTTCTCAGCTTCATCTGAATTTAAAACTGATTTTAACTTATTATCCTGTGAAGAATCACCAGCTGCGTTAAAAGAACTATTTCCATCTTCTAAATTTTGTAAATTATTGGTCTTATTTTTCTTGCTCTTCTTGGAATTCTCTCCCGTCTCCAAAGCCACGGAATCACCTTCTGTATCTATCTGGCTCATTTTTCATGTATCAAAGGATCTATGGCACCTGATTGCCTGCAAAAACAGTAGGAACAGCGGATTAAAGTCCACTAAAAAATTATACATTATAACTTCATCAAAACTCAGCATCCTGATTACATCCATATACTCAATAATCAACATAACTAAACTAGCATAGAGCAGATAATAATCATACAAGACAGTCAAAGGCTGCTGCCTGGTGCAAGACCATAAAAGAAGTTAATATAAAAGATCTAAAAAACTAATACTAATACTACACCCAAATATAATCGAAAACATAATATAATCAACAATTTTTTTTCATATTAAATTTTTTTAATAAAATATTAATATTACTTTACCATTAAATTCAAAACGATTACATAAGGCGGCAGGCAAACGGGCAACAAGCTGCGCATTATCGACAATTATAACACCTAATTAATATTAAAATTTTAAACAGCACTTAAATCCTCACATTATCGAATATTTCATATAACTAGCTGTATACTGCATTAAATCCACACCGAATTACAAGCCCAAGCAACATATAAAAGGTCTTATAATACGTAATATAAAACAGTTCCGGAACACATAGCCTTGGCTCAGGGCGCAATATAGCATTATAGCCTCGGTGCGCCTAGCGCGTTTTAAAACATATCTGTTGCAAGTAAACAATTGCAAAAACCAATAGATTCAAATTCTAATATATCATAATCATAATATTATTCAGCAAAAACAATTTACTATTCAGCAAGTGTTAATTCCAGTTTAGATCTTACAGACAACAAGTTCAATTTGCATTGCAGAATTAACTAATCATTTGCAGCTTGTAGTTTTGATGCATAATAATATTATGAATGCCAGAAGAATTAATCATAAAATTCGCACAGAATATTATTATTATTATTATTATTATTATATGTTTACAAGCAAATCAGACACTAACGAACAACATCACAAACAAGTAACTGACCTGAATTGGAATACGATATCGCCGAAACCCTAGAAAATGAGAGGCCTTTAGCAGTATATTTTAAAAAGAAATGTGATGGCAAAACTTGTAATTTAACCTAAAAAGAGGGGGTCAATCGAATTATCAAGTCTTTTTTTTAGCGAGTGATCCATATATCCGCGATCGCAGACGAAGCTCATCAGAAACTCCGTCACCTGAAGGCCTGGTATGGTAAAACTGATCGGATTCAAACTTGAGACTATTGCGGTTTAGCCCAAAGTCCTTTTTAAATTATTGTCTCTCGTTTTCTAGGGTTTGTGCGGTTCGTATCCTAACATAGACTAGTTACTTCTTCTCGTCTACCATGCAGATTCTTCACCTTTTACTTTGAAATCGTGTCCGTTAGTGTTTTGATTTGCTTGTTTATGCTTTCACTTTCAAGCCTATATGTTTACAACACCTAGGATTATCCAATAGTAAAAGATGATTTATATCCACGTGATCGTAAAACCCCGCCACCGGAGGATCGACTGTGATAACACATCGTTGGGATCGGATTCGAACTTGAGACCTTGTCGTTTTCACCTCAGATATTCACCTCCTCTTCAGTATCAGTTAAGCTAAAGCTCACTGACAAGCATTGCAAGTCGTTAAAGGGCTCTTTAAAAATACGAAATGACGGAAGTTTAATACTTTGAGCTGAAAACATGTATTTGACTATTGAAACAAAAATATATTTAAAAAAAGTTATTTAAAAAAGTGTACCGTCTTGTTTGGTTCATGAAATTCAATGGAATTGAATTGAAACTGGAAAACATTTCATACAAAATTGTGTTTGGTTGGTTAATAAAAGATTTAAAACTGGAAAACATTCAAGTTGAGACCTTGCGATCTTCCGTCTATGTCTTTACTTCCTCTCTAATATCAGTTAAGCTAAAATATTATTACAAGTCGTTAGATTGCTTCTTAAACATACAAAATGACAGAAGTTTTAATAATTTGAGCTAAACAAATAAAAAAAAAACTCAATGTATGATGCATGTGATTCATGGATCATGAATGATGGGCCGAAGGCACTGGGTTAAGGTTGTTTTCTATTGGTTCTTGGAAATTTTATAAATCACCTAATTAGTGCTTTCACTAAATAAAACTACAGTGTATTATGATTTATAATAATGATGATTATTAATAAATTTGAACTAATTTAAATTTAAACAATCATTATAGACTTGTAGCATACGCTCATATCAAACAAAATTGCTATAAATAAATTCATTAAAAATATTGGTATATAAATAATCATATATGACATAAACATACGTTTAACTTTATATCAGATTATCGTCTCGGGTATATAATAGTTACTTCTTTTATGTAAATAGATTGTTTATTTAACCATATTGGTGTAAATAAACATGATTTTAAAGTCTATGTTTCACTAGGGTGGAAATTCTTTAACACTAACTATTCAACACGAAAATAACTAGGTTTTGAGTTTATCAGTCTAACCCATTTAATAAACAAGTCGTACTCAAGTTAATATGTTTAACCCACTGAATAAACAAGTCTAATTTGGGTTGTACACGCGTACTAAAACTGTTTAAAACTAAATAAAATAATTAATATATATCCTGCTCATTTATAAATTTATTTACAATTTACAGATAAACGGGTTACACAAGTCGTATTCAGGTTACATCAGGTAAAGGATCATAATTTGGTTGATTGGTACCCAACATTAAAACACTTTGATGTTAATGTCAACTCTAGCAGATATCTTGAATCAAGTATATAATGTTGCTACGAAGTAACGATCTATTTAATAAAATCATTCAACAAATGGACTAGATAGACAAAGTTACAGGTTTGTTCAATACAAATTGCTAGCAGGATGCATTAATTAGCATCTTCTCATTATATTGGTGACGTTTTTGCCTATCTCTGTTTTTGTCTCCTCCGAAACGGGCCCATCACCGATGTACATGTCAAAGAAAGCCCCTGAATTAATACAAGCATTAGTCAAATTCATTATCCATCTGACATTGACAAAATGAGCGGGTCAGGTGGGTAGGGTAACGGGTCAAACCCGTTGGGGCGACCCGGAATGTTTCTTTTGTCTGAAACTTCAAAAGTCTATAATATATACAATGTGACAAATTACGAAAATAAATATGTATTAAATTAGTTCAATGATAATCTAAGTTTTTGAGGAACAAAAGACTGTTTTGGAGGTTTTATGTATTAAATCATGCAACTTTCAGCCCGTTGACCCGTTTGGCTTTTTTGTTAACATTTGGCAGTTTACCTGTTTGAGCCGGCAGAGATAAAACACAACCCGAATCGACCCATTAATATGTAAAAGGGTCAAACTTGCGACCTCTAAGTCAAGAATCATAAAGAATGATTTTAACTTGTAATACATAAAAGATGCAAGACACTGCAAGTGACAGAAATAAATAAAAGACTTACTGCACAAGTCCCTGCTATGAACTGCACCAATCCGATTGCCTTCAACTACATTTAAATAAATAAAACGGTAAACCAAAAAAATTTATACTGATATCAATCATATTATTTTTAAATTCATGCATGTTGCACTGATCATCTAAAACAGAGTTCAAAGATTTTGAACTAAAAAGTGCTTCGGGTCAAACTAAACCCAACCCATAGAAAATATAATCCATTTTGAAACAAACCGACTTTTGACTGGTTACCAAACGCGCTCGAACTAACATAGATGAATAAATGTAAAACATCGATTAAAGTGAGACTCACTTTCAGTAACAAGATGTCCATCAGATGTCCTCTGAAATTTTATCGTTGTTCCCTGAAGATTGCCAGCATTAATTATAGGAATATGTAAAGCGAACACACAAACATATATAACGAATTATTACCGCTCGTATTTGAATATCATCTGAGAAAAGGGAACCAAAACTTTTTACGCAGTCATAATCAGTGTCCGGATTCATCTGTAACACACACACACATACAGACAAAAAAAATTAATATATAAAAAATAAAAAAACAAAAAAAAAACAGATGGATATAACATATTAACTTTCATATCATCAAACTGAAAAATTCAACACTATTTCACCTTAATTAATCGGGTACGAAGTGATTTCTCAAAAGCACTGCAAGACATAAAGTCACAAATATAAAAAAAATCATTATGGTAAACCATTACATATATGCATTCTCAGAATTAAATAAACTTTTTTTTCATTTTATGTATGTGATAGAAAGGGGACTCACTCTCTAACTGTACTCATTTTAATCCCATTACAGCTGACCACAAGCCTAACCGTCATGCTTATATCCTCCCTGCAGCACCACATCAAACACTGAATTTTTATTTTTTTTAAAAGAAAAACAAAAACGTCATACGACTTTATGGAAATACTATTATGGTATACCTTAAAAGATCTTTATAAAAGTTATGATGCTTTGTCACTTCATTCTCCGGTAGAGAAGCATAATTTGAACCCAACTTGTTACAAACATCATAAGGATGAACATCTAAACAATTCAAGTAAAATCAGTTACAAAACAATACAAACTAATATCATGAATTAAACATTTAAACTTCAGCTTAGCTTTTAATTCACTTACAAAAACCAAAAGCATAGAGCTTCAATGACTTTATTTTAATAATCTTCATCGTTTTCGATCCAGTTCCAACAAGAACCTCTGTATTTAAACTTGAATTACTCGCTCCAAAAATATTATCCAATATAGTCGGGAACTCAATGCCGGTTCTTGGCTCGACTGTATTAATATTCCCTTCAAAATCACCATATCTTCGTTGCTGAATCTCACACGGACCACAATTCACGGATCTCCCAGTAACTTCATTCACATTTTCAATTGCGAGTGGCGGAACCAAATTACCAGCTAATGATTTTGCAGGAATAAATTGAAGATCTTTAGCCTTTCCCAATAACTGGTTTATCGCAAATCGCGAGAACTTATTGAAAAGTTCCGGAATCTCAAGTGCTTTTCTTCTATAATTGATGAAAAATCTTGGAAGACCATGATTATGATTATTATTATTACTAGCAACATTATTAAAATGGACAGAAAAATCGCGTCTTTTCGGGATCATGCTTGACTTTGACCCGTTAGCGCGCCAAAAGAGAACAGTATCAGCAAACTTTGAAATGAAAGTAAAGGTTTCTTGAAGTGCAAGGCTTCCGGCGTTGTGTTGGTGTCTAGAATGATAATTTGAAGTGTCTATTAATGAACTTATATGGTATAGATATTGAGACGCTACTGGAAAGAATTTAGGCTGCCCATTGTCAAGATCCATAACAATTGAATTAAAGTTTTTGCCTTTAATTCAAGAACTCAGAAATTTTATATTTTCAAATAATGAAACGCCTACAAGTTAACAGTATACCTGCAATTAAATCAATCAGATTGTAAATACTTGTGTAACATGTAGACAAATTATTATTTCCCTGTAAACGAACACGAACAGGGGCATGTTCATGTCGTTCATTTAACTATAACCGAACAAGAACCTATAATCAAACAATTCTTTGTGGTTCATGTTCGTTTATTAAGAAAACAGGCATGTTTGTGTTCTTTCGTTTTAAACCTAAATGAACAGTTCACGAACGTAAACAAACAAAAACAAACGTAAACGAACATAATAGGCCAAAACATAACCAAGTATACACACACACACAAATATACATACAACTTAAATGAGCCCCTTTAATGTTTATATTTATATTATTTATATAAATATAACATCTTACGTATTTAAACAAGAAACATAAACGGATGTTCGTGAATATAAACGAACAAACAAAACATGTGTCCGTGCTCGTTCGTTTAATTAAATGAACAAAAACCTTTTTTTAATTAAACAAACATAAACAGTTATCAAACCCGTTCGGTTCATTTACAGACCTACAGACCTAGATGAGCATTAAATTGAGTAATTGACAATAATTCAACAATAACTTAATAAGTTTTTAAGCTAATAATTAGTTTCCAATAAAAATTCAACAATAATAATATAAACTCTGTAATATAAAAATCATCATATCAAATAAAGCATACAAATAAAAGAAACGAACCTGAAATAACAATGCAAGAGATTGAGATGATGGATCGCGGTTTCGAGTCCAAGGAGGACAACTAGGGTTTTATTAATAACAATAATCAAAGAATAATATGATTGTTTTAAAGAAGAAATTAATAAAATTTTGTTGAAATTTTGGTTAAAAAAATATAAAAGAAAGAAATTGGCTAAACCCTAATCAATTGATATCGTTTTTTAAATTTTTTTTTTTTTTTTTGGGAAATAAATTGGGGTTTAGTTCTGGAATGGAATGGAATTGAAGGAAAAGGAAGAAAGGAAGATTCTGATCCCGTGCAAAGGTCTTTCTTTCTTAGCAAACTATAAACTATATGAATAAAAGCTATCGTGTTTTGTGTTTAAAAGCTATCGTGTTTTGTGGAGGCAGGGCCAAGTTCCGAGAAAGCAAAAAAAAATTTGGATCTTAAGTAAAAAAGAGTTTTTTGTTAGGTTTAAACAATTTAATTTTTATATGAGTGGGTTGCGTAAAATTTTTTTGTATAAAAATAAAATTAAACATGTTTCAAATGAGAGTACAACCCATAATTTTTGGGTTGGGAGTAATACTCATTTAAACATGTTTCAAATGAGAGTAGAACCCATAATTTTTGGGTTGGGAGTAATACTCATTTGCCACTAGATCAAGTTAGTGGTTGTGTAATTAAGTTTAAACACTAAATATACATATTGTTTTAATAAAAATACATATAATTTAAAAAAAAAAATCGGGCCTAACGGTGTGCCGGGCATGTGGCTGTCGACTACCCGACCACACCTTATGGTCGGCCCTATGTGGAGGCTATGCGGTGGGAAGTCGGTTGATATAGATTCGATT